>NW_023425355.1:125249441-127649441 GCF_014108415.1 Molossus molossus
ATAGACAAAAGAAACAAAAGGCTCTAAAGTCAAGGAAAGGGACGATTCTATAGGGTACAAGGGAATGAGGAAGAGGAGACAAGCCCAGTGGCTTTGGAGACAGGAAGATTCCAAATACTACCATATGAATTTGAAGGGCATTAGATGAAGTTCTACATATAATAAGCTTTGAAGAGACTGGGTCTTAGCCACCATATGCAATTTTCAAACTTAATATTAGGTGTTGGTATTTTCTGTTCTCCACAACACTTTCTAAACATTGCATTGGACACTTTTAACAAAGAAGATCTGACTGACTGGAAAGTGCCTCAAGATTCAAGCTAAGTGTTCCCTTCCAAGATTTTGATGTTGTTGTTGGTGGTGTTTTTTATTTTTACTTTTTTGTTTTCTTTCTTTCTTTATTTATTTATTTTTTATCCTCACCCGAGGATATTTTTTTTTTCCATTTTTTGTACAGATAGAGTGGGAGGGAGAGAGAGGAAGGGAGAGAGAGAGAGAAACATCGACGCGAAGGGACACATCGAGTGGCTGCCACCCGCACGACCAACCAGGGCCGGGGACAAACTGCAACCGAAGTACGTGCCCTTAGCGGGAACCGAACCCGGGTCTCTCCAGACTGCAGGCCTACGCTCTAACCGCTGAGCCAAACCGGCCAGGGCCTTTTTTGTTTTCTTTAATCAGGGGCATTTCCAACACAAAAAATTACATACAGTATGTGTGATTTGAGGGCTTTAGTAAAAGCATTCTAATTTTAAAAAGTACTAAAATTTTTAACATAAGAGTTATTTAATACCTCATTTCAAAGGAAGTTTAAATTATGTTAGATCATCATTCAAACAATTTAAGAATATTTCAAGAAAAATGTTTTCTTTTGTCTATAGTGTTATGTCACTGATTGCTTCAAGTTAAAGCCTGTACTTTTCTTTATTTTTATTTTTTATTTTTTTTATTAATTAATATTTGTTACAGATGTTTCTCCTTTTCCCCCCACTGATTCTCTCTCCCCCTCCCTCCCTGCACTTTCCCCAGTTTGTTGTCCATGTCCATTGTTCATGCATACATGCATATAAGTTCTGTGGTATATCTCTCCCCCACCACCGCCTCTTCTGGGGATTGTCAGTCTGTACCCCACTTCCACGTCTCTGGGACTACCCCATTCCTCAGACTGTTATGTTCATTATATTCCACAAATAAGTGAGATCATATGAAACTTGTCTTTCTCTGTTTGGCTTGTTTCACTTAGGATGATACTTTCCAGGTCCCTACATGTCGTCTCAAAGGATAAGAGATCTTTCTTTCTTACCGCTGCGTAGCACTCAATTGTGTATATGTACCACAGCTCTTTTATCCATTCGTCTACTGATGGACGCTTGGGCTGTTTCCAGATCTTAGCTATTGTAAATAGTGCTGCTACAAACATGGGGGTACATATATTCTTTCTGATTGGTGTTTTAGGCTTCTTAGGGTATATTCCTAGAAGTGGGATCACTGGGTCAAATGGCAGTTCAATTTTTAATTTTTTGAGGTGACACCATATTGTTTTCCATAGTGGCTGCACCAGTCTGCATTCCCACCAGCAGTGTACTAGAGTCCCCTTTTCTCCACACCCTCGCCAACACTTGTTGTTTGATGATTTGTTGATGGTGGCCATTCTGACAGGTGTGAGGTGATACCTCATTGTTGTTTTAATTTGCATCTCTCTGATGATTAGTGATGATGAGCATTTCTTCATAGGTCTCTTAGCCATTTGTATGTCCTGTTTGGAGAGGTGTCTATTTAGTTCCTCTGACCATTTTTTAATTGGATTATTTGTCTTCCTTTTGTGGAGTTCTATGAGCACTCTATATGTATTGGAAATTAACCCCTTATCTGATATATCATTGGCAATTATGCTCTCCCATACAGTGGGTAGCCTTTCTGTTTTGATGATTGAATCTTTCGCTGTGCAGAAGATTTTGAGTTTGATGTAGTCCCATGTGTTCATTTCTCCTTTATTTCTATTGCCTTAGGTGATGTGTCAGTCAAAATTCTGCTGCGTATGATGTCTGAAATTTTGTTGCCTACAGTCTCATGTAAGGTGTAAGTTGATGGTCTAGTTTCATTTTTCTGCAAGTAGCTGTCCAATTTTCCCAGCACCATTTATTAAAGAGGCTGTCCTTACTCCACTGTATGTTCTTGCCACCTTTGTCAAATATTAATTGAGTATATTGCCTTGGGTCCATTTCTGGGTGCTCTGTTCTGTTCCACTGGTCTATATGCGTGTTCTTGTGACAGTACCAGGCTGTTTTGATTACAGTAGCTTTGTAGTATAACCTGAAATCTGGTATTGTGATCCCTCCAACTTTGTTCTTCCTTTTCAAGATTGCTGTGGCTATTCGAGGCCTTTTTTGGTTCCATATGAACTTTTGAAGTACTTGTTCTAATTCTGTGAAGTATGCCATTGGTATTTTGATGGGGATTGCATTGAGTCTATAGATTGCTTTGGGTAATATGGACATTTTAATGATGTTAATTCTCCCAGTCCATGAACAGGGTATGTGCTTCCACTTTTTTATATCTTCCTCTATTTCTTTGTTCAATGACCTGTAGTTTTCTGCGAATAGGTCCTTTATTTCTTTGGTTAAGTTTATTCCTAGGTATCTTAATTTTTTTTGCCGCAATGGTAAATGGGACTGTTTGCTTAGTTTCTCTTTCTGTGAGTTCATCATTGGTGTATAAGAATGCCATCGATTTCTTGGCATTTTTTGTATCCTGCTACTTTGCCAAATTCATTTCTTAAGTCTAGTAAACTTTTGATGGAGTCTTTGGGGTTTTCTATGTATAGTATCATGTCATCTGCAAACAATGACAATTTCACTTCCTCCTTTCCAATTTGGATCCCTTTTATTTTTTCTTCCTGTCTGATTGCTGTGGCTAAGACTTCCAGTACTATGTTAAATAGGAGTGGCAAAAGTAGGCATCCTTGCCTTGTTCCTGTTCTTAAGGGAAATGCTTTTAGTCTTTGCCCATTGAGTATGATGTTGGCTGTAGGTCTTTCATATATGGCCTTTATTATGTCTAGATATGATCCCTCTATTCCCACACTGCTGAGCGTTTTTATCAGAAATGGATGCTGGATTTTATTGAAGGCTTTTTTGGCATCTATTGATATTATCATGTAGTTTTTATTCTTCGTTTTATTTATGTGGTGTATCACATTTATGGATTTGCGAATATTGTACTAACCTTGCATCCATGGGATGAATCCCACTTGGTCATGGTCGATAATTTTTTTGGTGTATTGCTGGAGCCGATTTGCTAGTATTTTGTTCAGGATTTTGGCATCTATGTTCATCAGAGATATTGGCCTGTAGTTTTCTTTCTTTGTTGTGTCATTTTCTGGTTTTGGAATTAGAATTATGCTGGCTTCATAAAACGAGTTTGGAAGTCTTCCTTCTTCTTGAATTTTTTGAAATAGTTTGAGGAGAATGGGTATTAGTTCTTCTTTGAATGTTCGGTAAACTGCCCCGTGAAGCCATCCGGTCCTGGGCTTTTGTTTGCTGGGAGAGTCTTGATTACATCTTCAATTTCTTCTGTTGTTATTGGTCTGTTCAAGTTTTTTATCTCTTCCTCGTACAGTTTTGGGAGACTGTGTGTTTCTAGAAATTTGTGCATTTTGCTTAGATTGTCGAATTTGTTGCCATATGATTGTTCATACCAGTTGTTAACGATCTTTTGTATTTCTGTGGTGTCAGTTGTTATCTCTCCTCTTTCATTTCTGATTTAGTGTATTTGGGTTGTTTCTCTTTGTTTCTTGGTGAGTCTAGCTAAGGTTCCATCAATCTTGTTTATCTTTTTGAAAAACCAGCTCTTTGTTTTATTGATCCTTTGAATTGTTTTTCTGATCTCTATGTCATTTATTTCTGCTTTGATCTTTACGCTTTATTTACTTACTTCTACCTGCTCTGGGGTTTTCTTTTTATTTGCTCTCTAGTTCTTTAAGTTGTGAGGTTAGATAGTCTATTAGAGATTTTCCTTCTTTTTTGAGGTAGGCCTGTAGTGCTATGAACTTCCCTCTCAGAACTGCTTTTGCTGCATCACATAGATTTTGGGTTGTTGTGTCCTCATTTTCATTGGTTTCCAGGAAATTTTTGATTTCCTTGATTTCCTCGATGACCCATTCATTGTTTAATATCATGCTATTTAGCTACCATGTGTTCAAATGTCTTTGTATGTTCTTCTTGCAATTGATTTCTAGTTGCACGCCATTGTGATCTGAGAAGATGCTTGATATAATTTCAATCTTCTTGAACTTGTAAAGACTTAATTTGTGCCCTAACATGTGGTCTATCTTTGAGAATGTGCCATGTGCACTTGAGAAGAATGTGAATTCCGTAGTTTTGGGGTGTAGTCCTTTGTAGATATCTATTAAATCCATTTGGTCTAGTGCTTCATTTAGAGTCTCTGTTTCCTTGCTAATTTTTTGTCTAGAGGATCTTTCCAGTGATGTTAGTGGGGTGTTGAAGTCCCATGCTATGATTGTATTGCTATCGATTTCTCCTTTGAAGTCTTCCAGAAGTTTTGTAATATATTTTGGTGCTCTTATATTGGGTGCATATATGTTTATCAAGGTTATATCTTCCTGTTCCATAGATCTTTTCAATATTATGTAGTGGCCTTCTTTGTCTCTAATTATGGCCTTCATTCTGAAATATATTTTATCAGATATGAGTATTACTACCCCAGCTTTTTTTTTCTTTTCTGTTTGCTTAGAAGATTTTTTTCCATCCCTTCTCTTTCAATCCATGTGAGTCTTTTGTTGTGAGGTGGGTCTCTTATAAACAACATATAGATGAGTCATGCTTCCTTATCCAATCAGCTATTCTGTGTCTTTTTATGGGAGCATTCAGTCCATTTACATTTAAGGTGATTATTGATATGTACTTATTTATTGCCATTTTTGTTTAGTGTGGTTCTATTTTTCTTCCTATTTCTCCTGGTAATTACAGCAGTCCTTTTAACATTTCTTGCAGTGCTGGTTTGGTGCTAATATACTCCATTTGCCTTTTTTTTGTCTGAGAAGCTCTTTATTTGACCTTCTATGTTGAATGATAGCCTTGCTGGTTAGAGTAGTCTTGGATTCAGATCTTTGTTTTTCATGACCTTGATTACTTCATGCCATTCTCTTCTGGCCTGTACTGTTTCTTTTGAGAAGTCAGCTGAGAGCCTTATGGGGTTTCCTTTGTAGGTAACCTGTTGCTTATCTCTTGCTGCTTTTAGGATTCTCTCTTTGTCTTTAATTTTTGGCAGTTTAATTACTATGTGTCTTGGTGTGGGTCTGTTTGGGTTCTTCTTACTTGGGGCTCTCTGTGCTTCTTGAACTTGAATGCCTTCTTCCTTCACCAAATTAGGAAAGTTTTCTGTCACTATTTCTTTGAATATATTCTCTAACACTTGCTTATTTTCTTCTTCTTCAGGGACTCCTATGATGCGAATATTATTCTGTTTCCAGTTGTCCCACAGTTCTCTTAAGCTGTCTTCCTTTTTTTAATCGTTTTTTTTCCTTTTGGTTTTCTGATTGGTTGATTTTTTTCTAGCCTGTCTTCTAATTCACTGATCCGGTCCTCAGCTTCCCCTACTCTGCTTTTTAGACCTTCCAACGTGTTTTTCATTTCTGATATGTCATTCTTCATTTCTTCCTGTTGGTTTTTAATTTCCAACTGGTTTATTTTCAACATTTCTATGTCTTTACTCATGGTGCTCATGTCCTTACACATGCTGTTGAGCTTCCTCAACATCATGGCTCTAAATTCTAATTCTGTTAACTTGCTTAACTGCACCTCATTTATTTCATCTTCCGTAGAGGTCTCTTGTTCTTTCATTTGGCTTTTGTTTCTGTTTTTCATCATTTTGGCTATCACAGTGGGCCTTGGAGTCTGCCAAATTTTCCCTGTGGGTGTTGGTGTTCTGCTGTTTGTGGCTCCCTCTCCTGGGTTTGGATGAGTCAGGGAGGACCCACTTTAAACACCACCATCAAGTCTTAGCTTTTCTGGTTATTGTTGCTAGCCCAGGAAATGGTAGTTATCCTCTAGCTTTTTTTTGCCTGGAGGCTATTAGTAGAGGTCACCTGCAGACCCTTGGTTTCCGAGTTGCCTGAAAAACTCCCTCAGGTGCTCAGTGTAAGAGGATTTCCCGAGGGTGGGGCTGCTGCTGTTTGTTAATGGGCCTTAATTAACATTTCAATGGCCACCATGTGGGATTGAATCTCTGCGGGAGGGGCCTCCGCCTCTTCCCAGGGCCCTGGGAAGGAGTAAAATGACCACTGTCCTGCATGGCTGCACTCAGGGAAAGCTCTTAGCACCCTCCAAAACTCGAGTGTCCCCACACAGTTCCAGTCCAGTCTGCCTTCCCTCTGCCGAAGCCCAAGTTGAGTGGCTGCTGCCAATTTACCCTCTGTCTAGCCTCTGCGTCGTGGAGCCGCCTGGGTCTTTGAACCGAGAGCGCTGCTTCTAGCCAAGGGCGGCCACGGCTGTGGCACCAGCAGAGGGTTTTGCACTCAGCAGAAACCCCAGGACTAAGCCGTCGCGGTATTGGGACACTGCTGGGGTGGCAGTACCTTCCAGCAGAGTCCCCTGGTCCCCGCGAGTCTGTGCAGAACCAGCCGAGGGCTTAGCAGGCAGAGTTCGCAGGAGTCAGCCTCGGTATCAGCATCCTGCCGAGTCCCCTGGTCCGAGCCAGTCTCTGAACTGTCTCTGAACCTTTACCAGTTTACTCCAGAGGAAAACAGAGTGGCAGTATAATCTGGGTACAAGAGCATCAGCTTTAGAGTTATACTTCCTGAGTTCAAATCCTAGCTACACTGCCTATTACCTCCATGGGCTTGAGAAAAATGCATTATCAAATAGAGTCTAATTATATGGAGATAATACCCATTCCCTCTTACTTCTGTTAGGGCATGTAAAGCGCTTAAAAGAGAATGGACCCATGGTAATTGCTCAGTTAATATTAGCTGTTATATTTATTATTTCCCAAAGAAAATTATTGTCATCATCAACTGTATTCCAATATGCTAATTGCATAGTTCTATTATTGCACATTTTAATGGATTATTGTTATATATGTTCATGTTTGGCCCATTTGGTAAATTTAAACACTACTGTGTGTTCCCAAAGAATTTTGAGTGTCTGAAATTTATTTGGAGATAAATCTATTTATTGAATTATTTTTTTATTATGCTAGTTTCCATGGATATATATTTTTAATAAAAATAAAGAGAAACGAATATCTTCATGAAGATTGGAGTGATGCTGCTAGTCAACATATACTTTGGAACATGCTTGATATTATGAGTAATGAAACTAATGACATCTGGTGCTCCACATTCTATTACAGTGTTGTTTCCGGTTTTAGAAGTATTCCAACAGAGTATGACAGTATTGAAATCAGGGAAGTAGCAAAGACAAAAATGATCAGTCTATAGTAATCCTATCTTGATATGTTAAATTGTAAAATCTGACATTAAAATATTCATCGAGTCTCTTAAGATTGGGGATAAAAACAAATTCTGTAGCATTAACATCTGAAATGTCCTAATTTCTTTCGTAAGGTGTCACATTTGTCAATGAAGTCAAATAGGGAGTGAATGCTTACAAAAAAGTAATTGACATTTATTCTTTAAATGTCTTTCATATCATAAAAATAGTTTGAGAATTAACTTAGTTTACTATTTTTTTCATAAAACCACTATTAAAATTAGAACTGATTAAGAAATTATTTGAAAAACTAAAGTATTCTTATATTTTTATCTATGCGTGTCCAATTCCTAAAAGATAACCTAAACCTCATGGGGAAAGACTGCTTACCAAACTTTTTTTCCACAGGATTTGCATTGAAATAAAGTCATTTCAGAGTGACTACCTTGTTACTTTGTGGATTCTTCCTAATGAGTTGGCATACTACACAAGGGAGATAACTGATAGACAGCTCACTGTGTTCAATAACAACTCCTAGGTAAATAATGAGTACGCAATATTTATACCTTCATGGACAAGCCAATGGAATAATGCTACTTTAACTTTATTGGCATAGTATTTGGGAATTATTGTTATTGCTATATGAAACATTATTGCTATATACAACATTTGCATCCACCACAGAAATATTTTATAATATCTGTTCCATGTCTGATTATTATATTTGCTCCATATCTAATTAGTCTGGCTTTGCACCAAAAATTCACAGTGGAGTAACAGCAAAAGGCCCATGGCCATCCAAGTAGCCCAGAGCCAGGACCATCAAACTGTTTGAGTACCTTCATCCCTTTTCAACTCTGGAACGGTCATATAATTAAGGTCACATTATGTGCTTGATTATCAAGTGTCTTCCATTTTGAATTACTTTAATTCAGCCTTTGTGTATGGAATCTAATCATATGGACTTTCCCACAGTTATTTATTGAGGGTCTACTATGATCCACAAAACGTTATGGTGCTTTATATATATATATATCACTGAACAAAGCCAACCTAATGACTTATTGTTGTTTATTTTAAAAAGTAGAGTCAATGTTTAATAAATAATAAACTTTCTTCTGTACTCTCTGCTATTAAATATTTTACAAAGTGGCATTCAGTACATTATCAAATATCATATGAAACCTCAACGAAATTAGGAATATATTTTTCTAATACTTTAGCTTCTTTTCTGCACAAGTTTTGGATTTTTTTTTTTTTTTTTTTACAGAAACTTGTTCCATGCATGAACACAGAGAAATTTTTTTTGCAAAGAAATGATGACTCACCACAGAAAAGTATTCACTAAATTATGCTTATTATGGAAAGTTTTTAGTTATTTTCTTATAATAAAATTATTTTTCTAAATGATATGCTTTGCTAATGTATTAATCTTTTGAAGTTCTATCTGCACTGAACAACAATTTATTTAAAATGTGTTATAATTTCTTAGAAAGTATTTAGGATTTGAAAAATAGAACCATTTGAACAGTATGCTATTTGGAAATCTGCATACTGCTAGTTAGTTCCATAAGAATCAAAATATGCTACCATTATTTATTTTTTTACCCAGGGAACTGACATTTAAAAAAAAAAGTAAATCAAGAAGCATAAATTTTTCTAAGAATATGGTAGTTCTACTCCCTGAGAACTAAAGTAATCTGATGGTGACCAAAACCTACATTGGTATGGCAGAGAGAGACCTTTGATTTATCCATACATTTTAAATGGGGCCAAATACTCCTTTATCAGGAGTCAACATATAGCCCTATAGTAATGCTAGTGAAGACCAAAGGTATTTAAAAATCAGAGAAGACAGGGAAGGGTCATTTTGGCCCCTGGTACCCTTCCTCATAGAGGTACTGTTGTCCAACTAATAAGGTGTTTGTTCTCATCTGTCACACATGAAATCCCTTTATAACAATGATCTTTAGAGAATGTGCGAACTCCAGAGGATAATACTCCTGGGTATATGGCCAACAGAAATGAGGAACTTGGAGGAATTAATTTACTGTTAGCATTTGGCATTTTCGTTGTTTAGTGATAGTACTCTATTTATCATGAGGAGTTTTGTTCAGTGAAGGGTGAATTAGCAAATACCTTACGCTTTTATGGAAATGGATTAAAGACCATTCTGTTTAGTCTTCTTAGGAATAGTGGAGTCAGGATGTTCTCATCTTTACGTTAAAAAAATAGAATGACATCTCATGGTAATGTTAATGTGAAGATTTCTGGCTTCCTTTTCTAATAGAGATTTCCCTAACATAGAGATTTCCCTAACAGTGTCTGATTTATATTTTTACAGGCACCCTGATTTCTGCTTAATAATTCAAAGTTACATTGTACCTTTATTCTGGTGCATCTGTTTGCACCTCACTGACCACTGCTGTCCTCATTTTCAATATATTTCTACCATACATTATTTCATTCAAGAAATACTGTCAGATTTCAAAATTTAAGGAAAATGAATAATTTTTAATCACTGTGCAGCAGAAATAGATCATGGTGAATATGCTGAGCTAAAGCAGTTATGTTTATTATATAATTGCAATTACTTACATGATTAAGTTTTGCTGAGTTTAAGAAATCTGCATTGGCTAATTCAATCAGCCTGACCAGAAACAATGAAAAACTTAACAGCAAATCACAAAAAATATACCTTTCCTAGTTGCTTAGTTCAACATATCTCATAATGATAATTACCTAGGGGATATAAATATGAATCAAGAAATAGTTTCTAAATTCTGCAGTTAAAACAAAGAAGATAATTAAGGTGTTTACTTTCAATGTGGAATAGAGTATATAAACAATTGTAAATGATGTCAAAGGCTTAGAAGTAAAAGAGTAATGACACAGATTCGTGCTCTAAGATGCTAGCTGAGCTTGGTAGTGTTTTTATTTCCTGGAATTGGCACGAGTTCTTTAAAAGGTTCTCAGACGTTTTCTTTTTCTTTTTTTTTTTTTTTTTTGCATCAGACTTAACAACACGGTCACAAGGGAAAAAAGAAACAATAGCAATCAAACAAAACATCACCCTGCATTTGTGCTAGAAAACACACACGGAGTGCTATTGCATCCTCAAGCTAATCCCTATACATTTTTTTTTCCTAATTAATGAAAGGTTATGCTCTGGTTCAGCTTATTGCAAACAAACTCAATTGTTGGAAAAATCAATAATGCTGAACACAAAAGAATACCGAGAAAGTGACGAGGCTGTTTGATGAGAAAATGTATGGAACGTCTGTGCTTGCAATGTTGTTCATTCATTCATGCATTTGCAGTAATGAGAAAAGCTCTATTACCTTCCAGAAAAAGAACTTAAGCACTGGCACCAGCCTTCTCAGTGCACTATTTGTATGTGTGTGCTTGTTGGAAATCTGTTCCAATGGAAAATTAATGCTTACTTAATATAATAGCATAAAAGTCAAGCCAGTTATCGTTAACAAAGTTAAAAAAAGAAAGAAAATTTCATCAATGCCTGTTTCTAAAATAAATTACATTGAAAGCCAGCAGCATTAAATTTGCCAATAGTCTATAGATATGAGGAAGATGGTCGCGGGCAGGACCTGAGGGAGGGTGAGTGTGTGAGAGAGTGAGTGAGCGTGTGAGAGAGTGTGAGTGGATGTGAAGGTAGACGACAAACTCCTGCAGTGCAGAGATGTGGAGCAGAAGGTCCTTGTGCTGTGGACAGAAACAGCTGGCTACTGCGGTAAGCTGCTCTTCAGGGCACTTCTCCTTGTGCCCTGGTTAGGTCCCACCATTTTGGAAGATCCCGGGTCTTCCCTGGGAGGGGGCAGTGGGAGCTGCTAGGGCGCAGTAACCTGAGTCCACTAGCGTACCTGGCACCATCAGACCAGTGGACAGTCTGTGTCAACACAGACTGGTGCATAGTAGTGGAGTTCCCAAGGTGCCTGTCGCGGAAGCCACAGACAGCCAGGAGCCCAGCACCATTTCCCATAGTAGCAGCCAGATCAGGGTCGAGATATACCCCCCAGCAACAGAGGCTGGGGAGCAAACATCCATTCCCAGGCAACAGAAGCACCAACTAACAGCTGAGAAGCATCCCTAAAAACTACAACAAAGCTTAGCACGAGTTGAGCCCCACTGGGCAGCAGCACTCCCCAGCCGCCAGCAGTGGGACCTGGGGCTCCACAGAGGCCTGTGTGGTCCAGTAGCTCATAAGAGCAGTGGGAAGCCAGATCCCAATAGAGTCTGGTGCTATCCAGCTGCCATCCCGCAGGACCTACAGGGTGCTGGGGCACCAGAGACCCATCAGGGACTGTGCCATCCAATTACCTCGGGAACTGCAGGGTGTGGAAGCACCAAAGAGGCCTGTACAACCCAGCAGTCCATAAATAAGCATAGAGCCAGGTCCCTAAAGGGACTGTGTGATCCAGTTACCCTGGGGACCTACAGGGTGCTGGCGCACCAGGAAGGCCAGTGCCACACAGCGGCACATAAAATAGACATAGAGGATGTGAAAATGGAGGCAGAGTGACCAGAAGCAACACAGATGATCTCCCAGGACCAAAGATGGAATTATAACTAAAATGAAGACAAGTCCTTGGAAAAAAGCAACAGCAAAGCAGCAGGGCAGGACCATATAACCAGGGACACTGGTAGGATCTGCGGAGGTGCGAGAGGGAAGCGGGCTGGGAGCCCATGGACAGCAGCAGTCTTAGCTGTGAGCAGTGCACTTGGGGAATTAAGACCAAGTCCACTCCACAGCACAGAGAGCCGGGACAGAGCACTAAAATATCCACAGCCACTCATCTGGGGGCTATGGCAAAGTGAGGGCAGACTGGGCTGGAACTCTGTAGGACAACCAGGATTTGGAGGGCACTCAGAGTTTTTGCTGAGTTGCGGCCGCAAAGGACAGTGGCCAGTGTGCTCCTTCACAGAGCTGTGGGGAAAAGCAGCAGCACCCCACCCCCCTCAGAGAATCAGCCTTTCCCAGGTGAGGTAAAGAAATACAAATTGAGGCTCATTGAGAACCAGAACCTATCCCACCCTCTGAAAATCCTCTCATGCAGAACACCAGGGCTACTTTCCAAGGCACTGAGTAACTGAGACTACTAGCCTAGAGGAAAAATCAAGAGGATAATTGAACCTTTCTTGGGCTTGCAAATCTATACAGGAAAGTAAGACTTGACAGCGGTGTTTAATGTGGGGCAGCCCAGGCCCATCCCAACCCAGTAGAGGGAGCAGAACACCAACACCCACAGGGAAAATTTGGTAGGCTCCAACATCCACTGAGATAGCCAAAATGGTGAAACAAAGAAACAAATCCCAAATGAAAGAACAAGAGAACTCTATCAAAGATGAGATAAATGAAAATGCAGCTAAGCAAATTATCAGAGGTAGAGTTCAGAGCCATGATCTAGGGGAAGCTCAACAGCATGAGTAAGGATATCTGCACCATGAGTAAAGATATAGAAACATTGAAAACCAACCAAGTGGAAATGAAGAATGATACAGCATAAATAAAGAACACATTGGAAGGACTAACCAGCAGAGTAGAGGAAGCTGAGGAACGGATCAGTGAATTGGAAGATAGGGTAGAAAAAATAAAAAAATCAGAAAACCAAAAAGAAAAAACAATTTGACAAAAAGGAAGACACCTTAAGAGAACCATGGGACAACTGGAAACGTAATAATATTCGCATCATAGGAATCCCTGAAGAAGAAGAAAATGAACAAGGGTTAGGGAATATATTTGAAGAAATAGTGATGAAAAAGTTTCCTAACTTGGTGAAGAAAGAAGGCATTGAAATTCAAAAAGCACTGAGAGCCATATGTAAGAAGAACCCAAACAGGCCTACACCAAGACACGTAGAAATTAAAATGCCAAAAATTAAAGACAAAGAAAGAATCTTAAAGGCAGCAAGAGATAAACAACAGGTTATCTACAAAGGAAACTCCATAAGGCTCTCAGATGATTTCTCAACAGAAACACTACAGCCCAGAAGGGAGTGGTATGAATTAATCAAGGTCATGAAAAACAAGGATCTGAATCCAAGACTACAATATCCTACAAGGCTATCATTCAAAATAGAAGGTCAAATAAAGAGCTTCCCAGCCAAAAATAGGTTAAAGGAATACATTAACACCAAACCAGCACTGCAAGATATGCTAAAAGCACTGCTGTAATTAGTAGAAGAAATAGGAAGAAAAATTGAACCATACTAGACATAAATGGCAATAAATAAGTATATATCAATTATCACCTTAAATGTGAATGGTTTGAATGCTCTGGTAAAAAGACACAGAGTTACAGACTAGATAAGACAACATGACTCAGATATATGTTGTTTACAACAGACCCACCTCACAACAGAATACTCACATATGTTGAAAGTGAAGGGATGGAAAAAAATATTTCAAGCAAACAGAAAGAAAAAAAACCTGGGGTAGCAATACTTATATCAGATAAAGTAGATGTCAAAATGAAGGCCATAACTAGAGACAAAGAAGGTCACTACATAATATTGAAAGAATATATCCTATAGGAAGGTATAACCTTGGTAAACATATATGCATCTAATATAGGAGCATCAACATATATTAAGAATCTTCTGGAGGACTTCAAAGGAGAAATCAACAGCAATACAATCATAGCTGGGGACTTCAACATCCCGCTGACATCACTGGATAGATCATCTAGACAAAAAATTAACAAGAAAACACAGACTCTGAGTGAAGCACTAGATCAAATGGATTTAATAGATATCTACAGAAAATTACACCCCAAAACTTCAGAATTCACATTCTTTGCAAGTGCACATGGTTCATTCTCAAAGTTAGACCACATGTTAGGCCACAAACTAAGTCTCTACAAGTTCAGGAAGATTGAAATCATATCAAGCATCTTCTCAGATACCAATGGCATGCAACTAGAAATTAATTGCAAGAAGAAGATGCAAAGGCATTTGAAAACATGGAGGCTAAATAGCATATTATTGAAAAATGAAGGGGTTACCATGGAGATCAAGGAAAAAAATAAAAACTTCCTGGAAACCAATGAAAATGAACACACAGAATCTGTGGGAGGCAATGAAAGCAGTTCTGAGAGGGAAATTCATAGCACTACAGGCCTACCTCAAGAAGCAAGAAAAATATCTAATAGACTATCTAACCTCACAACTTAAAGAAACAGAAAGCAAACAGAAAGAAAACCCCACAGCAAGTAGAAGGAAGGAAATAGTAAAGATCAGAGAAGAAATAAATGACATGGAGACCAAAAAGAACAATTTAAAGAATCAATGAAACAAAGAGCTGGTTCTTTGAAAAGATAAACAAGATTGATGGACCCTTAGCTAGACTCACCAAGAAACAAAGAGAGAGAACCCAGATACACAAAATCAGAAATGAAAGAGGAGAAATAATAACTGACACCACAGAAATACAATGGATTGTTAACAAATATTATGAACAATTATACGGCAACAAATTCGACAATCTAAGTGAAATAGACAAATTTCTAGAAACACATAGTTTCTCAAAACTTAACCAGGAAGAGATAGAAAACTTGAACAGACCAATAACGACAAAAGAAATTGAATATGTAATCAATACTCTCCCAACAAACAAAAGCCCAGGCCCAAACAGCTTCACTGGGGAACTATTTCAAAAAATTCAAGAAGGAAGACTTCCAAACTCGCTTTATGAGGCCACCATAATTCTAATTCTAAAGCCAGAAAAAGACACTACAAAGAAAGAAAACTACAGGCCAATATCCTTGATGAACATAGATGCCAAAATCCTGAACAAAATACTAGCAAATCGAATCCAGAAATTCATCAAAAAATTATTCATCATGACCAACTGGGATTCATCCCAGGAATGCAAGGATGGTACAATATTCACAAATCAGTAAGTGTGATTCATCGCATAAACAAAATGAAAGATTAATATCATATGATCATATCAATAGACGCTGAACTAGTATTCGACAAAATCCAGCACCCTTTTCTGATAAAAATGCTCAGCAATCTGGGAATAGAGGGATCATATCTCGCCATAATAAAGGCCACATATGAAAGACCTACAGCCAACATCATACTCAATGGGCAAAAACTAAAAGCCTTTCTCTTCAGAACAGGATCCAAGACAGGGATGCCCACTTTTACCACTCTTATTTAACATAGTACTGGAAGTCTTAGCCTCAGCAATCAGACAGGATGTAAAAATATTAGGGATCCAAACTAGACAGGAGGAAGTGAAACTGTCATTATTCGCAGATGACATGATATTATACATAGAAAACCCCAAAGACTCCATCAAAAATTTACTAGACTTAATAAATGAATTTGGCCAAGTAGCAGGATACAAAATTAACATCAAGAAATTGACGGCATTCTTATACTCCAATGATGAAGTTACAGAAAGAGAAACTAAAAAAAAAAAATTCATTTACCATCTCAGCAAACAAATTAATATACCTAGGAATAAACTTAACCAAAGAAATAAAGGACCTATTCACAGAAAACCACAGGTCACTGAAAAAAAGAAATAGTGGAAGATATAAAAAAAGTGGAAGCACATACCCTGTTCATGGATTGGAAAAATTAACATCATTAAAATGTCCATACTACCCAAAGCAATCTATAGATTCAATGCAATCCCCATCAAAATACCAACGATATACTTCACAGAACTAGAACAAATACTTCAAAAGTTCATATGGAACCAAAAAAGACCCTCGATATCCATATCAATCTTGAAAAAGAACAACAACGTTGGAGTGATCTCATTACCAGATTTCAGGTTATACTATCAAGCCACTGTAATCGAAACAGCCTGGTCCTGGCATAAGAACAGGCAGATAGATGAATGGAACAGAATAAAGAACCCAGAAATGGACCCAGGACAATATGTTAAATTAATATTTGACAAAGGGTGCAAGAGCATACAGTGGAGTAAAGAAAGCCTCTTTAATAAATGGTGTTGGGAAAATTGGACAGCTACATGCATAAAAAATGAAACTAGACCATCAACTTACACCATACACAAGAATAAACTCAAAATGGATAGAAAACTTAAATGTGACTCATGAATCCATAAAAATCCTAGAATATAGGCAACAAAATTTCAGACATTATATGCAGCAGAATTTTCACTGATATGTCACCTAAGGCAACAGAAACAATGGAGAAAATGAACACATGGGACTACATCAAACTCAAAAGCTGCTGCACAGCAAAAGAAACAACCACCGAGAGCATACTTGCCAATGCTATAGCAGGTAAGGGGTTAATTTCCAATATATAGAGAGTGCTCATCCAGCTCAACAAAAGGAAGACAAAGAACCCAATTAAAAAATGGTCAGAGGAACTAAATAGACACCTCTCCAAACAGGACATACAAAGGGCTAAGAGACACATGAAGAAAGGCTCAACATCAGTAATCACCAGAGAGATGCTCCTCACACCTCTCAGATTGGCCGCCATCAACAGATCATCAAACAACAAGTGTTGGCGAGAGTGTGGAGAAAAGGGGACTCTAGTGCACTGCTGGTGGGAATGCACACTGATGAAGCCACTATGGAAAACACTATGGTGTTACCTCAAAACATTAAAAATTGAACTGCCATTTGACCCAGTGATCCCACTTCTAGGAATATACCCTAAGAAGCCCGAAACACCAATCAGAAAGAATATATATACTCCCATGTTCATAGCAGCACTATTTACAATAGATAAGATCTGGAAACAGCCCAAATGTCCATCAGTAGATGAATGGGTAAAAACGCTGTGGTACATATATACAATGGAGTATTATGCAGCTGTAAGAAAGAAAGATTTCTTATCCTTTGAGACAACATGGAGGGACCCGGAAAGTATCATCCTAAGCGAAACAAGCCAAACAGAGAAAGACAAGTATCATATGATCTCACTTACTTGTGGAATATAATGAACATAACAGTCTGAGGAATGGGGTAGTCCCAGAGACGTGGAAGCAGGGTACAGACTGACAATCCCCAGAAGAGGGGGTGGGGGATAGAGATAAACCACAGATCTTATATGCATGTATGCATGAACAATGGACATGGACAACAAAGCTGGGGACAAGGCTCAGAGGGTGTAGGAGGCGCGTGTCAGTGGGGGAAAAAGGTGAAACATCTGTAACAAAGATTAATAAACTAATTAAATAAAAAATAATAAAATAAAAAAGAAAATAAAAGATAAACATATATCCAAACAAAAATTGCAACAGTCTAATAATATTGATCAAGCTTTTTAAGTAGACAGTACATGTCTATGGCCCCACACACATTACATATGTATGTATATATGTATGTACATATGAATGTGCATGCTTTACCATGTTATTGGGTCATACAAGAGTAGTGCAATTATATATATTCAATATTTATATAATATGTATAATTAATACAAATTATACGTTTTTAACTAATATACATGTATTTATGTTAATATACTATGAATACATTATATAATATTATTATGGAATATATAAATACTTTTATATTAAGTATTGTTATATTATATGTGTTTTATGTACATATGTCATATATATTTATAAAATGATTTATAAAGTATCATTTTTCAACCTTTCAGGTGAAGAGATAGGATCAGGGAGGTTAGTTGATTTGATCAAGGTCACATAGCTAAGAAAAGGCAGGACTAGAACTGGAACCTAAATCTGAGGTTCTCTACGACCTCTAATCTTCCTCAAAACAATATTCCTGTCAAATGCAGAAGAAAAGGAGAGATGCAGGTTGATCTTGTTCATTAGTAACCTCAAACTATATATTCATATTTGAAGTATGATGACTGAATGTTTATTATTACTAATAAGAAAAATCCTGAAAATAGTTTTTTGTTGTTGTTGTTAAGATGATGTCTGGTTACAACACTGAACCAATCTGCCAATCTGTATGTTTCAATGATTCTTTCATGATTTTGATTTTGTTTCATTCTGCTTTGTTTTACAGAAAGCTATGGTAACAAACCTAACCATTGTCAAACGTGTTTTGATATTTAGAGTTTCTTTTTTTCTCCCTTTCATGACACATCTTGTAACACACAACAGTTGGCAAATTGGTTTTAGGAGTGCAAACAATGGCTGTAGCCAGGTTTTCCTTCATCCCCAAATACAATTTAATTATGACCTTTGCTCCATTTACACCATAGTTTGGCCACCAATTCTATTAGCTAATATGTTCTTTGAGAGTGTAAAGGTAAATGACTTGAAAAGGAATTCAGTACCTATTCCCCTATATTCCTTTTTTCTAGTTATTACAAATTCATTGACTGGAGTTTTCATTATAATTTAGGTTTAATACATATCAGATAGAACTGTCAGAAGCACTATTTTATCTTAGCACACACAGATTTTTTTTTCCTCTTCCCCAAATAATGTTTATAGTTCTTGTATGAGACTATTTTTGCTCCCAGTTTCTTAATAATGCACAAGCACTGGTGTATGAACATAGGACTATGTTTTGTCTATCAGTCTCGCTGGGAAAGACAAAATGATTTCAGAATAATAGAAGTGCAGTGAGATGGGTGAAATGCAATAGTGCTGTGCAAGACTGTATGTGGTCAGCAAAGAGACGTGGAGTTTTCCTCCTAAGACCTATCACTGCAGATAGTACCAAAGATGTGGGAAGCTTCCAGAGTCACTCTCAGTTAAGACTCCCTCACATACAATATTCATATACCATATCCTAGATCCTTGCTTTACTTTTATAACAGCTGGCAGAAAAAAAATTGAAATAAACCTACTAATCATTGCTTAAAATAATGGGCGTGAGACCAAGTGTGAACTCAAGCAGTCTATTGTTCATGATTGACAATGTTAGTTGGATCTTTCCTTAATTTTCAAATTAAAACTTTTAAAATTATTTTAAACTTATTTTTATTAATTTATTTTTGTTACAGATGTTTCTCCTTTTTCCCCCATTGAAATCCTCCTCCCCATCCCCCCCACCCCATCCTGTCACTAGGTTTGTTGTCTATATCCATTGGTTATGCATACCCAAACAAAACTAAAAATGATCCTTTAGAGCAAAACATAGATTTTTTCATTTTAATTCTGAAAAACTACACAGACTCTCTTAGAGTTAAAGTGATATAAATAAATTGTTTCAGATTGTCAAATTCTATAAATTAAAATATAGATGGTATACCTTCTTATTTCATGCAAAAGCTAATTTGATAACAATATAACTCAGCTCTAAAAAGATCATTGCTTAGTATATTTGTCTTTTTCTTTCTTTAAACTATTTTTCTATATTCCTTTTCTGACAAAGAGCCATGGAACTTCTTGGGATAGAAGGCTGACCTGTCATTACCCATCACCTACAATGAAAATTTTGATGCTGTCGATGTACAAGTTATAAGTAAAGAACCAGAATGGAAAAGAGAATTGTATGTTGGCAAGGCGTTCGATGTGGCTCCTATCATATTAGGGAGCAGTGTAAATGTTGAAGTGATGGTTTTGAAATATAAGTAAGACATTTTGAATGGTGGTCTCTCTGGATTTATTTTTAGAAGAAATACATGTTTTTAAGGAGGTGAAGGGTATATGCCAAATGTTGATTTAGAGAGATAAACCTTGGAGTAGTCTAAAAGGCAGAGAAGAGGTGAGAGAGGGGAAGGGAGACTGGTTAAGGCAGTATGGTATAGTCTCAGCAAGATAACAAGAGTGGCAATGGAAATGGAAATGCTGTTAAAAACTCAGAATGATCTACAGGACATAAGACATGAAAGAAGAGGGGAAAAAGACTAAAGCAAGACAAGTTCAAGCCTGAGTAACTAAGGGAATAATTGGTTTGGAGGGTGAAAAAAGGAAGTTCTGTAAGTGGTGAAGGAGATGAATTTGACTTTAGACAAGTTGAATTGGAGGGGCCAGTGAGATATTTAGTTGGATATTTCTACAAGAAAACTAAAGATGAGGAAGTTAAGTTCTATACAACTGTCCTGCTAACAGACTCTGATTTAAGAGTATATGTATATAGGTGAAAGATTAAATTCTAAGATCATGTCAGATCTCCAAAGTACAAAGTACTTAATATTTGACATTGGACTTTTAATATGTAAATAGAATTGGGATAGGGGTCATGATTTAATGCATGATGTGTGCAAACTGACTAAGAATATTTTTCAATGGAATTAATATATACAACTGGCTCAGAGCAAGGTGCTCTAACTTTGCCACGTCATTTCTTAAACCCAGGATGCAAGGATTGTTGGCACCTGATAAAGCTATGACTACAGAGCTATGAGATATTTTAAAGACAAGGACAGCTGTGTTGTTTTAACAATTAAATATTCAAATAAACACATTCCCTATATTTATCGCAATCACATTTAAAGAAGCACTACATAGCCTGGCCGGTGTGGCTCAGTGGTTGAGCGTGGATCCATGCACCAAGAAGTTACTGGTTCGATTCCCAGTCAGGGCACATGTCCAGGTTGTGGGCCAAACCCCCAGTGGGGGGGCATGCAGGAGGTGGCCAACTGATGTTCTCTCTCATCGGTATTTCTATCTCTCTCTCCCTTTCCCTTCCTCTCTCTAAAATCAATAATGAAAAAAAAAAATAAAGAAGCATAACATACTACATAAGTGTTTGCATGGTGACTGCTGGTTAAAAGAAAGACAGTTATGATTTGGGGAGGGAAAATCAATCTTAAGGATTGTCAAAGTCAAAGGGAAAATATTTAATAAAAAATATTGAAAAAACAATATATAGGAGGAAATCATGTTTTTTTCCAAAAATTATGATTATCAAATTTTTCTGAACAACGTTAATCACAGATGACAGCAGAATTGAGATAAATAACATTATAAATTTATGATGTTACTCATTATTTGGGCAGAATTAATAACAGTAACATCAACCTTATAATCCATTCAGAAGGGACAGCATAATGTAGGACAATGAAAAGAAATGTAGGACTGAGCTGGAAACTTTATTATGTGCCCTTCAGCACACCAATTAACCTTTCAGGAATTTTCTTCCCTGGTCTATGAAGTGGCGAAACAGTACCTAATTGGGTTTCTCTGATCTGAGGATAAAATGAGATAGGTCGGCTGTTATCATTCTTATTAGATTATCTGACAAAATACTTTGCTCTGTGGTACAATCCAAAACATCATCCCTAAAGGAAGTATGAATGTGATCTTTTCTGGAGGAAACACCTGCAGGAACCTCTGCCAAGGCATCTTACCATGGAAGAAGAGTTTATCTTTCTGTCCCAGCACACAGAATACACATGTTCATGTGAGTCCGGGTCAAATTCCCACGATTCTCTGCATTGGGAGTGAGAGCTGGGAGAGAGTGTTAATGGTAATAAAATGACAGGGATTTACAAGAATGGCTTGTAGGGCCATTCTGCCTCAGAATCCTTTATAATTATCTTGGGCTTTCCTGATGACTTTAATCAGTCATTATGGGCTTTTCCATGTTCCACTGAGCACCTCAGAAGCTGTTGCTATGAGCAGGTTACTAGTCCTGGGTCAGTGAACCTGTTTAATGCAGATAAAAATCTTGTCTGGGAAGGTGAGCTTGGGGCAGGAGGAAGAAAAAAGTTTTTTATGTTCTTTGTGATCTGAAATTGATTCCCAAAGCAGCTGGAAAAACGAAAAACATTAAACAAACAATGAGGGCATCAGAGAGCTTGCCTGGAAGTTAAAAATGACCAGAAAATGGATAACATATACTTTGAAATTTAAATTTCTTTGCTTCTGTGATCTTAAAGGTAACATTTTGAAGGATGCTTCTGTATTATGTTGGAATAGAAGTTATGAAAATATTCTAACCCATAAAATATTCCACTTTCATAGGATGGAGCATTTTGTAGCTGAAATTCTCCAGTAATTTCCTATCAAATGCATATTGTTATTTTTTTTCAAAAAGAGCATCAATAAAAGAGTAGCTGAATGTAAGATCACTGTGTCCAGAAAGGACGCTGACTGATTATTAGGTGGACTCACTGTGTGCTAGCTGCAGCTTAAATTGCCAATTAAATCTAGTTTGTATAAAATTTTATTTGATATTTTAATGTTGGAATGAATATAGTTCAGAGATGTTTCATGGTTCTCAGTAATAGGAAATACATATTTCTGTAAGTTTTGCAGCAGTTTATATTTTTAGCATCAAAAACAAAGTGGAAATTTAAAATGTTAAGGAACTCACTGAGCCATTTATGACTTATTTTATCAAATATGCCATGGACCCTATTATAGGATAGAAGTACTACACAGAGGTCCATATAAGACTTTGGTTTCTGGCAATGTCAGATCCAACTTAGTATAACATGTGTTGTGACCTACACTGGGAACCTTTTGTATACCCTCTTTGATGACTTCTGAAATATTTTTCCAAGTCCAACCTTTTCTTTGGTCATTACTGTCTCCTTTTGAAAGCTCTGTCCTCTAGAACAGCAGTCTACAAACAATAGAATGATATACCCTTACAGATAAAACAAATTTAATATATATATATATATATATATATATCATCAGAATATGTATATATTTATAAAGTACAAATATGGACTAGTATATAATATATGAAAACATTATAAAATATGTACTAAATATAATTTTTTAATTCATTTTATTGATTATTTTAGAGAGAGGTAGATAGAAACATTGATATGAGAGAAACGTTGATCGGTTGCCTCCTGCACACTTCCTACTGGTGATTGAGCTCACAATCTGGGCATGTGCCCTGACCAGGAATTGAATCAGGACCTCTCAGTCCATGGCTGGTGTGGCTCAATCCACTGAGCCACACCAGCTGGGCTCAGTCTGTACTTTAGATATTAGAAAAGCTTAAGGTCTTATTTAAAATAGAGAAGGGATATAGACATGCTTACATTACACTCCAGTGGGTTATATTGAGTCATCCTGGGGATGCATACCTTTCAACTTAGATTCAATTTTTTTATATAGAATGTTGTGTCAATGTTCTCACAGGTTTTCTTTCTCCTTGTACTGTAACTGATCACAATTATTTCACTGGTTTTGCAGTAGAGTTGCCAAATACCTACCCATTTAACCTTACAGTCAGAACTAGTCTGGCACTGTTTGCTATATCTCTGTAGTATTATACTGTTTTTATTCTTCTTTTAAAACAACTGGCTGGATGGCTATCTGTTTGCAGTCTCTGTATCTAAGAACTAATTTTCCATTGGGTGAAAACATGCAACTGACAATGGTTCCAAAGTTTCCCCAAAATGCCAGGAACATAAAAATAGCTGGTGGAATTTTTATAAATGACATCCCTGATTAGGCTTGAAAGGACAAAAGTATTAAGCCTAGTACCCCTTACACACTCTTCCTCTGCAGAGTTTATAATGGCAGTGGCCTCTTAGCCTCCTGAAATGCCACTGCCTAGAATGAGTGAAAGACTCCAATAAAAGAAATTCACAAATGGGGAGGAGACTCCCTTTGAATAGAAGATGAGGATTCCAGAAAGATGCTGTGTTAGTCAGAATGATGCCCCCCTCCCTTTCCTCCCCCACCCCCAAAAAGGTGTCCACATCCTAATCTGTGGAACTTGTAAATATATTATGTACATGGCAAGGCAAAATTAAGGTATCAGATGGCAATCAGCTGACCTTAAAAAATGGAAATTATCCTGGATTATCTGAGTGGGCCCAATGTAATTATAAGTGTCCTTATAAAAGGAAGGAGGAGGCAGGGAAGATAGTGTGAGAGAAATGCAGCATGAGAAAGACTCAACTGGCCATTGCCGGCTTTGAATAAGGAGCCAAGAGACATGGGCTGCCTGTACAATCTGGAAAAGGCATGGACACTAATTCTCTCCTATACAGTACAGAAAGGAGTGCAGTCATGTCAATACCTTGAGTTAGCCTAGTGGGATCTATTCCAGACTTCTGACCTTCATAACTGTAAACTAATAAATTGATATTGTTTTAAATAACTAAGTTTGTGGTAACTATTATAGTAATAATAGTAACTACTATAGGCGCCTTAGTAAAAAATACTCACTTTAGAAGAATGAAGAGAAAATAAGAACATAACCTAAAGGAGGCTCCTTGTGAAAGCCTTATAAGATAAGTGCTTTCCCCTAGGAATCTGGGGGACAAAAAGATACAGTTTTTATCACCCAATGTTAGGTTTCTCTTCTTACATTATAATCTGTACCATGCACTACAGTTATTTTTTTAATCTTTACTCGAGAATCTGTTTTTATTAATTTTTTTTCTTTTATCCTTACCTGAGGACATTTTTTTTTGTTCAGTTAGAGTGGGAGGGAGAGAGAGAGAGAGAGAGAAACATTGATGTGAAAGAGACACATTGAGTGGTTACCACCCGCACGACCAACCAGGGCTGGGGACAAACTGCAACCGAAGTATGTGCCCTTAGTGGGAACTGAACCTGGGTCTCTCTGGACCATAGGCCGATGCTCTGACCACTAAGCCAAACCAGCCAGGGCTGTTTTTATTGATTTTGAGAGAGAGAGAGAAACATCGATGTGAGAGACAAACATTGATTGGCTGCTTTCTGTATGTACCCAGACAGGGAATCGAACCCACAACCTTTTGGTGCATTGGATAATGCACGAACCAACTGAGCAAACTGGCCAGGGCCTATTTCCGTTTTTTGATGGTGCTGAGACCAAGGAAGAAGGGAAATAAAAAAGAGTGGTGGCTTGCCCTAATCTGGCTGAAACTGCTGTTATTTTGAGAACACTGATCACTAAATTAAAAGGAGACATTTCCAAATCTTTAAGTCACTGATGAGATACCTTGTCAAGGAAACTATGCATCTTTGAAAGAACTACAATTATTGACTAGATTTGGAAGTAAATTTCCAGGCACCATCTGCTGCAAATATTGATTAATTTTCCTCATGTTTTACTGAAACTCAGCGAGGCAGCATGCTGGAGAGGTGGGGAGCTGGCAGTAGCTTAGTAGATAGTTCTGTTTAACATCTGTTATAGTGTCTGGTCATTTTTGGTGATTCCTGTGACATCATCATAATTTATCCAGAGGCAGCTCTGACCTACAAGTGCTTGTGCTTCTGCATGTGAACGCATATGTATATAACACACATCTGTGTTAATGGTTAATTCACTTTTGATTGTCCCATTATTTAAATGACACTGTGTCCCTGATTGTAAAGGAACTGTCAAATCCTTCTATTCTTCCAACTTGAAAAACGTGTAAGATTATCCATTCTCTAGCTAACGACATGTTCTTCTTTCTCCCTGTGCCTATGGCTTCTCCAAATAATAGAGAGAAAATAAGAATCAATAGTAACTTATTCAGACTATTCTATTTCTATTTTAATGTTTCAAATGACATTTCAGGCAATTACCCTAGCAATGATCTGGAAGACCTAAATGAATAAATGTTGCAGTGGTCAAATATCTTTAAACTTGCAAAGAAAGAAGTTTGAACCTGTCCTGTGCTCACTGGGATATACATATTGTAGAATTTCATAATCTATTAAAGAGCATGAATATAATTAGCTGTTATATTGATGTAACTGATTTGCCATTAAATTCAAATAAAGCCCTGGTGTGTATCAATGTTGATGATTCTGATTAGAGAAATAATCCAGGATAGAGATAATGCAATAGCTTCTTAATTCCCCTTTAGTATTGGCACTATTTATAGGATACCAACTTTGAGAAAAGATTGTCAGACTTTAATATATACAAATGGATTTGCTTAAAAAGAGCATATGCCATGAAGGTATAATTGTGTTTTGTTGTGCCCCAATAGAATCTTATCCTATTTCATGAAGAAATTTTAAATTATATTTAATATGATCTGATTTGTATTAAATAAGCTGCAGGTTATTTGCTAAAATTCAGTTGGAGACAAGTACAGTGAAAAATATGACTGTGACTAGTCACGTATAAAGTTCTGAAGGTCAGAAGTCTGATTTAGAGAATAAGTCTAAATCTTGAACAGAACACAAATTAGTTAAATCAATTTATGTGATTGGATTAAATCTTTGGAGCTACTTTTCAGTTACTGCTCACTCAATAAACATATATTGAGTAGTTAATTGAGTCAGGAACTGAGCCAGAAGCTGGGAATACCAAGTAAGGAGCTGCCCTTGTTTTTAAAGAATTTGCAGTCAGGTACAAGAAAAAAAGTCCAAGAAAAGAAGAATTGACACAAAGTGATATAAATGGTATAATAAAGGCTTCTTCAAATTACTAGGAGAGTACAGAGTAAAAATTAATTTTTCCAGGTCACAGAATCATAAGTAGCTATTGAGTTTGGATTCTTTCTCCCTTCCTCTCCCCTTTCCTTCCTTCCTTCCTTCCTTCCTTCCTTCCTTCCTTCCTTCCTTCCTTCCTTCCTTCCTTCCTTCCTTCGTTCCTTCCGTGTCCACCTTGTTCCAGAAAGGAGTTCCATGAAATGATACATAAAAGACAAGATATCAAATTTAAAAGTAAAAGAAAAGCAATGATCACTTTATAAAATATGGCTAGGAATGTAATTAGGAAAATTCATAGCCTTGATTGTTCATAGGTTACAATTTTGGCTGTGAAAGTTCTGGCAACAATTGTTAAAGGGAAAACATGATAAGAGTCACTATTGAGCATTGATAAGATAAATATAAACCAATTGTTTTGGGGAAGTAAATCTGCTCTGAGCCTGAGATCAGCCAAGGAGATACTTTCCAAGGTGTATTCATAACGAAGATATGGCAGAAAGATACAACATCCATAAGATCCTTGTGCAAGGCAGAATAAGTCAGATGGAGCTTATCAGACAAGTAACAGCTTATCAGGTAGAAGCAAAGGAGATGTGCATTCCACTGAAAGAAGGAGAATATGCCATGTGATAAAGTCCACAGCATTTTTCAGTTTGTTTGGTGGAGTTAGGGCATAGAAGGGATAGATCGGAGTGAAGTACAACAAGTATATTTTTGAGAGGAAGACTGCAATCACATTGTGAAGGGTTGGAAGCCACAGATTGAGCTTGACCTTTATAGTTGTATAAAACTTTGAGATAAAAATGGAAAACCAGTAAAGTTATTGTCATATAAATTATTTTATCCCATATTGGCTGGTTCTAACTACCATAAGAGTTACAAATGGGAAGGGTGTGAGTAGAGGAAGAACTATGACAATTAACAAAATCCTCTCGTACATTACTTTCAAGAAAGACCAACTCCTTATCTGTCTTTCTAACACACAATAGCTCTTCATTAGTGGGATTTGTTATTTAGCCCTATTAAGGCTATTTCTTTCTCCTTATCCTTCTAAATTTATTAGTCATTTTGAGGAAAGTAAATATCCATATTTTAAAAGATTATCCCACTTAAATTTAAAAGACTAAGGAAATAAAAGTCCCTAGCCTCAAGAGTCAATACTAAATATATCTGCTTTTGTGGTTCATTAGCTGGCTAAAGGTACTAAAGGAGCCCCTACTGACTAGAAAGATGAGTCCTCTTTGCAGAGAAAAAAGAGTTTATGTCCCATTTCTAATGATTCCAGGTTCTGCTTTAAGACCCTTCGAGGAGATTCCTTTCTGAACATGCCAAGGTTCCTTTCCCTCTGCCTGGCATATAAAATACTAGTTTCGCTGACAGACCACATTATCAGCTGCCCAATCCCAGATCCCAGCTGCCAAAAACAAAATGCTAGCTCCAACCTCTTTTCCTGATAAAGATTTATTTGTTTTTCAGATTGAACTGAAAGGTCAAAGGCAAGGGCATCACGCTTTCACCCTGCACTATTTTTGCTTCCTGAGAGCTCCTTCACTGAGACTTTCATGGAGTCACCTGGGACCAGTCACTGTGTCTCAAACCCTGAATTAGGAGTGTATCTTCACATCAGACTACTTTGACACATGCCTCAACTATGAGATTCTGCCATAGGTTCTGCATAGGGCTATACTGTGTGAAGGGACCTTTCCTCATTGGATGGACTACTCATGAGCTAGTACAGTGCAGGTAATATAATCCACTATTTACTGGAGCTATATTCTTTACTGAGAAGGCAAATCTCCTCTATTACCCAGTCATGGTGAGACTAAAGGGAAAGTTATACGATGGTCAGCAGACCCAATCATATTCTTGTCCATCTTTTGGCTGAAAGGTGTACTAGTTTCCCTGGCAACAGGGGCACAACTACTCACTGTGAACGGAGGACAGGAATGTACTTGTTGGTTGAAAATGAACCGAGAACAGAGAAAGCTCCTTTGATCAATGCACCCACCCTATAAAGGAGATCTAGAAAATTAAAAATAGCTTTGTGGTGATTGGAGTATAATTCACAGTTGTGTGTGAGTGTGGGACAGAGTAAAACACACAGGCCATATTGATGGACAAAGGAAAAAATTCTGATCTAAATACAGCACTGTGGTATGGTCACTGAATTGGGAGGAAGTAGGAGAACCGGGTTATAGTCTCATTTTGCAATTGCAGATCTGTGTGACGATGGCTTTATCTACCTGGGTCCCAATTTTCAAACAGGTAAAATGAAGCCATTGGATGAAGAGATCCCAAAGGACCTCTCATGTTGATATGTAACACTTCTGCCACTGGGAAGGCAACAAGTTTTCTCCTGGTGTTTGTAGCATAACAACCTGAACCATTGGGTTTAACTACTTTCTTGGCCCTGAGGCTCATAATTCTCTCTTAGAAAATGTTCTCAACCACTACAGCATCTTCACTCAAACAAGAGGGGTAAATAATAAAAAGTTGTGCTTGATATATGCACCCTGTGCTAATGACCTCAACTTCAGGAACACTCCAGGCAATGGCATTTGTTTTTGTAGGAAAGAACCATCAATAGTTTTCATTTGACAAGAAAAAAATGAGAGGAGCCAGAAAACCATGGAGTTTGTTGAATAAATAAGAAGTTGTATAATTATTGGGAGGTAGCAGAAGATAGGAAAAGGAAGGCTGCTTGTATGTTCAGCAACCTGGAGGTAAGGTAGGGAGAGAAAGAACTTGGAAAGCAAATGCCAGATGTCTTTGAGGAAGACTAACTAATGCAGTGCTACTGTTCAGCTGGATTTTATAAGCACAGCTGCCTGCTGTGGGTCTCAGTCCCAAAAGCCCCCTGAAAGAGCCATGCCATTTTGACACATGTGATAAGTTTGTCCAAATGAGGATAGGGTTCAAAATAATGACCATGAGTTAGCTAAATCCCAGTGAATCTTTGATTTTCCCTAAAGAGACCACAAGTGTATCAACTCACCTTCTGAACAGCATGTAGTTATTCCTCCATAAATCAGTATGGGACCTCGGTTCTAAAGGTCCCCTTATTTATCTCCAAATTGACCAGACTCTGAAACTTAATTCACAAGGGCAAAAACAGCTCAAGGACTCCTTATAGCCCAAACTGAAAGCTTGTCAGCTAACAAGAATGACCCAGTCATTTTTTTCCTACTTTTGATTGAATAGAGGGTGGCCTAGAGATAGGTCACAAGTGAGATGTCTGGGAAGCATATTCACTGATCTACAGAACTTCATGCATACATTTCTGCCACAGAATGGGAACTGATACATGCTAGTCACTGTGCTAGGAGCTGGAATAAATATTTACAATAATAAACATAGAAAGTGTTACATTTTAGTGGGAGGGTTACTTTAGAATTTTAAGGTAGAGGAGAGGTAGAGGGAGGAGTGCAGGTGCTCACGTAGTTGGAATGTTCCAGAATGCATAATCTCTCCTTTTCCTGGAATCCTTCCTTACTTTGATTCTTCTTTGAGTCTATTCTTGTTTTTTATTTCCAAGTTTTCTCCTATCAAGTTGAGAGGGTTTTAAAAATGGGGATAGCCCAGCTGGCGTGGCTCAGTTCATTGACCCACGGATTGAGAGGTGCCGGTTGGATTCCTGGTCAGGACATGTGCCTGGGTTGCAGGCTCCATCCCCAGTAGAAGGTGTGCAGGAGGCCCCTGATGGATGTATCTCTCTCATATCTATGTTTCTATTTCTCTCTCCCTTCCTCTCTCTCTAAAAAATCAATAAAAACATTTAAAAATTATTATTAAAAATGGGGGTAAAGTCAGGATCAAAAGAACAAATTCTTACTATCCATTCCCTTAAATACGCCAGAGGTCTCTATTTTTTTTTTTTTTGTCTAGAGAATATCCTTCTTACAGAATAGTCTGGTAGAGGTAGCGGATTATAGGAAAATGACTGGGCTGGGGGGATAGGGGAGGGATATTAGACGAAAGAAAACCACAAAGTCGGGTGGCATTCAGAGGGAGGAATGGGTGAGAGGTGAGCTTCCTCCATTGTGAAAGGATTTTGACACTAGGAAGACCTAAATTCAAGTCCTAGATTCCCGGATGTTCACTTATAAGCTGAGAGAGAGTTCCTACAGAGAGAGTTGGAATCTATGTCCCCTCTGGGTGACCTTTCTGACTGTTTCACCTACTGAAAAAAAGTCAGCGTAATAATGTACTAGTTTCTGAGCCCAGAATTTAATAATCTGGTAAGTTCCACTTCTTGTTTCTTGGAACACTTGCTCTAGTCTAGGGGATGCTAGTCACCATGTAAGAGGTTGGGTTATGCTGAGGCCACTATGCTGTTAGAAGTAATGTAGCCATGCAGAGAAGCCACATGCAGACAGAGATGCCTGACCAGCCCCAAGGCGTTCCAGCTGAGGTAAAGATAATGTGAGTAAAGAGACCTACAGATGATTCCAACCCCAGCTCATATCTGAACTGTGAGAACTACTCTGCTGAGTCCAGTCAAACCAAAGAAATGCATGTGTTAACAATAAAGCATTGTTTTCAGCTGCTATAAATTCAGGGATGTTTGCTATGCTGCAATACATAACTGGAGGAGTGAACTTATTTCACTTCTCCAATCCTCAGTTTCCTCATCTACAAACCGGAGGTCATAGCAGTGTCTACCTCTGAGGGAGGTTGTGAGGCTTCAATGAGATAAAGTTTGTAAAGCAGATAGCACAATACCTCATACAGAAGTAAGAAAAGCATATAGATTTGTCTGTTCAAATATTCAGAGTTTTCTGTTCTGAAATTCAGACTTTTTCAGAGTTGTAAAAGCAATGCTATACATACTCTATAGGACCCTAGGCAGGGTCTGTGACAGCCCTATGACCAAATACACTAATATTTCTGCAGTGAAACATATAAATAGTTACATCAAGAGAGGTAAATAAAGGTAAATAATTCACTGTAGGTCAGGTAGGGCTCAGTCTCCAAATCCATCCAAGTTAGTGTAATGAGTTACCACAAAGACATTTGATTCTCAAAGCCTTTTTTTTTTTACTTTTATTTTTTATTTTGAAATTCTATAAAAGGGATAGTGAACTCATACACATATTTTTCTTAATGTAGTGACTACCTGCTCCTGCCTCTATTTCTCCTATCCTTATTACTATGACATAACAGAGGATAGCTTTTAATACCAATTTATAAATAAAAATCACATATATATTCAGTTTTTGAAAGCACACTTGCTAATCACTTGTAAAGAGCCTTCCCAACAGTCCTTTGGTTTTGGCAGCTGAAATTCATTCAGCTCTTTGATTTTTTTTTTTTTTTCCCTCACCCGAGGACATTTTTCCATTTTTTGTTCAGGTAGAGTGGGAGGGAGAGAGAGGAACAGAGAGAGAGAGAGAAACATCGACGTGAAAGGGACACATCGAGTGGCTGCCACCCGCACAACCAACCAGGGCCGGGGACAAACTGCAACCGAGGTACGCACCCTTAGCGGGAACCGAACCCGGGTCTCTCAGGACCGCAGGCTGACGCTCTAACCGCTGAGCCAAACCAGCCTAGGCCAGCTCTTTGATTTTTTAGATGAGTGTGTGTGAGAGAAATGTTGCATCAAGGGAAAGATATGGCCAGTCAAAAGAAATGCTGTTTAACAAGACATACTGTCTGCAAATCAAGGTTCAACTGGTTTGTCTCTTCCAGAGAATCTGTCTCACATTTTAATGACTCCATGGCATTCCAAAGCAGGGTAAACAAGGAACAAGATTTTCTATGTCATCAAATAGATGTGTTAGAGGCCTCTGTAAAAGTTCATTCATTTTTTCTGAATACTCCAAGTGCTTTCCCCAATTTAAATGAACAGTGGGAAAATGCTTCCTTTTCCATATCCTATTATATTATGACCATTTAAAGCATCTGGCACTGTCTTTTGAACACAGCATATGCTGAACGTAATATTTTCCCCTGATGGAAAGCCAGACAAGAATTGCTGTAAGGAGGGAGGAATAAAACTTTTTAAAGTTTATTTTCTTCCTCATTGTGAACAGAAATAAATCCTTAAATAAGTATTTTTTTCTAGAAGAAAGAGTATACTGATATAAAACCACATTATCACAAGACATTTTCTTTTGTCTGAAAGTAACCAGATATCCTACAGACAAATTATAGAGCAGTGACAACAGTTATTTAGATTTGAGTAACAGCACTGCAAAGCACTATGAACCCAAAGCCACAGAGAATGCAGTCATTGTCAGTGACTGTGCACCACCTTCCCCAGACGTCAGAAGTGCTCACTGAAATGAAGGCATTGTTTCTGTTTAACCTCAAAACGTCAACCAGCCTCTGAATTCCTTGTTGTTATTTTCTTTTTTCCCCTCCACACACTTCACTCTCAACTGAGTTTTTTCTTTATCATTTTAGGAAACCTAAAAAAAAATCTTTAAAGCTTTTCCATGTAAGTATTTGTGATCAGGGTTTTGATCCCTTTCTTGTAATTTGTAAAGCACAATTTATATAAATATTCAGCACTACATGAAAAATGAGTAGAGAAAAAAGAGGAGACTGTTAGTCTCAGTATGGTCTTCAGGTTTTAATCCAGAATCACTGCAAGAATTCTACAAACTAGAGAAATTCATTGAGTACAAATTCCAATTTTACATTATAAATTCAGAAGCTGCATCAAAAGGTGCAAAAGAAAACCCTTCCAGAATGTATAATTATCCTAACATGTCCCTCAATGTTGTCTTTTTTTTCCTATTTGTGTCATTGTTTCAACATTGTGTGCATTTACACCAATACCACGTGCATATTTAGTGGTCACAAACCCACCGTCAGTGAGATTGGAGAAATGTTCTCAATCATGAAGAAAGTACATATTGGTTATTTATAGTCCAGGTATCAAGTGTAGTGCTGGAGAGTCAAAAATAAGTGAGACATACTCTCTACTTTGGAACATTTCATAAGCTACAATAGCTGGGTGAAATAAAATTTACCATATAAAATTTCGTGAGACAGTCCAGTGTATAGACACAGATATGGGTAACGATGGTTATACACACACACTCATCTATACAAACTATGGATTCTTGCTGGATACTGCCAATAGGCTTGTTGTGGGCATGCTGTGGCAGAAGTAGTTGGCCCAATGAAGGAAGTTAGGGCTGGACCACTGGCCAGATGGCTGTACAGAAAATACAGCAGAGACTTGGGGGATTATGAGACATTCCAATCTGAGGGAAATCCAGGTCAACCAAAAAGTGATGTTGGGCAATAACTAATCCAGTTAGAAGACTAAGAATGCATTCTACCAGCTGACACATACATCACTGGGAAAGAACAAGGGGCATGACTCCCAAGGGCACTGATTCTTCCTTGCAACCATGAGGGCTGGAGAAGTCTCTTCTTTACCCCACATATCTAAGCAACATCTTATTTGCAGCAAGCAAAGATAGAGGGAGGCTGAATGAGAGACTGTGCCTTCCTACCTATAAGAGATTGAGCCCTAAATAAAAAGCCTAAACCAGAATGAGAATTTACTTTTCCTCTATTACATAATGGAGGAAGACTCATGAAGGAGACCAAATCAATTTCCTTTTAACTAAAAGAGCAATGTATTCTCAGCACCTTATATACCATAGGAATGAATTGTCTCCAGTACATAATATCTATCATGACAATTGACTATTTTCTTCACTCTAAAAAGAAGATTTTTATGAACATTCTTTTAGAAGTGAATTTCTAGGAAAACAGTTTTTGGGAAATTCACTCCTCTAAATAATAGACTGTTTTCTTTTTAAAAATAATATTTGTTTCTACTTTAAAACAATCGGGCCTAGTCAGTGTGGCTCAGTGGTTGAGAGTCAACCCATGCACCAAGAGGTCGCAGGTTTGATTCCTGGTCAGGGCACATGCCCAGGTTGTGGGCCTGATCCCCAGTGGGGGGCATGCAAGAGGCGGCTAATCGATGTTCTCTCTCATCGATGTTTCTATCTCTCTTTCCCTCTCCCTTCCTCTCTCTCTAAAATCAATAAAGAAAAATATTTTAAAAATAATTGGGAAATTAGCAAAGATAAAAATAACAATAGCTTTTAAAACAAATGGATGAGAATGTGGAGCAGAAAGACAACATATTCGTATCGCCATTCTGATACTCTGATGAGACAAAGGAGGTTCACTTTTATTCCCAGGAGCATGCTGGTCAGCATATTGTTTTGTAATGATTCTAAAGTCTGGACATCTAGGTAAATTTGATCTTCCTTGATTTTGTCTCCTGCAATTCAGCTGGAAAGTCTAATTAGAGAGCTAGAAGAATAGCTTACAATTCATTCCTATTGACTTCTGGTACATATGTAGCTCCAGAGATTTCCAAGTGGCCCTTAGACACCTGCAGAGGGAGTTGGGGGTTTGAGCAAGGGTAAAAGGAAGAGGATTGGGGAACATAGAGAGCTTTGTTTGATTAATAACTCCTGTTTCAACCCCAAGGATGGTGTCATTCAAGCATATCAGTATCTTCATATTAATAGTAAAATCATATTATACTGCTTGCTTGACTCAGAAAACTTGAAACATCAACATAATAAAAATAAAGTTTATTTATTTAATTATTTATCAGTGTTGTTTGCTAAATTATGTGGGAAACATGAATTACCTCATTTGGAAGCAGTATAGCTTTCTAAAAACTTATGGTCAATCTTAGCATTGATCACATTGTTCTAATTTTTCCTTTATGTTATCAGCCACAGGTAGAAGGTTACATAAAATATTCACAAAATGAAATGCAGAGTTACATGCAAAGCTCTCAGGAATAATTTGTCATCAAAGGAAATATTGTTTAGAAATCCTTGGGAATGTGCAAGTGTGGCAATGTTCTATTTATGGCCATATTAAAATTGGCAAGATCCTCATTCTATCAAATTTGATGAAACATTTAAAAATAAATATGTACACAAAGTTATAGTTTCCTTATACACCAAAGAATACAGTTAAAAATATAATTCAAAAACTTTCATTTGCAATAGTAACAGTTATAAAATAAATAGGAATAAACTAAAGAAATGTGCAAGATCCACATTAAGAAAACTACAACAATGTTCAGTGAGAAAAAATTTTAAAGACTTGGAAAAATAGAGAAAGCATATGTTCTGGATGGAAAGTTAATATGGCAAAACTTCCAATTGTTTCTAATTTAATCAAAATATTTGAATGCGATCTCAACAAAAATCCAAATGGCATTTTTAAACTGTTGCCAACATAGTCTGGACAATTTAAATGTGCAAGAATAGCCAAGAAAGTTTTGATAAGCTTGAAGCAGCAGATTTTCAAATGTAGATCAAGGCTATAATAATTAAAGAAATGTTTGTGATGTGATGCAAGAGCAGAGATGTTAAGCAGAAGATAAACTCTAGAATAAGGCCAAGCATAGTGTAAAAACTTATAACACACTACAGATAGCATCTCACATCACAGGGAAAAGAATTTATCAAATACTAGGTCAAAAAATGTGTTACACATATGAAAAAAATTATCTGGCCACAAAAATTCAGATATATAAAATGCAGGTGGTTATGTGTCTCACCTTGAGGTAAAATCAAACTTTCTAAACACATATTCAAAAGCAGAATTTATCTGAAAAATATAAATTTAATTGATTTTTAAAGTAAACTTTTAAGGCACAAAATAAATTTAAAATGTTTGTAATAATTGCAGATATTACTGACATATAAAACATATATGCAAATCAATATACAAAAGGAGCATAACAATAGAAAAGTAGGCAAAATGATAGTCACAGAAAATTTATAAATTAAATACAAGTAAACATTAATATAAATAAATTAATCAATATAACCTATAGAAAACTACCCTTTTATCTGAAGGAAATAAAATCACTATTTCTAATAGTGAAGACATGGCAACAACTTTAGTGTCCATTGACAGATGAATGGGTGAAGAAAATACGAGATTTTATATATATATATATGCACATACATACACACACACATATATATAGTGTAATATTAGTCATCCATAAAAAGAAGGAAATCCTGCCATTTAAGACAACATGGATGGACCTTAAGAGTATTAGACTAAGTAAAATAAGTCAGACAGAGAAAGACAAATACTGTATGATTTTACTTACATGTGGAATTTGAAAAACAAACAAACACTAATAGATAAGAGAACAGCTTGGTGGTTGCCAGAGAAGAGAGGTTGGGGGAAAGTAGGGCAAAATAAGTGAAGGTGATTCAACAAAAAAATAAAAGCACATAGACAAAATGGGAAATACCACAATAAGCTTCAAAATTGCAAGCAAAAAAAAAAAAAAAATTAAGATGCTCATTCTGAAAAAAGGAAAGTTGAGTTTAAAAAAGAGACTGATATTTTCAAAACCTTGAATAAATATTCCAGAAATTCCAATTATAATTTTTTTCAAATTATAATTCCATAAGTATTTTAATTTAATACTTTGACCTGTTTTTTAACTCAAAATTTGTTTTGACATTCTTCAAGCCTCATATATTCTCATAGTAAAATTGTTCTTGATTATCTTTAGTCATACTTCATAAGTGTGCATATGAGACACTGCAGCCTCTGTTATAATCAACATTTTGTTGATTATGAAAATATTTGTCTGTGACTCAAGAGTGAAATTACACATAAATCAGGGGTTAAAATCTTTTAATTCACTGAAACTTCTTTAACATGAAGCTGTCCCATAGTGGTGGTGGTGGTGGTGGTGGTGGTGCGGGATACTCATTGTTGTCACTCACCTTCTCTCAATCCTTTAATTTTTTCTGACTTGTGAACATTTCTGGAAGCTTATAAGGTTTTGTGAATGTGTACTAGAGGGTTTTATCCTGTGAGTTGGCCAAGAAAATACTCAATAATGATTTAAAGAAAATATTCATCTTCTTTCCTAGCCCAATTTTTATTATTAATTTTTTATTTTTAATCAAATTTATGGGGCGATGTTGGTTAATAAAATTATATAGGTTTCAAATATAAAATTCTATGATACATCATCTGTATATTGCATTGTGTGCCCACCACCCAAAGTCAAATCATCTTCCATCACCATATATTTGACCCCCTTGACCCTCTACTATCCCCCACTCCCTTCCCTCTGGTAACCAACATACTGTTGTCTGTGTCTATGAGTTTTTGTTTTTTTGTCTTGCTTGTTCATTTGTTGCTTTCAGTTTTATATCCCCATAGGAGTGAAATCATATGGTTCTTAAATTTTATTGTCTGACTTATTTTACTTAGCATGATGCTCTCAAGATCCATCTATATTGTCACAAATGACAGCCAGGAGCCACCAGGTTGCCTAAGGCGGGGTGAACCAGCCCAAGTCAGAAACAGAGCAGGACAAAACTCCCATGCTGATCACTAGCCTATTTTTTACCTCAGCACTTATCTGGATAGAATATATAAAATATATAATGTACTGTTTCCATCAATAAATTGTAAGCTCCTTAAGGGCAATAATTTTGGTGTGTTTCATTCACTATTGTATCTGTAGCACCTAAAACAACACCTGTCAGTCACATAGTATGCACTCCATAAATAGCTTGAATGAATTCATGAAACACAACATACAAAACGGAACAGAACATGAACATTTGAAAAAGAGGTTTTGAAAAAAAGTATAACCATGTGCCAAGTTCTAAAACAGAAGTATGTACAAGCACTACAGATGTATGGCAAAAGAAGACTCACCTAAATCTACCTAGAGAGAGAAGGAAAGGCTTTAAGGAGGACCTGGTCCTTGTGTTCTGGTATCATTCCTTGTTGTGGTACACTGATCCCATATCCAGCCCTTTGTGTGTGAGGGTCAATTCCAGGAATTCCTATCTAGCCTTAGCCTCAGGAGTGTTGTAAGAAATTGGTGTGGCAAATTGGAAAGCACACTGGCTTTGAAATAAGCTCAGTTTATTTTTTTGAATCTCAAGTTCACAGCAGAGTCATGCGAAAATCCTAGACCCTGCCAGTTCTCCATTTTCTTCACTGACCAGAACGTTATACCTTTTATTCCCTTTACCAAAATACATGAGATAAAATCAAAGTTCTACTTTTGTTACCAACTTACAAAAACACTGAATTACTCAGAGAATTGTATCGTGTTAGCTGTTTTTCTGTTTAAAAGTTGTTGAAAGTGTCTTTAAGATATTTTGGGGAAATATTCTTATTTCACACTGTGTTCACTTCAAGAAAAGTTTAAGCCAAGTTTGGCTCAAGAAGACAGAAAGCAGAATAGAATGAGGTAAGATTCTAGGTGCTCTGTTTTTTTGTTTTTTTTTTAATCCTCACCAGAGGACATTTTTACATTTCAGATAGAGCAGGAGGAAGAAAGAGAGGGAGAAACATCGATGCAAGAGAGACACATCGACTGGTTGCCCCACACACAACTCCTACTGGGTCCAGGGACAAACTGCAACCGAGGTATGTGCCCTTAGCAGGAGCAGAACCTGGGTCTCTCTGGACCACAGGCTGATGCTCTAACTGCTGAGCCAAACCGACCATGGCATAGGTGCTCTTTTTAACTTGATTCTTCCTGGTCTATAAAATAGTATGATACCACCTTCTTTACCTGAGCTGTCCCCACTATATGCACAGGAGGAGGGCTTCAGAAAGGACCCTAGTAGGTTCTCAGGTCACACAACCTCTTGTGGGATCATAGATCTTTTCTCTGCTCATGTTTCAGAGAGAGAAGTTTGAAAGTGAGAACTGGTCTGAGCACAGGAGAACAACTCTCACCATATCATGTTTCCCTTTCCTTCTTCCACCAACTCCTCCCAAGAGCTTAATGGATAAATGCTGTAAAACCCAAGAAGTAATATGGTGATCACTGTTATTTCCTTGGAAAGTAAATCACAAATATGGAGGGTTGACTTTGTTTTACATTTCCATAATGTACCTTTTATTGAAGGATTCTTCAAAGATGCAAGTAGATTTTCTATGAAATGTGGAGACTAGGGAAATAAGTTCTCTGAAAGTAGTACTATTCCAAGTGGGCCTCTGAAATCTTTGCATACTGGCATGTATGCAAATTCAGAAGAACCTCATGTCATCCTACCAGAAGTAACCATGTCTTAAAGATCTTACCAAGTCAAAGACGTTGGTCAAAAAAAAAAAAAAAAATCATTATTTACTGGAAAAGTCACTTCTCTCTGAGACATACTTTCCTCTTATTTCTTAAAGATGGTAGAAGGCTGAAGATATCAATTCCAGCAGATATATTTATTACTTCCAAAAATTTATTAATTTAAAAATATATTACAAATGACCTTTTAAATACTATCACAGGTATGACTTTCTGGAAGGCACATTATGAGTCTATACAAATTTCATTCATTTGGGGGTTTAATTCCTATAGTGGATGCTGCATATCTCCTCTAATCTTCCTTTACTGGAGGTGTACACGTGGCCTAGTTACTGCTGTTAATGGCTCTCAGCTGTCCCTGTTCAAGAACACCCTGCATCCAAGTGACTGACTGATGGTATGAGGGGACCGTGTACACAAGGCCAGCTCTCTTGACTCAAGGTGGGATTAGCTTATGTTGCGAAAGTCCCTGTGGGATCAGACTGAAGTATATCTCCAACTGAGACCACATCCTTGCTTAGCTTTTTTCCCCTACCCTAACATGCTTCCATAACTTCCTTGTTCCTGAGAATGCTCCTTCAATATACTTCATGCACCCAAATCCTTGTCATAAGCTTTGCTTCTAGCAAACACCACCCATGCCAGTGACATGTGGTACATTAGTCTGTATCTTGCACTTACGTGAGGAGATGAGGAATGATTTATTTATTTATTTTTTATCCTCACCTGAGGACATTTTTTCATTTTTTGTTCAGATAGAGCGGGAGGGAGAGAGAGGAAGAGAGAGAGAGAGAGAGAGAGAGAGAGAGAGAGAGAGAGAGAGAGAGAAACATCGACATGAAAGGGACACATCGAGTGGCCACCCCCACCAGGGCCGGGAACAAACTGCAACCGAGGTACATGCCCTTAGCGGGAACCGAACCTGGGTCTCTCTGGACCGCAGGCTGATGCTCTAACCGCTGAGCCAAACCGGCCAGGGCAAGATGAGGAATGATTTAAAGAAAAGACTATGGACTTGATGAACATAAAAAAAAAAAAAAATATTATTCAGGAAAATTGGAGAGTAAAATAACTCAACCTTTATTTCTCAAAAATTCCAGTACTACCTATTAAAGATACAAATTTCTGTGTCTCATTCAGACTCACTGAATCAGAATCTCCAAAGGAGGGGTTTAAGCAATTGTAGGTTTAACAAGTACTCCAGGCGATTCTTATCATCAGTAAACCTGGAATATACTGAACTAGAACAGAGTAGAGCAGGGGTCAGTAAACGTTTTCTGTAAAGGGCTAGACAGTAAATATTTTAGGCTTTGTGAGCCATATGGTCCCTTTTGCCCTACTCAACTGCTATTGTAGTGCAAAAACAGCTATAGACAGTACATAAACAAGTGACCATAGCTGGGTTATAATACAACTGTATTTACAAAAATGAGTGGCAGGCTGGATTTGGCCCAAGGGCTAGTTTGCTCACCCTTGAACTAAAGCATGGGGGGCATAAAAGTGGTTTGTTGTTCTATAATAATTTGGCTGCTAAAGTTTGGTACTACTCTTTTTTGAGCAAAATGTTTATATAATGCTAATCAGGCAAAAGACCTTCCCTGAAGTGGAGAAACACTTCATTTTTCTAACCTCATTTTCAATCGTTGAATGTCACTGGCCTTGCCATGAGGTAATTTAAACATGCATTTCAGAGGGGAGATGGTTTCTAGAGGCCTGGTCTGCTATTCTTTCATGCTGATTCATACTATTGCCAGAGGCCATTCCATCACGACAGATTGGAGCTGCTGCAAGGAGAGAGGCAGACCTATTTCATTCTTTTGTGTATGTGTGCATGGGATGGATCTCTGGTACTAAACATGAAAAATAAAACTTGCGAATCTGTGTTATGCTTACTCTGGATGGGTATGAGGTTACTTGAATCTTCCTTCTACTGTCTTAACATTATGTAATTAACTTTATGAAGACTTATTAATAGCCTGCTCTTTATTCACTAAGATTTTCTATTCCTCTTTACAAATTACATGCTGTTATTAACACAGTGGAAAATTTCAAAGTTTGGCATAGATGTACTGCAAAATAAACAATTTTACATTCAAATCAGTTCTCTTTAATTAGGTTCTTGAGTTTTATCACCACACATTATAACACACTGGATAGAACTCTGTTTAATCCAAGTAACTACATTCATCTTTAAGTGACCCTGACAACAGTGTAAAACAAATGCTCAGCTCTATAGCCAGATTATTTACCATTAGGCTGTGACTTTGGCTACTTGGAATACATTTATTTCACATCAGAAAGAATAGCGACAGCTTTTCATTAAATCAGCTGTAGCCTCTGAACTCCGGGCCCACGTATGTTTATTCTGAAGATTGCTGCTTGTCGGCAGATTTGTTACCTGCTGCATTACTCCTCAGAGTCATTTCAACAAGTTTTGAAACTCTTTTCAGGTCTATCTACAGGATATATTTTCAGAAAATCTCAGGTTTACTTTGCATTTAGCGTTTGTGATATTTGAGAAATGTAGTGCTTGAGAACAGACTCAATTAAAATTCTCAGTGGGTGGACTAGGATTGATGGTTGTTTGGCAGGAAGCCAGTATATATTATTGAGCTGATCATAAGCACAGGTCTCCAGGAACATGTGTGTGTGTGTGTGTGTGCGCGTGTGTGTACTTTTCATACTGGATCCTCATACTTTTTCTTCTAAGATTCAACCTGCTTTGTATGATCCTGGGACAAAAAGGCTGAGGACTGATATCTCCTTATCTCCTTGTATCCATCTGCCCCCTGTACAGGATGCTGTGTTCACCACCCAAGTCCCTACTATAGGACTGAGGTATCCATTTTCTCAGCAGCTGGGAGAATTGGCTGATGATACCTTACAGCTGAGGCCCTCTTCCAGCATCCCTCAGCCAAACAGTGTTGCTTTTACCAATGTTATTCCAGTCTCAGTGAGCAGCCTGCATCTAGTTACTGATGCGACTAGACATCTCCAGAATTACCCATGAGTTTTCCTGAGGCCTTACCCAACCACCCATATGCACAATTATGCTTCCCTCACAACTTTACTGGTATTTCCAAGAATATGCCTCAATAAACCTCATAGTCACACATCTCCATCTTAGAGTTTCTTTCTCTAAATGACCCAGCTGTTGACACCCTCCATGGCCCAGATAAAGCATCTATGGCCTCAAATTCTCAGCACTGATGTAGCCTAACATCAACCACACTATGTTGTATTTGCACATTTACTTATCCACTCTTTTACTAAATGGTGGGCTGCTTGAGAGAAAGACTAGGTCTTAATACTTCCCATATACCATATACTGCCCAGGGCATTCAAAGGCATCCAATACAAGTTTGTTGAATAAATTGGAGTAAAGAGACTAGAAACCATAAACACACAGGTATAAGGCTCTGATCATGCCCCCTACAAGTATAGTCTGAGATGGAGATTTTGTTCAGGTTATTTATTGACAAAAGGATTTCAAGAGAAGGAGAGTAAAAGAAGCAGGATAACTGTGGGGGTAGGAGGAGGGAAGCTAAGCCAAAATGTGGTTTCTGATGATGAGTAATTCTGATCCCACCAGTCAGTTCTGGAACATGAATGAAACACAGAAATATTCCCACCTTGAGGCAAGAGGGTCTGCCCCTTATAAACTGGTGGCAATCAGTCATTGACCATGGTTTGCCATGAGCAAAGGAGATGGGACACATAACCTCCAGGGACAAAGAAGCTTCTACTTTTAGACTAGATGGTAACTCTCAAAGTTGGTTATGCAGACCAACAACATCAACATCATTGGAAAATTGTTAGAAATACAAATTCTCAGGCCCCATCCTAGACCTACTGAATCAAAATCTGGGAGCTGAGCCCAGCCATCTGTTTTAACAAGCTTTCTATGTTATTCAGAAGCAAGCAAAAGTTTGACAACCACTGGCCTAAAGCAATTCTCCAGAGAAGGTTGGGGGTGATGGTGACAGCTGTGAGTTATAACTCAACACTCCCAGCAGATGGAGAATGGGTATATTTGCAGGTTAAGAGCATTTAGGTGGATTACCAACAGCACTCACTACAGCTGACAAGATATTTTCTAACAGGCAACAAAAAGACACATTCACATAACTCCTTTCAATCACAAAGCAGGGTTGCTTGAAATGTATGTCAATCAAATTTGGGCACTTAGAAATAGAATGATCTAATAATACTTGTTGGGTGGGTGAAGAGTCAGTGTCTGGAGATGTAATGAGATTGCAGATTATAGTAAGAATTTTCCTTATTTTTTTTTAAATGGACAGAGGGCAAGGCAGAGAATCAAGATAGAACTCTAGACCAATTAATGAGTATGAGGAAAAATTCTGATCATAAGTGCCATGGCAATAATCTAATTATTGGATCGAAGTACAACATAAAAAAAGGGCCATGCAGCAAGGTAGACTGAGTGGTGACTCTTCCATTTCTAGGCATAGTGCTTCTTAGGTTTCCCTTGATATAACACAGGAATAATCCTAGAATATGAAGCTGCTGATCCTAAAATGCATTTGTAACCAGCTTCAGCAATAAGCATTAGAGAGAAGCAAAATTAGAAAGCCCAGAAGATTCTTCCAAACCAACATATGAAAATACTATATGAAATGTTCTAGAGCTGAGAGTTATAGCAAACTGTAAGAAACATGCTTGCATAAATGGACTATTCTATATTTGTTATGAGATTTACAAACTGCTTTGATGTAATTTAGGTCCAAAGTAATACACTGTTACAATATAATAATTTACTGTTCAGTTTATATGAAAATGAGATTGAAATGGCTGTGATTTTTAACTCCCAAAACTTTCACATAATCTCTTACAGCTTGACAAGCCTATTGAATAAAAGAGGAAGACAGGAAGTGCAGGGGTAATTTGTAAAAAATGTGCAGCCCTGATTGTCATTCTATTAGACAACAAAAGAACAGAAAAGATATACCTATGAAGATGAAAATAGTGAAGAAACATATTTAGTAACTGAGATTCAGATTCTTTTCTTAATGGAGTCCTTATTCCATATTAAGTGAAAAAATAGGTCTGTTTTCCAGCTGATTAATCAGCAGTGGCAGACATATAGCTGTTGCTATTTGGCACTCACTGTCTCAGCATATATTTACTAACTGGCCTGTAATTACTTTTTTGGAACATTACCCAACACTGTTTTAGAGGCAGAAAGAATTCATTATTTGTGAAACAAAATATATAGGTCTTGTTTCTGGCAGACATCTATACCCAGCTCTATCATTTGAAATAGTAGATGTAAAATAAAAAAATATAAAAAAAAAACTATCAGTTTTTTCAAAGCAAGAGTTTCAACACTGGCTATTTTAGGTGCTCTCTGGGCTATGCATACATAAGTTAGCCAATAAGTCATATTGCTACTACAAGTTATGGGATCTCTGAATCCTTTATTTTCACTGATGTGTGGTGACCATGAATTGCCTTCCAAATCACATCCAAACTCCACTTTATGCCAGCCATCTACACTGTGGTTCTTAAATTGAGCATGAATGACAACTACCTGGAGGGCTTATTAAACCACAACTTGCTGGAATCCACTCTCAGAGTTTCTGGAGTTGGTCTGGAATGGAACCCAGGAATCTGCATTTTAACAAGCTCCCAGGTGATGCTTATGCTGCTGGTCTAAGTGCTATACTTTGTGACCTTTGCTCTCTCTCTTCCATTCTTCGGTTCTCTTTAATTGCCACTTCATCAGATCACTTTTTTCATTCCTCCTAAGAATATCCACTGCTCTAGACACATTAGTACAACTGCTGAATCTATTCTTAAAAATGAATTAAGTACTGTCTTCTCATGTCAGTATTTTCAGATCACTCCCCTACTTGGTGCAGAACTATAAACTTAGTATACACTCAACACTGTAATATTGTAATAATTGTCACAAGTTTTTAATAAAATAAAATGTATGTATGTTTTAAAAGGCTTTAGAAACATTTTCTTGTATATTGAAATCTAGAATCATATATCATTAATAATCAGTGATTTAAAATTTTTTCAATACCTAGAACATTATAGAAACTTAATACATGTTTGTTAAATGAATGGCAAATAGAGTAATCTAGTTCAGCTTTCCCCTTAAATCAGGATGTTCCTCAACTAATTACAATTGAGGCTTTATCATATTTAGATAATTTAATTGGCAAAATATCCTGAACAACTTAGGTTAAACTGAAAATGACCTTAAAAATTAGATGGTTCTGACGTATGGAGTAAATGACATTTAATCTGGTTCCATGTAACAGCTATTAAAATATTTGAACTCAACCCTGGCCAGGTGGCTCAGTTGGAGTGTTTCCCCATACACGAAAAGGTTGCAGGTTGATTCCTGGTCGGGGCACATACCTAGGTTGCAGGTTTGATCCCCAGTTAGGGTGCATATGGGAGGCAACTGATGGATGTTTCTTACATTGATGTTTCTCTTTCTTTCTCTCCCTTCCTTTCTCTCTAAAATCAATAAACATATCCTCAGGTGAGAATAAAAAAATAAAATATGTGAACTCATATGTCCATTGCACAAGTCTTCCCTTTTCAGTGTAATATCCTCTAAACCTCAAACCTATTCGCATATAAGAGTTTTGAGATCTTTTTCATCAACCTGGTTACTTACATGAGAATACAATTTGATTTTTCAATACCCCCTTAAAAAATGATTCTCCATATATGCATGTATGCATTACCAATGGACATGGACAACAAAGCCAGGGATGGGGCAGGAGGGATGAGGAGGGGGGTGCCAATTGGGTAAAAAAGGAGAAACATCTGTAACAACAAAAAAAATTTGAAAAAATAAAAAATAAAACATGCAATACCTAACTATTTAGTCAGGGGCACCGGACTCTTTCCCTTAGATTGCCAAATAAAGAAATGACAACAGCCAAAAAAAAAAAATGATTCTCATATTTTAACACAGCATGCCAATGCAAAGTCCACAAGGAATACTCTATCCTTTGATTGGAAATGTCTTCTATCTGTATGAATTTAGTATCCATGAAATGTCTAAGCCAACACAGTATACTTATAATATGGTTCCCATAAACTAACTCCTAACAATATTAATAAACTTAAGTATGCATTTATATAACAATTGTTGAACTTGAATGAAGAACTTCATATTTAGACCTAATAGATATCTCCTTTATTTGATTTAATTCCTTATAATAATCTATTAAAATATTTTTGTATCTTGATACCATTCTCCAAGTATGAGAATTATTGTCTTATTTAAAAGTATTTATTATTTAATATGCTAGCTGTATGCAGCTTCATTCCTTCAGGATCCTGTATTTATAAATATATTTAAGTCATTTTATATTTTATTCATTTATCTAAGTGACTATTTTCTAATATTATCTTAATTTTCAGATAATATATTGATAAAAATAGAAGAGGTGATCACATATTTGATTTGGCAAGCATAGATATTAGCTATCACATGGAACCAGGTTAAGTTTAATTTACTACTTAAGTCAGTACTATCAAACTTTAAAAGATCAGGGAGAAATAAAGAACCATAAGGACAGAAGTATTCTTATTTGGTTGGTGACTGGCAAATGTGTTAAGTTCATTCTTTCACTTCAGTGTACTCTGTAAGTTTGTCATTGGTACCCAGCTTAGACTAAGCTTTTAAGATGGTGAGAGGCCACCCCCTTAGTTGGTCACTGTCCTTTCAAACCAAGCATCTCGGAGGACTTATTTCTTCCTGGGCATGGCTTAAAACCTTTCCATATAGGCTTACTTTTCCATGTGGACCAAACCTGCTTCATGGGAAACATTCATGCCTTCTTACCCCTGCTGCTCCCCACAACCCTGCCCTACAGCAGTATCATTTTCTGGTCCTTTGTCCTCTCCTTCTCTTCTGTCCATTCCCCCTTTTTCTCTCCCCCAGCACCCCCCACCCCCCCACACACTCCAGCATACATGCTTTAACTTTCACAGGTGTGAATGAGGCATAAGTACACTGCTTCTCCCAACTCCAGAAAACATACATTAACCCCCCTGAGTGGTCCCACTAAAGCACCCACCATTCAGAATTGCTATGAAGAAGGTATCCCATTCACTCAAACAGAGGGAGATAAGCCACTCCAGCAGTTCTCTAAAGAAATCTTGCCAGGCCCAACTGGTGTGGCTCAGTGGTTGAGCATTGACCCTTGCACCAAGAGGTCACTGGTTCAATTCCTGGTCAGGGCACATGCCCAGGTTGTGGGCCTGATCCCCAGTGGGGGGCATGCAGGAGGTGGCCAATGTTCTCTCTCATTGATGTTTCTATCTCTCTCTCCCTCTCACCTTCTCTGATCTCACTTATATACGGAATATAATGAACATAACAGTCTGAGGAATATGGTAGACCCAGAAACACGGAAGTAGGGTACAGACTGACAACCCTCAGAAGAGGGGATGATGGGGGTGGGAAGAGATAAACCACAGAACTTATATGCATGTATGCATAACCAATGGACATGGACAACAAAGCTGGGGGTGGGGCGGGGGCGATGGGGAGGAGGATGTCAATGGGTTAAAAAAGGAGAAACATCTGTAACAAAAATAAAATAAAAATAAATAAATAAAAGCAATAAAGAAAAAATAAATAAATAAATAAATAAATCTTGCCAGTCCTTCTCTGCCTCTCCATTCTAGATTCTTTTGTATTTACAAAGTGGGTGAAGGTTTCAAGAAAAGTTTCATGGAAACTCTTGATTTATCTACTTTGAAGATTCCTCCAGGGTATTCAGTCTCACACTCAGTTGGGTATATGAGAATTGGAAAAAAAATAATTTTCACATCCTATTAAATAATACTAGTAAGAACAACAGCAACAACAATTAGCATTTCTTGAGATACTACTTTGTGCCTGTTATGGTTATTTCATCTTTATTCATATTAGCCTATTTTAGCCTCTCAATAATCCTACAAACTAAACATTAATGTTTAGTTTTCAATAAGATGGATAGACTGAACCCCAGAAAGGTGTTAATGATTGTTTTTTAAGACAAACTGCTAGATTTTGAAACCAGGTCTAGTTCCAGAGCCCATCTTCTCAACCACTTGGATAATCTGCCTCTACATGAATCAAAAATAGTTATTTTATTTTAAGTGTAAGATATAAAATGACCTTACATTTGAATTACGGTAACATTGGATTGAATATGTTGGTAGAACAATTTTCAACATTAAATTTCAGCTCTCCTTTCTTTGGTGTTCTTTATAAATCAACATTCCTGAAATTCCTGAAAGTTTTTTTTTTTTTTAATTTAACACAATCCACAAAGAGTTTTTGATGACATCAAAATATAATTACACTTTTGAGATAAATTTGCATTTATGACAAATCATGGAACTTTCCATTTTTCTAAAAGTTTAGCTATTTTTATACCAAAATACAATGTTGCCTGATATGCATCTACAAACTGATTTTCTTTGATTTTTTTAAGTGAACACTTTTCAAATGGTAATTTTATGTAATCAGACAATAATTACATATGGCTCAATCCCTAGCAACTCCTGATGTGTCACACAAAAAATTGTCAACGTATTCTACCTTTTAACAAATATACTATGTGAGAATTTGTCATTTCTCTCACAAAATAGACTTACAAAGATGTAATATTATTACTCCAATGAGACAGAAAAAATAAATACAATTTAGTTAAATACCTGTAAAAATTTCTTCAGTAAAATAAAAGTTACTCATTTTAAAGATTATTCAAAGATTGTAACACCCCTTGAACACCTTCGTTTTTCACATCACTTGATCATATAATGAGACAGAGGGAAAAACAAGAGATTAGTAATATCAAGAAAAGGTATTTAGTATTTGCCAAAATAAGTGAAGCAAGTGGTTTTAATGTAAGAACCTTTTGGATTGAAAGTTAAATCTATAATTGAAATCTCATTTGTGTAAATAAATGACTTCTGATGTAAAATACTTAGTGTGCCACACATGTGCACAATATCCAAAATGTTCTATAATTTCTGAACTAATATTTTATGTTTTACATCTTATGACATTGAGATTTCTGATAGACCCTAGTGAGATCAAAATATAAATTAAATGATGTGCATTTTATATCAAAGAACAAAAAAAGCAAACTAGTCTTTGGCCTCAAATGTATTAAATTCTTTTGGCTTTATTTCTTTCATTTTTGTTTTTTATTCAACAGAGAATTTTAGACTTGGTTGTTTCTTACAGATAATCTAGCCCGTGCCTCTCTTTTTAAAGAAGAAAAAACAGAGATACCAAGTGGTCAACTGGATAACACAAGATCACATGGAGAGATACCAAGTAGGGACAAGAAACTTGTTTCTTGATTCCTACATCCTGAACATTATGTCAATCCCCAGTAGAAAAAAAAAAACCAGCAAGGTGTTCCACCATATTTCTACCTTAAAAATTCAAGTTATAGCTCAGCTGGTGTGGCTCAGTGGTTGAGCATCGACCCATACACCAAGAGACTGCCAGTTGGATTCCCGGTCAGAGCACATGCCCAGGTTGTGGGCCCAATCCCCCCCCCCAGTGGGGGGCATGCAGGAGGCGGCCAATCAACATTCTCTCTCATTGATGTTTTATCTCTCTCTTCCTCTCCCTTCCTCTTTCTTTAAAATCAATAAATAAAAAAATTCAAATTATAAATAAAAAGGCATACTTGTCAGTATTCTCCTTTTATAAATGTTTGGATGAAGTCATCCTTTCCTTTTGGGCCAGTCTAGATATAGCCAATCACAAGGAATCTATTGTAAGCATTTTGAAAATTACTAATATTTAGTGAACTTGAAAAGGTCAGACCAATCAAAACATGAGAAAAAAGTCTTGATTAGAGAGTCACTTTTTACAGAGTACAGAAAGTTAAGACCTAATTTTTTTTGTGTGTGAGAAGACTTATGAACTAGGATTTCTGGCTGGAGTTTCTAAAAAGAATAGAGTCTTTGAAATTAAATAATTATTTCTTTTTGCAAAGAACTTGAACAATCATTGCAACAATGTTTTTTAAGTTAAATAACCATTTCCCCGTTTGGTTGTAAAAGCAAAGTCATTTGATAAATAAATGTTTTATAGAAATATTTGAAAATGAAATAATTATATAATAGAACCAGCATGCTGGAAGATATTTATACCCATACATGTTGCACTGGCATGCCTTAATGGTAATTACTATTACATAATTCTTTTGCTGGGACATAATTCAAAAGTTATGGAAGGATAAAATAAAAGGTTAAGTTTCAACTCCAGCTACCAAATTCTTGTCCCCAAAGGCAAAATAATTACCTATTTAAAAATATGAATTAAATCCTGAAAATCAAATAAAGACAGAAATTTTATTCTTATTAAATTTGACTATGTTTACAGGTTCTATATGCACACATAATATTTACTTTAACTTTGCACTTCAAAATTTAAAACTATTGGCCTATTTCTAAAAAATATTTCAGTTATCAAGTTTGGAATGTTCATTGTATATAGGATTGATGTCTGCATGGAGAAAGTAATAAAAATAAGAGAAATAAGTTTAGAGTTAGACTACTAAAGGCTGGAACTCAACACTGTCAACTATTTTACTTCCACTCTCCTGCCCACCATCACTTCCTTCCTTCTTTCCTTCCTTCTTGTTTCTTAATCCATAAATTAGTCTCTTATCACATGCTTACTATGTGCTGGGCACTATGCTAGCCACTAGTGATATACTATGGGCAAAACTGATTTAGAGTCTACCGGGAGAGAGAAACATTTAACAAACAATTCTAGAGTTACATGAAATTGCTTTTATAATGAAAAGAAACAAGGCACTGAGAGAGTGAATCCCCAGGATACTCTTGGAGAATTATGGAAAGATTCCTAGAGGATGTGTATTTAAGCTTGGGACTGAACAATGAGTAAAAATTTGGCCAAATGAAGGCATGGGTAAAGAACATTCCAGAAATAGGAAATGTATGAAGGCTCTAGTTGAAAGGAGCCTGATGCATTGTAAGGTATAATTGAAGATTACTGAGGGGTGGAAGGAGTTGCCAAAGAAGACATTGGGGAGAGCTAGGTTATATACCAGACCTTATGCTCTGTATTAAGAATTTGGAATTTTATCACAAATGCAATGGAACGCCATGGAAGGGATTTAAGAAGGATGATGTCATGGTCCATATTACATTTTAGAAAGGTGATTCTGGTTGCTTTAGCTAAATTAATCAGTAGGGGGCAAGCGTAGTTGTGCAACAACAATTAAAAAGCAACTGCAGTACTCCTAATGAGATGCTGACAGTGGCTAATGCATTCATGTCGGCTGTGAAGGAGAGAAGTGAGCTGGTTGGGGAATATTTAGGAAATGTTGTCAACAGAACTTGGTGATTCATTAGATGTATGGGGTCAGATGTGCATCCCGTTACACTGGCTCTATAACTGATCACTGCAATGTGGGTTTTAAAAATTTCTTTATTTTGAAATTTCTGGAGTATATACAGAACATTTCTGAATTTATTCCAGATATTTAGAGATACTAATTTTATTTTACTGGCTCAATTTGACCTTTAGGTAGTACACAACACACACACATACTTTGCCTACAGATAGCAGTAAGTGAAACATAGTGGACAGGTCTTGTATTAGCTTAATGGTATTTTATTTTTTATTTTTGTTAATCCTCACCTGAGAATATTTTTTTCCATTGATTTTTATAGGGAGTAGAAGGGAGAGAGGGAGGGAGGGAGAGAGAGCAATCAAGGTGAGAGACACACATCAATTGGTTGCCTCCTGCTCACACCCCAAGCGGGCCAGGGATCAAACTAACAACCTAGGTATGTGCCCTCAACTGGGATTCAAACTCACACTTTGGTGCATGGGCTGATGCTCTAACCACTTAGCACATCAGCTAGGGCAATTTTTAAAAACATAAAATATTACTATGCAGATATACAAAACTTGCTCATAATTTTTTTTTTTTAAATTTCATCCTCCCATGATGATGTGTTTATTGATTTTGGAGAGAGGAAGGGAAAAAAAAAACAAGATGTATGAGAGAAACATCAATGGGCTGCCTCCCGTCTGTACCTCAACTGGGGATCGAAACTGCAATCTAGGTATGTGCCCTGACCTGGAATCGAACTCACAACCTTTTGATGTACAGGACCACACACCACCCAATTGACCCACTTGGCCAGGGTCTTTCTTTTAATCATTTGCAAAGCTTTATGTAAGCCACTACATAAACTAAACAGAATTTAAACTTTCAGACTAAGTTTTGTTTTTAATAGAGAAACAACTACATGTGGCCAGTAATAGCTGGAATGCCTGTTCAGAACTGTTTACTCTTCATTTCTCAGAAAGGTATTTTGACCAACAAGAGATCATTTATCTCCAAAGAGGCCTCTCTTTTGGCAGTGCAGTGATGAATAGAAAAGGTGGGTAGTTGAATATTTAGATTTCATATCACTGCATTACAGAGACTTATGACATAATCTGAGACAGTCAGAGCTTTGGAACATGACATCATTCATAACTCTATAAGTCTTTGGAAATCAGTACATAGGTCTCTTTAATTGAGGCAAATAATTTTATTCATGTTTTTGAGGCCATTTGTTCTTTGTTTCTTCTTTTATAATTTTGGTTTTTATTTATTTTCAATTGAATTTATTGGCGTGACATCGGTTATCTAATTCTATAATACACCAACTGTATATTGTATTGAATGTTCACTACCCCAAGTCAAGTCTTCTATAACCATTTATCCCCTCACACCCTCCTCCACCTCCCCTACTCCCTTTCTTTCTTGTAATCACCATTTGTTCTTAATCCTTCATATATAAGAAAAATTTATAGCTAGACACAAACTAGTAAATACCAAATACAGGTATTATGAATCCTTTCTCCCTACCAGTTTTAAAAGTCTATTGTTATTATTCTGCCTGCACAAAATATAAGATCAGAGTTCTGAAAAAGAAAACCATGACAGAAATGTTCCCCAAGAATTCCTCTGTTGTTCCTTCCTCAAATCAAGCCCATGCTAACCAACTAGAGCAAACATTGATTTTGGAGAGTAACAGAGTTGCCATCTGAAGTTTCCTGTTCAGGCTCTTTTCCCTACTAAGTATGTGACCTTGGACAAATCAACCTTTCTCATTATGCAGTTTCACTGATAACATTGGGTTTATACTACCCATGTGACCTATCTTACTGAGCTATTATGGATGGTGTGTGAGCACTTTTTAAACTATATGTTCTGGAGGAATTGCTTTAAATGGAAGACACTGCCTTAGGCAGGTTGTTGTATGTGAAATATGGATTTGGGATTAGGAGACCTGAGATCTATCAAAATCCTGTCACTATTGAGCTGTATGACCTTCATTATAGTATTTCTCTTCTAGTGTAAAGTTGAGGGAATTGCACTAGACTTGTCTAAGGCAGTGGATTCTCAACCTGAATAGTAAGAGCTTTTTTACCCTAACGGGGATACCTGGCAATGTCTGGAGGTGTTTTTGGTTGTTGCAGTTGGGTGAGTGTTATTGGCATCTAGTGAGCTGGTGCCATAAATGCTGCTGAATGTCATAGAGTACACCCCTCTCACACATATAACAAAGAATTATTTACCTCAAAATGTCAGTTGTCCCAAGATTGAAAACCCTGTTCTAAGACCTTCCTTTGCTTTAAATTCTTATCTGTAAAATGTGATTAATAACAGTTTGTGTGAGGTTCTTTTGCAATTTTTATTAATTTACTTTTGTTACAGATGGTTTTCCTTTTCTCCCTTAGACACCCTCCTCCCAATCCTGCCCTACCCCCAGCATTGTTGCCTTTGTCCATTGGTTATGCATATGTGCATATAATTTGTGTTTTTAATGAGATCATTCAAGAAATGTTCTCAGTATTGTGTTTGACACAAAGAAATATTCTGTCAATGTTGGTTATTGTTATAATTAGAATTAAAGGTGAATTTTCACTAATTATATTCTAGGGCAATTCTTATTGTGGCCACTCAGATTTATCACCACTCATAAGCCTTTGCTGATATTACTTTTTGTCTAGTGTGAGTTTCTCCACCTGGGGAAATTACTCATCTCTTGAGTCTCAAAGCCAATACCACCTCCTGGAAATTGTCTTCTCCAGCTCCTCTGAGCAGACATAGCCTCCCTACCTATCGTGTCCTTAATTCTCTTTACCCATAACATACCCTAAAGATTACTATTTATATCCTTCACACTATATTATCCTTCACATATACACATACACACAAACATCAGCTTTCCTTCCTTGAATGATATGATCTCTGATAGACATCTATATGTGCATGGCAGGCACACTGGGCCCTCCATAAATGTGGAACCTAGATCAATACTGGGAAATTGCTTGCTCCAGTAATAAAGGATAAAATTGAATTTGTAAGCTGAAATTAAACCTTTATAGTTTAGAAATTAAAGAGGAGCAGAAAAGTCTCATGTTTGACAAGATAAGATGATTGAGAAAAAGCAGAACTCAGCAGGATCCATTATAGCTGGAGATAACACAACTTTCTCCAAGTGTACCTGGTTTCCAAAGAGATAACACAACAGACTCTGTTTTGATTCCATTGTTCAGAATATATATTACAAGGTTAAAAAGAATAGCTGATTATTATACCTGGTGTATGGTTTTTCCTATAATAAGGATAAATTACTGCATAAGGTGGATTTTAGATATGATAGTGCTGCTTAACAAATCTTATATGATACTAAGAAGCTTAGTCTCACAGTGGACAGTTAAGCAAAAAAGATGTGAAAATGCCAAGCCAAATAAAAGGACGTCATCAATAATTCTGACCTACAAAGCATAGTTGACCTTCTCTACCACATTACAAATAAAAGAAAAAAAGAGTGGTTTTAGTACTTCCATGTTATGAATGTTAAAAAGTGACCAATAATGGGATTTAGGTACATGACTGCAATTATCCACGGACTAATTAAAAATGACTGTCACTAACATTGTTTATAGTACAACAATAGTTAACATGACCGGGTTCATTTTAATTTAGAGTTGTGTCACATTAGCTAATAGAGAGTATTACAATTATTGCTCAAGATCATAAATCCTCTATGAAGACTTGTTGGCAGTTTATTTTTATGTCATCATCTTAAAAAATGTCAAGAACCAATTTCCTAAAGTCACATGCAGACTATCAGGTAATTATGGTGGATTTCACATAGAAATATAGGGCTTTATTTCCCTTCAAGGAATATACAGAAATATAAATAAAAACTGTTTAATTAGGCATAAACCTGTAATAACAAAGGAAATAGAAGAGGAAACTACAACAACATAATTTCAGAAGCTAGACAGTTAATGAACAAGTAGAAACTCCCTTAGAAGACCTAAAAAAGCTGAACATAACCTAACAGAAGTTGATGCCAAGAAACAAGATGATTACTAATTCAGCTAAGGAATTCATGATACCAGATATCTATGAAAGGAAGGATGAAAATGGGGCAAAAATAAGGGGACTGTCCAAAAATCTTAGGAATCAATTAGATATTGATTTCTTTCTCCACTGTGGCAGTCTACAAGTTTATTGCCTGGAGAGGGTGAAAGGCTCTCTGCATAGCTGAAGGTGTGATTTTATGCAAAATGTACAATCCTTTCCCATTTATTTCTCAGAAGCAGAAAGATGGGCAGAACATTGAAGGATTCTTCACTGTGAATGTGACCAGCACAAAACAAAAGACACAAAGATACTAACAGAAGGGGTTTCCTACATAGCCAGACAATTGAACCATGAAACCCACTCTCAACAGGCTATAGAGAGTTACCAAGCATTATTTCACTGACATACACTTCATGATGTGTAGACAACCAAGGGTCACCAAAAATTGAGGGGAACTTTGAACATGAACGGGATCCAAACATACAAATAAATAGACAACAGGAACTTGGGGAGAGTAAAGATTATGCAGAGAGAAAAGCAACCCCCCTAAAACAAAAACAAACAAACAAACAAAGAATTAAATGCCCTCAGAGAGAGGAGGTGATATTGCCTCCACATGACATGAATAGGCTGCTACCAAAAAAGAAAAACACCATTAAAATATGCATCAGCAAAGAAAATTAGTAAGAGGGTTGTAAGATATCAAGTTTAGGAAATCTCCCAGAAAGTAAAGAAAAAAGAGAAAGAGATGCAAAATTTCTACACTGAATGGCTCAGCTTTCATTAGTGTTTCCATAGTCACAAGCAACCAGTAGATGGGATGAAGCCAAAATGACTATATAAAAGGATGCTCGGGAAGGAGATGCACAATTGCGTAGTGAGAGTGAGAATTTGAAAGAGAACTATAATCTTCATCTACAATAACAGAAATTTGATAGATGAAATCAATAAATCAATTTCAATAAAGTAATGGAAAACTGACATTTCAAAAGTCAGCTATGACAGTTGCAGGTCTTTGTTTCCAGGATGTAGGGTAACACTGTGTGTAGGGAGAAAGAGGGAGTGCTTAGATTTTATATAAGATGGCTTTTACAACATGACTCTACATGTGACTGTGATTACAACAGCTTCTTTTGCATTGTAAATGAAGTACATAAATACATGTCAGTGAAGATACTCCATTCTAAAATAGACAGGAGATTAATAAATTTGCAATTGTTGATTTTTTCAATTGACCTTTCTTAGTGCACCACAATTCTCTAATTGAGTAACTATTCTGCCTTCTGCTGCCCAGATAGCTGGTAATCTTGGAGAAATTTTCTTAGTGAAGGATATTGTCAATTTTAATTATTTTTATATTGAAATTAGTAAATATTTTCCTTCAGATATTTTCACATATGCGTTCCTTTTGCTCAGAGTAGTTTTCTTGACAACATATGTCAAATAAGTTGTCTCTATTCATGATTCTTTTGAATGGTTCACAAGTTTTAGATGCTGCAAAATCATAACCCCACTCAATGCTATCCACTGCAGGGCAGAATATACATTCATTTTGTTACCATCACAAGACTCTTCCCATAGTTTATACAGAAATATCATGAGTGATGTATCTTCTCGATGCTACAATATTTTTTATTGACATTTTTTTTGGTGTGGATTACTATTTATCTGTTTTTTTTTTAAATTTAATGAATTCATTTATTTTTGTTACAGATGTTTCTCCTTTTTCTCCCACTGATACTTCCTTCCCCCACCCTCCTTGCCCTGTCCAGCAACTCTGAAGAAAGCTGTAGGCAATTTTATAAAAAAATCTAAAATAACTAAGTGCTATTGAAAAAAAACACATTCTTCAAAAAATTCAGTGATAACAATATTAAAGAATAATATATCTAAGAAACTGATTAAAATATGTGAATATATACCAGGAATACATCACTTGGTTTACATTAGTTTTATCTTTAGGTTATCATCATAAAGAAGATATTTTTGATTTTATGCATGCATATATATTATAGTTTTAGAAAGAATTTTATTTTTGAAATTAGTTTTTGAGTCAAATTTTATAGTCTATTAATAAAATAAAATCAATTTGTTAGTTAAAAAAATAAAATAGGAGAAATGTAAATGCACAGTTTAATTAGTTTTCACCATCAAATATTTTATTTCAGTATGGAAAAAATGAGAGGTGTTATAAATATAGTCTTTCCTAGAGGCAGGACATGGTCGGTAATAGTTCTGATATACTCTTAGATGCAGAATTTGGGGGATAGGAAGGGAGAGGACAATATAGTGAGCTTTCAAAATAAATATAAATTTGAATGTGTTCAACTCAAATGACTGGCCTTTTCTATAAGAAATCTTCAAGTATTGGATTTTAAATTTCTCTTTTAAAATACTACAAATTACATTGATAGCAGATATTACCTTCTTTATTTTTTAATACTATCATTTGGCAAACTAAAAAAAATTGCCAACTTTATAATGGCTTCTCTCCCTTCCTTTCTCTCTCTCTTTTCCTTCCTTCAAATAGTGCAACTGGTCCCTGAAATCTAAATGCTTACAACCACTGCTCTAAATGGCATCCAAAATTCTCATCATTTTTATGAAAAAAATATTGTTACTCTTTCCTTTATAAGTACATTGAACAACCCAGGATAAAAACAATAAAAAAAAAAAAGTGCCTGTAGACCAGTGCTATTCCCCTTTGTTTCAAATCACATTTCAGTACATGACCATTTATGTACTATTTTTTTGCGACTTGCTGATGACCAACACAGCAGGATAAAATGCACTTAAATGAGCTGGAAAATGGAAGTCCCTTCAAACACTCAGAAATCAATATAGCATGGAAAGATACACAAAGGAAGAACAACACAACACTTAAAAGCAGTAAGCAGGCCACAAGAGTTCAAATGTAAATAGACACAGCTCCAAATCAATATTAATAAAATATGTGTCTGCCTATATGTTTTTTAAAAATTGTTGAAAAAACTGACTCAACTTTTTATTTCCTACCATATCACCAGTTATTTCAAATTTTGTCTAAATTATTTAGTTACTAAATATTTTAATAATATGTATATATAGTACCTTCCTTTCCTGGACAGAAAGATAAGAAAGTGAAGCAGTAGTGAAAAGAAAAGGCATAATTCATGATGTCTCTACTAGTATATTAATTGGATAATACATATTTGTGGATGAGTTAGTTTGAATGGATATAACAACTGGGGAAATAATAAGCAGTGCTTTTAGTTACATCTTATTATGTTTTAAAAAATTAAAAAGTACTTGAAACTTGAAATACTATACAATGATATGATAATATGATTATAGTAAAACTCCAAAAAATGCTTTTTCAGGACAAAATAGTAAATATAAAACAATTTCCATTACACTTGGAAAAACAAGATAATCATGGGAACATTACAACAAAATTTCAGTCATTAAACAAGAACTATTGAACACAATATATCTGTTGGTTACTCAGAGATATATAAAGCATAACTCTTGTGCTCAAGAGGAAAACAAGACATTCAGAAATTAGTATACTTAATCATTACAATAATAGTTTGAGACAAAGTAAGAAAAGTAAGTTATCTCTCAGTCCAATAATAGTCTGACTTCCTCTTCAGGAGGATCTCTCAAATGCTTGTCTAGCCCAAACATCTCACCTATGTTCGCATTTCCAATTGGGAGAGCCTTACCAAAATGTACCACAATTCTATAAATCTACAGTTTGTCTCAAAATATTTCCCCCAATTATTGCTCTTCTTTTTGACATTCTTATTATTATTACTAGCATCACTTTCCTCCCAGTCAGCCATAATTAACATCTATTTTTTTTTACTCCTCTCTCTGTCAACTTTTCTTCCTATTAGTTGATACATTAATAAGATTTATACCTCTGATTTTCTCTGAAAGCTAATCCCCCTCAGGACTGACCTTTTTCAGGTCCTAATCTATCATTTCTCACCTAGACAAGGAGTTTTCCAGTTGGTTCTCTGGCTTCTGCTTCTTTATTCTCTCATTCATTCTATGGTCTACTATGAGACTACCTTACCTATGGGCTCGCTTTCTTACCTCTTTTTAAAAAAATAGATCTTCAGTGGAGTTAAGGTTTCACTTTGGTGAAAATGTATCTACATTCATCATTTTTCTAGCACTGCTATTTTTCATCATGTCAGTTGGCTAAACTGCTTCAGTTAGCTGTAATACTGTCCAACTCCCCAAAACAACATATTTTCTCATCTAGGTGCCACTCCTAAAACTAGCAATGCCTTTCATCAATGTCTTTCTATTTCATCTCTGTTTGCCTAAATCCTACTCCTTAAGTAAGGAAGAGCTCACAAAACATTTTCACAATGAGGCCTTCCTTGACACTACTTTACAATCAGCTCTGCCTCGGTAAACCCACACAGGATGTTCTTTCTGATTTTCCTTTCCATTTTGCCCAACACTAGGGTGTACATATGACAAGCACTCAACAAGTGCTTAATTAAGTGAAAAAAGTATTAGTATTTTTTGAAAACTTTTAATATTAATACTCTGCTCATGAATCCTAAGACCTAGAATGCTGAACAATGTAAGTGACTATCTCTATAGTTTTAAAGAGTTATGCTTATAATTATTATGGCTAGATACCAAGTGTCTACAAATGGAGAAAATCATATTATTTCTAATGTTTTACTTGTGAAGACTTTGGGATCAATATACCAGTTTCCATTAGTAGATGTAATCTCTGATCCACTTAGCAGCAGACATTCTTTTCTAATGCAGGTGAATCAACTCTTGTCAAATGCAAAAGAACAATTTAATATTGCCAAATTTACCTCTGAAGAGTTAGGATCTAACTTTCTTTGCTCCCTCAGAACTACCAGGATTATCATGTTTTATCTTCTTGAAAAATGATTAAAAGGATGCCTCCTTTTGCTTCATTAATTGGGGACTTTAAAACTCTGTGCACAACTTCTAATGATTCTTCCGAAGTTGGTGACCTCAAGGGTTATATGAAAAAGTACCCTTTGGGATAAAAAAAATATCCACAAAACACAATATACATATGTGCACACACATACATATATGCTACGAGCACACACATGGGAATAAGCCCTGATAATTATTGAATGAGGGCTCTTGTAGAAAGCTCAGAGTTCATTCATCTTGTGAACTTTTACTCAATATCACAGCTTTGTGAATGTAGTAAAACATATGACAGATACTGTTGTGGGTTGAATGGTGGCCTCCCCAAAACATTTCCATGCCCTAATCTCTGGAAGCTGTGAATGTTACTTTATTTGAAAAAATGGTTTTTGCAGATGCAATTAAATTAAAGCTTCTGAGATGAGATCATCCTCAAATTTTCATGTGGACCCTAAAGCCTATGACAAGTGTATTATAAAGGGAAGGCAGAGAGAAAGTTGAGACAGAAGAAAGAAAAAAACAACCACAACACAGAGAATAGAACAGGGGCAATGCTGACCACAGAGGCAGAGATTGGAATGATGAAACCACAAGTCAAGAAATACTGACAGCCTTCAAATGTTAGATGAGGGAAAAATTCTACCCTAGAGCCCCCAGAGGCAGTACAGTCCTTGATTTCAGACTTCTGACCTCCAGAACTAAGAGACAATAAATTTATGTTGTTTTAATCCATCAAGTCTGTGGTAATTTGTTAAAGCCGCCACAGAAACTAATGAAGATATCAAGATAAGTTTTCAGTAAGGTAAGCACCTCAAACCCTTGCTGAATTTCCACTATGCTTTGAAAAGTACCTTTTTTTCTCTACTTCATTGCCTTCTTCATTCCCCAGTACAGTGTATAGCTCCACTTTGAAAGGTATTCAGATCTCATTTGTACCATCTGTGCCTGAGTTATACTGTCTCGCTTTCGTAACAATAACAGCCTGACTGATGAGATAACCCAGATGTGTCTAAGTCTGTTAGCTCCCTCACGTGCATAGCAAAAGCTCCAGAAAGTATAGAGATCATGATCATGACTAAGAAAACATCATACCCACAAGGTCAGAAAACATACAGTGTGTACATATAGATATAGGTATATAGATATAGATATATAGCTGTAGATATATGACCATACAATTTTTCTGTTTGCAGAACTTAAAGATCCCATCAGGACAGAGAATAGTGATTCTCAGCCTCCATTCCAGATCTAATAAATTTAAATTTCAGGTATGAGACGAAGCAGGGGAACTAGGAAACTGGGTAAAAGTTTGACAGGTGTTTATGATGTTCATTCCCAGATAAAAACCCATTGCCACAGACATTTGCCTCAGGTCACTAAGATTGTCACTTGTTTATTAGTAAGATTGACCCAATGGCTTGCATTAGTATAGTATGAGGTCAAGCACCTCTTAATATTGAGGTTAAAAAATAAAAGTGAAAATGTCAACCCGCACTAGAATTGGTCATTATTTAAATAAACTTTGAGAATGATAGTCTTCTCTCTTCATTGAGAAACTTCTCATAAGCTGGAATAACGTCAATTTCTACCTTACTTTCTATATTATGCTACTGAGAAAAATAACATAAATTAATGCTCAGGTTCTTTTGGTTACTTGAATTTCAACTAGGGTGTTCACTTAATTACTATGTTACTTTTATTCTTATAATCACTTTCACAATTGGTGGAAGTTTTTTGATACTAGGGTTTATGGTGCTTTGACCTAATAAATGTCAATTCATTGGAAAAATTGTGAATTACTTTATTAAGTTAATAAAGCACACATTTTTAAAATAAAAGTATTTTTAGTTTTATGAGAACCTTAAAAAGTTCTTTAATGTTAACATATATTTACAAGTCATGTGCAAGGTGCACTGTAAATGTCATAAAAATACTATCAGTTCAATTTAACTTATAGGTTAACATTAATTTTGATCCAATCATTATAGGCTTTTGAAATGGATGATTTACTAATGTCTACATAATTTTTAACTTTAAATTTTCAGACAACCATTATCTGCCTTTAAATTACTTACCTATATATAGTCAGATAATTTTATTTGGAGAGAAAATGTGAATCCTAAATTAACAAAAGCCAACTTGTGTGCAGCGAATTAACAGTCATAGAAAATTGACAAGTCAATTATTAGTTTTACTTTGTCTATTTTAAGAAGTGAAATGAGACCACTTGCTTTTTGCTTGCTATTTAAGACAGGACTATAACTTCCTGCTTTTTAAAGAGTAAAAACTGATGAACTAGCCGACTCTTCTATCTGTTTTTCTCACATTAAGTTTTGCAGCTCATGGAACATTCTGCTCATGAATGTTCTAAATATTTTCATTTTCTTACGTGCCTTGAAAAGAAATTTCATGCTTGAAGATTAGTGGAACAAGAGAAGTGTCTGTAAAAATGTATTTGAGAGAACTTAAGTACACAAAAATGAGAATGGTAAAATAAGAGGCAAAGATGAACAGAAGCAGATCCAGGAGACATGCAACCAAATAGGGGGAACAAAAAAACAAACAAACAAACAAACAAAAAACCCTGACAAACATTCCAAGGACAAGTTTAGAGTTAATTGTATTATTGTATTATTACTAAATATTCTATTTGATAAGACACAGACTCTGTTAACAGTGGAATAAAACAAAAATGAAGTAGTAAATAAGGATGAGACTATTCTAAATATTACAGAAGGGTCACAATCTGTAAAATAGAGGCAGAATACAAACATGATAGACTATTGAATAGATGAACTAAGACAACATAAAAATGCCTTGCAAATGTAAGACACTCTAAGAGCAAAGAGAAATAATGATCATTAATCAAGGAAGGCTCACCTACAGGGCCTTGACTTTCTGGTTGATTAAAAAGCTCACTGGAATGAGAGCTGACATTCACTTATGGCTGAAACTATGAATATGGAGAGAAAGTCTTGACCTCTTTTTGAGGAACAAGAATTTTCCCTGAGGTTAACAAAGATCATAATATAAAGTCTTTGTAGACAGGCATCTATCTATCCATCCATCCATCCATCGATCCATCCATCCATCCATCTATCTATCTGCATAGCTTTCAGCAGACCTTGTGCTCAGTAGACACTCAATAACAAAGTAGTAAATGGAACTAGTGAATCAATTTCTCATTTTGCACCTGTAAGACTGTGGAGTCTACTTGACTAAACTTTAGAGATCTGCCCTAAATTCAGGATGCCAGTTAACCCTCTAACCTTGACTAGTTTCCTGGCTGAAATGTAATATATAACTGTTCTTTTAGCCTGTATTTATTTCTCTAAACTCAACCTACTGCTCTTTTGACCTTTAATAGACCTGTGATCTAGATTTGATTTATAACTCGGCTTCTAGGTTTGATCTTCATAGCTTAACCAATCTCTTGGGCCCTTCTTCATCTGTCTCCTTCACCCATAAAAGAGGATCTTCAATGCTACCAGGCAATTAAATCAAAAGCAACACTTTTATTGTGGTTCATTCTGTTACTCTAGTATACAGCTACTGAAAATGGTGATTCATAAATTTTAGTTTTTATTTATGAATATTAAAGCTGAGTAAATGCGACACAATTTGTTCATTCATGTATTTCTATGTATCAGGTATTGACGCACACATTAGGAATGTGAAAATGAAAACATTGTAGTCTATTCTTTAAGAGTTCCAAGTACAGTAAGAAAAATTGGCATACATTATATGCACACCAAATGATGAGATAAATGCTCTAATAAAAGTGTACAAAGGAGACTTGCTAGCACTTGAGAAATGTTATTTAATTCCACCTATTGGGAGTAAAGTCAGGAAAGACTGTGTAAAGGTGACAATGAGGTATGTCTTAAAATTTGAGTACATAGGCTCAAGGGATAGAGCAGGAGAAGGCATTCCAGGTGGCAGGTGACATGTACAAAGGACAGAGTCATGAAAATCCATGGTATGATCAACAGTGCGTAGCCTATGGTGTGAGATTAGTAGAAGCGGAAATGAAACTATGAAGAAAAAATGGGGTGAGACCAGCAAGGGATTGGCCTTTATCTGAACTGTAACAGGCAAACGAAAAAAATTTAAGGCAGTTAATGTAGCATTATTTCCATTTACAAGGATTATTTGCTTACCAAAATAAATGGAGAGACTGACAAACAGACTCTGCTTTCACTTTTGGTGTATAGAGTAAAGATATTAATGCCTATTACAAAATTTGTACTCTGTGCTGCCCCAACTCTTGACTTTGATGATTATATATAGGAAATATGATTGCATTAAACTCATGAAAGCCACTACATGTAGGCTATAATTAATAAAGCAAGGATAATCATGGGTCCTATAGTCTGTCCTTTTCTTGGTGCATCTGAATTCCTTTAAACAGGACAATTGTTTTCCACTTCACCATGGACCCACTGCTCTTTATACCTGGACCTAATTTATTTTTTCATATTATATGAGCTTGACTTTATAACCCATGCTGTAGTATTTATATCTTTTAAGAAACTTATCTTTTTTTGTGAAAATGTCTTTAATAGCTGAGAATCTGACATTTGGTTTGCAGTTAACATTAAGTTCAAGGTTGAGAGATAACACAACATACAGAGACAGTGGTGAGATGAATGCAGGTGGAGCTGAGAAGTATAAATTGCAGACACAGAGGGCATGCCAGTATTAGTTGAGAGGAGAGGCAAGGAAGAGTTTTCAGTCTGAGAGAGACTGTACTCAAAGGCATCAGGCTGGATAATTCTGTCCCCATAAGATAATAAAAAGACTTAATAAAGATGACAGTTAAATTAATAACATGTAGATTAACCAATGACTTTAAAGAAAACAAATAATGAATATAAGGAAAACATAGCCTCTGTAATAATTACTGCTCCATTCCCACCTTTGTCTGGTACAATGTCCCCCCCACAGACAGACACACATTCATCTATTCACAGAAACATACAGGCTTCCTCACCCCAGGAGAAAGAACATCCAATAGCTGCTAAGTCAAGATGTTTCATTTCTGATGCTATGGCAATATGTTCAAAATTTAAATCTGTAACCTAAGATAAGCCAATAAGGATTCCTCCTCAGGGAATGTCCAACTCCAGCTAGACTTCCAAACTCCACTTTACCTCAGGGTTAGAAGAATTGAGCAAATCACTGCCCTCTCCATGTATGCTTTCCCGGCCCCTGTTGTACTCTACTTCTATAAATCATGATGACATGCGAAGAGAAACAGAAAAGAAAAGCAGAGAAAATTCTAACATAGTTCCAGTCATCCTTGAGGCTAGCACTACTCCTGCCTTTTAAGTGGTTTGTCACTTGTGATTAGACCCCTGACAATCAAATATCAGAACTGTGATTCTTCAAATGTAATCTGTCTAGGCACAAAAAGTTGATATAAACTAACCTCCTCCAACCAACTTTTGTTTGAAATGGACATCTATTTGAGACGAGAAAAAAAAAATACAAAAAACAATTTTTGCATTATTTTTACCTCTAAATTGTTTATCTACTTGCCTCAATTCTCTATTTTACTTCATGCACATAAATAGTGACTGAAAGAAAATAAAGGCCTGTCTGCCCTGGAATTTGTCAACAATATAGAATTCTCTCTTGATTTAACATTTCCTTTATACATAGTAACTGATGCTCTCTGTGACACTTAACATCACTGAAGCTAATAGGTCATGTATTTATCTAATATAAGATTCACTTATTTATCTCCCGTTATATAAAAATGTTACTTCCACTCTCTAATTAGTAGAAAATCCTAATAAACAGCATTGAAGTGAAAATACAGTATTTGTAGGAAACAGAGTACTTTTCCCTCCCAAAATAATCATTATACCTTACACATTAATTAAAAAAACTTTGAGTAACCTCTTTATAAACATAATATGTGACATAAAATCTGAAGCAAATATTCATACTACTTATAAACAGTCTGTGCATAATAAGTAGAATGCATAATAGTCTAATTGCATTCTAAATGATTTTAGCAAAAATTAGGTACATTATTCAGAAAGCATTAAAATTTTAATCAATGAATTAAAAGTCTTAAAGTTGCCAAGATAATTGACATCATATCAGAAATATATGGTACTCAGAAACACTAACATTTTTCCTTTAAAAATAGAAAACAAAAGCACTTTTACTGAACTCTCCCTAAGCTATTTTACATAATGGCTTCTTACTGAATATTTGGGGTAATAATCTCAATTTTTCCTAGAACTCATCATATTCTAAGTATCCTATTTCTAGCGATGGCTTGATGTGACAGGATGCATTCATATTATATTTTTTCTAGAAAAGCAATGCACTTTCCTTTGCTCTCTTCCTACTCAAATAGCTGCCAAATTTCAATTCAATTCTTCAGCAGGAAAATCTGAGGTCGGCACCCTGCTTTTATTAAACTACAAATAAAAATTCTCTCAGTGTGAGAGAACCTGCAGCCTACATGTAAGTCTGAAGAGAACAGCATTTCGGGGAATTGGGAGGGGAGAGGACGTTGCGTACTCTCCTGGAATCCTAAGGAACTTAAGCCATTCTTTCATTCTCATTGTGGACCAGAAGTAGAAGTGAGAGGTATCTTCTGACCAGACCATTCACCTAGAACTTATTTCAATACAGATGAATTTTGAAAATACAATTATTTATCAAGCATTTTCTTTTCTTTTTATTATTCAATTTTTTATTATTCAATATGCTATAAGTAGATTTTACAAATTTTAACTGCTAAACTAAAAAAACATTCTTAATGTTTCTGAGAAAGAAACATTGGGCTTATGTGTGGGGAATTGGAAAAGTGGCCTCTTCAAGAAAGTTTGCTGTGAGGCTCAGGTTTGAAAACCTTCTGCATACTCTATGCATTTGCTTTATCGGGCATGTTTTGCAGCATATTATTAGGCACATCTTAAAATGTGAATGTTTAGGCATTCATAAAGTAGTAAATCACATTTCATTACATATACTTTGATATTAAAAATCATTATTAAATACATAAGAATATATTAAGAAAAAAGAAGTGGTAAAAAGAATAATGTAATGAAAGGACCATATAAATTCCAGAAAAAAATCAAACTTTAAAATGCTCCCTTTCAATTTGGAAATAAGAACTCTTATCAGTTATAGCTATAGAAAAACAAATGACATCATGGACAGTCATTATACTAGGATACATTTGAACAAAAGCAAGGCATACAAAATAGTATGATGGCCTTCAAAGTGACTCGCTTATGAAAATAAACTCTTTAGTCAAAATCGTAGATGAGTTATTCTAGTTACTCAAATATTCTATCCTACCACATCAATTTTCAAATAATTAGATTTAAATGAAATACTGGTGATTCCGAAGCTGGTGAGTAAAATTTAATATTTCCTCAGAGGAGGCAAAAAGTCACAATGGAGACATCAGTTTCCACTGATAGACAAAGGGAAGTCATATGATGGGATAGATGAATGATCACTTATCTGGGTTAGTTAGAAATACCACTTGTAGTTTCATATCAATGAACCTCATTTTATGAAAATGTAAAAATATGCACTACCACAGAGAAAAGTTATAGGGGTGATTATTCAATTACAAAAGGATTCTTACATAAAATTATTCACCATAGAGTCTCTTTAAACAGCATATTTCCCTTGAGCATATAAATCTTTCATTGATCATTAGCTGCTTAAGAGACACTGGAGTACAGAGTCTCTTAAAACTGATGTGTTAAGCCCCTACTAACTAAAGATTGATCAAAAATAAAAGAAACACTTCTCTGAAATCATGATGATTCAATATACCCACAAATCTGTAGGAATACACTAAGTTGGTAGAGTAAGGTATGACTGGAATACTAAGTGTTTTAGCATTAAACCATGAAATAATCTTATTCTATTTTCATAATTGTATTCAAACACAGGTGATTTTCATGAAGATACTGCATAAAATTTAGGAATGTTCAGTTATTTAGCCACAATTTAAGAGGAAATTTATGGAGGAAGAATTCTATATTCAAATTTTAAATGATGTGGGTCTTTTTTATGGTTTTTATTTAAATGAAAATCAGTCATGTGGTACATACTCTTATGCTGAAAGTCTTTCAATATTCTATACCATAATGTCCTTTGATAGGTTTATTTATAATAAATTGACATTTACTTGGCAAATTCAGAAGAAGTTCTTCTCAACAAAGGATACTTATTGTATTGTTCTATGCTAACAAATTTTAATCATTAAGAAAGACTCAGAAAAAAGAAATCAGTGGCATTACACACCAATGATAAAATCACAGAAAGAGAAACTAAAAAGACAATCCCATTTACCATTGCAGCAAAAAAAATCAAGATACTTAGGAATAAACTTAACCAAAGAAGTAAAGGACCTCTTCACAGAAAACTACAGGTCATTGAACAAAGAAATAGAGGAAGATATAAAAAAGTGGAAGCATATACCTTGTTCATGGATTGGAAAAATTAACATAATTAAAATGTCCATACTACCCAAAGCAATCTATAGACTCAATGCAATCCTCATCAAAATACCAACGACATACTTCACAGAACTAGAACAAACACTCCAACAGTTTATAGGGAACCAAAAAAGACTCCAAACAGCCACAGCAATCTTGAAAAAGAAGAACAAAGTAGGAGGAATCACATTACTAGATGTCAGGTTATACTACAAAGCCACTGTAATCAAAACAGCCTGGTACTAGCACAGGAACAGGCAGATAGATCAATGAAACATAATAGAGAACCCAGAAATTGACCCACGACAATATGCTTAATAAACATTTGAAAACGGTGGCAAGAGCATACAGTGGAATCAAGACAGTCTCTTCAATATATGGTTTTGGGAAAATTGGACAGCTACTTACAAAAAAATGAAGCTAGAACACCAACCTGCACTATACATGAGAATAAACACAAAATGGATAAAAGGCTTAAATGTAACTTGTGAATTCATAAAAATTCTAGAAGAAAATGTAGGCAACAAAATCTCAGACATCATACTCAGCAGAATTTTCAATGATACATCATCTAAGGCAACAGAAACAAAGGAAAAAATGAACACACAGGAGTACATCAAACTTAAAAGTTTCTACCCAGCAAACGAAACAAACAGAGAGGAATCCCACTATATGGGAGACCATAATCACCAATGATGCATCAGATGAGATGTTAATTTCCAAAATATATAGAGTGCTCACACAACTCAACAAAAGGAAGACAAAGAACCCAATTAAAAAAATGGGCAGAGGAACTAAATAGACACCTCTCCAAAAAGGACATACAAATGGCTAGGAGACATATGAAGAAATGCTCAATATCACTAATCATCAGAGAGATACAAATTAAAACAACTGTGAGTTATCACATTACACCTGTCAGAATGGCCGCCATCAACAAATCATCAAATAAGTGTTGGCGAGGGTGTGGAGAAAAGGGGACTCTAGTACACTGCTGGTGGGAATGCAGACTGCTGCAGCCACTGTGGAAAACAACATGGTGTTACCTCAAAAAGTTAAAAATTAAACTGCCATTTGACCCAGTGATCCCAGTTTTAGGAATATACCCTAAACCTAAACCTAAACACCAATCATAAAAAATATATGTACCCCTATGTTCATAGCAGCACAATATCAATAGCTAAGATCGGGAAACAACCCAAGTGTCCATCAGTAGATGAGTGGATTAAAAAGCTGTGGTACATATACATAATGGAGTACTATGCAGCTGTAAGAAAGAAAGATCTCTTATTCTTTGAGATGGCATGGAAGGACCTGGAGAGTATTATGCTAAGCGAAACAAGCCAAGCAGAGAAAGACAAATATTACATGATCTCACTTATTTCTGGAATATAGTGAACTAAACAAACTGCTGAACAAAATTAACCCAGAGACATAGAGGTGGGGTACAGACTGACAAGTCTCAGAGGAGGGGGAGTTGAGGGGGAAAGAGATAAACCACAGAACTAACATGCATATATGCATGACCAATGAACATAGACAACAAAGCTGGGGATGCAGCAAAGGGGGGGGGGAGGAGGGTGTCATTGGGGGAAAAATGAGAAACATCTGTAACAAAAACATGAATAAATTTTTAAAAAATTAAAAAAAAGAAAGACTCAGAAAGCTTTGTGATAACAGTGTTTGTCAGAGAAAAAGCAGTATTTTTCTATAGAATGGATATGATTATTGCCAAACTTTCAGGAGGAACTTGACCAACATAATGGTTTAATGCTTCGTTTTGTAAAACTATTCTTATATTTCTTGTGTTAAGAAATACCATATCTAAATTTCTTCAATTTAGAAAAATAATTTTTTACTCGTACTTTCTTCTTGATGGTCACTTATAAATTTGTGTTTTATAGTGTTCATGATATGGCTATTTTTATTTTTTTCATTATTGATTTTTAAATAGAATTGGAGGGACGGGGAGAGAGAGAGAGACAAAAACATCAATGAGAGAGAGCATTGATTGGCCACCTCCTGCATGCCCCCCACTGGGGATTGGGCCCACAACCAGGCCATGTGCCCTGACAGGGAATCAAACTGGCAACCTCTTGGTGCATGGGTCAATGCTCAACCACTAAGCACATCAGCTGGGCACTATTTTTTAAAGGATGGGAATACTTTTCTTATTTTATAACTATGTATTTACTGTATGTATTTTGATAGACTCGTGGAATAATTAAGCAATCTAAAATCAATAATTTCTCTAAAATAAATTTGCATTTAAGTGGAAATTTTGGTATGTATATTGTGTTCTTAGAGGAAAGATAAAAATTAATTTATTAAAATATTATCCATCCTGAAATAAAGCCATGTTTGCTACCATAGTGAGGTACCCTGCCAAGAATATAAGCATGATCAAATAATCATTGGCATTCAAAATATATTTCAGGAACTTTCTATATACAGCATTCTATAAATAGTATTAAAATAGCTTACCTACTAACAGCAAGCATGTAATGTCTATTTAATATATACCAGGCAATGTACTAAACTTTACATGCATTATCTCATTAAATGCCTACACTGACTCCACAGAGATATGTATTATTCTTTTTTTTTTTTTTTTTCTGTCGATTAGAAAAGTGAAGGCTGTTTGTTCAAGGTTACACCAATAGAATATGTGGCAGAGCTCAAATGTCATCTAGATCTGTCTGATAAAATGACCTAAACTTGGAATCACTGTCATATGCTACATCTTTATTGTAACCAAAATAATGATAATGATAATAATAGTAAAAAAATTGATCAATTTGTAGTTATAAATTTTGTGATATAAAAACATGTAGCCAATTTTATTCTCTGTTTTCTCATCAGTTAAATAGAAGAATTTGATTTGATGAATACCAAATCCCTTCCATTCCCTAAAATTCTTAAATCTAGACTTGTGAAGAGTTACACACATCTAGTTTCTTAACTGGCCAACAACAAATAAAATGGTAGTCTTAGTGCAGTATCAAAAGAGCAACATGCATGTGTCATGTCGGTGCTCAACAAACTAGAGGGGAACTAGATCAGGAATTGGAAATTTTAGTGGAATTTGAGCACTAGTTTTGTGATAACATTTTCCCTGGACCTATTCTTTCCTCCTATCTCCTCTCCCTTCTGGCATTTTTCCAAGGTAAAAACAAGCAGACTCACATTGTCTCTGTTTCAGCTTTAATGCATTTTAACAAGTGCTTCAAGTGCCTTCTAAACTGTTAGATATCAATGGCCCACAGTAACTGTTCTAACCTCCATCTTAGTCTTTCTTTAGGTTTCCAGCCTTTCCTAAAACTAGGCCTTAAGCACTTAACACTTAAAAGGAAGTTCAATTTCTCCTTAGATTAACATTTTTAAAGCATACATGCAAAATTGCATTTCCCCCAAACTATTCCTTCTCTCTAGCATTCAAGAAAGACTTGGATTTTGGGATTCTGTAAGACTCATATATGTTAGTTCATAAAAACATCTAAGAATACTAATACAAGCTTCCATTTATTGATTTATAATTTGTTTAAAGATATGAAATATTAACTAAATACTAATATTAAAAACATTCCTCTTCAGGTTAGACTTATAATTTTTAAGATGATTTTGATTTCAGACGTAAAATATCAGACCAAAACAACTGTCAAGAGTTACTACTTTGTTTTATTATAGCATGACAAAAATGGATTGAGTAGAAATAAATACCATTAGTTTAAATAATCATAATAGTAGTATCTATTTGTCTTTACATGATTTATTTATGATGTCCATTTGTCTAGACGTTCTCATTTATATTTTGCAAGTTTTTTTTTTTAATTTTTTTTCTTTATTGATTTTAAAGCGAGATGAAGGGAGAGAAAGAGAGAGATAGAAACATTGATGAGAAAAAAACATCAATTGAACACCTCCTGCATGCCCCTTCCTGGGGATTAGGCCCACAACCAGGGCATGTGCCCTGACCGGGAATTGAACTGGCAACATCTTGGTGCATGGGTCGATGCTCAAGCACTGAGCAACACCAGCTAGGCCAGGCTATATCTAACAGGATTTATTTCAGGCAGTAGAACTATGCCAATCTGCACATCTTTCTAACATGGGCAACAATTACATCACTTTTCATCTAAAACTTGCATTTTGCATACAAATCTTTGTATTCAGAGTAAAAGGGAAGTTTTTTTTTCCCCCAATGAGTTCATTAGTGAAAATATGTCTTCTGTATTTCTGTGGTGCAATAAAACCAAAGTCAATAGCCTTACATTTCCTCATGACAACCAGAGGACTAATTGTGGATGGAAAAACCCAGTCAATACTGACTTCCCTACCTCTGGAAAGGAAGGTCATATTTGAATCACTCACCTCAACAACAAAGTATGTTTTAGCATCAACATTACTATAGAGCACTTTCAATATTAGGTATCAAATTTAACACCTGCATTGTTTTGTTTCTAGGGTATTGATATTAAGTGCTTTCTTATCAGAGAAAGGAAACAAAGAGGCTTCCCAATTTTAGTAAGATAGAGTACTCACTATGCAAAAGAGGTGTGTTTTGTTTCAAGAAAACAATTATGAAAATATAGACCTAGATAGCAAATGTTAGAGGGCTATATTTTACTTTATAAAATAATTACCTATAGGGTTTCCTTGGACTGAAAACTCAACTAACATATTTATAATAAAACACATTCCATGCACAATATATTTATATACACTGTTTCAGAACATATAAAGCATTAGAGTGCTTCAACAGCTAATTATTTTAACAACATAGTGAATTAAACATATCATTTACATGACAAGAAATGTTTCTATAAAAATATCATTCAGGCTTTATTACATAATGTATGAACATTTTCTCTGCAGTCTATTTGAAATTTATAAGTCTGCCAATGATAATATGGTGTAACAGGGCAGGGTGTGCTAGTTAAGTTCTAGTGACATTTTATTTTAACTAGCTTGTAGCTAAATGGGATAAAGTTACATGTATGTGTGTCTCTTCACCAGGGCAAAAGTTTAAACTTTGGAGGGTTCAATAACATGATCAACCACTTTTCTCTACATGCTAACATCTAGTGAATTTTTGTTACTTGCTCAGATACATAAGCGTTCGCTTTTTAACAAACTTAACAAATGAAAGTAAATATTAAAGAAAAAGAAGAGTAGTGTTTGACAGCTTATTCAGTTCAGTTTTATTATTTTCTCTTGCAGAAAATTTGGATATGTATGTCCTTTGTTGCATGTATACCTCATCATCAATTAGTATTGACATTCCCCATGCCCAGAGTACATCACAAAATACCGTGTACTTTTCACAAAATAGAATCTACAGTAAGTTCTGAATTGAGCATTAACATATCCAAGAGAAGAAAATGGATAGACTCTATGGACATTTGATTAGTTTTTGTATTTCATCCACCATAGACATTTTACTAAATAGACTAGGTTTATATTAAAGCTTCCAAATGTGGATAGCCCTGAAAAAAAAAAAAAAAAGAGAGGCCACTTGTACTCACTGAGTGAAGAGAGAGAAAAAGAGGTAAGAGAGGGAAGGAAGAAGCGATTCTGATATTGAAGGAAAATCATTTTTTCCTTCAAGAGCTTCTTGTTACAAAGATAATTTATTAAAGATTAAAAAGTTATTATATTTATTATATACTTCTGGTGAGAGTTTGTACAACTTCTCTAGTAAGAATTCTGAAAATATGCAGCAAAAAATTTAAACAAAATTATTTCCTTTACCGTATTTTTTCTTTTAGGAATCTGTCATGTTAAAATAATCATAAAGTCAGGCGAAAATGTATAAAGATCATTGCATCATCATTTATAATAAAAATTGCAAAATCAAAATTTCAGCTATATATAAAATTATAAGAGATTCACAAGTATATCATGTAGCCACTAAAAGAGTATTGATCTCACTTATATGTGGAACCTACTGAATAAAATAAACTGATGAATAAAATAGAACCAGAGGTACGGTTCTATTTGAGTCATGGAACAGACTGATGTCTCTCAGCGGGAAAGGGGATGGGCACAGGAAGAGATTAACCAAAGAACTTATATGCATATATGCATTGTCCATAGACACAGATAATAGGGTGGTGAAGGCCTGGTGCAGGGTGAAAACTGGTGGAGGGGAGCAATGAGGAGAAGAAGGGGGGACATCTGTAATATTCTCAACAATAAAGATAAAACAGGATATTTTCTGAGAATATTTAATAGGAGCAAAATGTTTATACAATGTAAAGTATAAGAAACAAGATTCTTTTCTGTATTTTCCCAAAATTTCTACCATTAACCAGTATAATTATTTTTAAAGCAAAAACCAAACTTTAAATAAGTGCTACCCATAGCTATATGAGTAATGATAATTTTTAGTAAATTCTAAGTTCTAAAATATTTGTCTCACTAGGTCAAGGGTGGGGTGGATTTCTACTCTTTGAAAGTCTGGTAATAATTAATATAACATCCTCTATTCTGGAAGGTTCTGAAAATGGGCTCCTGGCCATAGTAAGAAGGCTACATTTCTAAATGACATTCTCAGGGCTCAAACTCAGCAAGACAATGGTGTCTGTCTTATGATTCCTGTAAGTATAGCTGTCTGAAAGGACTAAGTCAGAATCACCTCCTGGACTGAACTTCAGAATTGTACAGTGTGATTTCTGGGCCTCTTGCCCAAGAAAGTGCTGTCCATATATATGCTGGTGCCTGACAGTTATTTAAAAGGGATAAAATTCTCTTTTTCACATTAGAAGTAACACATAGATACCACTTAAAATAGAAATACTATTCTGTGACCACATATTGAATGAAATTCAAACCCACCAATTTACAAATTTTATATGAATTTAGTTACTCTTTTTTCCTCCTAAGTACTTTGCATATTTGTGCCTTTCACTTTCTACATTTGAACAGTTTGAATGATTGATATCTTTCTAGTTTTGAGAAGGTGAAGGAATTTGAAGAAAAGGAGGACACAAGAGATGAAGAAAGAGAAAGTAAAGAGACAATTAATTTCATTTTCACTATGTTCATTACTAACAACTGGTACCATAAATTAGTCCTTTTTGGCCCAAGCTTTTATAATTTTGTATAACTCTTTAGAAGTGCGTCTTCCTAGGAGTTCGAAGATGTCTGCATGAGCATGATCACTTATAAGAATTTATATTTCAAAGTATTTTTAGAACGTAACAATAAAATCTAATATAACTGAATATACCATAGTATCAATAAAGAGCATGACAGAATTTTAATATATCTGCTTGTTTCATATACAGCATCACTTTAATGCTCCTGTAGTCTTCCACCTCAAAATAAGGACAATTATAATACTACTTGCATAGATATGGCATTAAATCAGAGGTTTGTGTTTACCATCAAAGAAGCATATTAACACCCTGACTTGTATAAATCCCACACATGTTCTTTCTTCAAAGTTAGTAAATATATGTATTTCCAATGTTAGAAATTCATTGGCTAAAATAATTTTACAAGTTCCAAAGTCATCATCATATCTTTTGTATTAACTTTGGATATGCAATTGGTAAAAATTAGTGCATCTGTAATCTTCATTTTGAAGATAATTTACAATTTTCATCCAAATTCTAACTCCAAGAACAATAATACCATTGGTGACGTAAGAGATGGGCTATTGATTCCTTCTTAGTTGTATACAATAAATACATTTCTACTTTCAGTGGTCAATGTAAGAAAAAGTTTCTTAACAAACAATGCCATATGGTTAAATTCATACTTTTGGTAATCTTTTATATCAAAGCACTAAAAACAAATAATTTTCTGTTAAAGTTGATATAGACATGCATATTATATTTCAAATATAAATAAAAGTAAAATAATATTAAATGTGCTCTATATATTTGTAATTAAGATGGGAAATTTTTCATATTTTGATATAACTAAATCAGGCTCAGACATTCTATACTACACTCTAAGATAATTGTGTCAGAATTCTTTGTAAACAACTAGATATATTTATCAAACTATAAATAAACTGCCCATGTTCTTATGTCCCAAGCCTGTTAGTCCTTTAACTAAAAGCCACTTGTTCACATTTTATTTACTGACATAATGTCCATTATATTTGATTAAATAAAATGATTTTAACTGTAATAGTAACATTTGTTTTTATGAATCTGTACCATTTCCCCCAATTTTCAAAAACTGTATTTTAGTGTAATAATAGGTAAGTCAAATAGTTCCATATTTCCTACTTTAAAAACAATTCAAGATTTGTGAAATGACAATATAACATCATCAGTAAAACCTTCAGCCCATCTCATTTCCCAATGACCATCTAAATGACACATGAAATTTTATATCCATATATCTAGTTTGGCCTTAATGCATACACTGCAGAGGATAGAATGATCAATGTTTGTTGATATTTTCGAATTGTTCTGCCTTTAAATATACACAGGATTAACTGAGAATGTTACATTAGGTTACAATCTAGGCTTATTGACTGTCAGAATGTATTGAGAAAAATGTATTAATTGGAAATAAGTAATTACTCACCAAGCTGAGCTTCCTGAATTGTCAGTTTACTTTCCATAGGATACAAAAGCTTGGGTGGCTTATCAGTCAGAGGAGCTGAAAAACAATAATAATAATAATAATACTGACTATAGTTATATGGCATGAACTGAAGGATGGAACACAGTTTATTTTAATAAATATTTTTTTATTCTCAGAATAGTGTGTCAAAGCATTCTACCAAGTAATGACTTACATGTTGTAGGCAGTACCTTCAGGCAAACTGAACAGCTATTAGATTGTACATGAGTCAACTATAACACTTCCAAATTGACAGTCACATGAGACTGTTTAAGTACTGAATCAGGATTGGTCAGTCTTTAGAAACATATGACTGTGTTTCACCAATTTGTTTTTCAATTTACACTTTTTTTTAAATTTTCAAAGCATACCTTACATTTACTGTTTTAATGTATCAGGCATTTCAATGACCTTATTTAACATAATGTTGCCTCATTCTTCTTAATCCAAATCCTAGTTTCCATACCCTGGATCACACTGCCTCAAAACCAATAACTTAGTAATTAAATTCAGTATTTCTTAAACACATACTCTATAAATAGGGTAGCAATGTGGCATTAAATTAGTGCAGTACAAGCTGCAGAATCAAACATGCATATGGTATTTACCAAGATACATCCCTTATTAGCATTACCTGTTACATTTTATAGTATTTATTACTAATTTGCAGGATATACTCTCTTTGATTTTTAAGTTTCCATATATTTCTACTCTGTGTGTTCATCAATTATCAACCTACAGATCTAAAAGTTTACTATTAAGAATCCTGAAGATAAGTTTCCCACTGTGTACTGCATTCCTAGCTAAACTAGACTATCTGGGCTTTAAACAAATAGCCAGTTCTCTTTCATTTAACCTCCTTCCCACCCTGGCTGATTGAATTGCAGAGGTCCCATGAAATCTGTCATTGCAACTTCCCACTTTAGCAGGTACAGAAATGATCAATTAAGGGTCATTGAACTAAATGTTTCTCTTTTGAGGGCTTTCTTCCTTCCTTGCCAAGAAGACATGCTAGTTTCGTTGATAACTTGAAGGCTAGTCTAGTCAACAGTGTCGGTAGTTGGTCACATGTCCTCATCATTAGAGGATTCAAGAATTTGATCTGCTTCAGCAACTCACGCCCATCTCTTTTGATAGATAACACAGATAGTGTAATTAGACAATGCACCCCAACTCAGAAAAACAGGGTGAATTTTAAGAAACCTGGTTTTGGAGATGAATCATACATAGGATCAATCATTTTTATTCATAACTAATTGAATGTATTATTCATCCATCCTTGTTAATATTTAATACAGGGATAGAGATAAAAGGGAAGGGAAAGTTGGGTTAATAGGATATCAAGGGCTGTGAAATTCCTGTCAAAGATTTGACATCACTCTGATTAGTAAGCTTAAATACTCTTATTTCTTACCTACAGTAATCTTAAAATATTTTTATTCTCCTACCAGCTAAATAAGTAGACTAGTCAATAAATGTTCACAAAATAGTTCTTCATTAATAGGTCAAAAAGCCATATTCCTTTGGCTCTGGTTATCAAATGATTTCAATGGACTTCAAAAGCAACTATGGTATCAAAATAGCAGGCTTATTTAGTAAATTAATACAGTTAATAAAATCTTGTGTTTATGCCGTTACAAGTAGACAACTCAACAGTTTGTTATGAACGCAGCTAAAAGAAATGTTCTTGCTCAAACACATCCGGCACTAATTTATAATAAGAGAAAATATCTGTAGAGAAAAACAATAAAACCCTTAAGGAGCACATTTACTCAGAAGCATAAAATGCTTGTGTGCTTCTCCACCCCAACCCACCACCCACCCCATGACATAATTTTTCATCTTTAAGACCTTTCATATTCCTCTCAGGAGACAACTTCAAGTTAGCAGAGAAATTGTAGAATGCTGAAGCCAGAGTAAATTATACGCTTATTAAGTTTTTTGATTTTTAAAATGTGTTCCCCAAAAGCTATGTCCACAGTACCACTCTGGGCAGATGAAGTGAAGATAGAGATAAGGGGTGGTCCATGGGGCTTGACTCCATGTCTTGTCATACCACTCAACCCTCTCTGAAAAAAATAGCTCTGCCTTTTATTTGTTATACATTGGCATTTTACCCAGATTTTAACTAAAATAAATTAATTCATATATTAATAGAAGAATGACTGGATAAAGAAGATGTGGTATACACATATACATACAATGGAACATTATTCAACAATAAAAAATAATAAAATCCTGCCATTTGTCACAACATGGATGGACCTAGAGGGTATTATGCTAAGTGAAATAAGTCAGATAGAGAAAGATAAATGCCATATGATTTCATGTATATGTGAATTTAAAAAAAAAAAAATCAAAACAAACGAACAACAAAAAAAGACACTCATTGAAAAAAGAACAAACTGATGGTTGCCAGATGGGAGTAAAGTGAAGAGATAGGTGAAAAGGGGAAAGGAAATATATAATCAATAACACTGTGATAACTGCATGGTGACAGATGGTTACTAGATATACTGTAGTGTGGTGATCACATCATAAGATATATAAATGTCAAACCGCGATGTTGTACATTTTAAAATAATATAATATTATATGCTAAATATATTTTCATGAAAAAGTTAAAATATCAATTCAACTGATGCATATTAAACACTCTAATGTGCTAGGCACTGTGATGGGTGTTTGGAATAGCTTGGTGTCTGCCCTTATGCCTTACAGTAATCAAAAGTAAAAATAATAATAAATAAAAATAAAGATTTCAGGTTTATCCAGCTCCCTTGTTTACAAGATCAACTAGAACAACTAGCTGGCCAAAAGTAACAGAGAAAATTCAAGATAGAGGCCTTACTAGATCTTTGTCTCCCAAATGTTTGTTACCTGGTCCTTGAAAATTCTGTCAAGCAACTACAATAGCTCTTAACAACCTGTTAGGAGAGCAAAAACATTCAACTAAGTAACCATAACCTAGAAACGAGTGCTCTTACTGTGCGGTCTGTCATTTATAAATGCCATGTTTTGATATTATGCTGTGACAAGTATCAGTTAGGTATGTTTCTCATATGATTCACCTGTCTTTGATAAAAGTGAAAGGAGACTACTAGATAGCATGACAGCTGAACTACAGATGTGACACATGGGCAAAATGACTGTGAAAAGTTATGTCCATTAAAGCTAAGATGTAGCTCAGATCCACAGTCAATTGAGGATGAGAAATTTTGCTGCCGCAAGGAAAGAGCATGTGCTGAATTATCCACTATTTTAAAGTTTCTGATACTTTATGGTATTTAATAAATAAGACTTGAATCAAGTTTACAGCAGACAGAATTAGAAAACAAATATAGAAATGATACACAAACACAAAGACACACATAGTCTCACTGACTAAACGGAATTAATTTAAAAACTAAAAAAAATCTGACAGTAGTGACATGGAGCATGGGTTGATTTTAAATCCTAATATGTTTTTGTCCCAATAAGAAAAAACACATTATAATAGAGATGTTTCTTTTGCTAAGTATGTGTTAAAATAATTCTATATATCCACCAACAAAAGCATTTTCCAAGCTCTCATTTTATTCTTCAGAACATCCTATTGACAACATTAAAGTTGATGTAGTTATTTAAAATAAAAACAGACCTCTCTTATAGAGTTATTAATTGTCTCAATTGACAAAACTGTTCTGCAGAGGAATAGAAAATTTTTAAAGACATTTGTTTTGTTTACTAGCTGCCAGTTAGAGAAACATCTAGAAGTGGGTATACATGAAGTTGTGCATAGTACTGATTCTTCATGTTAAGGTCCCCTGACTAATCATAAAGTGATACAGTCTTTCCTCTTCCCCCCATTTCATGTACACTTAGGTTATAAAATAGTGAAAAATGGGATCCCATCTTCCAAAAACAAAAGGGACACTAGACCAGGGTAATGGGGTCAGTAGTCCTGAAATTTTCTAATGTTTCTAAGAAGGAGATAAATGTGAGATATTTAGAATGAAAGTATATTTTTCTGTTTACCAGTCACCCCTTGAAAGTTGAATTTTAGTTCCTTAAATATTAATCCCTTACATACTATAGAAAATACTCAGTGCTTCTTAGATACCTGTAATCATCCTACCACAAAATCTGTTCTTTTAAAATCATAGATACTTTCAAAGTGTATTTTAAGTTGTACCTTCTCTGCTTTGTGTCTTAGAAGCATTATATGGTAGAGTAAGAAAGACCATACACTTAACTTTCAGTGAGATACAGGTGTAATGATTCTTGACTCTGCCTTATTAGTTTGGCAAGTTGGAGAAGTTATTTAAATTCTCTGAGTCTCAGTTCCCTAATATACAAAATGTGACATAAATAGTTTTCCCTTATGGCTTGGTGTGAGGATTAAATAGCATAAGAGATTAAGTGCCTGGATATAATAAGTGAAAAATAAATCTGTTCTAATGATACTCATCAGAGTTTGGGACAATATCATTTTGCATTCTACGTAGTCTGATAAGAAAAATATTATTGTTTGTAAAATAATGAACTGGATATTTAATTAAGGGTTCAAAGGCATTTAGTGTCTGAATTTAAATATCATTAATACTCCCAACATTAGTTTCCACAGCAGGAGAACTGATCTATCTTCAAAAACACAATTAACCAAAAACCATTTTGAAGACATTTACATATGCAAGCAATGCACTGGAATTGTAAAGGACTTACAGAGAAACAAAACACAGCTTTTAAACACTCACAGAGCTTAAAACCTAGGTAATTATAACTCCATAATTCAATTTCAAGAGCATTTGTGAAGTACATACAAATAGTAAGTACTTTATTAGAATTAAAAAGAAGAATAAGACATGGAGTCAGACATATGCCTATATAGGATGAGCACATATATATGACATATTATAATGAGTGCTATACTCAGAGGTAATTTCTTTATGACCACATTGAAATCTACCAATTAAACCTGGTCACAAACAGTATACAGATGTATATAGTTGACAATAAAACATGATTTGTAAAAATCCCACCAACACACTCCATTTCATAATGGTTTTTGTTGTTCTTATTTTGTTTTGTTGTCTGTGTGTATTTTTGTTTAACTTCAAAGAGTTGACAAACAACTGCTTATTTTCCTAGCAAGTCAAGAGAATGTGGATTACCCATAGAGTTTTAATGTCTCAAAAGGGGATTTCAGTTCTGCTTTCTTTGGCCTGGAACATTTTAACATTAATTTCTAATATTGGAGCATAGAGTTTCTGAGAGCTATAGCTAGCAGACATAATTTCATGGTCCTTGGGAAAAAAATTGAATAGACAGGAGAAAATATCAACACATACTAGGTGAAGCCATTTGTGTGGAAAGGGTACTTTATTCTTCATTTATCTCTAATGCACTGGGATTGGCAATGTTTCTCCTTTCTGTTGCAAATAATTATGGTGGCTCAAAAAATAGTCATGGAGTCTCAGAAGACTCAAAGTGCGAAGGGAGATGCAGAACAACTGAGCAGAGAAGTACAGGGAGAAGAGCAGTTTATGAACAAATTAACATCATACACTTGCATAACCTTGATCTAAGAGTCCTGTGAAAGCAACAGAGCAAATGCTCCTAAGGATATAACTGTTACTATATCAAATTGCATGTATTTAGGAAAATCAGGAAATTCATTTGACTAGCTTTGATGCTTATATTTTATTCATATAGATTGATGTGTTGCTTATAATGCAAATAAAATAAATGTTCATTCATTAAACAAATATTTTTAAAGCCTGTCTTTTCTGGGCACTTTTCTTGTTACTAGAGAGTATAACAGTGAACCAGACAGACAAAATTCCTCCTCCTAGTGAGTCTGCATTCAGAAAGGGTGATGAAAAATATACATGCAAATGAATACTTGCATAACATAACATCAGATGGTCATAAGTACTATATTAAAAAGTAGATAAAAGCAAAAGGAAACTAATGCAGGTGTTACTTTAGAGAGGAATGACAGGAAAGTGTGCTCTGAAGATCATCTGAAACAGATCTGTGTGAAGGAAGAAAACCAGCTATGTGAAAACAGAGGAAGATTATGGCAGGCAGAGGGAAGAGCAAGTGCAAAGGCCCCGAGATGGGAATGCACTTGGTATGCTTGAGGGTTAGCACAGGTCACTATAGCTCTAATGACACCAGGAAAGAGTGTCACTGAGTTCACAGACAGCATTGGATCAATTTAGTCAGGGCTTTATAGAACATAGAAAAGACTTGGGTATTATTCTAAACATAATGAGAAAACACTAAACAGTTTTGAAAAGAGCCCTTGATAGCAATTATATACCAGAAGTATCACTCTGGCACCTTGGTGTTTAAGCCTGGAAGGATGGAGTAGTGTGAAGGCAGTAAGGCAGAGTGGGGTCAGAAAGGCCAGGAAGGAGGTATTGAAGTAGTCCACTGAAAGGTGATGGAACATTGGTGTTGGTGGTGGAAATGGTAGCATTTTTTTTCTTTATGTATCTATTTAGTAGGTAGAATTTATAAAATTTACTGATGGACTTGATGTGAAATGTAAATAAAAATCCGGGAGTTAAAGGGGATCCCCAGTTATGGGATGAAGCAAATATATGAATGGCGGTTTCATTTAATGATATGGGAGGTGATGTACAAGAGGCAGTTTAATGGGGTAATAGGAATCAAGGGACATGTTTTTATAAACCAATTAAATCACCTCCCTTTATCCCTAGAGGCTAGAGAATTTTACTATTAATCATTAATTTATATTTTGAAAAATCGAGCCACTGACTGACGACTCATCTCCTTCTGGTCTCCCAAAGGCCTGAGAAAAAGCTCTAAGAAAGTTTTATATTTCAGGCTAATGTCATATTCATTTATCATGAAATAAACTTTAGCTAACCTCTACTATATTTTACATTAACATCATTCATAATAAAAATGTATAATACTCCCAAACTTATTTTTGACTTACAGAATTAGAGCCAAGCTTAACCAACAGATTAAGAACAATTCTCCAGTACTCCCTTGGTTCAATGATATGTGGAACATATTTAATTGGTGAATTTAATATCATCATGTTTAACTTAGTTTTTCCTTATTTAAAAATATTTATTATGAAGTACTGTTCTAACATAGTGATGGGATTTATATTTAATCACTTTCCAATATCTTGATCAACCTCCCACGTAACACAAATAATGAAAAGGTTTTATTCATTGAATAACTGTTTTTAAAATAGAATCACTCAGGATAGAAAAGGAAAAGTTAATTGATATGGAGCTAGTGTTAGGGCTCAGGTTCTCTGTTTATTTTCCAACTTCTATAATTATCTCTTAAGCCCCAGCTTCCATTATCTGCAGCCCTGCTTGCTATGCCCAGACTCATGCCTGATCCCAGAACTCATTTAGTCACCTACTGCACCCTGATTTTGACCAAATGAGCTGAGAAAAATATGGAGGAAAAAACAAAAGAGAGTGTGGGTAGATAATGAACAAAGGTAACTCGATATTTTTTTTTTTAATATTTTTAAACTATTGCTGCAGTGAATACTGCATAAATGTTGCAGGGATGAATTCTAACTGGCTGCATGACTGATTTCAACCATATAAATACATCTGTGTGTAGTCAAAGTAAAGAACAAATGGTAAGAGAAATGGAATAATACTTAATTATCTGGATAAATAATGATGAACCCTAGGAAAAGGATGCTGGTTGGTATAATAGCTATAATCAAGTAAGTGAATGTGCCAACTACTGTTTTCACTTCTGTTGACAGCAAGGAAAAATTAATGGTCACCAATTAGCTTCTAGGGACAACAGTCAATTCCAAGAAATTGTATGTCTTGTGAAGAAAGTACCTCTTCCCTTGCAATCAGGAAGTAAGAAACATTATCATGGCATATCATTTTTTCTTTTTCTATTAGTAAATAAAAGCTCTTCAAGAAATAAAAATGACAAATCCCATGGTATTTGGAAATGCTTATTAAAGGAAAATTGTGGGATAGACAAAAGGTACCACATTATTGCTGAAAGTCAGAGATTGTTTTAATTATCTACTTGGCTTGGAATATCACAGTAACACATTGCATTTCCGTAGTATTTTGTAATGTAATTTAATGACCTTCCAGATTATATTGGGTTGGTTTATTTATATTGTACTTCAATGTAAAAGATATTTAAACTTCCTGTTTTCCTTCATGATACAGAATCTTGAAGAATTACTCACTGGTATGGCTGACAGTGTGGGCTGGTGCTAACTGACAAGGGATGCTGCTTAACTACAATTCACAGGAAAGCCCCACAGAAGAGTGATCTGGTCCCAGATATCAATAGTGCTGAGGTTATGAAACCCTGCCTCATGATAACCATATATTAAAAGTGGTTTTATTACCTATATTTCAACAAAAGACTTCAATTTTATGGTAGACTAAAAAGTATTGAAAGCATGGGGCTTGATGAAGTGGTGTAGGATGCTGCTTTCTGGTCTGTTGTAGTAGAGTAGACCACAGTCATGAAGGAAGTTATAAGGGTCTATGAAATCTACACAAGTTTAATACCCAGAAAGACCAGGTATAATAGGGTTCAGGGGAGAGATGAGAGGCCAAAATAAGAAGAATTACATGAGAGTCCATATAAAGGATGAGTAACCTTCTCTTCCTCCTTCCAAACCCCTATAGGAAGAATATCACTACCAAGTCCACTTGCTCCCACCTAAATACCTACAAATTAAGAGGTTCTTCTCTAAAGACATAGAACAACCCATCTAATGCAGACTAGCAGAGGCATTCCAGAACTGAAGAACTAATTCTAATACATTATAAGACATTTAGCTGTTGAAATATTATTAAATTATTTTACAGTAAAATATTCATGATACTATATTACATTTCAGCTAATATGGAAGTTGTTTGTAATCACTGAACACATCTTTAGTAAAAGAAGGGAGGCTAAATTTTTTTATTTTATTTTTTTTGGTAAGTGGCAGTAACTATTGTAAGGAGTTAGCCAGAAATTAAAAACAAAGTAGCCCAAGTAAATCTCAATTTATCATTAAAATTTAACATAGCACACTTTGCTTAATTTTATAATTTTTTTTTAATCCTCACCTGAGGATATTTTTCCATTTATTTTCAGATAGAGTGGGAGGAAAGGAAGGAGGGAGGCAGTGAGGGAGAGAGGGAAAGATGGAGAGGGAGAGAGAGAGAGATGGATGTGAGAGAGACACTTTGATTGGTTACCTCCTGCACAATCCTGACCAGGGCCAGGATGAACCTCAACCAAGGTACATGCCCTTGGCCAGAATTGAACCTTTGACTACACTTTGCTTAGTTTTATTATGTTGACATGTTGTTAATTGGAACTCTCAGCATAAATGTAAGGTTTTTAAGACACAAGAATATAAATATAAGATCACAAATAAACATGTATAGGAAAAATTAACGCATCATATTTTAGGGTGTGTAGTTATATTATTTCATTTGCCCATCAATTTGTTACCATAAAAAAAAAAATAAAAATAAAAATAAAAAAAAAGATCTAGAAACGTTTCCCAGGACAAATAGCCAGTGAGGATTGAAGCCAAGATTAGAACCTACCTCCTCTGAGTTTAATGGTCACATGCTTTTCATTTTTGTAGACTGCTTTTCAACATTAGTGATTTCTAATGTACTTTCTACTAGATGTTTTTTTTTGTTTTTGTTTTTTTTCTGGAGTTTCTGATTATATGGGGCAGACTGAGGGGAAACATCCTTTTGATAGGGTTGAGACAGAAAGATGAAAAGATCTGTGATTTTAATGGGCTTTATTAGGACTAAACTATATTTGAAAATAGTGAACTTTTTTGTAGAATTTGAATGTCTCATAACTGACTTAGCTCTCATAAGTCAAACCCTTTAATGATTACAGGGCTTGATGATGACATATAAGTTGTTGCTCTCATTATGACAGTAGACTCCCCAAAAGTAAGCATTTTAGAAATCCCATTAAAATGGTTACCAAAGAGAAAAATAATCTCAATAAGCATGATCTCCATTGAAATTCAAGGTTTATGAATACAAAAAAAATCAAAATTTTGTAGTCATTGCATAAAATATTTGAAATGTCCTTTAGAGTGATATTTTATAACAACCCAAATCCTGTAAAAAAGTAACATTTTTGCATAAAATGGAGAAACATAAATTAAACACAATTATACTCCTACTCAATTGCATTCTTCTAGATGAATTAAATTTCATCAGTGTTTAGCTTCTTACAGGACAATAATAGATTGGTTAAATACTGATATATTCAACATGCTTGCTTTAACTTTCTTGACCTCTGTCAATGACAAGGCTGTACTAGGTGACAGCACAAGTTCTTTTGATATTCTATGAATCTAAGCATACTTAACCCTGAAAGTGCACTATAATAGTAATATAAATACTGTGTTAAATTACAGGCTGAGTTTAATGTTTAATGGCATTACTGCTTTAAGAAACACGTCTCCAAATAATTAACCTCTCTTCCTTTCTCCCTCCTTTCATTTCTTCCTTTTTCTTCCCTTCCTTCTTCCCTTCTGTTTATCCTCTCTCCCTCAAATCTTCCTTTCCCTTCATCTTTTTTTCCTTCTCTTCTCCCTCTTGACCTCCATCTCTCCCTTCTTTCATGTCACACTTTCATTCTTCCCAAGAAATATACCTGAAAAGCAAACAGAAGAAAAATTTTTTTTTCTCTATTATGGGTACAGTAAAAAAAAAAAAAAAAACCCTAAATTTTCTTTCATTCATTTATTCAAAAATTGGAGGTACTGTAACTTACTTGCCTACATCATCATCATTTTTTCCTGTTTACATTATTATTATTTATCTAAGTAACACTGTTTGGAATTATCTTTTCTACAGAAGTCAATTTATAAAAATGATTATTTAACAAATAATAGCCTCTTACCTAAAAGGTCTTTAAGCAAATTCAACCAAGTTTAAAAGCTTACAAAGAGTTCCTATGGCAGTTTTCTATTGTTTAATAAAATGAAAGTTTATCACAAGTCATTAAAAACATGATTACTACAAGAAAAAAAAACAACAGACAAAAAAAAACAAGAAAAAGAAAAACATGGCTATGAGCAATAAGATTAGGCACTCTTTAAATAAAACTTGCTATTCAAATCTAATTATGCTGCAAATGCTGTTATATTACTTTTGCTATAAGTGCATAGCCAAGAGTAACTTGGCAATAAACGGTGGTTAGTCATTTTAAGAATTTTCTTTTCAGCAATGCAGAAACAAACTGCAAATTTGTTCTTAGTCGCATTAAACTCCACTGATATCCTTAAAAGAAAAAACAAAAAAACAAAACAAAAGCCTGTTACAAACAACACCAGTAATGGATACATGGGATTTCAATATGCTATTCTCTCTATTTCTGTGTCTATTATGCTTGAAATTGTCCAAAATAAAAATAGGTTTATTTTTTAATGTCATGAATATGAAAGCTTCAGGGTTTGGTACATTTTTGGTGTCGCGTATAACATGAATATATGCATACATCTACATATGTCCATACAGTGAAGCATAAATTATATATTTTGAGCCAAGTTTAAAACAAGAAATTAAATGAAACATAATTGCATCTATTCCAGATCAAAATAATACCACAGCTCTATTTGCTCATCAAAATTTGTTTCTATTACATGTTCGCATTTCTTTGTTTATAATAAATATAACGAAAGCATTTTAAGGAAAAAATTAAAAATTATGAATACAATTTATTAGTTAAATATTACTGAATTACAAATTATCCTAAAACTTAGCAGCTTAAGATAGTGGCCATTTATTATTATTTGTGAGTCTAGAAGACAGCTAGGAGGTTCAAGGTGATCTGGTTCAGGCTTCAATGATTTTTGCTCAGCTCACTCATGCATCTGTGGTCAACAATAGGTCAAACATGTGGTCATCTAGGCTGGGCTTGCTTACATTGCTTACACTTTTGCGAGCTAAGACTTATTCAGCACCCTATACTGGATCAATGGAGGTTTGTAAGCAGAGAAGTAACATGATCCAATGTGAATATTTTATGCTCCTTTAAAGTCTGGAACTATCCTGAGGTTGCCATGCATTGAACACACTGAACATTCTACCATTTTCCAAGTTCACTATTCTCTTGGATTGTTTTGGGAAGTGCCTCCTTTGCTCTTTCAGGAATGCCATATCATGCCTTCTCAAACCCTAAATCACCTTCCATACTACCACAGATGTCAATTCTTAGGCTAAACTTTCCTGACTCCTCATGGGGCCCCCACACACAACTCCCTTACCTCTGCCCAACCCTTAAGAGTCTGGGTTGTAACATTTCCTTCTACACATCTGACTTCCTCCTGAAATTATAAACTCACTAAGAATAAGAATTATGTGTTCTTTTATTTAAAAAAGTAACCTTCTTGTTCCCCAATGTTTTCAGTGTTCTCTTTAACAGGTAGAAGATAGTGAATGCTCAATTCTTTTTTGTGAATGACTACTCAGGCAAAAATTTATTTGTATTATATGCATTCTATCTTATAAGGCAGTAATTGTATGCTCCTTTTTTCTAAACATTTACACTAAAAACTGTTCATTAAAATACATTTTGGATGGCTAATGAGATAACTTCAGTTACTTTAGGAAACTTACTCATCTAGAAAATATACTACATGCATCCAGAAAATAATTATTAACACCCTCTGAAAAATATTAAGTACCCCCTATTTGTACAGTTATATGAGAAACATGACATCCTTCTTCAAATGATTTATGACCATGCGTTAGTATATTCAGCTATATTACTCATCTCTGGTGAATAATTTTTAATTTTCTCTTTTTGTCCATTTATAATGTAAAGATGAAGGTAATCAATCACTCAATCAACAATATGTAAGAACTGCCAGTGATTAGCCTCAGATTTGGGGCTGGTACCATAGGGCAGGGCCAAATAAGTACAAAACAATATACCCACATACAAGTAATTTATACTCCGGCTGAAGAGACATGAACAATAATTCAACAACAAATGAAAGACACTGTTTAATATCAAGGTGAATTATGTAGTTCTGGCAATGGGTGATTTCACAGTTCTAACTTAAGGGATAGAAAGGGAAGAAAGAGATAGGATATTAACCAAAGAGAGTTTCACAGATGAGTGATATGCAATATGTGCAGTGGATAATTGTACCTGAAGTAGGTTATCCAGGAGAACCAAGACTTTCCTTGTCCACTATGGTCTCTCTCACACGCTTAGCAAATAATTGGTTTTCTATTGGTATGAGAATGCACAATGAAGCAGGAAGTAAGTTAACAGCATAAGACTTGGATTAATTTATGAATAAACAATAGGTTGTCTAACCTGTTTTTTCTCATTATGAATTGAAAATAGTTAATGAATTTCAATTCACAAATCTACATACTCCAGAATTCTCTAGTGTGGATTAAACAGTGCTTCAAAAACAATGGCTGTGAGCAACGGCTAATTCCATACTGATTAATTTAGCATAAAAGAACTGCTAAACACAGAGCACTGGCCTCATCAATGACTGTTAGATCATTTAAGATGGAGAGGTGGGTGATAAACACATGTCCGTAGGACTCAAAGGCAAATTATTAGATTGCTCCATGCCCCATTAGAAGAACAATGTAGATGCCACAATTCACCTGAACTCAATACAATGAGGCCTGCAGGTATGACTTTGAAGCCACTTTCAGGGAACAGCACTGTAGTTTGCCATATCATTAAACAAAAAGAAGACAAGAGAGAAAGAGAACACAGCTAGAGTCAGCCTGAAATACCCAACTATATTTGCCACATTAAAAAATTAGGTCTTGTTCTGGCCAGGTGGCTCAGTTGTTTGGAGCATTGTCCCATACACCAAAAGGTTTGCAGGTTTGATTTCCAGTCAGGGCACATACCTAGGTTGCGGCTTCAATGCCCAGAGGGGGCATGTACAGGAGGCAACCGATCCATGTTTCTCTCTCACATAAATGTTTATCTCTCTCTCTCACACCCTTCCTCTCTTTCTAAAATCAATAAAACATATCCTCAGGTGAGGACTTAAAAAAATAGGTCTACTTTGATGCTAGTCTTCTCAAGTTAATGCTCTATTAATTTAATTTGTTCCTGCTGGTCCCACTATGGGTTGTTAACACTTCAAAATAATATTTTTTGAGCATGATAAATGGCTAAATTGTGTTTGTCATTTTGGCTCCTAATGGATTATATAGTTTAGAATTTAGACTTGAATTGCACTATCCAATATAGCAGCTGCTAGCTGAGTCACAGTAGTCACATTTCAAAAGCATATTAACCATGTGTGTCTTATGATTACCTTATTGGGCAGGAAGATCTGGAACATTTCTATTACTACAAAAAGTTATATTAGGCAGTACTGGACTAGAGTTACTCTTAACTTTTTTTATGCCATGACACATACTAGAAATTATGTTTATAAGGCACTGTGGGGTAAACAACCTTGTGGTCAGAAGTGATTGGGGCTCCAGCTGTCTCTGAGGACTTAGAGAAGTTATTATTTTAGTACTCCTGAAATCCATTTGGGGTACAACCATATGTCACTGCATATCAATTGGAAAGCTATGTCTTAGTTGATATCCAGCCCAATACATCAGGGGAAGTGTAGTGGCCTGTCCTCTTGAAAAACAATTACAAAATAAACTGATGAACAAAATAGGTCCAGAGGCATGGATGCATGGAACAGAATGAAAGATCTCAGAGGGGAGGGGCACAGGAAGAAATTAACCAAAGAACATATATGCATATATGCATAGTCCATGGTCACAGACAATAGTGTGGAGAAGGACTGGGGTCAGACAGGTGCTGGGTGAAGGGGGAAATGGGGGACATCTGTAATACTGTCAAAATAAAAAAAAAAAAGGTTAGTTAACATTGTAAATTTTATGTTATGTTTATTGTACTGCAATAAAAAAAATGAAAGAAAAACAATTAGTAATCAGGTTTGTATTTCTAATTAGAAGAACATAATGTCAAATATATTTGAAAAAGGCTAAATCTCAAACTAACAGATATAATTGATTATGTACCACAGGCAAGGCTTTTGCTGAATGTTATAGCAAACACTGGTATTGAATTTCATGGTTTCTGCTCCCCAAAGAAATAGCAAACTCACTGGAAATGCAGAACAAAACTAGTTCACTTCTCAAATCAAATAAAATCATAAAATAGAATGTTGGAGGTCTTAGGAAAGGTTTATAAAACAAAAGAGTAATATTTTTTACTTCTTTCAGAAAGGTGGACATAGAAGATGAGTTCCAGACACTATAGTTATTTGTGAAGTGGGTGGAAGCAAAAGGCAAGTCTAGGAAGCGGTTAACACTGATATGTTTGTGAATTTTCAAGTTACTCCCACAGATACAGGAAATTACTTTTCTTCATAATGGTTTTACCTGTTGGGAAAACCTTTGTTATTCAGGCACTATGACTATGGCACTAAGTGCTAGGCTACCCAAGAAATGCAAAATGTAGTGAGACCTATGTTATATAGTCCCAGTTTACAAAAGCATATGTTTCATGGACTGGTCAAGTCAGAGATGGAGAAATGACCTCCATGAGTCTTGGATTTTAATGCAATTTTATATTGAAGAGCTAAAGATATAGAGGTATTCTCATGAATATAAAATTTTAAAAAAGAACCCAGTATTCTAAGTACCATTTTACAGCTAGTGGAGATTAAGGTAGTAGGAAGAGTAAGGTGGGTATGCTTTCCACAAATGTTCATAAGAGATCTCTGTGTACCAGGAACTGTTTTTAGTGCTGAAGAATTGGCAGTGAACAAAACAAAGCCTGCATACAGGGGAAAAAGAAAAGAGAACATTAAGAAAATAGAATAAGGTAAGATACCACTGAAAGCAGTGCTATAGTTTACAAAGGTTGGTGAGGGAAGAGCTTACTGATAAAGAGACATGTGAGTGAAAATCTATAGGAAGTGATGAAACAAGCCATGCAAATACCTAAAAAAGAATTCCAGGCAAAGAGAAGACCAAATTAAAAAATGCTTAAGTGGGACTGTGCCTCAAATGTTTGAGGTGCAGTGAAGAAGTCCCTGTATGTACAGGTGAATGAGTTGAGAAAATGAGCTAATAAAGAGCAAAATAATATGAAGTTAGAAAAATATCAGAGAACCAGATCACTTATGGCTTTACACATTTGATTTGGACCTTGAGACTGAAAGTCACTGGTGATTCTCTGAGCAGAGAATAACATAATAATAATTTGTTTTTAGGACTCACTTTTGCTGCTATTGGGAAGTGGGTTGACATGTTAGGAGGCACTGACAAAAGTCCAGATGAAATATGTTATCAGCTTGGATTAAGGCAGCAGTGACAGAGAAGTGTGTGGTTACTGAATCTACTTTCAAGGTGGATCCTTGGGAAGTTGAACAGAAGGTCAAAGAAGAAAGGGGTCAAGGATGACTGCAAGGTGTTGGCTGGAGCAACTGTAAGGAAGGAAGATGGTGGGAGGAGTGTTTGGGGTGCATATCGGTAGACAGATAAGGAGTTTTGTTTTCTTCATTTTCAGTTTGAGATACCACTGAGACATCGAATCTCAGCTATTTAGTAGGCAGCTGAATATCTGAGTCTGGGATACAGTGATGACATAAGGGCCAGAGTTATAAATTTGGGAGTCATTAACAACTCAGAAAGTATTTAAAAAGATGGGTTGGATGAGATCACGGGGGGGGGCGAGGGCCCCAATCGAAGCTTGAACCTCCCTCCTCTCAAATGCTGACAAAGACACAAACAAATCTGAGAAATAGCAGCGATTACTGCTCAGCTGCCACATAGCAATGCCAGGCAGCTGCAATGCCCCTGGGTAAGTACCCAAAGTAGCTGGTACTTAGCATTTAAAAAAATAAATTTCAGGGATCAATCTTTCTGACAGTCTTAGAAATACACAGCAAGGCAGTCTTTTGCATGAGTAAAAATAATATATGCGTTATCTGATAACATAATGTCAACCTCCGTAGCACCAACTATAGCCACACTGATGCCTCTTCAGCTTTATTTCTTTTCATCAAACAGCTGGACTAGAGATCTAGAGAGGGCCGAAAAGATGCCAGGTGCTGAGCAGGATTTCTAAAACCCTTCTGATATCAAAATGCCTAACACTGTGCTCATAAGAGCCTGCAAAATGCCATTATAAAGCTCCTGCCTAAAATCCTGGCCATCTCAGATACATATTCGAATTGTAGCCAGATGGATAGTCTTTAAGGGTTAGCTTTGACAACATGAGCAAGTAGCTGACCAGCCAGTCCATGTAGTATAGTGGGAGTAAAATGAATAAAATCAGCTTGCTTTTCTGCTCATTGGGAGGTGCATGTGACTTGCTTCAAGCTGCCAAGTCAGCAAGTGTTCCCCAAGGCTGTTCCTGCCCTTCTTAACTACAGACGCATCAAAGATAAAGGGGGATTGTAGATTTCACCTCAGGGAATTTTTAATGCTAATTATAATGAAAAGATCACTCTGAAAAGTCAGCGCTATCATCAGCACATCTTTTGTGTGCATGTGTAAAAGTGAACCTGAAAACAACACTTTCAAAGTGCCAGGTTAACTAGTCAGATCTAATTATGAGACATATCACACAGTGAATAGAGTCTAGCAATCACAGAAATCAACAGGCTAAGAAAACACACTCCATGCATAGTACGGTCTCAGAGGAAAAGCTAGATCATGATCGAGGAGCCACATGTAGTGTGGTAATGCCTGTCCTAAGTCTGAAATAGCAGAGAAAACAGGAAACAACAGCAACAACAACAAAAGAATAAAAAAATACTAAGAAAAGTGTTCTCTTTTTTTTAATTTAGAAAAGTGTTCGTAAATAACAGTTCACTTTCCAGAAAAAGGCATCCTTTTAGTATAAGTAGCAAGCAAAAGTTATTTTAAAAGCCAGCATTAAAACCTAAATTTAGGGAGCACCAAAATATATTAAAAATCTTCTGGACGACTTCCAAGGAGAAATCGACAACAATACAATCATAGCAGGGGACTTCAACACCCCGTTGACAGCACTGGATAGATCCTCTAGGCAAAAAATTAGCAAGGAAACAGAGACTCTAAATGAAGCACTAGACCAAATGGATTTAATAGATATCTACAGAGAATTACACCCCAAAACTACAGAATACACATTCTTCTCAAGTGCACATGGGACATTCTCAAAGATAGACCACATGATAGGACACAAACTAAATCTCTACAAGTTCAAGAAGATTGAAATCATATCAAGCATCTTCTCAGATCACAATGGCATGAAACTAGAAATCAATTGCAACAAGAACATGCAAAGACATTTCAACACATGGAGGCTAAAGAGTATGTTATTAAATAATGAATGGGTCACCGAGGAGATCAAGGAAGAAATCAAAAACTTCCTGGAAACCAATGAAAATGAACACACAACAACACAAAATCCATGGGATGCAGCGAAAGCAGTTCTGAGAGGGAAGTTCATAGCACTATAGGCCTACCTCAAAAAACAAGAAAAATTTCTAATTGACTGTCTAACCTCGCAACTTAAAGAATTAGAAAGCAAACAAAAAGAAAACCCCGGAGCAAGTAGAAGGAAGGAAATAGTAAAGATCAGAGCAGAAATAAATGACATAGAGACCAAAAAAACAATTCAAAGGATCAATGAAACAAAGAGCTGGTTTTTCGAAAAGATAAATAAGATTGATGGACCCTTAGCTAGACTCACCAAGAAACAAAGAGAGAGAACCCAAATACACAAAATCAGAAATGAAAGGGGAGAAGTAACAACCAACACCACGGAAATACAAAATATCGTTAACAACTACTATGAAAAACTATATGGCAACAAATTCGACAATCTAAGCAAAATGGACAAATTTCTAGAAACACACAGTCTCCCAAAACTATTCCCAGAAGAGATAGAAAACTTGAACAGACCAATAACAACTAAGGAAATTGAAGAGGTAATCAAGACTCTCCCAGCAAACAAAAGCCCAGGCCCAGATGGTTTCACGGGAGAGTTTTACCGAACATTCAAAAAAGAACTAACACCCATTCTCCTCAAACTATTTCAAAAAATTCAAGAAGAAGGAAGACTTCCAAACACGTTCTATGAGGCCAGCATAATTCTAATTCCAAAACCAGAAAAAGACACTACAAAGAAAGAAAACTACTGGCCAATATCCCTGATGAACATAGACGCTAAAATCCTGAACAAACTATTAGCAAATCGGATCCAGCAATACATCAAAAAAATTATTCACCATGACCAAGTGGGATTCATCCCAGGGATGCAAGGCTGGTACAATATTCGCAAATCAATAAACATGATACACCACATAAACAAAATGAAGAATAAAAACCACATGATCATATCAATAGATGCTGAAAAAGCATTCGACAAAATCCAGCATCCATTTCTGATAAAAACGCTCAGCAATGTAGGAATAGAGGGATCATATCTCGACATAATAAAGGCCATATATGAAAGACCTACAGCCAACATCATACTCAATGGACAGAAACTAAAAACATTTCCATTAAGAACAAGAACAAGACAGGGATGTCCACTTTCGCCACTCTTATTTAACATTGTACTGGAAGTCTTAGCCACAGCAATCAGACAGGAAAAAAAAATTAAAAGGATCCAAACTGGAAAGTAGGAGGTGAAACTCATTATTCACAGATGACATAATACTATACGTAGAAAACCCCAAAGGCTCCATCAAAAATTTACTAGACATAATAAATGAATTTGGCAAAGTAGCAGGATACAAAATTAACATCAAGAAATCGACGGCATTCTTGTACATCAATGATGAACTCACAGAAAGAGAAACTGAAAAAAACAATCCCATTTACCATCACGCCAAAAAAATTACGATACCTAGGAATAAATTTAACCAAAGAAGTAAAGGACCTATTTGCTGAAAACTACAGGTCATTGAAAAAAGAAATAGAGGAAGATATAAAAGAGTGGAAGCACATACCCTGTTCATGGATTGGAAGAATTAACATCATTAAAATGTCCATATTACCCAAAGCAATCTATAGATTCAATGCAATCCCCATCAAAATACCAACGATATATTTTATAGAACTAGAACAAATACTTCAAAAGTTCATATGGAACCAAAAAAGACCCCGAATAGCCACAGCAATCTTGAAAAAGAAGAACAAAGTAGGTGGGATCACAATACCAGATATCAGGTTATACTACAAAGCGACTGTAACCAAAACAGCCTGGTACTGGCACAAGAACAGGCATATAGACCAGTGGAATAGAACTGAAAACCCAGAAATGGACCCAAGGCAATACGCTCAATGAATATTTGACAAAGGTGGCAAGAGCATACAGTGGAGTAAAGACAGCCTCTAAAATAAATGGTGTTGGGAAAATTGGACAGCTACATGCAAAAAAATGAAACTAGACCATCAACTTACACCCTACACAAAAATAAACTCAAAATGGATAAAAGAATTAAATGTGACCCGTGAATCCATAAAAATTCTAGAAGAAAATGTAGGCAACAAAATTTCGGACATCATACGGAGCAGAATTTTCACTGATACATCACCTAAGGCAACAGAAATAAAGGAGAAAATGAACACATGGGACTACATCAAACTAAAAAGCTTCTGCACAGCAAAAGAAAAATCATCAAAATGGAAAGGCAACCCACTGTATGGGAGAACATCATTGCCAATGATGTATCAGATAAGGGGTTAATTTCCAATATATATAGAGTGCTCATACAACTCCATAAAAGGAAGACAAAGAACCCAATTAAAAAATGGGCAGAGGAGCTGAATAGACACCTCTCCAAACAGGACATGCAAATGGCCAAGAGACATACGAAGAAATGCTCAACATCACTAATCATCAGAGAGATGCAAATTAAAACAACAATGAGGTATCACCTCACACCTGTCAGAATGGCCACCATCAACAAATCATCAAACAACAAGTGTTGGCGAGGGTGTGGAGAAAAGGGGACTCTAATACACTGCTGGTGGGAATGCAGACTGGTGCAGCCGCTATGGAAAACAATATGGTGCTACCTCAAAAATTAAAAATTGAACTTCCATTTGACCCAGTGATCCCACTGCTGGGAATATACCCTAAGAAGCCTGAAACACCAATCAGGAAGAATATATGTACCCCCATGTTCATAGCAGCACTATTTACAATAGCTAAGATCTGGAAACAGCCCAAGTGTCCACCAGTAGACGACTGGATAAAAAAGCTGTGGTACATATACACAATGGAGTACTATGCAGCAGTAAGAAAGAAAGATCTCTTATCCTTTGAGACGACATGGAGGGACCTGGAAAGTATTATCCTAAGTGAAAGAAGCCAAGCAGAAAATGACAAATACCACATGATCTCACTTATATACGGAATATAATGAACGTAACAGTCTGGGGAATACAGTAGACCCAGACACATGGAAGTAGGGCACAGACTGACATCCCTCAGAAGAGGGGATGGGGGGTGGGGGGTGGGAAGAGATAAACCACAGAACTTATATGCATGTATGCATGACCAATGGACATGGACAACTAAGCCAGGGACAGGGTGGAGGGGGGGGTGCCAATGGGGTAAAAAGGTAAAATATCTGTAACAAAAAATAAATAAAAATTCATAAAAAAAAATTTTTTAAAAAAGGAAAAAAAAAATAAAACCTAAATTTAGCACTTTATGTATGTATGAGTAAGCACATTTGAGGTCCTCAATTACTAATAGTTCTTTTGACAAAAGATAACTTGGCACATTTAATAAATTCCCATTGAAGCCAAGTGAATTCACGTATGTACTTATATATCCACCTTATGTATTTTCAAATGTATTCATTTGCAAGATGGGCATTATTCAATTGATAACTTTGAAAAATAAAAACATATATTTTATTTATGAGAATAGAACAACTGAAACCATAAAACTTGAAATTTTTTAAAAAAGCAAAGCAAATGTCATATTGTATTCAAGCTTTATATAATTACTAGACTCTAAATGAGCAGCAGGTAACTGAAACTCTGCTGTGGACCAGTAGATGTTCAAAGACTGTTGGTGTTGACAGGCAGATTCCACTTCCAGGAATATATCCGGAGATGCCTGAAACACCAGTCAGAAAGAATATATGCACCCCTATGTTTATAGCACTGCTAGTTACAATAGCTAAGATCTGGAAACAGCCCAAGTGCCCATCAGTAGATGAGTAGGTAAAAAAGGCGTGGAACATAATCACAATGGAATACCATGCAGTTGTTAGAAAGAAGGATCTCTTACCCTTTGAGACAGCATGGAGGATCCTGGAGAGGATTATGCTAAGTGAAATAAGCCAATCAGAGAAAAATAAGCATCACATGATCTCACTTATGTGTGGAATCTAATGAACAAAATGAACAGATGACAAAAATAGATCCAGAGTCATGAATAGGGAACAGACTGAGGAAGCACTAAGGGACGGGGGGAAGGGAGGGCAGCAAGAGGTAAATGAAAGAATTATATGTATACATGTGTAACCAATGGACACTGATAATAGTGTGGTGAAGGCAGAGGCAGGGCAGGAGCAGGGAGGAGGTCAATGGGGGGGGATATCTTTAATAATATCAACAATAAAGATAGGTGGAGAAAAAGACATTAACATTACAAAATGTGAAATAGAGCCAAAGTGACACAAAGGAGTAATTCAGAAGAATGCTACATTTCACTCAACAGTCTAGAATTGAGCATTAGGACACAGACTACATATCTATGAGAGGAGAAAAATTGAACAGGTCATTTTAATCTCCATGCTAACCTAAATTTCCTTTAGTAATTTGAGTCTGGAGCACCTTCAATATGCTAAGTAACATATAAACATAAAACACTATATTTTCATTTTCATTAGGAATTATTCTGAAAGTATATCAATAGAAGTTGGCAAAAAAAAAAATAGATCCATTATGCAAAGAAAAGCATTAAAAAAGTTGAAAAATTTAAAACTGGTCTCATAGGTTAGTTTACTGATTGGTTGGCTAGATATAGAATTGTAGCTAAAAAGCAATTAGTAATTTTTCCTTAAAATTTGGAAGGCATTACTTTATTAAATTTTGCTTCAAATGTTGCTCTTGACAAGTCCAATGCTATGTTTATTCCTGTGATGTTGTATATGACCTTCCTTTACCCCCTTTTGGAAAGTTTTTGGAATCTTTACTTTTTTTGTTAAGGTCCCTTCCCTGTTCCCTTGTAAGTTTAGGAAACACAATTCACTATTCATCCACAGCAAACCAGAGCTGCGTGAGGAGTGGGGCTAGTATCTTTGCTCTAGCTGTCCTAATATTTCTGGCAGGTATGTCTTGATGTGGGTCATCTTGAATTTCTTCTACTGTTCACCAGTTGAACCTTTTAAATATAGAAATTCAAATTCATTAAGTAAAAAAAAAAACTTTCTTGCATTATTTATTTGACAATTTACTCTTCTCTATATTTTTCTCAACTTTTTCCAGCTCTTTAAAATTCCAATTAGAACTCCTGAATGGATCGCCTTTTGAAAAAATTCTTTTCTTTGACAATTTGTTCTATGTTCTGGGGCATTTGTGCTATAATATTTTAATTCCTCAAGAATACTTATGAGTTCCCTGAATGTCTATTTTTATAGCTTCCTGAATGCTATAAATTGCTTCTTTAATATATTTGAGAATATTCATTATAATTTTTGAAGTTTTCATCTCCCTGAACAGTCTTTGTTTCCTCATAGTTCTTTTTATCTGTATATGTTTTAAAAATCTCTTTTACATTTTGAGCTTTCTTCAAATATCTTTTAACTCTTGGGTAACCATTATTATGAAAAAGTGAGGTATTGGAAAGTTGAATACAACCTCTGTGTACACAGTGGGATGATTGAAAATAAGATCTTACTGTGTCAGGAAAGTATTGGTCCTTTCATTTGGAGACAACTCTGCCAATGGCAGGCCTTTCCTCTCAGGCTGAAGAGTTTTCCCCAGAAAAGAATCATTTAATCTCCCAAGAAAGCAGCCCAACTGCCAGTATCCTGGTAGATGAGCACAGAGGGGTGGTAGGAGGGAGTCTGCACCATTAAAAACATAGATCATTTCATTACGGTGCCTCCCTTCCTCCCTCAGTAATTACTCATTTCCCCAAATCCAGGGCCAATTTTATACTTATTGTTAATTTTCTTTCTGCCTAGGTATGGGGTGGTTAGTGACTTGGATGCCCAAGGCGGGGGAGGCTGTAACTTCCTTATATAGAACTGCAACAAAATTACTATTTTCAGTCCCACCCATTATCCTTGCATCCAGAGGCACCTGGTACCTCCAAATCTTGAGCCTGCTTAGAGTTGCTTCTTATTGGCACCCACTTTTAACTTTCTGCATTCTTCTAAATCAACGAATATTCACTTCCCATCTTCCAAAATCTGGAAAATGTGTCTTGTTTTTTTTCTATTCTCATACTTTCTTGTTTGTATAATATTTTTATATTTATGTTGCTATGATACTGTGGATTTGGGGGAAGGAACACTATGACAGATTGAATAGTGGCCCTCCACTAGATATGTCCACCAAGAACCTGTAAACGTGACCTTATTTGGAAAAAGGGTCTTTGCCAATGAAATTAAGTTAAAATTCTCAATTATCCAGGTGGTCCCTAAATCCAATGGCCAGTGTCATTATTAGAGACATAGAGAAAAACAGAGGGGAAAAATAATACAAGGAAGGAAGCAGAGATTGGAGTGATGTGCCTACAAGACAAGTAATGGCAAGGATTGCCAGCAGCCACCAGAAACAAAGACACATAGAACCAATTCTCCCTCAGAGCCTGCAGAAAGAAAAAAAAAAAAAAAAAAAACAACCCTGGCAACACCTTTCAGACATCTGGCTTTCTGCACTGAGAGAGAAAAAAATTATGTTGTTCCAGGCCACACAGTTTGTGGTAATTTGTTACAATTGCCCTAGGAATCCAATACAAGCACAGATAAACACTTAGGCTTAATTTACCATATTTAACCAGAAAACTTTTCAAGAATGCTCATATTGAAGTATAATATATACAGAAAAGTGTACAAACTTTAAGTATATATCTTGATGAATCATCACAAACTAGATATACCATGTAATCAGCAACCAGATAAAAAATAGAACATTATATCAATGTCCCAGACGTCCTCTTCATTGTCCCTTGCCATCACTTCTCCCCTCAGCAAAGGTAACCACTATTCTGGTTTTTTAAAAAACATGAATAAATACTGATTCTTTTTAAAAATTTAGATAAGTGAAGTACATACATTATGTACTCCATTGGTCTGGTATCTTTCATACAATAATATGTTTATGAGATTTATTCATATTATTGTGTATAATTAGAGTTCATTTATTTTTATTAATGTAAATTATTCTATTAGGTGACCATACTATAATTTATTTATTTCTTCTACTGATGATGGACCATTAGGTAGTTTTCAATTTAGAGCCACTAACAGTAGTGCTGCCATGAATATTCTTGTACATGTTTTTCACATTTTTGTTAGATATACCTAGGAGGAGAAAGGATATGTTATGGATGTTCAGCTTTAGTAGATAATAACAAACAATTTTACAAAATGATTTTACTCATATACAATCCCATTATCAATGTTTGGAGTTCTTCAGGAAGGTTTAAATATCTTGCTGGTGCCATCATTAAGAATGAGTACCATGTAGCAGCCAAATATTTGTGTCATGGGATTGAATGACATAAAATCAATAGTGCCTTATACATCTGTTTGATACTGCATCACTGCAAAGGTTTGGAAAAGGCTGAAAAATGACGTGATTCCTTTCTATACGTAAAGCTCATATTTATTGAAGTGACCATGAGGCACCTCCTTGTCTACACAAATGACAAATCGAACATATAAGACATTGTCAGAATAACATTAACAATGCTATGTCAGATCCATTAAACCTCATTATCACTAGATTAATAGCATTTTTATCAACCAATGAAAATTAAAAATTTTAATTTTTAAATATGCTTTTTTCCCCCAAGTATACAAAAACTAGATTACTTACCTTCAGAAGCATCGAATTAAATGAAATAAATATTTTATTAAAAATTATAATCAGCCCTGGCCAGTTCTGCTCAGTGGTTAGAGCGTCGGCCTGCAGTACAGAGAGACCCAGGTTTGGTTCCCATTAAGGGCATGTACTTCGGTTGCAGTTTGTCCCTGGCCCTGATTGGGTCATGTGGGTGGCAGCCAGTCGATGTGTCCCTTTCATGTCGATTTTTCTTTCTCTCTCTGTCCCTCTGGCTCTGTCTGAATAAAAAATGGAAAAATGTCCTCGGGTGAGGACAAAAAATAAATAGATAGATAGATAGATAAATAAATAAAAAAATAAAATTATAATAAAATCTTTATCTCCCTTATCTGCTTCTGAGGGGTTTCATAAGCTTAAGGAAAATATTTGAAATTGAATTGGATAAATTCAATTGAATTCAATAAATTTAATTGAAGCTTAAAATGGATAAATATATAATTACTCAAAGTAAGATGAGACAGGGTTTGGTTTTTCTGTCACATTAACACCCAGAAGTTCAGTTGACAATGATTAGAGTTTCATGGGAAGGTCAAAAGCAATGCTATCTGACCCTTCATACTGAATTTTATGCCTTTTTGAATGCTTTAGTTTTGTACCAAATATTACTTGAATGGAGTTTTTGATTGTGTGTGATTTAATTAGCTATAATCACACTGAATTATTTTAACTGTGTACCTGTGACATATGACATTCCTTTCCAAATAGGTATAAAATTGTGGTGGAAACAAATGTAATAGTCACATACATTAGCCTTAAGACAATTACAAGAAGTGCATGTTTTGTTAAAGGTTACAATCCAATGTTTCCCTTTACTCATATTATTTCTGTCACTATACAAATTCTCAAAATAGAAACATATTTTTAATAGTTGGCTAACTATGATTCAACTATTGAAAACTGAAATGTATAACTTCAATGCACCATTAACATTTTAAAAGTCAAAATATAAATTGAATAATGAGACAAAAGACAAAAAAAGTCAAATATTTAAAACTTGTATGCGTTTTAATAATATCTGGAGAAACTGCTCCCTATGAACTGTTAAATGGTTCATTTCAAATAAGAGATTAGTAGTTATACAGGTATATTGGTGATTTTTAACATTTTGGGGTAAAATAGCATAACTTTATGTAAGTTTCCCAAATGATATTATTCTGTTTGAACTTTTTCACTAGATGATCAAGTCACAAAAGTAATGCTCTATTTGAATCTTGAAAATAGTAAGGTTATTTATGGTATGCTTTTTACTATTAATAAATTTAATGTCTTTAGAGACCATAAACAAGATTTCAGAGAATGTTCAACTTTTTAAGGGCAACAAACTTTTTCAAACTTATGACAGGTCCTTCTCTGCATTCAAATACCATGTTACCTACTAAGCAGGAAGGCTCTCTAATAGAAAGTCATTCCATAGCTCATAACTTTAGATTTCACTCCAAGTAAAAATACTTGGCTTGAGTTATACAACAAGACATTATGCTAAGTGAGACAAGCCAGTCAGAGAAAGATAAATACCATATGAGCTCACTAATATGTGGAATCTAATAAACAAAATAAAGTCACGAACAAAATGGAACCAAAACCATGAATATATGGAACAGACTGGCTAGTGCCCAAGGGGAGAGAGATGGGAGTGACTGATTAAAGAAGGTAAAGGAAACAGAACAGCTAAAGAAAATATATGCATACCCCATGAACATGGGTCATAATTTGATAAAGGTCAAGGAAGGGGAAGGTGGGGGAGCATGAAGGTGGGAAAAGAAGGATAGAAGGATTCCTGCAATAATGTCAACACTAAAAAAAATTAATGAAAAAGACATTTCCAGAAAAATGGCAGAAGAATAGGTGAAAGCAACACACCCTCCTCCTGGTGTCAAACCAGAGTTACAACTAAAATTTAGAGCAGTTAAACTGACTTAACAACAGAAGAACACCTGGGCTAGATTATTATATCCAAGTAGTAAAAAGAATAAGAATAAGAAGAAGAAGAAGAAGAAGAAGAAGAAGAAGAAGAAGAAGAAGCAGCAGCAGCAGCAGCAGCAGCAGCAGCAGCTATGCCTGGTTAATGTGGCTCAGTGGTTGAGCACTGACCCATGCACCAAGAGGTCACTGGTTCGATTTTCAGTCAGGGCACATGCCCAGGTTGTGGGCCAAATCCCCAGTTGGGGGCATGCAGGAGGCAGGCAATCGATGTTCCCCCTCATCGATGTTTCTATCTCTCTCTCTCTCTCCCTTCCTTTCTCTCTAAAATCAACAAAGAAAAAAAAAATTGAAAGAAAAATGGAGCTACACAGAGACTGGTAAGAAGGGCAGAGAAGCAGAAGGGGCTGGCCCTGGTACACAGGGGCAACGGCTGTGAAGCTGGAGAAATATTGTGGCTGCAAAAGCATCTCCAGAAAAAAAAGTGCGATCTCAATCACACACTGGGACCCCTAACCCAGAACACCAGAGCCTGGAAGAAGAGCCTGCATAAACTTTGGCAGCAAAAATAAGCAGGGATTTCATCCACCAGGAAGAGGAGCACGTCTGCTTGAATTCATGGTGATCTCCTTAAAGGCTTACACAAAGGGACTCACTTTCAGGCATTCACCTGGGGCTCTGGTAGAGTGAAGGAGAGTCAGTGCACATGAAAGCCATAAGGAGAAGATCTGGGTGGTATAGCACTGGAGATCAAGACGGTAGCCTTCTGAGATCTCAGTCCTGAGCCAACATCCCACACCACCCTCAGCCACCATCTCCCAGGGTCCACACTTCTATTCTTACAACACTACTTAGAAAAACTACACTAACCTTGTCCTCCAAATATTGACAACTCCACCCTGCTAAGCTCAAATTGGGCATAAAGGACTTTTTGCTATACCCAAAAGAGACCTGAGGTGTGCTTTTTTTCTGGAGAAACTATAGATAGTCTCAGATGAACATTGAACTGAATGGCTTGGGAACAGGAGCCAATATTCCCCCATCCCTGCAGGTTAGGCAGGTGCCATCCCCAATGGAAGGCACCCTGGTCAGTGCCTCAGGCAGCAAACATCTGTGGAGCTAGGGGAATGTGCACACTTGCAAGCCTCCCTTCAAGATCCCTGGTGGAGCGCCACCCCAAATTAGAAAGCAAGTGGCTAACTACCCAGCTGAGAACTTATGCCACCCCCAAAAAAGGGCTGCCTGAATTTGAATTTCCCAAATCTGTGGGCACTGCCAGCCAAGCACAATCCCACAGGGGGAAGGAAGTGCAATTCAGAACAGAGACATTTGGAGCCACCTTTTTGGACGTCTCCATTAGGGCCTCTGGCAGTGAGTTGCAGAGATAGAAGGGGGCAACAAGCTCTCTCCCCTCCCAAGAGCCAGCGCCACCACAAGCAGAGGGGGAAACTTTGATCTATTCCTTCATGTCCCATCTGCATTGTCCAATAGGTACAGCCTTACAAGGAAAAGGGGTCACAAATCAGAACTAGGAAATTTGGTGTGTCCCCCTTAGAGCCACTTTTCAGGAGCTCTGGTGGGTGCCTCCGAGCTAGAAGTAAGTACATAGCTCTCTTCCTGATGGCCCAGGGCTTGAGCGACTTCTAACAAAGGGCTGCCTGGATTAGCATTCCCCAAATCAGCTGGCATCGCTTGTCAAGTGCAGTCCTACAGGGAGAAGAAAGTGCAAACCAGAACTGGGGCATTTGGAACAAACTCCTCAGAGCCCTCCATCAGGGCCTCTAGTAATGACCTGCAGAACTAGAAGGGGGCAACACATTCTAACACCTCGCAAGAGCTGGCACCACCCCAAGCAGAGGAAACAGCCTTGATCTATTTCTCCAAGCCCCACCTGTACCTTCTGGTAAATGCAGCCACACAAGGGAAAGGGGGCACAACTCAGAACTGTGAAATCTAGTATGACCCCCTCCCTGCCTGGAGCCTCCCTTCAGGAGATCTGGCATGAAGCTAGAAGGAGAGCAGCTATACCCCTCTCAAGGGCTAGGGACCCACATTGCCACAATCAAAGGACAGTTTGGATTTGCATTCCCAAATCCTGCTGGCCCTATCCTGCTAAAGTTATTTCTATGGGGTTAAAGTCAAACATTCCCAAGAACAGGCCAACAAATAGTCAGCTCTCAATTATAGCAGGAGGATCCATCTAACCCACATGAGAGAAATTCCTAGAGCATTAAGCTCAGGAGATCAAAGAGACTTTGCCACTGTGTTCCACACCACAAAGACAGGGAGTCATAGTAGTTCTATCTACCACATACAGACAACTAAAATGGACAACAAAGAAACAACCCCCAAATAAAAGAAAATGAAATATCTCTACAGAAAGAAGTAAATGAAATGGAAACAAGCAATTTATCAGACATAGAGTTCAAACTATTAGTTATAAAGGTACTCAAACAACTCAGTGAGAATTACAAGGAACTTAAGGAAAACTACATCAACATGATAAAAGAGATAGAAATTCTGAACAAGAGCCAGGTGGAAATGAAGAATACCATATCCGACATCAAGAATACACTGAAAGTAATGAAAACTAGGTTGAATGAAGCAGAGAATAGAATCGGTGATTTGGAAGACACAGTTGGAAAACAAAAACAAAAACAAAGAGGAACAACAACAACAACAACAAAGAAATAAAAAGAATGAGGATAATTTAAGAGAATTTTGGGACAATATAAAACATAACAACATCCACCTCATTGGGGTACCAGAAAAAGACAGAGATTCTGTTTGAAGAAATAATCACAGAAATCTTCTCTAACCTGGTGATAGAAAAAGTTAGATAAGTTAGAAAGAACAGAGAGTACCAACCAAGATGAATCCAAAGAGACATATACCAAGACACATACTAAAATTGTCAAGGCTAAAGACAAGGAGAGAATCTTAAAAACAACAAGAGAGAGACAGTGAGTTACCTACAAGGGAGCCCCCATAAGGTTGTCAGTGGATTTCTCCACAGAATAAGCTCAGGCCAGAATGGATTAACATGAAATATTCAAAATAATGAAAAGCAAGAACCTGCAAAAAAGTCTGCTCTATTGATCAAGGCTATCATTTAAAATTAAAGGTGTAACAAAAAACTTTTCAGACAAAAGAAGGTTAAAGGAGAGTTCAGTATCACCAAATCAACACTATATGAAATGCTGAAGGGACTGTTTGAAGAAGAAATATAGAGAGAAAGGAACAAAGGCATAAAGAAAAATGACATTAAATAAGTACATATCAATAATAACCTTAAATAAAAATGGATTCCATCCTCCAATCAAAAGATACAGGGTAGTAGCCTGGTCAGTGTGGCTCATTGGTTGAGCATCGACCAATGCATCAAGAGGTCACTGGTTTGATTCCTGGTCGGGGCACAAGCCCAGGTGGTGTGTGGGCCAAATCCCCAGGGGGTTGGGGGGAGGGGACGTGTAGGAGGCAGCTAATTGATGTTCTCTCTCATCGATGTTTCTATCTCTCTCTCCCTCTCCCTTCCTCTCTCTCTTTCTAAAATCAATAAAAACATTTTTTTAATAAAAAAATGTTTAAAACAAACAAAAAAGATATAGGGTTGCTAATGGATAAGAAAACATGACTGTATATATGCTGTCTACAAGAAACTCACCTCCGAACAAAAGAGTCACACAGGCTGAAAGTGAAGGGATGGAAAAATATTTCCATGCAAATGCAAATGAAAAAAAGGTTGGGGAGCAATACTCATATATGATAAAAGAGACTTCAAAATGAAGGCCACAACAAGAGACAAAGAAGGTCACTACCTAATATTAAAATGATTGATCCAACAAGAGGATAAAACACTGGTAAACATATATGCACCCAATACAGGAGCACCAAAATATATTTTAAAACTTCAGAAGGACTTTAAGAGAGAGATTGACAGCAATACAATTATAGTAGGGAACTTCAATACCCCACTGACATCACAGGATATAACTTCTAGACAAAAAATTAACAAGAGAACACAGACCCTAAATGACGCACTAGATCGATGGATTTAAGTAATATTTACAAAACATTTCACCCTCAAATTGCAGAATATACAGTCTTCTCAAGTGTACACAGAACATTCTCAAAGTTAGACCACATACTAGGAAACAAACTAAGTCTCTACAAGTTCAAGATTTAAATTATATCAAGCATCTTCTCCGATGACAATGACATAAAACTAGAAACCAATGACAATAAAAACACCCCAAAACACTCAAACACATAAAGACTAAATAGCATGTTATCAAACAATAAATGAGTTACCATTGAGATCAAAGAAGAAATGAAAAACACCTTGTAAACTAATAAAAGTGAACACACAACAACACAAAAGCTATGGGACACAGGGAAATCAGTCCTGAAAGGGAATTCATAACATTACAAGCATACTTCAAGAAACATGAAAGGTTTCTAATAAACTATCTAACCCTACAACTCAAAGAATTCGAAAGAGAACAAAAAGAAAAACCCAGAGCTAGTAGAAGAAAAGAAATAATAAAAATCAGTACAGAAATAAATGATATAAACACTAAAAAATACTGAAGAAGGAGAATAAGACCAAGAGCTCATTCTGTGAAAAGATAAAAAAAAAAAAGATTGATGGATCTTTCACCAGACTCACCAAGAAACATAGAGAAGACTCAAATAAATAAAATAAAAAATGAAAGAGGTGAAGTAACAACTAACTACAAAGGATTTTAAGAAAATACTATGGAAAATTATGTCAACAAATTGGAAAATACTATGGACAATTATATGTCAACGAATTGGATAACCTAGGCAAAATGGACACATTTGTAGAAACATACAATCTTCCAAACTCAATGAGGGAAAGTCAGAAAACATGAACAGACCAATAACAACTAAGGAAATAGAAGCAGTAATCAATAAACTCCCAGCAAATAAAAGCCCTGGTCTAGATGGATTCACAGAAGTGTTTTACCAAACATTCAAAGAACCTATTCTCCTCAAACTATTCCAAATATTTCAAGAGAAAGGAAGACTTCCAAACTCTTTTTATGAGGTCAGCATAATCCTAATTCCAAAACTAGATAAAGACACTACAAAAATGAAAGCTATAGGAAAATATCCCTGATGAACATAGACATAAAAGTCCTCAACAAAATATTAGCAAATGAGATCCAGCAATATATTTTAAAAAAATATTCACCATGATCAAGTGGGATTTATTCCTGGGGTACAAGGCTGCAATATTATTCAAAAAATCAATAAATGTGATATACCATGTAAACAAAATGAAAGATAAAAATCATATGATCATATTAATAGATGCTGAAAAAGCATTTGACAAAATCAAACACCAATTTTTGATAAAAACTCTCAGCAAAGTGGGAATAGAGGGATCATACCTCAACATAATAAAGACCATATATGACAAACCTACAGCCAACATCATACTCAATGGGCAAAAACTAAAAGCATTTCCCTTAAGAACAGGAACAAGATAGCGATGTCCGGTTTCACCATTCTTATTTAACATAGAACCAAAAGTCTTAGCCACAGTGATCAGACAAGAAGAAAAGATAAAAGACATTCAAATTGGAAAGGAGGAAATGAAACTTTCATTATTCACAGATGACATGATATTGTATACAGAAAACCCTAAACACTACACCAAAAAAACCACTAGATTTAATCAATGAATTTGGCAAAGCAGCAGGATACAAAATTAACATTCAGAAATCAATGGCATTCTTATACACCAGTAACCTACAGGACATTGAAAAAAGAAACAGATGAAGATATAAAAAAATTGGAAGCATATACCATGTTCAGGGATTGAAAGAGTCAAAACCATAAAAATGTTTATACTACCCAAACTAATCTATAGATTCAATGCAATCCCTATTAAAATACCAATGGCATATTTCACAGATCTAGAACTAACACTGCAAAAAATTATATGGAATAAAAAATGACCCCGAAGAGCCACAGTAATCTTGAAAAAGAAGAACAAAGTTGAAGGGATCACAATTCTGGATATCAAGTTATACTACAGAGCCACTGTAATCAAAACAGCCTGGTACTGGCACAGGAACAGGTATACAGATCAATGGAACAGAACAGAGAACCCAGAAATCAACCTAAGCCATTATGCTCAATTAATATTTGACAAAGGAGGCAAGAACATACAATGGAATAAAGACAGTCTCTTCAATAAATGGTGCTGGGAAAATTGGACAGGTACATTAAAAAAAAATGAAACTACACCACCAACTTACACCATATACAAGAATAATCTGAAAATGGATAAAAGACTTAAATATAAGTCATGAAAACATAAAAATCCTAGAAGAAAATGTAGGCAATAAAATTTCAGACATCACACATAGCAGAATTTTCTCAGATACATCGCCAAGGGTAAGAGAAACAAAGGGAAAAATTAATAAATGGGACTACATCAAACTAAAATGCTTCTGTACTGCAAAAGAAACCAGCATCAAAATGAAAAAGTAACACAGTCTATGGGAGAACATATTTGCCAATGATACATTGGTGAAGAGATTAATTTACAAAATATATAAAGTATTCATACAATTCAAAAAAAGGAAGAAACAATGCAATTAAAAAATGGGCAGAGGGCCTGGCCACTGTGGCTCAGTGGTTAAGCATCGACCAATGCACCAAGAAGATGCCAATTGGATTCCTGGTTGGGGCACATGCCCAGGTTGTGGGCCAAATCCCCAGTTGGGGGCATGCTGGAGGTGGGCAATCGATGCCCTCTCTCATCAATGTTCCTATCTCTCTTTCTCTCTCCCTACCTCTCTCTTTAAAATCAACAAAGAAAAAAATGGGCAGAGGACCTGAATAGATTCTTCTCAAAATGAGGACAAAGAAATGGCCAAGATTCATATGAAAAATTACTCAACACCACTGATCATCAGAGAGATGCAAATTAAAATGACTGTGTGGTATCATCTCAAACCCGCTAGAATGGCTACCATCAATAAATCATAAAATAACAAGTGCTGGTGAGGGTATGGGGAAAAGTGGACTCTAGTACACTGCTGATGGGAATGCAGACCGGTGTAGCCACTATGGAAAACAATATGATATTTCTTCAAAAAATTAAAAATCGAACTGCCTTCTGACCCAGTGATCCCACTTATAGGAATATAGCCTAAGAAGCCTGAAACACCGATCAGGAATACTATATATACCCCTATGTTCATATAAGAACTATTTACGATTGCTTAGATCTGGAAACATCCCAAGTGCCCAATCAGTAGATGACTGGACAAAAAAAAGCTGTGGTACATTTACACAATGCAATACTATATGGCTGTAAGAAAGAAAGATCTTTTATTTATTTATTTATTTTTTTGTACGTGCCCCTAGCCGCTAGGGCCTAGCGGGAACTGAACCCGGGACTCCATGGTCCTCAGGCCGACGCTCCAACTACTGAGCCAAACCAGCCAGGGCAGAAAGAAAGATCTTTTACCCTTTGAGACAGCATGGAGGGATCTGGAGAGTATTATGCTAAGTGAAATAAGCCAGTCAGAGAAAGACAAGTATCACATGATCTCACTTATATGTGGAATCTAATGAACAAAGGAAACTGATGAACAGAATTGATCCAGAGATATGGAAGTAGAGTACAGACTGACAAACCTCAGAGGAAAGGAGAATTGGGAGGTGAGAAGAGATAAAACAAAGAACTTACATGCATATATGCACAACCAATGAACACAGACAACAGTGTGGTGAAGGCAAGTAGGGCAGGAGTGGGTAGGAGGGTGTCAATGGGTGATAAAAAGGAGGGACATCTGTAATACTTTCAACAATAAAGATAAATTGCAAAAAAGATAACTTAGTAATATAAAAAAAATAAAGAAGACATTTGCAACAATAAACTCCTTCCCAATTAATTAAAATCACCTTCTGTCCAACTGACATGAATTAATGGAGTCTTACTACACAATAATTTTGGTATAGCGAGACTTTTTAAAAAAAGAATATAAAAATTTCCCCAATATATTGAATGCTGATAAAATGCAAACAGAATTGAATGCATTTCAGTTGAACTTCCCTGGCCACTGAGAAAGGAGGTGGCATAAATGACTTTGTGATGGCCACCAGGCTTGTAAGAAAGCATAGTCTATCACAGAGAAAGAGTTGATCTTTTTTACAAAATAAAAATTAATTTGGGTTGGATAAACTAAAATAGAAACACTTGACCACAAAATGAGATAGGATAACACAGAAGCCTGCTTAGTACCTGGATGGAAGTATAGGAACTAAATGCATTTCTATAGAAGGCTAACTATTAAACTATGTAACATACTTCTTACTTTTCTAAAATTATATAATACTTGTGTGCTGAATTTTTAATCTACTTTTATAATACAATATGCAATTATATTTATAGCATTACAAGCTAGAACTTTGAGATTTCAATACTCATTTTTATATTAATGAAAACTCAATTTCAAAATCTCACAATATAAAATTTGCAATCTCTTCTACACTATCACATTCATGTTTTGCAAAATTTTTGGTATAACCTACAGTAATTTTAGCTGGTGAGTTTTTGTTAATTTAAAAGAAACTAGTACTAAACATAAAAGATGCATACTACTTAATTTCACTACATTTAGTACCCCTTTTCTCTTCAATGTTGATATTGCACAATTTTTTTGTACTCCCACTGTCAAGTTAACTCCTTTCTTATGAATTTTAGTAAAAAGTAAAATTAGTGATTAAAAGTTTGCCTCATTTCTGTCAAGAGTTATCTGATTTAACAGTTTGTTAGGATGTGGGATATTTTATTTTTCACTCAGAAATATGTCAGGGCCAAGAAATAACTTATCTGTTCTTTTCTTTTTTAATTAAAAAACTTCTTTTTTCTTTATTGATTTTAGAGAGAGAGGAAGAGAGAGGGAGAGAGAGAGATAGAAATATCGAAGAGAGAGAACACTGATTGGCCGCCTCCTTCATGCTCCCTACTGGGGATCAGGCCCACAACCTGGGCATGTGCCCTGACCAGGAATCGAACTGGCGACCTCTTGGTGCATGGCTTGATGCTGAACCACTGAGACACAATGGTTGGGCTACCTTGTTCGTTCTTAAGGACTTTCAAAATCGTTCCTTCTACAACTTGTCAAAGGCATCAATTATTTAGTAAAATTGAAAAAGAGCTTTCTCGGTCCTAGACTGTTATCATCTATGCTTCTCTGAATAAGGAAAAATTAGAGTTATAATTACTAGGCCAAGCTCAACCCAGAGAATTTCCTTAGAAGAAAACAGTCTTGCACATTCAGTAATATACTGGTTCTCGGACTTATTTCTTCTCTTTGTATACTGCATGTTAAACACTTAATGATCATAGATTTCTCAAAGTAGACTCTTTGATAATACAGCAAGCATGTACTAAGCTTTTCCTTCTTAGGCACTTGATAATCAAGAATTATAAAAATAAAATAATAAGGATGATAATAATAAAGGCATATTCTACTTCAAAAAGCTGATAACACAATGGCATAGAACGAAAATTAATTATAAATGAAAGTGAAAAGTGTCATAATGGAAGTATAGACACAGTGTTTTGGGAGCACAGCACCCTTGGGGAATAAAGACCAAGCCCGCTCCACAGCTTAGAGAGCCAGGACAGAGCGCTAAAATAGCCACAGCCACTCACCTGAGGGCTATGGCAGAGGGAGGGCAGACTGGGCTGGAACTCTGTGGGGACATCTGGGATTTGGAGGGCACTCAGAGTTTTTGCTGAGTAGTGGCCACAAATGATGGAGGCCAGTGTGCTCCTTCCCAGAGCGGTGGGGAAAAGCAGCATCACCCCACCCCTTGGATATTCAACCTTTCCCAGGTGAGGCAAAGAAATGCAAATTGAGGCTCATTAACAACCAGCATTTATCCCACCCTCTGGAAATCCTCTTATGCAGAACACCAGGTCTACATTCCCAGGCACTGAGTAACTGAGACTACTAGCCACCAGAAAAAAAGCTAGAGGAAAAAAGCTGCACCTTTCCTGGGCTTTCAAATCTACCCAGGAAAGTAAGACTTGGCAGTGATGTTTAATGTGGGCCCACGCAGGCTCATCCAAACCCAGTAGAGGGAGCCACAAACAGCAGAACAGCAACACTCACAGAAAAAATTTGGCAGACTCCAAAACCCACTGAGATAGCCAAATAGTGAAACAAAGAAACACATCCCAAATGAAAGAACAAGAGAACTCTACCGAAGATGAGATAAATGAAATGCAGTTAAGCAAATTATCAGAGTTAGACTTCAGAGCCATGATCTTGAGGAATCAGTGTGGGAAAAAGGAGAAACATCTGTAACAAAAATAAATAAATTAATGAAAAAACAAAAAGAAAACACTGTTTCCTGATAGCTACCTGATTTGTTGTCCATCTATTATGTATAAATTATCACAGTTAGATTCAGTAAATTGTTACCATTCCTCTAAGCTATCAATGATTGAGAATAGCAATTAAACTTGGGTTTATGAACAAGTATCTTTTAATTTGCAACAACAACAAAAGCACCAAAACACTTTGCCCATTGAAGCATCCTGGTTCAAAGGTAATAAAGACAACTTTATCAATTTTACTGCAGGGGATGAGTCACAGCAGTTAAAGGATCATTTTGTTCTCTGTAAAGACAACAAATAAGCAGTGCCATGGCAACTAAATGTACAGTTTTTTGTGTATGCAGTTGTTCATGCATCACCCAGAACCTGGAGAAGTCACAAAGTATAAATTTTTTCTCATCTTTCCTTGACACCATTTGTTAGAATATTACTGAAATGTTACAGTAGCATTGGTTGTGGGTTATGAAAAAAGGGATGCTAGCCCACGAGAGCAGTTCATACTGTTCTCCTAAGAATATCTCACTAAAGATAGTGTCTTTTCCTATTAACTCTGGATGGAAACGAACATTCCCACAGCTCAGGGCTCACATGACTTTGAGGGACTTTACCTGGGTGAGAAGGAGCTGAGAATGGCCTGGAATAATGTGCAGTGACACTGCTACAATTCCACAGCTCCAAGTAGGACTTCACTAATCCATTCACTAATCCACCACGAGACCATGATTATGCCTAAAATTAATTTATTTTTACCCTTGACTACAAAAAGAGAATTTATTGAATAGTTTTCCACTGCAAATAACATTGCATACAATAAGCCTTTCTTGAATAATGTTAAGGAAATGGGGTTTAAATAATTTCAGGAATAAATTTGCAATACAAACAAAAATACTCTTCCTTTAAGAAAGCTAAATATGGTAATCAGAAAACAGAAACAATGCTTTTAGGACCTATAATTAACAAACCCTAATTAATAAATGGCTTTGTGAAAGAAATTCTTCTGATGATCAACATGGGAATTCTTAATATAAGTTGCTTTCTCTGCCCTGCTCCTTGCCCCTTACCTCTCTTTCATAGTATTTTCCACATTCTTCAATCAATTACTAATTTTTGTAGTTATTTACTATACCTTTCCTCCAATAAACCAGACACTCAGCTTTCTTTTGTTCATTGTTACCTACCTAACACTGCTGCCTGGTTATAGAGGCAATCAAATCTTATTAATTTTTTTAAGTACACATTAACACGCATGTAGACACATAACAATTTTTGGTCTCTTTCTCTGGGGAATATCTCTTGGATAATTACTTTTATTTAATAATTTTGCACCATAAAAGAACATTTTTGTAAGCGTTATAATCTATACTTTATAGAATGTATAGAATATGAAATGAACTTCACAATTAGTTCTTTTGGTTTTAAGTTATGAAAACATATTTGAATTAGTTTTAGCAAAAGAAAGTTTATTAAATGCACACACACTAAGGGCAGGGATTCAACTGGGTGGTGGGATAAACTGGGACCTGATCCAAAAACTATAGAGAAACCAGAAGCTGCTCTCCAAATTTTAATTCTGCCTCTCTTGTACATTTGTTTCATTCTTTGTTTTTTATCTCTCTTTCTGTACAAAGGCCTTGTCTATTTCTAAAACCACATGTCAGAAAATGCATCCTGCCAATAGCTTGTGAGTTTTGCATCATTTCCACTTAATAGCTCATAGTTTCACTGGGTGATCATTTCCCAGTTCCAACTTTAAAACGCCGAGAATGGATTTAGCTTAGCTCGGCCTGGGTCAGTAGCCAACCTCTGGCTTCATTGCTACAGATGAGGTAGGGGGTCAACTTGTAAAATATATGGTTGCTCCCACTGAAACCACTCAAACGGATAAGGCAGAAGAAAAAGCCAGTTCCCAGAGATATGGGTGTGCTGAGAAGGCAAGACCCTGCAGAGGGGTGTATAAAGAATAAACCTGGTGACTTCTGCAATTACCTCTTACTATGAACTAATAAAATAGAAGGCATTGAACACTTGGTGGTAGGAAAATAGTTGTATCTCAATAAAAGTAATGTCTGTCTTTAGTGAGGATATACAATGAAGGCAATGGAAACGGAAATTTGAAATTTGGGAAGCAGATGCCTACCCAATTCATTCTTGTCTATACTTTAAAACCATTTTTACTTATGTTTAATAATATAATGAGATGGGATGTGAGAGGATTTTCTAATTATTCTCTTTATGAATATGTTAAATCTGTGATAAATTTAAGATGGGAGTAGGGCTAGTGATATCCTGGGAATTCTGGCATATTATTGACTAATCTCTTTAAAAAATGGCAATAGAGATCCCGCGCCTTCCCTGGGAGAAGGCAGTGGGAGCTGCTAGGGCCCAGCAACCTGAGCCCACCAGCGCACGTGGCACCATCAGACCAGTGGACAGTCTGTGCCAACACAGACCAGTGCACAGAAGTGGAGCTCTCAAGGTGCTGGTCCCGGAAGCCACAGACAGCTTGGAACGCAGCACCATCCCCCATAGTAGCAGCCCTATCAGAGTCCACATATATGCCCAGCAACAGAGGCTGGGGAGCAAACATCCATCCCCAGGCAACAGAAGCATAGACCAGCAGCTGAGACCCATCCCCAAAAACTGCAACTAAAGCTGACCAGGACTTGAGCCCCACAGGGCAGCAGAACACCCCAGCCACCGGTGGCCAGACCTGGGGCTCCACAAAGGCCTCTGTGGTCCAGTAGCTCGGGAGAGCAGTAGGAAACCTAGGCACCAGAGAGGCCTGTGTGATCCAACAGGGACTGTTCCATCCAGTTACCCTTGGGACCTGCGGGGTGCTGAAGCACCAGAGAGGCCTGTGCGACCCAGCTGCACACAAGATAGGCATAGAGGATGTGAAAAACAGAAGCAGAGTGAATAGAAGATACGCAGACAATCTCCAAGGAACACAGGGGAATTACAACTAAAATAAAGGCAAATCTTCTGAAAAAAAGCAACAGTAAAGCAGCAGGACAGGACCATATAACCAGGGACACTGGTAGGATCTGAGGAGGCACGAGAGGGTAGCGGGCTGGGAGCCCATGGACAGCAGCAGTCTTAGCTGTGAGCAGTGCCCTTGGGGAATAAAGACCAAGCCCGCTCCACAGTGCAGAGAGCCAGAACAGAGCACTAAAATAGCCACAGCCACTCACCTTGGGGCTATGGCAGAGAGAGGAAAAACTGGGCTGGAACTGTAGGACAACGAAGATTTGGAAGGCACTCAGAGTTTTTGCTGAGTTGCGGTCACAAAGGACAGTGGCCAGTGTGCTTCTTCACCTAGCTGTGGTGAAAAGCAGCAGCAGCACCCCCCCGCCCCCGAGATTCAGCCTTTCCCAGGTGAGGCAAAGAAATGCGAAATGAGGCTCATTAATAACCGGCATCTATCCTACACTCTGGAAATCCTCTTATGCAGAACACCAGGTCTACATTCCAAGGCACTGAGTCACTGAGACTACTAGCCACCAGAAAAAAGCTAGAAGATAACTGCACCTTTCCTGGCTTGCAAATCTACCCAAGAAAGTAAGACTTGACAGTGGTGGTTAACATGGGCCCACCCAGGCTCATCCAAACACAGTAGAGGGAGCGACAAACAGCAAAAGACAAACACCCAAGGAAAATTTGGCAGGCTCCAAAACCCACAGAGATAGCTAAAATAGTGAAACAAAGAAACAAATCCCAAATGAAAGAACAAGAGAACTCTATCAAAGATGAGATAAATGAAATGCAGCTAAGCAAAATATCAGAGGTAGAGTTCAGAGCCATGATCTTGAGGAAGCTCAACAGCATGAGAAAGGACATCAGCAACATGAGTAAAGATATAGAAATATTGAAAACCAACCAACTGGAAATGAAGAATGACATAGCAGAAATTAAGAACACATTGGAAAGACTAACCAGCAGAATAGAGGAAGCTGAGGACTGGATCAGTGAATTAGAAAACAGGGTAAAAAAAAAATCAACCAATCAGAAAACCAAAAGGAAAAAAACAATAAAAAACCAGGAAGACAGCTTAAGACAACTGTAGAACAAGTAAACATGTAATAACATTCGCATCATAGGAGTCCCCAAAGAGGAAGAAAATGGGCAATGGTTAGAGAATATATACGAAGAAATAGTGACAGAAAACCTTCCTAACTTGGTGAAGGAAGAAGGCATTCAAACTCAAGAAGCACAGAGAGCCCCAAGTAAGAAGAACCGAACAGGCCGACACCAAGACACATAGTAATTAAAATGCCAAAAATTAAAGACAAAGAGAGAATCCTAAAGGCAGCAAGAGATAAGCAACAGGTTACCTACAAAGGAAACCACATAAGGCTTTCAGCTGAATTCACAACAGAAACACTACAGGCCAGAAGGGTGTGGCATGAAGTAATCAAGGTCATGAGAAACAAGAATCTGAATCCAAGACTACTATATCCAGCAAGGTTATCTTTCAAAATAGTAGGTCAAATAAAGAGCTTTACACACACACACACACACACACACACACACACAGAAAGGCTAAGGGAACATATTAACACCAAACCAGCACTGCAAAATATGCTAAAAGGACTGCTGTAATTAGTAGAAGAAATAGGAAGAAAAATAGAACCACACTAAACAAAAATGGTAATAAATAAGTAATTATCAATTATCACCTTAAATTGTAAATGGACTGAATGCTCCCATAAAAAGACACAGAGTAGCTGATTGGATAAGGAAGCATGACTCATCTATATGTTGTTTCCAGGAGACCCACCTCACAACAAAAGACTCACATAGATTGAAAGTAAAGGGATGGAAAAAAAATATTCCAAGCAAACGGAAAAGAAAAAAATAGCTGGGGTAGCAATGCTCATATTTGATAAAATAGATTTCAGAGTGAAGGCCATAATTAGAGACAAAGAAGGCCACTATGTAATATTGAAAGGATCTATCCAACAGGAAGATATAACCTTGATAAACATATATGCACCCAATATAGGAGCACCAAAATATATTAAAAAACTTCTGGAGGACTTCAAAGGAGAAATCGATAGTAATAAAATCATAGCAGGGGACTTCAATACTCCCCTAACATCACTGGATAGATCCTCTAGACAAAAAATTAGCAAGGAAACAGAGACTCTAAATGAAGCACTAGACCAAATGGGTTTAATAGATATCCACAGAGAACTACACCCCAAAACTACAGAATTCACATTCTTCTCAAGTGCACATGGGACATTCTCAAAGATAGACCATATGTTAGGGCACAAACTAAGTCTCTACAAGTTCAAGAAGATTGAAATTATATCAAGCATCTTCTCAGATCACAATGGCATGAAATTAGAAATCAATTGCAAGAAGAACATACAAAGACATTTGGACACATGGAAGCTAAATAGCATGCTATTAAACAATGAATGGGTCACCGAGGAGATCAAGGAAGAAATCAAAACTTCCTGGAAATCAATGAAAATGAAGACACAACAACAAAAAATCTATGGGATGCAGCGAAAGCAGTTCTCAGAGGGAAGTTCATAACACTGCAGGCCTACCTCAAAAAAGAAGAAAAATCTCTAATAGACTATCTAACCTCACAACTTATAGAACTAGAGAGTAAACAAAAAGAAAACCCCAGAGCAAGTAGAGGGAAGGAAATAGTAAGGATCAGAGCAGAAATAAATGACATAGAGACCAAAAAAAAACAATTGAAAGGATCAATAAAACAAAGAGCTGATTTTTCGAAAAGATAAACAAGATTGATGGACCCTTAGCTAGACTCACCAAGAAACAATGAGAGAGAACCCAAATACACAAAATCAGAAATGAAAGAGGAGAGATAACAAGTGACACCACAGAAATACAAAAGAATGTTAACAACTACTATAAACAATTATATGGCAACAAATTCGACAATCTAAGTGAAATGGACAAATTTCTAGAAACACAGTCTCCCAAAACTGGATCAGGAAGAGATAGAAAACTTGAACAGACCAATAACAACAGAAGAAATTGAAGATGTAATCAAGACTCTCCCAGCAAACAAAAGCCCAGGCCTGTATGGCTTCACGGGGGAGTTTTACCAAACATTCAAAGAAGAACTAATTCCCATTCTCCTCAAACTATTTCAAATAATTCAAGAAGAAGGAAGAATTCCAAATTCGTTTTATGAAGCCAGCATAATTCTAATTCCAAAACCAGAAAAAGACACAACAAAGGATGGAAACTACAGGCCAATATCCCTGATAAACATAGATGCCAAAATCCTGAACAAAATACTAGCAAATCAGCTCCAGCAATACATCAAAAAAAAAGTATCCACCATGACCAAGTGGGATTCATCCCAGGGATGCAAGGCTGGTACAATATTCGCAAATCAATAAATGTGATATACCACATAAATAAAATGAAGGATAAAAACCACATGTTAATATTAAAAGATGCTGAAAAAGCCTTCGACAAAATACAGCATCCATCTCTGATAAAAACGCTCAGCAGTGTGGGAATAGAGGGATCATATCTAGACATAATAAAGGCCATATATGAAAGACCTACAGCCAACATCATACTCAATGGGCAAAAACTAAAAGCATTTCCCCTAAGAACAGGAACAAGGCAAGTATACCCACTTTCGCCACTCCTATTTAACATAGTACTGGAAGTCTTAGCCACAGCAATCAGACAGGAAGAAAAAATAAAAGGGATCCAAATTGGAAAGGACGAAGTGAAATTGTCATTATTTGCAGATGACATGATACTATACACAGAAAATACCAAAGACTCCATCAAAAGTTTACTAGACTTAATAAATGAATTTGGCAAAGTAGCAGGATACAAAATTAACATTAAAAAATCTATGGCATTCTTATACACCAATGATGAACTCACAGAAAGAGAAACTAAGCAAACAATCCAATTTACCATTTCGGCAAAAAAATTAAGATACCCAGGAATAAACTTAACCAAAGAAATAAAGGACCTATTCGCAAAAAACTACAGGTCCTTGAAAAAAGAAATAGAGGAAGATATAAAAAAGTGGAAACACATACCCTGTTCATGGATTGGGAGAATTAACATCATTAAAAGGTCCATATTACCCAAAGCAATCTATAGATTCAACGCAATCCCCATTAAAATACCATCGGCATACTTCACAGAATTAGAACAATTACTTCAAAAGTTTATATGGAACCAAAAAAGGCCTCGAATAGCCACAGCAATCTTGAAAAGGAAGAACAAAGTTGGAGGGATCACAATACCAGATTTCAGGTTATACTACAAAGCTATTGTAATCCAAACAGCCTGGTGCTGGCACAGGAACTGGTATATAGACCTGTGGAACAGAACAGAAAACACAGAAATGGACCCAAGGCAATATGCTCAATTAATATTTGACAGAGGTGGCAAGAACATACAGTGGAGTAAGGACAGCCTCTTTAATAAATGGTGCTGGGAAAATTGGACAGCTACTTGCAGAAAAATGAAACTAGACCATCGACTTACACCCTCCACGAGAATAAACTCAAAATGGATAAAAGACTTAAATGTAACTCATGAATCCAAAAAAATCCTAGAAGAGTCTGTAGGAAACAAAATTTCAGAGATCATACGCAGCAGAATTTTTACTGACACATTACCTAAGGCAAAAGAAACAAAGGAGAAAATGAACACATGGGACTACATCAAACTCAAAAGCTTCTGCACAGAGAAAGATACAATCATCAAAACGGAAAGGCTACCCACTGTATGGGAGAGCATAATTGCCAATGATATATCAGATAAGGGGTTAATTTCCAATACATGTAGAGTGCTCATACAACTCCACAAAAGGAAGACAAAGAACCCAATTAAAAAATGGGCAGAGGAACTAAATAGACACCTCTCCAAACAGGACATACAAATGGCTAAGAGACATATGAAGAAATGCTCATCATCACTAATGATCAGAGAGATGCAAACTAAAACAACAATGAGGTATCACCTCAAACCTCTCAGAATGGCAGCCATCAATAAATCATCAAACAACAAGTGTTGGCGAGGTTGTGGAGAAAAGGGGACTCTAGTACACTACTGGTGGGAATGCAGACTGCTGCAGCCACTATGGAAAACAATATGGTGTTACCTCAAAAAAATAAAAATTGAACTTCCATTTGACCCAGTGATCCCACTTCTAGGAATATACACTAAGATGCATGAAACACCAATCAGAAAGAATATATGTACCCCCATGTTTGTAGCAGCACTATTTACAATAGCTAAGATCTGGAAACAGCCCAAGTGTCCATCAGTAGACGAATGGATAAAAAAGCAGTGGTACATATACACAATGGAGTATTACGCAGCTGTAAGAAAGAAAGATCTCTTATCCTTTGAGACGGCATGGAGGGACCTGGAAAGTATTATCCTAAGCAAAACAAGCCAAACAGAGAAAGACAAGTATCATATGATCTCACTTATTTGTGGAATATAATGAACATAACAGTCTGAGGAATGGGGTTGTCCCAGAGACGTGGAAGTGGGGTACAGACTGACAATCCTCAGCAGAGCGGGGATATATAAACCACAGAACATATATGCATGTGTGCATGAACAATGGACATAAACAACAAAGCAGGGGCCAGGGCAGGGAGGGAGGGGGAGGGGGTAAATTAGTGGGGAAAAAAGGAGAAACATCTGTAACAAAAATTAATTAATAAAAAAAAACAACAAGAAAAACAAACAAACAAAAAACAAAGTGGTTGTTATAGGGACATTTCATAAACTAAGAGTGGTATAGACAAAAAAGTTTCCCCTCTGTTGTTTCAAGTCAGATGTAAGGATAATCACAGAGATAATCCTCTTAGCTTTCCAATGATAAGCAAGGCATCCTGTAATTATTCTATCACTGATTAACTTTCACTGGTATCGATTTTAAAAGACTTTTTTTTTAATATAGAAACTAGAAGTGACTTTCAAAGAGAATAAGATCTCTTTGAAAAATGACAGCATGCCAATAAATTCTATTAAAAATAATCTCTACAAATAAACACGTTGCTCCTATTGACAAATGATATTACACTTACAGAAATACAGAATTGTATGGTTTGAAGATATGATAGAGAAATCATGACCAACCCTTTAATTTATAGATGTGAAACCTAAAGTTCAATAATAAGAGACATTTATCCAAGATTTTAAGTACATTTTAAGGTACATAATCTAAAAAAATTATTGTCTAAATAACTTTAATAATAGCTAGTTTAGTGGTAAGAGCAGGTAAGTTTACTTTAATAAATTTATTATTGAATAAAAAATCATGTTTCAATTCAAGTAATCAAAATAAAATTTAGGTTATTTTTAGATTCATTTATTTATGCTTTCTTTTTAAAAATTAGTACTCTTACACATTTTATAAAGAAATATAATACATTTTACTAAAATTTTCTAATTCTTAAAATTGCCCTATGTCAGTCGATTTTTAGAGCTGGGACAGGCAATCTGTGGCCCATGCCTGTATTTGTAAATAAAGTTTTACTGGAACACACCCATGCCTGTTTTCTTTATGCATTGTCTATAGCTGCTTTTTTGCTGTAAAGGTAGAGCTGAGCAGTTGTGATTGAAACTGTATATTCCACAAGACTAAGATGTGTACTATCTAGTCGCTTTAGAAAAGTTTGCAGAACTCTGTTTTAGGAACTCTGATCATCTTTGTATTATTCATCTTTATTTCATGAGTATAAATTACTGTACCTTAATTATTCTAAAACCCTTTCATAATCAAATGTTATACTGCATATGACATAAACATAATTTTCTAGTAATAAAAATAGTCAACTTTTTCTAGTCATAAAGAAGATTCTAGCCTTGGACGTTTGGCTTAGTTTTTTGGAAAGTCGGCCTGCGGACCAGAGTTCCAGGTTTGGTTCCTGCTAGGGGCAAGTACCAAAAAAACAATAATAATAATAAGTAGAAGATTCTAATCTCCTATAAACTATTTAATGTTGATTTACTTACATTTGTCATATAAAGGAAAAATTCTGCAGGCAGCACTTGAAACTTGGATGTCATTATAAAACATGGATGTCACAGAAGTTACCTATGCCTTGATGATCTTCAGACTGTCATTGAACATTTAAACATCAACAAAAAATATTTTAGAAGTCACTTTCCCTAAAAAATGCTTTAGTTTATGTCATAGCTCTAAAAGAATATAAAGCAAAGGTAAGAAACTAGGGGTCACACATCTATCTAGTTGAGAAACAATAGAATAGAGTCATTTGTTATTCGAAGGATGTAGGTTTAATGATTTACACTCTAATTCATGAATATTCTTATTGATCTCTTACTATGAGGTAAGGTTCAGCTAACCATTGGTGCTACAAAAAGGATTAGTCATTAACTCTACCTTTGAAACATCGACAATGTCTTGTACTTGACATTTCCTAAAAATTTTCTAAGATATTATCTAGCACAGTTCTTTAGTTCACAGAAGCTGCAGCTCATGCACTGCAGTGGAATTCCTCTGTAATAAATTCATGTTTGTAGGATTTGTAGGATGCCAATATTTTCTTGTAAATCAGGTGTTGGTTTTATCACAAAATTATTTATTGGCACCAAAACACATAAAATCTTAACTTCTTGATTAATTAAAAATATTCATAGCCCTATATTTTAGAGTTTGGGAAAATGTGGGAATCTGTTTTTCTCTGAGACTTACTATCAAGTAACAACAGAGCAGGATAGTTGATGTCTTTCCAAAATGTCAAATGGTGCATCAAGGTCAAGTAAGACTATTTTCACCAAAGAAATTGATCCTGTGTGTGTAACATCACAAATAACTATCAAGAGAATGTCTATAAAACCATGGGCTACTTGAGATAGATAGAATCTCACAAATCATTTTACAGCTTAGGAGCAATAAGTCAACTGAGGTAAGGTCAGAGCTAATTCCATGGTACTGGGGGAAAGATGAGGAGCAATATAACCCTTGTCCCATGCCTCACATTCAAGAATTCCAATTTATACTTAACCTCGTTTAAAAATTAATCTATGCACTCACTCGAAGAGCTATTGATAGAATTGAAAAAAAGAAGATATACATATTCTTTATGGCTATGTTAAATTACAATAATGTGGTACAATGAACTGATATTTTAAAAAATACATCTCACCATTATCTTGTGAATAGTAAAATATATGCATTTAATGGTAAAGGATTTAATAAGCTACATAGGAATATATTAAATATACATATGTGATCTTGATTTGGCATGCCCTTTTTTTAATATTAAAAATTAAGAAGTGGTCTTGGATTGCCTAAGTGTTGAGAAGCCATAGGGAATTGACATTCTAAAGTGACATGGTCATGAAGAAATGTGGCTGGAACTAAAGCCCCAGAATCAATTCCAATTTAGCATATAGTCTGTGTATTTTTGCAAATTGATTAGGGCCCCAATGAAACCATATTCTGATTAAAATTAGATATATATCTATATCTAACCATCCTTTCATTACAATATACTACACATAGCAGGTGTATGTTAAATGTATGTTTTCTTCATTCACATTGTAATTGACTTTCCCAAAAATTTGAAATGAGAAAATTAAGAATAAATTACTTACATTCAGAGGAAACAATAAATTGTCAAAGGCAAATTATCTAAATCAGCGATTTGATCCACAGCTTCAGTTTCGATAAATGAGAAATAAAAGAACACATTTACCTGTGTGCACTATATTACTCTAAGTAGAAAGCTATTATTATGAGCTTCAATCAGGTAAATTTAAACCTTAAGCACACTTTAGATGCTGTTCTTGTAGAGGAACCAACCAGAAAAACTACACTTTAATCGTAAATATAAACAACAAGTGTGAGACTTTTTTTTGTTCATTTGGATAACTGCTTTAATTTTTACTATCATATTGATAATCTAGACCTGGCCACACTCTCAAAGATAGAAAATGAGGAAAAATACTTATAGCATGCATATAAAAATATATCCTATTAGGAAATAGGAAAACTTATAGAAGAGGAAATTTAAATGACCAAAAAAAAAAAAAAAAACAAAAAACAAAAAAAACTTAAAAACTTCCAACGCACCATTAATCAATAAATTACAAATTAAAATAAGACAAGATTTCATTTACATTATTTTTTTTATCACACTTAGAATTGGCAAGGACACAGAGAAATAGAAAATCTTATATAGCGCTCTCGCATTTATAAATCAAAACAACTACTTTATAGAACAATTCGGAAATATATAAGAAAGTCAAGGATGGGCACGTTTTGTTTCATGATTCCACTTTTACTTATAGACCCTAGTGAAACACATTTTTTAGCAGAAAGATGTATGTATATGAATGTTACAGTATTATTCATCATAGCCACAACAAGATCTAAGTTACCAACCACAGTAGGTTAATTAATAAAAAATGAGAAATAGCCCTGGCCGGTTTGGCTCAGCGGTTAGAGCGTCGGCCTGCAGTCCGGAGAGACCCGGGTTCGGTTCTCACTAAGGGCACGTACCTCGGTTGCAGTTTGTCCCCGACCCTGGTTGGTCGTGCGGGTGGCAGCCACTCGATGTGTCCCTTCACGTCGATGTTTCTCACTCTCTCTCCCTTCCTCTCTCTCCCTCCCACTCTATCTGTACAAAAAAAAAAAAAAAAAAAATGAGAAATAGCCATTCAATAGACTACTACAGAAGAGTTAAAATGGATAAACTTGAGTTACAGGTACCAAACTTGATGAATATCAAGACATAATGATGAACAAAATAAAATGACAAATTGCAGAAGAATAGGTGAGTATAACACTTTTATATAAACTTTAAAATGAGAAATTATGCTATATGTTTATATATAGAGAGAAAGTTAAAAGTGTTAAAAATGTATGAAAATAAAAATAAAATTTAGAATAACAGTTACTTCTGCAGTGGACATAGGAAAAGGGAAAAGAAAGAATACACGGACTTAGAATTTATCTAATGTACTATTTTCTTTTTATTTAAAGCAAATACAGCAAAATGTTAAACTCTTATAAAGTTGAACGAAAGGTGGAGATATAAATATTCATAATATATCACTGTTTTTTCAAACTGTGGGGTGATAACCAAATTGTGGGTCTGAAATCACTTAAAAAACTTGTGACTAATATATTTTTAAAAGAATAGGATAAAGCAGAACAAAATAGAAAACAGTGTAAATGCAGCACATCTAATCAGTGGTTTGTGAATAGTTTACTTCAGCTATTTGCATATTTATGTATGTCCATGAATGTGATGTAAAATTTTTTCTTACTCTGCATTGTGAGTAAAAATGTTTTAAAGGTACCACATTATATTATTATGTACCTTATTATCTGTCTGAAGTATTTCATATTTTTAAAACTAAAAAGGAAGTCATTAATTGAAAATATTGGGAAACATGGAAGGGGGAGAGGAGTGTGAAGAAATAAACTAAAGAATTTATATGCATATATGTACAACCAATGAACATAGACAACAGAGCACTGAAAGGAGAGTGCACTGTGGGAGTGGGGCATAGGGTGTCAATGGAGGAAAAAAGGAGGGACATCTGTAATACTTTCAACAATAAAGATATGTTTAAAATTTAAAAAAATAAAATATTGGGAAACATTATGTAAGATATTTTAGACAACTATAACTTTAAAATCACAGAAGTAGGTCTCTGTAATCACTTATATTGTTAAATATATTTTTTAAAAATACAGATATCTCAACAGCATAAACAAGGCGGTGAATATGGAATTTGAACTCAGAATTTCTGAGTTGCAATTTAATGCTGATTTTTCTAAACCAAATTGGTTTTTATAATATCAGCTTTTTTCTAAGCAAATTTTAAATTCCATTCAAGCATATTTATTTTGCTGCATTTGAATTAAAGCTTGCTATATACCATTTTTATAAGTTAATCATCATTTAGGTTTATTGTAGATGTAACTTTGAATATGCAACAAGAAATCCTGATATAATGAGTAACCATCAGAAAGTCGATTAACCTAATAAATGAGAAAGCAGGTCACAGATTTTTTTACCCTTATATTTATTTATTTATTGTTTCTACTAGGACAGGGTTTTAAAGTTTCCACAATAGCCAATATGCTTGGCCTCTGATACACACAAATTATTTAGCCCACATATGTATCATCTGTATCAAAATCTGTTAAAAAAAATAGTTCCAAAATGAAGCATTTATCCTGTGGAAACATTTCAGAAAATATACTTATGATTTTAAAACTGTGTTTATGTCTCTTTAATTCAGGTAGTATATAAAAAAAAACACACAACTCATACACATTTCCATTTTAAATATTGTTAGTGCCATTGATATCAGTTGTAAATTATTAAAAAGGGAAGACATTGAATAAAATAAGAAAGCTAAAGGCTATAGTGGCATTAATTACCATATCCTTGACATCTAAAGATTATCTATCTATCTATCTATCTATCTATCTATCTATCTATCTATCTATCTATACTAATAAGCCCTATAATGCACAGAAACACAATTTTAAAATGATTTTGTAGTAAAATAATGTATTCATAGCTAAATTTATGCCTTTGGCACTCAAAAAAGATGCAGATGGGTCATACCTCATAGGGTCTATATATCTTTCAACTTTGTTTATTTGTTTGCTTTATTTATGTCTGGTGCGTTCAAAAAGGATTTTTGAGGTAGATTGTAAAAAAAAGGCCCATGCAATAGGCTTGTTAAAATGAAGATAAATTATCAAAAGCATCCTAGTAAGGAGTAGAAGAAATGGTAATTAGGGGTGGGTTGAAAAACATAATTACACAAGAAAACTAGCTAAGAGTCATTCCTTTAAATATTCTAAATTTACCCTGTACTTCCTGGAATCCAAGGCAAATTTTTAAAAATCAGGATGAATTAGATAGCTTTAGTTGCATATTAGTTCATGAGCCTAGACAAATCCAAGTTCTACATCTAAGGGGCAAAGATTTTTTAAAAATCATGATTTTTTCCAGAATAAACACTCAACAACATAATGAATGACATTTTGAATATTCAATAGGGTTTTAGAAAATGCATTGAAACATTCTTCAGTTGATTATTTTGTATGTCAAATAGTGATAAAAATCTAAAGGGGTTTCTGTTTATTATAGCTCAATAGGCAGGATATTACAGGTTTATGATGATTCCTTTAGCAATAATTTAAGTTTAGCAGCTAATGTACTTGAGGGAAAATTAGTTTCTAACAACCTTGGTAGACCAAAGGATCTGCATTATATGAGGAGATAGATACTTTCAGATTAGAATAATATTTTTATTACCTAGTGTGGTAAACTGAATAATGTCCCCCAAACATACCCAAGTCCTAATCCCTGGAATTTGTGAATGTCATTTTACGTGGTAAAAGGAGTTTTACAAATATGAAATTAAGGGCTATGAGATGGGGAAATTATCTTGGATCACCCAGGGCAGGGTCCCTAAATTTAATTACAAATCTCCTTTTATGAGGGAGGCAGAGTTGGTTGCAGCATTGTCCCATACATCAAAAGATTTTGGGTTCGATTCCCATTCAGGGCACATACCTAGGTTGTGGGTTCCATCCTGGATCTGGACATGTATGGGAGGCAACCAATATATGTTTCTCTCTCACATGGATCTCTCTCTCTCTTTCACCATTCCTCTCTCTAAAATCAATTAAAAACATATCCTCAGGTGAGGATTTTAAAGAGGGAGACAGAAAGAGATTTGACCACAAAGACAGAAGTCAATAGGAAAACTGCAGTAAGATGCCCTACTGCTGGTTTTGAAGATAAAAGAAGGGGCTAAAGAATACAGGGAATGCAGCTCTAGAAGCTGGAAAAGGCAAGGAAACTGACTCTTCCTTAGGGCTTCAAGGGGAAGAATAGCCCTGCTGACACCTTGATTTTTGTCCAGTGAAACATTTTAGATTTCTGCCCTCCAGAATTGAAGGAGAATAAATATATCATGAAGTTTGTAGCAATTTGTTACAGCCGCCACCCAAACTAATCAACCTAGGTTAACATAAAAAGAAAAGTACTCTTTACCAAAAGTAAAATATTTTGAAGTACCATGGGCCATAGGATAATTACTTAATGCTAGGGTCTGAATGTTTGTTCCCCTACCGCTACCAAATTCAAATTCAGATGTTGAAATCCTAATGCACAATGTGATGGTTTTAGAAGATGGGACATTTAAGAAGTAATTAGGTTATGAAAGTAGAACCCTGATGAATGAGATTAGTACCTGTAAAAAAAAAAGCCCAGAGAACTCCCTAGTCCCTTTCACTATGTGAAGACACAGCAAGAGGTCTGTGGCATGGAAGGCGGCCCTCACCCAACCATGCTGGCACTCCTACTCTAGGACTACCAGCCTCCATAACGGTTAGAAGTAAAATTTTGTTGTTTCTTTTTTAATTTTTTTTTATTCTCACTCGAGGACATTTTTCCATTTTTTGTTCTTATAGAGAGGGAGGGAGAGAGAGGAAGAGAGAGAGAGAAACATCGACGTGAAGGGACACATCGAGTGGCTGCCACCCGCACGACCAACCAGGGCTGGGGACAAACTGCAACCGAGGCACGTGCCCTTAGTGGGAACCAAACCCAGGAGTCTCTGTTCCACAGGCCGATGCTCCAACTGCTGAGCCAAACTGGCCAGGGCAAAAATTTTGTTGTTGATAAGCTATTTATTCTAAGGTACTTTTTTGCCCAGTAGGCAAGGAAATCAATTGCTGATTGTTGGGGGTGGGGGATGGGGAATACAGGGGCAGAAACTTAAAGGCTAATCAGCATTTTTAAGTCTAATGTTAAAATCCTAAGGGAGTAATTTTAGGGCTAGTTTTCTTATTGTAATTTTGGTAACACTTACAGTATTCTCTTAGTGTTCTTTAAAAAATTAAGTAAATGGCTGACTCTAGTATATAAGACCCCCTGAGAAAACAAGGCTTCTTGCTCCTCTCATGGCTGAAGGATTAGAGTTTATTTGTAATTTGCATAATCTGTGGTTTACAACAGCTAAACCAACAGCAGGCAACACCATTCTTATTTGAAAGCTGGTTTCCTTCACTCCAACCTCAATAATCGGAGCAGTAAATTAGGCAAGAGATGATAATTCTTCAACCAATAATGCTATATTAGTGGGGATCTAGGGGGTGAAGTAGACTACCTGGAATATTCTTTCTTAAATTCTTTTTTTTCTTTTTTTGATGAATTTTTATTTATTTTTTTGTTACAGATATTTTAACTTTTTACCCCATTGGCACCCCCCACCCCACCCCACCTCTGTCCCGTCCCCGGCTTAGTTGTCCATGTCCATTGGTCATGCATACATGCATATAAGTTCTGTGGTTTATCTCTTCCCACCCCCCCACCCCCCACCCCCATCCCCTCTTCTGAGGGATGTCAGTCTGTGCCCTACTTCCATGTGTCTGGGTCTACTGTATTCCTCAGACTGTTATGTTCATTATATTCTGTATATAAGTGAGATCATGTGGTATTTGTCTTTTTCTGCTTGGTTTCTTTCACTTAGGTTAATACTTTCCAGGTCCCTCCATGTCGTCTCAAAGGATAAGAGATCTTTCTTTCTTACCGCTGCATAGTACTCCATTGTGTATATATGTACCACAGCTTTTTTATCCATTCGTCTACTGGTGGACACTTGGGCTGTTTCCAGATCCTTGCTATTGTAAATAGTGCTGCTATGAACATGGGGGTACATATATTCTTTCTGATTGGTGTTTCAGGCTTCTTAGGGTATATTCCCAGCAGTGGGATCACTGGGTCAAATGGAAGTTCAATTTTTAATTTTTTGAGGTAACACCATATTGTTTTCCATAGTGGCTGCACCAGTCTGCATTCCCACCAGCAGTGTACTAGAGTCCCCTTTTCTCCACACCCTCGCCAACACTTGATGTTTGATGATTTGTTGATGGCAGCCATTCTGACAGGTGTGAGGTGATACCTCATTGTTGTTTTAATTTGCATCTCTCTGATGATTAGTGATGTTGAGCATTGCTTCATATGTCTTTTGGCCATTTCTATGTCCTTTTTGGAGTGGTGTCTATTCAGCTCCTCTGCCCATTTTTTAATTGGGTTCTTTGTCTTCCTTTTGTGGAGTTGTATGAGCACTCTATATATATTGGAAATTAACCCCTTATCTGATACATCATTGGCAATGATGTTCTCCCATACAGTGGGTTGCCTTTCCATTTTGATGATTGTTTCCTTTGCTGTGCAGAAGCCTTTTAGTTTGATGTAGTCCCATGTGTTCATTTTCTCCTTTATTTCTGTTGCCTTAGGTGATGTATCAGTGAAAATTCTGCTCCGTATGATGTCCGAAATTTTGTGGCCTACATTTTCTTCTAGAATTTTTATGGATTCACGGGTCACATTTAAGTCTTTTATCCATTTCGAGTTTATTTTTGTGTATGGTGTAAGTTGATGGTCTAGTTTCATTTTTTTGCATGTAGCTGTCCAATTTTCCCAACACCATTTATTAAAGAGGCTGTCTTTACTCCACTGTATGCTCCTGCCACCTTTGTCAAATATTAATTGAGCGTATTGCCTTGGGTCCATTTCTGGGTTTTCAGTTCTGTTCCACTGGTCTATATGCCTGTTCTTGTGCCAATACCAGGCTGTTTTGGTTACAGTCGCTTTGTAGTATAACCTGATATCTGGTATTATGATCCCACCTAATTTGTTCTTCTTTTTCAAGATTGCTGTGGCTATTAGGGGTCTTTTTGGGTTCCATATGAACTTTTGAAGTATTTGTTCTAGTTCTATGAAATATATCGTTGGTATTTTGATGGGGATTGCATTGAATCTATAGATTGCTTTGGGTAGTATGGACATTTTAATGATGTTAATTCTTCCAATCCATGAACAGGGTATGTGCTTCCACTTTTTTATATCTTCCTCTATTTCTTTTTTCAATGACCTGTAGTTTTCTACAAATAGGTCCTTTACTTCTTTGGTTAAGTTTATTCCTAGGTATCGTAATTTTTTTGGCGCGATGGTAAATGGGATTGTATTTTCAGTTTCTATTTCTGTGAGTTCATCATTGGTGTACAAGAATGCCATCGATTTCTTGACGTTAATTTTGTATCCTGCTACTTTGCCAAATTCATTTATTAAGTCTAGTAGATTTTTGATGGAGTCTTTAGGGTTTCCTATGTACAATAACATGTGATCTGCAAATAATGACAGTTTCACTTCCTCCTTTCCGATTTGGATCCCTTTTATTTTTTCTGCATGTCAGATTGCTGTGGCTAAGAATTCCAGTACAATGTTAAATAAGAGTGGCGAAAGTGGACATCCCTGTCTTGTTCCTGTTCTTAAGGGAAATGTTTTTAGTTTCTGTCCATTGAGTATGATGTTGGCTGTAGGTCTTTCATATATGGCCTTTATTATGTCGAGGTATGATCCCTCTATTCCTACATTGCTGAGCGTTTTTATCAGAAATGGATGCTGGATTTTGTCGAATGCTTTTTCAGCATCTATTAATATGATCATGTGGTTTTTATTCTTCATTTTGTTTATGTGGTGTATCACGTTTATTGATTTGCGAATATTGTACTAGCCTTGCATCCCTGGAATGAATCCCACTTGGTCATGGTGAATAATTTTTTTGATGTATTTCTGGATCCGATTTGCTAGTATTTTGTTCAGGATTTTGGCGTCTATGTTCATCAAGAATATTGGCCTGTAGTTTTCATTCTTTGTAGTATCTTTTTCTGGTTTTGGAATTAGAATTATGCTGGCTTCATAGAAAGTGTTTGGAAGTCTTCCTTCTTCTTGAATTTTTTGAAATAGTTTGAGGAGAATGGGTGTTAGTTCTTCTTTGAATGTTCGGTAAAACTCCCCCGTGAAGCCATCTGGGCCTAAGCTTTTGTTTGCTGGGAGAGTCTTGATTACCTCTTCAATTTCCTTAGTTGTTATTGGTCTGTTCAAGTTTCCTATCTGTTCCTGATCCAGTTTTGGGAGACTGTGTGTTTCTAGAAATTTGTCCATTTCACTTAGATTGTCGAATTTGTTGCCATATAATTGTTTATAGTAGTTGTTAACGATCTTTTGTATTTCTGTGGTGTCACTTGTTATCTCTCCTCTTTCATTTCTGATTTTGTGTATTTGGGTTCTCTCTCTTTGTTTCTTGGTGAGTCTAGCTAAGGGTCCATCAATCTTGTTTATCTTTTCAAAAAACCAGCTCTTCGTTTCATTGATCCTTTGAATTGTTTTTTTGGTCTGTATGTCATTTATTTCTGCTCTGATCTTTACTATTTCCTTCCCTCTACTTGCTCTGGGGTTTTCTTTTTGTTTGCTTTCTTATTCTTTAAGTTGTGAGGTTAGACAGTCAATTAGAAATTTTTCTTGTTTTTTGAGGTAGGCCTGTAGTGCTATGAACTTCCCTCTCAGAACTGCTTTCGCTGCATCCCATGGATTTTGTGTTGTTGTGTGTTCATTTTCATTGATTTCCAGGAAGTTTTTGATTTCTTCCTTGATCTCCTCGGTGACCCATTCATTGTTTAATAACATGCTCTTTAGCCTCCATGTGTTGAAATGTCTTTGCATGTTCTTGTTGCAATTGATTTCTAGTTTCATGCCCTTGTGATCTGAGAAGATGCTTGATATGATTTCAGTCTTCTTGAACTTGTAGAGATTTAGTTTGTGTCCTATCATGTGGTCTATCTTTGAGAATGTCCCATGTGCACTTGAGAAGAATGTGTATTCTGTAGTTTTGGGGTGTAATTCTCTGTAGATATCTATTCAATCCATTTGGTCTAGTGCTTCATTTAGAGTCTCTGTTTCCTTGCTAAATTTTTGCCTAGAGGATCTATCCAGTGCTGTCAATGGGGTGTTGAAGTCCCCTGCTATGATTGTATTGTTGTTGATTTCTCCTTGGAAGTCGTCCAGAAGAATTTTAATATATTTTGGTGCTCCTATATTGGGTGCATATATGTTTATCAAGGTTATATCTTCCTGTTGGATAGATCCTTTCAATATTATATAGTGGCCTTCTTTGTCTCTATTTATGGTCTTCATTTTGAAATCTATTTTATCAGATATGAGAATTGGTACCCTAGCTTTTTTTTTTTTGCTTTCCGTTTGCTTGGAACATTTTTTTCCATCCCTTCACTTTCAACCTATGTGAGTCTTTTGTTGAGAGGTGGTCTCTTGTAAACAACATATAGATGAGTCATGCTTTCTTATCCAATCAGCTACTCTGTGTCTTTTTATGGGAGCATTCAATCCATTTATGTTTAAGGTGATTATTGATATGTACTTATTTATTGCCATTTTTGTTTAGTGTGGTTCTATTTTTCTTCCCATTTCTACTGCTAATTACAGTAGTCCTTTTAACATTTCTTGCAGTGCTGGTATGGTGCTAATGTATTCCCTTAGCCTTTTTTTTGTCTGGGAGGCTCTTTATTTGATCTTCTATTTTGAATGATAGCCTTGCTGGGTAGAGTAGTCTTGGATTCAGATTCTTGTTTTTCATGACTTTGATTACTTCATGCCATTCCCTTCTGGCCTGTAGTGTTTCTGTTGAGTAGTCAGCTGAGAGCCTTATGGGGTTCCCTTTGTAGGTAACCTGTTGCTTAACTCTTGCTGCTTTTAGGATTCTCTCTTTGTCTTTAATTTGTGGCATTTTAATTACTATGTGTCTTGGTGTGGGCCTGTTTGGGTTCTTCTTACTTGGGACTCTCTGTGCTTCTTGAACTTGAATGCCTTCTTCCTTCACCAAATTAGGGAAGTTTTCTCTCACTATTTTTTTGAATATATTCTCTATCCCTTGCTCATTTTCTTCTTCTTCGGGGACTCCTATGATGCGAATATTATTATGTTTCCAGTTGTCCCATAGTTCTCTTAAGCTGTCTTCCTGTTTTTTAATCGTTTTTTCCTTTTGTTTTTCTGATTGGTTGATTTTTTCTACCCTGTCTTCTAATTCACTGATCCGGTCCTCAGCTTCCTCTACTCTGCTTTTTAAACCTTCCAATGTGTTTTTCATTTCTGATATGTCATTTTTTATCTCTGCTTGTTGGTTTTTAATTTCCAATTGGCTTATTTTCAGTGTCTCTATGTCCTTACTCATGCTGTTCAGCTTCCTCAAGATCATGGCTCTGAATTCTAGCTCTGTTAACATGCCTAATTGCTCCACATTGATTTCATCTTCGGTGGAGGTCTCTTGCTGTTTCATTTGGCTTCTGTTTCTGTGTTTCACCATTTTGGCTATCACTGTGGGCTTTGGAGCCTGTCAAGTTCTCCCTGTGGGTGTTGGTGTTCTGCTGTTTGTGGCTCCCTCTCCTGTGTTTAGATGAGCGAGGGAGGACTCACGTTGAACACCACTGTCAAGTCTTACTTTCCTGGTTAAAGTTGCCAGCCCAGGAAAGGTACTGTTATCCTCTAGCTTTTTGCCTGGAGGCTAGCAGTCTAGGTCACTTGATGAGTTTTGGGTTGTCAGTTGATTGAAAAACTCCCTCTGGTGCTCAGCCAAGGGGCTTCAGGAGGGTGGGGCAGGTGCTGGTCCTTAGTGAGCCTCAATTAGCAGTTCAATGGCCCACAGGGTGGGGTTGGATCTCCGAGGGAGGGGCTGCTGCCTCTCTCAGAGCCCTGGGAAGGAGCAATATGGCCACCGTCCTGAGTTGCTGCACTCAGCCAAAGCTCTGAGCGCCCTCCAAACCCCGAGTGTCCCGACTCAGTTCCAGTCCAGTCTGCCCTCCCTCTGCCGGAGCCCAAGGTGAGTGGCTGTGGCTGTTTCAGCCTCTGTCCCGGCTCTGCGCTGTGGAGCCGCCTGGGAGTGTAACCCGCGGGCGCTGCTCCCAGCTAAGGCTGCTGCTGAGCTGCTGACCGTGGGCTCCCAGCCCCCGTCTTGCGCCTTCGCAAGCCTACCGGGATGGAGTCAGTGTCCCTCATTATATGGTCCTCGCAAGCTGCTTTTCTGTTGTTTTTTCCCGTCGATTTGTCTGTGTTACAGTTGTAATTCCAGTTTGGTTCTGGGAGATGGTCTGTGTAGCTCTGTTCACTCCGCCGCCATTTTTAGAATTCTTTCTTAAATTCTTGATACAAAAAAACTCTAGGGTCCTGGCTGGTTTGGCTCAGCAGTAGAGCATCAGCCTGATGTCCAGAGAGACCCGGGATTGGTTCCCGCTAAGGGCATGTACCTCGGTTGCAGTTTATCCCCAGCCCTGGTTGGGTCATGCAGGTGGCGGCCGCTTGATTTGTCCCTTTCACATCTATGTTTCTCTCTCTCTCTCCCTCCCACTCTATCTGAACAAAAAATGGAAAATTGTCTTTGGGTGAGGATAAAAACAAAATACTCTAGGAACTCTAAAGAAACAAACCCACTAGTGCAGAATCTTAGAGCATTCTGGCCTATTTTTCAAGGCTGAAGCAGTGTTGTCCAGTGCAGATATGCGAGCTTTAGGTAAAAAAAAAAAAAGAAAAAATTGATGGTACCAGCAGAATAAATCCAGAAAGTCTGATGTATCAAGCCTCTAGTAAAAGTTGCTCTGGTGGTTGGCTTTGAAATGCAGGAATTCAAAATGCCCAGATGTGTTTGTAGCTGAATGTTGATTTGCTAATTCATGATAACCAACAGCTCCTGACCTAAATGAACTGACCCACTGACTGCTAGAGAGTGCCATCAGTGTTCACAGAAGACTGCATCTAGCCCTGCACATTTTTCATACTGCACTAAAGTTAATGATTTCTCTGTCTCCTCTCCATACATCTTGTTTTTTTAAAAAAATCTGTAGTACCCACATAGTGCCTATTAGAATAAACTGAAAAAATGTTTGCTCTATGAAAGAATGGAAGGAAAAACTGAATGAGTCTTCTTAAAAAAACATTATCCAGAACATTTAAATCCTAGGAATCTTTAGGCTAAATGCAGAGATAAGGTTTTCACCACGCGAACCCACTGAACAGTCTTGGCATCACTAAAAGAGTGATTATCAGACATTAGGGAGTCACTACTCCATGGTCCTATATGCCCTATGGCAGTTCTCCTATTTCATTGGGGTTGCTTGGACTGGAAACTCTCTGAGGACAGCGAGTTGTTCCTACTGATTGATGTATTAAGAGAACATTGAATAGTGACTGATATATAGGTGATCAATAAATGTTTATCCGATAAATTAGTAAGATCAGAGGATAGAGTAGCAAAGGGAGAGACAGATGATAATCAGCAAAGAAGCTCTTACAACAGTCCAGGCATAAGTGATAAAAGACATGAGTCTCTAATCATTTCAAATGATTTTCCGCCTAATATCTGGTTTAGATATTTCCATCCTCAACATAGTTTTCCAGCATTTCTTCCTGTGGTAAGCATACCTGTCAGGACTCTGGAGTGCATTTTTTTCTGCTGCACATACACAGTATTCATAAGAAAATATTTTCTTAAAAAATATATATCAACTTAAATAATAGTCATAATCTATCCTGCTTTTCTCTTTCTTAGAATAACCATTTTTTGGTATGCAGACACATCATTCTTTGCTCAGAAGAATACCAGGTAATTGCTCAGGCAGCCTTCAAAGAAAAGGATGCACTTATTTTTGTTCCTTTCCTAGTTGCATGGGAAAACTTTACCATACACTAATATTAACTTCATATGTAAATAAAAGAAGGTGAGTCTATTTTGGCTGACTTTTCTTACTAAAAAAAAAAAAAATGTGACTCAATTTGTTTCTCTAACTCAGTCAATTAGTATTTCCTATTCAGAATCTGCAAAATAATTTTAAGTGAGTTAAATAGCTTTCAAAATTTTATTCAGCTCTTTAAGCTCTAAGTACTATAAAAGAGAAATAATTTTAGAATAGTGACCTTTTAAATAGTAAAAACTACTTTTCAAATCGTGAACTCCTTCAACCTTATTTGCACTTCATTGGGCCACAAAAGCACCAAAGGGAGTTGTCCCAATAGACATTTGTACATACCAGAGTCTCAACTGGGAAACAGAAATTACCTTGAGAATCTGGCAGTTTGACTAATAATTGGAAGTTTGATCAAATAAGGCAAGTAGACAATTGGTACTGTCTGTGCGTTTGCTAGTGGGTGTAATCATTCTGGTTGAGTTAAATTTCTCAGAAGATCCTTGGCCTCAATTTTGAGTATAGCAGATGACAAATAAAAGTTTAATGGCATAGTAACATAGTATTTTTAAAAATCAATTTCTCCTAACTGTTACATCCTACTGCATTCAAAGTTTCCCTGACCCAAGTCCATTAGGCCTTTCAGCTCTATCATTTATATCAATCTTTTTTTTTTTTCTTCTTGCTTTCATTGTTGAATGCATAATCCTTTTTATTGTACTCCTAGGCAGATAGTTCAGGGTAAGGGACTTTTTTCTCTTTTTGTTTTCTGTTACAAATACTGACATTATTAAGCAGTTTGGGGAGGGAGAGATGGGAGAGAGAATAGGTAATGAATTTTTAAAACAGAGTGTGAGAAGGAGCCAAACAGCCCTGCAGAAGTAATGTTGAAGGACTGAAGAAGTCCTCAGAGGTACAGCACAGAGGTGGAGCCAGGTACTTTGGTCTGATCTATCCAAGAGGGTAGTCATTTGCCATATGTGGCTATTGAGTACATGAAATGTGGCTAGATTTTGAAGACTGAGTACAAAAGATACTGTAGAACATTTCAATAATAAATTTTTATAAAAATTACATGTTGAAATGACAATATTTTAGAAATGTTTGTTATACAAAATATTAAAATTTACTTCAACGTTCTATTTACTTTTATTTTAATATAACTACTATATTTAAAATCACATATTGTGGTTGGGATTATATTTATTTTTAAAATGAATTTATTGGGGTAACATTGGTTAATAAGATAACATAAATTTCAAGTGTGTATTTCTACGATGCATGATCTGTACATTGCATTGAGTTCCCACCACCCAATGTCTGATCACTTTCCATCACCATGTATTTAGCTCCCTTTACCCTTTACTACCCCTCCACCTCCCTTCCCTCTGGTAACCACCATATAGTTGTCTGTATCTATGAGTTTCAGTTTTATACACATGAGTGAGATCATATGGTTTTTAGCTTTTTCTGACTGACTTATTTCATTTAGCATGATAATTTTAAGGTCCATCCAAGTCGTTGAAAATGCAGTATTTCATCTTTTCCTATGGCTGAGTAATATTCTATAGTATATATGTACCACATTTTTTTAATCCAGTCCTCTATTGAAAGAAAAAATGCTTTTTTCTATGTGTTGGCCTCTGTGAATAGTACTACAATGAACATAGGGATGCATATATATTTGTGAGTAAATGTTTGCAAGGTTTTTGGGTAGATATCCAAGAGAAGGGTTTCTGGGTCATATGGTAACTCTATTCTTAATTTTTTGAGCAGCCTCCACACTGTTTTTCACAGTGGCTGTACCTGTTTACATTATATTTCAATTCCATAGTATTCATTTAGAAGATCCACTTCAGAAGGAATGAGTAAAATAAATTTTAAGCCAGTTAACTGGACGTTTAAAGTAGTCAAATTAACAGATGTATATGGTGAATTTGAAAGATGATAAATTAAGAATATACATTCCCTGCAGGCAGAAATTGTTTATGTCTTATTCATCCGCATATTCTCAGCACCTAGTACAGTTTCTGGCATACAATAAGTACTCAGTAAATAATTGTATGAATAATAAATGATGAATCACTCAAGTTAGAATTCTGAAATTAGCACAGAGAAAATGTTGAGTTGTATGTCACTCAATACTTTTTAAAATTAGGTCCCTAAATATTTTCAACTCAAAAATAAATACTTAAAAATTAGTAATAACCATTGGTGAGGTGCACAATCAAATTAGGAACAAGTCTCAGTAACTTACTAGAGATGTTCTTTTTTAACACATGCTACAGAAGGGATATGGAGGAAAGAGTGACAGAGTCTGAGATCTGCATTCTGGATCCATTTTGGTGAAATCTGCTGCCATATAACATAGGGATAGAGCAAAGTATTGGCTAGGAGATAACTTAGAGAAATATGACCCAAAGTGAAAAGTGCATATCCCCATGAAAGACATTTATCCCTTCTCCTGTGCCCTGTTGTTGTGGTTTTCATATATTTTTTCAAAAATACAAAATAAGAAGGTTCTAAATCTGACATCCATAGATGGGCTTCAGGGACACACGAATCCTCCAAAATTGTGTATATTTGTGCAAATGTATGTTTTGGAAAGAGAATACTATGGCTGTCATCACTATCTCAAGGGAGCCCTTTTACTAAAACATATTACCCAGCCACTGCTCTATTGCAAAATAAAATAGGATCAGGGTGATAGTAAAATAATGACATCTTGCACCTGTTTCAAATTTAAGAAAAGTTAGTCTTTTGTTGGAAATTACTGGATCCTTTTCTGTGTTTCACATACTACCCAAGAGGTTTGACTTTCTAGAACTTTCCTTAGAGATTCAGATAGCCCAGTCAGCACTTTAAAACACTGCGAAATAGTACTAAAAAGACAAAAACAATTTGACAGTTATAAAAACCTTTGAATGTGAATCAATTTTGTTTTCCCTTACTGGAAATGTAGTATTATTTTTTAAAGTAATTCTGGCCATGATGAAAATTTTAAAGGTAGGTCTCACACATATTTTAATTTGATCCTCTGCTCCCGCCTCTAATCAACCTAGTCAAATTACTATCAGTTTTCTTACTAGCATTAAAGTTTCCTTGCTTTTTAAGTTTGGCTGCATCACTGTCATCTCTGAAAATATTATATACAGATAAATTATATCTTCTGATAAATTGAAGACTGAGAGGATCATTGAGGGCCGGGGTAGTCCAGAAAGAGAAAAGCTGGGACTTGAGCCAAGACACACACACACACACACACACACACACACACACACACACACAGGTAGAGTTGGGGAAAGTTGAAATAAGGAAAGAGCGATTCAGGTAGAAACTAGCTTGACCAGTTACAAGGAGTAAACCTATCTATTTGGTCACTGACAAAGAGTTTGTATATGAGAGAACTAGAAACAAAGTTGGCAACAATTTGAAGAGGACACTCAATGCCAAGCTAAGAAGTTTGGACTGTATTGTGCAGGCAATAGAGAATCTGCATCAATACTTCAATGTGTAAAATAGCTTTACCCAGGGCAAAAGTAGATACAGAGTGGACAGTTATGAGATTTCCCTAAGACCTCAGATTTGTAGGCAGAAAGGGAATGTAGAAGGATGGTGGTAATAAAAATGAAAGTGTATTACTTGATGGAAGAAATCACACAAAAGAGACTCCTTTAGAGTGGATAAATGACTGGATTGATGTGGAGGAACAGGGTTAAACAAATCAAACCATGTTTCCAAGATTATCAGCATAAATTATGGATAATCAATAATACTTTGTACTTGGTAGTCCGAGGAAGAAACCATTATGATAATTATAATGTGTATGCAATGTAATTTCTTTTTATTGTATGTACCATTTTTGGTGGTAGAAGTGGGATTGCTTAAAGGTAGCTCTCACTTCAAACATAAATAAAGCTAATACACCATAGAGTATCAATGACTCCTATTGCTATTACTAAGTATTTATTCCTCCTCTTATTTTGAGAAGTTGGCTTAAGATGATATATCTTCCTCCCTCCCTCATTCTCTCCCTTGCTTTCTCTCTCTCCCCCTCATCTCCTTTTCTTTCTTCCTTTCTTCCATTTTTTTAGAAACTTCCTTTGAGGGTGACAAAAGCTATTCTATCTCTCACACTTAATGAGTATAATTTCATTGTATCTATATTTGGCTTCCCTGATCTGTGCAAGTTCTGAGCCTAGCCCTTAAAAGACCTAGCAACTTCAATCATCACTATTTTGAAACCAAGCTGACATGCTATAAGGAAGTTTAGGTTATCCTGTTGAATAGAGAGGTCACATGAAGGGGCCATAGAAAAAGAGACACCACGTAAAAAAATGGGGCCATCTTAGACCGCCTAGCCTACACCAAGTGGAGCAGAAGAATCACTTGGTCAATGAACAGAATTCTAAAATATTATATATCTTCATTGTTTTAATCACTATGTTTATGTAGCAGCAAACAACAATAACAACAAAACAAAAACAAAAAAACTAAACTGAAAGGTTGAGTTGGAGGTATCCCTGAGATAGTCAAGCAGTTGTACCCCTGTTAGTGACCTATGAAGCTCATAGAGAAACTGGAGGTAGAGGTACTGAAACTATGCACTCATAGATGGAGATTGAAGTCAAGAAAATGTGTAAGATTATCTACAACAAGAACATAAAATGTGACAGAAAATGAGACTAGGCCATAGTGCTGATAAACTTTCATATACAAAGAATAGTAAGATAAATATGAGTCAGTGAGGAAATTGAGAAAACAAACTAGAAAAACACTGTGGAATTAACAAGGTCCAGAGAAGTATTCCATAGAACGAGAAACACAGATCTCTGTGACGAATGCTGCTAAGACACATGAGGACAGGATACAGTTTATAAATGCCTCGAAGAGGCTTAACATCACTAACATCAACTAGAGAATCAATTTCTTCAAAGGAGACATATTTAATGTAATGTCATTAACCTATCTATGTTATACCCATTCTGTCTTCCTCATAGTAAGTGCTTGTTCATATTTGATCTTGAACACAATCATTTCAAGAGAGAAAATGAACAAGAAAAGAAACTTACAGTTCCAACTGATTTGCAGGGGCATGACTAATGGGAAGATTGTCTATATATTGTGAGGCTCATTGTGATCTCTTTGCTGGCTAGCAAACTGATCCATGGAGACTGGAAATTGTAACACCGGCTTATTTGGTATTTAATTATCATGACTTCTATGATAATTAAGAATAATTAATGCCATAATAGTGTGCATGTTACATGGAAGGGATAACCCAATGAAATAACAAAGGATCTGACTCCCAAAGTGGATTATATCACAACATACCCTTATTTTATACAATAAAATCAGTCTCATTAAAAATCATGTAATAATCAGTAAATCATGATTTTCTGGATTTATTTCGTTTCACAAAAAAGAGAAATTTTAACTTTAAAGATATTTTCCAAATTCAGTAGCATATTTCATGTATCAAAGACATACCCTTTCCAAACAAAAATATCACTCCCTATAGTTCCCACTCTGGTTCACTGTTTTACATTTTAAACATAAATAAAAACTCTAAGGGGTCATATACGATGTCAAAATTGAACTAAATCAAGTCTTATTTATTCCTCCTTATAATCACTGTGCCATCATTGTTTATATTAAATTTCCTGTTTAAATAAAGAAATATCAATTACCACTGGGTTGAAGAAGCAATATTTTTCCATTGTCAGCTCAGATAATTCCAAACTATTATGAATTTATTCTAGAAATAAATGCATTGTAGCCAAGTCAGAATGTGTAATTGAGATGCTTTGAGTTAACTGCTATGTAGAATTAAATGTTTATTCAAGGGTAAGTAATAAATGTGTTAATTTAAAGTTCACATAAATACTAAACTCAATAGTAGCCACAGAAATTCTTTAGAAATGAGATCAACAAAATATTTTGGAGAAAAGAAATATTCCATCATAGACATTGTTTAGAATTGCTGGTGCATGGTGATAATAAAAAGTAGACCAGGTCAGTCTGTGTGGCTCAGTGGTTGAGCATCGACCCATGCACCAAGAGGTCACCAGTTCTATTCCCAGTCAGGGCACATGCCTAGGTTGTGGGCCCAATCCCCAGTGTGGGGCACACAGGAGGCGGCCAATGTTTTCTCTCATCAGTGCTATCTCTCTCTCCTTCTCCCCTCTTCTCCCTCTAAAATCAATAAAGAAAAAAAAAGTAGACCAAATTCTAGTCAATTTTCTTACTGTTTCTAAATTGTTCTACAGACACTTCACTCCCTTATTCCATGCCAACTGGGAGGACTGGTCTACATTACTTCCCACCCCAGGCGTGTCTGATATGAATTAATTTAACTTTTTTTTTTCATTGTTAGCCTTTCATTTTGACCCCAGAATCTCATCTTGCAACACATGCATAACTTGTAATGAAAATCTCCCAAACTCTTTTGTAATAGTTTTCTTAAATACAAATAAATAAATAAAAAATAAAAATAAATAAATTGGGGGGATAGATTTTATAGAAAATTAAGGGAAAAACAATATTTAGAGGTGATAATTTAGATGTCAGATGACTTATGGAACTGTGCAAAATAGAACTGGGTTACAATTATATATAATTTGTCCTCCAAATCCATTAGTTTATTCATCTGAGAAACTTTCACTATCTCTTTCATGCCTTTCTCTATGCTAGAATATCTTGTCAATCAACATTGTGCAAAACTTTTCCCTTTGAACATTACATTTTAATATTTTCGATAGGAGTCTTTTTAAAATACACACTTCTCAGTCTTTATATAGAAAATACAATTTAACTTTTCTCTTGATGTCTCAAAATCATCATAATAATAAGCATCCATTTTGTGTATTTGGGTATAATTTAATGTGTCTCCCAGCTCTTTGCCTTTGTAGCCTCTCCTTCCTTCAAAGGTACCCTGTCAGCTTTCACATCTCCTGCTCTCATTTGCTTGTCTCTACCTAACGCTAAACTTTAAAAGTTTTCTGTTTTGAAAGTGCTATGTGTGGGAAAACTAGACAAGCAAACTTGTTAGGAAATATATTGGTAAATAATATTCAGTAACAATAAGTGAGTTCCTAACATATAAAAGTGTGTGATCCATGTATAGCTAGTTAGCTGTTAGCAGGTTATAAATTAGAAGGAAAAGAAAATTCCAATTCAACTACTTAAAAAAATGAGGGGACTTATTAACACACACAACTATAAGTCCAGTTTGTCATCTTTGGCCTTATTCACTTGTTAGCTTGCCTCCAAGATGCAGAATTCAAGCATCATGTCCTTTGATAACATATAAATTAGTACATGTGTTTGCTTTTCATGACTTAGGACATTTTTGTTTTTTGTTTTTTTAATCGGTTTTATTTATTTATTTTTTAATTAATTAATTTATTTTTGTTACAGATGTTTCTCCTTTTTCCCTCACTGATTTACCCCTCCTCCTCCCTCCCCTTCCTGTCCCCAGCTTTGTTGTCCATGTCCATTATTTATGCATACATGCATATAAGTTCTATGGTTTATCTCTCCCCCAACACCCCCTCTTCTGGGGATTGTCAGTCTGTACCACACTTCCATGTCTCTGGGACTACCCCATTGCTCAGACTGTTATGTTCATTATATTCCACAAATAAGTGAGATCATATGATACTTGTCTTTCTCTGTTTGGCTTGTTTTGCTTAGGATAATACTTTCCAGGTCCCTCCATGTCGTTTCAAAGGATAAGAAAGTTTTCTTTCTTACAGCTGCATAGTACTCCATTGTGTATATGTACCACAGCTTTTTTATCCATTTGTCTACTGATGGACATTTGGGTTGTTTCCAGATCTTAACTATTTTCAATAGTGCTGCTAAGAACATGGAGGTACATATATTCTTTCTGATTGGTGTTTCAGGCTTTTTAGGGTATATTGACTCAGGACATTTTTGCATAGAAGCATACCCCCAGTCAAAAGTCTGTGCTTCTTCAAAGTAGGAGGGATCACATTACCAGATTTCAGGTTATACTACAAAGCCACTGTAATCAAAACAGCCTGGTACTGGCACAAGAACAGGCATATAGACCAGTGGAACAAACAGAAAACCCAGAAATGGACCCAAGGCAATATGCTCAATTAATATTTGACAAAGGTGGCAAGAGCATACAGTGGGGTAAGGACAGCCTCTTTAATAAATGGTGTTGGGAAAATTGGACAGCTACATGCAAAAAAATGAAACTAGACCATCAACTTACACCCTACACAAGAATAAACACAAAATCGATAAAAGACTTAAATGTGACTTATGAATCCATAAAAATCCTAGAATAAACTGTAGGCAACAAAATTTCAGACATCATATGCAACAGAATTTTGACTGACACATCACCTAAGGCAACAGAAACAAAGGAGAAAATGAACACATGGGACTACTTCAAACTCAAAAGCTCTGCACAGCAAAAGATACAATCATGAAAATGGAAAGGCTACCCACTGTATGGGAGATCATAATTGCCAATGATATATCAGATAAGGGGTTATTTTCCAATATATACAGAGTGCTCATACAACTCCACAAAAGGAAGACAAAGAACCCAATTAAAAAATGATCAGAGGAACTAAATAGACACCTCTCCAAATAGGACATACAAATGGCTAAGAGACATATGAAGACATGCTTAACATCACTAATCATCAGAGAGATGCAAATTAAAACAACAATGAGGTATCACCTCACACATGTGAGAATGGCCGCCATCAACAAATCATCAAACAACAAGTGTTGGCAAGGGTGTTCAGGAAAGGGGATTCTAGTACACTGCTGGTGGGAATGCAGACTGGTGCACCCACCATGGAAAACTATATGGTGTTACCTCAAAAAATTAAAAATTGAACTTCCATTTGACCCAGTGATCCCACTTCTAGGAATATACCCTAAGAAACCTGAAACACCAATCAGAAAGAATATATGTACCCCCATGTTCATAGCAGCACTATTTACAATAGCTAAGATCTGGAAACAGCCCATGTGTCTATCAGTAGACGAATGGATCAAAAACTGTGGTACATATACACAATGGAGTATTACACACCTGTAAGAAAGAAAGATCTCTTATCCTTTGAGAAGACATGGTGGGACCTGGAAAGTGTCATCCTTACCGAAGCAAGCCAAACAGAGAAAGACAAGTATCATATGATCTCACTTATTTGTGGAATATAATGAACATAACAGTCTGAGCAATGGGGTAGTCCCAGAGGCGTGGAAGTGGGGTACAGACTGACTATCCCCAAAAAGCGGGTGGGGGAGAGATAAACCACAGAACTTATATGCATGTATGCATGAACAATAAACAGGGACAACAAAGCTGGGGAGAGGGTGAAAAGGGAGGGGGAGGGGGGAATCAGTGGGGGAAAAAGGAGAAACATCTGTAACATAAATAAATAAATTAAGAGGAAAAAAAAGTCTGTCCTTCTCAATTCATTGTTCAAATACTAATATGTTCCAATTCCACAATGAATCACAGACAAGAGAATTAGTCTGCCATGGTTGGCTTAGACCATGTTGCTGTGGGTGGGGAATAGAGAGTCAGCATAGTATCTAGCCATTAGAAGTGGGTGGATCTTGACCAAAATAAGAGTTGTGTTAAAATAGAAAAAGATGGGAGATATGAGAGGCAACCAGAACTATCTTTTGTAGAAAGCCCTATGACATTGAGTGTTCAAAAGTCACTTTCCATTTTAGTTTGGGTTTATAGTTTGGTGTTTTTAGGTTTCTAAAATATTTTTAAATAACTTATATGCTGCACATTCCTATTGCAGCAAAAACTCAGACTTAGTAATTTGTGAGCACCATGAAAATAAAAGTAGGTACATACACAAAAATAATAATTTATTCCACTGACTTCTAAAAATAAGGCACACTAGTCAATCTATTAGAGTATAACAATAATATATTAGAAATATTTTTAAAATTCATTTTATTTAAAAAGTTAAAGATTTGCTAACATTTTACCTATAGATTAACCTTGATCCTCAGTCCATGTCAGATACTGTACAGACCCTTACATCATACCAATTATCTGGAGAGAAATGTATGAGTCTGAAAGAGGGTAGGGTTTGACCATATCGCCCACAAACATCTGTGTATCTTTAGCATATTTTGAGATATTGTCTAAGTGAGGGGATTTATAGACTTAATTATCCTAAATAGTAAAATCTTTACAAAATTCTGCAATGAAATCTAGTGTAATCCTAAAACTCTTTTAGGCCACATGGAAGTTTATTGGTTATTTCATGGCAAAGTATTTCAGAGTTGTCAAATTTACATATTTGTAAATTTTTTCTTTTAATGAAATAAGATGGGTGTTCAAAATTTGCCACCTTGTCTGTCAGGAATCTTCCTAAAATATATTTAATCAATACTTATATGACACACAGTCTGTTTATTCAAAGTAGAGATTTCAGTATAAGAATGAGAATGTAACTTAAAAAAAAAAAAAACTTTACTATTGAGGGAATATTTTAAAAATGGCATGTTTGAAAACATTTCCATTATTATGAGATTTTGTGCCAAAAATTATCAGTGTGATCTAAAACTCCCATATATGCATATTTTAAAAAGTTGGAAATATAACTCAAAGTCTAAATGTAAACATTTCTCTACAGATGATTTCTAGGTTTTGTAGGAGATATAAAAATAAAACAACTGAATACATTGTAAGAACCACCATTTGACTTCAAGAAAAAAACAACAACTGACTAGTGAAATTTCAATTAAAAGATGTGCATGTTGGAAAAAATTATTGAAATACCTATCATGGTTTCTCAAGTTCACCTATCAATGCACTTGCCAGCTAAAGATATTTATCTGGGATTCTTCACTCCTACAGTTCTGGGCAAAATAAAATCTCTATAAAGGATACATTTTAAAAGGTCATACTAATTATATAGAATAGATTTCATAAACATTCTTAAACAACTAATTAACTATTGTATCTCAATTTGATTATAACCATTGTACTAAATCAGAGGTGGGGAGACCGTTTTTTCTGCCGAGGGCCATTTTGATATTTATAACATCATTCGAGGGCCACACAAAATTATCAGCTTAAAAATTAGCCTGCTGTACTTGGTCAAACATTTAATTAACTTACCCCTAATGTGATGGCTGGAACTGCTTCTCTTTGGTGAGGTGTGTGATGTTAGCTGGTATTGATGATGTTGCTACTCCCAACTGCTTTTCCAGGTTTGCATCAGTCAGTCTGGAGTGCAGTCGACTTTCAATGGTAAGTTTTGAAAAGAACTGTTCACAGCAGTTAAATTGTTACAAACACAGATACATATTTTAATGCATGTCTCCTCAAAGTGGGAAATTCATCATTGCTTATGTAACGTTTGTAGAACTTAAGCAGTGGGAGGTTGTTGTACCTAGCTTTCAGCTCATCATCGCTTTGCAGCTGAATGATTTCGTGTTATAGGTTATCAGGCACATCAGCTGGTTCCACATTGACCAGTGTAGCAAAGATGTTCAATTCCATTTGTTTACGTGTTGTGTCTTCAAATCTTTCATTAAATGGCTCAATTAGTTTTGCACATTCACCAGCATATTCAAGTGCCCTGGAAGGCTTTTGTCCTTCCATAGTGGGGAAAAGGACTATGTTAATTCCTTTCAACTTGCACTTTCTACAGCCTTAATTTAGCTTCAAATGTTTTCACGTTTGAAAGCAGGGAACTGAGAAGTTGGTTGGGGCCCTGCAGCTTGATATTCAGCTCTGAGATGTACTTGCTAATGTCTACCATGAGTGCTAAATCACACAGCCACTTACTATCCTTGAGTTCCCTGACAGGTTTTCCCTACTTCTGCATGAACTACTTGACTTCATCTCATAGTTCGTAAAACCTTATGAGCATGTTCCCACAACCCAGCCACCGCTTTCACAGTGATCAACAAGATCACAGCACTGAGGGTCAAGATCATTCAGTATCCCCTTAAACTGGCAGCTGTTAAATCTTCTGTTTTTGACAAAATTTATGCATGACACTACTGTTGACATCACATTGTTGAGCTACAATGACTGTGCACAGAGACTTTCTTGGTGTATGATGCAGTGGCATACAATTAAATCACTTGGATCAAGACTAAGATGATTCAGTTCTTTCTTGACAAATGCAATTAACCCTTTTTTTTGCAAGCCAACCATGGCTGGAGCTCCATCTGTAGTAAAGCTACTTAACTTTTCAAATGTTAGCTCAAGGTTTTTCATTGATAAAACAAGTCTCTCAAGTCCTCTCCTCTTGTAGCACCATGCATGGCTTCCAGTGACAGCAGTTGCTTTCATGTGTTAAACTCTTCAGTTATCCTATGAATGAAAACAGCCAGTTGGGCAGTATTTGTTATGCACACTGTCTTGTCACAAGCCAAAGAGAAAAATTGGAAATCTCCTGCAGAATCCTTCAGTGTTTTTTCAATATCTTGTGCTAAATTAATAATCCAATCTGAGATGGTTCTCTGAGACAAACTAACACTCTGAAACAACTTTACTTTGTATAGTGCTACCAACTCCATAGCAGCCACCATGCACTCTTTCACAAACTCTCCCTGTACAGAAGGTCTCAGCTTCTTTGCAATTAGCTCACTCACTACATAACTGGTATGAGTAACGTTGTCTCTGTCACAATGAGGCCTAGTGAAAGCAGCTTGTTGTGATTCCAAACTCTGCTGAAGAGCATTGATTTTATCCAGATGCATTTGGCCTCCCAATTCATTGAGTTTAGCATGTTTTGAACTATAATGACGTTCCAGATGTTTTTTTTTTCATTACTGCTAATGCATTGCCACAGACTAGGCACACACGCTGGCCTTTGACTTCAACAACAACAAAAAATCATTTGTTCATTACTCTTGGAAAGATCGACTCTCTGAATCAACTTTTCTTTTCTTTGTAGTCCCCATTTGTAGGATCTCACACCACTTGAGTTTTAATAACTATCCAGTGGGTGTGTCACTAGTGACAGGATTATTTTTCTTTGATCGCTGTTCAGATCCTGTATCTTGGATTGGGAACATATCAAACGTTTATATCATCGACTCTTGAGGTCTTTTCTGTGTACTGTAATTTATTTAATCTTCATCTGATATTCGTTTTTGCAAGGATTTTTGATCATGGACACGTAGATAAAGGTTGGATTGGAGTTATCGTCTGAGTTGACAACATTGTCGTCAGTCATCGAAGGCAAAGTCATCAATATCGTGAGGAATCATCTCTTTGCATCTCATCTCATCATCACTAGATAGCTATAGTTTCGCCACAGTGTATTAACACTTTCACAGTGTGTACACTCTCAGCCTGCCTGGCACTGACTGTCCTCTGAGTCATTGCAATACAGGCAGATGGGCCACAGGCAGCTGACAAGAAGCATACGTGCCTGTCCTATCATGGACTTGTATGTATCCTGTCTATCCCGTAATGGATGTTTCCCTTGCTTGTTCCTCAAAATTTATGTTATTATTATGATTCCTTAATATAAATTTACATTGCTATGAAAAAAACTCCTAGATTTATTGAATTTAGAGTCCTGCCTGCGGTTGCCTTGGAAGAGCCAGACCAAAGTGATTTTGCAGGCGTTATCTGGCCCTTGGGCTGGACATTCCCTTCCCCTGTACTAAATTATTAAAAATAAACAATCTTTCTCACTCATAGAGAAGATATGATACATTCATTAAACACTCAAGATTAAATTAGTCTTTTGCCAACTATTTACCTAAGTTATATGAACTTTAATTCTTATAATGGTTCTGAGTTGGTTTGTCGGAGAATATACATTCAGAAAAATTTTTTTTGGTACGTGTCCCTAGCGGTAACTAAACCCGGGACTTTTTGGTCCGCAGGCCGATGCTCCAACCACTAAGCCAAACTGGCCAGGGTGAGAATACACATTTTTAATCCAGACATTTACAGGATCAATTATTCAATTTTCTTATTTTCATGGAATTTTAGAAAAATTCAATTTATATAAGCAAATATTTTTATATGCTAATAAGAACAGAGCTCCTCTAATTTAAGATACTTTATAAGATAATATATTAATACCACCTGGATATACAAGACATGTACTCACACAATTAAAGGTAATGGTATGTCTAAATTACAAACACATATACATACAGGCACCGGAAAATAGAGCATTTACCATTAATTTTACAATAACAACTATGGAGCAAGAACCAACACAAAAACAGAAAAACTGCCCATCCAGATGAAAGAGACATTCTCCTCCCAGATGGCACGACATTTTTCATTGATTTGAGCTCAAAAATAGAAAAACAAGAAGACTAACAAACCAGATTATCTGTTGTCTCTCACTTAAGAGAAATTAGATTTCTAAACACGATTAATCCATTTAGAGTGATCTCCAAATTGTCAGATCTTAAAATCAAGTCCCCAACTTTGCTGCCAATAATAAGTAATAATTTATTGGTTACAAATGAACCAAAGCAATTAATAGAGAGGAAAACTAAAACTAGAGAAACAGAGTTAACAATGTTCTCTTGGTACTTTGGATTCATCTAAAGAGCCAAGAAAAGCATATCTGGCCTTGATCCCCATATGAAGTGCACGTCTCTGTCATGGAATTTTACCTGGTTTTGTCAGATGAATATATTGAGCATATTTTTGCAACTTCCAAAACAATTAAAATATATATTTTTAAACAGGATAAAGTCATGACACTCATACAGATATGAATTGAACACATGTTAAAAGATTCTAATTTAACTCATGAGTGGTGCAAAAAAGCATCCAAAGAATAGGCACTGGAATATTGATAAGGAATATTGACATTGACATGTAAATGGAGGCAAAACTAGTTTAATTACAACATGAGAGAGGAGATAATTGAACCTCTACTGAGCATGACAGTGACCTGCAACTAACAAAGTGATGTAAATCAGCTCAGATAAAACGTAAGGCTAGAATCAGATAACCTAGAGTGGTGTCCTCTAGACAAGGCAATTTTTCTCTAAAACTCATAGTTGTTTTTTATATGTTAAAGTCAAGTAGAAAGTTAGAGTTTCCTCAAAAAGAGGGTGCAGTTATTAGGATGACCATGTTCCTTCATCAAATATTTATATGCCCAAGCCTGATCAAAGCTTTGTGACACCAATGACAACGCTAAGTTTAGAAGTCACAAAGGCAGTTCTCCGAGGGGCTGGAGAATGGGATAAAGTAAATGGAAATGAGCAGTGGTATCTTTAGATGCCCAAGCCAATAGGAAAATCAAGCAAGGCCCATCAGAGCAAAACCTAGCAAACACTATGACTGATAAAAAGAATCGTTAGAGCTTCTACAGGTGTAGGAAGCTGTCTTGTTTTTATTCTGCAAGAACCAAATGGCAGTTTCCCATAAGATGTGTACATCACCTTCTTCAAGAGGGACATTATGCCCACTGTCCCTGGAGGAATAGAAGATATGATCAATGTGGGGTGTTTGAGTCACTGATTTCAGAGATGAGCATTTTCTAATGGTGACAGTGTGGAGAGTGGCCCTGGTGGGAGTAGCTACCCTAGGTAGCAGGGAGAGAAGACTTTCTCATTGGCTCTTAGAAAGTCAAGTCTTTGTGAGGCCAGGATGTTGCTTGGGGGGTCCTCTTGGCCTGTTGAAGTCTCAGAATGATGATGGTAGTTGGGGTGGAGCTAAAGATCATGACTAAAGTGCCAAAGGCATTATTCATGATAAGGAATATCTAAAGGCTAAAAAGTAACTGCAATGAAGCTGCCAAATGAGAGGGTGGCATAGCAGTTGACCTGAACATAATGGAGTAGGAGCTTTTACAGGAAGATGAAGAACAGATGGGGAAACCAGAAAGAAATATAAAAATAAGAATTATGGCCAGGTTGATTTTATTTGTTCTTTACTTATTATCTGCCTCATCATCCCCACCCCCCAAAAAAGGACTTGAGGTAGGGGGTATTAGCTAGTGTTCTGAGTCTTCTGTGGAATATATTGTCCTGTCTTCTCTGTAAATACTAGTAAGTTAAATAGTAATATATATATATATATATATATATATATATATATATATATATATGCCATTATCTGGCCTAGAACATAGAATTCAAGCAGTTGTTATTAATTACTGATGAATGGATTTACTTATAAATATACACCATTGAAAACTCAGTGATCAATCTCATACCCAGATGAAGCACCTAATGTTTAAAAATCACATATTTGATAGAAAACCATAGAATTATCAAGGGTCCAATATATGTTTTGAGAGGTTAGCATATCGTATGTAAATTCTGTCCCAAGTGACAGACTAAAAAGAACACGTGATTCTTATAAACACTCTCATCTGCTATGTTAAGAAAAATTGTGTCACCTGAAGCACTATAGAAAACTAACCCCTCTCCAAATGAGTGTACATATTTAACATTTTCTCCTGTTTATCATATTATTGAGGGCCACACTCTGCTGCCTCCCAGCATGTCACAGAGACTGGTCAGAGGCTGCCTAGCCAGCTTCAACAATGAGATCAGGGTACCTGGCTTCGCCTGTGCTGGTCACCACTTTTTGGCCATGGAATCCTAGCTGTTTATCTGTTATTTCTGAGCAGCAATTCCCTCACATGTAAAATGGGGATAATAAGAGTTCCTCCATGTTTGGGTTTTCCCAAAGATTAAGTTAATGCATACCCTTCTAAATAGCTGAGTATGTCTCCCTTCCTATAGGCCAGATGCTTAGGTGTGCTCCCCAATGGTCCACTGAGCCTGGTTCTCAGTGATTGCTGGAGGCTTGGGCCATGTGCTGTGAGAACCATGGCCTGCTGGGCTTTGTGGAGAGACAGAAAAGTGCCACACAGAGGGAGAGGCAGAGGTACATCTAGGAACCAAACAGTCCTCACCCTGGTTTCCTCTCAGCTCTTCTCTGCTTGGTGACTCAACTTCTCTTTGCCTCTTTCCAGCATCTATCTAATCAGAAGGACACATTTGGCCTTTGACTAATTCACAGGAATGTTACAAGAATAAAGGAAATAGTGTTGAGTTTGTACTTAGAGCTCACTGGAATATGCACTTGCATAAATCCAAGAAACCTTTCTTGTCATGTAATACCCATTAAACTTCATGTTTGCAGAAACCTCTTTGTCAAGATGTCCATTTACAAATTTGTGATTTGTTATAGAGTCATGAAGTCCTCCTAGCCTTAGACAAACTCAACTATTACTCTTCTGCTAATCTGAGTAGTAAGCAGGCCTGCCCCGGCAACTGTAGCTAATGAGTCACCTTTAGCTAATCACCAGATAGCAACATTACCACTTACCCTCTCCTCTCCAACCCTGAACTAAAAGTAACTGTTTGTCCAGACCATTGGTTTCTAGTAGTCCAGTGTCTTTCAGCCTACAGTGAATGCCTATAGGGTGTGTAATACCAGAGAACTGATCATTTTACCAAGATCTTGACATGTTAGTTAAATCGCTGTCTGATTTTTAACGACTGTTTATTTTGGATAATGATTGTGGTTGTTGTAGCACAAAATAGTCTCCTGGATATTTCATAGGAAAGCACATCAGAGGAATTCATTAAAGGCAGGAGAAGCCATAGTAGATGTGTAAACCATATCAGGTTAGTGATTTTGTGTGGTCAGGTCATCAGACCCTCCAGTCCATGTAGGAGCTGACAGATAATGGTCATAATCACCATGATACTTGTAGGGAGCCAGCTTCCTGAGCTCTTTCAGACTATCTGATGTGTGAAGAAGAGTTTGAAGGTTGATCTTCAATGAACCTGTGTTCAGAAGCCCTCTGCAGAGTCAACAGACAGGGAAGAATCAGGCAGGGTGACACTGCCATCCCTTTAAGAATTATGCTTCAGCTGTGCTTGTGGATTTCACAGAAAGTGTGGGGGTCATGGCCAGCACAGCATCATTCTAAAGGTAGTACCCTGTCAAATCCCCCTTCTACAAGGGGAAAGAAGATAGGGAGGGAGTAAGAATTACTTCCCTTGGGAAAGCATCATCCTACTCAAGCTTAGACCTTTTTGTACTTTTCTAAATGTGTGTAATTTCATTATATGTAATAGAGGCTTCATTGGATTTAATGAACTAGCCTCAAAGAACTTCATGCTGTTTCTGAGTTACTTTTCCTCCAATTTATTGAGAGCTTTTTAGGCCAGGTAATCTACTAGGCATTTAATATATATAATCTTATTTCATCCTAAGAACTAACCCATATTACTACAGTTTAGGAAACTGAATCAAGGAGATTTAAGCAGTTTTCCCAAGACCACATACCTAGTAAGTTATGAACATCCAGGACTGCTACAGAGGTCTGACTCAAAACATCCCACTCTTTCAACCTCACTATAATGAACTTTATAGTGTCATGCTGCATACCTTTTATACAAAAATTGAGGACCAATGTTCTGGAAAGCAAAAAGAATTATCTGAAAATAGGACCACCATGAAAAAAATACACTAAACTAAAAGGGATATGGCTTGTTGAGGTCACTCCTCTATCCCCAGAACGTAGAGGAGTGACTGACACAGAAGGTGCTCAATTACAATGAGTAATTGGATGAATGAAAGAATGAATAAATCATCTTAAAGACTTATTTTGAATAAGGAAAACACAATAAACCTATAGAAATCTATAAATCGAGTTAAGAAGACACTATTTGATAACAGAACCAAAAGCTTGGAAAATGCAATATAGGGAGATCTAAGAGATAGTTAGTTTACTAGGTCTGTGTTTTTCAATTTTTAATGTTCTTCCAAATCACCTGAGATCTTGTTATAATGTAGATTCTGATAGATATGTGTAGGGCCCAAGATTCTACATTCTTAGAAACCCTGCAGATGGTGTTCATGTTGCTGATTTAAGGGCCATATTTTGAGTAGCAGGGGTGGACTCTCCTGGGTGGCATAAATTACTTTAGGATCTGGAGCACAGGTACCATAGCTTGCTCTGAACAACATTGAATGCAAGTAGCATAAACAATCAGAGCTGATGTCATTGATTAACATATTCAAACATTCTACTACATTATTATATGTCAACTCAACTAGTGACTGGTTTTACTTTAACATAACTAACCCGGCATCGGCAATTCTGACCATCTGCCAGAGCTTCACCTAGATAATCTCCTGGCATTTGCACTAGAAAAAATGATAGAGACCAAGCCTATCTTCATTCCTTTTCCAATTTTCTCCTTATTCTTCATGTCTAATTTCTGCTACTCTCTCTTCCATCACAGTGCAACTGCCCCTTTAAATGTGTTCTCTACTGAGAAATCACATGCTCCAAAATTATATTCCTTTTTTCAACTACACTCTCTGCATACAAGGTGAATGATGATGAGGTGATGATGATGCTAAACAACTAGAGCCCTTACATGCAGATTTTAGACTATTTCAGTAGTTAACATACCTAATTCTAAAGTTATGTATGACTCAGAACTTCCATCCATCTCAGTACTATGGCTTTCCATGCTACATGCAAATACGACCATCTTCCTAGCTAACTGGTTCATTGCAATTTTCATTTATTCAAAGAAAGCCTTATCCATTGTACAGTAAATTCATAGGAACAGAGGCCTTATCTAATGTTGCTTAACACAAAATCCTCAATGCCAAGCATAGTGATTGATATGTAATAGGTGTTCAGTAATTATTTACTAAATGGATGTCTGCATATTAAAAGAGAGGCATGCTTATACTACTAGAACTATAGGGCAGTATTTCTTAAAATGAGTTTTGAGAGTCCACAAGAGGAATTTTAAAATATTGTATTTTCATTTCGGAGATAATAAAAAAAATATTAACTGCTATATAACTAAGCATTGCCCCAGATTTTAGTGCTGAAATGTATCTGTGCTTGTCATTGAACTGGAGCTACATAGTAGCATTGGGTGGATAAAAAAAAATAAGGGAAAAATGAACTTTCTGCAGTAGTTTGAATAGAGAAAAACAGAGGGAGAATGGAGGTATAATTTGGCACTCAATGCTGGACCCATGAGCACTGTTGCAATTGGCAGATGCGGGCAGAAGATATTCTTGAGCAGAGGCCCATCGGTATCATTATGCATTTGAAATTCCTGGCATCTTATTTGGCCTTTGATATCAGCTTCCCCATGGAAGAGCAATAGCAAAAGGGGGAGCCCACTGGCTTCTTTCTTTTAGATCATGTTTATTAAAACAAAAGTTTTACGAAATAACATTTTTCAGGAAGGAGGGAAAGTTGGGACTGGGTCTAGACATAATTTTCTCATTCCTTTTACTCTATCAATTTTTTATTTATTTTTCCTCAATCTCTTTTATCTTTATTGTTGAAAGTATTACAGATGTCCCCTCTTTTTTCTCTATTGACCCCCTCCTCTCCACTCCCATTCCTCTCCTGCCTTCTCCACACTATTGCTCTACTCCATCAATTTTTGAGACTAGAACTTAAAATATGAGTTTCAATTACTTATAAAAAAAATAACTGACTAAACTCCTCTTTTGGTCCTTAACATTAAAATTGCACCTCTCACCAGTTCCAGCTCCACATAAGACCTTGGGAAGTATATGGGCAATTATATCTGTAGATTAAATTACATTGTTTCACATTTCAAACTTACTCAGAAATGTCCCTTGCACGTAACTTGAGATTGGCCCAGTTTCATTTTTAGGATGATATCATGATGATCTATTAATAAATAAATATTGAAAACTGATACTAATATATTTTCCTGTGCTAAGGAATTATGGAAGGATATATACTATAACGGTTTTGTTATTAAAATGCTGGATTCAGATCCAATATAACTTATTACTTGTTCCAAAAAATACCTGCTCTTAAACAAAAAGACTATGAACCAACCAAATGTTTTATTCAACAAGACCAACACCTAACTCATTAATAATCACATAAAAACTTCTGTACTGTGTGTCCTCTAATCCAAAACTATTGTAATAGTTGTGATGTAAATAGTTAAGATGTAAACTCAGCCCAATCCCAACTATCTTCCACTTTGCAAGACCTACCATAAAATTGTTCAGCCTGGGCTCAAACCCCCTAAAATACTCCCTTTTGACACATTACCAGGATTCCATTTAGATGGTATTCTCCTTTTTCTGTAGTAGGTCTAATAAAGTTAGGTTTGATCAGTCAATGGTTATTCTGGTTGTCTTGGGAGAGTTGACATTCAACAGCAATTAATAGCAAGAACTTACCTAATCTCTGTGAGAGGGTACAAAGCAGAAAAAATATATTCCCTATCCAGAACTGTATCCCCATGACAAAATGTATAAGTGTTATAGGAATTCAAGTATAAGAAACATCAGTGTTAACTATAGGATTCCAGAGAAGGTTTCAGAAGGACATGCTCTTAGCTTTGAAGTGCCTGCAAGACTAATTTATGAATTAAAACACATTTTAAAAAGTCTCCACAATAATAGAATTGAGAACACAACTGTATCTCATTTTTCCCTCTGCAAACTCTGTTGGCATTTTGTCCCAACAGGGGTCTGGGAGGTATGGCAGTAAAATAGAAAAAGCTATTGGGCAGTCAGGAGATCTGGATTTCTTTTCCAGTTCTTCCACTAACTCACAATGCAACCTCTGAGAAGTCACTGACACATCTGAGCTGTACTCCTTAATCTGACAATGGGGAAGTTGTATTATGTGATCTCTAAAACCACCTTTAGTGTTAATAGTTTAGAATTCTAGCTTACATACCTTACTTAAATAAAACATATTTGTAGATTTCCTTTACAATCATCAAAAGTAAACTCCAAAACCAATAAAGTTTTGTAATGTCTAATCAGTGGGTTGTACACTTGAAACTAATATAATAATGTATGTCAACTCTAAATAAAAAATTTTTAATGATTTAAAACATAAAACAAAAAAGCAGTTTTAAAGTGTGTATTGTGCCAGCATCTTTGCTTTTTTGCATTTACAAATGTATTTCTGTATGATGTATACAACTCATATAAATGCTAAAAGAATGCATGACATAATGTATGTAAAGAAAGCTATATTGCAGACCGGCTCTGCTTGCTCATTTAACCTATTTTGAACTGCATTGCAATGGAAGATGTTTTATTTCCATAACATAAAGTTATTTCAGATTTAGATTAAAACAGAATGAGTCATATGTGAATTCTACAAATTGATGAAGAAGGTTCAAATTCAAAAACAGAATGGAGATTTCAATAGCAATGGAAAATGGAATTGCTTATCGTCTGTTATAAGTCAATAAAGCATACTTGCATGTTGTTTCCTGTCTTCACATCTTATATATTGAGACATCTAGTTTTCTGCATTCAAATTTGCAAAGAGGAAATTTGCTGTCATAGCCATGTACCTAAAACACACCATTATTAAAAACCTATAATGGGTCCAAGGAGGTTAATAGACATACAGCATTGACCTAGATCCAACCTACATCTTAGAGTCTAATGCACCTGAGCCCAGTCTAGATCAGCCAACCCCCAGAAGATCCACAGATGCTTGAGTGAGAATTGGAAACTGTTATTTGAAATCACCAAGTTTTCAGATGGTTTATTATGCAGTAGTAATGGAGAAGTAGCTAAGTAAACACTATAATGAATAAAAGTAAATGGTTCTATCTGGGCCAGGCTTCCCCATTCTGCGGAGCTAGCTTTCCACGTGGTGATATATATGCACATTCAGGGCTGGTATCAGGTGCCCAAGATTCAGGGAGGGAAAAAAAAGAGAAAAATTAATGTATTTAAGAACATTTAAGCAACTATGATGAAAAAGAGCAATATATCAATAAAATGCACTGGTATGGATTATGCTGGATATTTCTAAACTAACATTAAAGAGATTTAATTTAGAAATATATGCTATCTTAAAAAGTACTTGAAGTAATGTACATCAAAGTGAAAAGAAAGACTTACTGGGGCAAAACACAAATAAAAAAGGAGAGACCATCCTGCTATAGTAAAATCATTGTGAATATTAAATAAGAAGAGAAAAAAATCAATGTCTACCTTTGTCTTATTTTATTTCATAGTATAGTCACATATATAATGATTATTTAAGACTAAAGCAATTTAAAATTATATTCAGGAGAGCAAATCTACAAAAAAGAGTCTATAAACTTTTGGCTAAGAATTCTATACAGATTCAATAAACAAAGAAATGGCTACATACACTGTATCTTTTTATCCTTATAAATTTCTCTCAAATTCTCTTAGGACATTACATGGACTTTGGACTTAATCCAGAATTATATATTTTGGTTTTGAAACTGAATAACTTGATTTGGAGTTCAGAGTAGAGAAGCATCCTGTTGAACTATAAACTACATATATTATTTATACATTTTATTAGCATTGTACAAGTTCATGAAGGAGTCAACTAAGAAAAAAATATCTTTTGGTCCTTAATTAATGAGTTTAATATATGCCCTGCCCTTGGGAGAAAATGGTTATAGAAAAAAATCAATTTCAGAAAGGGAATACAGTTCAGGGTCTGCTGTAAGAAAATACATAGATAAGACCTTTGCTCTTTTGCCACTTTCTGCTTTCCTATTTTACTGAATCAAAGTTTGATTCTCCTAATAAATTAAGCCTCAGATTCCATTTAAATTATCTGTCGCTCACCAGGCACACCTGATCATTCAGCAAATCCTATCTCTAATATGCCTTTTATACATTCAAACTCTGACCTAATTTGCTCCCAACAGCCCTATTTTAACAGGGTATTGTGAAAGATTACTAAAAAAATGGCCACAATACTATGCAGAAACTGACATCTAAGGTGGAGTCCACTCCCCTATTCCTTGGACATGGGCTGGTTATATGATCTCTTTTAACTAAAAATATGTGGCAGAAGCTGTGTGGTGTTGATTCTGAGCCTCGGCCTCAAGAACTTCCACTCCTCCACTCCTGGGAGCTGCTACCATCATGTAAAGCCACTCAGGCTTACATGCTAGATAATTAGAGACACATGGTTGAGTCATGCCTATCATCCCAATTGCAGCCAGCCAACCCCAAAATAAAGAGTTGTACTGATGACCAATAACTGACATAGACGAGTGAATCCACCAAAACAACCTTCATCAGAGCACAGGTCCAACTGCCAAGTCAAAGTATAACGAGGAAAAAACAAAACAGTTGTGGTTTTAAGCCACAATATATTTATTATTTGTTCTGAAGTAGTGTGCTACACAGCAAACTCTAAACTGATATAGCTACTAATTCACCCAGTCATGTCCACATGTCACTTCCAATCTGTTGGGAGTATCATGAAACTGCAGGTATAAGAATCTAAAAGAGAAATAAATGGCAGGATATAATGATAGCAACAAATTTGGGGGGGGGGTTGAGAGTGGGGATAAGGTGCCAGAAGAACAAGAAAAACAATTGAAAAATACTAAGATTATTGTCAGAAACTTTTGGTGCCCTTTCTCCTAGCCCTTGGGTATTCTTCCTTTCTTATCCCTATATTGAAAACAAACTGCCCATTGAAGAGAAGACAAGTAAATTCTGGTATTTCTGGGCTTATTATTATAATAATTAGCACAAATGTGTAGAATATGTTTGTTATGTGCTCAACAAAATACTAAGAGCTTTATGCTCATGACTTCATTTAATCCTTACAACAAATTTAAGAGATAGGTGTAATTATCCTCTTCATTTTGCTATTAAGAAAACTGAAGCTTAAAGAAGTCACTTGTTCAGGCTTGCATAGGAAAGGGCAAAAAAGTGTTTTAACCCCAGGGCATCTGCCACTGGAACTGGTCCCTTAATCCACCTGCTCCTCTCTCTTCAATACTTGAAGTTTTGACAGTAGCCACTGTCTTTGCCCTTCAGTTCCAACAGATTCCACCATGCCCATTTTTTTCTCACATAGCTTTTTTTTTTTTTTTTTTTTTTTTTAATCCTCACCCAAGGATATTTTTCCATTGATCTTCAGGTGGAATGGAAGGGAGGGAGAGAAGAAGGGAGGAAGAGAGAGACATCCATGTGAGAGAGACACATTGATTGGTTGCCTCCTGCAAGACCCCAACCAGGGCCAGGGATTGAACTACAATTGAGGTACGTGCCCTTGACCAAAATCAAACCCATGACTCTTTGGTCCATGGGTCAACACTCTTATCACTGAGCCAAACTTGCCAGGGCTCACATAGCTTCTTAATGTAACTATTTGTCCTCTTTAGTTATCTGACACTTACTGCATTCCTTGTCCTTGTTTAAAGTAGTGATTCTGGGAGATTTAAATATACCAATGCCTGAATTCTACCCCCAGAGAATCCAATTTAATTAGTTTGAGTATGGCCTGAGCATCAGGATATTTAAAAGCTTCCCAGGTGTTTCTAATATACAGCCAAGGTTGAGAATAACTGATACAAAGGGTGAGAGACTATTCATTTCCTCCTCCACTCTTGTACCTCTTCTGAAGAAGGATAATTCTAAAGACTACCTTATAGCCCTGGTGGATTTTGCTCAGCTGTTGGAGCGTCAGCCTGTAGACCAGAGAGTCCCAGGTTCGGTTCCTGCTAGGGACACGTACAAAAAAAAAAAAAAAAAAAGAAAAGAGTACCTTATAAATAAAAAATCAAGTCAGGTTACAGCAGAACCAGCAGAACTTGGAGGTAGAAGAGGAGGCCACATTCTGACATGATTTTAGGATCCTGTCCCAAAATGCCTTTTTCATATGCCACACTGCCTGAAATTCTACCATAGGGAAAACCTAAAGCTCATACCACTGAATGCTTCCATTATCTTTTAAAGTACAAATACCGCCCCCCCACCCCCACCCCAGTAATGGTAAACTTGCTCATGTAATTCTTACAGCTGTGTTTCTTCATGTCTCAGGTCACTCTTCTCAGGACATGAAGTTCGAATTGGGGTACTGAGAGAGTAGGAAGCCTGATTGTTAGAGAAAGGGAAAGATTCTTTGGGTTATGGATCACTCACTACTCTTGGGAGGTCTGGCTAAGCTAAGGAACAGAAGAAAGATATCTGAGAGCTTCTGAATGTGTAGGGGAGGGTAGATGTGAGGAGTGGAGCTAGCAGGCTGGGGTGAGGTCTGATTTGGAGCATTGGTAGTGCTGCTTTTTACTTCCACCTCAAGTCTCATACAAGTATTTTTCTTCTCCCTCCCCCACTACATCATATTGGTTCACTTATTCATAAAATATGCATGAAGTACCTGCAGTGTAAAAGCACTGTTGGAAATACAGAAGTGTCAAAGATATATGCCCTCAAGGAGTATAAAATCTTAAACAACTTTCCATAACATTGTGATAAAACAAAGAAAAATTGAATTTCATTCAGTTTTCTTAAATTCAAGAGCCTAATATAAATGCATAACTTTGGGTGACCTGAATTAGTGTCTACTAACCTTTTATAATTCACAGTCATTTTCTACTTCACTAATAATTTTAAGTCCTAAAATAGAAACAGAATCACTGAAAAATACTTCTCATTTTGAACTAAAGCTGTGCCTTAGAAGTGGAAGAAATTACTGAAGGTTTTCTGTAATCAACAAAGTCTTATAAAATATAAATCAATATTAGAAACCAAAATTAAATTCAAAGCCCAGAAACTTAACCTAGACTAATGGAAGGCTTAATAACTTCAGCAGAACAACAAATGAAATTTTTCTTTCATCTCAAATATATATGAAACTAATTTTAAAGAGAGTGAAAGTATTGATTCTCACTAGTTTGGTAAGATCTAATACTATCTCTGAACTTCTGGCAAGAGTTACACTACCTTATAATCAAGGTAACAGTGACAATAGTGACAGCATGTTGAAAAAAGGACAAATAAACATTCCCCAAAAGAATTATTATATAGTACAAAGAAGCTATAAGTCTTAAGGATCATAGAGGAACAAGACTTGGGAAAAGATGGAAAATTATAACAAACTGTTCCAGGAGTTCCTCAAAATCTGACTTAACTAACAAAATCTTCCCTTCCAATCTGTTGCCATTTCTGAAACTCATAGTTACTTACTCTTTTGATGGTCTTCTGAAGAAATTAATATTTTAATTGAATTAAGACACTATGTAGAATGAGAGAAATAAACCATTAGAATTATATAGTCACAGAGGGCTGAAATTAGAAAGTAATCTAAATAGTATCTTGTCCAGCTGTACAGATTGTAAGGCCCCATCCCCAAAGATTCTGATTTAATTATTCTAGTGTAGGACCTGAACGTCTATAGTCCAGGTGATTCTGTTGAGGGTTAGCTGAGGTCCAAATTTAGAGGTCCATTTTACAAATGTCATAGGGTGAAAATTGAGCTGCATATTTGGAGAATAGAAAAATATAATTGTAATGCTATCCATAGGTTCTTCTTAGATTCAACTAAATATTTATACTCTCAATGCTATAACATCACACTTGCTGTGAGTCTACTCAATGATACGGGTCAGATGACAGAGGTTCTCTCCATGGGAGTCCTTGCAGCAATTCCTGTAGATGAAAGTTCACAGCTCTCTGGAAGCTATCCTCTCTCCTTAGGTGACACAGTTCAGTTTCAAGACACAGTTCCACATCAGGCAGTTGGGTAACTGCCCTGAATTGTTTCAATTTTAATGTGTGGATTGTGTCAAGAATTTCTGAATTAAAAAAAAAATGGTAGCAATTCTTAAACAACAGCTTTCTCCTACTGTGAACTTAGAGATAAAGAAATTGTAATGGCCAGGATTATTCTTTTTGCATCCATTATGTCTATATTAAGAAAATGACTTTGGAGAAGTACCTAATACAAACTATGAAATGATGCTGACTTCAACTTCCAATAAGTGATGCTTTACTTCCTTGAATAGGTTTTAGCATGATCAGCTACACACTTGAGTTGAATGGTTATATACTTCAATTTTCATTCATGATTACAGGGACTGTAAGAGATTACAACTGTCTGGAAATAAAAAGCTACATAGTGAACAAAAGAAAAGCTCTTAGTCTCAAACTGATTTAATATAAAAACTAAACAAAATCAGGAACACCAAAAACAAAACATAAAACTCTGTTGCGATAAAACTCTTAACCCTGTAATATCCTGATGTGAACTGAAAATCTTTAAGATAAAACACATAACTATCATTGAGATTTTTTTTTTTTTTTACTATATGTGAGATAAAAAGTCATTGTGCAAGGAGTTAAAGACCTTGCCAGAACAGTACTTGGCATATAGTTGCTCAACAATTATTCACAGAATAAACAAATGAACAACAAAAAAGGCATCATTACACTTTAAGGCCACCAGGGGCTCTTAATTCTAAGACAAGCATTATAGAGAATGGTGGCATTGCAGAAAAAAGGAACATATATGCTAAGAACATTTGGCCCTGAAATATCCATACTTACATCTTTTCCCTTTCTCTTACCCTCTCCCAGAAACTTTGCATGCCACAAAACAGCTACTGAAATGCATCTGGAAGAGTTCTACGTCGCAGTTATATTTATGTCTCCTTGAACATTAGGTACTTTATATGTAGGAGGGGAAATATACAAGAGAATAAAATTGGGGGGAAATATCTAGAGGTATGATAACAAGATTGGAAAAGCGTCTATTAAAAGAACAAGGAAAATTGCAATCTAACTGGAAATAAACTGCAGTATTTTCCTTGATATCAAATGTTCTCAGGTCACTTGATGGAATTAATTGATAAATACTAACTACTAGGAATGAATTGATGCACTCTAGGCTTAGTAAAAGGACATTAGGGTTAAGTTTCAATATAATTGAAGATACTTGTCTTAAGGTGAAATCTTTACAGTCTAATTTGGAGACTTCATATTAGCATTATAATGTAAATAGCACAGTCAAGAGTAACTGGACAAATGATTTTAAATGTATCTTTTGGACAAAGGACAAATAAGATACACAATCTTTTTCATATGTTTTCTCCTGCTTTCGTTTATACAAGTACAATAAAGCAATTCAAGGATAAGATTAGAAGCTCTTATCACACCCATTTGTGGGCAAGTGATTCAGTGCAATGTAGTACTCAATATCATTTGACAGGGCAGGCTTAAGTGGCTCAGTAATGGAATCCCCTCCTTGTACTCTATAATACTCATCTATCTCCTTTATTCAAGGCTATGATCTTAACCAGACTCAGTATTAAAGCAGGCTAGCATTTAGCAAATAAAGGAGAAATTTTAGAAGTTTTTATACTTATTAATGTCCTCTTTGGAACTGAGAGCTAGAATAAAGTAAACCACTTTTGTAAGGCTAAAATAAGTCTTAACAAATGAGTCCAAATTCTCAAAATCTTCTTACTTTTAAGTAGTAATGTATGGGGAAAAAAATATTATGGTAAACTCAATAGTGGAATAACTAATAAATAGCATGGCTGAAGTTAACTGTTCAGCTTTTTACCTTCAGATCTTTTTCTAAGAAAGCATTTGATGTTCATTGATATTAACAATTAGTTTTTGTATGCACTGAAAATATTGGTTTTGTTTGATTTGTAATTTATATTAGTCACTGTGGTTTCAGAAGCAAACTAGGAATTAAGGAACATGAACATATATAGATACACATACTACTTATCTATTTTTTATAATAGAAATCTATTGCATAATAAATTTTCCCATTAGATGTCTGACATTTTTCTAAAACATAAATCAAATTTCTGGAGATCAACTATACTTTAAGGGTCCAATTTAATTGTATCTTTTATTACTAATATACCTATCTGATAGGACAAATAATAGCCCTTCTATTGTTCTATATGATGGTGACATTGCTATGTCCTCACTAAAGACGAACTGCTTTCACACATTTTCATATGATGAGTCATATTGAAACATTAGTTAAATACCCTCACAGATCTATGGTAACACACATGGGTTTATCAGACTAACAGGTTCTAAATTAGAAACCTGTGTTTGGTAGTGTTATTTCTAGACCAAATCAATAGTTTGATATTTTCTTGGGATTATGTGAATTAGGCAAATGTTAATATTCAAATCATCATATATTTTATTTATCCTATATTGATAGACATTTTAACATGGTTATGAGTTATTGCAAGGTAATTGTAAATTTTCTCTTCAGACAACTTTCTTTCTAAATTATTAAATATAAAATGGAAAACGATGGCATCTGTCATTATTTTTGCATTGCATTTAGGGTCATGACAACATAACAAGAAAATAATCACCCCATATCCTTCATACAGAGTTAACCATGTAGTCTTGAGGCAATATAATAAAGTAAGGAGAGTTAGGCTTTGAAGCTGTATGGTATTTTAGAACTTTATATGAATATGCTAAAAATGTAAGCCATTTCTTGTTTTTAACCTGAAAATGAGCCTTGATGTTAATACACTGCAGGTGTGTTATGTTCTAGCCATGTGGCCTTGGGCAAGTTCCTCAGACTCTGAGATTGAAGTAATGATCATATTAAGAGGAGTGAGAACAGACTAGGGTACAGAAAAGAGAAACTAATCTCGGTTACATTTTTTTTCCCATCAAACTCTGGTCAAAACATTTGTATCATTACAAGATTTCATATATCATTTTTATGGCACCATCCTAAACCCTGTAATGAATGGTTGGGATCACCTACCCAGAAAATATAAGGCATTTAACTGCTAGAATGTGGAGTAATAGGCATATCTTTATATTATGTAGTAAACAATTTTTTTTTGCATTTTGATGAAGAAGGGAGGACAGAAACTGCATCAAAAGAGATTTAACATGGCTGCCAAGGTTCAGTGACAAAAAATGTATGGTGGATATTTTCTCAAAGTTAGTTGCAGTTGTCTCCATGGACATTCTCAAGGCCTATCACATCTCTATTTTAACCAAGTGATATTGGGCTGAATAAATATTCTGTTTAAGACCCTCCTGACTCTTTTCTTTTTCTTTTTGTGGAAAAAGAAAATATTCTTATTTCTGAAGGGCCAGAAAACCGCTGGTCTCTATTACACATGATTTAGTTATGGTAAATCCTGTTCTTCTCTTTCTAAATCTATGAAATCATCCTTTAATGAAAATGTTAACTAGGCTCAGTCCTAAATGCTAGTTGTCTTAATAACCCCTTCCATATTATATATCATCCATAATTCAGAATAAGTAGGCCTAATTGAGAGTTCATTTTATCTCTGTAAATAATTCAGTTTAAAATAGTATGCAAGATTCACTACTCTCTAATCACTATTTTAATGCCGTTGAAATAACAATAAGTTATCTTACATTTATAAAGAATGTCACAGTTTTCAAAAGAACATGAAATCCATGATTTGTTGCTCAAAAATCTCCTGTGTACACAATTGGTATAATTATAAGCCTTGGTTAAAGATTTTAACATCACTGATACTTATATTCATCAATATTCATTGTCTATTAGATTCTTGACCTTTAAAATAATTTAGATAGGTCAGAAGAACAAGATAATTATTATTAATTCAACACATAATCATTTAGTTCTTTTTAAAAAATTGTTTTCTTTATTGATTTCAGAGAGAAAGGAAGGGAGAGGGAGAGAGAGAGAAACTTCAATGAAAGGGAACATCGAGTGGCCGCCTCCTGCATGCCCCCCACTGGGGATTGGGCCCACAACCAGGGCATGTGCCCTGACCAGGAGTGGAACCAGAGACCTCTTGGTGCATGGGTCGATGCTCAACCACTGAGCCACATCAACCAGGCAAGTTCTTATTGTGTTCCATGCACTACAATACATTTCTTTTAGTAATTCGAAACAGATCATGTTGGAATTTGGGGCAATTCCATTCCCCTTCTATATGCATTTGTAGGAAAATAATGACAATTCTCAAAGTAGCCAGTTTCTGGTTTTGTGCACTACATTTTCTCTACAATTCCTTTTGAAACTTCCACAACTCTCCCATCTTCCAAACAGGGAAGATACTTGCAAAACAAAATTTCAAATGAAAGAAAATCTTGGTAACTTATGCACAAATAGAGCATCTGTCTACTTACCTCAAGTGTCATCCTAAGCGAAACAAGCCAAACAGAGAAAGTCAAGTATCATATGATCTCACTTATTTGTGGAATATAATGAACATAACAGTCTGAGGAATGGGGTAGTACCAGAGACATGAAAGTGGGGTACAGACTGAATATCCGCAAAAGAGGGGGTGGTGGCGGAGAGATAAACCACAGAACTTATATGCATGTATGCATGAACAATGGACATGGACAACAAAGCTGGGGACAGGGCAGGGAGGGGGGACGAGGAATTAGTGGGGGGAAAAAAGGAGAAACATCTGTAACAAAAATAAATTAATTAAATAAAAATAAATAAATAAAAAAGAAAGAGGTAAAAAAAAAAGTAATTAGAGACATTACTCATAAAGCTAAAGATCTCTTTAATCACTACCTCTGATCCACTTCTCCACTATACTAAGGTAAATACTATTAAAATTTTGGTTTATACCCTTCCAATAATTTTTTTAAACTTACACATATACATATATTTAGCCATGCACATTCTTTTTTTTTTTCCTTTAACTTTATTTTTATTATTGACATTATTGCAGATGTCCCCATTTTCCCCTGCTTTGCCCACCTCCACCCAGTTCCCAGCTCCCTTCCCTTTTGCCATCTCCACAGTGTTGTCTGTGTCCATGGGCTATGCATATATGTTCTTTGGCTAATCTCTTCACCTTCTTTTTGCCCATCCCCCTCTCCTCCATGGATACATGCCTCTGGGTCTATTTTGTTTGTTAGTTTATTTTGTTCATTAGATTCCACATATAAGTGAGATAATATGGTAGTTTTCTCTGACTGGCTTATTTCACTTAGCATAATAATCTCCAGTTCCTTCCCTTTTTACAGCCATGTAGTATTCTATTGTGTAAATATACCACAGCTTTTTTTTATCTCCTCATGTACTGATGGGCACTGGGGCTGTTTCCAGATCTTAGCTATTGTAAATAATGCGGCTATGAACATAGGGGTGCATATATTCTTTCTGATTGCTGTTTCAGGCTCCTATATTTCCAGACTTGGTATTGCTAGGTCAAATGGCAGTTCCATTTTAAATTTTTTGAGTATTCTTTAGTGTTATTTTATGTTTTAATATTGATAAATATATCCAGATATGTTAATCATATAATTTATTCACAAATATTTTTGAAATATTCCCACATATAAAAACACAAATTAAGTGCCTTTTATTTAATTTCACTGTATGTTTTATATTTCATATGTTTTGGTATACTTTGTTTACTCTTCCTTTGTTATTTTTTTGTCTCTTTCGGGAATAAAATTTTTCTATCATAAATGCATGCATGTCTTTTTATATATGTTTACAAATGTTTCTCTAAGGGAAAATACCAAAGGTTGAATTTCTGGGTGATGGGTTTTAGATTTCATTGATATACATCAGTGTAGCCATTTCATCAACCTTTTAACTACTAACAGTATTTAAAATTTTATCAATCTGTTCAGTAGAAAATAGTACATATATGTTGTTTAATTGTATTTTCCTGATTAGTAATGAAGTGGAGAAATTCCTTCATTTTTATGGGCTTCTTTATTGTCTTTAAATATTTTCATTGTTTTAAAATTAGATTGTTACTAAGCAGAAAACATTTGCATATTCAGAATAGTAATCCTTTTATATATACATTACAAAAATTTTCTCCAATAATGAAACTTATTTTATACATCCACTAGTTTTGTTCTTTCAGGTCCCTTTTTGTTTCCTTAGTAATTGTTCTTTTTCAATAATGGCTACCTCTTTATTTCTTGGACAATCATGAATATAATTTGTTATTAATAAATTTTTGTTACAGTTGTTCCCCCCCCACTGATTCCCCCTTCCCCCTCCCTCCCTGCCCTGTCCCAGCTTTGTTGTCCATGTCCATTGTTCATGCACACATGCATATAAGTTCTGTGGTTTATCTCTCCCCCACCACCCCCCTATTTAGGGGATTGTCAGTCTGTACCCCACTTCCACGTCTCTGAGACTACCCCATTATTCAGATTGTTATATTCATTATATACCACAAGTAAGTAAGATCATATGATACTTGTCTTTCTCTGTTTGGCTTGTTTCACTTAGGATGATACTTTCCAGGTCCCTCCATGTAGTCTCAAAGGATAAGAAATCCTTCTTTCTTACAGCTGCATAGTACTCCATTGTGTATATGTACCACTGCTTTTTTATCCATTTGTCTACTGATGGACATTTGGACTGTTTCCAGCTCTTAGCTATTGTAAATAGTGCTGCTACAAACTTGGGGGTACATATATTCTTTCTGATTGGTGTTTCAGGCTTCTTAGGGAATATTCCTAGAAGTGGGATCACTGGGTCAAATGGAAATTCAATTTTTAATTTTTTGAGGTAACACCATATTGTTTTCCACAGTGGCTGCACCAGTCTGCATTCCCACCAGCAGTGTACTAGAGTCCCCTTCTCTCCACACCCTCGCCAACACTTGTTGTTTGATGATTTGTTGATGGCGGCCATTCTGACAGGTGTGAGGTGATACCTCATTGTTGTTTTAATTTGCATCTCTCTGATGATTAGTGATGTTGAGCATTTCTTCATATGTCTCTCATCCATTTGTATGTCCTGTTTGGAGAGGTGTCTATTTAGTTCCTCTGCCCATTTTTTAATTGGGTTCTTTGTCTTCCTTTTGTGGAGTTGTATGAGCACTCTATATATATTGAAAATTAACCCCTTATCTGATATATAATTGACAATTATGCTCTCCCATACAGTGGGTAGCCTTTCCATTTTGATGGTTGTATCTTTTGAGTTTCATGGAGTCCCATGTGTTCATATTCTCCTTTGTTTCTATTGCCTTAGGTAATGTATCAGTAAAAATTCTGCTGCATATGATGCCTGAAATGTTGTTGCCTACATTTTCTTCTAGGATTTTAATGGATTCATGAGTCACATTTAAGTCTTTTATCGATTTTGAGTTTATTCTTGTGTAGGGTGTAAGTTGATGGTCTAGTTTCATTTTTCTGCATATAGCTGTCCAATTTTCCCAGCACCATTTATTAAAGAGGCTGTCATTACCCCACTGTATGCTCTTGCCACCTTTGTCAAATATTAATTGAGCATATCGCCTTGGGTCCATTTCTGGGTTCTCTGTTCTGTTCCACTGGTCTATATGCCTGTTCTTGTGCCAGTTCCAGGCTGCTTTGATAATGGTGGGTTTGTAGTATAACCTGAGATCTGGTAATGGGATCCTTCCAACTTTGTTCTTCCTTTTCAAGATTGCTTTGACTATTCGAGGTCTCTTTTGGTTCCGTATGAACTATTGAAGTACTTGTTCTAATTCTGTAAAGTATGCCGTTGGTGTTTTGATGGGGATTGCATTGATTCTATAGATTGCTTTGGGTAATATGGACATTTTAGTGATGTTAATTCTCCCAATCCATGAACAGGGTATGTGCTTCCACTTTTTTATATCTTCCTCTATTTCTTTTTTCAATGACTTTTAGTTTTCTGCGAATAGATCCTTTATTTCTTTGTTAAGTTTATTCCTAGGTATCTTAATTTTTTGCAGCAATGGTAAATGGGATTGTTTTCTTAGTTTCTCTTTCTGTGAGTTCATCCTTGGTGTACAAGAATGCCATCAATTTCTTGATGTTAATTTTGTATCCTGCTACTTTGCCAAATTCACATTTTAAGTCTAGTAAATTTTTGATGGAGTATTTTGGGTTTTCTACGTATAGTATCATGTCATCTGCAAATAATGACAGTTTCACCTCCTCCTTTCCAATTTGGATCCCTTTTATTTTTTCTTCCTGTCTGATTGCTGTGGGTAATAATACTTCTAGTACTATGTTAAATAAGAGTGGTGAAAGTGGGCATCCTTGCCTTGTTCCTGTTCTTAAGGGAAATGCTTTTAGTTTTTGCCCATTGAGTATGATGTTGGCTGTAGGTCTTTTATATAGGGCCTTTATTATGTCGAGATATGATCCTTCTATTCCCACACTGCTGAGCATTTTTATCAGAAATGGATGCTGGATTTTTTCGAAGGCTTTTTTGGCATCTATTGATATGATCATGTGTTTTTTATTCTTCATTTTATTTATGTGGTGTATCATGTTTATTGATTTGTAAATATTGTACCAGCCTTGCATCCCTGGGATGAATCCCACTTGGTCATGGTGGATAATTTTTTTGGTGTATTGCTGGAGCTGATTTGCTAGTATTTTGTTCAGGATTTTGGCGTCTATGTTCATCAGGGATATTGGCCTGTAGTTTTCTTTTTTTGTAGTGTCTTTTTCTGTTTTGGAATTAGAATTATGTTGGCTTCATAAAACGAGTTTGGAAGTCTTTCTTCTTCTTGAATTTTTTGAAATAGTTTGAGGAGAATGGGTGTTAGTTCTTCTTTGAATGTTTGGTAATACTCCCACGTGAAGCCATCCAGGCCTGGGCTTTTGTTTGCTGGGAGAGTCTTGATTACATCTTCAATTTCTTCTCTTGTTATAGGACTGTTCAAGTTTTCTCTCTCTTCCTGGTCCAGATTTGGGAGACTATGTGTTTCTAGAAATTTGTCCATTTCACTTAGATTGTCGAATTTGTTGCCATATAATTGTTCATAGTGGTTGTTAACAATCTTTTGTATTTCTGTGGTGTCAGTTGGTACTTCTCCTCTTTCATTTCTGATTTTGTGTATTTGGGTTCTCTCTCTTTGTTTCTTGGTGAGTCTAGCTAAGGGTCCATCAATCTTGTTTATCTTTTAGAAAAAAACAGCTCTTTGTTTCATTGATCCGTTGAATTGATTTTTTTTTGTTGTTGTTCTCTATGTCGTTTATTTCTGCTCTGATCTTTACTATTTTCTTCCTTCTACTTGCTCTGGGGTTTTCTTTTTGTTTGCTCTCTAGTTCTCTAAGTTGTGAGGTTAGATAGTCTATTAGAGATTTTTCTTGTTTCTTGAGTTAGGCCTATAGTGCTATGAACTTCCCTCTCAGAACTGCTTTCGCTGCATCCCATATATTTTGTGTTGTTGTGTGTTCATTTTCATTGGTTTCCATTAAGTTTTTGATTTCTTCCTTGATCTCCTCGGTGACCCATTCATTGTTTAATAACATGCTATTTTGCTTCCTTGAGTTCAAATGTCTTTGTATGTTCTTCTTGCAATTGATTTCTAGTTTCATGCCATTGTGATCTGAGAAGATGCTTGATATGATTTCAGTCTTCTTGAACTTGTAGAGACTTAGTTTGTGCCCTAGCATGTGGTCTATCTTTGAGAATGTCCCATGTGCATTTGAGAAGAATGTGGATTCTGTAGTTTTGGGGTGGAGTCTCTGTCGATATTTATTCAATCCATTTGGTCTAGTGCTTCATTTAGAGTCTCTGTTTCCTTGCTAATTTTTTCTTTAGAGGATCTATCCAGTGATGTCAGCGGGGTGTTGAAGTCCCCTGCTATGATTGCATTGCTATCGATTTCTCCTTTGATGTCATCCAGAAGATTTTTAATATATTTTGGTGCTCCTATATTGGGTGCATATATGTTTATCAAGGTTATATCTTTCTTTTGGGTAGATCCTTTCAATATTATATACTGACCTTCTTTGTCTCTAGTTATGGTTTTCATTTTGAAGTCTATTTTATCAAATATGAGTATTGCTACCCCAGCTTTTTTTTCCTTTCCATTTGCTTGGAAGATTTTTTTCCATCCCTTCCTTTACAATCTGTGTGAGTCTTTTGTTGTGAGGTGGGTCTCTTGTAAACAACATGTAGATGATTCATACTTTCTTATCCAATCAGCTACTCTGTGTGTTTTTTTTTTTTTTTTTAATGGGAGCATTCAATCCATTTACATTTAAGGTGATTATTGATATGTACTTATTTATTGCCATTTTTGTTTAGTGTGGTTCTATTTTAATTCCCATTTCTCCTGCTAATTACAGCAGTCCTTTTAACATTTCTTGCAGTGCTGGTTTGGTGCTAATGTATTCCCTTAGCCTTTTTTTTTTTTTTTTTGTCTGGGAAGCTCTTTATTTGACCTTTCATTTTGAATGATAGCCTTGCTGGGTAGAGTAGTCTTGTATTCAGGTCCTTGTTTTTCATGACCTTGATTACTTCATGCCATTCCCTTCTGGCCTGTAGTGTTTCTTGTGAGAAGTCAGCCGAGAGCCTTATGGGGTTTCCTTTGTAGGTAACCTGTTGCTTATCTCTTGCTGCTTTTAGGATTCTCTCTCTTTGTCTTTAATTTTTGGCATTTTGATTACTATGTTTCTTGGTGTAAGCCTGTTTGGGTTCTTGTTACTTGGGCCTCTCTGTGCTTCTTGAACTTGAATACCTTCTTCCTTCACCAAATTAGGAAAGATTTCTGTCACTATTTTTTGAATATATTCTCTAACCCTTGCTCATTTTCTTCTTCTTCGGGGACTACTATTACGTTTCCAGTTGTCCCACGGTTCTCTTAAGCTGTCTTCCTGTTTTTTAATCGATTTTTCCTTTTGGTTTTCTGATTGGTTGATTTTTTCTACTCTGTCTTCTAATTCACTGATCCAGTCCTCAGCTTCCTCTACTCTGCTTTTTAGAACTTATAATGTGTTTTTCATTTATGATATGTTGTTTTCAATTTCTAACTGGTTGATTTTCAACATTTCTATGTCTTTACTCATGGTGCTCATGTCCTTACCAATGCTGTTGTTCTTCCTCAAGATCATGCCTCTAAATTCTTGTTCTGTTAACTTGCTTAACTGCACCTCATTTATCTCAGCTTCTGTAGAGGTCTCTTGTTCTTTCATTTGGCTTTTGTTTCTGTTTTTCACCATTTTGGCTATCACAGTGGGCTTTGGAGTCTGCCAAATTTTCCCTGTGGGTGTTGGTGTTCTGCTGTTTGTGGCTTTCTCTCCTGGGTTTGGATGAGGCAGGGAGGACCCACTTTAAACACCATTGTCAAGTATTAACTTTCCTCTTGCTTTTTATTTGCCTGGAGGCTATTAGTAGAGGTCACCTGAAGAACCTTGGTTTCTGAGTTGCCTGAAAAACTCTCTCAGGTGCTTAGTGTAAGAGGATTTCCCGAGGGTGGGGCAGATGATGGTTGTTAATGACCTCAATTAGCATTTCAATGGCCACCAGGTGTGGTTGAATCTCTGAGGGAGGGGCCTCCGCCTCTCCCCAGGGCCCTGGGAAGGCTTAAGATGACAACAGTCCTGCATGGCTGCACTCAGCAAAAGCTCTGAGCACCCTCCAAAACCCGAGTGTCCCCACACAGTTTCAGTCCAGGCTGCCCTCCCTCTGCCGGAGCTCAAGGTGAGTGGCTGCTGACAATTTAGCCTCTGTCCAGAGTCTGTGTCATGGAGCCGCCTGGGACTTTTAACACAAGGGCGCTGCTACCAGCTAAGGGCTGCGAGTTTGCGGGACCAGCCTAGGGCATAGCCCTCAGGTGACTCCGTAGGACTCAGTCTTGGACGCAGCCGAGGCGGCAGCAGCTTCCAGCTGAGTCCCCTGGTCCCAGCTGAGTCCCCTGGTCCCAGCCCAGGCTTCTGGGGACTCGCGTCCTCGCCAGCCTACCAGGATTGAGTCAATGTCCCTGATTATGTGGTCCTCCAGGCTGCTTTTTGGTTGCCCCTTCCTGACGATTTGTCTTTATTTTCATTGTAAATCCAGTTTGGTCATGGGAGATGGTCTGTGTAGCTCCATTCACTCTGCCACCATTTTTTTTTTTTGAATATAATTATTTTTCGTAATTTTTCCCATTTTGGTCATTTCATCTGGAATAATTTTTAGTCTGTTGTCATTGTTGATAAATTGAAGACACTATTATTTTTAAAAACATGATAAAATATCTTTAGTCATAATATAGCCATGGCTCTTTCTATAAATGAAAAGATGGATGAAGGAGAATCAGAGTTGACAGATGAGAGCAGGGGGTGTGGCAAAGTTAGCAGAGTCAGTGAAGAAGATGTGATGATGTTGCTGCTTTGAAAATGGAAGCAGAAGCTATAAGCCAAGAAATGCAGGCGGTTTCTAGTAGCTGGACAAGTTCAGGAAACACATTGTTCCCTGAAGCTTCCAAAAGTGATGTAGCCCTGCTCACACCGTGATTTAGTCCAATAGATTTCTGACCCATAGAACTGTGAGATGATATATTTTTGTTGTTTTCAGCCACTAATTTTGTGATAATTTATTACAGCAACAATATTGAAAGTAATATACTAGTTTACCCAGCTCCAGCCTCCTAAAGGCCAGAGCCTGCCAAAAGATGCTTTCTTCAATCAATCTCCATTTTACACATCAGTTTTCACAGGGAGCTTAGTTCCAGTTAACAACCTTCTTGAAGAGCCATGGTAGTCCTGTAGAGGCACAGGATACAAATTCCAGGACATCTCTTCCTACTGCTACATTTTGGTCCCAGCATAGTTTTCCCTTAGATCTGCCTACCATGCTGTGCACATGTTTTGTATTTGGTCTGGAGAGGTTTACTTTGTTGGAATATGTTTTTAATCTATTTTTATATGTTATTTATAATTGATACTAGAACAATAGTTATAACATTTTATTGACCTTTTGGTGAAGACAGTTGTATAAAGTAATGTTTAAGGATGCCCTACTATCCTAGCAGCAATCAATGCATACATTTATAATTTCAAGTCCTTTCCTCTTACTCAATAGAGTATGTTTTTGCAGTCATCGTAGTTATGTGCTATTTCCACTGCCCTCTGAGTCTTGAAATGCCCTTTCATTGTCATATATTCTTGAAATCACAAAGTGGAAATCAACACTTACTGGTCAGCTGAGTCACCTTTGAAAGTTCCATCTATAAGTTCTAGGACACTGATTTTCCTTCTGGGCCCAAAAGATATAATGTCTTTTGCTCACAGTTCTAATAAATTAACTCAGATCAGTTTAAAAAATATATATAAAAAAAAACCCTCCTGTTAAGATTAAGACTAATTTTTAAAGGAAAGCCAAAAGTTTAAGGATAAAGTCATGAAATTTCAACATATTTATAAATATAATTGTCCATGGAATTAAGGAAACTCCTCTCCAAGGTAAAATATAAGACAGCAAAAAATATATATTGTGATTTACAGTAATTGAAATATATGAATGTTCACTTTCAGGCTCCATCTGAAACTCTCTTTATTGCTCCTAGGACATGCGCATTAGACACAGGATTTCTACCTTCACAGCTCTGATTCCATCAACAATGTCAGCACTGTATGCATGTAAGTTGATAATGACTCCTAATAAAGTAGCAAAATCGAAGCTGAAGCTTGTGTGAAAGGTTGATCCAAATAAATAACCTGAAGCTGAATTTCTACTTCTTTCTGTTTAGAGATCTCATAAAAATAAGTTTCACTCAAAAGGAACTCTCAAAAGTCAGCGTTTAATCATTGATTTCAATTAAGTTATATTTGAAAAATAATGTTGTGTGATGAATATGCTAACTGCAGTGACCAGCTATAGAACTTTGCAATCTGAAAAAAATAGGAGTGTCTTAAACTTCTTTTGCTAATAGCTGCAGCCTATAATATGATTTGTAGATTACTAAGGAGATAATATTTCTGAAAAATTAGGTATAACATTTTTAGTAACCCTTTATTAACATAGAATATTTTAAAAAACAGTTCTTAATAATAGTTTTCATTTAGCTCAATTATTAAAATTCAAATGGGACCAGAATTAACTTAGAATCGAAAGAACTGGATTAACCCACATATAAAGGTCTATGTAAGTTCTTATTTATAAAGCAGAATTGTGTGTGTGTATATATATATGTGTATATATATATATATATGAGAATATTAAATAGTCTTATAATAAATTATCATCTATCGGTATCTGTTGTACTTCATCTTTCTATCTCTATATTCGATATATATAAATAGTTCTACATTTCTATAAATGTTTATCATGATGTCATGTTTCTTAAGTTTTACAAAAATTCAAAGAAGAGCAACATTTTTTAACTTATCTTTATTGTTGAATGTATTACAGATGTCCCTCTTTTTCCCCCTTGACCCCTTCCTTCCCAATCCCATCCCCCTGCTTCCTTCCCCACACTATTGTCTGTGTCTATTTGTTATGCGCATATGCATAGAAGTTCTTTGGTTTCTCTCTTCCTGCCCCACCTCCCTGCTTCCCTTTGAGGTTCATCAGTCTAACAACCAATTTGTACTTCCTAATCTCATTTTTTTCACCCAGACTCCCTCCCATCTGGCAACCAACAAAAAGTTCTCTGTATCTATGAGTCTGTTTCTATTCTGCTAGCTCATTTTGTTTGTAGATTCGATTGTTGGTAGATGTGTATTTGTTGTCATTTTATTGTTCATATTTTTTTATCTTCTTCTTCAAGAAGGTCCGTCAACAATTCATATAATACTGGTTTGGTGGAGACAAGAGTAACTTTTAAAATTAAGGTCATTTACTTCTATATTATAGTCTATCCCATCCTGACTGATACATTATTTCATTTTCCATATGGTGCACTGTAACTGATTTGACGGTCATGTTCTGTCTGTCATATTTTATCTTTCCAGTAGTATCAATTACTTCACCCATGCTACTCCCAATAATGAATGCCCTTCCATCTGCTTTTATGATTGCCATTAACTACAAAAGTGAGATTTATAGAGCAGCACAAACTTTGGGAGCTTCCCAAGAATCTTGGGAGGGAAAGAGAATATGGATAAGAAGGAGGTACTTTAACCCTCTAATTCCCAAATTAGCAAAATAAACACGTAAAAATACTCTCTAACAACATGTAAACATAATTATTTATTTCTGAATAATAGCACTGTTTTCTGGAAATTTACCTTTTAGACTTTTATTATCAAAATTTCCATCCAATTAATGCTTATTTATTAATAATGCCTTTATTCTTTATATGTTACTGTGATCATTTTATTTTTCCCTATTTTCAAGTTTAACACTTTCTGCTTCAAATGAGAGAATTGCAAAGTGTCCCAAAATGCTTATCCTTTTGGTGCCTCTTTTCTCTATCAGAGAGCCCTCTAATATTTCCCAGGAGCTTAAACACTCATGAATTATTTATCTCCCTTCCACCAAGCCCTTCCTTTAGAAAAATTGAACTTGTAGCTAACCTTTTACCTTGGGATTTAAGTAAATGTAATGACCTCTCCTGAACTAGCTGCATTGTAAACCTTGCCATTAAAAAATATGAAAGCCTTGTTGCTTTCACAAACAATCCACTCATTGGCTGGCATTTGGTTGGTTTTCTTGTAAAAAGAACAACTTTCTAAATATCCTCAAAATCAGACAGCCAGAAATTTATTTGCCACCAACTTAGTTTGTTTCAATAAGTCTCCACATATACTAAACACATCTCCTTTGGATTTTATTTGCCACTTATAAAAAATTACTGTGTAGACTTCTGGTCAAGATGGCGGCACAGGTAAACACAGTACTCACCTCCTCCCACAACCACATCAAAATTACAACTAAATTACAGAACAATCATCATTCAAAACCACCTGAAATCCTGCTGAATGGAAGTCCTACAACTATGAAATTAAAGAAGCAGCCACATCGAGATTGGTAGGAGGGGTGGAGGCAGACGGGCTGGTCCCACACCCATGTGTGGTGGATAAAAATCAGGAGGGACACCTTGGCTGGGATGGCCCTCTTCAGGGACAGTCCTGAAGAGTGAGGGGTCCCCGTCCCATACCAGGTGCCCCGCTCAGGGTTCCAGTGCCAGGAAGATAAGTCTCCATAACTTCTGGCTGGAAAAACCAGTGGGAACTGAGGCTCAGGGAGGCTGAGGCAGCTGGAGCCCCAGGCAGCTCCCCTTAAAGGGCCCGAGCACAGACTTACTCAGACTTGCTCCCTCTAAGCTCAGAGGGGAAGCAGGTTGAGGGGAACCAGAGACATACAGGGAAGAACTGAGTATTTTGCCATCAGGGCAAAAGCTGGAGGGTCTGTTTTCTTTCAGACAGATGTACTGGTGGAAGCCGTTATTTGTTTGGTAAGCCCTTAACCCATGGGGTCAGCAGACAGACACAATATCTGGGACTTCAGTGACCAGGCTCATGCTGTTTGCCTCACCCTGGTGATTCCCTGAGGCCCTGCCCACCCCAAACTTTCGGGCCCACCCAAGCTGTTTTTACTGGCTTTACCATAGGAATGACCTGTCTTAGCTAATTCTTTAGATTTTTCTAAAATCTCTCAAATAAGCAGCATATGGCTTCAGTGAGCCCCATAACACTGGCTAAGTGGCCCCATGTCTGGCACTAGCAGTAGTGGGCCTTGGTTCATAGCTTGGCTTTGCCTGGGCACCTCCAAGCCCAGGAAAAGAAGCAGCCATCAGCAGACCTCTTTGCAGCTTATGCCTGGTGGCCCCGGGTAGAACACAGGCAGTGGCTGACCTTGGTCTGCACCTCCTGGGAGGCCCCAGAGCCAGCACACCCAGTGGGCCACTTCAGACCACGTCAAAGCATCATGAACCAACCACCTCCACCAGCCACACACTCAAGAAGTGGACTCAGTGAGTACCAGAGCCCTGCTGAAGTAAGTCTTGCTCTCTCTGATGTGCCTTTGCATAGCTAATCCTCCAAGGTAGCCAGAGGTCAGTGGTCAGCAGGCACATCTGATCAGCCTGAGTAAATTCCTCCCATTGATGTGCCAACAGCAATGAATACTCAATTATAACTGAAGGTGTACAGTCCACATGGGGGGGTGCACCTCAAGTGCCTAACTGGGGTGATCAGGGAGGCTGTGCCACTAGACCCTACATAACACTTACAATAATAGGCCACCCTAGGAAGCCTAGGAGATATAGCAACTCTACCTAATACATAGAAACAAACACAGGAAGGCAGCCAAAGTGAGGGGACAAAGAGACTTGTCCTAAATGAAAGAACAGAAAAAAACTCCAGGAAAATAATTAAAGGAAATAAAGATAAGCAATTGATATGATGTAGAGTTCAAAACACTGGTTACAAGGATGCTCAAGGAATTTAGTCCCGATTTCAAGGACATAATAAAGGACAAGACAGAAATGAAGGAGGCACTAACTGAAATGAAATAAAGAATAATTTACAGTGTATCAACAGTACAGTAGGTTAAGCTGGGAATCAAAAGAAAAAAAAATAATCCAAAAAGAGAGGATAATGTAAGGAGCCTCTGGGAAAATTTCAAGCGTACTAACATTTGCATCAGAGGGGTGCTGGAAAAAGAAGAAAGAGAGCAAGAAATTGAAAACCTATTTGAAAAAAGAATAACAGAAAACTTCCCTAACTTGATGAAGGAAACAGACATACAAGTCCAGGAAGCACAGAGTGTCCCAAACAAGATGAACTCTAAGAGGCCCACACCAAGACACATCATAGTTAAAATGCCAAAGGTTAAAGACAAAGAGAGAATCTTAAAAGCAGCCAGAGAAAAGCAGTTTGTTATCTACAAGGGAGCTCCCATAGACTATCAACTGATTTCTCAAAAGAAACTTTGCAGGCCAGAAGGGAGTGGCAAGAAATATTCAAAATGATGAAAAGCAAGGACCTACAACCAAGATTTCTCTGTCTAAATGATGCTATCATTTAGAATCTATGGACATATAGAGAGCTTCCCAGACAACAAAAAGCTAAAGCAATTCATCACCACCAAACCAGTATTATATAAAATGTTGAAGGGTCTTCTTGAAGAAAAAGATAAAAAAAATAAATAGCCCAGCCAGTGTGGCTCACTGGTTGAGCGTCAACCCATGCACAAAGAGATCCCTAGTTTGATTCCCAGTCAGGAAACATGCCCAGGTTGTGGGCCAAATCCCCAGTGGGGGGCATGTAGGAGGAGGCCAATTGATGTTCTCACTCATCAATATTTCTGTCTCTCCTTCTCCCTTCTTCTCTCTCTAAAAATCAATAAAGAAAAAAATGAATAAAAGGGCAATAAATACATATCTATCAACAATTGAACAAACCAAATGAACAAGCAGAACAGAAACAGACTCATAAATACAGAGAACTTTTTGATGGTTACTAGATGGGAGGAGGGTTGGGGGCATGAGCAAAAAAGTTGAAGGGATTAATAAATACAAATTGGTTGTTTGACTGACAAACGTCAGAGGGGATGGGGAGGGGGGCAGGAAGAGATAAACCAAAGAACTTATATGCATATACACATAACCAGTGGACAGAGACAATAGTGTGGGTAAGGCAGGATGTGGGTGGGAGTGGGGGGAGGGAGTAAATGGGGAAGAAGGACACAAGGTGGACATCTGTAATACATTCAACAATAAAGATACGCATAAAAAAAAAGACTGTGTAGTACTTAAAATAAAGGGCTAAAAAGATTATAAATTGTTTTTCTTTAGGGTGATTATAAATTTCTTGGTAACATTGAAGCAGTATATTTAACCCTATATCAAGAACACCATTAATAAATGCCTAAACTTTTTCCAGATCAAGTGAATTAGTAGCAGGGGTTGGGCTTAGGTATTTATTGTTCTTAATCAAAAGCTTCACGAGAAATTTTGATGCACAGCCTGAATTGAAAACCACTACTCTAAGGAATACTGAGTATATTTTGTTGTTAAAAAATGTATATGTATATATTTTTTAAATTAAGCCATTGTCTTTTTTTTTTTTTTCTTCTCTTTTTTGTACATGCCTTGAGCAGGAACCAAACCCAGACTCTCTAGTCCACAGGCCAATACTCCAACAGCTGAGCCAAACCGGCCAGAGCCATTGTCTTATTTTTTAAACCTAGTTTATTTTTCATCAAGTAGTTCACACACCACAGACTCATATCACAACATACATTCAGCTTTGATATTAAACTATGGTTCTTAAGAGTTCATGAGATTTGATTAACCTGCTTAAATGTATAGTTCTTGTTTTCTTACCAACAGATACCATATAGAGATAAATAGAAAACCAGCCTTACTGGAGTTTCCTAACTTGTTTCAACCAAATATTGACTCTGCACCGCAGTAGTGAGAACCCCTGGTGGCAGTGAATGGAAACATTATCTCTATGTTTCCCTGACTAGACACAGTAGGGCTCTCTCAGCTGTGCCTTCCAGTCTGACCCACATTATCACTCATAATAGAGGTGGAAGACCATGTCCTATGGATTACCATGGGAGAAGAGACTCTCCATGTATGTGGCTAAAGCAGAAGGTGAAGAAATTATGTGAATAAATACAGAGAGTGGGCTTTTCTATCTCTTTTATTATTTTTAACAAGAACTTTTATATATATATATATTTTTTCTTTTATTAATTTATTCTTGTTACAGATGTTTCTCTTTTTTTTTTTTTTTTTTTTTACCCATTGACACCCTCCTCCTCATCCCCTTGCCCCTTCCCCAGCTTGGTTGTCTATGTCCATTGGTTATGCATACAAGCATATAATTCTGTGGTTTATCTCTTCTCTCCCAACCCCCCTTCTTCTGGGATTTGTCATTCTGTACCATACCTCTGGGTCTCTGGGTCAGTTTTGTTCAGCAGTTTGTTTAGTTCATTACATTCCACAAATAAGTGAGATCATGTGATATTTCTCTTTCTTTGCTTGGCTTGTTTTGCTTAGCATAATACTCTCTAGGTCCTTCAATGCCATCTTAAAGGAGAAGAGAGCTTTCTTTCTTACAGCTGCATAATATTTAATTGTGTACATGTACCACAGCTTTTTAATCCACTCATCTACTGATGGACACTAGGGTTGTTTCCAAATCTTAGCTATTATAAATAGTGCTGCTATGAACATAGGTGTACATATATTCTTTCTGATTGGTGTTTCAGGCTTATTAGGGTATATTCCTAGAAGTGGGATCACTGGGTCAAATGACAATTCAATTTTTAATTTTTTGAGGTAACACCATAGTGTTTACCATAGTGGCTGCACCAGTCTGCATTCCCACCAGCAGTGTACTAGAGTCCCCTTTTCTCCACACCCTCGCCAACACTTGTTGTTTGATGATTTGTTGACAGGTGTGAAGTGATACCTCATTGTTGTTTTAATTTGCATCTCTCTGATGATGATTAGTGATGTTGAGCATTTCTTCATATGTTTCTTGGCCACTTGTATGTCCTGTTTGGAGAAGTGTCTATTTAGCTCTTCTGCCCATTTTTTAATTGGGTTCTTTGTCTTCCTTTGTTGAGTTGTATGAATACTCTATATATTTTTGAAATTAATCCCTTATCTGATGCATCATTGGCAATTATAGTGTCCCATATGGTGGGTTCCTTTTCCATTTTGATGATTGTTACGTTTTCTGTGCAGAAACTTTTTAATTTAATGTAGTCCCATGTGTTCATTTTTTCCTTTGTTTCTCTTGCCTTAGCTGTGGTATCAGTAAAATTTCTGCTGTGTATGATGTTTGAAATTTTTTTTTTCTTCTAGGATTTTTATGGAATCATGGGTAACATTTAGGTTTTTTATCAACTTTGAGTTTATTCTTGTGTATGGTGTAAGTTGGTGGTCTAGCTTCATTTTTTTTGCAAGTAGTTGTCCAATTTTCCCAACACCATTTATTGAAGAGACTGTCTTGACTCCACTGTATGCTCTTGCTCCATTTGTCAAATATTAACTAGGCATATTGTCTTGGGTCAATTTCTGGGTTCTCTGTTCTGTTCTATTGATCTAGTTGTGTGTTCTTGTGCCAGTACCAGGCTGTTTTGATTACAGTGGCTTTGTAGTATAAACTGATATCTGGTAATGTGATCACTCCTACTTTGTTCTTTTTTTTTTTTTTCAAGAATGCTGTGGCTATTCGAGGTCTTTTTTTGGTTCCATATAAACTTTTGGAGTGTTTTTTCTAGTTCTTTGAAATTTGTCCCTGGTATTTTGATGGGGATTGCATTGAATCTATAGATTGCTTTGGGTAGTATGGACATTTTAATGATGTTAATTCTTCCAATCCATGAACAAGGTATGTGCTTCCACTTTTTAATATCTTCCTCTATTTCTTTTTTTCAATAACCTGTAGTTTTCTTGAAGATGTACTTTACTTCTTTGGTTAAGTTTATTCCTAGGTATCTTAATTTTTTTGCTGCGATGGTAAATGGGCTTGTTTTTTTTTAGTTTCTCTTTCTGTGACTTCATCATTAGTGTATAAGAATGCCATCAATTTCTTGATGTCAATTTTGTATCCTGCTACTTTGTCAAATTCATTTTTAACTCTAGTAGATTTTTGATGGAGTCTTTTGTGTTTTCTATGTACAATATCATGTCATGTGCAAATAATGACAGTTTCACTTCCTCCTTTCCAATTTGAATTCCTTTTATTTTTTCTTCATGTCTAATTGCTGTGGCTAAGACTTTTAGTACTATGTTGAATAATGGAAAACAAAGCTGGGGACAGGGCGGGGAGGATGGGGAAGGGGTATATTAGTGGGGAAAAAGGAGGAACATCTGTAACAAAAATGAATAAATTAATTTGAAAAAAAAAGTGTGGCAAAAGTGAGCATCCCTTTCTTGTTCCCATTCCTAAGGGGAATGATTTGAGTATGATGTTGGCTGTAGGTTTTTCATATATGGCTTTTATTATGTTGAGATATGATCCCTCTATTCCCACAATGCTGAGCGTTTTTATCAGAAATAGGTGCTGGGTTTTTTCAAATGCTTTTTCAGCATCTATTGATATGATAATATGGTTTTTATCTTTCATTTGGTTTATGTGGTATATCGCATTTATTGATTTTGTGAATATTTTACCAGCCTTGCATCCCTGGAATGAATCCCACTTGGTTATGGTGAATAATTTTTTTGATGTATTGCTGGATCTGATTTGCTAATATTTTTTTAAGGATTTTGGCATCTGTGTTCATCAGGCATATTGGCCTGTAGTTTTCTTTCTTTGTAGTGTCTTAATCCTGTTTTGGAATTAGGATTATGCTGGCCTCATAAAATTAGTTTGGAAGCGTTCTGTCATCTTGGATTTTTTGGAATAGTTTGAGGAGAATGTATATTAGATCTTCTCTGAATGTTCGGTAAAATTCCCCCATGAAGCCATTTGGGCCTGGGCTTTTGTTTGCTGGGAGTTTCTTCAATTTCCTTTGTTGTTATTGGTCTGTTCAAGTTTTTTATTTCTTCTTGGTTCAGTTTTGGGAGTCTGTGTGTTTCTAGAAATTTGTCCATTTCTCCTAGGTTGTCCAAGTTGTTGACGTATAATTGTTCATAGTATGTTTCAATGATTCTTTGTATTTCTGTGGTGTCAGTTGTTACTACTCCTCTGCCATTTCTGATTTTGTTGATTTGGTTTCACTCTGTTCATTTCTTGGTGAGTCTGGCTAAAAGTCCATCGATCTTGTTTATCTTTTCAAAGAACCATCTTTTTGTTTCCTTGATCTTTTGAATTTTTTTTTTTGTCTCTATGTCTTTTATTTCTGCTCTGATCTTTACTATATCCTTCCTCTTACTAGCTCTGAGTTTTTCTTTTTGTTTACTTTCTAGTTCTTTAAGTTTAAGGGTTAGAAAGTCAATTAGGAATTTTTCTTGTTTCTAGAGGTAGGTCTGTAGTGCTATGAGCTTCCCTCTCAGGACTGCTTTTGCTGTGTCCATAGATTTTGTGTTTTGTGTTCATTTTCATTGGTTTCCAAGAAGGTTTTAATTTCTTCCTTGATCACGTTAGTAACCCATTTTTTGTTTAATAACATGCTATTTAGCCTCCAAATGTTTGAATGTTTTTATATGTTTTTATTGTAATTGAGTTCTAGATTCATGCCACTGTGATCTGAGAAGATGCTTGATATGATTTCAATCTTCTTGAATTTGTAGAAACTTGCTTTGTGTCCTAACATGTGTTCTATCTCTGAGAATGTTCCATGTGCACTTGAGAAGAATGTATATTCTGCAGCTTTGGGGTGAGATGTTCTGTAAATATCAATGAAGTCCAAGTGATCTAGTTTGTCTTATAAGGACTCTATGTCCTTGTTAATTTCTTGTCTAGAAGATCTATTCAGTGGTGTCAGTGGCATGTTAACGTCACCCACTACGACTGTATTGCTATTGATCTCTCCCTTGAAGTCCTCCAGAAGTTTTTAAATATATTTTGGTGCTTCTGTATTTGGTGCATATATGTTTACCAGGGTTATATCCTCTTGTTGAATGTATCCTTTTAATATTATGTAGTGACCTTCTCTGTCTTTTGTTATGGCCCTCATTTTGAAGTCTGTCTTGTCAGATATGAGCATTGCTACACCAGCTTTTTTTTTTTTTTTTTTCATTTCCATTTGCTTGGAAAACTTTTTTCCATCCCTTTACTTTCATCCTGTGTGAGTCATTGTTGTGAGGTGGGTCTCTTGCAGATAGCACATATATGGGCCATGTTTTCTTATCCAATAAGCTACCCTACGTCTTTTGATTGGAGCATTTAAGCCATTTACATTTAAGGTAATTATTGATAGATAGTTATTAGTTACCATTTTAATTTTATGTCCGTGTTCCTCTCTCTCTCTCTCTCTCTCTCTCTCTCTCTCTCTCTCTGTTTCGTCTTCTTATAACACTCCCTTCAGCATTTCTTGCAGTGCTGGTTTGGTGGTGGTCAATTCCTTTAGCTTTTTTTTTTTTTTTTTTAAATCCATGAAGCTCTTTATTTCTTCTTCAATTTTGAATGATAGCCTTACTAGACAGAGTCGTCTTGGATTCACACACTTGCCTTGCATTACTTTGTACACTTTATGCCACTTTCTTCTACCCTGCAGCATTTCTATTGAGAAATCAGCTGAAAGTCTAATCAGAGCTTCCTTGTAGGTAACTTTTTGTCTCTCTCTTGCTTCCTGTAAGATTCTTTCTTTGTCTTTAGTGTTTGCCATTTTTATTATGATGTGTCTATTTGTGGGTCTTCTGGGGTTCATCTTACTTGGGACTGTGTTTCTTGGACTTGTGTGACTTTTTTTTTCTTTTTTTTTCTTTTTTTTTACCAGTTTAGGGAAGTTTTCTGTAATTATTTCTTCAAACAGGTTCTCTATTCCTTTCTCTAATTCTCTTTCCAGTACCCCTATAATGTGAATGTTGTTATGTTTTGTATTGTCCCACAGCTCCCTTAAACTCTCCTCCTGCTTTTTAAACTTTTTTTTCCATTTACTGCTCTATTTGGGTGTTTTTCTCTACCTTGTCTTCTAAGCCACTGATTTGATCTTCAGCTTCTTCTAATTTACTATTGAACCCTTCTAAGGTTTTTTCATAACAACTATGTCATTCTTTATTTCCTCTTGATTTTCATGCATAGCTTCTACCACTTTATGTATAGGTTCTATCTCTTTTTTTTTAAGCTGAGGTAGTTCCCTGTGAGCTCTTCATAATTCTCATTAAGTTGCTTGTAGTTCTCACCAAATTGTTTGAGCACCCTTAGAGTCATTGCTTTGAATTCTTCATCTGACAAGTTGCCTTCTTCCATTTCCTGTAGTTTGTTTTCCAGTGATTCCTCTTTTTCTATCCTTTGGGCGTTGTTTCTTTGTCTTCCCATTTTAGCCATCTGGTAGTTCTATACCCGGTGAGGGATGTTTGAATGTGTATGCAGCTCACTGTATAACAAATTAAGCTACTGTGCCTCCCAGACTATTCTGTTGTGTGTCGCCTCTTGCCTGCTGCGGATTCTGGAGGATTGACTACTGGGGGCTGGTATTGGTGTGTCCTGGGAGGTGCTGCTGCTAGATTGCATAGGCCCCTCTGAAGCTGTTCCTGCTGGTCGCTGGTGCCACCTATAACTGTATTACTCAGGCCCTGCTGGAGCCACATTCTCTGCCCGCACCTTGTGTGGCTTGGTCACACGGGTCCCTCTGGATCCCCAATTCCACAGCACTCTTGTGGGCTGCTGGGTCACACAGGTCCCTCTAGATCCCTGGCTTCCAACTGCTCTTGTGGGCCGCTGGGTCACACAGGCCCCTATGGATCCCAGGCTTCCCACTGCTTTTATGGGCAGCAGTGTTGCACAGGCCCCATTGGAGCCCCAGTTCCAGCTGCTGGCGGCTGGGGAGTGCTCCTGCCCCATGGGGCTCAGCTCCTGCTCAGCCTTTGTTGTAGTTTTTTGGGGATGGTTCTCTGCTGCTGGTCTGTACTTCTGTTGCCTAGGGATAAATGTCTGCTCCCAAACCTCTGTTGCTGGGGGTATATCTCAACTCTGACTAGGCTGCTACTGTGGGGGATGGTGATGGGCTCCAGGCTGTTCCAGTGTTTGGCCCTTTGTGATTTCTGCAACCAGCACCTTGACAGCTCCACTACTGTGCACTGGTCTGTGTTGACACAGGGTGTCCACTGGTCCGGTGGTGCCAGGTGCACTGGTAAGTTCAGGTTGCTAGGCCCTAGCTGCTCCCACTGCCTCCTCCCAGGGAAGACCCGGGATCTTCCAAAATGGTAGACCTCCCTGCAGCACAGGGAGAAGTACCCTGAAGAGCCGCTTACCGCGGTAGCTGGATGCTCCCGTCCACAGCACAGGAACCTTCTGCTCTGCGTCTCTGCACTGCACATGTTTGGTCGTCCACCTTCATGTCCACTCACACTCTCACACACTAGTTCACACACTCACCCTCCCTCCGGTCCTGCCGGCTGCCATCTTCTCACTATCTCTTTCTTGATAATCAAAGCCTTCAATGGAAATAAGGAAGGTATTGGACTTATTTACCTTGTTTATAAAGTGCACATTCCTGCTCTTCTTAGATGACCCTCTCCCCTTGCCCCATCCCAACACTCTTTTACCTTTCCCAAATACCTTCCCCTAAGAAAAGCTGAAATATATATATATATATATATATATATATATATATATATATATGCCAATCACTTGTTGATTAACCCAATCAAATAATCAAATACCAATTATGTGTTAGGCTTGATGTCAGGGCTTTGAGGGATACAGAAATAACTCATTATAGAGCTGATGTCAATGTTCTTATGCCACTGACTGCTCTAAAGAAAGGCATGCACACAAGTAGGTTACTGTGTTATAAAGGTTATATTGAAGTTTAAAGGACATTTGAGTTATCACATGAAAGACAACTATCCATCTCCTCAAGACTCTAGGAGAGTATGACAAGAATGGCCCTGGGCATCTGCAAGAATGGAGGCAAAACTTGAAAAACTGTCCTTCTCATTTTTATAACTTTGAGCTGAAGGAAAGAAATTCTTTGCCTTGAAACAGGTGCACCAATGGGACATCAGAAGCCTTAAGTTCAGCCATGGTAGCTCAGTTGGTTAGAGCATTGTCTCCATATGCCAAAGCTGTGGATTTGATCCCTGGTCAGTGCACATACAAGAATCAGGCAATGAATGCATAAATTAGTGGAACAACAAATAGATCTCTCTCTCTCTCTCTCTCTCTCTCTCTCTCTCTCTCTCTCTCCCTTCCTCCCTCCCTCCCTCTCCCTCTCTCACATTCCTCTCTCTCAAATCAATGAAAGAATAAATAAAAAAGAAGCCATAAGTTCAAGGTGCTTCAACCTTGTAGTTTTTAATCACATGAAAATGGTTCCATTACAGCCTCTTCCCTTCATTGACAGATGTATGAAAAATACCATAGGTGAAATATGTACTGTGGTGAAAATTTTAGAATGATGTTACAGTGTTGTCTGAAAGTACATTTAAAAATTAAGGCATATGGTTATAATGGCATTATTTCTAATCCAAATGCTTTATAACATGCCTCATTTAGGATCAGATTCATGCCTGGCATGAATTAATGGAAGAAGCTGTTTCTGAATTATTGAAGTGTAACGGGTGGTCTGGCATGCTCAATTAACAGGATTTTTTGGTCTCATTGCCAGAGGAGTGACCTCTGGGTAGACTTTTAAGGCCATCTGGATCCCCCAGAACCTGTAATAAAGGGTCATTGCAATTGGTGTTTCAGATATCATTAAAACTATTATTTGCGAAGAGAGAAAAATTCACTGTGTAAAACAATGGGCAAAGTTAGCGAATAGTTAAGCTGGGAATGTGCATACATGTTTATGTGCATGAATATATACTTGATCTTTCAGTGACTAGTGTTTTATAGTAAATGTTGAATCAAAATTCATGATTGATTTTGGAGGCAGCCTATAAAGAAAGCCTAAGGCACATCATTATGCTTCAACTATGTTTTAGAGGGACAAGGCTAATGCTGTCTAAGCCTCAAAATTCTGGCCTTTAAGAAAATTACACATATCCTAGGTTACAACTTAAAAGCCAAAAAAAAAAAAAAAAGTGGATGAATAAACATGTGCCACCTGAGAGAATATACTGCAATATTCTCTCATGTGGATTGTTGAAGGACAGGGTAGCGGTCAGTCTGAAGTAATCTTTCTAATGAAGACCTGGAAGGTTGATGAGTTTTCCTTGAGTTAGAACAGATTCAGCTAATGTGGTAATTATCAAAAGAGGTGTTAGAATTTACATCATATGAAGAATGTTGAGGGTGAGACCACTGATCTCACTCACATTGAAGACCCTTCATTTGTATGAGCATCACCTATGATTATTTTGAACCCTTTCACCAAGAAGTTTACAAAGGTAGGTGATGTGTTTGGTTTTGGTATCAGAGGGGGTCACATGCATAATTGACACTGTCTTTTCTACTCTGAATTGTATGGCCAGAGTAATGCTCCAGGTTCTGTTGTCTGATGGTTTTTGTTAGTTCTACTGCATCCCACTCTAATGTTAGTAGTTCAGGAGGCCACCCAAGAGCTCTAACATGTAAAGAGCTTGGAAGTTCCCACTCCCATCTTTATAAGAAAAAGCTGAAAAACTAAAAATCAGTTACTTTTTTTGGACCCACCAGAGACTTGAATTTGCAAAGCAAACTTACGTGGAAATCTGGAGAGAGAGGAAAATTCTGAGATCTGTTTACTTGTAAAAGAAGACTCTGGAGCCATATCACTTCAATGGTACACCCAAATGGTAATGTTGCTGAATTTTTGAAGTCTAAATGTGGACTAACAGGAGAATCCAAAGTTCCTGGGGGCCTCCACAGTTTATTGGGTTTTACCTCCAGGAACGCCAGCCCACTTTTTCTCACAGTGAAGAGCCAAGATAAAACTCTTGTGGTTGTGGAAGAGGAAAGGAAGAGTAAAGACTGTGAAATAAACCCAGTGTTCTCCATACAAAAGCTTGCTCTCTATGGAAGAAAGCTTCACTGGAGTCTTATCCCACCTGAAAGAAGGGCATTTCCCTAATTCCAGCCTCTCCCATCTTTTGCCTCCTCCCCCAGCATTCCTATTTCACCTAACAGGGGGAATTAAAAAAGCGAAGAAACACTTGTGAATGTAATAGCCCAGGGACACAGGCCCACTAAGAGACAGATTTAATCTAAGATTACAGAATGATTTTCCTCCTCCACACTTTACCACCAAACCAACAGAGCCCCACTATGAGAGAAAGACCTGGAAGACTCAGACAAACTGAGGCATTGTTAGTGAAGACCAAAGAAAATGGAGGAGATGAAAACAAGGACACTAGAAGAAACTGAAGTGTCTGGCACCTACAGCTACAGCAGACATCATACACAATCCATCTGCTGGCTTATTAACAAAAACTCACAGACTAAAGGACTATTTACCTCAATTCTCATGACCCAATCAAAACTGTCTGGCTTTCAGCAAAAATCGCAAGGCATGCCAAAAGGCAAGATAAAGCACAGTCTGAAGAAACAAAGTAAGCATCAGAACCAAACTCAGATATGACACTGATGTTGAATGTACCAGACAGGGAATTTAGAATGACAATGATTTATATGTTAAGGACTCTAATGGAAAAAGCAGGCATCATTCAAGAATACATGACTAGAGAGATGGAAACTCTAAGGGAGAATCCAAAGGAAATACTGGAAATGAAAAATATTGTGACATAAATGAAGCATGCCTTTGATTGTCTCATTAGTGGACTTTATGCACAACCAAGGAAAGTTTACTGACTCAGTCAACAGAAATTCCCAAACTGAAATGCAAAGAGAAAAGAAAATGAAAAAACAAACAGAGAAAAACCTTGGTACACTATTTTAAGTCTAAAATAGTTTGCTAAAGGATTTAATTATATGATAAGCATAGATTTAGAACATTTTCTAAAAGGATTATTAGAATATGAATGGAGATTAATTACAATAAATCAATTAATCCTGCTTAGTAGACCAAACATTATTCTGTTTAATAAAATGAGTAAAAATGTTGCACAACAATGAATGTATTTAATACCAAAGAACTGTACATTTAGAAATGGTTGAAATGGTACATTTTATGTTATTCAAATTTAACCATAGTAAAAAAAAATAATTTAATTTTTTTAAAAAAATGAGTGAAACCATAGTATGCATATGATACTGTTGTAATTAGCTAGTTACTAATTATAGGAAAGGAGAAAATGGAAGGCCAGGAATTATAGGCATGCCATTTGGGCAGCATCACCAGGAAGCTACAACTTTGTACTCTCTGGGGAACCACTGGACTCTTTCCTGCAAAATACTGGGAGAAGGGATCCAACAAAGGGGAGATAGATGCATGTCCAGTACAGTTGGAGTGACATAGGGAAAGTACTTCCCTGTCAGTCACATCTGGGAACAGAGATCACTGGCCAGAATGGGCATGGCTACTGCAAGTGTAAGGAAATTTGGGAATAAACAATCCCCTAAACAAAGAAGTGCTCTCTTTTGGCTCTTGGTTTGTGGGATGTTGGGGGGGGGTATCTTTTGTTCCTGCTGCCTTGCATATGCCCATATAGCCCATTGCCTTGTGGACCCCACATGCCATTGACTAATGCACTGTAGCAGGAAACAGAAGCTAAGTTATCCTGATGCTGGATTGAACTCTGCTCCAACATGGAAAGGAAACTGAACACTGGCTCTGATTTTAGCCCTACTGAAGGCAAAATAGGACTTCTTTCTCAAGTAGGATTGAGGGAATGAAACCTTGGAAACTCAGGGGTTTGATTCCATAGAAATAAAGCTTTCCATAGTATCACATCCCCCCATGTGAGTCTCAGAAAAGTCTTTTCCCCCTGATATCACAAGAATTCCACCGCCACTAGCAACAGCTGGATACAAGACCCTCTTCTCACCCATAACACATAGATTTCCCATTTAGTGGAATCATCACTGTAACATACATACCCACACACAAATATACAAATGGACATCTCCAAAAAATTAATTAAAACAAATTTGAAATAGCAGAAGCATATAAAGCCAGTAAAATTAATATGTCAAGAAATTAATATACATTTAGAGTAGTTCTTTAAGATCCCTTTCATAGATTAATTTATGAAATTAAATGTATTGACTTCCTATTATGTTAGGAAACTATCAGTTTCCAAAGAGATCATTGTGCAATATTCAGAAGAAAACACTTTTCCATTGCATTCTATATTTTTGGAGAGGTATTTTTTTTAACAATTTCTTCTTCACTCTTCATATTGAATCCATCAGTATTTGACAAACTATATCTCTAATTTGCCCACTTATCTTTTGCTCCTTTTCTAACATCTAAATCTTCGTGATCATCATATTTTGCCTGAACCATTGACATGGATCCCACTCATTACTGACCCACTTCCATCAATGCCACACTGCTGTAAGAGAGAACTTTTTTTTTCTTGGTTAATCCTCACCCAAGGATATTTTTTTCCAATGATTTTTAGAGATAGTAAAGGGAGGGATCGAGGGAGGGGAAAATAGAGATAGAGATACATAGAGAGAAACATTGATGTCACAGAGACACATGGATTGGTTCCACACCCTCCCCTCCCACATGGGCCATAACTGGAGATTGAACCTGCAACCCAGGTATGTGTCCTTGACTGGGAATTGAACAGTGACACTTCTGTGTGCAGGCTGACACTCTAATCATTGAGCCACATCACCTAGGGTGAAAGAGAACTTTTAATTGGTAAGGGAAAACAAAGTCAAGAGAAGGAGAAAGTTATGAATTTTTAAAAGAAAGCTTTGTTCTTATAGGTAAACAATTGAAAATATGCTTATCATTTTTAATAAGGCAGAGATTCAGAATACTTACACTTACTTGGACTGAGGAAAATTTTAAACATTAAATTAGTGATGCTTTTTAATACAATAAAATATATTACAGTAAAAGAAGTTGTAAAATCATAATTTGATATGCTGAAAAGAATTATATACATCAAATTCATAGTTAATAGACTTTTTAATTTTTTTCTTTTATTGATTTTAGAGAAATAGGAAAGGAGAGGGAAAGCGAAATAGAAACATTGATGAGAAAGAATCTCAACTGGCCACCACTGGAGATCGGGCCCACAACCTGGGCATGTGCCCTGACCGGGAATCAAACAGGTGACCTCTTGGTGCATGGGTTGATGCTCAACCACTGAGCCACACTGGCCAGGCACATTGCCAATAGACTTTTTAAACACTGAGATACATTACCTTAAAAAAAATGTAAAATTATAGCTTAGAATGAATGTTTTTAAAATGGCAGAAATATCTAGAGCATTCAGCTTCCCAGAAGGAATAACACATGATTCAGGATATAGTGATTTTTATTTATTTTCTTTCTTTTAATTTAATTAATAATTTATTTTTGTTACAGATGTTTCTCCTTTTTCCCCCACTGATACCCCCTCCCCCACCATTCCCGCCCTGTCTCCAGCTTTGTTGTCCATGTCCATTGTTCATGCATACATGCATATAAATTCTGTGGTTTATCTCCCCCCCTCACCCCCTCTTCTGGGGATTGTCAGTCTGTACCCCATTTCCACGTCTCGATGTGGTACATATACACAATGGAGTACTATACAGCTGTAAGAAAGAAAAATCTCTTATAATGATTTTTCAACGGTGGGCTTAAGTGTGGTAAAGTCTTTTGAATGGCTGAAAATTGGAGTTGCAATGCTGTTTGCATTATACAATCAATGTGGAAAAAATTAATAGCTAAAAAGAATTTTAAAAGTTTAAAACACCATTTATAGTTAAGGAAGTCAAACTTTCATCCAAATATATTTAACATTCCCTAAAAAAATTATTTCTACCTAGAAGGACACATGCGTAACAAAAACAAGTTTCTATTATTATGGAAAATAATATATTCTGCTTTCTTATTGTTAAAACTTTTTTAATCAAAAAGGATATTCCCATTTCTCTATACAATATATGCATAAGAACACCTACAGATAAATAACTTACTGATTTCACTTTCCTGCCAAGAATTCCGATAGACAGTTTCCAGGGCTATAACAGTCTATTCATTTTAAAGCAGTTTCATCTATGATGCAATTTATTGAAAACAAGAACTTTGTAATAACATCTGGAAACCCCTTGAAGAATGAAGGCAACCAGTTTACTGCATTCAATGTCCATACACTTTATTTCTGACTGGATTCCATTGCCACTTTATTTGAATGTTAATAACCTGTTCTATTTCTATGAAAATAAATCATCAAAACAAGTTCAGTTATACAATCTATCCCAGTGAATTTTATTTTGTATCCAGGAGATTATTATTGAGAACTTTAATGGAGAAGAAATGCAATCATTAAAATGAATACACTTATTAAATGGGTGCTAAATGAGTAAACATTTCATGCTGATGTATTTCCTATAGAAAGCTTTCATTTCCATTTTCTATTTTTAAATAATTTATATTAGTTATAGAAATATTCACATGTTAGCATAGCATGTTAGGACAGTCGTATACATAAATCAAATGTTAACATATGGGTAAATTCAATAGATGTATTTTTAAGATTTTTCTTGAAGTTATTCAGACATCTAAACTTAAACCCAAACTGGTTCTCATATGCAAGTGTAGGCAACTTCCATATGATATCCAGATAAAAAGAGAAAGACAGCTCTGAAAACCCATCCCATAAGATAAAACTTAAAATGAGATTATCAAAGTTAGTTTCACACACATTAAGTGGCCCCTGTCAGCATAAAACCTGAGGCATCATATGAAAAGTAAAACATGTAAAATGCTTTAACTGCTTTCTTCATTTGTATAAGCCAGGAACAAGTTAGGGTGAAAGGACAGTTGTTTCCTTTCAGATCTCATGTGCCTGAGCTGCAACACTAATGAACTAATGGTGCCTTTGACTTAAAATGGGACAGGCATATTACTTTTATAGCCAAAGACTGTATCTAGATAGTAAAGGTAGAAAAAAACAAAAAACTTCATTAGAAAATAAAGAAGGAAAAGAGCATGAATATGATTTATAATGATGATCTATTTTTTTTATCCTTAAACTTTAGAGTGCTTATAAAAAATCTTATTAAGGAGAATGTCATATATAGTAATTGTGCAGATGTAATTGATCTTGATTATCCTGTGTTTAAGGACAACTTGTCTGTCATGCCTTCTTTCTAGAGATTAAAAAAAAAGTTATCTACCAAAAATACTGACCACAATTCAAAAATAATGACCATTATGGTTTCTCATTATGCTTGATTGTCTCAGATTAAGACTAATTTAATGCTCTTTATTGAAATGCAACTTGTCTTTAAGATAGCAATGTACTGATGGGCTTAACAAAGAAAAGATTATATTGTAGAATCTGTTTGGCTTCACCAGTTAGAAAATTAAAACCATAGATTCAAGAGAAAGGTTTAATAGAGAAACTTTTATGGTACTGTGAAACATTAAATTCTTTTTTACTCTATGCAAAAAAATGGCTTTTAAATATTACTTTTAAATTCAGACTTGAATAAAAATATTACATGATACTTTGACGTCACATAGTCATTTCCTGAAGTGATTCCATAGAACATTTATTTCACAAAATTATTACCATGTGTTAGATAAAAAAGTATCCTACACTCCTATACATATAAGAAACAATGCAAGCCTGGCTGGTATAGCTCAGTGGTTGAGCATTGACCCGTGCACCAAGAGGTTGCTGGTTTGATCCCCAGTCAGGGCACACGCCCAGGATGTGGGCCAAATCCCCAATGGAGGGCATGCAGGAGGTGGCCAATCGATGTTCTTTCTCATTGATGTTTCTATCTCTCCCTCTCCCTTTGTCCCTCTCTAAAATCAATAAAGAAAAAAAAAATTAAAAAGGAAATAATGCATACAGGGAGAGGCACAAGTACGTTTACAGTTGTGAGTAAGCGAAACACAGTTTATTCGTGTATTAATTAATCATTGTATTATTTTCCAAACTACTGTAAACCTACTTTTGCTCCACGCTGTATTTAATCCATAAGGAAACTGCATACTATTTTCCACAGATGCTGAATCATTTTACATTACTAACAACAAAATACAAGGGTTCCAATTTCTCTATATCCTTACCAACACTTATCTTTTGTTTTTCTGATAACAGCTGTTCTAACAGATGTTCAGTGATATCTCCTTGTGATTTTGATTTGCACTTTCCTAATAACTAATGACGTTTACTTACACCTGTCAGCCATATTCATGTCTTCTTTAGTAAAATGCCTGTTCAGGTCCTTTGTCCATTTTAAAATCATGTCATTTATTTATTTTTGCTATTGAGTTGTATGAGTTCCTAATATATCTTGGATATTAACCCATTGTCAGACATATGTTTTGCAAATAGCTTTTTCACTCTATTGATTGTTTCCTTTGTTGTTCAAGAAGCTTTTTTTTTTATGTAGTCTCATTTTTCTATTTTTGCTTTGTTGTTTGTGCTTTTGGTGTCATATCCAAAATATCATTGCCAGGGCCAGTGTCATGAAGGTTTTTCACTATATTTTCTATTAGGAGATTTACAGTTTCAGGCCTTACATTTAAGGATTTAAACATTTTTTGAGTTGATATTTGTATATGTTGTAAGAAAAAGGTCCAAATCTATTCCTTTGTATGAGGATATACAAATTTACCAACACATTTGTTGAAGAAACTATCCTTTACCCATTTTGTATTCTTTGCATCTTTCAAAGCTTGGTTGACCAAATGTGCATGTATTTATCTCTGGACTCTCTATTCTGTTCCATTGGTCAATATATCTGTTGATATGTCTGTGCCATACTGTTTTAGTTACCATAGCTTTAAAATATATTTTAAAATCAAGTTGAATGCTGCTTCTAGCTTTGTTCTTTTTTCTCAGGATTGCTATAGCTATTTGGAAATGTTTGTGTTTCCATATTAATTTTAGTTTGTAGTATATATCCACAAGTATTTAGATCAGTATCTTAAAGTGATAAATGTACCCCTATGTTCATTGCAGTGTTACTTATAATACTCTAGATAATGGAAACAACCTAAGTTTCCATCAATGAGTGAATGGATAAAGAAGATATACATACAATGGGATATTATTCAACTTTTAAAAACAAGAAAATTCTGAATATGACACAAATAGATGAACCTGGAGGAGGACATAATGTAAGTGGAATAAGCCAGTCATATAAAGACAAATATTCCGTGACTCCACTTACAGAAGGTACCTAAAATAGTAGCACTTATAGAAACAGATTGTGGTTTCCAGGGACATGGGGAGAGAAAATTGAGGAGGTGCTGTTCAATGGGAATAATATTTCAGTTATGCAAGATAAATAAGTTCTAGAGATCCACTGTACAACATTGTGTCTTTAGTTAACAGTATTGTATCATGCACTTAAAATTTTGTTAAGAGGGTTAATCTTATGCTAAGTATTCTTACCAAAACCACAGAAACAAAAAGAATGAGTTAAATTGATTAAACTGAGTTTCTTAAAGCTTTCAAATATGCTAATCTAAATGGTTAAATTAGGACATAGTGGGGTGTGAGGAAAATGGTATACATTAGTTTTGTTTCACTATTTTATTAGTCAGGGATCTACAGAAATAGAACCGGTATAATATAATCAGACTATATATCTATATATCTATATCTATATCTATATCTATATCTATATCTATATCTATATCTATATCTATATCTATATCTAGATAGATAGATAGATAGATATGGATATATATATGGAGGCTCATTATAAGAATTGGCTCACATGATTTTAGAGGCTGAGAAGTTCTAACATCTGCAGTCTGCAAGCTGGACAAGCAGGAAAGCTGGTGGAAGCTGGTGGTGTAATTCAGTCTAGATCCAAAGGCCTGAGAACTGGGGAACCAATGGTATAGACCTGAATCTGAAGAGGTGAGAATCAGGGTTTGATGGTGTAAATCCTGATCTGGGTCCAAAAGTCTGAGAACCAGGAACATGGATGTCTCAGCTCAAGCAGAAAGCAAAATAGCTCTTCCTTGCCTTTGTTCTGTTCGGGCCCTCAATGGATTGGATGATGCCCACTCACATTGGTGAAGGCAGATCTTCTTTACTCAGCCTACTGATTCTAATGCTAATCTGTCCCAGAGACAACCTCACAGACACACCCAGAAATAATGTTTTGCCAGCTAGCTGGGCATCCATTATCCCTGTCACAATGATACATACCATTAACCATCACAACCATGGAACCTTTTATTTCCCCAAGGACATATTATAGATTTAGAGTTTAGTAATGCTGCTGAAGATGAATGAAAAAAAAACACATATATTTTTTTTAAAAGATAGGCCACAATAGTCAATTCTCTGTAATAGTAGTTAGTAGCTTAATGAAAACATTTCCCAAGGGCTTAATTGTAGAACTGATTTTCCCCAGTTTCTCCATGATTCTAAAATCATGGCAAGCACTGGTTTCATTGAGAATAATTTTGAAAAATTACTCTTTTCTTCTTTTCTTTCATGTCATTGGTTGCCAATTTTAAATCAGGCAGTCTTTTTTTTGTGTGTCATGAGACTCCTTCAAATATGAAGCAAGACTTTGGGCATTGCAGACCCTAGGCACCAAATATTAATGACTATGAGTTTTAAAATTAAGGAACCATAGTACTAAAATATATTGACATTTCAGTTGCATAAGAACTCACAAAAATTGGTTAATATATTAAAGTTGCACAGACAGAATTTTTAATAATACTTTTCAAATTTAAGAAGTATTTATGCAGTATTGCAATGTGTTATATTTATATTTAATATTCTTAATTATATGTGCTTTTTCAATTTTTGAAAGTGAAAAGGGAAAGTTATGACCTTTTGTTTTTTTAGTGCCAGATATTACTTAGCTGTCAGCCAAAAATATGCATATCATGTTTTTAAAACCCAGAGCCAACAAACACCATTCTTACATTTCAATGTTACTAAAATAAATGAAGATAATCATATCAGGTGTAAACTCTATGCCTATTTGGAGAGCTAAGTAATCACTTCTGTTGAACCCATAGGTAGAAGGATGATACAAAATCAGCAAAAAGTGTATATTAAGGTATTGCCCTTAAACTCAGTTTTTAGAAGCAAGGATTGACAGGAATATGGGAGAAGAAAAGGCTCAGACTCATGGAAACAAAAAATAATATGCTCATTTATTAAACTATTTCTGATAACTAAAGTGAATATAATATAACTTCAGTTACTTTGAAGGTTCCAAGAGTTTGCCTGAGAAAACAATGAATGCCACATGGTCATGAGAATAGACAGATCAGTTTTAGAGATTAGAAAAGGTGACAAGAGAGATTTTGAGAATATTCTGTACAAATTCTGAAATGGAACAGGTATCCATGCATGGATGTCTTAGCTGGTTCTAAATAGAGGTGAAGAGTGGCGTGCGTGCGTGTGTGTGTGTATGTGTGCATGAGGGGAAAGTAGGGTTACAGTTGTTTGTATGGAAAATAATACAATAAATAATAATACAAGAATAAACTGTGGTTTCTGTACTCACAACTGTAACCCTATTTTTGACCCACCCTGTTTGTATACATATTTTTTTCTTGCACAGAATGCAATATCACAAGCTTAAAGGAGAGACATGTTCTTTCCCTTTTATAGAAATATTTATTGTCAAATCAAACTCCAATGCCTGAGTTCATTTGAGTCAGGCCATATAGGTGTTGAGAGTTAATACCTCAAACAAAACATGAAGGAAGACACCCTGTCATTTACTGTTTTCCTTTAGGAATCCTAAAAAAACACATTGGAAGGAATATGGTCATTGATTAACAATAAAAATTGGTGTTGATATCTACAAGGCAAAAATATAAAATTAAATTGATCTAATTACAGGGTATCTCAACAGCAGCACTATTGACATTTGGGGCAGGATCATTCTTTGCTATTGGGGCCTGTCCTATGCATTGTAGGGTATTGCAGTAATCTGGTTTTACCCACTAGATGCCAGTAACATCCTCCAGAAACTCCAAATATCTCCAGACATTGCTAAATATTCTTTATGAGGAAAAATCATTCTCAGTTCAGAAACATTAGGACTTTCTAGTGGGGAGAGTAAAAGGCAATAGTTATAAGTTAGAAAAAGATTGACTTTTGTCATTATTATAGTGTGACTATTCTAATGTGAGTATATAACATTACAATTGAAACATTTTGTAGAATTTTTATGCACTTCTTACCCAAGAGAAATGAGTGTGTATCCACCAAATATAGTTACAAGAATGTTCATAGCAACTTTCTTCATAATTACAAAAAAGTAAAAGCTACTCAAATGTTCACCACTAAAATAGATAAATACATTGGACTGTATTTATACACTGAAATACCACTCAGAAATTTAAAAAATTATATGAACCCCTTAACACAGCAACATAGGTGGATTTCACACACATGATGCTATGTGAAAGAAACCAGAATCAAAAGAGTAATGGGCGATTCCATTTATATGACATTCAAAAATATACACTACACTAGAAGTCACAAGTAGTTACTTTGATGGAAGGACTTTTGGTTGATTTGAAGGGGCATGAGGGAGATTTCTAGTAAGCTAAAAATGTTATCAGTCTTGATCTGGGTGATGGATACATGGATGTGTACATATGCACAAATTCATTGGGATATACATTTAAGATCTATGCTCTTTACATCATGGAAGTTATTAGTCAATAAAAAGTAAACTGTAACTAAAAAAACTACAATCAGCCCTCGTTTATCGCAGTTAATCTGTTCCAGACTCTACCGCAAAAAAGAAATTTCTGTGAAGTAGGATTCTTTATGCTATACTATACTATACTATATTTGAAAAAATTGCGATAGAGTGAAGCTGTGAAAGTCGAAGTGCGAAGTGGCAAGGGACGACTGTATATGCTTTAGGAAATGACTGAAGAGCAAAAAACTCAGGAAAACCCTGCATGTTGTTGTCATTTCTATTTTATTATGATCATTTGTTGACCTTCTTTAGGTAGTTAGGTAACTGGATAGATACATAGATACTAATAATTTGCTAGGACTGCCAAACAAAGGACCACAGCCTGGGCTGCTTAAACAATGAAAATTATTTTTCACAGTTTTGGAGGCTAGAAATCTGAGATCAAGGTATCAGCAAATTTGATTTCTTCTGAGGCTTCGCTTCTTGGCTTGCAGATGTCTGCCTTCTTACATTTTGACATGGTCTGTCCTCTGTGTGAGAGCTCCTGGTATCTCTATGTGTCTTAATTTCCTTTTTTTGTAAGGTACCAGTCAGATTAGATTACAGCCCATCCTAATGGCCTCATTTTAACTTTACTACCTCTTTAAAGGCCTTATCTCCAAATATAATCATATTCTGAGGTGCTAGAATTTAGGGCTTCAATATATAAATTTGGTGGTGGGAGGACAATTCAGCCAATAAATGTATAGATACCACCTCCACATTTTAAAACATTAGTAAGCTTATGCAAGGCATTGTCCTAGGCAATTAAAACATATTGTTCTAATTTTAATAACATCCTTGAAAAGTAATTACTAGTAGTAATACCCACAGCAGATGGAAAAAAGATCCAGAGCAATAAGTGACTCGTCCAATGTTAACTAGCTTTTAGCTGGCTAAACTTTGTTTCAGCCTCAGGTCTGTTTATCTCCAAATACTATTACATCATGCATCTCTCTAACTACACATACATATATACACACACACATTGAAAGATATAATTACTACTATGTGAATTCTAAATAGGTTAGGTACTTTTTTATAGCACTGGAAAACTTGACCATTTTCATATTCAATCGACATGAATAAACCATATGGGTACATATATACTGCAAATTCAGTACTATTTTAATTCTGTATTTTTCCATTAACTGAAAACTAGGTACCATAGCAACAGAGCTGGTTTAAACCAAATTCCCATGAAAGATAACTGTTTGGCAGGAATATATTTTAGAATCCTACATATCCAGAGAGAAGAAACAAAGAACTGGGTGACAACCCAAAAAATATAAAAGTAGCCAGCTCCATGAACCCTCACCATAGGGGACACAGGTAAAAATGTGACTGTAAAACTCAAAATTGTTTTGAATGCTGCTGTTGTATTAGTGTATATGTGACATGTGAACAAAAAAAATCAATGTTTAAAATCCCTTTTTAGTGTGCATTTTGAATCGTAACAATCATTTTGATGTTTCTCTTTCCTTTGAGATAGCACTATATAGTCTTATTAATCAATACCACCCCAATAAATTCAATATCAATTAAAAACTTTATATAGGTTTCAGGCATACAATTCTATAATACATCATGTGTATATTGTATTGTGTATTTATCACCCCAAGTCAAGTCTACTTCTATTACCATTTATCTCCCCTTTACCCTCTTCTATCTCTTCAATTCCCTCTTTCCCTCTGTAATCACCATACTGTTGTCTGTGTCTATGAGGTTTTATTTTCTTTGCTTACTCCCTTTACTTTTTTCACCCAGGCCCAACATTCCTCCCTTCTGGTAGCTGTCAGTCTTTTCTCTGTATCTATGAGTCCACATAGACAAAGTTTCAAAACAATATAATTGGATTTGTTTTTAATCTCTGCCCATATTTCTAGTACATTCTAGAAAACTGAAAACAACGTAATTATCTATGTGATTGAGAAAAACTAATAACACAGTTTTGCAAACAATATATATGTACTACAAATGCCAATTTTACACTATGCATGCAATAACTTATATAATAAAATTATACGAATGGTATATATTATACATCTGTTCTGCTTCCCCTTAACGCCTACTCATCTATTCAAATCTTTTCCTAAATTTTTAAATCAAATTATGTATAAACAAATATATGTATAAATTCAGTCATTTTTCATGAATAAACATTTCTCAAAGGGAAAATACAGATGGACAACAGATACATGAAAAGATTCTCAATAACACTAACTATAGGAAAATGCAAACCAAAACGACAATGAGATATCACCTCGCACCTTTCACAAAGGCTACCATCAATAAATAAAAAAATGTTGGCAAGGATGTGAAGAAAAGAGAACCCTCATGCACTGTTGGTGGTATTGTAAATTGGGGTAGCCACTGTGGAAAACAGTATGGAGGCCCCTCAAAAATTAAAATTAGAACTTCCACATGACCCAGCAATTCTATTTCTGGACATTCACTTAGAAATCCAAAACACTAATTTGAAAAGATATGTACACCCCTATGTTCATTGCAGCATTATTTATAATAGCCAAGATATAGCAACCTGAGTATACAGCAATAGACACATGAATAAGGAATACATGGTACATGTATACAGTGGAATATTACTTGGTCATAAAAAGAATGAAACCTTGCATGGATGAAGCTAGAAGGCATTATGCTAAGTGAAATAAGTCAGAAAGAGAAAAACTAATACTATATGATTTCACTCATATGAGGATCTAAAAAAACTAAATAAGCACACAAATAAACAGAAACTAACTTATACACACAGAGAACAAATATGGGAATGGCTGGGGTGATGGGTGAAAGGGATTAAGAAGTACAAATAGCCAGTTATAAAAATAGTCACATACAACAGAGGAATATGGTTAATAATATTGTAGTAACTATGTATAGTGTCAGATGGGTACTCAGTTTACCAGGGTTATCACTTTGTAAGGCATATAAATGTCTAATCACTATGTTGTACAGCTGAAACTAATATAATATTGAATACCAATTATAATTTAAAATTTATTTTTAAGTTTTAAATATATAGCCCTATATATAATTAGGCATTTATATAATAAAGTCCCATTAAGTAAATTTTTTAAATTGTTGGAAGTATTACAGATGTCTCATCTTTTTTCCCCATTGGCACTCTCTTTCCTGCTCCCACCCCCCCTTCTGCTTTCCCCAGCCTAATGTCTGTGTCCATTAGTTATGAATATATGCATGTAAGTTCTTTGGTTTATCTCTTTCCACCGCCACCCCCATACCTCAGAGGTTTGTTAGTCTGTTCCTACTTCCATGACTCTGGACCTCTTGTGGTCAACAGCATATTTTGTTCATTATGTTCCATAATATGTGAGATCATGTGGTACTTGTCTTTCTCTGACTGACTTATTTCACCCAGCATAATACTCTCCAGGTTCCTCTATGTCGTCTCAAAGGATAAGAGATCTTTCTTTCTTACAGCTGCATAGTATTCCATTATGTAATATACCACAGCTTTTTAATCCACTCATCTACTGATGGACACTTGGGTTGTTTTCAAATCTTAGCTATTGTAAATAGTGCTGCTATGAACATATGGGTACATAAATTCGTCCTGATTGGTGTTTCAGGCTTCTTAGGACATATTCCAAGAAGTGGGATCACTGGGTCAAATGGCAGTTCCATTTTTAATTTTTTGAGAAAACACCATAGTAGCTGCATTTCCACCAGCAGTGTGTTAGAGTCCCCTTTTCTCCACACCCTCGCCAGCACTTGTTCAATGATTTGTTGATGGCTGCCATTCTGGCAGGTATGAGGTGATATCTCATTGTTGTTTTAATTTGCATCTCTCTGATGATTAGAGATGTTGAGCATTTTTTTCTTATGTCTCCTGGCCATTTGTATGTCCTGTTTGGAGAAGTGTCTATTTAGGTCCTCTGCACAGTTTTCAATTGGATTGTTTGTCTTTCTTTTGTTGAGTTGTATGAGTACTCTATATATTTTGGATATTAACCCCTTATCTGATGTACCATTGGCAAATATGCTCTCCCATACAGTGGGTTCCCTTTTAATTTTGATGCTGCTTTCTTTTTCTGTGCAGAAGATTTTTAGTTTGATGTAGACCCATGTATTAATTTTTTTCTTTTGTTTTTCTTGCCCTAGTTGATGTATCAGTGAAAATTTAGCAAAGTGGGAATAGAGGAATCATATCTCAACATCATAAAGGCCATATATAAAAAACCTACAGCCAACATCATACTCAATGGGCAAAAATTAAAGCATTTCTCATAAGAAGAGGAACAAGACAGGGATGCCCACTTTCACCACTCTTATTTAACATAGTACTAGAAGTCTTAGCCACAGCAATTAGACATGAAAAAAACAAACAAACAAACAAACAAAAAAAAAAACCAAAAGGGATCCAAATTGGAGTGGAGGAAGTGAAACTGTCATTATTTGCAGATGACATGATATTGTACATAAAAAACCTAAATACTGCCATCAAAAATCTACTAGATTTAATAAATGAATTTAACAAAGTAACAGGATACAACATTAACATCCAGAAATCAATGACATTCTTATACACCAATAACGAACACTAAAAAACAATCCCATTTACCATTGAAACAACAACAACAAAAATGCCTTGGAATAAACTTAACCAAGCAGGTAAAAGACCTGTTATCAGAAAACTACAGAACATTGAAAAAAGAAATAGAGGAATATAAAAAAAAAAAGTGGAAAACATATACCTTGTTGATAGATTGGAAAAATCAACATCATTAAAATGTCTATACTACTGAAAGCAATCTACAGATTCAATGCAATCCCTGTTAAAGTACCAGTGGCATATTCCACAGATCTAGAACAAATACTCCAAAAGTTTATATGGAACCATAAAAGACCCCAAATAATGACAGCAATTTTGGGGTGGGGGGGGAGCAAAGTGTGAGGGATCACAATACCAGATATCAAGTTACACTACATGGCCATCTTAATCAAAACAGCCTGGTATTGGCACAGGAACAGGGATACAGATCAATGGAAAAGAACAGAGAACCCAGATATCAACCAAAGACAGTATGCACAATTAATATTCAACAAAGGAGGCAAGAGCATACAATGGAGTAAAGAAATTGTATAAATGTCTTTTCAATAAATGGTGTTGGGAAAATTGTAGAGCTACATGGAAAAAAATAAAACTAGACCACCAACTTGCATCATACACAAGAATAAACTTAAAATGGATAAAAGACTTAAATGTAACCCATGAAGCAATAGAAATCCTAGAAGAAAATGTAGGCATAAAAATTTATATAAGTTTCAGGTTAGCTTCATTGCTCAGCAATTAAAATACAAGTTTTTTTTCAACTATCCTCTATTTTTAATACATTAATAACAAATCACTTGCTTATTGTATAATTATCTTATAAGGCCAAAACTAAATGTATTACTGGAAAAAAAATGAAGTGATTAAAGTTCAGTCATTTTCACATTTGATTACCATTTTCTTTCTTTATCATTCTAAGAAACTCAGAAGAAAATTTGTGTCAAAATTGCTCAGGTCAAAATATATTTAGAATTTCAAGAGAAAAAATTAAAATATTAATTAAAAATATTTTATTGGGATTCCAAAATGGTGGCAGAGTGAATGGAAGCCACACAGACCATCTCCCAGGATCAAACTGGAATTACAACTAAAATAAAGACAAATCATCGGGAAAAAGCAGCTTGCAAGGACCATATAACCAGGGACACTTAATCAATTCTGGTAGGATTGCAGAGGTGCAAGAGGGGGGCTGGGAGCCCACGACAACAGTTGTCTTAGCTGTGAGCAGCGCCCTCGGGGTTAAAATCCCAAGCTGGCTCCACAGCACAGAAGACCAGGATAGAGTTCTAAAATAGCCACAGCCACTCACCTTGGGCTCTGGTAGAGGGAGGGCGGGCTGGACTGGAATTGTATGGGGATACTCGGGATTTGGAGGTGCTCAGAGCCTTTTTGCTGAGTTGCAGCCATGCAAGACAGTGGCCATCTTACTCCTTCTCAGGGCACTGGGGAGAGGTGGCAGCCCCTCCCTCAGAGATTTAACCCCACCAAGGTGGGCCATTGAAATGCAAATTGAGGCTCATAACAATCAGCTTCTGCCCTACTCTCAGGAAATTCTCTTATACTGAACACCTGAGAAAGTTTTTCATTCAACTGAGAATCCAAGGATCTTCATGTAACCAAGACTAATAGTCTGCAGGCAAAAAGCTAGAGGATAACTGAACCTTTCCTAAGCTTGCAGATATACCAAGGAAAGTAAGATTTGACAGTGGTGTTTGCCGTGGGTCCTCCCACACTCATCCAAATCCAGTAGAGAAAGCCACAAAGAGCAGAACATCAACACCCACAGGGAAAATTTGGCAGGCTCCAAAACCCACTGTGATAGCCAAAATGGTGAAAAACAGAAACAAATCCCAAATTAAAGAACAAGAGAACTCTACCAAAGATGAGATATATGAAATGCAGTTAAGCATGTTATCAGAGGTAGAATTCAGAGCCATGATCTTAAGGAAGATCAAAAGCATGAGTAAGGATATCAGCACCATGAGTACAGATATAGACACATTGAAAAACCACCAAGTGGAAATGAAAATCCACCAAGAAGAAATGAAGAATGGCACAGCAGAAATAAAGAACACATTAGATGGACTAAATAGCTGAGTAGAGAAAACTGAGGACTGGATCAATGAATTAGAAGACAGGGTAGAAAAATTCAACCTATCAGAAAACCAAAAGGAAAAAAAAATTAAAAAACAGGAAGATAGCTTAAGGGAACTGTGGGACAACTGGAAACGTAATAATATTTGCATCATAGGAGTCCACGAAGAAGAAGAAAATGAGCAAAAATTAGAGAATATATTTGAAGAAATAGTGACAGAAAACTTCCCTAATTTGGTGAAGGAAGAAGGCATTCAAGTTCAAGAAGTACCAAGAGCCCCAAGTAAGAAGAACCCAAACAGGCCCACACCAAGACACATAGTAAGTAAAATGCCAAAAATTAAAGACAGAGAGAGACTCCTAAAGGCATCAAGAGATAAGCAACAGGTTACCTATAAATAAACCCTCATAAGGCTCTCAGCTGACTTCTCTACAGAAACACTACAGGCCAGAAGGGAATGGCATGAGGTAATCAAGGTCATGAAAAACAAGGATCTGAATCCAAGACACCCAGCAAGGCTATCATTCAAAATAGAAGGTCAAAGAAAGAGGTTTACAGACAAAAATAAAGGATAAGGGAATACATTAGCACCAAACTAGCATTGCAAGAACTGTTAAAAGGATTGCTGTAATTAGTAGAAGAAATAGAAAGAAAAATATAACAACACTAAAAAAAAGAAAAGCAATAAATAAGTACAAATCAATAATCACCTTAAATATAAATGGATTGAATGCTCCAATAAAAGAAACAGAGTAGCTGATTGGACAAGAAAGCATGACTCATATATATGTTGTTAACAAGAGACCCACCTCACAACAAAAGACTCACATAGCTTGAAAGTGAAGGGATAGAAAAAAATCTTCCAAGCAAACGGAAAGGGAAAAAAAGCAGGTGTAGCAATACTCATATCTGATAAAAATAGATTTCAAAATGAAGGCCGTAAGTAGAGACAAAGAAGGCCACTGCGTAATATTGAAAGGATCTATCCAATAGAAAGATATAACCTTGGTAAACATATATGCACCCAATGTAGGAGCACCAAACTATATTAAAAATCTTCTGGAGGACTTCAAAGGAGATATCGACAACAATGCAATCGTAGCAAAGGACTTCAACACTTCAGTGTCATCACTGCATATATCCTCTAGGCAAAAAATTAGCAAGGAAACAGACTCTGAACGAAGCACTAGACCAAATGGACATAATAGATATCTACAGATAATTATACCCCAAAACTACAGAATTCACATTCTTCTCAAGTGCACATGGGACATTCTCAAAGATAGACCACATGTTAGGACACAAACTAGATCATCATCTTACACCATACACAAGAATAAACTCAAAATGGATAAAAGACTTAAACATGCCTTGTCAATCCATAAACATCTTAGAAGAAAATATAGGCCACAAAATTTCGGATATCATACACAGGAGAATTTTTGCGGATACATTACCTAAGGCAACAGAAACAAAGGAAAAAAATTAACATGGGATTATATCAAACTAAAAAGCTTCTGCACAGAAAAAGAACAACCACCAAAATGGAAAGGGAACCCAGTGTATGGGAGAGCATAATTACCAGTGATACATTAGATAAGGGGTCAGTTTCCAAAATATATAGAGTGCTCACACAACTCAACAAAAGGAAGACAAAGAACCCAATTAAAAAATGGGCAGAGGAACTAAATAGACACCTAAACAGGACATACAAATGTCTAAGAGACATATGAAGAAATGCTCATCATCACTAATCATCAGAGAGATGCAAATTAAACAAAAATGAGGTATCACCTCATACCTGTCAGAATGGCCACCATCAACAAATCATCAAACAACAAGTGTTGGCGAGGGTGTGGAGAAAAGGGGACCCTAGTAAACTGCTGGTGGGAATGCAGACTGGTGCAGCCACTATGGAAAACACTGTGGTGTTACCTCAAAAAAATAAAAAATTGAACTTCCATTTGACCCAGTGATCCCACTTCTACGAATATACCTTAAGAAGCCTAAAACACTAATCAGAAAGAATTTATGTACCCCCATGTTCATAGCAGCACTATTTACTATAGCTGAGATCTGGAAACAACCCAGGCGTCCATCAGTAGATGAATGGATAAAAAAGTTTTGGTACATATACACTATGGAGTACTATGCAGCTGTAAGAAAGAAAGATCTCTTATCCTTTGAGACTACATGGAGGGACCTGGAAAGTATTATCCTAAGCAAAACAAGCCAAGCAGAGAAAGACAAATATTTATCACATTATCTCACTTAGTTGTGGAATATAATGAACATAACAGTCTGAGGAACAGGGTAGACCCAGATACGTGGAAGGAGGGTACAGACTGACAACCCTCAGAGGAGGGGGTGGTCGGGAGGGAAGAGATAAACCACAGAACTTATATGCATGTACGCATAAGCAATGGACATGAACAACAAAGCTGGGAACGGGGTGAGGAGGATGGGGAGGAGGGTGTCAATGGAGAAGAAAGGAGAAACATCTGTAACAAAAATAAATTAATAAAAAAAATTTGATTGAATTTAGTGGGGTGGCATTGGTTAATAAAATTTCATAGGTTTCAGGTGTACAATTCCATAATCCATCATCTGTGTACTGTATTATGTATTCATCACCCCAAGTCAAGTCTCCTGTCTTTAAGAAATGATTTCTGACAGTAGATTCTGGTTTGCAGCCATCTACAGAGAAATATTATTTGCTTCCCCAAAGATATAATTGGAATTTATACTGCAAAAGTGTTTACTTAATATCCTGGCCACTAATATTTTTATTTCTCCATCATTTTATTAAAATTTACTGCATATATATGCATCATATCTGTCTTTCTCCTTTTTTTTTTTTTTTTTGTTAATCCTAACCAGAGGATATTTTTCCATTGGTTTTTAGATAAAATGGAAGGGAGGGAGGGGGCGGGAAGGAAACACCAATGTGAGAGAAACACATCAATTGGTTGTTTGCCTCCTATACAACCCTGACCATGACTGGGGATCGAACCTGCAACTCAGGTATGTGCCCTTGACCAGTAATCGAACCAGTAACCCTTCCGTCTGTGGGCTGATCTTCTAACCATTGAGCAAAACCGACCCGGGTTATGTGTAATATCATTATATCTTTCTGGAAAACCTACTTTCTAAATTTTCCCCCTAATGTTATGTAATGATAAAACATTTTTTTTTCATTTTATTATATTACATTTTTTATTTGTTAGCTTTCTACATCCTCTAAAAAAAATAGATCAATTTTAAATAAACATGCCATGGGTATATTTTTCTTGTCCGTATCTCATCTGTAAATTCAAAGTGGATATCACTTCTAAATATTCCTTTTTTACAAATACTAATATTTGCAATCCATTAATGTTTCCTTGAAATAATCTTCATTCTCATTTACTTTAATGCTTCTTTGTAGCACATTATAATCAGTAGATTTCCTTTATTGTTCTTGGAAAGTTTGCTTTCTTAAGTTTTTAAAAGGCAGGAACTGAATTGACCTAACCATCCTTGTAAAGCCCTTAGCATAATGCATAATCAAAAAAGTTTTACTGCTTAGGTTAATGATACTGTGTTCTTATACAATTGTCCGAGCCAAAGAGACTCTGGGAAGCCACTAAGTTAATCATTTTATTCCAGAAAAATTATACTATATTGAAACCAACCCAGAAAAATGGTTATATACGTTTAAAGTCTTCACAGAAAGTTCACAGCTTTTTCTGGGTAAATAGCTCATTCTTACATTTTCAAATCATGACAGTCCATTTATTTATACTCTAACTTCCTGCTGGCTTAAGAGAATTTTTCTATTATTCTTGGTTTTAGCTTGAGATGATAGTTCTTCCTCACATACCAAGTTTTATTTAGATATTTAATGGCAAGATTCTCCTTTCTCTACATATTTTGTATACTCTAGAAACTGACCCCGAGATAAGGATATGTGTATAAGTGACTCAATAAAAACAAACATTTTGCCCTGACTGGTTTGCTCAGTGGTTAGAGCATAGTCCTGCAGACTATTCCTGCTAAGGACATGTGCCTCAGTTGCAGTTTGTCCCAGGCCCTGGTTGGGGTTGTGTGGGTAACGTTCAGTCAATATGTCTCTCTTACATCGATGTTTCTCTCTCTCTCTCTTCCTCCCTCTTTCCCTTCCTTTCTATTTGAAGATAAATGCAAAAAAAAAAAAAAAAAAAAAAAAAAAGTCCTCAGGTGAGGATTAAAAATAAGTTAAAAAAAAAAAAACAAAAATAAAAAACAAACACTTTCAGGGAAAACCAGTAAGGGAGTGGGGAAAGCAGGACAGGAAAGTGTTTTATTAGTAAGAAAACTTTCAAAAATTCAGGGGAAATTCCAGGTTTTGAGCTCTCCCACTTGGGAGGGGAGAGGGAAATGGGAAATGGGCTTTAGTAGCCTGAGGACAGCTCTCCAAAAGTGTGAATGTACAGTAATTGGGGAGAGGCTAGTCATTAATATTCAAAATGGATCTGAAAAGATATGGGTAGAGCAAAGCAAAACAATTGTTTTTAACCTTTGTAAATTATTATGCATTAGCCATTTTTAATATAGTCTCAATCTATTTTCCCCCTACTTGTGAAAAGAAAATAATCTTGTCTTCTGGGAATGTTTGCTCCTCTGAGAACTGAGAATAATAATAGTACCTATTTAGTGGGGTTCTCATAGGAATTAATAAAGTTAATATATGTAAAATCTATGTAGAACAATGATTGGTACAAACGTAGGTAGTATAGGTACAAACGTAGGTCAGTATAGGTTATTATTATTGTTATTATTACTGTTGTGATTATTATTATAAAGCATATTATAAAGCACTGGTCTGAAGGTCGTAAGTGTCTAACACTCAGAATACAATAAGATCATTTCAATTACTCCACTCTCTGTTTCTTAGAACAAATACATGATTTATTGTGTATATGATATTATGCTAACTCTAGGGATAGAGTTGTAATAGTGTCTTTTGTTGAAAATGTTGTCTTATTAACAGAATGTTAAATGTCACTGTTCTTGTCATTTTAGAGCTTAAACAGAAGCCTCAAAGCTGAGAAAAAACATAGTAAGTATGAACTATTTGAACATCCTAAATAAAAACAACAGAATATCTATAAGAATAATGTAAGCTAGTATGAAACAATCACTTCACACCCACTACAATGGCTATAATAAAAGACAGACACAAGCTAGTGCTGGCGAGGGTATAAAAAAGTGGTAGGAATGTAAACTGGTGCAGTCACTTCAGTAAACACGCTGGCATTTGCTCAAAAGTTAAGCATAGAAAACTTGAATAGACCAATACCAACTAAAGAAATTGAAGATGTAATCAAGAAACTCAGCAAACAAATTCCTGGACCCAGACGGTTTCACGGGGAAGTTTTACCGAACATTCAAAGAAGATCTAACACTCCTTCTCTGCAAACTATTCCAAAAAATCCAAGAAGACAGAAGACTTCCAAACTCATTTTATGGGGCCAAAATAACACTAATTCCAAAACCAGATAAAGACACTACAAAGAAAGAAAACCACAGGCCAATATCACTGATGAACACATACACCAACATCCTAAACAAAATATTAGCAAATCGAATCCAGCAATACATCAAAAAAATTATTCATCATGACCAAGTGGGATTCATCCCAGGGATGCAAGGATAGTGCAATATCTGCAAATCAATAAATGTGATACACCACATAAACAAAATTAAAAACCGTATGATTATATCAATAGTTGCTGAAAAAGCATGCGACAAAATCTAGCACCCATTTTTGATAAAAATGCTGAGCAATGTGGGAAAAGAGAGATCGTATCTTAACATAATATAAACAATATAAGAAAAACCTACAGCCAACATTACACTCAATGGGCAAAAACTGCAAGCATTTTCCTTAAGAACAGTAACCAGACAGGGATGCGACACTCTGGCCACTCTTATTTAGCATAGCACTGGAAGTCTTAGCCACAGTTATTAGACATGAAAAAAACATAAAAGTAATCCAAATTGGAAAGGAGGAAGAGAAACTGTCATTATTTACAGATGACATGATACTGTACATAGAAAACTCTAAAGACTCCATAAAAAAATCTACTAGATTTAATAAATGAATTTGGCAAAGTAGGAGAATACAAAATTAACATCAAGTAATTGACAGCATTCTTGTACACCAACAATGAACTCAATGAAAGAGAAACTTAAAAAGCTACCCCATTTACCACTGAGGCAAAAAAATAAAAAATAAAAAAATTAAGATACCTAGGAATAAACTTAACCAAAGAAGTAAAGGACCTCTTCACAGAAAATACAGGTCACTGAAAAGAAATAGAGGAAGACACAAAAAAGTAGAAGCATATACCTTGTTGATGGATTGGAAGAATTAACATCATTATAATGTCCATACTACCCAAAGCAATTTATAGATTTAATGCAATCCCAATCAAAATACCAATGACACATTTCTCAGAACAAGAACAAATACTCTAAAAGATTATTTGGAACCAAAAAAGACCCCGAATAGCTACAGCAATCTTGAAAAAGAAAAATGAAATAGGAGGGATCACAATACCTGGTATTAGCTAATACTACAAAGCCATAATAAAAACAGCCTAGTACCAGCACAAGAACAGGCATATAGATCAATGGAACAGAACAGAGAACCCAGAAATTGACCCAAGTCATTATGCTCAATTGATATTTGACAAAGGTGGAAAGAGCATACAGAAGAGTAAAGACAGCCTCTTCAATAAATGATGTTGGGAAAATCGGACAACTACATGCGAAAAAACCAAAACAAAACAAAACAAAAAACATGCAGCTAGACCACAAACTTATACCATACACAAGAATAAACTCAAAGTGGATAAAAAACTTAAATGTGACCCATGATTCCATAAAAATCCTAGAAAAAAATGCAGGCAACAAAATTTCAGACATCACATGCAGCAGAATTTTTACTGATGCAATGCCTAAGGCAATAGAAACAAAGGAAAAAATAAACACATGGGACTACATCATACTAAAAAGCTTTTGCACAGCAAAAGAAACAACCATCAAAATGGAAAGGGAACCCACCGTATGGGAGAGCATAATTGCCAATGATACATCACATAAAGGGCTCATTTCCAAAATATATGGAGTACTCACACAACTCAACAAAAGGAAGACAATACAATTAAAAAATGGGGAGAGGACCTAAATAGACACCTCTCTAAACAGGACATACAAATGACCAGGAGACATATGAAAAAATGCTCAACATCACTAATCATCAGAGAGATGCAAATTAAAACAACAATGAGGTATCACCTCACACCTGTCAGAATGGCTGCCATTAACAAATCATCAAACAACAAGTGCTGGTGAGGGTGTGGAGAAAAGGGGACTCTAGTACACTGCTGGTGGGAATGCAGACTGGTGCAGCCACTATGGAAAACACTGTGCTGTTACCTCAGGGATCAAAAATTAAAATTGAACTTCCATTTGACCCAGTGATCCCACTTCTAGAAATATACCCTAATAAGCCTGAAATACCAATCAGAAAGAATATATGTATGCCTATGTTCATAGCAGCACTATTTACAATCGCTAAGATCTGGAAACAGCCCAAGTGTCCGTCAATAGATGAGTGGATAAAATAGCTGTGGAACATATACACTATGGAGTACTATGCAGCTGTAAGAAGGAAAGATCTCTCATCCTTTGAGACAACATGAAGGAACCTGGAGAATATTATGCCAAGTGAAATAACCCAGTCAGAGAAAGACAACTATCACATGATCTCACTTATTTGTGGAATATAATGAACATAACAATCTGAAGAACCAAATAGACCCAGAGACATGAAAGTGGGTTGCCGACTGACAAACCTCAGAAAAGGTGGACGTGGGGGGAGGGAAGAGATAAACCACAGAACTTATATGCATGTATATGTTAACAAGGACATAGACAATAATGCTGGGGGGGGCAGGATTGGGAGGAGGGTGTCAACAAATGAAAAACATGTGTAACAAAACAAAAAAAAGTTGGAGGCTTATTTTCTCATTAAAAAGAAGTTAAGCATAGAGTCATGTGACCTATCAATTCCACTCTTAAGTATATACCTAAAGGAAATAACATGTCCACACAAAAATTATACACAAATTGTCATAGCAAAATTTTTTATAATAGTCAAAAGTTAGAAACAACTGAAATGCCTATTAACAGATGAATGAACAAGTAAAATAAGATGTGTCCATGTAATAGAATATTATGTGAAAATTAAAAATGAGCCCAGCTGGTGTGGCTAAGTGGTTGAGCATCAACCCATGCACCAAGAGGTCGCCGGTTCAACTCCTGGTCAGGGCACATGCCCAGGTTGTGGGCCCAATCCCCAGTGGGGAGCATGCAGGAGGCGGCCTGTTGATATTCTCTCTCGTTGATGTTTCTCTCTCTCTCTCTAATATCAATAAAAGAAAAAAAAATTAAAAATGAATTACTGATAAGTGCTACAAATCAATGTATGGCTATTAAAAACATATGCTAAGAAGTCAGTCACAAAAGACCATGTATTATATTATTTTATTCATATGAAATGTTCAAAACAGGCAAATCTACGGAGATAGAAAGCAGATTAGTGTTTGCCCTGGGTTGGGAGGAGAGATAATGGGTAGTGACAACTAGTAGGTATGGGCTTTCTTTTGTAATGAAAATATTCTAGAATTAAGTTGTGATGATGTTTGTAGAACATTTTGAATATACTTAAAAACACTGAACTGTGTACTTTTAATGGTATATGGTGTGTGAATTACATTTCAGTAAAGCACTTTAAAACAATACATTTTCGAAATTGTTAAAAGATGGGTTCTGACAAGTTCTGCCAGGTATGATTAGGCTAATATTTACCTCTCAGATATTTATACAAGGTTAGGAAATATTTCAGTTAATGAAGGTGTCCAGTAGTGTGGTTTTCTTTGGAGAGAGTTGTTTGTATGCTGTGTGTCTGCGACATTAACAATCCCCTCCCCATCTGCCAATTCAATTTTAGTAATTCCTTGTCACTGTTCCACTTTTATTATTTTTTTCTTCCACCTCACTCTGTGAAGATTAATTTCATATTTCTCTCATTCATTAGATTTCTTTCCATCCAACACACCCACATACAATATATTAACACACTAAACTCCCTTACCTGCTTAGATTTCAGACTTCTACAGATGTCTGCTGAAGATGATGTTGAGCTACCACATCTAGCACATGAAGGTGTGGCCTATTCATTCCTGCTGATCTCTACCAGTGAAAAACGGCCACCTCGGCCTGGTGGTAGGATGTTCTGTCTAACCTAGCCATGAAACAAGTCACCAGCCAACTGTTTAAACAGACCCTTATTTCAGTAGTTTCATTCTATCTCCCTTGCTCACATCTTTCCATCTCCAGTCCCAAGCATCCCCATGGATTTTTCTGTTCCACCTTATTACTCCATGTTACTCATACATTCACATCAGTGGATGATTTCTAATGAGCTAATCGGTATTTGAGAAGCCTCCTGGGGCTTGAAGTTTGGGAATAGTGCTTCCTGAATCCTCCAAGGCAAAAGGTTTATTGTATCTGCTCAAGATAGTTACCATGTCCTCAAAATATGTTTTAAAGTTTACAGACTTGGCTTATCATGACATAGCACTCTGCCTCTGGTTCCCATGGTTTTGTGTAAAGTATCTGCCTTCCCTACAATCTCTGGGAAGTTGTAATGAAGGTTCCCTACCTATCATCTTCTTTGTACATAAAAAGGAATGATGGGGGGTCGGGGGGGTGGGAAGAGATAAACCACAGAACTTATATGCATGTATGTATGACCAATGGACATGGACAACTAAGCCGGGGACAGGGTGGAGGGGTGGGGTGGGGTGGGGGGTGCCAATGGGGTAAAAAGGTAAAATATCTGTAACAAAAAAATAAATAAAAATTCATAAAAAAAAAAAAAGGAATGATGCCATTTTTAATTATTACATTTTCAAATCTCAACATCAGCCTTCTCAACAGTCTAAATGATTGAAAGTCTTCATTCTTCTCAGTACAGATTTGAACATTAGAAACAATTAAAAATCACTGAGAATCAGATTCAGTAAGAGATTAAGTGATTAATTCAGCAATATCATTTTTGGCCTGAAATGATGTTATAACCATAAATAAATGAGTCTTTATCTTCTGGTTCATAAATTAGCATGTGAAAGCAATTCTAAAGGGAAACCTTGTGTATTTGGGCCAATGAATCACTAGAATAAAAAATTTTAAAATAGTGTGGTTTCAGCCCTGGCCAGGTAGCTCAGTTGGTTAGAGTGTTGTCCTGGTACGCCAAGGATGTGGGGTTTAATCCCTTATCAGGGCACATACAAGAATCAAACAATAAATGCATAAATAAGTGGAACGACAAATCTCTCTCTCTGTCCCTCTCTCTCTTCCATCAATTAAAACAACAAAGCTAGGGACAGGGCAGGGGGGCAGAATCAGTGGGGGGAAAAGGAGAAACATCTATAACAAAAATTAATTAATAAAAAAATTAAAAAGAAACACACACAAAAAGTGACAAAATGTTACTATTAAAATATTTAAATATAGACAATTTATCCTTGCATAAAAAAATAAATAAATAAAACAAATTAAAGTGGCTTAATTGAGGTCACCCTACTGATTTGACTGCATATGTTCTACTTGGTCTGTTTATTTTAAAAATGTAGAAGCACTAACACTATTTGTCAATTTGAAATAGTGGCTATGGGGAAACACTGCTGATATTATTCCTCTTAGAGCTATATGTTTCTGGGTTTATATTGGAAGCTTATAGATGCACAAGAAGCTAGCTACAATGGCAATGATAGTCACAGAAAATGCACAACTTTAAAAAGAGAAATCTCCTTTCATTCATTTTTTCTATCCTCACCTGAGGACATTTTTTTGCATTTATCTTCATATAGAGTGGGAGGGAGAGAGGGAAGAGGAGAGAGGAAGGAAGAGAGAGAGAGAGAAACATCAATGTGAGAGAGACATATTGAGTGGTTGCCACCCGCATGACCCCAACCAGGGCCGGGGACAAACCGCAACTGTGCCCTTAGCGGGAACTGAACCCGGGACTCTCTGGTCCGCAGGCCGATGCTCAAACCGCTGAGCCAAACTGGCCAGGGCAAGAGAAATCTCCTTTTAATGGCCACTTTAAAAGCTATGTTAATATATTCTCATTCAGTATTAAACTCCTTCTGTACAATGCTCTAGTGTAATGAAGTGAAGATTAAAGTCATATTTCTGATGAACTTAAATACGATAAAATATCAATATACATTTTGAAGTTTGAAGACAGTATAATAGTCAATAGAATGTGAAATTCTATTTGCTCATGTACTCTTCTTTTCATAATTCTTTTACACCCTGTACAAAAATGACAGTTAATTAACAACCTAACCCAAGAAAAGTGTTTCTAGTGATAGTAAACAAAAGATATTGTCAAAGAACAGAAAATTTACCATGACCAGAAAAAAGAGTCGTTTGGAGACCAATTACATGGAAATTTTGTGATTAAAATACGTAAGCTGACATAGAGATGCATGAGTAATTATGTACTATATATAATTGAAATAACATATAATAATCCATAGTACATATGTCTCTAGAACTTTAATATGTCTCTCTGTGTGTTATGTGCATACACATATACACAGTAATGCCACACATGTATATACACACATACACACACAAATTCATCTCTTTCTATGTAATAAAGAGTTCTTGTAAAATAATGAGTTCTTATCTAGTGCATGGCTTGATTAGCTTGCTTAAATGTAACTTGAAAAATGTTTTAAGAATATTCATAAAGGCCAGGCTTTCACTAAGACTAAATATCTCTATCGGATAACCATTTACCTTTCTTCATTTAAAAAATGTCCTGATGAGCCCGGCCAGTGTGGCTCAGTGGTTGAGCATTGACCCATGCACCAAGAGGTCGCCAGTTCGATTCCCGGTCAAGGCACATGCCTAGGTTGTGGGCCTGATCCCAAGTGGGGGGCATGCAGGAGGCAGGCAATCCATGTTCTCTCTCATCAATGTTTCTATCTCTCCTTCTCCCTTCCTCTCTAAAATCAATAAAGAAAAAAATGTTAAAAGAAAATATTCATAAAAACAGATGTTTAAATATGCAAACATGAAACTCAAATTAAAAAAATATATAATTAAAGCTGTGTCCTGCGACACATATTTGGAAACATTTAAAAAAGTACACACTGTAATGGCAACATCATCATACAATAGATTATTCAGTATTATAGTTAAGGTGACTAAGTAACATTAGAAAGAAAAATCATTTTTTTGGACTTGTAGAATCATCTTTGTTTTCAACTAGATAAGAGGCAGAAATAAAAGACAAGGTGCCTGTATAAATAACATATAAATAAATGCTCCAAGAAATAGAGAGTCAGGAAGCATTGAAATGCTTTTGTCTGAAGGTTGTTTACATATTTTCATATATTTTCATATGAAATGTAGTACTTGGGAAAGTGAATGGTGTTCTGGGAACCAGAAGAAATATTGGAAGATATTTTCTTTATCTACTTTTACATTGAGAGTTCAAATTCAACAGTAAAGCATGTTGAATTACTGAAAACCTGTCTCTATTTAAAAAGCTAAATTAACTTGTGTTGTTAGGAGACTATGTGATATTATGTGTACTGTTACTCAAAAAGCACATTTTAGTGGACTTTACGCTTAAACTATGATGCTACAACAAAATATTATGAAGTCGTATATTCCCTTAAGATAAGAGTAGAAGAAAAATGTAACATGTGAAACAGTCATTGGAATGTATATTACAAAATTATTTTAGAAACCTCAAAGTTATAACAGTACCAACGTGAGAAGGGGCAGTTTTTTTTTTAATTAAAAAAGAATCCTCACCAGAGGATATGTTTATTGATTAGAAAGAGAGAGACAGAAACATTGATGTGAGAGAGAAACATTGATAGGTTGCCTCCTATATGCTCCCTGACTGGGGATAGGACCCACATTTTTGATGTACGGGACAACACTCCAACCAACTGAGCCATCTGGCTGGGGCAAGAAGGGACTGTTTTTAACTAGCTTTTGCACTAATTGGGTATTCTTAATTACTAGCTAAAGATAACTTCCAATATTAGAAAATACATAACTTTTTAGTACAATGATCAGATTCAAATATTTTGTCAGTAAAAGGACCTACAGCACAAGCAAAATGCATTTGTGTGTGTGCATGTACAGATGAAAAGTTAAAACTTGATTGTTTATTTGGGTGATGGGAATCTTAAGGGCACTTAAAACAGAATTTATATATCTAAAACACTAAATGCCAGAAATCCAGTAAAATAAGTACCTGCTTTCATGAAAATTTGATAGTATGAAATACCACATGCTCTGAATCCCTCTCAATATGATTGGTTCCTTTGAGGGAATTATAAATACTGAACAGAGAACAGTTTAATTGAAAATGAACTCATCATAGATATGTGTGATTAACTCCATTGGGCAATAAAAATTAACATTTAACATCGCCATGTTTTAACAATGCCCTGAAGGTCTCGGGATATAGAGAGATAACAGCTATGCCTGTGACAGAGCACTGATTTGTCATGGTAGTGGTTTTGGATTGCCCATGATATAGACTTGAAGACTAAATGAATGGTCAAATTAGTCCAAAATCCACAAAGGCTGATAAATGCTGTAGTGGCCTCTTACAGGATATGCAGTTATGCTGTACGTGCCTAATAACTGTAATCAGACAATGGTGATATTAGCAAAATCTCAGTCTGGTCACTTCTTTCTTGTAGAAGGAATAAACACATACAACTCAGGAAACACCACAGAAAAAGCAAACTTGCATGTAATTGGAAAGAGAGAGATCAAAAGAAATCTGAATAGAATAAAAAATGATGATGTCTTGAGAAGAGGAAAAGAAGTGCATTCTCCGTCCTTTCTCATTACTAGGCTAGGAGGAATATATAGCAGAATTTAAAGTATTATAGGGAAACGTAAATATGGCTAGGATTTTATTAATTGGGTTGAACTCTTGGGGTGCTGGAAGTACTAAAGGTGATATCTACCATAAAAAAACCCAAAAGCTAAGAAACAGGATCACAGCATCACACATAACAGCAAAAGCAGAGCTGAGTGCCACGATGCCTGCCTTTTCTGCAAACATAAAGCATCTGAAAGGTATGAGAGTGAGATTCTGGCAATGCAAGGATTTTCAGGTTTGCCTGCCATTCACAGGCTTTGTGTTTTATATATGTCTATAGTCACTTAACTTTTATGATAACCTTCTGGGAAGAATACTAACAGAAGGACTGAGGTAATAATAAAGTAGTACATGTAGTGGTAAAATTGCATAAAATTAATAACTAGATAACTAATTTAGGGGTATGATCACATTCGTATTAAAGAGAGAAAAAATAAATGAGGGTTTGTCCTGACACTGAAGAATAACACTAGGACTAGGGAAGATGAACGATCTACAAACATTGAAAATTTCACTCGTAATGCCTAGTCACTTGAATCTATTTATTTCTTTGAATGCATTTTTTTCTTGTTAGTGAAGTGTCTGCTTTAGTTACTGGATTGTGGTAGTAAATATAGATCTTGACAAGTAGTAGGGTCTTGCCATGAAGAGCAATAAAAGAACAATTTCTGCAAGACTATAGTGTCTGGATTTCCTTTATGTGTGCTGGAATGTCTATGAATTACCCTGTGAAAACTGCTTTGGTTTGTTCTAGTGGATTGTAATGGAATCAAAGGTAGGAAAAATATGTATACTAAAAATAAACTGATAGGAAAATGCACAATCAGCACGTTAAAAAGTAACCCATGCCCGGCTGGTTTGGCTCAGTGTTTGAACATCGACCCATGCACCAAGAGGTCACCAGTTCGATTCTCAGTTAGGGCACATATGTCCAGGTTGTGGGCCAAATCCTCAGTGGGGGGCATGCAGGAGGCAGCCAATCAATGTTCTCTCTCATCAATGTTTCTGTCTGTCTCTCTCTCTCTCCCTAAAATCAATAAAGAAAAATAAATTAATTAATAAATTAATTAAAACTAACCCCAAATAAAGTATCATCTAAGACAGCACTTTTGATATATTAAAATACAACAAGATTTGTTTGGAATTATTTCTCACATTTCTTTAGAACCTCATCCAATGCCAGCATGAATAAATGCAATGAAATAATTTTACCTTAAATTCAAAAAGTATTTTCTGCATGTGTTTAGCTTCAGTGACAAGGCATTATGAGTGAAATTTTCAATGTTTGTAGATCATTTATCTTCCTTACTCTTAGTGTCATTTTTCAGTGTCATGACAAACTCTCATTTACTTTCACTCTCTTTAACACTGATGTGATCATACCCCTAAATTAGTTATCTAGTTATTAATTTTATGTAATTTTACCACTACATGTACTTCTTTATTATTACCTCAGTCCTTCTGTTAGTATTCTTCCCAAAAGATTTAATATAATGAAAAAAGACTATTGCTATTTAAGGAAATCTCAAACTAAAATTCTAGAAAACACTAATACTGAAGTGGAGAGGGGTAGCTAGGAAGAAAACTAAACTATGGCCATGTTTTTGGCAGAAGCGTAAAAAGGCTTATTAATTGCAACAGTGTTAAAATATTAGCTCATTAAAAGAGTCACTCTGAAAAATATAAATCCATGTTTCTTAAAGATTTATAGAAAGTCATTAAAATGGAAATAGAATTTAATGGTTTTAAATCCCATAGAGGAAACATAGGGAAAATTTAATCAAATAGAAAGCAGGATATATACAATATAGATAGAGCTCAAATTCATAAATTTGAGTGAAAAAAGCAAGTTACATAATTATATATATATAAAATTGTACGATTTAAGTAAATGTAAACACCCCCCATCCCATGCACACACACATACACAGACTGGAACTTCACACACCAAATTCTTGATTCTGAAAAGGCAGGAAAAGGAATAAGGTTGGCAGCAGTAGTGACAAAGAGGATTTTATCTTTATCCTATTAAAATAAAATATATTTGCCTAGACCAATAATGATGGCAACTACTATCATTACTTAATGATCATTAAGGAAAGTTGCATTCTTTCATTGGTCTGGCAAGTATTTATTGTGACTATTTGCCAGATACTGTGGTACAAATTAGAATAGAACTATTCTGGATAGACCAATTAAACACATTTTACATTGACACCTCTCTTAAATAAGCCAGAGATATGCTCTTATATGTAGACAGTCTATTTGGGAACTGTTTCAAGAAGAAGAAATGAAAAATGGGAAAGGTAAGGCAGGGATGCAAGGAAAGCCAATAAATAGTATTAATGAGCAGAATATTGCTGTGGGCAACTGGGGCTCAATCTTGCTGGAAATCTCTGAGAAACAATGTAGAACATTCTTTATAATTGTTCCACTGGAGGATAGGGAGGCCACAATGTTCATCTTCCTACTTCCCTACACTTCCAACACTGAACAACCACATATTTATTCACTACAAACCCCAGATTATTGACCATATGCTTTTCTCTCCTCTAATAAGCCATAACAGAAGTGAGTGATTCAGGAAAAAAAATGAGTCACATCCAGATGAGCTTGACACTGTAGAACATATGAAAACCTGCCAAGTACTGACTTAAAGAAATCTGTCTACAGTAGTCAAACATAGTGGCTAAAAGATAAATAGTCAACTCAATTTTCCTGCCTAAAAATATTTTTAACTTGCTCTGAGTAAATGCATAACCAGTGACAGGAACCTGTATTGATTCTTTTACTACTGAAGCTGCAAAGCAGAGTGGTCTTTGGAGACAGACAGATACTCTCGAGATCCTGCTCCACCCTTTGCCAGCTGAGTCAGTCAGTTATATTCTCTGATCATGTTTCCGCAAGTACAAAACAAGGATGTAAGATGAATGGTAGAGGATTATTATGGGAATGCTATGAAAGAGTACTCAACCTCTAGTGCTGCTCTCTCCCATGAACTCCAGGCTGTTATATGCAGTTGTTTACTCTGCATTCTCCACTTGGAAGTCTAAACCACACACTGAGACTCAACACATACATGGACTCAACTTCTGATGTGCTCCTGGAAACCTAGCCCTTTACCATTTCACTTGATGGCAACTAGATTCTTCAAAACACCCAGGCCAAAAACCTTGTACTCATTCTTGCCTCCTTTCTCCTACAGCCTATATCTAAGACATTCAAAAGTTTGCTTGGCTGTACTTTCAAAATGCATTCTAAATATGACCAATTCTCATCATCTCTTCTGCTGCAAACTTATTCTGAGCTATCATATTTTTGCAGCCAACTAACTGGTCTCACTGCTTATACCCTGGTCCTTCAACAGTCTATTGTCTACACAGCACCTACAGTGGTCTTTTCAAGACATAAGTCAGAGTATGTAACTCCCCTTCTCAGAACCCTGGAGTGGGTCCCTATCTCAGAGTAAGAGCTAAAGCACTTATAAAGGTCTACAAGGCCCTGCAAGTTCTGCCCCTATCCACTGCTTCTCAAATCCGATCTACTACTTCCACTTTCTTGTTCATTCCACTCCATCCATCCACACTGGTCTCCTTCTCAGGCATGCTCCCACCTAAAGCCTCTGCCCTGAATGGTTTTATTACCTTAGAGGAGTGCATGGCTAAAATCTCTCATGTTCTTCCTATCTTTGCTCAATTATCACCTTTTCAATAAGTCTCACCCTAATCATTATGTTTAAAATATCAGCCAGTCTCCCTGTCATTCACTACTTTTAATCCTCCCCAACATTTACTATACATTTTTTGCATGTTCCCAAAGTAATAGCACTGGCATCACTCAGGAACTTCCTAAAAATGCAGAATCTCAGGCCCTCACTCAAGACCTACTGTAACAATCTACAGTGTAAAAAAGCCCTCAGGTGATTCACATGGACATTAAAATTTGTGAAGCAGGGCCACACCCTATTTTCTAAAGCACTGACAACTTTTATATACCTTTAAGGAAGTAATCCATCATATTTTTTGCTTACGTTCCACCAGGATGAGAATTTTTGTCTTTTTGTATGTTTTGGTCACTGCCTTATTCCAATTCATAGAACAGAACCTGCACATGAAAAATATATTTGTTGAATGAATGAATGGATGAAGCATAATCTAAGAAATATGGCCAGAAGATTGCCTAACCTATATCAAGTGCTTAACCTATGATAGCTCCTCTCTCTCTTCTCCCTGGACAAAATACAGTTCATAGTCACTGTTTTGTCATTTTAACAACTAAGAATATACTTTGCCAGAAAGCGACCAGCAAAAGTTCATAAAGACAGAATTTCAATGTTATCACTTTGAAAATATAGATGAATAATCTTCTAATCTGTTCCTCCTCACCAACTGCCCAATGATTGGTAGATTTATTAAAAAAGAGACAAACACATTAGCACTAATGCAAGGACCTTTTTAGAAACTCGAATTTGATCTTCACAGTCAAATGATTACTACACATAATAATTAGTAAAAACAAATTATACTTAATGTGTTATTTTGTTTCATGGGACATTTGAGTTGGAATCAATTGTCAAAAAAAAACACAATAAATTATGAGCATGATGATGTCTCATAATATTAAAAATCTCATAGTTTCTCTCAGGTCACTGAATACAATCATAGTATCTGTTAAAAAAAAAATTCAAAGACAAATACATGAATTCACAACTATCACCTGTTGTGAAAAGTACAAGTGATTTAAGGAGCTGCCTAAAATATAAAGTAAGAAATAGGCAGTTTATGCACAATAAGGCAGATAACTGAAATTTAAAATAAATTTTGAAAACTTTAAAATAAACTTTATTACATATATATGCACATTTTATGTGTGTATATACTAATACTTTATATATAATAATAAATAGCATTATTCTGGTAAGTATTTTACTGATGTTAAACTTAAGCCTTAAACCCTAGTAAAAATTCAAAGATATTTCCAAAGTACAAACCAGAAAGAAAATATATAACACATTTTATTAGATTAAGTTAGGAACTGTTTTTGATCACAGGTACCATAAAGAGACTAAAAAGATAGGCGATAATCTGGGAAAATATATTTGCAGTATGTATTACTGGCAAGGACATAGTATACAAAATATATAAACGATTTCTTTGAATCAATAAGCTTAAGTCAAATGACAAAAAGTAAAGTAGACAAAGGTTAAAGTTTTGATTACAGATATATTTGAACACACTTAGAGGTTTGTAAATTTGTCTTAGACATATGGAGAAGAATTTAGCATTACCTAATATAACTCAAAATATGCATACAGACCCAGTAGTTCAACTCCTTAGTATATTCATACCCTGGAGACATTTTCCCATATGTACACCAGGAAATGAATACAGGAGTAGTCATAGCAGCATTGTTAATAATAGTAAAAAACTCTAAATAGCCTACATGTCCATCAACAGAAAAATGGATAAATTAAATTGTGGTATATTCATATAATTAGGTATTATACAACAATAGAAATGAGTCAATACTGATATGCCACCATTATAATATTATCTGAAAATAAATCACAGAAAAATAAATATATTCAGATGAAAATATTTCTATAACACAATTAGCAAAACAATATATATTTTTTTAGTTACACACGTATAGAACATTGTAAAACTATAGACAAAGAGGAGGAAATGAGTAACATAAAATTTAGGACAGTAGTTATAACAGAAAGAAGAGTAAGTGTTGAGATCCAGAAGGCTATGCCCCAGGGAGTTTACAAGATGCTGTATTGCATGGCTTTATTTTCAAAACTGGTTGCTGATATAAAGTTCATTTTTGTTTTTCTTCTTTAAACTCTATATGATATATGCATTCTTCTGTATCTATAACATATTTCACATTTCTTTAAAAGTATAAATAGGTAAATGAAAGGCATTACCATAAATCAACTTAAAAACATGTCCACAAACCATTAAATAATATCACTACATTTTCTAGGAACCATTGTTTTATACAAAGTAAATAGCAGGGTAGTTACTTCCTACTGCCCAATTTAACATGGCCTTGTTGGAGTTCTGTATTATACTTTCTCTTGTACCTATTATAGAACTAATTGACAGAAGTAACTAGAATCAATTAATAAATCATGGGAAGTCAGAAGGGCTGGGACAGAATCATATCATCACTGAATTTAAAATTAATTGATTTAATTATTCCTAAAACCCACCTATGAGCTAGATGCCAGTAGAGATTTTAATATTTCTTGAGTTGGTAATTCCATGACTTCACTTAAATTGACATATTTTTTCAGTCTCAATGTAAAAATATCCTTGACATCACTTAAGGTATCTCTCTGTAGGCCATCACTATGTCTAAGCATGTTTCTTTTGCTAGTCTTCTACATATCTTTATAGTAAAAATTCATTCCCTCCACCTCTTTAAAACTTTTACTTAAATTCTACTCAGTAAACATCTGTACAGTTTGCTATGTAAGTTGAAGTCAAGTAAGAGATTATTTAGTGAGGCAATTCAAATGGGTTGGTTCAGATTTTCCCTCTTGGTTTTTACAAGGCCAGTGAAGAAGATTAGCATTCAGTTAACTAAATTTCACCAATGGTCTCATTTCAAGTAACCTAAGTAGATCCATTCAAGGTGTACTTCAAGGGCACAAGACAGACAGATTCCTAAAGGTAGACAATAAGGCTTTGATTTGTGTTCATATGTGGGTCTGTTTTTATAGTAACAAATAACAAAACTGTTTCTCATCAGAAAAACAACAGCAAAAAAATGATCCAGCTTTCCTGGCAATTGTATTATTGATTAAAAAGAATTACATAGAACTTGTGACTAAATGTGAGTTCCAAATATTCTGATATTTGTTACATGAATCCAAAGGAAATATATGTGCGCATACTTTGCTCAATACATTTTTGCAGAAAGGTTTTTTAAGCACATAAAAAATAATCATAAGAGTTTTATTCCCCTTTTCCCCTTATGCAGCAATCACTCTGGAAATCCAAAAATTATATTCACATTACACTTAGCTCACATAAAACATCATACAATAATTGGGGAATTGAATTTTAAAAGTGACTAAAATTAAAGAAGGACACTGAGACTTCTGGAGCAAAGAGAATTGCATATTTTTTCTTATCAAAATGTGCACCCTAATTTTCTTCATCAAAAACAATCACTAGTATATCCAAAGTCACTGAATATTCTGCTTTTATTTGCAAGTGGCATAATATAAAACGTTTGCAGAAAAAACTTTTATTATATCAATTATTCAACCTGAGAATATCTACCATGATTAGAATATAGTTAACCCAAATTTGTGTTATCCAAATTTCTTAAATCGTATACTAAGGAATATTATATTGTATATTATATTTCTTTAGTAAAATTAATATCATTTATATAATAGTATTATTAAATTTTCAATGGAATGGTAAAAATCATGAACATTCATAAAAAAATTAATGAGCATACCTAAACAACAATTTTGCTGCTACTATTTCATCGGAGTCATGTCTTCACCCAGGAAAAACTGAGAGTCACTGTGAATCAATATGAGTCAATGAGAATTTTAATTGTTAGAAAAGTAATTGGCACTGTCTATAGCTGTAATGAGGTGACAGCTTCTGCTACAATGGCATAATATTTACATAAAAATGCAAAAGGCAGCATTATGTTTTAAGAGAAACAGGTCATGACTTAAAGGAAGTCCAGTAAATTTCAACCAACTTGACTGATTTGACTATAATTTTTTAAGTGTAACAAATCAATTTTGATTTTTTATAAATTAGTTACAGTGTGCTTTTATTAAACATGTACAACTAGTGTCTTCATGTTTATTTTTAGGTAAAAACATTTGAATAATGAAAACTCAGCACATAATTGTATTTAGTTAAATATGTGTTATATGAAGGTGTTTTGTTTAAAACTATGTTTGAGAAATGTGTGATAAACTATTTTTTTTATCCTCACCCGAGGACATTTTTCGATATTTTGTTCAGATAGAGTGTGAGGGAGGGAGGAAGGGGGGAGAAAGAGAGAGAGAGAGAGACATCAGCAAGAAAGGGACACATCAGTGGTCGCCACCCGCATGACCCAATCAGGGCCAGGGACAAACTGCAACCAAGGTATGTGCCATTAGTGGGAAACAAACCTGGGTCTCTCTGGACCACAGGCCAACACTCTAACTGCTGAGCCAAACCAGACAGGGCAAATGTCACTTATTTTAATATACTTAATTTATGATATTAAGAAAAATCTAGGACAGATATTGTATATTGTAGCAGACCGTTTCTTTTTTTCTTCTTTTATTTAAATTAATTTATTTATTTTTGTTACAGGTGTTTCTCTTTTTTCCCCAGTGATTCCCCCCCCCTGTCCCCAGCTATATTGTTTATGACCTTTGTTCATGCATACATGCATATAAGTTCTGTGGTTTATCTCTCCCCCACCACCCCCCTCTTTAGGGGATTGTCAGTCTGTACCCCACTTCCACGTCTCTGGGACTACCCCATTCCTCAGACTGTTATGTTCATTATATTCCACAAATAAGTGAGATCATATAAAACTTGTCTTTCTCTGGCTTGTTTCACTTAGGATGATACTTTCCAGGTCCCTCCATGTAGTCTCAAAGGATGAGAGATCTTTCTTTCTTACAGCTGCGTAGTACCCGATTGTGTATATGTACCACAGCTTTTTTATCCATTCGTCAACTGATGGATATTTGGGCTGTTTCCAGATCTTAGCTATGGTAAATAGTGCTAATGTAAACATGGGGGCACATATTCTTTCTGATTGGTGTTTTATGCTTCTTAGGGTATATTCCTAGAAGTGAGATTACTGGGTCAAATGGCAGTTCAATTTTTAATTTTTTGCGGTAATACCATATTGTTTTCCATAGTAGCTGCACCAGTCTGCATTCCCACCAGCAGTGTACTAGAGTCCCCTTTTCTCCACACCCTCGCCAACACTTGTTGTTTGATGATTTGTTGATGGCGGCCATTACAAAGCCACTGTAATCAAAACAGCCTGGTACTGGCACAAGAACAGGCATATAGACCAGTGGAACAGAACAGAGAACCCAGAAATGGACTCAAGATAATATGCTCAATTAATATTTGACAAAGGGCACAAGAGCATACAGTGGAGTAAAGACAGCCTCTTTAATAAATGGTGTTGGGAAAATTGGACAACTACATGCAAAAAAAAAAAAATGAAACTAGACCATCAACTTACACCATACACATGAATAAAGTCAAAATGGATAAGAGACTTAAATGTGACTCATGAATCCATAAAAATCCTAGAAGAAAATGTAGGCAACAAATTTTCAGACATCATGCGCAGCAGAATTTTTACTGATACATCACCTAAGGCAACAGAAATAAAAGAGAAAATAAACACATGGGACTATGCCAAACTAAAATGCTTCTGCACAGCACAAGATACAATCATCAAAATGGAAAGGCAACCCACTGTATGGGAGAGCATAATTGCCAATGATATAGTAGATAATAGGTTAATTTCTAATATATAAAGAGAGTGCTTACAGAACTCAACAAAAAGAAGACAAAGAACCCAATTAAAAAATGGGCAGAGGAACTAAATAGACACCTGTCCAAACAGGACATACAAATGGCTAAGAGACATATGAAGAAATGCTCATCATCACTAATCATCAGAGAGATGCAAATTAAAACAACAATGAGTTATTACCTCACACCTGTCAGAATGGCAGACCGTTTTTTAACTATGTAATTTTTGTAATTTTCTGACATAAAATCAAATATTGTACAGATATGTAGTTCTTACTAATTAATGGAAACATGATCATTAATATTTTCTCTTTTATAAATAATTGATTTGGTTTAAAATTATGCTAGTATTATGAACCAATACAAACTTGAAAATCACCTATGCCTATAGAAATAGAAATAATATAGATCTACTAAATGTTAGGTCAAAGTAGGTAAGATATGTAACATTTTAAAGAAATTTCCAGGAATCATGAAAGATTCTATTCCACCTAAAGAAGATTAGTCAATTTTAGCCACTGTTTTTATAAATTTTATTTATTCTTTCTGAATAAAATGTTGTAAAACATATATTCTTACATTAGTTGAATATATGAATAGACATTTGGTCCTTTTGGTGAGGTATCCTGTGCTTTACAAATAAACCAATAAATAGATACAGCTATTTTAAAATAGCAGCATGCATGTTAAGGAATATTAGCCATATTCAATACTATTGCAGTCATTTAAAAGTCCAAATCTAGGGTTTAATGAAGGCATCACCAAGTTCCCATTAGAATGCATTAAAAATTATTCTAACTAATCATTTGTTTTATGACAAACTGACATAATTCTATAATTTTTAGCAGAGAATAGATTATGGGCGGTTTTGAAGGCATAGAAAACAGATATATACTCCTTATAAAGAATGAAGCTCAGAATTTTATGCATTCAATAAAAAAAAAAACATTTTTAAAAACATCAAGCGTCTTACTTTCAGCAAAAGATTAAAATCCAACTTAAATGTCCATCAATAGGAGATTGGTTAAATAAATTCTGCTATAGCCATAAATGTGTTAGAAAATTTAATGATGTGGAATATATTTAGAATGCACTGTCAAGAGAAAACAAAAAAGTAATATTACCAGGCAGTATGTAGCTTATAATCTAAATTTTGTAAAAAGAAACTATATACATATTGACATAAGCCAATATTTTATATCATTGTTGGTCCTAGATGATGGAATGACAACAAAACTTCCTCTTTCGTTCTACACTCCTTGGTGTTTTCCAAATTTACTTCAGCGCAAAAGTTTACTTTGTGATACGTAATAAAACATATTTTAAAACTGACATTATCTGCTAAAGTTAGATAGCAAGATTTGTAACTGAAACAGAATTCAGACAAGAGGGCATAACCATTTTTCTAGAAATACAGACCATTAACACAAATGGATCATATTAGTAGTGGTTTAATGAAATTATTTATTTTGTTATGTAATTTTTTTCACTTTTAGGTTATGACTCATTTTTATGAGTCATCAAGTCAGATAAACAACATGGAATTCCTAATGCATGAAAATCATTTGAAGAGTATAAAACTGTTTTTCAAAGATATAATAAGTGTTTTGTTTTACTATAGGTTAAAAGACAGTGCTTATCTATATTATGACTATTAAAGTGTAGTTATTTTCCTGATCCATGAAGTGTGGAATAATTTATTCTTTTGAATATAAAATGCTTAATACCTGAACATGGGGAGAGAATCAGTAACAAATGGCAAGCTCTAAGCCTTATGTGATTATTTCATACCAATAACACATGTTTATACAATTGTCTGTGAATTGACTGGTTTCACCATCTTAAGTCTTCAAGTTTTTTTTTCCCCAAACACATAACAAAACAACCTCAGCAACAGCACACGTTATCTAAATTTTTTTTTAAAGTTTTTACACACGAATTACAGAATCGTTAGAGAGCATTGATCACTTTATTCCTTGAGAGTAATATTGATTAGCAAATTAATGTTTTACATCACTCCTAATATTTTTCAGAATATATTTTCTCTAGAATGAAATGATAATATTTTTGCAAGTTTTTCCTGGAATTTTTTGCTCTGCTTTATGGAATGTAGTGAAATATTTAACAAGCTAAATAGAAAGAGATAATATACATAATAAAGATAACCAACAATTTGAGTATGCATGTGTTATGTACTCCCAAAAGAGTTACGTGATTACACTAATCATGCTACATTTCTATTATCAATTCATTTATTTCGAATAAGGCTCATCATCCCATTATATTTCTATCATGAATATCATCCCACCAAATTTTATTTATGTAATAGCAATTAGCTAAGTATATATGCCTATATACATATAGCTTATAGTATATACGTATGTAATGTATGGTAATACAGTACACGTGTATAGTAATATAGTAAAACAATATAGGTTAATGGATTTATTTTGAGAGAGGGAGAGAGAGATCCATATAATGGTAGCTCTCCAGCCTTTCTTACAGTCTATTCAATATTTTAAGCCAATGACATGAATATAGCCACATAAGACCAACAGTGTGAGCAGAGGTATGTGTCTGGGAATGTGTACAAATGAGATTGAATAGCCTGGTATGTCTAGAAGATATTTGTATTGGAAAGTAATAGGAAATAAGTATGGTATGGTAATTTATGAACTAGAAAGAATAGAAGTTTCTTACAGTCAATGGGCAACTTAGTATAAGAAAGATGACCATCTGCAGGAAAGGGCATTGTCTTGCTTATCATAAAAGGCTAACTTTACAAAGAAGGTAAGAAAAGCAGAGATGCTATTCGAGAACATGTTTGATCTAACTGAAGATTTTTCTGATATTTGGACAAAAGTAAAATAGTGAAATTATGAAACAAAGCATACACAAATGATTTAAACTTTAGAGGAAAATTAAAATAATGTGTCATTGGAAAACACAAAACTCTAAAACAAACATCACTTTTCATAGTTATTTTGGTGATTGCACCTCTGTTTTTACTCCTTTTTGTAGGGTTGGTGGTTTGGTGGATGAACAAAATGTAAGCTTGAGGTATGCATTCTTGCGGCCTGGCTACCAGAGGCCCTGTGTGAGAGAAGAAACAGGGTTGGAAAACAGCCTAAGGGAGTGAATGTGTTTGTTAAGAAACTCAGCAGAACCAGTCAGTTACAGCTGGAACAGTAAGAATGCTGGGTTGGGCTGAAAGGTCAGTAGAGACGCTATCTCAAGGAAATGTTTACCTAAAACACAATGTAACCAAGGGAACTGCTAAGAAAATAAATCAGGCTGCAACCAGAGATTGGAGCATTTGCTCCCTTGCAATGATGCTCCCCCACTACGAGCCTTGTCTGCTTGTAGTTCTTTGTGTTGCGATGACCCCTGGCAGGCCAAGAGTTGGCACTTTTTTCTCTTCTTAGCCCAGAATTCTGTGGGGAGACAATGTCCTCCACCTAGACTCTCCTATTTTTCGAAGTACACATATATTTCAGAGCTAGATATAATTAAGAGTACTACCTCTGAACACAAGCAGAAGAATAAAATATATCAGAAATTCAATCAGGAATAGCAGAAAAATAAATGTCTCCTTAGCTACTACTGCCTAATCTAGGTGCTAAGTATGTTGGAGTGACTGTTTTATAAATTTCTTCTATTAATCCAATAAGCAGAAATCCAATAAATTAAATGTAATACTTTGTAGATTTGAATTTGTAGTTCACTTACTACCTAATTCTAATAATGGTAGAAATCATATTCTGTTTTCTTCCATTTAAAATGACAGAAATTACTGTGAGTGATCCCATTGTCTTTTATAATTTACTCTTGACATTTTATTTCATTTTAATTAAATGATGATTGACTGTCAAATTATTTCCAAGATTCCTGCAATTTATAATGAACAGATAATTTTTCATGTCTCCCCAAAAGAAAATTAACCTAACTAAATTAATGAAAATGCTGGCCAGTTTCCACAATATCAGTAAATCTATTAAAATATCCTAAATATTATTTTATCATTTTTTACAGGAATAGGTGCATGGTGGTGCTAGTGATAGTGCATGTATACACTCACATGTACAAACATGTGTTTGTGGAGCATCATTTATTTACTAGATAAATGGTCAAATGCAAATTTTCCCGTTTAGCATCTGGGTTTCACAATATGGGCTCTCAGTTAGACAGACTTGGGTTCAAATCATGTTCCATCACTTACTAGTTGTAGCATTTTAATTTAACTTTTTTAAAGTTAATTTCCTGAACCTATGATTATGAATAATAAAAGTATCTCCCTGTGATGGTTAGTTTTACATATCAACATGGCTACGCTATTGTTCCCAGTTAGTCAACCAAACACTAATTTAGATGTTGCTGGGAAGGCATTTTGTAGATGTTATTAAAGCCCACAAGTAGTTGACATTAAGAAAGAGAGGCTACAACTTAAAGAACTACAGAGCAAACAAAAAGAAAACCCCAGAGCAAGTAGAAGGAAGGAAATAGTAAAGATCAGAGCAGAAATAAATGACATAGAGACCAAAAAAAAAATTCAAAGGATCAATAAAACAAAGAGCTGGTTTTTCGAAAAGATAAACAAGATTGATGGACACTTAGCTAGACTCACCAAGAAACAAAGAGAGAGAACCCAAATACACAAAATCAGAAATGAAAGAGGAGAGATAACAACTGACACCACAGAAATGCAAAAGATCATTAACAACTACTATGAACAATTATATGGCAACAAATTCGACAATTTAAGCAAAATGGACAAATTTCTAGAAACACATAGTCTCCCAAAAATGGATCAGAAAGAGATAGAAAACTTGAACAGACCAATAACAACTAAGGAAATTGAAGAGGTAATCAAGACTCTCCCAGCAAACAAAAGCCCAGGCCCGGATGGCTTCACGGGGGAGTTTTACTGAACATTCAAAGAAGAACTAATACCCATTCTCCTCGAACTATTTCAAAAAATTCAAGAAGAAGGAAGTCTTCCAAATTCGTTTTATGAAGCCAGCATAATTCTAATTCCAAAACCAGAAATTGACACAACAAAGAAAGAAAACTACAGGCCAATATCCCTGATGAACATAGATGCCAAAATCCTGAACAAAATACTAGCAAATCGGCTCCAGCAATACACCAAAAAAAATTATCCACCATGACCAAGTGGGATTCATCCCAGGGATGCAAGGCTGGTACAATATTAGCAAATCAATAAACGTGATACACCACATAAATAAAATGAAGAATAAAAACCACATGTTAATATCAATAGATGCTGAAAAAGCCTTCGACAAAATCCAGCATCAATTTCTGATAAAAACGCTCAGCAGTGTGGGAATAGAGGGATCATAACTAGACATAATAAAGGCCATATATGAAAGACCTACAGCCAACATCATACTCAATGGGCAAAAACTAAAAGCATTTCCCTTAAGAACTGGAATAAGGCAAGGATGCCCACTTTCGCCACTCCTATTTAACATAGTACTGGAAGTCTTAGCCACAGCAATCAGACAGGAAGAAAAAATAAAAGGGATCCAAATTAGAACAGAGGAAGTGAAATTGTTATTATTTGCAGATGACATGATCCTATACATAGAAAACCCCAAAGACTCTATCAAAAGTTTACTAGACTTAAGAAATGAATTTGGCAAAGTAGCAGGATACAAAATTAACGTCAAGAAAATGATGGCATTCTTATACACCAATGGTGAACTCACAGAAAGAGAAACTAAGAAAACAATCCCATTTACCATTGCGGCAAAAAAAATTAAGATACCTAGAAATAAACTTAACCAAATAAATAAAGGACCTATTCGCAGAAAACTACAGGTCATTTAACAAAGAAATAGAGGAAGATATAAAAAAGTGGAAGCACATACCCTGTTCATGGATTGGGAGAATTAACATCATTAAAATGTCCATATCACCCAAAGCAATCTATAGATTCAACACAATCCCCATCAAAATACCAACGGCATACTTCACAGAATAAGAACAATTATTTCAAAAGTTCATATGGAACCAAAAAAGGCCTCGAATAGCCACAGCAATCTTGAAAAGGAAGAACAAAGTTGGAGGGATCACAATACCAGATTTCAGGTTATACTACAAAGCCACTGTAATCAAAACAGCCTTGTACTGGCACAAGAACAGGCATATAGACCAGTGGAACAGAACAGAGAACCCAGAAATGGACCCAAGGTAATATGCTCAATTAATATTTGACAAAGTTGGCAAGAGCATGCAGTGGGGTAAGGACAGCCTCTTTAATAAATGGTGCTGGGAAAATTGGACAGCTACTTGCAGAAAAATAAAACTAGACCATCAACTTATACCCTACACGAGAATAAACTCAAAATGAATAAAAGACTTAAATGTAACTCATGAATCCATAAAAATCCTAGAAGAGACTGTAGGCAACAAAATTTCAGACATCATATGCAGCAGAATTTTGACTGACACATCACCTAAGGCAATAGAAACAAAGGAGAAAATGAACACATGGGACTACATCAAACTCCAAAGCTTCTGCACAGCAAAAGATACAATCATCAAAACGGAAAGGCTACCCACTGTATGGGAGAGCATAATTGCCAATGACATATCAGATAAGGGGTTAATTTCCAATACATATAGAGTGCTCATACAACTCCACAAAAGAAAGACAAAGAATCCAATTAAAAAATGGGCAGAGGAACTAAATAGACACCTCTCCAAACAGGACATACAAATGGCTAAGAAACATATGAAGAAATGCTCATCAACACTAATCATCAGAGAGATGCAAATTAAAACAACAATGAGGTATCACCTCACACCTGTCAGTATGGCTGCCATCAACAAATCATCAAACAACAAGTGTTGGGGAGGGTATGGAGAAAAGGGGACTCTAGCGCACTGCTGGTGGGAATGCAGACTGGTGCACCCACCATGGAAAACTATATGGTGTTACCTCAAAAAATTAAAAATTGAACTTCCATTTGACCCAGTGATCCCACTTCTAGGAATATACCCTAAGAAACCTGAAACACCAATCAGAAAGAATATATGTACCCCCATGTTCATAGCAGCACTATTTACAATAGCTAAGATCCCGGAAACAGCCCATGTGTCTATCAGTAGACGAATGGATCAAAAAGCTGTGGTTCATATACACAATCGGATACTATGCAGCTGTAAGAAAGAAAGATCTCTTATCCTTTGAGACTACATGGAGGGACCTGGAAAGTATCATCCTTAGTGAAACAAGCCAGAGAAAGACAAGTTTCATATGATCTCACTTATTTGTGGAATATAATGAACATAACAGTCTGAGGAATGGGGTAGTCCCAGAAACGTGGAAGTGGGGTACAGACTGACAATCCCCTAAAGAGGGGGGTGGTGGTGGAGAGATAAACCACAGAACTTATATGCATGTATGCATGAACAGTGGACATGGACAACAAACTGGGGAAAGGGCAGGGAGGGAGGGGGAGGGGGAATCAGTGGGGGGAAAAGGAGAAACATTTGTAACAAAAATTAAAAATTAATTAATAAAAAAAACAAAACAAAACAAAACAAAAACAATTCAAAGTAAAAAAAAAAAGAAAGAAAGAGAGGTTATCCTTGATAAACTGGGTGGGCCTGATTCAGTTAGGTGAAGGTATTAAGAGAAGAGCTGAGGATCCCCCGAAGAAGAAATTCTCTCTGTGGACTATAGCTTCAGCTCATGTCCAAGGTTCCAGCTTGTCTTTTCTGACTACCTTCCCTACATATTTTAGACTTGTCTAGCCAAGCCCCTAAATTCCATAAGCCAATTTCTTGCAATAAATATTTTAATATATATCTCCTACTGGTTCTGTTTCTTTTTTCGAGCCCTGACTGTTAGGCTGACTATAGCATTTCTACAAGGATGATCAACCAAGTCATTGGCATAAAGTGGTATGTCAAATACTTCACAAATGTTATTATAACAGAACAAAAATATTAAAGAATTTAAAGATGTACAGGTTATTTTCTCAATTCATGGGGTCCCAATTGTTAATTTCTCCATGTTAAAAACGAAGGAGGGGCTAATGTAGTAAATATCATTTATCAAAAGGCAAGAGTGGCCCAGATGGTATAGCTCAGAGGATTAAGCATTGGCCCATGGACTGAGATCCGTGTTGATTCCCAAACAGGGCACATGCCTGGGTTGCAGGCTTGATCACCAGTAGGAGGCATGCAGAAGACAGCTGATTGATGTTTCTCTCTCATATCGAAGTTTGTATCTCTCTCTCCCTTCCTCTCCCTCTAAAAAATCATCAATAAAAACATATTTTAGAAAAGGTAAAACTATACTTAGAAACTTGTAGCATACTGTCAAAAAAATATAACATCAAAATCTCCTATCTTCCACCAATTCTATCTTTTCTTTTCCTACGGCAAAGACTTAACTCCATGTTATGCTGACCGATTTTTAGGGATTCATGAGAGCTGACTTACTTCTAAGGTCTTGATCCTTTAAGTTTGTGAGGATTCACTGTTCTTAGAGGAATTTAAAACCATCTTGGACTTTTAAAAAGTGCAGACTGTGTGTTGCATGCAGCATTAATTTCACTTCCTTTTTGTTTTCTCTTTCGCTACCAGGAGGCTCAGAAATAAATATGCTACTCAAATTTAACTTCAGGATGCTTACTGTATAGAATTGTTAGATATTAGCTAACTATATTTTAGAGACTACCTTACAAAGAAAATTCTTTTCATTTCATAACCACTGAATTTAAGATATTCTTTTAGTTAGTAAATACCCCTCTTTGGGGGTAAGTTCATACCATGACTTTGGTCACAGTGATTCTTACCTTATCATTCATATGAAAATGAAATCTACAAATTGGAAAAAGCATTCACATTTTGGGGGCCTTACGTTGGATATTTGAATGCAGTGCATTTGAGCTGGGGTCAGAAATTCACTTATTCATATGAATTTGGTGTGCATTCTTGGTAACAACCACAAGTACCCTTGATTTACTTTCTATAGGACAGAGATATAAACCCAGATAACTAATTTTTAAAAGCAGAAAAATATATCTAATAAATAAACAATGGAAAGAGAGGGGTGACTGCACAATAAAGGAAAGATTTATGTTATCAAACTTGTTATCTGAGAAAATGACTCATATACACCCTGAATCTTATAGCATCTCTAAGGAAACAACCTCTCTCCAAGTATATATTTACACTGATCTTGTGCATACAAATTTCTAAATGGTTCCTGTCCAAGGAAGCTAAGCCTTAAAAAAAAAAAAAAAAAATGAAATTTTCCAAATAATGTCATTCTTAACAGATTTTTGTATAACATTTTAAAGATTGTAAGTGACGTCATCCTGGCTGGTGTGGCTCAGTTGATTGAGCATTGTCCTGTGCACCATAGGTCACGGGTTTGATTCCTGGTCAGGGCATGTGCCCAGGTTGGGAGCTCTATCCCTGCTCAGGGTGCAAATGGGAGGCAACCAATCAGTGTTTCTCACATTGATGTTGCTTTCTCTCTCTCTCCCTCTCCCTTCTCTCTCTAAAAATCAATAAAAACATATTTTAAAAAATGATTTTAAGTGATGTCCATTGTGAAACAACCATAAAAAAAGCCTACTTTTATGTAAAATACCATATCTAGAATGTTTGGCCTGAAGTTGTTAGCAATGAAACCAACAACACATTAGCTGACTTGTTGAACATACTATTACTACTATAGAGAATATAAGCTTTTGAGGGTGCAATATCCTTTGATTCCTTCCATGAGTATTATACATGTAGTTTTCTTAAGAATAAACAGAAAAATATTATAATCTACTAGACATACCTGAATGAAATCTTTGCTGGTTTATTTAGTGTAGCTTTTAAAATCAGCTACTTTAATTTGAGGCAGCAAAAAGAAAGCCTACTCAACAAAGTTAGGGGAGAGAGTTGTACTAGCTAATATTGTAGAATTGATTATATTAAGGTTGCTATTGTTAAATAAGAATAATAAATGGACTGACTTATATATTTTTATTTTTATTGTATATTTGTATTTGACCTATAGCATAAAGCTTTGTGTTCTGAAATGAATCACATCTGATATGTGTGCAAAAGCAGAAAAAGTGAGTAACAGTTCTAGGAGGGGATACAAAATAAATAAAACACAAACATTATCCTCAACAAATTCACCAGGGTGAAATACATGTTATATTAAAACTTAACAAACAAGTTTTTAAAGTGTGGAAACAAATCTTTATTAAAACTCAATAGCCAGAGTTTTGAATACCACAGATATTTGAATCTGTTAACTGTGAATCTATGACTGGATTGGCTTTCACTAGTAAGCACAATTCATTGATATAAATGCCCATTCCTTAATTTTTTTTTCTTTATTGATTTTTAGAGAGAGAGAGAAGAAGGGAGATGGAGAAAGAGACAGAAACATTGATAAGAGAGAACATCAATTGGCCACCTCCTGCATGTCCCCCACTGGAGACCCGGCCCAAAACCTGGGCATGTGCCCTGACCAGGAATCAAATCGGTGATATCTTGGTGCGTGGGTTGATGCTCAATCACTGGGCCACACAGGCCGGGCACCATTCCTTCATTAAACATGAGACTAGTTAACACACAAACCATTTCCAAATCCTCTCAGATTCACAATTAGAGACTGTTTTATATAGATAGATATGCATTATATCACAAATAAAATTCGATTAGCAGTGACAATTTTTGAAACAGAATATTTTAGGGGCCTCAGATGTTATTATTAGTGAATCTTATTTAGAATAATACTTTACAAAATAATAAAATTAATGCACTAATATTTTTGCATCCCAAAATTACTTGATGATTTAGACCATAAAGAATCTTTGTGGTTTGATTCTTACTATTTTTGAATTCTTATCAAAATTACCACTGTTTCTCAATTGTTTATAATATTTAATGTATATTCAATTAAAATTTATATGTTTTCTTCTCAACATTACAGTTTTTCACAAGATAATATCTGGCATTTAATGATATTCTTAATGCCAAAATATGCAAACTAGACATATCCGGAGTGAATCTTATAAGATGGCTTTGTATAAATAAGTAAATTAAAAATATAATGTTTATTCCAAAATATATGGGACAGGATCTTATGGTGTTAATCAATACAAACAGTATAAAAAATAATTATTTAATGAAGTATTACTATTTGAGCACTTAATTTAAGGATTAGTCTACCTGGATTAATTTTTTAAATGATGGAAACTAAAGGTAAAAAGAAAAAGGACAAAAACAAAGCCACAATTAATAAAAAGAGAAATAGACAGAAAAGAAAATAAATGAATTAATTAACAATGTCAAAAGAAGGAGACTAGGCTTAACTAATGGAATAAAGAAAGAAATCAATGAAGATTAGGAGAAGAAAACAAGAAAGGAAAATAAGTGACAAATGAGAGGGCAACAAAAAGAAATGAGGTAGTCCCTGGCCAGTTTTTCTCAGTGGTTAGAGCATTGGCCCGTGGACCAATGAGTCACGGGTTTGTTAAGGGCATGTATCTCAGTTGAGGTTTGTCCCATGTCCTGGTCAGGGTTCTGCGGGAGTCAACCAGTTGATGTGGCTCTATCACATCAATGTTTCTCTCTGTCTCTCTCTCTCCTTCATTCCCACTCTATCTGATAATAAGTAGAAAAATATCCTCAGGTGAGGAATATAACAAACAAACAAAAACAACAACGACAAAAAAAATAAATGAGGTAGAAATGAAGCAAGTGCTAGTGAATGTAACAGGTAAAGTAAATTGCAGAGCCTTCCAGAAATTTCACTCTCACCCACAATTAGTGGCCATCCATAGTGTGGAAGGATTGAAGTTGGGCATGCCCCAGAGAGGAACTAAAGGAGTTTCATCTCTAGAAGCAAAGGAGATGTTGCCTGACAGAAAACCCTTGGCTGTCAAAGAAGAAATAATAGAGCAACTCAATCTTTATTGATATAAATTACCATTTCTTGGTCTAACATGTCAGCATGGTCATTGGCAAGGGCAACTTTATTGCCTGCCAAGTAGCTAGTAAGAAATTTTCCAATGACTTCTCACTAAAGGGTTTTAGTATTAAGAAAAGGCCCACATCACAAGATTTTGGCAGTTGTTCACTCTATTCTTGATCACTCAAACATTTTGTTCTGGCAACTATTAATCTATAGAGAATCACCAAATTTAAGATGAACCAATTAGCAGCTAAGATAGCACAAATATGAAAATGGTTTTAAAATACAGTTGAATCAATGGCATAATGTATCTTCTTAAGTTACTGCATTTTGCCTACAGTCAGTAAAGAGTAATACAGTTTTTATTTGGAGGGACATTAGTCAAAGAGACAGTTATCTATTTTTCATATGGGAAAAAAACAACTTGAAGAAAAACAAAAAGCTGCATAGACACTGAAAATAAATTTAGTTTATAAGTAAATTAATAGCTATAGCAATTTTAGAAAACTGACAATGCTGAAAATGATATAGTGATATATTTTTAACAAAATAATTGTGAAAAGAAGTCCCTGAAAAATAATTAATTTCTATGTAGCTGCATGGCCACATAGAAAAATATTAATTACTGTCAACATCCATTCTTCCTTCAGTCTTCTCATTAAGTTCAAGAAGTAGCAACTCTTAATGAGTAAAATAAATTTAAATAGTGTTTTAAAAATATTGGAAATTCTTGAATGGCTATGGCATGGGTTAAACAAGAAACGTCTACAAACCTTGGAGTTAAAAAATTAAACATGACAAAAATAGACAAACAGGAAAAGCAAATATGAAACTCAAGAGAAGCTTTGTCAAATGTTAGAGTTATTATGTATTTGTGATTCATACCTAACATATTTTTAGTATATTTTCTTCATGTTTTTTTCCACTCACTGAAGTGCCATTGTCAAAACTATAGAAATGCATTATACCCCCCCAAAGAAAACTTTGTACTATAAATATAAAAAAAAAAAAAACTGCTTCAAAATTGTGCTGAAATATGGTCTGTAACAGTAAGCCAGCCAAAAGTTTATGAGATAACTTATGATGAGGTACAAGATTATAATTATGATAACATGGTGAAGAGAATGTGAGGAAAAGGGAACCCTTGTGCATTGTTTGTACGAGTGCAATTTGGTGCAGCCACTATGGAAAACACTATGAGATTCTTCAAAAAACTAAAATTAGATCTACCATACACCCCAGCAAATCCATTTCAGGCTATTTATCTGAAGAAAACACAAACATCAATTCAAAAGATATATATATCCTATGTTCATTGCAACATTAGTTGCAATACCTAAGATATGGAAGCAACCTAAATGTCCATCAATAGATGAATGCATAAAAAGATGTGGTGCCCTGGCCGGTTTGGCTCAGTGGTTAGAGCATCAGCCTGCGGTCCAAAGAGACCCGGGTTTGGTTCCTGCTAAGGGCATGTACCTTGGTTGCAGTTTGTCCCCGGCCCCGGTCGTGCGGGTGGCAGCCACTCGATGTGTTCCTTTCACATTGATGTTTCTCTCTCTCTCTCTGTTCCTCTCTCCCTCCCACTCTTCTTCCTGAACAAAAAATGGAAAAATGTCCATGGGTGAGGATGAAAAAAAAAAAAAAAAAAGATGTGGTATATACTATACACACACACACATTCACCATATGTGATCAACACACACACACACACACACACACACACACACTGTATATACCATAAATATACCATGGATATTATATATATATACTATATATATCTGCCACATATTTCTATATAGAGGAATATAATGCAGCAATAAAAATGAATGAAATCTTGCCATTTATGACAACATGGACAAACCTAGAAAATATCATGCTAAGTGAAATAAGTCAGACAGAGAAAGACAAATACCATATGGTTTCACTTATATTTGAAATCCAAAACAAAACAAATCAAATGAACAAACAAAACAAAAAAGAAACCCAGCTGATAAAACAGAGAACAAAGGAATAGTTGCCAGAGGGGTGGATGGCTGACAAATGTGAAGGGAAATATAGTCAATAATATTTTGATAAGTTTGTACAGTGACATATGGTTACTAGACTTAGTGTAGTGGTCACACTGTAAGGTATAAAAATGTCAAATCACTACAGTGTACACCTGAAACTAATATAACCAATATATTATTGTATACCAACTATACTTAAATAAAACGATTACATTTAAGAGTAAGTTATGAAAAGAAAATTTGAAAATCTAACATGTGATCAATGTACACTGGAAATTAGCATTATAACAAAATGAAGATATAGTTACAATGCAGGGTAGTTATTTTTAAACACAAAAACATGGAAATTACTTTAGCCCTTCATTAGAGCTTATCAAAATTAAGATCAGGTCACAAAGGGAAAACAGGAAAAGACTAAGTAGAAAGTGAAAGATTTTTCTTTTGAGGAAAGGTATTATTTAAGATCTGCAGAGCTTATAAAAATGGGAAATAGAAAAATATGCTAGCCCTGGCGAGGTAGCTCAGTTGGCTAGAGTGTCGTCTTGATACACAAAGGTTATGGGTTTGATTTCCTGTCAGAGCACATAGAAGAATCAACCAATGAATGCATAAATAAGTGGAACAACAAATCTCTCTCTCATTCTCTCTCTCTCTCTCTCTCTCTCTCTCTCTCTCAAATCAATTAAAACTTTTAAAATAAGAAAAGAAAGTAAAATATACTAATGTGGTAGGCAATGGATATAAGGGACTATAGGTGTGAGAATCATATAATTATAAAATATTAAGCAGTAAAATGTCTATTTTTTTATGTTAATAAGAAATGTTAACACAACATACAATTTATTTTTTCAATGAAAATGTAAAATCCTACATTAAACACTGATCAAAGTAAAGAAAATTCTACATCTAACTGAAATATTGGTTATAAACAAGTCAAAGGCCTCTAAAGATTTTCCAAAGCTTATGAAGAGGTATAATACCTGCACTCAGAAAACTATAGGACATTGAAAAAAGAAATAGAGAAAGATATAAACAACTGGAAGCATATACTATGTTCATGGATTAGAAGAACTAACGTTATTAAAATGTTCATACTATCCAAAGCAATCTACAGTTTCAACATAATCTCTATTAAAATGCAAATGACATATTTCACAGATCTAGGATAAATACTTCAAACATTTTTTTTTTATCCTCACCCGAGGACATTTTTCCATTTTTTACTCAGATAGAGTGGGAAGGAGAGAGAGGAAGAGAGAGAAACATCAATGTGAAAGGGACACATCGAGTGGCCGCCACCCACATGACACAACCAGGGCTGGGGACAAACTGCAGCCAAGGTACATGCCCTTAGCGGGAACTGAACCTGGGTCTCTGTGGACCGCAGGCTGACGCTCTAACTGTTGAGCCAAACCGGCCTGGGCTACTTCAAACATTTATATGGAACCAAAAAAGACCCCGGATAGCCACAGCAATCTTGAGAAAGAAGAACAAGTTCGGAGGGTTCACAATATCAGATATCAGGTTATACTACAAAGCCATTATAATCAAAATAGCCTGGTACTGGCACAAGAACAGGCATATAGATCAATGGAACAGAACAGAGAACCCAGAAATCAACCCAAGACATTATGCTTAATTAATATTTGACAAAGGAGGCAAGAACCAATGAAATAAAGACAGTCTCTTCAATAAATGGTGTTGGGAAAATTGGACAGGTACATGCAAAAAAGTCAAACTAGACCACCAAATTACACCATACACAAGAATAAACTCAAAATGGATAAAAGACCTAAATGTAAGTTGTGAAACCATAACAATCCTAGAAGAAACCAGAAGCAGCAAAATCTCAGACATCTCATGTAGCAGAATTATCACTGATACATCACCTAGGACAAGAGAAACAAAGGGAAAAATAAACAAATGGGAGTACATCAAACTAAAAAGCTTTTGCACAGTAAAAGAAACCATCAACAAAATGAAAAGGGAACTCAGTGTTTGGGAGAACGTATTTGCCAATTATATATCTGATAAGGGGTTAATTTCCAAAATATATAAACTCACACAACTTAACAAAACAATCCAATTTAAAAATGGGCAAAGAACCTAAATAGACATTTCTCTAAAGAGGGCATTCAGATGGCCAAGAGACATAAAAAAATGTTCAGTCACTAATTATCGGAGAGATGCAAATTAAAACGACTATGAGGTATCATCTCACACCTGTCAGAATGGCCGCCATCAACAAATCATCAAACAACAAGTGTTGGCAAGGGTGTGGAGAAAAAGGAACTCTAGCACACTGCTGGTGGGAATGCAGACTGGTGCAGCCACTAGGGAAAACAATATGGTGTCACCTGGAAAAAAATAAAAATGGAACTGCCATTTGGCCCAGTGGTCCCAATTCTAGGAATATACCCTAAGAATCCTGAAACACCAAACAGAAAAAAATATATGTACCCCTATGTTCATAGCATCACTATTTACATTAGCTAAGATCTAGAAACAGCCCACCACTTATCAGTAGATAAGTGGATAAAGAAGCTATGATGCATTTACACAGTGGAATACTATGCAGCTATAAAAAAGGATTTCTTACCCTTTATGACAGCATGAAGGGACCTGTAGAGTATTATGGTAAGAGAAATAAGCTAGTCAGAGACACGTCTCACTTATATGTAAAATCTAATAAACAAAATAAACTGACAAACAAAATAGATTCAGTAACATAGAAGCATGGAACAGAATGATGAATCTCAGAGGAAAGGGGGGATGTGGGAGGCAGGAAGAGATTAATCAAAGCACTTACATGCATATATGCATAACCCATGGACACAGACAATAGTACAGTGAAGGCCTTGCTTGGGAACAGGAGTAAGGTGGAGAGGATCAATGTGGGTGGAAAGGGAAGACATTTATAATACGTTCAATAATAAAGATAAATTTGAAAAAGAAACAGTAATAAAATTATGGACTTTATAATTAATATATAATTTATTTTTAAATGTGGGGAGCTCATGAAAATGGCTCACATTATCAAGATTATGTTGTCTCATGCCATATGAGCCTAGCACTGCATACCTAGAACATTGAAGGGTCTGTTGTTGAAAAGTATAAATATTTCCCAAGCCTTATTAAAACCAGATTTTCTTTTTAAATGGAATATTATTTGCATTTCCAATGACTGAGCAGTTAGGAGAGTTGTTTTGTCCAGTCTATTCACCCATTAGATTGTAAGCTTCTGGAGAACCAAGATATTATACTAGTGCATCTTCCTTTCCATGGTCATATTAGCAAATATTTCATTGGGCATAGTCTCAATAAAAGTATCACAAATTAATAAAAATGAAGAGATTTGCACTAAAATGAATGAGAGTTGTGTTAAACTATGTGATTTAATTTTATGAAATTATGAAGATTTTAATTTAAAAATATACTTTTAGTTCAGCGAATTTTCATCTTCTACATACACATAAATATAAATTAAGAACTTGGAATGAACATTTATTTATATCAACAGTAAATATATAAAAATTGTTATCCACAATAAATATAGTATATTAAAATATTATTTCAAATAAAAGTCAAATAAAGGTTATGCATGGTCATAGTGGTGGGAAATAAGGATACTGACCACTGGGCTATAGGTCTGTCATACCTTATTTCTAAAGCACTACAATCCCCATTTTGTGGTTAGTAAAAGAGACCTGGGCATGGATGGTGGATATAGCAACTTTGGCTAGGTCTGGAGCCCTGGTCTCAAAAGATTATTTTATGAAATGTCCCATTAGCGTACATATTGGATTAGGAGACAGATTCATGAGATTGGCAAATTCTTGTCTTCTGTGTCTTCATTTCCACTTTCTTTGCTCCAAACTACAACATGGCCTGCCCCAATATACATTTTGAAATAAGAAAAAAAATAATTTTAGCTGTGCCTGAGTATCCACCTCTTATTCTACTTAAATGTATACATAATGCCATTTAATATTCATCTTCTATAAATGTTTGTAAACTTTAGTTGTATTTTCAAACTGAATTTGGAAATGTCAAGATCAGGTCACAAGGAATAACCACTGAAACATGACACACAGACAAATAATAAGGCACTTGCAACTGACTTCATTATTAGAGGGGTAGATTTAACATGGAAACTAGAACTCAAAAGATTCAATGACTATAGTTTTGGGCGAGAATAGTGTTCACGCTTTGCCATGTATCATAGCCCCAGAACACCTGAATTTTTCTTTTAGAAACCTGGAATGTAGTTTTATATTGGTCTTTGAGCTTTTTAAAATTTTCACAGGTTATAAAATATTTCATTAGTGAACTGAGACACAGGAACACAAGCAATAAGACACAAGCAAAATTTAATGGAAATTGAGGCTTAATGAAGCATAGTCCAAATCAAGACAGTATAAAATAAGCATTTAAATGAAAGTTAATCAACAAAATGAAGATTGTTTTCCTAAGAATGAAAGAAGTAAAGCTAAGTTGAATTTTCTACTTATAGTAAGTTTAGAGCCATATGGCTATTTAAGCCCATCTAAAGGAATTTCACTGAAGATACACAATACACTGATACTTTCCTTAAGGCAGTAGTTAGATATTGAGAGGAACAAATTTAGGAAACTCATTATGTCTACCTTGTTTAGGAATTGTCACACATAATAGCATTAGAAAATCCAGGTAAATCTACATGCTTACTTTTAACAATACATCAACCAAACTGGCACTGTCTTTTTTGACAAAAGGATTAACTATGTGAGGAGGAATGATTAAACTTAATAACACACTTTTAACACAGACTGTCTGAAACCTAAGGAAATCATGTTGTTGTCTTTTTAAAAATTGTTATTTTAACCTATAAGTGGACGCTCATATTGTTTTCTAAAGTTAATCAACAAGCATTGACAGATACTTTTTCCTCTGGGTGGACTATTGTAATATTTAAAAGTAAACTACATACTTTTCATCATGATGTATTTAACCAAACACAAAGTACTTAAGGGGAGGGAATAAAATATTGTAAAATTAGGTCAAAATATTCCTTAAAGGTATAAATATAATGGTGTCATTTGTTAAACAATATAAGAATAAATCATATTTACATTTTAATTATATCTTCAAGCAACAAGTGTATATTAAACATGAACTAATTAATATTTCTAATTACTATGAATGTTAAATAAAGCAAGCATGATATAAATTTATAAAAGCTTCCTAACCTATACCAGTGGTATCTTCAACATTAGTTAACAAGAGTTGCCTAGAGATCCGGGCTCCTTTCTCTCCAAATAAAGCAGATCCTCCAGTAACTCTTGGGTGTTTCTGGAAAATCTGTCTCAAAAGAGAGAATCCTTCAGTGACAAACAGCAAATACCCTGGCCCTAAATCGATACAACTTTAACTGGACTCTCATTCTTTCCCCACAAAGTCAATAGAACTGGTGGTTTATTCAATGTTGCATTTCAACACTGCCAATGAAAAAAGAAAAAAAAAAAATTAGCAGCTCTGTCATCCATTTTTATTGAAAAAAAAAAAAAGAGGAAAGAATAACAAGAGAACGCTGGAGCTAGAAACAAAGTTTAGCTGTGTTGAAGCTTTCCCCCAACATTAATAAGTAATGACCATTGTGCTTGCTTTCATAAGCCCAATGTCATGTTTTATGAAGTGCAGCATTCCCATCCATAGGAAGCACTCAACTGCATTAGATACTCTAAATAGTAAAAGACCATGTGAAGTCCGCAGAATGGCCACCCCACCCCACAGATGTCCATACACTCACACCTGGAATCTGTGAATATGTTATCTTATGATGCTAAATATACTTTGCAGATGTAATTAAGGTTTATAGATTTTAAGATGCAGAAGTTATCCTGCTAAACCTAATCATGTGATTATTTAAATGTAAAAAAATATTTTCTCACTGCAGTCATTGAGAATGAGACAATGGAAGAAGGATCAAGTGATGTAGTGTGAGAAGGACTTGACTGTCCAATGCTGGTTTTCAAGATGGAAGAAAGGGCCATGAGCTAAGGTATATGGGCAGCCTCTTGAAGTTGGAAAAAGCAAGGAATCATTCTCCCTTAGAGACTCCAGAAAAAAATGAAGCCCTACCAACTCCTTGATTTTAGCCCACTGAGACTTATATCTGAATTTTGACCACATAACTGTAAGATAATAAATACATTTGTGCTGTTTAGGCCCCTGAGTTTGTGGTAGTTTGTTATGGCAGCAATAAAAATCATTACACTGTACAAAATGCAAGGAGCAGGTGAATTGTTTAGAAAATACATTTGGAATAAAAGACATGCAAATACTAGTTGTGAATAAAACTTCATCTTCTGTTAAAAGATACGCCCTGGCCGGTTTGGCTCAGTGGTTAGAGCGTCGGCCTGTGGTCCAGAGAGACCCGGGTTCGGTTCCCGCTAAGGGCACGTACCTCGGTTGCAATTTGTCCCCGGCCCTGGTTGGTCGTGCGGGTGGTAGCCACTCGATGTGTCCCTTTCACATCGATGTTTCCCCCCCTCTCTCTCTTTCTCTCTCTCCCTCTCACTCTATCTGTACAAAAAATGGAAAAATGTCCTCGGGTGAGGATAAAAAAAAAAAAAAAAAAAAAAAAAAAAAAAAAAAAAAAGATAAGTCAGAAGCTATATGATCACGTTGTCTAATATTCCTGTCTCCTGGTATAACTTATGTTAAATTAATGTCAGAATGAGAACTAGGGTAAAAAACTATGAACTAGATTCAGTGTAACTGCATGTTTGTCATTCCACATGTACCTAACATTCACCAGTGCAGATGTGTAAGGTTAGAAGTAGAAACAGAAATACTATAACAAAAGGTTTGGGGTGTGAGGTTAAATACTATATGTTTTTAGAGTGACACTATTAGAAAAGAGTACAGTTATTAGCCAACTATACTTATTAAGATAATGATTATAGCCAAAACTGAGGGAGAACATGATAGAATACAGACTTATCTAGAATGCCCCCATTTGGCCTTTTTTTTTTTTTTTTTAATTGCAACTGAAACTCTTGAGTGGTTTTCCTTAGAGGAGGAATAATAAGTAGTTGTAATCTAAATTTATTTGTCATTCAACATCTTAAAAAAGGAATGTGCTATTATTCCAGACATAGAAACAATGCAATTAAACACTGTTAGATGAGATGCAATTGTCTTATAATGAGAAATTAAGAAACTAAACACAGACATTACCTGTGTAATTGTCAGCAAATGAGCAGTGTATGAATAATATTTACTTGTTCTATACAATTAGCCTCTTTTGTTGAATTACTTACATTCATCAATGAGGCATCATTTAAAGCTAATCAAATGCATGGGGTTTCCTATTTTTTTTAAAGTTTTTATGATACATACTGAAGCAGAAGTTTGTTATTAAATGTAGAGCTTTTTAACATAGCTGTTGTAGAAATAAATCAGCTACTCCATGTTTTACTTAAATGAGGAATAACTTTTATCAAAATAGCATTATCACAATTCACATTTGGCAGAGAGCAGTATTCTATTTATAGCTTGTGATACCACATTTAAATAGCAGACAATTTTGATTTGCTTCCATTCAATATGGGATGAATTAGAATACTCAGTAAGTAATTTCAAATTGCTGAAGGCATTCAGATAAGCAGATATGTGAACTGAAATGAGAATTTAATTAGAACACTGAGGTGAACATTCAAAAGTGTATTGAAGGGCATCATGTTTCTAATGTAATGGTTTTGACTTATTTAAATTCTTCATTATAAGCTGCTTGTTGCCCACAAGGAATTTGAAACTTAATAATGGAGATATAAGCACCCCATATTTATTTATAAACAATGAAAATAATGATGAACACATAAAAAAGGCTACAAGTGGTGAAATATACATTTATAAACAATTATAACTAAAGTATGCATACATATAAATGTGTATATGTGTGTGTATGTAAAAATTTGCTACTTGTAGGAAGGATGCAAAGTAAAGAAACTCCCTTTACTATGGGAATGTTGGTAGGTTGTAGAGTAATTTAAAAATAATGTTAAAAATAAAGGAAAATTATAGAACCATACCTTACTTATTTTGCATTTTGAAATACTAAATCATACTAGATACATTATTCAATGTCTGTGTTGGCTACTTCCATTTTTTTCTCAAATGATCCTTTTAAAAATATTTACTTTTTATGTTAATATATGCACCATGTAGTCACTCCATCTTCCAACATTTTTTATTGAGTACCTATGTAACATGCCTGGAACTGTTCTAGACATTTGAAATACATATATTAATAAATAATAGAAGTCTCCTGCCCTACTGAAGTCTGGATAGCCAGAAAAAAACAATTGAACAAGAGTGAATACACCATACAGGATCAGAGTTTAGTAAGTACTACTCAGAGAGTTAAATGAAGTTATCTTTGAACTCATTTACCTTTGGGGGTCAGGGAAGGTCTCTCTAAATAGAGTGAGAATTAAGCTGATAATTGAATAACAGTGCTATTGACTAGAATAGCATTATCTAGTCTAATGACCTACTGTTTGCTATATAAAACTTTAAAGAATTAATTTGTATATGAGAAAACCAACGGTCTAGTGAAATCATCTATTTATTTTACATAGTTTTAAACCTATTCTAGCAGGTACCTGTAAAACCACAATTTCATGTGCTACTTAAATTATAAAACTTTAATAACATACATCAGAACAAAAATCTTATCAGAGGGTTTTTAAATAATAGAAGATAAAGCTCCTATAAATATAATTACAATGATGTAGATGAATTAGAAATTTTAAAAAAACTTATACACTTGTAACAAATTACTCTTTAAGAAAATAAAATGAATGTAGTAATTGAACATTGGGTCAAGACAAAAAAAAAAAAAAGACCAAAGTCATAATTTTATAAAATCATATCACTAGAAGATGGGTTAATGGAAAACTAATGATTTTTTTTTGGTTTAGACTTTTCAAAATATCTCTTTCCTTGGTTAGCATGCTAGAGTTATCCAAGTAAATATTACATGTGGTAACAACTTCATTCACCATTGTCTTGGATTCTGTTGTCCTTATTTGTGCATATATTAGTAAGGCGTATGCTCTGATGTATGGATTGGGCTATGTGAATTGATAATGTGGTTCTCTGTTGCCTGTGCAATAGAAATGCAGGCCTAGAAAATGATTTGGCTTCTACCTGTACATCCTTGTGAATAAACTGGGAAAACCTTGAGAATACTAAGGGTGAAAGAAAAAATATATATACTTTCAAAAAAAGAAGCCAAAGAACAATGGATAAAGCAGCATAAGAAAAGGAAGATACCAGATAGATAAAATAGCTTACACAACATTCAGTATCAGGTGTGTAGGCCATGCTCTACACAAGGGGTCTAGTCAAAGGGTGATAGGTATGAAAATCCAGCTGATATTTCAATGAAATCCTTCTACCCAGAAAAGAAGTTCTTTTTTCTAATTTGTACAAGCACATCTTTCCCTCTCCCAGCTTTATTGAGCTATAATTGACATGTATTATTGTGTAAGCTTAAGGTGTATATATGTTGACTAGATATAGTTTACACATCCATGACTTCATAAAATTGATATTTCATGTATGTGGTGAGAACATTTAAGATCTATCCTCTTAGCAACTTCCAAGCACATAATACAGTATTGTTAACTGTAATCATCATGCTGTACACTAGATCCCCAGAATTTATTTATTTGATAACTGGAAATTGTGGCCCTTGACCAACATTTCCCTATTTCCTCCAACCCCCAACCCCTGGCAACCACCATTCTATTCTCTGTTTCTATGAGTTCAGCTCTTTTTAGATTCCAAATAAAGTGATATCATACAGTATTTGTCTTTCTTTGTCTGATTTATTTTACTTAACATAATGCTCATGAGCCCTGGCCAGTTTGGCTCAGCGGTTAGAGCGTCGGCCTGTGGTTCAGAGAGACCTGGGTTTGGTTCCCACTAAGGGCACGTACCTCGGTTGCAGTTTGTCCCTGACCGTGGTTGGGTTGTGTGGGTGGCAGCCACTCGATGTGTCCCTTTCACGTCGATGTTTCTCTCTCTTTCTCTTCCTCTCTCTCCCTCTCACTCTATCTGAACAAAAAATGGAAAATTGTCCTCAGGTGAGGATAAAAAACAAGCAAACTAAAAACATAATGCTCATGAGGCACATCCATCTCAAATGGCAGGATTTCCTTCTTTCTTGTGGTTAAGTAATATTTCATTATACACACACACACACACATATAGTTCACATCTTATTTATCCATTCATTCATAGATGAAATTTTAGGTTCTATATCTTGGCTATTATGTTTCAATGAAAATGGAAATCAGATATCTCTTCAAATTATGATTGACTGCCTCAAGATATTTTCTAATATCACTTTCAATTTCTTCTTTGACCCATTGGTTGTTCAGGAGAATGTTGTTTCATTTTTGTATATTTTTGAGTTCTCCAGCTTTACTCCTGCTATTAATTTCTAGTTTCTCACTACTGTAGTTGAAAAATATACCTGATATGATTTCAATCTTCTTAAATTAGCTGAAACTTTTTCTATGACCTATGATATAATCTATTCTAGTTAAGTGTGTGCTTGAGAAGAATGTGTATTCTGATGCTGTTGAATTAGATGTTCTGTATATATCTGTTGGGTCTATTTGATCTGAAGCACAGTTCTAGTCCAAAGTTTCCTTATTGATTTTCTGTCTGGATCATCTATCCTTTGTTCTATTTGATTAATATATTTAAGTGCTCCAAAGGTGACTGCATATATATTTGCAATTATTATATCTTCTTAATAAATTGAACCCTTTATCATTATATAACAACGCGCTTTTTCTCTTGTTACCATTTTTGGCTTAAAGTCTGTTTTGTCTGATATAAGTATAGCTATCCCTGCTTGATTTGGGTTTCCATTTACAGGGAATATTTTTCTCCATCCTTTCACTATGAGCCTATGTGTATCCTTAAAGCAGAAGTTAATCTCTTGCAGGCAGCATTTAATTGGGTCTCGTTTTTTATTTGTCCAAATACTCTATGTCTTTTGATTGGATAATTTATTTTACTTACATTTACAGTAATTATTGATAGGCAAGGACTTACTAATACCATCTTATTAGTTTTTTTCCAGCTGTTTTGTAGTTCACTTGTTCTTTTCTTTCTCTCTTACTGCCTTCCTTTGTGAATTGGTGCTTTTCAGTAGTAATATGCTTTGAATCCCTTCTCTATCTTTTTTTAATTTACTGCAGTTTTTTTTTGGTTACAATGTGGCTTATATAAAATATCTTACAACTATAGCAGTTTATTTTTCAATGTCAAAATTTACCTCTTTTTATATTGTGTCTTAATTAAATTATTGTAGGTATAGATATTTTTAATATTTTCCCCTTTAGCCTTTATACTAGAGTTAAGTAGTTAACACACAACTATATTGTAGTATTTAAGTATTCTGAATTTGACTGTATACTTATATTTACCAGTGTTATATATTATATATGGGTTCATATTTCTTTTTTCTTTTCTTTATTGATTTTAGAGAGAGAGAAAGAGAGAGGGAGAGAGAGATAGAGAACATTGATTGGCCGCCTCCTGCATGCCCCTGACTGGGGATCAGGCCCATAACTTGGGCATGTGCCCTGACCAGGAATCGAAATGGCGACCTCTTGATGCATGAGTTGACACTCAACAACTGGCTGGGCTTCCTATTTCTTATTAGCTTCCTTTCATTTCAGCTTTAAAGAACTCTTTTCAGCATTTATTCACCTGATCTTAGCCAAATTGTCACGAAGTAATCTTTCAGCATTCTCTTAATTTTGTTGTTATTGGTCTGGAAAAGTCTTTGGGTCATCTTCATTTCTGAAGGATAACTTTACTGGATGGAGCATTCTTGGCTGGTAATTTTTTTTTTTTCTTTCAACACTTCAAATATATAATCCCACCCTCTCCTGGACTGTAAGGATTCTGTGAGAAATCCACTGGTAGCCTTATGTGGGTTCCATTTAAGTTACAATATCTTTTGTCTTTCTGCTTTTAAGATTCTCTATTTGTCTTTGATCTTTGACAGCTTTATTGTAATGTGTGTTGTAGAGGATCTCTTTATGTTGAGTCTGTTTGGTAAATTATGAGCTTCATAAAATTGGATATACAAATCTCTCTAGATTTGGGAAATTCTCAGCCACTATTCCTTCCTTCCTTCCTTCCTTCCTTCCTTCCTTCCTTCCTTCCTTCCTTCCTTCCTTCCTTCCTTCCTTCCTTCCTTCCCTCCCTCCCTCCCTCCCTTCTTTCTTTCTTTCTTCTTTCTTCTTTCTTTCTTCTTTCCTTCTTTCCTTCTTTCCTTCTTTCCTTCTTTCCTTCTTCTTCTCTTTCTCTCTTCTTCTTCTTCTTCTTCTTCTTCTTCTTCTTCTTCTTCTTCTTCTTCTTCTTCTTCTTCCCCTTCCCCCTTCCCCCGCTTCCCTTCCCTTCCCCCCCTTCCCTTCCCCCCTTCCCTTCCCTTCCCTTCCCTTCCCTTCCCTTCCCTTCCCTTCCCTTCCCTTCCCCCCTTCCCTTCCCCCCCTTCCCTTCCCTTCCCTTCCCTTCCCTTCCCTTCCCTTCCCTTCCCTTCCCTTCCCTTCCCTTCCCTTCCCTTCCCTTCCCTTCCCTTCCCTTCCCTTTTCTTTCTTTTTGGTTAATCCTTACTCGAGGGTATTTTTTCTATTGATTTTTAGAGAGAGTGGAAGGAAGGGAGGGAAAGAGAGGGAGAGGTTGAGGGGCGGGGGAGAGAGAGAGAGAGAGAAGGGGGGAAATATTGATGTGAGACAGCCCCATCAAGTGGTTGCCTCCTGCATGGCTAAGGGTGGGGATCAAACCTGCAACCCAGGTACGTGCCCTCAACTGGAAATTGAACCCAAGACCCTTCAGTCCATAGGCCAGTACTCTAACCATTAAGCAACACCGAGCAGGGCTCAGTCGTTATTTTTTACATAAGCTTTCTGCACTCTTCTTCCTCTGAAACTCCAATAATTAGCAAAAATTTTTTTCTGATTGCATGCTTAGATTACATAGGCTTTCCTCACTCTATTTGTCCTTGTTGTTCTTTAAAGGGGGACATCTGTAATACCTTCAACTATTAAAATAAATAAATAAATAAATAAACAAATAAATAAATAAATAAATAAATGTTCCTGTCTAACTCACAGATTTCTTCTGATTGAGACATTCTGCTGTTGATCACATTATTGTATTTCTTATTTTATTCATTGTATTCTTAAGCTCCTGAATTTTTGTTTGGTTCTTTTTTTAAAAAAAATAATATTTCTTTGTTAAACTTTGTTGTTTGAGTATGTCTTATCATTTTGTGGAATTGTCTTTATAATGTTTTTTTAGTTCATCAAGTTTCCTGAAAATGTTTATTTTGAATTCTTTACCTGGTAAATCATAAATCTCCATATCTTTGTGAGCAGGTATTGGAATATTATTGTGATCCTTTGGTGGTGTCATTCTCTTTGATTATTCATGTTCCATGATGTCTTGCATTCCTGTCTTCCTGTTTGAAGGAGCAGTCACCTACTGCAGTCTTCACTAACTGCCTTTGGGAGAGAAATACTTTCTAGAGAATACCCCAGCTCTGCTAGGGATTCTGAGGCTTTCTCAGATATTCTATGGATACACCTGCTCCATGTTTCTTGCTCCCTCATGTGGCAGAATTCTTAATCTTATGTCTTCTCTTGATTCAAGAGAAGGCCAGGTGCTGACAGTCTCTTATTTGTTTTCCTAAAGATTGTGCTAACGCTGAAATCTGTGGTGTCTCCCTGGCCTTCAGGTTGGAGCCAGATTTCTGCACGTGTCTACTAGCTATCTGCCAAAGCTTGTTGTTGCTAATGTCACCTAGGAGTGCACACAGGGAGCTGGCCACAGGGTGCCATGTATGTGTGTGTGTATGTGGGAGGCATGTGGTGTTCTGGGGGTGTCAGTGGACTAGTAGGAGGGATTTATAGGTGAGACTTTCTGTGGCTCATGAAAAATCTTCATGATGGAGTCTGTAACACAGTATGATCCTCATTTTAGTATGCCCTCTAATAATGTTATTTTCTTTCCTAGCCTCTTTTTGCCCTTTCTATCCTCCTCCATTATGGAATTTTTGATTCAACACAGTAGATGGGAAGAAAGAGAAATGAGTGTGTTTGGCAGTGTCCTTCACAGCTGGGGAAGCCAGGCACTCACTCACATGCTCTTACTTTCTCCCACAGTAGAAATCATATGCTGAGAATGTCTTTCCTGGATAAGCGATACCACTCTGGGGGAGGAGTGATGAAGGTGAAGTTGAACTGTTCCTCTTACACTTTACAATGTGTCTAAACCCTTATTTTTTGCTCTGGTAGTAGACTGGATCTTCTCTAGAAAACTGGACTTCCACAAATACTCTATCTTCCATAGGTGATTGTCTAAGTGTGTTTTCTAGGGGCTCCTAGACCATGGCTGAGAGAAGCTGGTGCCAGTTCATGGATCACTGCAGGTTCCAAAGCCAGGATCATGGTCTGTCTGCCTATTACCTAACACATGGGTATGCAAGACTCCTCCCAGGTCCATAGGTATATGTTGTTGGATCCCACAGTTCCCATAAAAACACTTTTGACTGTGGATAGATGGCAAATTGTTGTTGAATGCAGGGCATGAACAAGAGACATTTATTCAACCATGATGCTGATTTTACTCCATCCCTTGCCACTCTTAATGACTTTAGTGTCATAGGCTATAGCAAACCATTAGTCTAGATAGATTAGATTTTATCCTTCTAATATCATGTTGAAGTTTTCTTTAGCATTCTGTTGCTAAACCACCACATATTGGATTATTTTATCTGGAAAGTAGTGTAACAGCAGGCAAAAAAGGTTTTAGTGGTACCCAGCTCAGTCTTTTTGTAGACCTCAGCACAGGAACAGAGCAACTGCAAATGGCTTGCATCATATTGATCAATGTGTTTCTGTGAGTATATGCATCAATAGCACACACACTTCATCTTCTTTTCTATTCTTTTTAAAATCATGAACATCAAATATTTGTACACATCTAATTAATTCAATACATTTGTGAATCTTTTTTTATTGAATCATTTGATCTAGCAAGATAGAATGTTCACAGGCCAATTCAAAAAGAGAAAAAATAAAAGGAAATATAGGCAGGAAAGAAGGTTGAGAGAGGGAATTTATGGTTGTTTATGATATGAATCCTGACATCAAACCTAAGGAAAAATTGTTTAAAGTTAGAGAGGTAAAGCTGAATATATATACATAAAAATGTGCTCTATTGTATGTAACCAAAAAGCAAAGGTGCAGCACATACGTGACCTACGTGGGAAAGACAATAAGGGTTATAAGGGTAGAGAATTCTTTAGCACAGATTCATGAATATTAAGAGAGGTAGAAGTTAATGACACCTGCATTTACAAAATAACAGGCATAATTACTATGTATGTTCTAACCCCTCACTACTCAGAGTGTGGTTAATGGATTAACATTGTCACCATCACCTAGGAACTTGTTGGAAATGTAGGATTTCAGCCCCAATTCCAGATTTATTGAATTGAAAATTTTAATTTAATAAGATCCCCAAGGGGCTCATATGTACATTAGGGTTTGAGGAGAACAACTTTGAAAATCCTGAACTGTGATAATAGATACCCTCTTTTGTACAATTTCAAGGGCTGTTTCTTATTCACAGGCTCCCCCCCTCCTCCAGTGTACCTCCTTAGCACTTTTTCACCTGACCTCTTAAACAAATGAAAAGCTTAAGTCTCTATAATATCTGAGACTTTCTGGCTACATATTAATTATTAGAGAAAAGCTTCATCCCACCTCTTTATATGCCTCAACTGTTCAAGAAAATGCTATGCCTAACATAATAAAATCGGAACCTCATATTTTTATAGCATTTGAGAACTGTCAAAGTACATACTTGCACATTCTTTTGTTCATTCCAACAGTGCTCTGAGGAGTACAAAGAAGCTATTGTTTTCTTGTTTATGTGTTTTGAGATGAGGAAATAGAATCAAAGAAATGCCATGTCATGCTGAATGACTCTAGTGTCAGTTGATAAGAGCAGATATAAAAATCACAGGAAATAAACCACAAGGATTTATTTCAAAAGTCTTTAGGGTAGAAAGCAGATTTACTGATATGTTTATATGTTCACTTGTTTATTGTGTGTTTGTTTTTCTCTATAGAAAGTATGATGCAGGAAGAGAGACATATGTTGCTTTCATCCTCAGCTAGAACAATGCCTGTTACAAAGGAAGTGATCAATAAACATTTTAAATGAATGGATGAATGTAACATTCCTTGCTATAACCCACAACAACAGTAAATGCCTATATTCTATGTCATAAGAACAAACACAATTTATTTCTATTTTAATATCCCTTAGTTATAGCTTTATAATTGTAGTGTGATTAGGGGAGCCTATTTCTCTCCTATAAGTTTAACTAGTTTCTGTGTGGTACTGAACATACCACTATAACTCCAAAGACCATATCTGCCTGGAAAATAACATCATAGAATATTTGGCTTCAGCCCTCAAGAGCTAGCACATGAAACCCACTGACATGATATTTTTCACAGTGTCTACCTGTATACCATATTTTCTAGGATAGGTTGTGAAATTAATCCATGTGGAAGAACATACATACTTCCCTAAATTCACTGAAGCCTTTGCCTATCATAATTCAGTTCAGTAACTCTCTACTGAATTAGAGAGGCTTTCCATCATTTTTGGAATAAAATTTCATACTCTAAACATATGAGCTTCCAAAATATGTCAGTTGAGAACAAGAGGATTTCAATTACACTGGCTAAAATAGCTCTGAAAATGTCACTATATTTAGGAATATAGTGTTTTATCCCACTGGCATCTCCTAAATTATTCCATTTCCTTCTTCAATATATCATAGAAAACAAGATATAAGAAAGGTTGTTCACTGAAGTTGAATAAGGGGAATTGATAATTTAAAGTTTGGCATCATATGAAAACAAGCATCTGGAGGATACCAAGTGTGTCTTTCTAATGTGTACACAAATACCTAATATTATTTGCTTAAGACATGAAGTTTGCTACACCTTAAGACAAAGACAATACTTTAGTTTTATCAGAATCAATAGTTTAAAATGAGTATTTGAAATACATTATGAAGAATAGCCACGTGTCGATAATTATTATACCTGGATGATGGGTGCATGAGGGTTTATTGTACTATTTGATTGACCTATCTTTGCATGTTTAAAATTTTTCATAATAAAAGTTAAAATGCATTATCAGAAAAAGTAAAATTATATAAAAGTCTAAAAATAGAGAATTATACTACATCCATGTGATAATATACTACGAAGCTTTTAAATTAATACCACAAATATGTATTTATTGTTGAGTAATATTTATTCTATATTTTGAATAAAGGAAGCTTTTTTTCAAAATGTTATGCCTTCTATGACTTGGTTTTTTTTTTTTTAATAAATGTAATTATTGTATTGAAAAATACTAATTACATGTATACTTTGTGCCAGGCACATAATATATTCTTTAGAAATTTTAAATCTAAGTTATTAAATATCCCCATGACAACCATATGACTGGTAGATACCAGTATCATACACATAGTATAATAAGGCACAGAAATGTTAAAAAATTTTACCAAGGTCACATAGCTAGTAAGGGGTAGTGGTGGAGGGTATGCTAAGACTTAAACAGTTTGGCTCCAGAGCCTTGATCTTCAATTATGTGATGCTCCTATGCTAATTGTATAAGTGCAATTAGATACAGTTGACTATATTGAAAAGAAAAAATGCCTTAAAGGTTAAATTCCACATCTAAGAGTTATTAATGATGAATGGAAGAAACATTTTTTGTTCTAAGTATTTTTTATGTTTATTTCTTATTTTTTCATATCAATTTTGCATTACTAGTATAATAGGGACAAATTAAAAAGTTTTAAATGTAGAAAATTAATGTTTAACAAGTTATTGGTTAAATTTTTACAGGTAAATTATATACATATGAAGATATTTTCTCATTCCTCCTCCTCTTGGTAATTCCTGTGTCCTAGAAGGCCATAGCTTGCTTTAAAAAGAAAAAAAAATCCTCCTCACCCAAGGGTATGATTTTATTGATTTTAGAGAAAGAGGAAGGAAGAGAGAGAGAAAGAAACATTGGTGTGATGGAGAAACATTGATTGGTTGCCAGGGATGGAACCAACAACCTAGTTCTGTACACTGATTGGGAATCAAACCCATAACCTTTGTGTAAGGGACAATGCTCCATTCAACTCAACCACCTAGCCATGGCACCTATGGTTTTCTTGATTCAATCTGCCTGACAATATTAGAGGACAGGACATGATATAATAATTCATAAATATATTTTGATTCAATTATTTCTTGTGATATATAAAACCACTCCAAGATTTACTGACTTAAAAACATCTCATTATAGAGATGCAAATTAAAACAACAATGAGTTATCACCTTACACCTGTCAGAATGACCGCCATCAACAATTCATCAAACAACAAGTGTTGGCGAGGGTGTGGAGAAAAGGGGACTCTAGTACACTGCTGGTGGGAATGCAGACTGGTGCAGCCACTATGGAAAATAATATGGTGTTACCTCAAAAAATTAAAAGTTGAACTGCCATTTGACCCAGTGATCCCACTTCTAGGAATATACCCTAGGAAACCTGAAACACCAATCAGAAAGAACATATGTACCCCCATGTTTGTAGCAGCACTATTTACAATAGCTAAGATCTGGAAACAGCCCAAGTGTCCATCAGTAGAAGAATGGATAAAAAAGCAGTGGTACATATACACAATGGAGTACTATGCAGCGGTAAGAAAGAAACATCTCTATCCTTTGAGACTACATGGAGGGACCTGGAAAGTATCATCCTAAGCGAAACAAGCCAAACAGAGAAAGACAAGTATCATATGATCTCACTTATTTGTGGAATATAATGAACATAACAGTCTGAGGAATGGGGTAGTCCCAGAGACGTGGAGGTGGGGTACAGACTGACAATCCCCAGAAGAGGGGGTGGTGGGGGAGAGATAAACCACAGAACTTATATGCATGTATGCATGCACAGTGGACATGGATAAAAAACTGGTGACAGGGCAGGGAGGGAGGGCTAGGGTGAAATCAGTGGGGGGGAAAAGGAGAAACATCTATAACAAAAATTAATTAATAAAAAAGAAAAAAACAAACAAACAAAAAAATCTCATTATATTTCACTGATAATTTTGTGGGTCAAGAATTCAGGAAGAGTTTGCCTGGGTCATTAGTACCTAATTTGCGTTGTCAGCTGGAGCAGCTGAGGGTGGGGATTCACTCCAAGGTATCTTCTACACATACATTGGTACTCCTTGACCTCTCTCCATGTGGTGTCTCATTTTCCAGGACCTCACCAAGTGGGTGGGACTTTTCATATCAGGACAGTTGCACTTCTTAAATAGTGGTTGACTTCCAGGAAACAGGAATTAGGAGCTACCAGGCCTATGAACTGCTATGACCAGAAAGCACAGCTTCCTTTCCCATATGAAGAGTGGGGTGGGGATTGGAATGGCTTCTCTTTACAATGACCTACAGGTATCTCCCAGTCTTCTTAGAAGCAGGCTATGCAGGTCTTACAGATCCTTGAGTAGATTCTCCAATCTGGCACCTCTTTTTAGGCTAATGAGGCAACTATTATTGGCTCTCTGAGCTTAGAATATCTTCAGTGCTTGGATTTCAAATGTAAGTCTTTGTCCAAAATCTTGGAACACCATTTCTGTTAGAGAGGATGCATGGATTGCTAGTGCCTTGAATTATGATGCTACTGATTTTTTTAAATGATTGGAAGTATTTTGGACTACGTGGAATAATTTTTGAAGGAAGTTCAGTGCTTAATTTATTATATTGATGCAATTAATGCAAAAAAGCTTTGGGATATGCATCCCATTTGTCTATACATATTCTATACTAAGCTTCAAATGTTCTCATTAATTGACAAATGACTATCATTTTATCTGGTCACTAAAGATATATTTACATTAGCGAAATAAAGCAGAGAATGTAAAAATATACATTATTAGCTGATTCCTCGTTATTTTAGTTTGTTATATATCATCAAATATCTAATAATTCAACATCCACAAAATTTGAAAGTCAATCATGTATAAAATAGATTAAATCACTAAGCATAATTTGTTTTGAAGACATTTGCTTTTGCAACAATGAAAATATAACTAAAAAAGCCACTGGGACAAATAAGATTGTTTTTATTGTTGAAAATATTACAGATGTCTCCCTTTTTCCCCATTGCCCCCCTCCTTCCCGCTCCCCCACCCCCGGCTTCCCCAGCCTAATGTCTGTGTCCATTGGTTGTGCATATATGCATATAAATTCTTTGGTTTATCTCTTCCTATCCCCTATCCCTCTGAGGTCTGTCACTCTGTTCCCTTCTTCCATGATTCTGGATCTCTTTTGGTTGACAGCTTATTTTGTTCATTATGTTCCACAAATAAGTGAGATCATGTGGTACTTGTCTTTCTCTGACTGGCTTATTATCTTAGCATAATACTCTCCAGGTCTGTCCATGTTGTCTCAAAGGGTAAGATAACTCTCTTTCTTACAGCCGCATAGTATCCCATTGTGTAAATGTACCACAGTTTTTTATCCACTCATCTACTGATGGGCACTTGGGCTGTTTCCAGATCTTAGCTATTATAAATAGCACTGCTATGAACATAGGGGTACATATATTCTTCCTGATTGGTGTTTCAGGCTTCTTAGGACATATTCCAAGAAGTAGGATCATATTCCAAGAAGAAGTTCCATTTTTAATTTTTTGAGGCAACATCATAAAATTTTATTTTTATTCAGTAATAAAATGGTACTGTGAAAGTATATTTAGTAACAAAGTGTTTTGTTAATAATATTAGCTGCTATGTTGTGTTAAAAAGTCAAGTAGTAAGACAGTAAGGTCTCATTAGAGGGAAGAAGGAAAGAAAGGAGAGAACATACATCAAACTGTTAATAGGTATTGCATCAAAATGAGATTGCAACTTACTTTTTTTTTTCGAAGAGAGAGGAAGGGAGAGAGGGATAGCAACATTGATGTGAAAGATAAACATTGATCGGCTGCCACAGGCTCACCCCCCACTGGGGATTGAGCCCACAACCCAGACATGTGTCCTGAGCGGGAATCGATCCAGATCCCCTCAGTCCATGGGACAACACTCAATGCACTGAGCTACAACGGCCAGGCAAGATTGCAACTTACTTTTTAAAATTTACTTCTTTGTGTTTACTATTATACATAAAATATGGGATACTTCATTATGAACACTCCACACACCTCCTGAATAAATAAGCAGTTTTGAAAATGTAAAATTTTAATTACACATATTTTGCTTGAAATTATATGCATCAAATGCAAAAGTGCTGACACAACATTATATTAAGTGATATAATGAGATGAATTTTATTTTTTCTTTTCAAACATTTTTTTTTCTTTTTAATGACAATAGGAATAGAAGGATATTAGAAGAGGAGTGGACTAGGGGAGATTGATATGTTTCTTTGGTCATAAGTGATGTTGCAGATCCAAGTCTATTTTTTATATTTATTGATGTATTCATACATAGACATACATGTACACATATAGTTATGGTTTAGTTAACTTTTTAGTAAACTCTCTGGTTTATAGCCCCCCCCCCCAAGTAAATATTGGGACCAACTAAATGGAGTTTCAAGGTCAGAAGAAAGTGGGACACAAATGAAGCAATTGAATTTGGACACAAAAACATCACTGAACATTTGTTAGTGATCAAGAGAGACTGGGAGGGCAAAGAAACATTGATTTCTGCAAAGTGGTTGGCTTCAACCCAAACTAGAGGGAGGTAAGAAGTGAATCAGATAAAACCTATAGAAAAAAAAATAAAATTACTTTAAGAACTTAGAGAAATGGGACTGTCATTAGAGTAGAGATTTGGGGTGAATGGGCAATAGTGGGAACCTATGTATGCCTAAAACTAGATATGAAGAAAATTATGGGGCAAAAGTGGAAGTGTTCATATAGAAAGAGAGCAAAATACGAATCTGGGGGGTTGGCAGATCATTCTATACACGTTATTTTCACAGCTTACTTTTTTAACCAAAAATACTTTCTAAGGATCTTTCTATAAGAGTATACAGAGATTTGTCCCATTCTTTCAAGTATTGATGTATAATATTCTATAGAATAAATGACCATGTATTTTTTAAACATTCATCTATATTGTTGACAATTTTACCTATTGAAAATAATGCTAAAAAGGCTAACTTTGTTCATTTATCTTCCATCCTTTGTGCATTTTGTTTGCTTAGGAATTTAAAAGTGAAATAATTGGGTCAAAATGTATATGCATTTTTAATTGTCATAGTGTCAAATAATCCTATGATAAGGCTGTGAGATTTTACTCTCAAACATTTTGTAGCATTTGTGATGTTGAATACTCCTTTGTTCATTTAAAAGACACTACATGCTAAGGGGCTGATTCTGGGAATATATTAAGTGGGGGGGGGGGGGAATCTCCTGGTCTCAGTCTTATAGTTTATACAGGTGTGAGAAAGCAAAGAATAAATAAATTAACAATTAAAATATATAATGACAGATATGATGTAGCAAAATAATGCAAGGAAAGACATAGAGAGTGATGAGTGTGGGCACAAGATACTGTGTTAGGCAGAGAAAGTCACTATAGCAGTGTTAGCTATTACTGTTTTTGTTGTTTTCACTCTAGTTAAATCTGCAGGGTCTACAGAATCCAAGGGCTAGTTATTACCATCTGACAAAGGAATACTTTGAAAATGGAGTTTGTTTATAAGGATGTAGAGATAAGGGGCAGAAAGTAAACATATCACAGAGCTGATTACACAAATAGCATCAGTTTTCTCTATTTTGGCCCTCTGGATTTTACAACCTGATTTGTGTCCACTATTGGAAGAGATAGTAAGAGTAGCAATGGTCTTCATAAAAACAAACATATCTTGAACACTTCTGTTATGCCAGACAGTAGGCCAAGCATGCTTTAAGCATTACCTCATCTAATCTTCACACAGCATCCTAGGAGATCAGCCCAATTTTCCTCATTTTACAAATGAAGTCATAGATTCAGTGAAAGTGTAGCTGATGTATAGCATGTACAGAGTCCATATTGTGTATTAGTTAAAAGTATAGATAAAAAGTAAATGAGTCAATATATTTAAAGTGCCAAGACCAATGTGTGGCATATAAGGTGCAATATAAATGAAAATTATTATTATAATTATTAGCTTGTTTCTTCAACAAGTGTGCTTGAATGCCTGCTATTTTACAGGTATAGGATATGGTTTAATGTAGCCCTTGACATCTCAGAACTTACAATGGATGGTGAAAAGTCAGTTAACATGAAGATATCAAATTCTTTGAATAAAATGTTTATTCTGAACTTGTTTCTTATTGATGTGGTATGAAACTTAGAATTTATTAGTTCATTAATCTAATGAATATTGGTACATATGGTACCAGATACTCTGCTAGGCCCTACAGATGAATAAGACTTATCTACATTAAATTAACATAAACACATAACAATAATATAACATCATGTATTAATAGAGACATTTATTTATAATAGAAATGCAGACAGGAAAAAACATAGGGTTACCTTATAAAAGATGCTATTCACAAAATATTCTTAGCTATTAACACTAACTATTGAAATTTCTAACCTGCATATTGTATTTGGCTTTGTTGTGAGCTAACCTTTCCTTCTATGTGAATTTCAATAACATGGTTTTCTTATATCCTGTTATGCTCAGTAGCTTAATAATCACAGAACCATAGAACTTGTGGGTGCCTTGAGAAATCTTGCTCAGTCCCTGACCTTCATTCAGGTGGATAACTAATCCATCTAGATCACGTAATGACCTTAGTGTCTGCTTTTATGTTTTACTTTCATGGCTGCTACATTATGCAACACACAGATGTCCTAATGAATACTAAAATGCTTCATTATTTTAGTGTAACAACTCTAAAATAATAATTGTTTAAATCCATCCTTTAATTCTCTTTTATTCTAATGAAACAAATACATAGTCATGCTAAGTTTCATCCCCCCAAAATCTATTATATGTAGGCATCCATCATCAAATATGTACTGAAGGAAACACTTAAAAGAAACTATGCAAAACAACACTTCAGAATGTGTGATAAATTATTACAGGAAATATATAACTAGTGATAGGGACTTAACACATCCATAGCAGAAATAAACATTTTATCTTTATCATCATGTTCATTGAAAGACCAAATGAAGAATATATCCATATGTTGTAAAAACTCATATAAAACTTGCTTTAAAACACACATTTCAAAATAATGTCAACATTTTAATAAAAATGTATTATGTGATATTTTATGATTTAAAATGTTTCAGTTCAGAGAGAACATTAATAATGTTAAATTCATTGCTGCTTTCCTATCACATTTAAGCAGAAGAATTATAGTAAAAAAAAATCATTCTTTCCATGTGTTATCTACAGGCCCACAGGGAGAACGATGCAAACCTAATTGCATTCAAAATGAAGTGAGAGTAGAGTGGTGCAGAGGTAAACTTTTCATTAAAACAATTACTCATATCTTTATATACTACTTCATACATAGATGCTAAAAAGCAGGAGTACCTCAAGTTCTAAAAATATATATCAAATGTACTGGAGTATTAATGAACATTCTCAATACTTGTCTCAAGTAGGAATATATTCAAAGAATTTGTCTTGATGACAAATTGAAACTCAAATTAATTTAAAGTGTAATAATTTTCCAGACTTTAAATGCAGTACAAATATCCACTGGTACAATAAGCATAAATAACTAAACATAAAATGATAGAAGCGACTTTTTATTGAGCAACTACCCTGTGCCAAGTCCTGGGGATGAAAAGGTGACTAAAAGAAACCTTCTCATGAAGCATATATAATTGTAAAACATCATTTAAGCTGGTGAAATACTTTTAACAAATATCACTTATCTGGTATTAACTCATTTAATCCTTAAAATAACCCTACAAGGTAAATACTACTAGTTAATTAGGCAGTTTACTCCAGGTTGCACAGCTGGAATAGTAGTATAGTAGTATAGGAGCTAGAATTCCAACTTTGGCATTCTATCTATAGTTACAAATTTCACCTTCAATTGCATTTTTGAAGATGGAATTGTACAAGTGTCTGAGAAAGTAAAAATATACAGATACATATACACATATTAGCCATTAATCATGTGTTCAAAATGCCAGAGGATAGAAAAAACTGGTGTGCTATTCTTAACAACAATCTAACATAATAAACAGTCCACATTATGAATATCTAACAAAGAACCTTTTGATCAACTTCTCTGTTGGGAATAGGGTGCCTGATAAAATAACATGTCCTTTCTCACATCTGTCCTCAAGCACAGGACACAGACAAGTGAAAGAATTTCAAGGTGCATGCAATATTGCTAAATGAGATAAGTTGTTTAAAAATCAGGAAAAAGTAACCTGGTATAATGAATAGTAAGGATCTTGATTTGTCAAAATAACAACTTCAGTAATGTCTGGACTTAAGAAATATTGATTCATTTCCTATAATATGCTAAAAGGGATCTGCAGTACAAAGGGTAAAACAAACCATTCAAGGTGAAACAGGCATCACTACTATAAAAGGGGGGACATGTAATGAATGTACAATTACAAACCAAGATAAATGCTTTAGGAGTCACATTTTTTGATCAATTTATAATCCAGCATAGGGGATGAGAGAATTGTTAACTGAGTAAAATGATCTTGGCCTGAAATCTGAATGAAGCCAAGAAAAATGGCTTGTGGTGAGGAAGATGGGATAAAGAATGTTCCATAGCAGAAAAATATTTTCCAGAAAGTGTTCCAGGAAGGTGGGAATATTGGGGGCCCCTTTAAAAGAGGCCATTGTATAGATGACAAGGAGAGAGGTTAAGAAAGCATAGAGTATATATGTTGCTGGGAGGTAGGCATGGGACTAACTAGATATTATAGATTGAATTGTGACTCCCTCAAATTCATATGTGGGCTTCCTAACCCCCTAGTACCTCTAAATATTACCTTCTTTGGAAATAAGATAACTGTAGATGTTAATAGTTTAGATGAAATCATGCTGAAGTAGGGTATACCCCTAATGCAACAGGACTGATGTCCTTATCAAAAGGGAAAATTTAGACAGAGGGATATACATACACTGAACATTATGTGAAGAGATACAGCAAGTATTTAGCCCTCTACAAGTTACGGAGAGAGGCCTGTAACACATTGTTACTTTGTGGCCCTAAGAACCATTTCTAACAACAACTTTATCTCAGACTTTTGGCCTTGAGAACTATGAGCAAATACATTTTTCTTGTTTAAGCCATCCAGTTTGTGGTACTTTGTTACAGCAAGTAGTTCAGGAAACTAATACACCAGGCCAGGGTATAGATTTTTTTCCTTTTTATTTAAAGGAGTGGGAAGGTGTGTGTGTGTGTGTGTGTGTGTGTGTGTGTGCCCTTATCTCTTGGAGAGTTGGTAATATAGTCATAGCTATGTTTTGAAAATATAATTTCAACCAACATGTGATAAGCACAGTGGAGGACACTGAGCAATTTAAGGGAATCGTGATAGGAGTTTGTTCCAGGGTGGTGATAACAGGGGAGAGTTGAGGAATTTGAGAACTCTTTATGAAGAGAAGGATTAGAAATGGAAGAAGATGCAGAAGATAAATAGTGAACATTTAACGTTCTTATTTCATGTCAGGCATAGTTCTAAAATCTTTACTGTATTTAAATTCATGTAATAATTCAACAACTCTGGGGAGTACTCATTTTACTAAGGAGGTAATAGGCATAGGAAGGTTGTGACTTATCCAAGGTCATACAGGTTTTGTGCATAGACACTGAATCTGAATCTAGCCAGTCAGTCTCCAGAGCTGTTAACTACTTCACTAGGATCCTTCAGGAAGATTCTTTATTTTTGCGCTTACTAAGCTGGGTGAGTAATGAAAGCCATTCACTAAGAAAATAAAACAAAACAGAGGTCAAAGATGGCAGCAGCAAAGTAGGTGGAAGTTACACTCACTTCCTCCCAGGACCAATCTTTAGATTACAACTAAAATATAGAACAATCAACCAGAATAACCAACTGAAGACTAGATGAACAAAAGACTTATAACCAAGGATTTACAGAAGAAGCCATATTGGGACTGGTAGGAAGGACAGACACACACACACACACACACACACACACACACACACACACGCTGGCCCCACACCTATAGGTGGCAACTGAGAATCTAGAGAGATATCTCAACTGCAAAGTTTCCCCATGAGGAGTGTGGAGTCTCAGTTCCAAGCCAGGCTCGCCAGCCCAGAGCATCAGAGGTGGGAAGAGGAGCTCACATAATATCTGGCTGTGAAAAAGCAGTGGGGATTCTGTCTACTAGGGAGAGACAGGAGTGTGATAGAGACACCTGCACCCTCTTAAAGGGCCAATGCACAAAATCTAATTCATAGACATTCACCCTGGGCTCTGGAGAAGAGACAGTGGCCTAGCATGGAATAGAGTCACCTGAGGAGAGAATGTGGTTTGTGGTTTTGGGGAGAGAACTGAAGGGATAGCCTCCAGGATCCCTTTGCTGAGTCCCTGTCCCGCAAGATAGACACCATCGTTCTTGGCTCGAGCACACCCTTCCTTATGGAATTACCCTGGAAGAATAAAATAGCCCTACCCTCTGGACACCCTGTTGTCCTGCCTTACAGGACTGATACCCTGTGGAGGAGTCAGCTGTCTGGGCCTAGGCTGTAGAGTTCTAGGTGGACTCAGGGCATGACAGAGACTGAGTTGTGTGGTTCTGAGGTGGGGTCCATTTCTCTCAGGCCTGACTATCACCACCTTATCACAGGAAACCCACCCTCCCAATTACTGGTATCCCTACACTGCTGAGCTTTGATTCTATGGGAGGTCTGGGCAGAATCTGGGACAGATTGAGTTGTGTGGCTGGAGGATAGGAGATATTTTTTTCCTCAGAAATGTGACAAGTGCAGTGCTTTCCATTTATGTGGCCAAATATTTGTTTGTTTAAGTCTGATAAAGTCTGCTGGCCTCCCCCTGATAACTAACTCCCTTAAACATTGCCCCACCACAGAGATCTGTGGGTACCTGGTAGGTGAAAGCTAGCATTGGTGTATCCTGGAACTTTTGCTGAATGGCTTCAGATGTACTACTGGCACCAAGTTTGAATCTGTATCAGTCTGGTGATCCTCACTTGCCCCTATATGGTAAATCACTGACAGCCTACCTAATGCAATTCATGTACTACAAAAGGATCTTTAAGTGACTGAGATTAACATGCAGCAGCAGGTGAAGGTAGGCAGAGGTGGATCTTGGGATGCCTTGGGCCTTTACTGACTTGTCCCTGAGTCTGGTGCTGGTTGAAGGTGACCTGTTGTGCAACTTGGCCATTTCCACACAAATCAGGCCCAGCAGAGGCAGCACAAATTATGGATGACTTTGTATCTCCAAATAGGTTTCCCAGGGCCAGTCACAGGCAATTTCTGACACTGACATGCACTGCAACAAACACACCCAGTGGCAGGCTTCAGACAACATCAGAGCACAATCCAAAGAGATTCACAAGTGGCACATCCAAACAAAGATCTTAGCAGGCACCATAACCTCCTGAGGTGAATTTCCTTTGATGTGGACAGCATCTGCACAGCAGCTCATACACTGTGGTTGGGGCTAATCCTCAGAGTCAGCAATCCTGATAGTCAGTTGATCCCACACATGACAGACAACAGAAATCAAGACTCAACTACTATATGTGGCCTCACATAACCCACACAAGGGACATTCCTGGAGTACATAGCTCAGCTCATCAAGGAGACTGCCACTGGGTCCCACAGGAAAACTACTACATAAGGCCACACTACCAGGCCTGAGAGACATAGCATATCTACTTAATACACAGAAACAAACACAGAGGAGCACCAAAATGGGGAGACAAAGAAACATACCCCAAATGATAGAACAGCAGGTCTCCAGAAAAATAATTAAATGAAATGGAGACAAGCAATCTACCAGATATAGAGTTCAAAACAATGGTAATAGGATGCTCAAGGAAATTAGTGAAAACTTTAACAGCATGAAGAAGAACAAAGATACCATGAAAAAAGAACCAGTCAGAAATGAAGGATACAATATCTGAAATCAAGAATATCTAGTGATTCCCACTAGAAGAAATCAATAGTAGGTTAGATGAAGCAGAAGATAAAAATCAGTGATTTGGAACTCAAGGTGGCAGAAAACACCTAATCAGAGCAGGAAAAAGATTTAAAAAAAAAAGTATAAATAAGGATAGTTTAAGGGACCATTGGGAAAACATGAAGCATAATATCATCTGCATCAGAGAAGTACCAGAAGGAGAAGAGAAATAGCAAGGAACCAATACCTATTCGAACAAACAATGGCAGTAAACTTCCCTAATCTGGTGAAAGAAAAAGGCACACAGGTCCAGGAAGTGAAGAGAAGCCCAAACCCAATGAACCCAAAGAGGCTCACACAAAGATTGATCATAATTAAAATGGAAAAGCTTAACAACGAATAGAGGACCTTAAAAGCAGCAAGAGAAAGACATTCAGTTACCTACAAGGGAATTCCCATAAGACAGTCAGCTGATTTCTCAACAGAAACATTTCAGGCCAGAAGGGATTGGCCCAAAATATATAAGGTGATGAAAAGCAAGGAGCTACAATGAAGAATACTTTAACCAGCAGCGGTATTATTTTAAATTGATGAAGAAATAAAAAGCTTCTCAGACAAAAAAGAGCTAAATGAGTTTATCAGTAATTAATAATAAATTACTATTGCAAAAATTGTTAAGGAGTCTTCTTTAAGAAGGAGAAGAGAAAAAAGAGAAACCTAGTTAGTTATAAAAAATAAAATGTCAATAAATACGTACCTATAAATAATCACTTTAAATGTACATGGCTTATATGCTTCAATAAAAAGAAATAGGGGAGCTGAATGGGTATGAAAACAAGACCCAATATATGCTGTCTGCAAGAGACCCACCTCAGAACAAAAGGCACACGCAGACTAAAAGTAAAGAAATAGAAAAAGATATTTCATGCACATGGAGATGAAAAAAATGTTGTGGTAGCAATAATTATATCAGACAAAATAGAATTTAAAACAAAGGCCATAAGAAGAGACAAAGAACGTCACTACATAATAGTAAAGGTATCGATCCAACAAGAAGATATAAGCCTTGTAAATATTTATGCACTCAACACAGGAGCATTGACATATATAAAGAAAAACTTGATGGAAACAAAGGGAGAGATTGATAGTAATGCAGTCATGTGATGGGATTTTAACTCTCCATTGATATCAATGGATAAAATCAACAAGAAAACGCAGCCTTAAATGACATACTGGATTGGATGAATTTAACTGATATTTACAAAACATTACATACCAAAGCAGCAGATTATACATTCTTCTCAAGTTCACATGGAACATTCTCAAAGAGACACCACATGTTAGGACACAACATAAGTCTTAATAAGTGCAAGAAGACTGAAATGATACTAAGCATCTTCTCTGACCACAATGGTATAAATCTAGAAATCAATTACAATAAAAACCTGAAAAAAAATTCAGACATGGAGGTTAAAAAACATCTTATTAAACAATAAATAGATTAACAATGATATCAAGGAAGAAACCAAAAGAACTTGACACAAATGAAAATGAAAACACAACAACCCCAAATCTATGTGACACAGCAAAATCCTAATAGGAAAGTTCATAGCATTATAGGCCTGCCTACATCAAGAAGCAAAAAATATATCAAATAAATAATCTAGCCTTAAGCTTAAATAATTAAAAACATAAAGTTCAAAGTGAGTAGAAGAAAGGAAATCATAAAGATCGGAGCAGAAATAAATGAAATAGAGTATTAAAAAACAAAACAAAAACGAAAACAAAAAAACAGTGGAAAAGGTCAATGAAACCAAGAGGTAGCTCTTTGAAAAGATAACAAGACTGATAAACTTCTAACCAGACTCATCAAGAAAACAAGAGTAAAGACCCAAACAAATAAATCAGAAGTGGAAAAGAAGAAGTAACGAGTGATATCACAGAAATACAAAGGATTATAAGAATATATTGTGAACAACTCCATGCCAACAAAATGGACAATCTGGAAGAAATGGATAAATTCCTAGACACATACAATCTCCCAAAACTGAATCAAGAAGAAATAAAAAATCTTGAACAGATGGATTACAATTAATTAAATTGAAGTAGGAAAAAAAAATAAACACCCACAGACAAACAAACAGAAAAATCTTCCAACATACAAAATCCTTGACTGGATGGCTTCACAGGTAAATTTCAGCAAACATTCAAAGAAGAACTGAAACCTATCTTTCCCAAACTATTCCAAAAATTTCAAAAAGATGGAAGACACCTAAGTTCATTTTACAAGACCAGCATTATCCTAATTCCAAAACCAGATAAAGACACCACAAAGAAAGAAAAGTATAGATCAATATTCCTGAAGAATATACATGCCCAAATCCTGAATGAAATATTAGCCAACTGAACACAACAATACATTAAAAAGATTATACACTATGATCAAGTAGGATTTATTCCAGAGCTGCAAGGTTGGTACAATATCCACAAATCAGTTAAAACAATACACAACATAAATTAAATGAAGACAAAAAACCATATGATCACATCAATAGATGCAGAAAACCATTTGACAAAATCCAGCACCATTTATGATAAAATCTCTCAGCAAAGTGGGAATAGAGGGAACATGTCTCAACATAATAAAGGCCATATATGACACACCCACAGCCAATATCATACTCAATGGGAAAAAATGAAAATATTTTCCTTAAGATCAGGAACAAGACATGGTTGTCTGCTTTTACCACATTTATTAAATACAGTACTGGAAGTCCTAGCCACAAAAGAAGAAATAAAGGACATCTAAATTGGAAAGGAAGAAAGAAAATTGTCATTATTTGCAGACAACATTGTACTATATAGAGAGAGTACCCTAAAGATTCCACCAAAAAACTACTAGAACTGATAAACAAATTTAGTAATGTAGCAGGATACAAAATATCCAGAAATAACTTGCATTTTTAGACACCAATAATGAACTACAAAAAAAGAGAAACTAAGAAAATAATTTCATTTACAAATTGCATCAAAATAACATAAAATATCTGGGGATAAATTTTACCAAAGAGGTAAAAGAACTGTACTCAGACAATTCTAAGATACTGAAAAATAAATTGAAGAGATACAAATAACTAGATGCATATACCATGCTCATGAACAGGAAGAATTAACATTATTAAAATATCCATACTACCCAAAGCAATCGATAGATTCACTGCAATCTAGTGGAAGCACGGTTCTCAAATTTAATTCATTTTGGAAGGTTGTTTGAGAAGTGATTTGCTTAAAAACCGAATCATTTTTTCCCATTAGAAAATATTCATCCTGGCCTGTGTGGCTAAGTAGTTAGTGCATTGGCCTTCAGATTGAAGGGTCATGGGTTTGATTCATGGTCAAGGGCACATACCTGGGTTGCAGGTTCTATACCTGGCCCCCATCAGGGTCATGTGGGCGGCAACCAAATGAAGTGTATATTTCACATCAATGTTTCTCTCTCTCTCACTCTCACTCCTACCCTTCCACTCTCTAAAACTTAATGGAAAAACATCCTTGGGTTAAGATTAACCAAAATAAAATAAAATAAAAAAACACAAAACTAAACAAAACAAAAAATGTTCACAGAACAATTTCCTGAGATGTTAACAACGTGAGGTTTAGCGGTATGTTGACTCATACTTGCACATTCTCTCCTTTGTTTCTCGCCTGAGAGAAGTGTGACTGATCATACAGGTATCAGCATGAAAGGGCTGTTGGGTGGAGAATAAAAATTTTGTTCAACGACTGAGACATTTTTCCATGAATAACTTGGTCAAGAACTGAATTGCTGCAGATGGGAAATATATAAGAACAGAGGTTTGACTGTAGACATATAAATCGATTAATGGAACAGATAGGGAGCACAGAAATAAACACACACCTATATGGTCAATTAATAGTTGACAAAGTAGGAAGTAACATATAATGGGATAAAAATGTCCAGTCAATAAGTGGTGTTGGAAAAATTGGACAGATACTAGCAAAAAAATAAAACTAGACCACCTTCTTAGACCAAACACAAGAATAAAGTCAAAATAGATTAAAAAATTAAATAAACGATTCAAACCATAAAATTCCTAGAAGAAATCATAGGGAGGTAAATCTTGGACATTTCTCTTAGTAATATACTTTCACATATATCTTATTGGGCAAGGGAAACAAAAGAGAAAATTAACAAGTGGGACTACATCAAACTTAAAAGCTTTTGTACAGCAAAGAAGTTATCAACAAAATGAAAAGACAACTCACTGAATGGGAGAACATATTTGCCAATGATACATCTGATAAGGGATTAACATCCAAAATTTATAAAGAAGTTATACAACTCAATACCAAAAAACAAACAATCCAATTGAACAGTGGGCAGAGAACTTGAATAGAAACTTCTCCAAAGAAGACATACAAATGGCCAAAGTCAAGAAAAGAAACTGAACTTCACTAGTTGTCAGAGAAATACAAGTTAAAACCACAATGAGATCTTGCCTCATACCTGTCAGAATGGCTATCGTCAATAAATTAACAAACAAGAAGCATTGACAAGAATGTGGAGAAAAGGGAACCCTCATGTACTGTTGGTGGGAATGCAAATTGTTAGAGCCACTGTAAAAAAACAGTATATACTTTCCTCAAAAATTAAAAACAGAACTGCCTTATGATCCAGTGATTCCACTTCTAGGAATTAATCTAAAGAAACCCAAAATACTTATTAGAAAATATATATGCACCCATTTCTTCATTGCAGCTTTATTTACAAGAACCATGATATGGAAGCAACCCAAGTGCCCATCAATAGATGAGAAGATAAAAAAGTGGTGGTACAGATATAAAAAGGAATATTACTTGGCCATGAAAAGAATGCTATATTATCATTTTTGACAGCATGGATGGACATAGAGGGAATTATGCTAAGTGAAATAAGTATATCAGAGTAAGACAAATACCACATGATTTCACTTATATGTGCAATCTAAAGAAAAAAATTAATGAACAATCAATATTGAAACAGAATCACAGACACAGAGAGCAGATTGGTTGTTGCCAGAGGGGAAGTGGATTAGGGGACTGGATAGAAAAGGTGAAGGGATTGAGAAGTACAGTTTGGTAGTTATAAAATAGTCAAGGAGATGTAAAGTACAGCATAGGGAACATAGTCAATAATATTGGGATAAGTATGTAGGGAGCCAGTTGGGTACTGGAAATATTGAGGGGAATACTATGTAAAGTATATGATTGTCTAACCATTAAGCTATACATGTGAAACCAAATCAAAATAAAATTGAAAACAAAAGATAAAAGAAAAAGGAAACTCTCCATGTCTCTCTCTTCTCATATGTTAAATGGAGATAGTAACAGCACCTAGCTCATAGTTGAGTTGGAAGAATTAAATGAAATAATTCACATAAATGTTCACCTCAGTGCTTGGCACAGAGTAAGCACTTGATAAATGTTAATACTATCATTGGCATCATCATTATCTCTCGTCACTCTGACAGAGCACTTCTTAAACTATATGTTTAGGTATTCCCTACCATTTCCTAGGCACTGTCTCAAGCACTGGATTATCAAAGACACTCTTTGAATCTTCACTGAAAATATAATAGGTTTGTATTGAACACAGATCTGATCAGGTGTCTGATAAAAGCCCCAATCACTGGTTTGGAGGACATGCCCAGGTCAGTGCGCTGGTTTACATCTAAGTGGTTATTCTTATCTCCAAAAGCAAACCCATGGGCTGGCTGCAATAGCTTATATTGACATGTTAGTAATCTCTGCCCAGTCAGGCTGCTTATTCCACTGTCTTATCAGAACACCACATTTGTTCTATTTTGAACTCTTTGTGTGCCATGTTCTATCCGTGACCACAGAAGCACCACACCAGCCTGCCACCGTTATGGGGGAGATAAGTAATCCAGGCATGTGGGACAAGGTCATGTCACTCACACAGAAGTGGCCTTAGGAATCCCTCAGTGTTCCAGAGAACCACTGCTTCTAACTTGCAAGTTGATAGATTCTGGCTGAGAAATCACTGGATAAGCAGCCGGTATCGCTTTCCCTTGCCATAGCCGCTTCCAGGGAACAGAACTGTACATGTGGCTGGTTGTAGCAGAATCCTTTGGTAAATCCCATGGCTTCTGCTGGTGTCACTAGTCCTGTGAGGGTTTCAGATTTTCAAACAAGACAGAAGACAGGAATATAGAGGCGATGGCGGAGACACTTGACGTCTACCTTCCCATAGAGGTGGCGACCTCCTTACGAGGCCGCCACAACTGCTTCCTTATGTCCTTCATCATAGCTGTAATAGCTGAATAAATCCCTTGTCTAGTGGAGATGCAGCCATGCTGCTGCCACATCAAGAACCCTGAGAAAGGAACAAGAGACAGACAGAGGGACTCCAGGGAGGAGTGAGCCCAGGCTTCTAACTCGAGGTTCTAGGGGATGCCGACTCCTGCAGTTTTAACATTCAGTGGGCCCCCATATGTGTATCCCAAATACTTATTTTGGCTTCGGCTTCTTCCACTTGTGTATCTGTGACTTGTAACTAAAGAGTTCTGTCTAAACTCCTCTCTGGCCCCCCCACCCTCCTTTTTTAAATTCCCACAATGGCTGAATTCTTTATTTTACAAAACAGGTTATAAACTCTAAATGGCACTTTCCTTTTAAAACCAATAAGAGGAAAACTATCCTGTCCTGACCAGTGAGTCTATTGTCCACGTCCAGAGGAGGACCTGAAGCCCAAACCCTGGCACCCTCTGAGATGCCCAGATGGGAGATGGCTGTCCAACTTTTGTGTTCCCCATGGTCAGAGTAAAGGGGAGGAGTTACTTATGGTCCTGAGTGTTGGACAAGGAGGCTCTGAGCCGAAGTCACCTAAAGAGACACTGGGAGGGTGAGATGTAGTTTTAAGAAGTAAAAGGTGACAAATTCAGCAGCAGGGTTGACCAGCTTCCTTTGAGAAAGGATGACCACACTGTGAAGATGACTTAGTGGATTAGCGACTGTCACCCTTGGGAGGTGTGGCTGGACACCGCAGGGCCCCATGAGGCAAGGAGCCTGGGTCACTAGTCAGCAGTAGAGGAGAGTCATCCCCTTCCAGGAGCACTTGGATTTCACAGGGACAAACTGGCTCCCCAGAAAATCCTTGAAAGTTTAAGACATTTCCAGTTCCAATTGAATTCCCCTAAATGCTTAGAAAACCAGGCCTCTTGGTTACTATGTTTGATGAGACTCTTGATTACTTGTCCCTGCCTGTTTGTACTAACCAGAGACAAAGGAGAGAGGGAACCTTCAGAAGAGGAAAATGATCCCTGTGGCCTTGGTAAACAGGATCAGGCTTCCGTGTTGTAGCAGGAAACTTTACACAGGAGACTGAGCCTCACCCAGGGATGGAGACACCAAAGTCCTCGATGGCAGCGTGCCTTGCCATTATGCTCTGACATGCTGGTGAGCGAAGGCGTTTGGCATGGGACTGATTGGAGCCCTGGTTGTTGTAAGGCCAGGTGGAGCCAAATGTGGCCAGAGCTCATTGGCTGGCCTCGTCTGGCTGCCATCAACCCTCTCCACTTCTCCAAATGTACTGTACAAATAATGTCACTTTCAATTTGTGCAGTGAACAGAGGGAAATTAGAAAGCACTGCTTTGCTGAACCTAGCTGGCCTCCCCTTCCTCCAGCCCTACCGATATTCTGTCCTTGTTTCCAGACAGTTGTTTGGGTTAGAATCAGAACATTCTACAAGATTCTGAGTGGTCAGTACTCGCAATCAGAGCGAGCTGTGGTGCCCTCTGGAGCCATGGAGAGCCTGGTGGTTGGAATAAAAATGTCTCTCCAGCTGGTCCTGGGGAGAATGTACATGTTGTGGGAGTGTTTGTCAAACATGAGAGTTAAGCTCCACAGAGGTTTTCCTGGGATATCCTGGTCTATGCTGCTCTCATTGTTTTAGGGAGAAGATACATTTTAGGGGAGAAAGAAGAGGTAGCCAAAAGATTTGCTGCCCAGCTTGGAGAATATCATGAATTCACGCAGAAGATAAGACTGACCCAAGCCTATGAAGCCAGCATAGCACATCCAGAGAAAGCCAGTCCTCTGAAGTTACAAATGCTGTGTTTAGCAGTACTTCATACAAATATCAACAGGTTTGATGCTCTGCTTGAGGACTTTCTCAAAAAAGAACAAAAATGTGAGCTCCATGAACTTTCACTTCAAGGGGTGACGATCGCTTGCTTTGAAGTACAAAGAATCATCAAACTCACCACAAGCCCAAGTTGCTGAGACCAAGAACATCTTAGAAGTATCTCAGGCATGTAAACTTAGTTGAGAAGGAAATGCTGGATGATTTGGTCAAAATCACTCATCCTGCCCTGGCCGGTTTGGCTCACCGGTTAGAGAGTCGGCCTGAGGACCAGAGAGTCCCAGGTTTGGTTCCTGCTAAGGGCAAGTGCCTGGGTTGCAGTTTGTCCCCAGCCCCGGGTGGGGTCATGTGGGTGGCAACCAATCAATGTCTCTCTCTTACACCAGTTTCTCTCTCTCTCTCTCTCTCTCTCTCTCTCTCTCTCTCTCTCTCTCTCTCTCTCTCTCTCTCTTCCTTTCTCTCTCCCTCCTGCTCTGTCTGAAGATAAATGAAAAAATGTCCTTGGGTGAGGATGAAAGAAATTTGTTTAATTTAAATATTTTTAAAAATCACTCATCCTCAGGAAAACATACAACGGTTTTCCCAAGAAGCTGTAAAATGGACTAAAGAAGCCTGTGAAACAAGACAAGAACAACAAACATGGGTGAAAATTCAAATTCATGAATGACTTTGATTTTGTATAATAGAGCCAGTTAAAAGCTCTGCTAAGTACAACATCTGGTCTTATGGTCAGTCTTCACTGAATGATTTTTCCCTTGAGTACGAGGTAGGGGGTGTCATGTTTTTCTGTTTCTTTGTGTCTAGTGTCTTGGATATTATGAAAAATAGGATGTACAGACCTGGATTCTGTTATGTTCCTTCAAATTCCTATTATGTTCCTTTTATTTCAGTAGGCGGTTAACTTGGTTGGTTTACAAGTCCACACACTCTCTCCCCCACCGTGAGCAGCAGCTGAAATAATTTTTTCAGTTATTTTTGCCTTAGCTTGGTTGCTTGGACTTTGTCTTGTACATGCATAGTTTGAGAGTCAGCCAGAGATTTGGACAGAGTTTACCTATAGAATTTGGAGTTCCCTTAATTGAATCTCCTTTTCTGATATTTCTCTCTTATTTTCCAGCTGCTGTGTTCACCTAACTTCTGTTCTCTCTTTCTTCAAGCCAGTGCAATTGCATATTTTCTATCCCAGTTTTAGCCATTTTCCCTTGGACTGACTGTAACCTGTCCTCAGGCAAAAGCCATAAAGAGAAACTTACCTCTTCCATTTCCTACTTCCAAGTGTAGATTCTCCTTCAATAGTTACCTGATTTTAGTTACTCTCCACTGATTTCAGTTAGGTTTTTTTTTTTTAATATTTTATCTAGAGTTTCTAGTTGTTTTATTTTTGGAAAGTTGGTCCCATATGAGCTACTCTTCCATTACCAGAATGAGGATATCCCAGCCCCCAGAGGTACTTCTAATGCAGGAACACGGGTCCATGATGTGTGAATGTATATAGTGGCCTTCTGCTACAGAAACTTGTGATTTACACTTCTACCACGCCGCCAATAAAAGATCTGCATAAGTCCCAGGTGTATAAGAAAAAAAAAAATAGGTTCTGTCTTTTAAATCCAAGTATAGCTATGTGGAAAATGAAGTGCAATCAAAAAAAAAAAAAAAAAAAAAAGAAGTCTTGAAATCACTATACTGTTATTGATTCATAGTACATTATTGTTTTAAAGGTCATTGTTTTGACCTATCAACAGACAGTGATGGAGAAAGAAAAAGCAATATTCCCAAGAAATGCTTTTAAAAATTCAAAGCTCATTTCCCCATAATTATTCCATAAACCCACAGCCACCAAGGAAATGTTTGTACAAGCTTCCCTCTTCTTCTCACCTACAGTTCTGCCTAATGTAACATTTTTGCCTCTTTCATACCTTCCCTTGAGGCCATTATAACTGGATTTCTTCTGTGGAAACCTTTTAGACGAGAGAGGGTGGGGAAAGGGGGGGGGAAGAAAGAAAAGAGACAGAGAAGGGAATGGAAGTGGGGGAATACCTATTTTCATTTAGTTTCTGTAATTTTGACTTCAGCATTTTCTCCTATATGATAATTTTCTGCACTTGTAGCAGGAAGTAGTTCTTAGTCACAGAGAAGCACTGACTACCATCTAACCCTTTCAACCTGAGGGGCAAATCTAGCATGGAAATCTGGAAGTACGAGGGGTTTCTCAAGGGATATATCAAACCAGAGTGGGTTGGACCTGCTGTCTGACGAATAGTTTTGTGTAACTCAAAGATTTTGAAAGAACTAATCTTTTCTGTTTAGAACATTTTGTTTTGTTTTATTTTTTGATAGATAAATCCTTTGCTTATCCCTAATAAAGTAAGTTGCTTCTTCTAATTCATTAATGCTTATCTGGGTTTCATATCTTTTTGAGTTCCAAGGATAGACTGTTTCTGAATAATAACTATATAACTTTCTCACTGTTGGTCAGAGGCAGTTGTGCCCAGCAGAGGGCTTTGTACATGACCTTTGTCAATCAGTGTTAGTAATTATGGTGACAGAGAGTTGTCTACACTTTTCAGAGGCACAAACTAAATTACCAATTCACTAATGCATCAGTAGCCTAATTTGGTAATTTGAGGTATGGAAAATCATGACAATTTGCTTTTTCAAAGGGCGTGGTGTTTTTTCTTCACTACTCTGTTTCAAGTCAGTAATTTTAAGTTCTCCATACTTGAACTTTTTCTGCATTTATGAGAATGACCGTATTCTTAATCCATTTTATATAAGGAAATGAAAAACCTGAACATTATTAGGTTAAAAAGATAATTTATTAACTATCCTTTAGGTGGTAACTTCTATAAATTCAAGAAATTAAAATAGCTTTTGTCTTAAAAAAGATTGAAAAGTTCTTATTTTCATTTTCAGGGAGTCACAGAAAGTCATGAAAGCATAAATTCATCTACAGAGTGTCAATATCAGTTAAGGACAATATGTTCAATAGAGTCATAACTAGTGATGTTTTGCAAATTCACCTTTTAGAGACACTTGGCAGAAACTGGAAAATCAACCCTACTTTACTATTTCTACCTTATTAAAATGGCGAAATGAGATTTTGTCTTGGTAAGTAATTTAAAGATATAAAATTATATGCATACTGGAAATAAAAGTAACAAAGAAAAAGAAACTTTCTATCAGCATAACATTTAAAAAACACTTTATGGTTATAGAATGACTAGTTATTAATAAAACAGTTGACATTTTAGAATGAGCTTTCTATTTATTTGTGTTAATACATGTTCTTCATTATGAGAAGTTGATTTCCCATAAGCCATAAATAAAATATATCCTACATAATTAGAATATTCTTTTATCCTCACCTGAGGATATTTTTGCATTTATCTTCAGATAGAGTGGGAGGGAGGGGGGGGGAGAGAGAGAGAGAGAGAAACATTGAAGTGAGAAAGGCACATCGAGTGGTTGCCACCCACACAACCCCAACCAGGGTGGGGACAAACTGCAACCCAGGTACCTGCCCTTAGTGGGAAACGAGCCTGGGTCTCTCTGGTCCATGGTCCGACGCTCTAAACACTGAGCAAAACCAGCCAGGGCCAAAATTAGAATATTTTTAAACAAACGTATGTCTCACTGAAAAAGTCTAAAGATAGAAATAAGAACAAAAATAATTTTTAAAGAAGTTATATTTTTATTAGTTTGCATGGTATTTCATAATTATTTTATGCAATAAAAGGAGAACAGAAATTCCCGGTGCTTAAAGCACACCAGTTTAAATTTTTTAAATATTGCAAATATATTAATTTGAGTGGTATTTCATAATTATTCTATAAAAGGAACAGATGTATTATTTCATATAAATAACTGAACTTTAGAAAAGTGATCCACTCAAGGTACAAATGAACATGGTAGAGGTAGAATTAAAATTTGGAATTCATTATCCAATTTTCAGTGCTTTTCTATTGAAGTACTTAATCCACTGCTTTATATTAATTTATGTGTATATCTGCCTCTTGCAGAGAACTCCTTGAAGCAGGAATCTCTACCATGAATTCCCAGTGCTTAGCATACCTCCTAGCTCATAGAAAGCATCCACTTTATGCTCACTGAATTAGAATGGGATGAACTAAATTGATGAGGTGAGGTATATAAAAAACAGAACACTGGTTTTCATATTAAAAAACTATACACCTATCATAATACGTATTAGTTTAAATTTGCCTTAGTGTAAAATGTCCATTATAAATATTCACATAGCTCTTGGTTTCACCTATACCCTCTGATATATCCAAGATATGTAAACCATGCCTTCACTATAGTTCACATTGTAGATTATTGGCAATAGACACTTCTTGCCCCACACCATCTTTCATTTTCTCTTCTTTGGTGGACTGCATGTCCAATGTGTAACCCCATCAGAAAAATTATCTTTTACTTATATACTGTAACTCATCTTCTTGTTAGTGGGAAAACCAATCTATTCTTTTTCAAGCACAGAGGATAACATATTGCATCATTTCTCTTCTTTGTAAAATGGACCCTCCAAAGCCACTGTAACTTCTGTCACTAACAACATCTTAGAATGGTTGAAATTGCAACCTTTTATGTACTCCCACATTTACATCAAAGCTTCTCTATTTTGATAGCCTCAGGAGAGTGAAAAATAAGCAAGCTCATATCTAAGGGGGAAAAACTGCATCTTAAAGACCAATCTGGCTATTCAAATAAATGAGTCACAGCACAGTGTGAAATATTGAAGAATACCAAACAATGCTGTAGAAAGTTTTCTGCCTCAAGGAGACAATGATCTATTTAAGGAATGAAGAATTTAGGCACAATTAGCAAGCAATGCAGAACTGCATGAAATTACGTGGTACAGAATTCAAGTGCTACAGGAAATAAGAGCAAGAATTGCTGTAGACCGGGGACATTGGTTAATGAAATTATATAGGTTTCAAGTTTACAGTTTTATGATACATTATCTCTATGTTGAATTGTGTGCCCACCACCCAAAATCAAATCTTCCACTATGATATATTTGACCCCCTTTACCCTTTTCTATGCCCTAACCCTCCTGAATTCCTTTTGATTGACTCAATCTCATTTGAGTCTCCTTGGCTCCCTATTCCATTGCATTGCTATAGTGTCCTCCACAAGTTACCCACTCAACTGAACATGTTGATGTATGGAACAAAATGACTGGGCTATGGCATGCTTGCATCTAATTAAGTGCCTAGCATACAGTAGCTACACAATAAATATGTGGATGCAAATCCATCACACTGTCAAATGAATGGCCTCACTGGTTTCTGTCACCAAGTGAGTTTTCAACATTTAGCATTCTGTTCATGAAATGTGCTCATAAGGACCGAGGGTGTTCATTCAGTGATAGCTTAATCTTCTACCCTCTTTTTTGTGGCTAATTATGACATTAATACTGATTGAAGTTGCCACGAAATATGACAGAAAATACTTTTTTCCCCAACATTTATTTTGTTTGTGTACCTTTTGAGTCAAAGCTGCAGCTGGAATTTGCAGTGTGTGACTTAGATGTTTGCTTTATGTTCTTTCCAATGCCTTTGGTGGGAAGTGTCATTTCACTTCTGCTCCAAAAGTGTTGTTGTTCTTCTTCTCATTCTTCTTCTTCTTTTTTTTTTCTTGTTAATCCTCATCTAAGTCTACTTTTTCATTGATATTTAGAGAGAATGGCAGGGTGGAACAGAGAGAGATAGAAACATTGATGTAAAAGAGACACATCGATTGGTTGCCTCCCACATGACCTTGACCAGGGCCGTGGAACAAACTTGCAACCCAGGTACGTGCCTTTGACTAGGAATCAAACCCACAACCCCTCATTACATGGGCCAATGCTCTAACTGCTGAGCTAAACAGGCCAGAACTCCAAAAGCATTCTTTATGGGAGTTTTTGCTGGCTTTTTTTTTTTTTTTTTTTTTTTTTTTTTAATTACCTGCATCTCACATATACCCCATCCTCTGGCAGTTCTCATATCTGCTATACAGTATAAACTTGTCCTCTGGTATATTGTGTGTGTGTGTGTGTGTGTGTGTGTGTGTGTGTATTCTTGCATTTTCATACTCAGAATGATCCACTCCCAGGCACTGAGCAGAAATTTAGAAGATGCCAACATTATCTACTGGAATAAAATTACCTGGGAAGTCTCATATTGAGTGTGTACTCATGTATGGATCATGGAACACTGATTAGAATGAATGTTCTTTGATTTTTATTCAAGTCTAGTTGACCAAGTAATAAAATATACATATAAAGTACATATTCTACATCTCTGTAAACTATCCATGCCTGATACTTGACATTGACCAGCACTGGATCCTCTCCCAAGTGGTCTCAAAACCAACACAACCAGTGTGATTCAGACCACATCAGTGCACAACTGAATTAGTAACACAAGCAGCACAAAGAAAGGGAGATGTTGGTAGAAAACACACACTGTTGGAACAAATTCAGCTTTGTGGAATCAGCCCTACACACAGCATGTCATACACTGTGCAGAGGATTAATCCTCATAACCAGCCAGAGGGGCAACCCCACCCACAAACCAGTCAACAGCAACCAGGACTCAACTTTAGCAGGAGGGCTCACATAACTCACACAAGGGACATTCCTAGAGCACCTAGCTCACACAGCCAGGAAGATGGTACCACTGAGCCCCACAAGACACCTACTACATAAGGCCACTATAACAAGGGATAGCAGATCTACCTGATACACAGAAACAAATATAGAGAGGCAGCCAAAATGCAGAAACAAAGAAACATGCCCCAAATGAAAGAATAGGAGAACCCCCCCCCAAAAGAACTAAATTAAATGAAAGCAAACAAGCAACCAGATACAGAATTCAAAATAGTGGTTATAATAAATCTCAAGGAACATAGTGAGAACTTTACCAAAGTTATAAAAAGCATAAAAAGAACATAGAAATCATAAAAAGAACCAATTAGAACTGAAGAATACCACATCTGAATTGAAGAATACATTACAAGAAATAAACAGCAGGATAGGTAAAGCAGAGGATCGAATCAGTGATTGGAAGAAAAGGTAGTAGAATACACCCAATCAGAATTGCAAAAAGAAGAAAGAATTTAAAAAAAGAGGATACTTTAAGGGACCTTTGGGAAAACATGAATAGTAACAACATCTGCATCATATGGGTAAAAGGAGGAGAAGAGAGGGAGCAAGGAATTGAGAACCTATTTGAAGAAATAATGGCTGAAAACTACCCTAACCAGGTGAAGGAAAAAGACAAAGAAGTCCAGGATGCACAGACAGTCTATTCAATAAATGGTGTTGGGTAAATTGGACAGATACATACAAAAAAAAAAAAGAAAGAAAGAAAGAAACTAAACCAGCTTCTTACACCATTTACAAGAATACACTCAAACTGGATTAAATAATTAAATATAAGACTCAAACCATAACACTTATAGAAGAAAACATAGTTGTAAAATCTAGTACATTTCTCTCAGTGATTTTTTTTTCTGTTATATCTTCTCAGGCAAGGGAAACAAAAGAAAAATAAACAAATGGCACTATGTCAAACTAAAATGTTTTTGCACAGCGAAATAAACCATCAACAAAATGAAAAGAGAACTCACTGAAGGGGAGAACATATTTGCCAATGATACATCTGATAAGGGATAATATCCAAAATTTACAAAGGACTCCTACAACTCAACACCAAAACAAATAAATAATCCAGTTAAAATGATGGGCAAAGGACCTGGAGGATGCTTTTTCAAAAAGGACATAGAGATAGCAAATAGATGTATGAAAAGATGCTCAACATCACTAACCATCAGAGAAATGCTAATTAGAACTATAATGAGATATCACCTCACACCTGTCAGAATGGTTATCATCAATAAATTAACAAACAATAAGAATATGAAAAAAGGGAACCCTTATACATTGTTGGTAAAAATCCAGATTGCTGCTGCCACTGTGGAAAAAAATATGGACATTTCTCAAAAAAATTAAAAATGGAATTGCATTATGACCCATTGATTCCATTCTATGGATATATCAGAAGAAACCAAAAAGACTAATTAGAAAGAATATATATACCCCTGTGTTTATTGAAGCATTATTAACAATAGCTAAGGTTTATAAGAAACCCAAGTGCCCATCAACAGATGAGTGGATAAAAAAAAAAAAAAAAGTGGTGCTACATATATACAATAGAATATTACTTGGCCATAAAAAATAAAAAAAAATTACAATTTGTGACAGCATGGAAGGACCTAGAGGGAATTCTGCTAAGTGAAATAAGTTAGTAAAACAAAGATAAATACCATATGATTTCACTTATATGTGGAATCTGAAGAACAATATAAACAAAGAAAACAGAAACAGACTCAGATACAGAGAACAGACTGATGATTGCCAGAGGGGTAGGTGGTTGGGGAACTGGGTGTAAAAGTTGAAGGGATTGAGAAGTACAGATCGGTAGTTATAAAATAGCCACAGGAAGCCCTGGAGGGAGCTCTAATTGGCTGGAGCATCATTCTGTAGGTCAGGGGATTGTGGGTTTGATTCCTGGTCAGGGCATGTACCTAGGTTGCAGGTTTGATTTCTGGGGCAACCAATGCCTCTCTCTGTCTGTCTGTCTGTCTGTCTCTCTCTCTCTCTTTCTCCCTCCTTCCTTTTCTCTCAAATCAATAAACATATCTTCGAGTGAGGATAACAAATACAGTCACACATATGTAAAGTACATCATACAAATATAGTCCACAATATTGTAATAATTTTGTATGTTATGAGGTGGTATTGGAAATATCAGAGTTTGGAATAATTTATGAAGTATATCTTTGTCTAACCACTATGTTGTATTCCTGAAACTAATACAAAATAATATTGAATGTAAACTATAATTGAAAAAAATTAAAAAACAAAACAAAACAATGATGAGTCTGTATACAGGGAAGATAATAAGTCTGGCCCTAATTAGGTAAAGGTACCTTTAAAATATTTAAGTATGCCAGTGAATATATAGATATATAACCTGGAAACATAACTTATAAACATATGTTTGTAGTCAAAAGTTCACAGATGGTTGTCAAAGGCATAAGTGGAGATCACATTGCCTAAGAAGAGACTTTTGAATGAGAAGACTTTGGCCAAGGACTGAGTCTTAAGTGAATCCTACATGTAAAGGCCAAAGAGGGAAGGTGAGTTTAAAAGGAGACAGGAAGGAAACAGCCATAATGCTAAGAGGAAAACCATGAGAGTGTGTTGTCACATATATGAAAAGGAAGAGGGGACATGGTCTACATTGTCAACTGCAGATATAAGGTGGGGAAAGCTATACTGAAAATGTTTTTGATTTGCTGTTCTAGACACCAGAGAGAGCCCTTTGATTTGCTGTTCCAGACATCAGAGAGAGCCCTTTCAGGTGAGTGACTCGAGCAGAAATCAAACTTAAATGGGCTGAGGAGTGAATAGAAAATGAGTAGATGAAGACAGTGCATACAGACAAGTGTTATCAAGATGGTTGGCTATGTAGCATTATTTATAATAGTTCCCAAATGGAAAACAATGTAAATTTCTATCAACTGATGAATGCATAATATTCCATCTATACAATGGAATATTGTTCAGTCATATAAAGGAATGAAGTATTAATACGTGCTACAACATTGGTGAGCCATGAAAGCTTTGTGCTAAATGAAAGAAACCAGACACAAACAGCTACATATTATTCTATTTATATAAAATGTACAGAATAGGCTAATCAATAGAAACAGAAAGATTAGTGCTGTCCAGGGGTTGAGTGCGAAGGAGAAGAAGAAATGACTGCTAATGGGTACCAGATTTCTTTGGGGGATGATGAAATATTTGAGAATTAGATAGGGGTAGTATTTGCACAACTTTGTGAATATACTAAAGTCACTGAATTGTACATTTTAAAATGATAGACTTTGTGTTATGTGAATTTTATCTCAATTTAAAAATGTTATAAAAGACTTCCAGCCAAGATGGCGGCATAGGTAAACGCAGTATCGCGTCCTCCCACAACCATAGCAAAGTTACAACTCAACTACAGAACAACCATCATTCAAAACCGCCTGAAATCAAGCTGAATGGAAGTCCTACAACTATGAAATTAAAGCAGCAGCCAAATCAAGACTGGTAGGAGGGGCAGAGGGGCGGAGGGGCGGAGGGGCGGAGGGGCGGAGGGGCGGAGGGGCGGAGGGGCGGAGGGGCGGAGGGGCAAGGGCCAGCAGCTAGACGGGCTGGTCCCACACCCACGTGTGGCAGATAAAAATCAGGAGGCTACCTCGGCTGGGAAGGTCCTTCCTGAGAACTGAGGGGTCTCCGTCCCACACCAGGTGCCCTGCTTAGGGTTCCAGTGCCAGGAAGAGAATCCCCATAACTTCTGGCTGGAAAAACCAGCAGGAACTGAGGCTCAGGGAAGCTGAAGTGGCTGGAGGCCCAGGCAGCTCCTTAAAGGGCCTGTGCACAAACTTATCGGACTCTCTCCCTCTAAGCTTGGAGGGGAGGCAGCTCGAGGGGCACCAGAGACATACAGGGAAGAACTGAGCTGTTTGGCACTGGAGCGAGGGCTGGAGAGGGGGCTTTCTCCGGGAAGAACGTGCTGTCAGAGGTCTTTGTTCCTTTGGTGAACACTTCCCGGGGGCAGCAGACAGACGCCATATCTGGGACTCCAGCAACCTGGCTCACACTGGTAGCCCTGCCCTGGTGACTCCCTTAGGCCCCGCCCCACCCCAGCCTACTTTCAGGCCCACCCAAACTGTTGCCACTTGCTTAACCATAGGATTGGCCTGTCTTAGATCCTACTTCAGGTTTTTCCTAAATTCTTTCAAACAAGCAGCATCTGGTCTCAGATAGCCCCATACTGCTCATTAAATAATACACAGAAACAAACACCGGGAGGCAGCCAAAATGAGGAGACAAAGAAACAGGTCCCAAATGAAAGAACAGAACAAAACCCCAGGAGGAGAACTAAGCGAAATGGAGATAACCAACCTAACAGATGCTGCGTTCAAAATACTGCTTATAAGGATGCTCAATAAACTCAATGAGAACCTCAGTGAACTTAGTGAGGGCCTCAAGAGCATAATAAAGGACCAGTCAGAAATAATGGATGCACAGTCAGAATTGAAGGAGGCATTAACTGAAATAAAGAACAATTTACGTAATAGTAGAGTACGTAAATCCAAGAAGGAAACCATCGATTTGGAATATAAGGAAGCAAAAAATACCCAATCAGAACAGCAAAAAAGAAAAAAAAAAATCCAAAAAAATGAGGATAGTGTAAGGAGCCTCTGGGACAACTTCAAGCATGCCAACATTTGCATCTTGGGGGTGCCAGAAGGAGAAGAGTGAGAACAAGAAATCAAAAACCTGTTTGAAGCAATAATGGCAGAAAACTTCCCTAACTTGGTGAAGGAAACAGACATATAAGTCCAGGAAGCACAGAGTCCCAAACAAGATGAACCCCAAGAGGCCTACACCAAGATACATCATCATCAAAATGCAAAAGGTTCAAGACAAAGAAAGAATCTTAAAAGCAGCAAGAGAAAAGCAGTTAGTTACCTGCAAGGGAGTTTCCATAAGGCTGCCAGCTGATTTCTCAAAAGAAACTTTGCAAGTCATAAGGGAGTGGCAAGAAATATTCAGAGTGATGAAAAGCAAGAACCTACAACCAAGATTACTCTATCCTGCAAAGCTGTCATTTAGAATTCATGGCTATATAAAGAGTTTCCCAGACAAGAAAAAGTTAAAGGAGTTCATCACCACCAAACCATTATTATATGAAAAGATGAAGGGTCTTTTTGAAGAAAAAGATAAAATATATGAACAAACAAAATGGCAATGAATACATATCTATCAACAATGGAATCTACAAACAAAATGAACAGATAGAACAGAAACATTCTCATAGATACAGAGAACATTTTGTTGGTTGCCAGATGAGAGGGGGGTTGGGGGAATGGGTGAAAAAGGTGAAGGGATTAAGAAGTACAAATTTATTGCTAGACTGACAAACCTCAAAGGGAAAGGGGTTGGGGGGGTGGGGTGGGAAGAAATAAACCAAAGAACTTATATGCATAATCAATGGACACAGTCAATAGTGTGGGAAAAGGCGAGTGGGGGGCGGGAGGAGGGAGGAGGGGGTCAATGGGGGGAAAATATAGAACATCTGCAATACTTTGCACATTCAACAATAAAGATTTAAAAAAAATAAAAATAAAAATGTTATAAAAAATGTTTGGTTATGAAGGAGATGAGAAATATTACGTGGTGGTTGCAGTTGTATGTGATATTGAGGTGTCACTTAGAGTTCAATAACTGTTGAGAAAGATAGGTTAAGTTTGTCAGAACTGTTATTTCCATTGTTCCTTTTTTACATCAGTGTGTGATTTATCACCTAGAGGTGGTTCTGGTAAGCCAGGAATTAAAAGCCTTTATTAGGTCACAAAAGTAGAACTCAAAGTAGCTTATGGATTCTGACCAATAAAAGATCTTGGGGACTTATGAGGTGAGATACTCCTTTTGCAAAATGCTGATGAACTACCTTGCAACAAAAGCCAGAGTTGTTCTCTTTTACATGACTAAACTAGCAATGGGAGCGAGTTCTATAAGGGCCTGTCTTCCTAAATAGAAGGCCTACAGGACTAACCTGTAATTGGGAAGATTGCACCTCATCAAACAAGTACTTTCTAGACTCTTCAGAGGAACTCAGAGTGTACCTGAATGAGTACCATCAATGAATCAACAAACAACAAGTGCTGGAGGGGCTGTAGAGAAAAGGTAACCCTAGTGCACTGTTGGTGGGAATGCAGACTGATGCACCCACTGTGGATAACAGTATGGAGTTTCCTCAAAGATTAAAAAATGAAACTACCTTTTGACCCAGCAAACCCACTTCTGGAAATATGCCCTAAAGACCCCAAAACACCAATCAGGAAGAATGCATGCACCACTATGTTTATAGCAGTGCTATTCACAATAGCTAAGATCTGAAAACAGCCCAAGTATCCATCAGCAGATGAGTGGATAAAAAAGCTACAGTACGTTTACACAGTGGAATATTATGGAGCCATAAAAAAGAAGAAAATCTGACCTTTTGTGACAGCATGGTTGGACCTGGAGATTAAGTGAAATAAGTCAGTCAAAGAAAGATAAATGCTATATGCTCTCAGTTGTATGTGAAATCAAATGAACAAAATAAACTGATGAACAGAATAGAAACTGAGTTATGGATACATGGAACAGACTGACAGCTTTCAGAATGAAGGAGGGAGAGAGGACTGCATGAAAGAAGGTGAAGAATTTAGCCATAGAGCATGTATACATAACCCATAGACACAGACAACAGTGAGGTGATGGCCAGAGGGAGGTGGCAGCAGGTACTGGGTAGAGGTGGGCAAAGGGGGAAAATGTGGATATTTGTAATAGTGTCAACAATAAAAATAAAATAAAATAATTTAATTTGTTCGGGTGACATTTGTTAACGAAATTGTATGGGATTCATGTGTACAATTCTATGATATATCATCTGTATATTGCGTTGTGTACCCACCACCCATGGTCAAGTGTACCAACTTGTGAAAGATAAAATGGGTATTAATTCCAATAAAATAAACAATTTTGCCCCCCATAGAGCTACGAAGTCAAAAGTTTTCTTGCAGTGAAAATTAGCTTGATATTCTTCATTCTGTGGTCTCCATATTATTAACTGTATTACTGTTTACAGGATAAGCTACTCCCTGTTTTTACTAGATTAAAAATTATTGAGAGATTGCATATATTTTCTAATAATATCAAATAAACTAACCCTCTTTTTCTTTTCTTTTCTTTATTTTTTTTTAATTTTTTATTTATTTTTTTTGGTTACAGATATTTCAGCTTTTTTACCCCATTGGCACCCCCCTCCCCACCCCACCCCCACCCCGTCCCCGGCTTAGTTGTCCATGTCCATTGGTCATGCATACATGCATATAAGTTCTGTGGTTTATCTCTTCCCACCCCCCCACCCCCTCTTCTGGGGATTGTGAGTCTGTGTCCTACTTCCATGTTTCTGGGTCTACCGTATTCCTCAGACTGTTATGTTCATTATATTCCGTATATAAGTGAGATCATGTGGTATTTATCTTTTTCTGCTTGGCTTATTTCACTTAGAATAATACTTTCCAGGTCCCTCCATGTCATCTCAAAGGATAACAGATCTTTCTTTCTTCCAGCTGCATAGTACTCCATTGTGTATATATACCACAGCTTTTTTTATCCATTCATCTACTGATGAACACTTGGACTAATCCTCTTTAATAAGGCAATGATACCAGGCAGGGTTTCTGCTAAGATATCAAGAGAGTAGAGAGCAGAAGATATGTGGCCCTATAACAACTCCTGTTACTTTAATTATGTTCCATCAGAATTAGCACTGTATTTTCTAGGTAGAATTTGGAAATTGTCATCCATTCAGATACACACACACACACACACACACACATACACACACGTACTTCAGAGGCAATTGTGTTTAGGGTGGAAATGCTAGGAAAAGGCACACCAGGGGAATATAAAGGTAGCAATAAAATCAAACTTAAAAATGCGTTTCTATGACAGCTCTATGAAGCTTCAGATCTTTCCTTAAAACAGCAAACAGAATATTATATAAAATGTATTCAGCCTCTAGTTGCAATATACATGTATATAGTTGTCCCGGATTTCCTTAATATGGATGGTGCACTGACCTGTAAAATTCTACTTCATCAGTGTCGACTGGTTCTCTTAGTTTACCAAGTGAAATAAAATCGATGATGCAGCACACTGTATGGATTATTGAACAAACATATTTGTCATTTTGCTAAACTGCTAAGGTGTACCATCACATTGTTAAGCATAATATGAATATGAAATACTTTCGATCTAATAAACCAGGATTCTCCCAGAAAGGACATTAGTGGATGCAGGCAGACAGGAAGAGAAAAAATGGCACAAGAAAGCAAAGAGAAGCCTTTCTCTCCCATCACAAGGGCATGGCTGAGATGTGCACAATGTTGATAGTAGAGACAGATATTTTCTCAGACAGCCTTTTTCTTATTTTTCACTCCCTCCCCCATATTTTTGAGGAGGTGCCAATGCTATGTGGCTTACAAAGATGCTGCTATCTAGAGGTACCCAGTAGCCAAGAAAAGTGATTTTGTAAAGCACTTCTGGGAAGCCCTGGATGAAGCTAGGGAAAGTCCATCTAAGCTGAGCAGTTCACATTAGAAAAATTACATGTGAGAAAAAGTTGTCTGAGATATTGGAACTTGGCTAAATTATTTCTGGACATGAGGGGAACCACAAATGTGCCCATCTTAATCAAGCATTCTGGCTATAATATAGCCTATTATTAATCTTGATTTTTAAAGTCACCCTGTGATTAATTGACTTTAGCTCAAATGACACCATATAGTGGTTTCACAGTGTCTGCAAAGCAGACCAGACAAGAGAAAATGAATTAAAGGTCATTGTGATGAGGCAAAATATCAGAGTAAAGAAGTGGAAGAATTAGGGCCCTTATGTCATGAGCAATGTTTTCCAAAAACATACTATAATCAGTGTTATACCTTTGCTGGTAGAACAAAATAGGATTAATAAATATTTGAGAATTACAAAAGTATCTCACCTACCCAATGACATTAATTTGGATACTCAGATAAGAGATTAGCCTGGATTTTTCCTTCACTTGCTTGTTTGCATATTACTTTTTTCTGCTTTAAAAAAAAAAGTAATCAACATTTTTCATTAGTTGCAAATCAGCTTCCTCAAAAAATTAATTCTTTTATAAATACAAAGTTCCATGTTTGCACTAGTTATTCAATATAAGAAGTTGAAATTTTGCAAAAGATAAGAAATTTAATTTAATAGATGAGAAGAATCAAACTGGTGACAGTCTCTGTGATGAGATTTTAAACATTCTTCATAGGACATTGTGTTCAAAATTATTCTGTGCATATGAAAGGCTGAGGTAATAATGACATTAGATTTCAGTCCAAGCTATTCAAGTACGTTATTGTATGGATACAGATTTCACCTCTTGCAAATTTAGCTTCTTCATGTGAACAATTAGAGGATAAAACGAGGTAAACTCTAAGGTGTCCTCCACTAATATATTGTTCCTTGTGATATTTTCTTCCTAGAGCATCCTTATGAAAATGAGAATCCTTAAGAGAGCTAATAACTAATCTGATTCTCAGGAAAAGATTTAGTAGGAACTTGGCTATTAAGCCAGCCAAGCAGGCACACAGGGAAGGATGTTGACAAGGGAGACCACAGGGTTTTGAAAAGTGAGAAAGCAGAGGTAGAAAAAAATGGCGGCGGAATAAATGGAGCTACACAGACCATTACCCAGGATCAAACTGGATTTACAATGAAAATAAAGACAAATCATCAGGAAGGGGCAACCAAAGGCAGCCTGGAGGACCACATAACCAGGGACACCGACTCAATCCTGGTAGGCTTCCATGACGAAGAGTCTGGACAGAGGCTAAATTGGCAGCAGCCACTCACCCTGGGCTCCGGCAGAGGGAACACAGACTGGACTGGAACTGTGTGGGGAAACTTGGGATTTGGAGGGTGCTCAGAGCTTTTGCTGAGTGCAGCCACGCAGGACTGTGGTCATCTTACGCCTTCCCAGGGACCTAGGGAGAGGTAGCGGCCCCTCCTGCAGAGATTCAACCACACCTGGTGGCCATTGAAATGCTATTTCAGGCCCATTAACAACCAGCATCTGCCCTACACTCGGAATATCCTCTAACACTGAACACCTGAGGGAGTTTTTCAGGCAACTCAGAAACCAAAGTTCTTCAGGTGACCTCTACTAATAGCCTCCAGGCAAAAAAAAGCTAGAGGAAAGTTAAGACTTGACAGTGGTGTTTAAAGTAATTCCTCCCTGCCTCATCAAAACCCAGAAAAGGAAGCCACAAACAGGAGAACACCAACACCCACAGAGAAAATTGGGCAGACTTCAAAGCCCACTGTGATAGCCAAAATGGTGAAAAACAGAAACAAAAGCCAAATGAAAGAACAAGAGACCTCTACCGAAGATGAGATAAATGAGGTTCAGTTAAGCAAGTTAACAGCACTAGAATTCAGAGCCATGATCTTGAGGAAGCTCAACAGCATGTGTAAGGACATGAGCACCATGAGTAAAGATATAGAAATGTTTAAAATCAACCAGTTGGAAATTAAAAACGACATATCAGAAATGAAAAAGACATTGGAAGGTCTAAAAAGCAGAGTAGAGGAAGCTGAGGAATGGATCAGTGAATTAGAAGACAGGGTAGAAAAAATCAACCAATCATAAAACCAAAAGGAAAAAAACATTAAAAAAAAAAAAAAAAGGAAGACAGCTTAAGAGAACTGTGGGACAACTGGAAATGTAATAATATTCGCATCATAGGCGTCCCTGAAGAAGAAGAAAATGAGCAAGGGTTAGAGAATATATTCAAAGAAATAGTGACAGAAAACTTTACTAATTTGGTGAAGAAAGAAGGCATTCAAGTTCAAAAAGCACGGAGAGTCCCAAGTAAGAGGAACCCAAACAGGCCCACACCAAGACACATAGTAATAAAACTGCTAAAAATTAAAGACAAAGGGAGAATCCTAAAAGCAGCAAGAGATAAGCAACAGGTTACCTACAAAGGAAACCCCATAAGGCTCTCAGCTGACTTCTAACAAGAAACACTAAAGGCAGAAGGGAGTGGCATGAAGTAATCAATGTCAAGAAAAACAAGGATCTGAATCCAAGACTACTCTACCCAGCAAGGCTATCATTCAAAATGGAAGGTTAAATAAAGGGCTTCCCAGACAAAAAAAAAAAAAGATTAAGGAAATATATTAGCACCAAACCAGCACTGCAAGAAATGTTAAAAAGACTGCTGTACTTAGCGGGAGAAATGGGAAGAAAAATAGAACCACACTAAACAAAAATGGCAATAAATAAGTACATATCAATAATCACCTTAAATGTAAATGGATTGAATGCTCCTATAAAAAGACACAGAGTAGCTGATTGGATAAGAAAGCATGATTCATCTATATGTTGTTTAAAGAGACCCACCTCACAACAAAAGACTCACACAGATTGAAAGGGAAGGGATAGAAAAAAATCTTCCAAGCAAACAGAAACGAAAAAAAAGCTGGGGTAGCAATACTCATATCTGATAAAATAAACTTCAAAATGAAGGCCATAAGTAGAGACAAGGAAGGCCATGACATAATATTGAAAGGATCAATCCAACAGGAATATATAACCTTGATAAACATATATGCACCCAATATAGGAGCACCAAAATATATTAAAAATCTTCTGGAGGACCTTAAAGGAGAAATCGATAGCAATACTATCATAGCAGGGGACTTCAACACCCCGCTGACATGACTGGATAGATCTTCTACAGAAAAAATTAGCAAGGAAACAGAGACTCTAAATGAAGCACTGGACCAAATAGATTTAAAAGATATCTACAGTGAAGTACACCCCAAAACTGCAGAATTCACATTCTTCTCAAGTGCACATGGGACATTCTCAAAGATAGACCACATGTTAGGGCACAAACTAAGTCTCTACAAGTTCAAGAAGACTGAAATCATATCAAGCATCTTCTCAGATCACAATGGCATGAAACTAGAAATCAATGGCAAGAAGAACATACAAAGACATTTGAACACATGGAAGCTAAATAGCATGTTATTAAACAATGAATGGGTCACCGAGGAGATAAAAAATAAAAATAAAAAACTTCATGGAAACCAATGAAAATGAAGACACAACAACACAAAATCTATGAGATGCAGCAAAAGCAGTTCTGAGAGGGAAGTTCATAGCATGACAGGCCTAACTCAAGAAACAAGAAAAATCTCTAATAGACTATCTAACCTCACAACTTAAAGAACTAGAGAGCAAACAAAAAGAAAACCCCAGAGCAAGTAGAATAAAAGAAATAGTACAGATCAGAGCAGAAATAAACGACATAGGGACCAAAAAAAACAATACACAGGATCAATGAAACAAAGAGCTGGTTTTTTGAAAAGATAAACAAGATTGATGGACTCTTAGCTAGACTCACCAAGAAACAAAGAGAGAGAACCAAAATACACAAAATCAGGAATGAAAGAGGAGAAATAATAACTGACACCACAGAAATACAAAGGATCTTTAACAACTACTATGAACAATTATATGGCAACAAATTTGACAATCTAAGTGAAATGGACAAATTTCTAGAAACACATAGTCTCCCAAAAATGGACCAGGAAGAGATAGAAAACTTGAACAGACCAATAACAACAGAAGAAATTGAAGATGTATTCAAGACTCTCTCAGCAAACAAAAACCCAGACCCGGATGGCTTCACAGGGGAGTTTTACCAAACATTCAAAGAAGAACTAACACCTATTCTCCTCAAACTATTTCAAAAAATTCAAGAAGAGGGAAGACTTCCAAACTCGTTTTATGAAGCCTGCATAATTCTAATTCGAAAATCAGAAAAAGACACTACAAAAAAAGAAAACTACAGGCTAATATCCCTGATGAACATAGACACCAATTTCCTGAACAAAATACTAGCAAATCGGCTCCAGCAATACACCAAAAATGTTATCCATCATGACCAAGTTGGATTCATCCCAGGGATACAAGGCTGGTACAATATTCGCAAATCAATAAACATAAATAAAATGAAGAATAAAAACCTCATGATTATATCAATACATGCTGAAAAAGCCTTTGACAAAATCCAGCATCCATTTCTGATAAAAACGCTCAGCAGTGTGGGAATAGAGGGATCATATCTAGACACAATAAAGGCCATATATGAAAGACCTAGAGCCAACATCATACTCAATGGGCAAAAATTAAACATTTCCCTTAAGAACAGGAACAAGGCAAAGATGCCCACTTTTGCCACTCTTATTTAACGTAGTACTAGAAGTATTAGCCACAGCAATCAGACAGAAAGAAAAAATAAAAGGGATCCAAATTAGAAAGGAGGAAGTGAAACTGTCATTATTTGCAGATGACATGATACTATACGTAGGAAACCACAAAGACTTCATCAAAAATTTACTAGACTTAATAAATGAATTTGGCAAAGTAGTAGGATACAAAATTAACATGAAGAAATCGATGGCATTCTTATACACCAATGATGAACTCACAAAAAGAGAAACTAAGAAAACAATCTCATTTCCCATTGCAGCAAAAAAAGTTAACATACCTAGGAATAAACTTAACCAAAGAAATAAAGGACCTATTCACAGAAAACTACAGGTCATGGAAAAAGGAAATAGAGGAAGATATAAAAAAGTGGAAGCACATACCCTGTTCATGGATTGGAAGAATTAACATAGTTAAAATGTCCATATTACCCAAAGCAATCTATAGATTCAATGCAATCCCCATCAAAATACCAAAGGCATACTTCACGGAATTAGAACAAGTACTTCAAAAGTTCATATGGAACCAACAAAGACCTCGAATAGCCAAAGCAATCTTGAAAAGGAAGAACAAAGTTGGAGGGAACCCATTACCAGATTTCAGGTTATACTACAAAGCCAGCGTAATCAAAACAGCCTTGTACAGACACAAGAACAGGCATATTGACAGTGGAACAGAACGGAGAACCCAGAAATGGACCCAAGGCAATATGCTCAATCAATATTCGACAAAGGTGGCAAGAGCATACAGTGGAGTAAGGACAGCCTCTTTAATAAATGGTGCTGGGAAAATAGAATAGCTACATGCAGAAAAAATGAAACTAGACCATCAACTTACACCCTACACAAAAATAAACTCAAAATCGATAAAAGACTTAAATGTGACTCATGAATCCATAAAAATCCTAGAAGAAACTGTAGGCAACAAAATTTCAGACATCATACGCAGCAGAATGTTCATTGATACATCACATAAGACAATAGAAACAAAGGAGAAAATGAACACATGGGACTACATCAAACTCCAAAGCTTCTGCACAGCAAAAGATACAATCATCAAAACGGAAAGGCTACTCACTGTATGGGAGAGCATAATTGCCAATGATATATCAGGTAAGTGATTAATTTCCAATATATATAGAGTGCTGATACAACTCCACAAAAGGAAGACAAAGAACCCAATTAGAAAATGGGCAGAGGAACTAAAAAGACACCTCTACAAACAGAACATACAAATGGCTAAGAGACATATGAATAAATGCTCATCATCACTAATCATCAGAGAGATGCAAATTAAAACAACAATGTGGTATCACCTCACACCTGTCAGAATGGCCGCCATCAACATATCATCAAACAAGAAGTGTTGGCGAAGGTGTGGAGAAAAGGGGACTCTAGTACACTGCTGGTGGGAATGCAGACTGGTGCAGCCACTGTGCAAAACAACATGGTGTTATCTCAAAAAACTAACAATTGAACTTCCATTTGACCCAGTGATCCCACTTCTAGTAATGTAGCCTAAGAAGCCTATAACACCAATCAGAAAGAATATACGTACCCCCATGTTTGTAGTAGCGCTATTTACAATAGCTAAGATCTGGAAACAGCCCACGTGTCCATCAGTGGACGAATGGATAAAAAATCAGTGGTACACATACACAATGGAGTACTATGCAGCTGTAAGGAAGAAAGATCTCTTATCCTTTGAGACTACATGGAGGGACCTGGAAATTATCATCCTAAGTAAAACAAACCAAACAGAGAAAGACAAGTATCATATGATCTCACTTATTTGTGGAATATAATGAATATAACAGTCTGAGGAATGGGGTAGTCCCAGAGACGTGGAGGTGGGGTACAGACTGACAATCCCCAGAAGAGGGGATGGTGGTGGAGAGATAAACCACAGAACTTATATGCATGTGTGCATGCACAGTGGACATGGATAGAAAACTGGCGACAGGCCAGGGAGGGAGGGCTAGGATGGAATCAGTGGAGGAAAAAGGAGAAACATCTGTAACAAAAATTAATTAATAAAAAGTAAATAAATTAAAAAATTAAAAAAATAAATAAAAAATTGAATAAATAAATTTAAAAACAAAAATTCTAGAAAAATTTGTAATAATAGAAAATTAAATTTTATGTGCCGATTAAAAAAAAAAAAAGAAAAGTGAGCAAGTAGAAAATTTGTCAAAATGGTCTACTTTAAAAACCTTCATAGGGTTAGGCTTCCTTTGAATCAAGTAGTTTTCCTTTATAACAGATCTTTATCAAAACACCAACACATGTAATTCATAGAGAAAACAGTCAATCAAAAGATTGTCTATAATTTCTCCATCCAGATATGATAGTGATGTTAACAACAATAATAATTGTGATTATATCTGAGTTTGCTAGGGGCTGGCCATGGACTTTTAAAAAGTAAGGCCACTGAATTTTCATAACAAAGCTCTGAGATCCATGAAATTGTTATTGCTCCCATTTTATACACAAGGAAACAACCTTAAACATCTTTATATAGATTCCATTTCACTTAATATATTATAAAAATTATACCATGTTATAAAGGTTTTCAACAGCTTATTTCCAGCCTCTCCCTATTATAAACAATGCAAGAATTTACTTTTAAATACTTATAGAGGACTAATGCACTAACACATATGCCTTTGGGTAAATTCATACAGTCAACCATATTTTCCTGATTGGCTGAGATCCTGTTAAAGACAGATTGAGCATTTTGGTGGTGGCAAAGCAACTGACTGTTCTATGCTTACGACACGTCTGGTAAGGCAACACTTGCCAACAAAAGACCACCATATATGTGTTTTATTCTTTTGTTCTACTGTTTCAATAATTTATTTTGAAATAGTTCCTGCACACTTATAATGTGCCTGGGTAATATGACACCATCCCTGATCTCACAGTTTAAAACCGAGTGGGTAAAGAGAAACTGGAAATTTACCAAGTAAATATTATAACAGCCATGTTTAAGTTAGGATACTGGCCAGGCCACAAAGTACAGGCAGAGATCAGATCTTTTTTTTTTTTAATTTATTTATTTTTTATTAATTAATTTTTGTTACAGATGTTTCTCCTTTCCCCCCCCTGATACCCCCCTTCCCCTCCCTCCCTGCCCTTTCCCCAGTTCGTTGTCCATGTCCACTGTTCATGCATACATGCATATAAATTCTGTGGTTTATCTCTTCCCCACCACCCCCCTATTTAGGGGATTGTCAGTCTGTATCCCACTTCCGCGTCTCTGGGACTACCCCCTTCCTCAGACTGTTATGTTCATTATATTCCAAAAATAAGTGAGATCATATGAAAGTTGTCTTTCTCTGTTTGGCTTGTTTCACTTAGGATGATACTTTCCAGGTCCCTCCATGTAGCAGAGATCAGATCTTGAAGGATCTTTTATTCAGGGGAAATTTAAACTTTATCCTGAAGTAAATGAGAAGCTATTATGAATTTTTTTATAAACTAATGAATGAATTTCAAAATGACTAACTACATAAAAATACTAATGACAATATGTGCTTTTAATCTTTTAGCCTTAGATGCAGCCCTCTTGTAATTCATATATTTTTTTCTTATTTTTATTTTAGTTTTTTTTTTATGTTCACTATGTAAACTAATGTAAATCCCATTATCATTGTCCTCATAAGATCTGGATTGAAATTCTCTGTTGTTGTTTTTTTTTACTACCCCACTTATTAACCCCATAGTCTAGGGCAGGGGTTCTCAAGCTTGAATGTTAAACAGTGGATTTGTTAAACACAAATCACTTGGCACATCTCAGAGTCAGTGAGCCTGTAGGGGGACCTGAGAATTTGTGTCTTTAACAAGTTCTTAGATGATACTGAGGCTGCTGGTCCACGGACCACATTTTGAGTAATACTGCTGTAGGACAAGGCAATCTGAGTCTTATTCTCATTTATATAGGATACATATATAACTTCCCTGCCTACTTCACAGCATTATTGTAAAGAACAAATGAGAAAGTGAGCTTGGGAAATACAAGTCTTTGCTAAATGTGAGTTTATATTTGCCAGCAACTGCTGTGTAACTCCAAGGGAACTGCTGCCATTATAAATAGGACAAATGTATACAAATGTTGCAGTGTATGCAAATGTTAAATAATTATATTGTACACCTGAAACTAATATAAAATTTCATGCCAATATAAATAAATAAACAAACAAACAGAGAATCTCTAAGTTTGGCAGTGGCTGCCACAGCTATAAACTTCTGCCAGTGACCTGAACTTCAGCCCTAATGTTTCTTTCTCTTCTATAATTAAATGAAAATATTTGAGAAACTGTCTAAACAGTAGCGGGTGAAACCCACAGGTTATGTTTCTTTGTTCTTATTTTAAAATATGTTTATTGATTTTAGAGAGGAAGGAGAGAGAGAGAGAGAGAGAGAGAGAGAGAGAGAGAGAGAGAGAGAGAGAGAGATTAACTGGTTGCCTCCTGTGGGCACCACAGCCAATGCTCCAACCAACTGGCCCCAACCAACACTCCAACCAATGGAGCCACACTGGCCTGGGCTGTTTGTTCTTCTTAAGTCATAGGGTTCAATCTCTTCATCTCACCTTATTCATTTTCTCTTAACAATAAATTTAACATTCATGGGGGAGGAGGTTTCAGTTCTTCCCTCTCTGTTTCCTACGTTTGTCCATTGCTTTTCCTAAATAAATAATAGTTAGGCTATTGATAAGTCCAACTAGAAACAGTATTATGTAACAAAATGGTAGGGGACAATGAGAGTATCTTAACTCTGTCCTTGAAAATTAAACTATAATGTTTTCACACTGCACCTAATGCATTGTTGAGGTCTAGTTCTGTCTCTTGCCTAAAATCTACTGTGCCTAGGTTTGCAAGTTAAAAATATAGATGTCCCAGTAAATCTGAATTATAGATGTAAAACAGATATATTTTTATTATAAGTATGTCCCAAATATTGCAATAGATATACTTATACTATAAAAACAAAGCACAATATTTGTGTTTACCAGAAATGATATCCAGGTATTTTTCTTCACTGAATCTGGCAATTTTAGCTATGTCCCATTAGTAATGATGTGGTAACTGTAGCTGATAAATATGTTTATAGTATAGAGAAAAAAATTATCCACAAGCCCAGGATGGGCATATTGGTAGATATAAATTACAATCACATAGGGTACATTTTAATAAGAACCTTCGAGATTTGAATGAAGGGAAAAGATGACCATGGGCAGGACCAGAAGGAGGGTGAGCGTGTGAGAGAGTGTGAGTGGACATGAAGGTGGACAACCAAAGTCCTGCAGTGCACAGACTCAAAGCAGAAAGTTCATGTGCTGTAGACAGGGGCAGCCAGCTACCTCCCTAAGCTGCTCTTCAGGGCGCTTCTCCCTGTATCACGGGGAGGTCCCACCATTTTGGAAGATCCTGGGTCCTCCCTGGGAGGAGGCAGTGGAAGATGCTAGGGCTCAGCAACCTGAGCCCACCAGCTCACCTGGCAACATCAGAACAGTGGAGCAGCCAGCTGTGTCAACACAGAATAGTGCATAGTAGCGGAGCTCCCAAGATGCTGGTCCCGGAAGCCACAGACAGCCCGGAGCCCAGAACCATCCCCCATAGTAGCAGCCCTATCAGAGTCCAGCTGTACCGCCAGCAACAGAGGCTGGAGAGCAGAAATCCATCCCCAGGCAACAGAAGCACAGACCAGCAGCTGAGACCCATCCCCCAAAACTATAGCAAAAGCTGAGCAGGAGTTGAGCCCCATGGGGCAGCATCACTCCCCAGCCACCAGTGGAGGGACCTGAGGCGCAACAGAGGCCTGTGCGGTCCAGCAGCCCACAAGAGCAGTGGGAAGCCAGAGCCCGAGAGGGACTGGTGAAATCCAGCTGCCCGCCTAAGGGACCTGCAGGATGCCAGGCCCCAGAGAGGCCTGTGTGACCCAGCAGGGAGTGTGCGATCTAGTTACCTGCGGGACTTGTGGGGAGCTGAAGCACCAGAGAGGCCTGTGCTACCCAGCTGCGCACAAGATAGGCTTAGATGATGTGAAAATCGAGACGGAGTGAAAAGAAGCTACACAGATGATCTCCCAGGAACAAATGGTAATTACAACTAAAATAATAAAAAAAAAAATCCTTAGAAAAAGCAACAGAAAAGCAGCAGGATAGGACCATATAACCAGGGACACTGGTAGGATCTGTGGAGGTATGAGAGGGTAGCATGCTGGGAGCCCATGGACAGCAGCAGTCTTAGCTGTGAGCAGCACCTTTGGGGAATAAAGACCAAGCCTACTCCACAGCTCAGAGAGCCAAAACAGAGTGCTAAAATAGCCACAGCAACTCACTTGGGGGCTACTGCAGAGGGAGGGCACTCTGGGCTGAAAATCTGTGAGGACACCCAGGATTTGGAGGGCACTCAGAGTTTTTTATTTTATTATTCTATTTTTTAATTAACTAATTTACTTTTGTTCCAGACGTTTCTTCTTTTTCCCCATTGCATAAGGGGCACTCAGAGTTGTTGCTGAGCTGCAGCCACAAAGGACAGTGGCCAGTGTGCTCTTTCCCCTAGCTGTGGGGAAAAGCAGTAGCACCCTCTCAGAGATTCAGCCTTTCCCAAGTGAGGCAAAAATGCAAATTGAGGCTTATTAACAACCAGCACCTATCCCACCCTCTGGAAATCCTCTTATGCAGAACATCAGGGCTACATTCCAAGGCACAGAGTAAATGAGACTACTAGCCTCCAGGAAAAAGCTAGAGGATAAATGGATCTTTCCTGGGCTTGAAAATCTACCCAGGAAAATAAGAACTGACAGTGGTGTGTAATGTGCGCCCACCTAGTCACATCCAAACCTAGTAGAAGGAGCCACAAACAGCAGAACACCAACACCCACAGTGAAAATTTGGCAGGCTCCAAAACCCACTAGAGATAGCCAAAATAGTGAAACAAAGAAACAAATCCCAAATGAAAGAACAAGAGAACTCTATCGAAAATGAGATAAATGAAATGCAGTTAAGCAAATTATCAGATTTAGAGTTCAGAGCCATGATCTTGAGGAAGCTCAACAGCATGAGTAAGGACATCAGCACCATGAGTAAAGATATAGAAACACTGAAAACCAACCAAGTGGAATGAAGAATGACATAGCAGAAATTAAGAACACTTTGGAAGGACTAAACAGCAGAGTAAAAAAAATCTGAGGACTGGATCAGTGAATTAGAAGACAGGGTAGAAAAAATCAACCAATCAGAAAACCAAAAGGAAAAAACAATTAAAAAACAGGAAGATAGCTTAAGGGAACTGTGGGACAACTGGAGACATTATAATATTTGCATCATAGGAGTCCACGAAGAAGAAGAAAATGGGCAAGGGTTAGAGAATATATTTGAAGAAATAGTGACAGAAAACTTTCCTAACTTGGTGAAGGAAGAAGGCATTTAAATTCAAGAAGCACAGAGAGCCACAAGTAAGAAGAACTTGAACAGGCCCATACAAGATACATAGTAATTAAAATGCCAAAAATTAAAGACAAAGAGAGAATCCTAAAGGCAGCAAGAGATAGGCAACAGGTTACCTACAAAGGAAACCCCTTAAGGCTCTCCGCTGACTACTCAACAGAAACACTAGAGGCCAGAAGGGAGTGGCATGAAGTAATCAAGGTCATGAAAAACAAGCATTTGAATCCAAGACTACTCTATCCAGCAAGTTTATCATTCAAAATAGAAGGTCAAATAAAGAGCTTCCCAGACCAAAAAAAAAAAGGCTAAGAAAATATATTAACACCAAACCAGCACTGCAAGATATGCTAAAAGGACTGCTGTAATTAGTAGAAGAAATAGGAAGAAAAATAGAACAACACTAAACAAAAATGGAAATAACTAAGTACATATCAATTATCACCTTAAATGTGAATGGTTTGAATACTCTGATAACAAGACACAAAGTAGCTGACTGGATAAGAAAGCATGATTCAGATATATGTTGTTTACAAGAAACACACCTCACAACAAAAAATTCACATAGGTTGAAAGTGAAGGAATGAAAAAAATATTTCAAGCAAACAGAAAGGAAAAATAAAATAAAATTTAAAAAAAGCTGGGGTAGCAATACTCACATTTGATAAACTAGATTTCAAAATGAAGGCCATAGCTGGAGACAAAGAAGGCTACTGCATAATATTGAAAGGATCTATTCAACAGTAAGATATAACCTTAGTAAACAAATAGGAGCACCAACATATATTAAAAATCTTCTGGAGGGCTTCAAGGGAGAAATCGACAGCAATTAAATCATAGCAGGGGATTTCAATACCCCACTGACATCACAGGATAGATCATCTAGACAAAAAATTAACAAGGAAACACAGACTCTAAATGAAGTGCTAGATCAAATGGATTTAATAGATCTCTACAGAGAAATAAAACCCAAAACTGCAGAATTCACATTTTTTCTCAAGTGCACATGGTTCATTCTCAAAGACAGACCACACGTTAGGGCACAAACTAAGTCTCTACAAGATCAGGAAGATTGAAATCATATCAAGCATCTTCTCAGATCACAATGGCATGCAACTAGAAATCAATTGCAACAAGAACTTGCAAAGACATTTGAAAACATGGAGGCTAAGTAGCATGTTACTGAACAATGTTGGGTTGCCATGGAGATCATGGAAGAAATATAAATCTTCCTGGAAACCAATAAAAATGAACACATAACAACACAAAATTTATGGGATGCAGTGAAAGCAGTTCTGAGAGGGAAGTTCATAGCATTACAGGCCTACCTCAAGAAGCAAGAAAAATTTCTAATAGACTATCTAACCTCACAACTTAAATACTAAAATTCAAACAAAAAGAAAACTCCAGAGCAAGTAGAAGGAAGGAAATAGTAAAGATCAGAGCAGAAATAAACGACATGGAGGCCTAAAAAAAAAAAAAAAAATTCAAAGGATCAATGAAACAAAGAGTTGGTTCTTTGAAAAGATAAACAAGATTGATGGACCCTTAGCTAGACTCACCAAGAAACAAAGAGAGAGAACCCAAATACACAAAATCAGGAATAAAAGAGGAGAAATAATAACTGACACCACAGAAATACAAAGGATCGTTAACAAATACTATGGACAATTATACAGCAACAATTTCGACAATCGAAGCAAAATGAAAAAATTTCTAGAAACACATAGTCTCCCAAAACTGAACCAGGAAGAGATAGAAAACTTGAACAGACCAATAACAACAAAATAAACTGAATATGTAATCAAGAATCTCCCAGCAAACAAAAGCCCAGGCCCGGATGGTTTTACAGGGGAATTTCACCGAATAGTCAAAGAAGGACTAATACCCAGTCTCTTCAAATAAATTAGAAAAATTCAAGAAGAAGGAAGATTTCCAAACTCATTTTATGAGGCCAGCATAATTCTAATTCCAAAACCAGAAAAAGACACTACAAAGAAAACTACAGAACAATATTCCTGATGAACATAAATGTCAAAATCCTGAACAAAATACTAGCAAATCGAATCCAGCAGTACATCAAAAAAACTATTCACCATGACCTAGTGGGATTCATCCCAGGGATGCAAAGCTGGTACAATATTTGCAAATCAATAAATGTGATACCTCGCATAAACTAAATAAAAGATAAAAATCATATCAATAGACGCTGAAAAAGCATTCGACAAAATCCAGCGCCCATTTCTGATAAAAACGCTCAGCAACCTGGGAATAGATGGATCATATCTCGACATAATAAAGGCCATATATGAAAGACCTACAGCCAACATCATACTCAATGGGCAAAAACTAAAACATTTCCCTTAAGAACAGGAACAAGACAGGGATGCCCACTTTTGCCACTCTTATTTAACATAGTACTGGAAGTCTTAGCCACAGCAATCAAACAGGAAGAAAAAATGAAAGGGATCCAAATTGGATAGGAGTAAGTGAAATACATTATTCACAGATGACATAATACTATGCATAGAAAACCCCAAAGACTCCATCAAAAATTTATTAGACCGAATAAATTAATTTGTCAAAGTAGCAGGATACAAAATTAATGTGAAGAAATCGTTGGCATTTTTATACACCAATGATGAACTCACAGAAAGAGACACTAAGACAAAATCCCATTTACCATCGCGGCAAAAAATTACGATACCTAGGAATAAACTTAACCAAAGTAATAAAGGACCTATTCACAGAAAACTACAGGTCATTGGAAAAAGAAATAGAAGAAGATATAAATAAGTGGAAGCAAATACTTTGTTCATGAAGTGGAAGAATTAACATCGTTAAAATGTGCATACTACCCAAAGCAATCTATAGATTCAATGCAATCCCCATTAAAATACCAACGACATATTTTACAAAAGTAGAACAAATACTTTGAAAGTTCATATGCAACCAAAAAAAGACCCCAAATAGCCACACCAATCTTGAAAAAGAACAAAGTTGGAGGGATCACATTACCAGATTTCAGGTTATACTACCAAGCCACTGTAATCAAAACACCTGGTACTGGCACAAGAACAGGCAGATAGATCAATGGAACAGAATAGAGATCCCAGAAATGGACCCAAGACAATATGCTCAATTAATATTTGACAAAGGGGGCAAGAGCATACAGTGGAGTAAAGACTAAATTTTGGGGGGAAAATTGGACAGCTACATGAAAAAAATGAAACTAGACGATCAACTTACACCATACCCAAGAATAAATTCAAAATGGGGAAAAGACTTAAATGTGACTCATGAATCCATAAAAATCGTAGAAGAAAATGTAGGCAACAACATTTCAGACATCATATGCAGCAGAATGTTCACTGATACATCACCTAAGGCAATAGAAACAAAGGAGAAAATGAACACATGGGACTACATCAAACTCAAAAGCTTCTGCACAGCAATAGAAACAACCACCAAAATGGAAAGGCAACCCACTGTATGGGAGAGCATAATTGCCAATGATACATCAGATAAGGGGTTAATTTCCAAAATATATAGCCTGTTCTACAGCTCAACAAAAGGAAGACAAAGAACCCAATTAAAAAAATGGGCAGAGGAACTAAAAAGACACCTCTCCAAACAGGACATACAAATGGATGAGACATATGAAGAAATGCTCAACATCACTAATCATCAGAAAGATGCAAATTAAAACAACAATGAGATATCACCTCACACCTGTCAGAATGGCCGCCATCAACAAATCATCAAACAACAAGTGTTGCCGAGGGTGTGGAGAAAAGGGGACTCTAGTACACTGCTGGTGGGAATGCAGCCACTATGGAAAACACTATGTTGTTACCTCAAAAAATTAAAAATTGAACTGCCATTTGACCCAGTGATTCCACTTCTAGGAATTTACCCTTAGAAGCCTGAAACATGAATCAAAAAGAATATATGTACCCCCATGTTCCTAGCAGCACTATTTACAATAGCTAAAATCTGGAAATAGCACAAATGTCCATCAGTGGACAAATGGATAAAAAAGCAGTGGTACATATACACAATGGAGTGCTATGCAGCTGTAAGAAAGAAAGATCTCTTATCCTTTGAGACGACATGGAGCGACCTGGGGAGTATTATCCTAAGCAAAACAAGCCAAGCCAAGAAAGACAAATATCACATGATCTCACTTATTTGTGGAATATGATCAACATAACAGTCTGAGGAATGGGGTAGTCCAAGAGACGTGGAAGTGGGGTACAGACTAACTATCCCCAGAAGAGGGGATGGTGGAGGAGAGATAAACCACAGAACATATGCATGTATGCACGAAGAATGGACATGGACAACCAAGCTGGGGACAGGGCAGGGAGGGTGGGGGAGGCGGTATCCATGTGGGAAAAATGAGAAACATCTGTAAGAAAAATAAATTAATTAATTAAATTTTAAAAAAATAACCTAGAAACAGGCCCCACCCCTAGAGCAATTAAACCAGATCTTTGGAAGTGAAACCAAGTCATTGACAGTTTTAGAAGCTTCACAATTAATTATAATAAACAGTCAAGGTTGAGAACTACTGAATTAAATGAAGACCCTTATGTCAATAGTTCTTGGTTGTGGCTGCCCATTAAAAGCCTGGCAACTATGAAATATCTCAATGTTCACGCCGTACCTCAGACCCATTAGATCAGATTCCCTGAAGATTGGATCCAGACATCAATTGGCTTCTAAAACTTCCCAGGTGACTTCAATATATAGCCAAGGATGAACCCATTAGTTTATAGTTACTCAACTTGACATATTCTAATGAGATACAGTGAAGTCTCCAAAACTGTCAGAAGAGCATCATATACATTTACAAATTATTGCATACAGTGCTATATGAAATTTTGATTTTCTAATTTTCAAAACAATATATCCCTGGTTATTTCTACATTCTAAGTAATTCCTTTTCCCTCTTGTCAACAGCAGAGTAGTATAAAGAAGGTTGAACAAGTGTAGAACTTAGTAGTATATCTTACACTTTTACACATCAATCCCTGAGAAACTACTGGTAAAATAATGCTTGCCACTGAAATAATTCATGTCTTAACTTCCCGGTGACACCATATTGGGCAACTCAAGTTAGCACCATTACAGAGAATATTATTTGAATGATGTTGAATGTGTCCATAACAGAAATTCAATCATTATCTGTATACAAGCATGAACAATTGATTTCACAAGTATATAGCTAATATCAAAATTAGAGTGCTGGCAGTTTTACCATTACAAATGTATTAAATAAATTATCAAAATTTTATGGATCAAAAATTTGAGAAGGAATTGGGTTCTCACTTGGCATCTCCCATGGGACTGTGGTGAAGTATGAAGTTGGGCTGCAGCTATGTGAAGGCTGGACTGGGTTGGATAGCCAAGATGGCTTACAGGGCTGGCAATTGATGCCTGCTGTTGGTCGGTACTGTCAACTGGAATATCTACATGTAGCTTCCCAACATGATGGTCTTGGGGTAGTTTTATACATGGTGACTGGTGCCCCTCAGAGGAAGCATCCCAAAATAACCAGGTAGAAACTAAATGGCTTTTACAACCTAGCCTTAGAGCATAATTTCAGCCTTATTTTATTTATTAGAATAACCACAAGCCTGCACAGACTCCACATCTTGATGGAAGGTGTATCAAACAGTTTTGGGGCCATGACTATAATAAACTTTAGTATTTAACTTTAAGTCTTTCATTAAATTAAGTAAAAATAAAAAAAACAAATAAACAAACAAAACAAAAACAAAAAAACTCATCCAGAATGGACAATTTATTCTAAAGTAAATCCATTTTTTAAGCCTTAAGTCAGCCCAGAAACAAAGGGCTGAAAAGAACAAAGGAAACCAAATAAAAATCCCTGATCTATTTGAAAACAAAGGGTATTAGAATGGTATCAGGGCCGCCATAGGGTTTGCTTCTGCAGTACTTGCATGTGTACTCAACTGAGTAAAGTACAAAGTAAAATGTTAGCAAGTTAAAATATCATATCGCTGTTCAAAGGCATTTCTTTTTCTGTAATTTACCAATATTTCACATGAGTTTTATTTTCTTTTTCCTAAATCTGCATCATCCGATATTGTATGCATTATGCAGACTCTCTGCTTATCCCTCTTTCTATTGATAATGTGTTTCTTTTCATAAAGCATGTGACATTCTTTTAGTATTCCTTGAGGGAATCTCTCTATGCATTTGTCAAGAAATAAAATAGAAAGTGAATGTTTAATCATTTGATTTGCCTCTAAAATATCTATTTTTCTAAGTACAGGCCAAAGCTGTATTTAAAATTTTTAACATTACCAAAATGAAGCACATCTATTCCCAAAGTGCCATCTTAATCTACATGGTTGAATATACTTTATTTTACACAGCTTGTCTACAGCAGATTAAGATGTCAAACTTAATATTAAAGATCAAGGTGCAATACAATCTTCTCTTAAAACTCGAGGGGAAGACCTTTAATTTACCCCAGGACTGTTAGATCAATTTCCCCCCAAATACCAACAGACACATATTACACAAATGGCTGTAGAGAAACTACATATTTTCTCTCTTCTGGGGAATCTTCTGTGAGATAATTCAAATCTACCTATCATACCTCTAAGGAAGAGTTTGAGGCCAAACTAAATAGGAGGGGAGAAACTGAAGGGAAGGCAGTCAATATCCATCGTGGTTGGTCTTCCCCAGCTGGGTTTGCTTCAACTGGCCTGGAACTGTCAACCAAAACTGCAATTACTGACCTTGCTAGAGGCTGTGGCTCCCTAGAGGCAGCAGGGGAGAGAGGAAATGATGGATGCTCATGGTGTTTTCTACAAACAGGAGGAATAATTATGAAGTATTCATGCTGTCACATACCACAGTGCTGGGTCTCAGGAGGATCATAAGATTAAAATCATAAGATTCTAGAATTAAAATAGGTTCAGTGAGAGTTCACTTCAAGTTCTCATTAAAATTTTTATAAGAGGAGGAAAAGCACATGCCTTTATCACAGAGCAATTATAACTTACAAGCTAGTGAGAATGCTGGTGACAAGCAGTATGAAAGAACTCCCCAAGCAATATTTTATTTCATGGAGTTGTTTTTCTCTTCAAAACTGACGATGAATATGGTTTCACTATAAAATTTTGTTGCTCATAAACAAAACCATACAATTTTGCAATATGTATGTCTGCAAAAATGATGCTTTACTTACGTCCTAATTTTCTCATGTGCCTGTTTTATATCAGACAATTTAAAAATCTTTGTGATAAAATTCTATCAACAATTTCCTTTTTATACAAAAATCATCTTTTAAATTAAAATGCATCCTCCTATAACAATGTTCTATAGTTTTAAAACAGCTTTATGAGTTATGGTTTACATATGATAAAATTCACCTATTTTAAGTGTTCAGTTCAATGAGTTTTAGTAAATTTTTACATTTATGCAGCCATCACTAGAACCCAGTTTTAGAACTCTTCCATCGCCTCAGAAAGTTTCCTCATACTCATTTGTAGCCAATGCTTGCTCTTACACATGGACTGAGGCACTCATTGATCTTGTCTCTGTCTCTCTAGCTTTGCCTTTTCTGGAAAATTCATAAACATGAAATAATATAATATGTAGTCTTCTTTCCTGGATTATTTCACTCAATATAATGCTTCAGAGATTCATCTATGTTATTACATGTATTGACGCACTTATTCTTTTTTAACAGAGTATCATTCCACTGCATGCATCTACCATATTTATTTATCCATTCACTAGCTGATGGACATTTGGAGAGTTTCCAATTTGGGGCTGCTCTGAATAATTTTACTCTGAACATTTAAGTACAAGTGCTTGTATGGACATATGTTTCCATTTCTTTTGAGTAAGATATCTGGGTGTGGAGTTGCTGGGTTTTATGATAAATGGACATTTAAATTAAAAAGAACTGCACAAGTAATTTCCAAAGTGGCTATACCAATTTACATTCACACCAGCAATATGTGAGGGCTTTGGTTCCTTTACCTCTTTGCCAATATTCAGTATTGTCATGCGTTTGAATTTCAGCCATTCTAGCGTATGTGATTTGGTATTTCAATGTGGTTTTAATTTACATTTCCCTAATGACGATGTTGAACAGTTTTTCATATGCTTATTGGTCGTTTGTATTATCTTTTTTGATGAAGTATCTATTAAAATATTTTGCTTATTTAAAAAAATGTATACATTCTCTATGTTCTAGATGAGATTCTTTTATTTGATATATAATTTGCACATACTTTTTTCAAGCCTGTGACTTGTTTTTTCATCATTTTAATGATATCTTGGGAAAAACAAGTGTTTAATTTTGATGAAACTTAAGTTATTCATATTTTATTATATCGTTCATGCTTTTGGTGTCATATTTAAGAAATATTGGCCTGGCCCAAGTTCACAGAGATTATCTATGCTTTCTTGTAAACATTTCATAGTAGAAGCTCTTAACCCTAGTATTTTTATAAAAATTTATTTATATGTCACAGGCAGGGCTGAACTTCTTTGTGGTAGGCAAACTGTTGTTGGTGTCTAGCAATTGTTTTGATGAGTCAGTGATAGGTAGCATCAGCTATAAATTATTTTGAATATAATTTCTACTTGTATGTAATAGTATTTAACAGACAATTCACACACTTGTATTAGTATACCTATAAGTAGCAATATACATATAAATGGGAATATGTCAAATATCTGTGATTCTTATTCCACAGCTTTAAAAAAAACTGCTGAAGAATAGCACATCTCAAGATTCAGGTCTGTGATATGGGTTGTTGCTTAGGGGACATGGGACATGGCATTTGTTTAACATAGTGGGACACAATAGTTACAAAGGGAATTTCCCGACCATGGGCCTGATGGCTATAAATCAATAGAATAGATCTGTACAATGCTACCCAGAAAATATAAATGCCTCTGGTGAGAGTTGAGGCAAAGAGTTATAAGGTCTATGATGTAGCAGGCTCCAGGTGGGGAATTACAAACTAGTATCAGGGGAGCTGACTCCACTACTTGAAAATCCATAGAGACAGCTATTGCAAGATAGCAAGGCTGAAGCATGACGCCTCAGGAATCTAGGCAGGCTTTTTGTCCCCAGGAAGGAGCTTAGCAAGAAGACAAGATTCATAGATGTTTTACTGAATCGTTTTCTAGAAACAGGAACTAGGTAGACCCAGTTAAAGGGATTGTTGCATATGGTGGCTAAGGTTTGGGAACAATTTAGGTTCCTGGACATTAATCATTAGAATGTTACAATTCACTCTAACAGCTGCTTATTTCTAAATCCTCTTGCCTCACTAAGTGGGACCCTCATTAGCTCCCTTTTAGGCTATTATGTCAGTCTTCTAATGTCCCTTTGCTGACAGTCTTTAATTTCTCTTATGTATTCTGCATACCATTCCGACATTGACTGTCTCCAAGTGTGGTTTCTATAAAATATTTAATGAATTACCAATGATTATCAAATTAACTACGAATTCCTCACTCACCCTAGCACTGGGAACTCCTGAAAAAGAGCAAACTTCTATTCATACCTCATCTAGAGTTACTCCTCTACACAGCATATACATTTCTGCCATAACAGGATGCTTGGTGTTCATAACAATTCTGCTACTTAAACTCGGCACAGTCGCTCTATTAGAAATCACAATCTCTGCTGACAAAATTTTCCCAGCCTTTAAGCATGCTGCAAATATTACCCTTTCATTGGAACACTTCCCATCTCCCCAAGTTGACATCGTATATTCCTCCTTTCAAATTTTAAGTTATCTAAATCAGTGGTGGACAGACGGTGGTCCAAAGGCCAATCTGTCCCATCATGTTTTATTAGAAAACAGCCATGATCATTCATTTACTTATATGGTACAATGATCTAATTGAACACTGCGTGTGTGTGTGTGTAATTTGGCTACTCAAGTAGTACAACTCTTTTTGCACACATTTTTATGTCAATTTCGCAGTGATCCATATTTTAGCATGTTGAATTAATTACTCAAATGTACTAGCTACCTTACTGTAATAAAATATTTATGGTATATGGCTGAACTTTTCAGAACAGAGGCAGATAAATACTAGTATAAATTGGTAATCAAATTTTATTTTAATCGAATGCGTTGGGTTCACAATTCTTCTATAAAACAGTTTTTAACACATTTTCAAGTGTTATTAGAAAAATACTTTACCCTATGTAAGTGGACTTGTATGTCTGTTTCCTTCACCAAGTCAGGAAAGTTTTCTGCCACTATTGTTTCAAACAGGTTTTCAATTTCTGGTTCTCGCTCTTCTCCTTCTGGCACCCCCAAGATGCGAATGTTGGTACGCTTGAACTTGTCCCAGAGGCTCCTTACACTATCCTCATTTTTTTAGATTCTTTTTTCTTTTTGCTGTTCTGATTGGGCATTTTTTGCTTCCTTATATTCCAAATTGATGGTTTGCTTCTTGGATTTACATACTGTACTATTGAATCTGTGTAAATTGTTTTTATTTCAGTTAATGCCTCCTTCATTTCTGACTGTGCATCCATCATTTCTGACTGGTCCTTTTTATGCTCTTGAGGCCCTCACTAAGTTCACTGAGGTTCTCACTAAGTTCATTGAGCATCCTTATAAACAGTATTTTGAACTCAGCATCTGTTAGGTTGTTTATCTCCGTTTCACTTAGTTCTTTTCTTTTTTTTTTTTTTTTTTTTCTGTTCTTTCATTTGGGACCTGTTTCTTTGTCTCCACATTTTGGCTGCCTCTCTGTGTTTGTTTCTGTGTATTACTTAACGAGAGGTATGGCGTTATCTGAGACCAGATGCTGCTTGTTTGAAAGAATTTAGGAAAACCTGAAGCAGGATCCAAGACAGGCCAATCCTATGGTTAAGTAACTGGCAACAGCTTGGGTGGGCCTGAAAGTTGGGTGGGGCGGGGCCTTAGGGAATCACCAGGTGGGGCTACCAGTGTGAGCCAGATTGCTGGAGTCCCAGATATGGCGTCTGTCTGCCGCCCCAGGGAAGGGCTCACCAAAGGAACAAAGGCCTCTGACAGCACGTTTTTACCGGAGAAAACCCCCTCTCCAGCCCTCGCTCCAGTGCCAAACAGCTCAGTTCTTCCCTGTATGTCTCGAGCTGCTTCCCCTCCGAGCTTAGAGGAAGAGAGTCCGATAAGTCTGTGTGCGGGCCCTTTAAGGAATTGCCTGGGGCTCCAGCCACGTCAGCTTCCCTGAGCTCAGTTCCTGCTGTTTTTTCCAGCCAGAAGTTATGGGGATTCTCTTCCTGACACTGGAACCCTGAGCGAGGCACCTGGTGTGGGACGGGGACCCCTCAGTCCTCATGGAGGACCTTCCCAGCCGAGGTGTCCCTCCTGATTTTTATCTGCCACACTTGGGTGTGGGACCAGCCCACCCGCCTCCGCCCCTCCTACCAGTGTGGATGTGGCTGCTCCTTTAATTTCGTAGTTGTAGGACTTTCATACAGCTCGATTTCAGGCAGTTCTGAATGATGGTTGTTCTGTAGTTTAGTTGTAACTTTGATGTGGTTGTGGGAGGACGCGATACCGCGTTTACCTATACCGCCATCTTCTAATGTTCTTTTTTTAAGCACCAAATACCCTTTCATTCTAAATACTGAGAAGCAAAAATGGGTACTGATGTTAATATGAGTTAATGTTTCCATAGCAGTGTGTTCCAGAGTTGATGCAACAGTGGAGATATCTATCTATCTATATTCACATCTCTATCTCTATCTTATCTATCTTATCTACCTATTTATCTACAGAACCAATTGCAATTCCTAAATAAGAACAAGTAATTCCTTAGAAATTAATTCATAAATTAATTTCTATATCCCAGATCACTGTAAAATTATGATCAAAATGTTTATTTTCAATTACAGTTGACATTCAGTGTTATATTAGTTTCAGGTGTACAGCATAGTGGTTAGACATTTATATATCTTATGAAGTTATCCCCTTAATAAAACTAGTACCCACCTGGCACAACACATAATTATTAAAATATTATTGACTATATTCCTTATGCTGTACTTTATATCCTATGACTATTTTATAACTGACAATTTGTACCTTTTAAAATGTTTTTTAAAAATCTAATAATAATGTTCTTCTTTTTTCCTGTGAGGCATAGGTAGACACAACCACTTTCCATGCTGTATATGAATGAATTTTCCTTATCTTTCTGCAGTGGCTTCCTTTGAACTTGACTCTTTTATTATTAATGTCAGTGTGGTTCTTTAAGATAAATACCAACTCTCAACTACCAGATTTGCTATCATACACAAATATTGGCACCTTAATTATGTACAGAAAGTGGTGAATGAATAAATATTATGCAATTATTTTCCAAATTGATTTTACATAATTAATGAGAATTGTTCATAGAGTTTAAGGCACTGACAAACATAATATGTATATATATATATATATATATATATATGGCAGTCTTGAGTATAAAGATGACACTTCATTTGAATGACTTTCACTTGAATTAAACATTAATATAAAATAGTTGCTTGAGAAAAAGTATTAAATAAACAAATGTTATTTTTTTAAAAAGGTTAATGATTTGATATGCTTTGAGTTATTTGAAGTTTAAAATTATACATACATTATGCTAAGTGAAATAAGCCAGTCAGAAAAATACAGGTGCCATATGATTTCACTTATATGTGGAATCTCATGAAAAAAATTAACTAATAAGCAAAATACAGACTTATAGATAGAAAACAGACTGGCAGCTGCCAGGGGTGGGAGCTGTGGGGGTGGAAGGACTGAACAAAAAAGAGAGAAAGAATTCATGAACATGGACAACAGTGTGGTGACTGCCAGGGAGGGAGGAGGAGGGGAGGAGGGTATAGGGGGGACTAAATGATGATGGATGGAGACCTGACTTGGGGTGGTGAACACACAATACAGTGCACAGATGATGTGTTGTAGAATTGTTCATCTGAAACCTGTATAATTTTGTTAACCAGTGTCACCCCAATAGATTTTAAAAAGGAATAAATAAAAGTTTAAAACGTCTTTGTAAAATAAAATTTTAAAAAATTATAAACATATATTACACTAAAGCTTGCTAGTTAAAGTTATCTTTCTATACCTAATATATGCATATACATTAGATTAAGGGTCAGTAAACTATGACCTATGGGCAAAATCCAGCTCCTTCCTTATTTTTATAAATAAAGTTTTAGTGGAATATAGCCATGCTCACTTGACTATGTATTGTCTGTGGCTGTTTTCATGCTACAACAGCACAGATGAGTATTTGTGGCAGAGACCAGCTGCCTTGCAAACCCTAAAATGTTTACTCTCTTTGCCCACCCATCTATTAGTTGAAAGTGCATGTGTGTGCATATGTGTGTGTTACCTTCCTAATATCTTTTTAAATCCTATCGTATCCTCTCCACACATTGCACCCATCTCAGCATTTATTAGATTGTAATTATTGAAAATTTTTACTCCAATGTTAGCTAAATTTTTCTAATTAATAACGTAACGTCCTATTACACTAAAATGGACTTAGATTTGTCAACTTACGATCTCATTAGAAAGCAAAAAAAAAATAGAAAATTTTTCTATCTACCTTGACACTTCCTAACCAGTTTGTATTTCCCAAATCATTAAACTACTGATAATAAATTTGCTGATATTGTCAAGGAAGAATTAAGAAAAGTAAAAATAAGAATACCAGCCATCAAGAGAATTCCTTTAACGTAACTTTCTTCCTCTATTTCTCCTTTCATATTAATTATTTCTTTCCTCTTATTTTTATTTTAGTCATTAAATATTTTCTCATTTTCAGAACAATGGGACATAACTGAAGTGCTTTATAAAATAAGATTACTTTATTCCTCTTTATATTCTGTGTGTATTTGTATGCCTATTTAAGCATAAGTCACTCTCACTAAAAACAAGCTTTATTTTCCCTTTTTTGCAATTTTTATTAATTTATTTTTGTTACAGATGTTTCTCTTTCCCCCCCCTAAACACCCTCCTCCTGATCCCGCCCTCCCCAGCATTGTTGTCTATGTCCATTAGTTACACATATGTGTATATAAATTCGGTGCTTTATCTTTTCCCTCCTCCCTGCCCCTCTCCTCTGAGAAAACAAGCTCTCTTTATTGGTCAATATTACAAAATGTTTCTTTACTATTAAGGAGAGATTCTTGGAAGAAAAATGAATTACTAGTAGCACTTCACCCACAGAGCCCATTTTAGATTCAGCAAGATATTTTTCACTGCCCAGATATACTGTTATAAGAACAAAGCTGGGGTCAGGGTGGGGAGATGGGGAGGAGGGTGTCAATGGGGTAAAAAGGAGAAACATCTGTAACAAAAATAAATTAATAGTAAAAAAAAAAAAGATCCCATTTAAAATAGCAATAGCAACCATAGGCATCTAAGAGTAGAAGCAAACAGTAAGAGGTGAAGGTATGTTGGGGGAAAACTTTAAAACAATTTAAGGACTTAAAAGAATTCTTAAATAAATGAAGAGATAGGCCCAATTTATTTATTTGAAGACTCGTTGTCACAAACATGATATTCTCTCCAAATTAATTTATAAATGAAATTGAATTATACAAAGAAAGAGAGAGAGAGAGAGAGAAAGAAAGAAAGAAAGAAAGAAAGAAAGAAAGAAAGAAAGAAAGAAAGGGGAGGAGAAGAAGAAGGAGGAGAAGAAAAGGAAGGAAGGAAGGAAGGAAGGAAGGAAGGAAGGAAGGAAGGAAGGAAGGAAGGAAAGAAGGAAGGAAGGAAGGGAGGGAAGGAAACTGAGTGTGGTGTGTTGATCAAACAAACAACAACAAAAAGAGTGATAGGAGTTGAGAAAATGATCCCTTGATAGGCATGCTTAAAAGAATCAGATTAAAATTACTCCTTTTAAGTTGCTGGAACAGCACACTCATACCACAGTGAAATGGTAAATAACTTAATCTTCCTGTTCTTTCCCTCTCTCTTACTCTCTCATTTTCTCAGATACACAGATACACTCACACTTATGCATTATTGCTACCCCATTACCATTAAAGTGCAACAGTCTACTTTGACTGAGAGAATGAGATAAGAGCATCATTTTTAGGAAATCTGTCTCGTCCAAATCCTGGCTCCTTCTCAAGCTTCCAACCACATAGCCATTAATATAAGACAAGTTATTTACCCATTTCTGTCTTGGTTTCCTTATCTACAAAATGAGAATAGCAATTCTTATTTGATTGTTAAAAATATTAAAGAAGATGATACCTGTTGCTATGGAATGACTGTTTTCATTACCCCAAATTCATGTGTTGAAACCCTAATGGCCAATATGATGGCATTTGGAAATGGGGCCTTTGGGAGATAATTAGATTTAGATAAAATTATGAGGATTGGGCCTTCATGATGTAATTAGTGCTCTTATAAAAAGAGGAAGAGACACCAGATCCCATCCTCATTGCCATGTGAAAATACATGGAGTAGATAGCCATTTATAAGATAGTAAGCAGATCATCTTCAGGTGCCAAATCTGCAATCACCTTGATCTTAGACTTCCCAGCCTCCAGAAATGTGAGAAATAAATGTCTGTTGTTTAAGTCACCCAGTCTATGAAATTTTAAAATTTGTATTTTTATTATTTTTATTTATGTAATTTATATAACATTGTATAAGTTTAACATATACAATGTTTTAATTTGATACATTTATATATTGCAATATGATTATCATCATATTGTTAGCTAAAATCTCTATCACATCATATAATCACCATTTTTTTTTAATGGTAAGAACATTTAAGTTCTAGTCTCTTAGCAATTTTGAAGTTTATAATACAGTGTTGTTGACTATAGTCAATATTCTGTGCATTAGATTTCCAGGACTTATTTATCTTCTTGTTGTCAGTTTATACCCTTGAACTTCTCCCCAATCCACCCCCATTCCTCCAGGAACCACCATTCTACCCTGCTTCAATGAGTTTAGCTTTTTTAAGATTCCACGTATAAGTGATATTGTAAAATATTTGTTTTTCTCTGGTTTATCTCAATAAGCATAATGCCCTCAAGGTCCATTCATATTGTTGTAAATAGCAAGATTTATTTCCTATAGATGAACCATATTCCATTATTATGTAATATTATAATATTATTTATGGAATATATATATATATATATATTTCTTTTTTTTCTCCCTCTCTCATATATATTACATCTCCTTGTAAGAATGGCTATAATCAAGAATGAGCATGTGGCCCTGGCCGGTTTGGCTCAGTGGTTAGAGCGTCGGCCTGCGGTCCTGAGAGACCCGGGTTCGGTTCCCGCTTAGGGCACGTACCTCGGTTGCAGTTTGTCCCCGGCCCTGGTCGGTTGTGCGGGTGGCAGCCACTTGATGTGCTCCTTTCACATCGATGTTTCTCTCTCTCTGTTCCTCTCTCTCCCTCCCACTCTACCTGAACAAAAAACGGAAAAATGTCCTCGGGAGAGGATAAAAAAAAAAAAGAATGAGCATGTGATCCAGCAATCTTATTTCTCGGTACATATCCAAAGGCATTGAAAACAGGATATCAAAAATATATTTGCACTTCCGTGTTTATGATATAGAAACAACCTTAATGTTTATCAACAGAAAAATTGATAAGGAAGATATGAGTATATACATACTATGACTTTTTGCTATAGCAGCCCAAGTTGACTAAAACACCTGAAAATAACAAGTTCTATACCTAGTATGCAGATTTCTTGGCAAATGTTAGCTATTACTAACTTTCTCTGACAACTGAAATATCTGAAAACAAATTTTAATTTTTTTTTTATTTCTCAACCACTCACTGTATATTTTCGTTCTCTTTTGTGTTTACTTTTATGACACTGCTTCTATTTTACTTTTCAAGACGTCTTAGTAAATGTTTGTGTATGTATATGTTTAAAGTTATTTTGAATCTAATTCTTCACATTTTTACTGTTCCAATCAATAGATTTGTATTGGCTGATGATAAAATTGAGAATCTTTGCTATACTCATTCTCTGGATATGGAAACAGAATTTAGAAATGTTATGTTTTCCTAGAAATAAGGTCTAAAACAATTTCGTATTTGAGAATAATTTTGCCTTAGGATTATTTATAGATTTGGGCAGGGAGAATGAGGACACATTTAAATAAGATTGAATTTCATGGCACTAATCTAGTCTGAGTCCACACTTTGTCACTTTTTCCAACTCTAATTTCACCCCCATCACAACCTATTTCAGAGGACATTTTCTGAATTAAGTGTTTAAGTAAAATCTCAATGGTTCCCCACAACCAACAGGATAAACTTTAAACCATCTCCATGATGTAGCATTACTCCAAATCTCTACCTCCAGAATTTACTTGTATGACTCTTGGCTCCAACCAAGCTGGCACATTACTGAAATTCAAATGCATTAGTTACACTTCAGCAAACTTGCTCAAGCGGTTTTCCCTTGCCCACACCCCTTTGAAGACATTTCCATATATAAGCTCAATGCAGATGGCAATCCTACTAATGTAATAAATTCTTCCCTGACTATTCAAGTATATGCTGGATATTCCCTTTAATTAATAAATGAGTTTTCTTTATTTATACCACTAATATTTCCTCTTAGTAGTCACTAACTTAGTCTTCAAATGGGTATTGAGTGACTCCTGTATGTCATGCATCCAATCTTTTACAGTGATATATAAAATACAGTGTTTTCTATCATTGAGGAATTGACAAATGAATAAGTCAACAACTGTATTGCCAAGTGATACTTCCTATAACAGAATTGTGTTATTGGAACTCAAAGGAAGAGCTTCTTTAAATTAAACTATTCCAAGTTTGGACATTTTAAGTGAAATTATTTTATAATAACTATTGCTAATAATTACTCTAATAAACTCCATGGGATGAGGCATCTGCCTTTCATTGAATTTTGCAGTAAAATAAGTAATGCTAAAAAAATGCTCTGTGACTGTAACCATTATTTAGTCTTTAATATCAATGCTTCAGATACCTAATTATTCCCATTAGATAATAACAAATATATCTTATTGTGAAAGTACTTTGAGAGAAATTATAATACATGTATAAACTGTAAACTTCATGGAAAAAAACACTGAAAAACGTGTGCCTGTTTTGAGAAAATGAATTATGTTGCTTCCTTTTAGAAAGCAATTAATAAAGAATTATTTTTTTAAATGAGTCTCATATAATTGTCTCAATATGAAACTGTGTAAGGCAGCTGTACAATGAAAACTAATCAACAGGAAATTCTGTTTTTATAAGCAAGATGAAGCATCACATTTTAGAGAACTGAGGGTTTCCACATGCACTCAATAATCAAACCGCAGGTATCTAAATGAAGACTCTAACTGGGCAGTGCAGTTTGACATAACAGAAGATATATACAAGTACAGATGGATTATGCTTTTCAAGATAAAAGGCTTTTTAAATGCTTAGTTGATTTTGCTAACTTAAACTGAGTCCACAGTAAGAACAATAAAATGATGAAATTCATTTCAAATTAGATCATGTAGAACCTAATTGTTTTAAAACTATGTAGTTTAAAATTCAGTGGTGTGCTGGTGAATGTTTACTGACTATTCCAAGGTCAGGGGAGGAAAGTGGTTTGTAGCATTTGTCAGGCTCTTGTGAATTGTTACAAGTTGGCTCCAAGATACAAGTGGTTTAAGTGTCATGAGACCATTCTAAATGAGACTTGGTATTCTCTTTTGTGAAAATGGCTATACAAGGAAGGTATAACTGTTTTTTTCCCAGCGCGTACTATGTGCACAACCACTTATACATTGTTAATGATGATTAATATATTTACTACTATGAATCGTCAGGTGTATTGTTAACTCTAAAGCACTCTTTCTAAGTATCATTTTACAAAAAGAAAACAACTACCTGAAATCAGGATATGTGTTGTCCCTTAGTCACCAGACTATACTGGTTAAATGTGGTTTAATTAAGAAATATCAGAACTAAAACTGGTTCTACTTTAGATTATTATTTAATATAGCACATATTAGTTGCCTTTCCCCTAAAAAATGGTTTTATTAGTTTTAAGCAAAAAACCTAAGCATCATCAGATATACCCTAATTTAGGAATCAGAAAATACAACATGATTTATTAAAAATAAATTATAAAAATTTACCCATCAGAGGTTTTGTTTGTTTATGTATTTATTTTTTATATCACAGGAAATTCACTCTCACCATGAAGGCTTTGAACATTTCATAATTCTTCTAAGTCACATTATGTTTGTTTTTCAAGATATGCCTTTGTTTTGAGGGGTCAAAAATTTCAAAGTTAATTTATTAGTTAAAAAGATATACAAGACAGCCTGGCTGGTGTAGCTCAGCGGTTGAGCATCGACCCATGCACCAAGAGGTTGCCAGTTTGATTCCTGGTCAGGGCACATGCCAAGGTTGTGGGTCTGATCCCCAGTGGGGGGACATGCAGGAGGTGGCCAATCGATGTTCTCTCTCATCAATGTTTCTATCTCTCTCTCCCTCTCCCTTCCTCTCTCTTTAAAGTCAATAAAGAAAAAAAAATAAAGATGTGGAAGACAAAACACCTTGAGAATCATTTGGTACTGTACTATAAATTTCAGACAATTGTAGTGTTTTTCATTGTATTGTCTCAAACTTACAGCAGTACTACTCAAGTGATAGTTATTTCTACTTTAATCTTCATTCAGTTGAAAACTTTTTTCTATAGTATTAGTGTACTAGAAGTATTAAAAGATATTTGAGTGATGTTCAAATTGATTTTGGAATCAATAAATGATACTTGAAAATAGCAACTTGATTATAGGAATTATATCATTGTAAAGGATCACTTTCCTTTTTTTAAATCAAAGAATCATTGTGTCCTTTTAACTCATAAACGTAAACTTTTAGAACACATGCTTTTCAGATCTCATATTTCCAAACTAGTACAGAGAATAACTACAGTATCAAACTCAAATGAACTTAAATAGCTATTTTAAAGACTTGAAAGCACTGCAATAATTTTTTAAAATTATTTTTATTAATTTGTTTTTGTTACAGATGTTTCTCCTTTTTCCCCCATTGACACCCTCCTCCCCATCCCCCCCTTCCCCAGCTTTGTTGTCCATGTCCATTGGTTATGTATACATGCATATAAGTCCTGTGGGTTATCTCTTCCACCCCAACCTCCCCTCTTCTGCAGTTTTCCAGTCTATACCTCACCTCTATGTCTCTGGGTCAATTTTGTTCATCAGTTTGTTTAGTTCATTATATTCCACAAATAAGTGAGATCATGTGATATTTGTCTTTCTCTGCTTGGCTTAGCATAATACTCTCCAGGTCCCTCCATAATTTTATAGAGACAAAAATCTAAATAAAGCCATAAAGGGTCAGATAGAGGTCAACTATAGTCTACTTCATTGTACATGTTCTTTGACAAGAGCTATCTCTAAGGAATACCAACACATTTCTAGATGTAATTTCATTTTAAAAAACAAATGTAGCATTTATGTATAATGTATGAAAGTCCCAACTCAGAAGCAGCAAAAGCCTGACCCTGTTAATGAAAAGGGAGATAATGGCTAGGCCAGTGGGGTTCCAAAAGAGATAATGGTGTCCTACTGGTAAATAAAACTTAATGCAGCTCCAGAAAGTCAGCAATTGATTTTCTGCTCACTAGTGGGATTCCATTTCTCCCACGAAATTGAATATAAGCAGAGTAGAGTCTGGAGTATTCACTTTTTGAAATTATGTTAAGCCTTTCAGGACCAAAGTATAACTTTTAGTGCACAGAAAGAAGTATGACATCCTCTTGACTTCATAGTGAACTCTATTTCATGGATGTGTCCAATTATAATATTTTTATATTAGTTATATTCTAGAAAACAAACATTCACATGACTAGGTATACACGAATTGTCTATTTTTACACAGCAAAATATTAGGTATTGAGAATTAACTGTTTCTGTTTAGCCACTAAAAAAAAAAAAAAAAAAAAAAAAAAAAAAAACTCCATGTGGGCAGTATTAGTGCAATACTCAAGGAAACTAATACATGTATTTTAGCTTCTCACCAGGAGGGCAACTATGAAGAAAGGAAAGCTAAAGTAAATTTCCTTTTATCAAGTACCAACTCCAATGGGTGTTAATTATGATGGTGTTTTCATTTTTTCCCCCCAATTTGAGTTCTTTATCACTAGGAAGAGCACGTCTTTAATTTGCCTGCACTACAGAACAGCTCTCAAGGAAAATGATTTTTAGTCATTGCTATATAGTATTAATTAGATTAACAAAGAGTCAACTGTAGATAGGTTGTACACCTTTTAAATTGATTTTAAACAGGGAGAGAAAGAGAGAGAGAAAACATCAATTTGTTGTTCCACTTGTTTATGTATTCATTGTTTGCTTCTTATATGTACCCTGATCAAAGATTGAACTCGCAACCTTGGTGTATCAGGACAATGCTCTAATCAACTGAGTTACCTAGCCAGGGTGGTAGTGTAGTTTTTACTTGTATACTTCCCTCAAACTTTTTCATGACTTCCTTTCGGAGATCATTATAATTGTTAAAATTTACTTTTCCATCCATTGAATCTGGGCTTGGCCATGTAACTTGCTTTGGTCAATGAGACATCACCAAAAGTGAAACAAGGACAGACATGAAATATATTATTTATTGGGGCCTACAATCGTTTGCTGATTCTGGGACCCCTTCTGTCAACATATAAATTAGCCTGGGCTAGCACCCTTGAAGATGAAGAAGCACATAAGGAGAAAAGCACAGTCACTTAGCTGAAGTTCCAACTATAGCAGAAACTCCAGCTGACCTCATGCAAAGCAGAGATAAACCATTCTAGCTGAGCCCAGCCCAAAGTGATGACCTTACAGAGCTGTGAGTAAATGAATGATTATTTTATTTAGGTGATAGGCTGTTATGTAGCAAAGAATACCTGATACAGTTACTCTAGTAATAAGGGCTAAGGACCTGACATAAAAGCAACGGAAAGCATTTCCACAAAAGCCAGTGATGCAACATGTGTCCTGGCCCCTCAAAACAAGTTGGATTCAGCAAATTCCCTTTTGGATTTGAACAAAGAGTTACAAAGGTGAATTTCTAGTCTATAATGATGCTATAAGTTGATCTATTTTTAGTATGGTGGCCATTGTGCGCCTATTTGTAAGGAGAGAAAAAGGGTTGAAAAAGAGAAAAGAACAGAGCAAATATATATAGAGATGGGAAAACTTCTTTTGAGTATTTAATAAAACAACTTGTGACCACTGAGACTAAGAGACAGAAATAGAGAAAGAGAGAGCTTCAGTTCCTAACACATTTCTAGGCCCTAGTTCTACATTGAATGAGATCCATTATACTTTGGTTCCTGTGCACATTTTTCTGTAAGATTATACTAAGGGTTCTAAGCCTTTAGGTTGCAATGAACAAAGACCCGTGAATGTTTGATCATATAAGGGTGGAGGTTGTTCTTTGAAATCCAAATAGTTAACTAAAACAAATATTAATTTCAAAAAAGAAAAAGAAAATACTCATGGGCATAAACAAGTGTGGTGATGGCCAGGGAGACGGGAGTGGGGGGAGGTAGAGAGGGATACAGGCAAGAAAAAGGGTGATGGACTGAGACTTGACTTAGGGTGAACATGCAATACAATGCACAGATAATGTGTTATAGTATTGTGCCCCTGAAACCTGTATAATTTAATTAACCAGCATCACCCCAACAAATTCAATAAAAAGGAAAACATATATATAAGCAAGAGGTAACATGCAAGAAAAATTTTGAAAATAGAAATAGAATAAAAAAATATTATAGTCTCTTTAAAATTTTACTTATCAATTTTAAGATCAATCATTATTTCTAAGTACAATATTGTTTCAAATTAAGTATAAACAAAACTTTAAATAAATATAGTCACTATACTAATAGTTTACCATTATACTTAATAAAGCAGGAATAATCTGTAGATTATTTAATAATATTAAATGAATGTTAATTTCTTGACCTTGATAATTCTACTATGGTCATTTATAATTTATTGGGGTGACATTAGTTAATAAGATCATATAGGATTCAAATGTACATTTCTATAATACATCATTTGTATATTGCATTGTGTGCCCACCACTCAAAGTCAAATAATCTTCCATCATCATATATTTGGTCCCCTTTACCCTTTACTACCCACCCACCCCCTTCCCTCTGGTAACCACCACACTGTTGTCTGTGTCTGTAAGTTTCAGTTTTTTATCCCACATATGAGTGAAATCATATGGTTCTTAATGTTTTCTGTCTGACTCATTTGGCTTAGCATAATATTCTCAAGGACCATCCATGTTGTCACAAATGGCAATATTTCATCTTTTCTTGTGGCTGAATAGAATTCCAAAGTATATATGTACCACATTTTCTCTAGCCAATCCTCTATTGAAGGACACTTTAGTTGTCTGCATGTCTTGGCCATTATGAATAATGCTGCAATGAACATAGGGGTGCATATATCTTTGCTAATACATGTTTTCGAGTTTTTCAGGTAGCTATACAGACAAGGACTTGATGGGTCATACAGTAACTTTATTCTTAATTTTTTGAAGAATCACAAAAACAGTTTTCCATAGTGGCTGTATCAGTTAACATTTCCACCAGCAGTGAATGAGGGTTCGTTTTTCTCCATAACCTCTCCAACACTTGTTATTATCTGTCTTATTGATAATAGCCATTCTAACAAGTATGAAGTAGTACCTCAGTATAGTTTTGATTTGCATTTACCTAGTAGCTAGTGAAGTTGAACACCTTTTTATATATCTGTAGGCTATTTGTATGTCTTCTTGGGAAAAGTATCTGTTCAGGTTTTCTGTCCGTTTTTTTAATTGGATTGTTTGTTTGGTGCTGAGTTGTATGAGTTCTTTATCTATATTTTTATATTAACTCCTTGTTGAAACTGTTGTTTGCAAATATCATCTCCCATTCAAATGGTTGCCTTTTTGTTTTGTTGGCAGTTTATTTTATTGTGCAGAATCTTTTTAGTTTGATAGTCCCATTCATTTATTTTTGGCTTTACTCTCCTTGCCTTTGGGGTCAAATTCATAAAATGTTCTCTATGACCAAGGTCTGTAAGTTTAGTACCTGTGTTTTCTTCTATGTAATTTATTGTTTCAGATCTTATATTTAGGTCTTTGACACATTTTGAATTAATTTTTTTTCAGGGGTAAAAATCTAGTTTCTTTCTTTTGTATGTGGCTTTCAAATTTTCCCAGTACCATTTATTGAAAAGGCTTTCTTTTCTCCATTGTGTGTTTTTGGCTCCTTTGTAAAAAATTATTTGCCATATACATGTGATTTTATTTCTGGGATCTCAATTCTTTTCTGCTTTCCTGCATGCTAACAACAAAACTTCAGAAAAATAAATTGAAATAAAATGTCCCTTTTGCAATTGCAGCAAAAATAATAAAATACCTGGGAATAAACTTCACAAAGAATGTGAAGGACCTATGTACTGAAAACTACAAAGCATTATCAAAAGATTGAAAAAGGCAATGAAATGAAAAGATATTCTGTGCTCATGGAAGAATCAATATCATTAAAATGGCCATATTACCTAAAGCAATATACACATTTAATGCAATCTCCATCGTTTTTAAGTGAATAGAACAAAAATCATCACATTTATTTGGAACCACACCCCCCCACACACACACACACAGAAGAGCCAAAGCAATCATGAGAAAAAAAAAATGAAGCCAGCCCTGACCTAGTAGCTCAGTTGGCTAGAGCATCATCCTGATATGCCAAGGCTGAGGGTTTGATCTCCTGTCAGGGCACATAGAAGAATCAACCAATGAATGCATAAGTAAGTAGAACAACAAATTGATGTTTCTCTCTCTCACAAATCAATCAATAAAAACATTAAAAAGATTCTCTCTTTAAAAAAAAATAATGAAGTTCAATTTTTAATTTTTTGAGGTAACACCATATTGTTTTCCATAGTGGCTGCACCAGTGCAGCTGTAAGAAAGAAAGATCTCTTATCATTTGAGACGACATGGAGGGACCTGGGAAGTATTATCCTAAGTGGAATAAGCCAAGTAGAAAAAGACAAATACCACATATCTCACTTATATACGTAATATAATGAGCATAACAGTCTGAGGAATCCAGTAGACCCAGAAACATTGAAGTAGGGTACAGACTGACAACCCTCAGAAGAGGGGGTGGTGGGGGGTGGGAAGAGATAAACCACAGAACTTATATGCATGTATGCATAACCAATGGACATGGACAACAAAGCCGGAGACGGGGCGGGGGGGGGATGGGGAGGAGGGTGCCAATGGGGTAAAAAAGGAGAAACATCTGTAATAAAAAAAAAATTAAAAAATTAATTAAATAAATAAAAGAATGAAGTCAGTCATCACACTACTTGACTTCAAATTATACTACAGAGCTACAATAATCAAAACAGCATAATATTGGCAGAAAAACAGACACACAGACATATGAAACTGGTATGGTTATTTAAGTTGTTAAAATCTGGAGAAAGTACACAGGAACTCTATGTTCTTTATTCAGAATGTTTCCTAAGTTTAAAATTATTTCAAAATAAAGACATTAAAATACTGGATTAAGGACATTTTTAATCTTTTTTCTTTCCCAATAAAATCCCACTGAAATGACAAAATTTAAATGAGGAAAAGTGTCTTTCTATTCTCACACTAAAGTAAAATAATAGGTGCCATCAGATAACTAGAAGAATTGAGAACTTTGTGGATAAAAGTAAGTAAGTGGGATCACTTGTCTAAGGAACCAGAGTCAAGAAAATGTCCACCTCAAACAGGAAAAAAAGGGTTGTTCTGTAGAGGGAAGATCTATTCTTGTCAAAAGATCTCTGGAGATTCACCAAAACTAGTGCCAATGAGTTGAGAGACACAAGTCATGAAACAATAATCATGTCAATTCATTAATCAGGGCTTCCCAGACATTTCCATATCCCAGCATATACAATGATCACATTCATGTGGAATAGTAAACTGACATAATGAGAGTGTACTTCAGGTAGATTTATTTGATGGAAGTTTGTGTGCTGCATTCAGATTGGAAGTATCTACAGACAAGAAGAGTATTTTACAACAATGTAAGCCAAGATTTCAAACTGTGCCTATGATACTATAATTATTTTGACTTTCTGAGACACTAATGAATTTTGAAGTCATGTCTAGAAACATCAGGAGAGAATGTCAAGGTGAAATGAAATGTCTGCCAAGGACCAAGGGTCATGTGCTTACCATTTTTGGCCTAGGCATTGGACAGGGCAATTTTGAAACAGGTAAGATTGGTGAAAATGTTACCATAATAACTAGCTAGCTAATATTAATAGGAAAGGAGCAAAGGGGAGGTCAGACATTATAAGCATGGTCATCTGGGAACTTCATTAGGAAGCTGCAACTTTATACTTTCCAGGGCACCATTGGTCCATTTACTGCAAATCACTGGGGGAAGGAATCCAACAAAGGGGAAGATGGGCACATGCCCCAAAAGTAGAGGATGAGTAGGGAAGGTGTTCACCTGACAGTCTAACCTGGGAACAAAGATCAATGGCTAGGGGGTGAAGCCATGGCAAGCACGTAAAGTCTTTGAAGGTCAAAATCTCCAAAGGAATTGTCTCTCTTGCCACTCGTGCTCCTGTATCTTACTTTGCTCTATAACCTGTGCTAGCCTGCCATGTGGCCCTAGAAACTACATAGCTCCTGGTCATGCAGACCCCACATGCAATGGACTGTAGCTGGGAATACAAACTAACTTAGCCAGATGTTGGACTGGACTGTGCAGATATGGAATGAAACTCTGGGCAATGGTTTTAATCCTAGCTCTGCTGAAGACCAAGTGGGACTTTTGCTATGGCATGATGGATGGAGATGGGACCTTGAAAACTCTAGGGTTTAATTTCACAGAAAAAGAGTTCTCCATAATACCTCATCCTCCCATATGGGTCTTAGGAAATTCTTATTCTCAAAGCACCCCAAGAGGTCCACTTCCGCCAGCAGCAGGTGGGAACATGGAGGGCACACCATTCTTATCAGAAATATGAAGCAGATAAGGCTGACCATTACTAACATAATTAATAATAAAATGTTATCAGTCTGAAAATTAGTCACAGATGTCAATTTCTCTTTCCCAGTTTGGTCTGATAACAACTGAGATTTTGAGTTGAAGGACAGGCAAGAATCAAATACAATGGAGATTTTGACATAGGTGGTAAAATTAACTAATTGGTAAATCAAGAAATGATGAGTTGATTTTTGTTATTTAATTTGAAGGGAGGAGAGAGCAGATAGAGGATGTAAAATTAGGGAGAAATATTGAGTCAACATGAAGGTATCCCAGCGAACACTTCCAGTAGGAGCTGGGCAAATGGAATGCGTTCTTTGGAAGAGAAGCAAGCAAAGGATATGTAGGTTCATGTTAAAGTTGTAAAAGTAGATAATCATGGAAGGAAAAAGAAAAGAGGAGGCAAATCAGCAATGAAGGAAGATGAAAAAAAGGCATGGCATAGACAATAGACATCACTAGACATGCTGCAGACACTCATCCAATGCTGACCTCCTTATATTTTGTATATTGCTATCTATATTAGAAAAAATAGAAGTCATTGTGGAAGGGAAAATTCAAAGAAAAAATAATGACTTGTAATTTATTTACTGCCAGTATTTCAACTATGTTACTTTCCTACAACTGACAAAAGTCAAACAGCAATAAACATGTTCTAAATTTTCTTCATTGATTTTTTTAGTGGAATTTGTTCCTTTTTACTTGACAAATATTGGAAAGGCTCTAATTGAATTCTAATTTAGTTGCTTTTTTTGGTTCAGATAATTGTATTTCAAATCCCATTCACATGAATGTTTGTAAACACAAATGTTTTTCAATATGGTTCTTAATTTTTCTTGATCTTGACCTAAAAAAACTGATAATGAGGTGGCTCCTGTCTTCTGGGTTACTGATTTTAATTCAAATCAGTCTGATAAGGAGTGATTGTAAGTCATCACTGGTTCCTTTTGTGCTCAACTGTCTGTGTTAATGTGCTGGTGGTCCTGGATCAATTGTTGGGAAACAAATGTCAATATCATTAAAACCACTATTTCACCTGCAACCAGTTAGTATCCTGAATAGACTCTGAGAAACCATTTCCTTTAGTCTCTTAAGATAAGAAAAGTTCTCTGTCACTCTGTGAGCACATGAAGTATCGGTTGCTATATGCCTTTTCTGGATTTAAATGAAGAATTCTGCCCGCAGGGTTCTTTTATTGTATTTTTAATGATAATGGCATATTTTCAAATAATATTCAAATTGTGACCTAAAACGTCCTGGACTTTTATCATCATATAAGGTTATGTGATGACTATCTGACAGGTACCAAGAAGTCTATAAGTTTCTAAATCATAAAAAATGTTTAAGATTTCCAAAAATAAATGGCAAATACAAATGCTTCGTATCACACACACACACACACACACACACACACACACACACACATCAAATTGATACTGTTGAATTTTTTGAAGTCTTTGCATTTAGCTTAGTTGTGCAAGTTTACAAAGGATTCCTCCATAAAAATTTCCCAACCAAATGCTTACCTATCGTTCAATACAAAATACAAATAAAAATATATAAGCTGGATTTTAAAATACATTGCTTTTGATGTAGTATGAAGTATATTCTGAAGTAATTCCTTATTAGTTTACTAAAGTTATTTCTTCAATTCCTCCAAAGCACAATGTATGAGACAATTTATGTCAAGGGTAACATCTCCTTATTGTTTGTAAATCATATAAGGATCCTACACCTTTTCAAGTGGAGGGTTAATTTACATTTTCCTTACTTCTATGTTGAGTAGAAACTAGAAAAGATTCAGAAAGTAAGTCAGGGGTAAAATAGATCATTGCTACTAATTATTCACTCCATCACTGTAATATAATTTTTCACCTATGCCTTTTGCCATGTGATTTTGAGGTGCCTCCTACTAGAGTAGGTAGAGTATTTACCTTCAACATATTTGCTTTAGACATTTCAATGACTTCCTTTGGACAATGGAACATGACTGAAAATTAAACTGTGCCTATTAGAAGCTGAGCTTTTAAGAGGTATTCCATGTTTCTGCCAATTATCAGAGCTTCCAACCTTTGCCATAGGAAGAACATGTTCCAGGTAGCTATTGCTCCTTCAGCATGGATCCTCAAATTAAACCACATGAAATATACTTGAATGTAATCCAAAACCTGGAATCCAGCTTAGTGAAGTAGAGCTCAGGCAAGAGCTGATAAGGGTAGCTAAAATATAGCCAAACATGTAGACCCTTTATCATTAAATAAATTATTGGTATTGCAAAATTTGAGCTTGTGAGTTGTTTGTTATGCATCATCATCATTGTAGCCTTCCTAGTCAAATCCCATGGCAGGGTGCCATTATTAGCTGCTAATCTTTCTCCTGGAAATTGTGGCATATGATAGAAATGAGGGTACTGATATAGCAGGTCTATGTAATCTAACAACTTTTACTAAGCACCAACTGTATATAGGGTTAGATTCATCAGGACCTAGAGAAGTAAATATACTGACTGGGTAGACCACTATCAATCGATGGTATTTAATTGTCTTTTTTTTTTTTTTATCCTTACCCGAGGGCACTTTTTTTGCATTTATCTTTAGACAGAGCAGGAGGGAGAGAGGGCGGAAGAGAGAGGGAGTGAGAAACATCCATGTGAGAGAGACACATCAACTGGTTGCCACCCACATGAACACAACCAGGTTTGGGGACAAACTGCAACTGAGGTATGCGCCCCCAGTGAGAACCAAATCCAGGACTCTCTGGTCTGTTGGCCAATGCTCTAACTGCTGAGCCAAACTGGCCAGGGCTAATTATCAATTATATAATAATGAATCCCAAAATATCAGAAAACCCTTTTTTTTAAGTTCCAAAGGAACTTAAAGTTCCATGGGAACATATACCAAGATTTGCCATATCTTGGACATAAAGTAAACCTCAACAAATTTAAAATAATCAAAATCACACAAAATGTATTCCCTGACCACAGTGGACTCAATCTAACAATTAATAATGGAAGATAACAGAAATATCTTCTAACTTTTGGAAACTATAAAACATACTGCTAAATAATCCATGGGTCAAATAAAAAGCCTTAATGAATATAAAAAACTCATTGACCTAATAAAAATGAAAATAGAACATGTCAAATTTTAGATGCAGCCAAACCAGAGCTAAGAGGAAATCTGAAAACACTAAATGCATATGTTAGAAAATAAGATAAATCTCAAATCAATAATCTAATCTCCCACCTCAAGAATCTAGAAGAGGAAGATCAAAATGAACCCGAATCAAGCTGAATGAAGGAAACAATAAAGACAAGGGCAGAAATCAATGAAATTGAAATATAAAAGCTACAGAGAAAATCAACAAAACAATGAAATCGTTTGGTGAAAAGCTCAAACCTCTAACAAGACTTATATAAAATAATTACTATTACTACAGACCCTGAGAATATCCAAAGGGTAATAAGGGAATACTATGAATAATTCTACATGTATTAATTTAGCAACTTAGATAAGATAGACCAATTCCTAAAAAAACAATGCGCCACAAGTCACCTAATATGAAATGGATAATTTGGAGAACTCTATATCTATTAAGGAAACTAAATACATAATTAAACACTCTCAATAGATACATTTTCAGGTCCAGATAATCTCATTGGAGAATTCTACCAAACATTTAAAGAAACATTAGTATCAATTCTATACACCCTTTTCCAAAAAATAGGAGAGGATGGAATGCTTTCCATTCATTTTATTATTTATTTATATTAAAATGTTAATTTTGAAATTATTGCAGATGTCCTCCTTTCCCCACTCTTTTTGCTCACCTTCACCCACTCCCACAACCCCCTCTCTTGCCCTTCAACACACTATTGTCCTTGTCCATGGAGTATGCATATATGTTTTTCAGCTAATCCCTTTACGTTCTTCATACAGTCACTCTCACCCCTCTTCCCTCAGGCACCGGCCATTTTGTTCCACGTTTCTATGTTTCTGGTTCTATTTTATACATCAGTTTATTTTGTTCATTAGATTTCACATATAAGTGAGATTATGTGACACTTGTCTTTCTCCGTCTGGCTTAATTTGCTTAGCATAATACTCTCCAGGTCCCTCCATGTCATCTCAAAGGATAAGAGCTCTTTCTTTCTTACAGCTGCATAGTACTCCATTGTGTAAATGTACCATGGCTTTTTTTATCCACTCATGTACTGATGGGCACTTGGATTGTTTCCAGAACTTAACTATTGTAAATAGCACTGATATGAACATGGGGGTGCATATATTCTTTCTGGTTGGTGTTTTGGATAAAATCTCTGCTTTTAAAGTACCTCTTCATAGAAAAATGCTATATTATTCTCAGTCTAATGATATTTTTTCAAAAGAAGATAATGATGAAAATAAATCAAATATATCAGTTCAAAATTAAAAGAGAAAAAGTTGTTAAGGAATAAAGGGAATTAAAAAGTTTATAAGTTTCAGTATGAAAAACTACTTTAGAATGTTAGAGTTCTCCTTAAACATAGTAGAACATTATCTTACCTGTGACAATGAAGGATCTGCAATTATTTTAAATACTATTTTTTATAAATACCTCTATATAAAATTATTCTGAAATATATTTTTAAATCATGACACATGAATAATACTCTGATACATAAATGAATCTATAGTTATCATAAACTTCATTTATACATAGAGTAAATTTATAAGGAAGCAAAATAATTTTTCAAATAAACATGCATAGAGACCAATAGAATTTACACAAGTACCAGTGTAATATACAGTTGATGATTGTACATGATGATTATATTTTGGGTAACGTGTTTAATAAGAAGTGCAAAAACAAAAAGAATGGCTAAAAGCGACAGAACAGAAAAAAATGTTTTAAATAATATAAACAGAGAATATATTCTTGTTAAAAAGTAAACTCAATTAGTTGTTAAATAATAAAAATGTATTTGGGTTACAGGTTTGATCCCTGGCCTCAAATGGGGCACGTGCAAGAAGCAACAAATCAATGTGTCTCTCTCACATAGATGTTTGTCTCACTCTTTCTCTCCCCACCTCCCTTCCTTCCATTCTTTGAAAAAAAAAATCAATGGAAAAAATATCCTTGCATGAGAATTAACAACAACAAAAATAAATAAATAAAATGAAACAAAACAATTTTGAGGATTCACTTTGTGTATATAGGTTTGGCAAATATTTTTTTCAAATGACACTATCTAGTGTTGTAAATAGGCTTTCTAATGCAGAACATAAAGTAATATAAATTTGTGAAGCCTTTTTGGAAGACCATTTGAAAATTTAAAAAGATAAATTAAATGGATATGCCTTTTTAATCCAGAAATTGAAGTATGAGAAATTATTTCTAAAACAATTACATCAAATGCACAAATAAGATATTGCATGATATTCATCAGCATTATTTAAAATATAAAATAGAAGAATGTATGTCACAGAAGATTGATTAAATAAATCATGTTATATACATAAAAGGATGATGTCTGTATTAATATGGAAATATTCCTATATTATCTTATTAAAGCAAAAGAACAGATAAAAGAAAACATATGAAATATGGCTAGCAAGATATATAAAAGGACATTTGTTTAAATAAAAATAGCAGCCACCTCTGAAGTTTTGGATTTTATGTGATTTTCACTTTGTGCTTTATACATTTTCGATGGACAATCTCACTCCCAAGGTGCAAAAATTGATTCTTGAGGGGCAAACAAGTCTCATTCATTACAATGATTTATGGCACTCCTAAGGGCCTCAGTACACAAACAGATATACCATATAACCATAATATTAAAATCTTATGGAGGGAGGTGAGTAGAAAAACATACCTAAAAAGCCTCCTTAGAGGGGTAATAATGACTTTCAAAAACACTACTTCAATATATGATTTTCAGTGTTTGAATGTTCTACAGGTGCATTTGTGTTTAATCATAGTGATGTACACAAAACTCTTTTGATTTTGCAAACAGCTTTCTTCATTTTGAGTAAAAATAGAAGTGTTATTACTGTAATAACAATTTAGGAATATTTTCATCATGAATGATAAAAGTAGGCAAAAATGTGATATGGCTTAAAAGGGTAAGACATAGTGACTGCAGGTAGATAAGGCATTGCTCTGTCTTAGAATATTCATTAAAACCCCTTTAAAAATCTGTTTACATTGATCCAGATTCCTTTACTCTATAATAAACTTGAGGTCTAAATAATGTCATAGAAAAAGTGCACCAGACAGAATTAAACCAGCAAGGAAGTCTTTATAAAAGACTGTTGCAATAGGGGAGACAGACAGACCAACCCCACCAAAAGATAAGGTTTAAGATAAGTTTTAAGCATTTGGATAAGTGGAAAGGTACTAAAGGACATTGGGCTAGACGGCTGGTCAATGTGATTAGGTCATCTGTGTTTGCTAATTTGTCACTTATCTATCAAATTTAGGTTCCTACTTTCCCACAGAGTCTGGGAGATAGGGCCCTTACCTCTCTTGATGATTACATTTCAAAGGGAAAGCTCCCAGGTGTTTGAGCTTTACATCCTGAGAGATAAAGCTGGCAAGCGCCTGGGAAACAATTTATATCTCAAAGGGGCAGGAAAGAATTTAGAATTTTAAGTTTTCTAAACTGAATGCTCTAAGAACAGGGAGGTCAGAGATTTATAGGCATGAAGATATCTCTCTAAAGTTGAGTCAAGCAGAGGAAACGGTAAGGCTGTCTTAGTCAATAAGCACTCCATAAACTGCTTTCATTTATAAGGCCCCTAAGTTATCTTGTGGTTTACTAAAATTATTTTTTATTGTTATCCTACGGCTAACAATTAATGTAATAACCCAGATTTTTTTTTAAAGAGCATTTAAGCTCTTATTTGATATAAAATAACTGGGTTGTAAAAATTTTCTACAATTTTAAAAAGTGACAGAGGCTATTGGTGAATTAAAAATTGAAGTAAAATATTTAAACCTTCAAAAATAGTATTATATACACATGTAAGGGAAGTCCTTCTAATTCTCACTAATGATAATTTACTGTGTAGTATTAAGCATAATATTCTTTATTACGAACACTTATTTCCTTTTCTTTTTTTAAGGTTTTTTTTTTTTTAAATATGCTTTTACTGATTTTTAGAGAGAGTAGAAAGGAGAGGGAGAGAAAGAAACAACAATGTGAGAGAGAAACATCTATTTGTTGCCTCCCATATGCATTCCAATTGAGGACCAAATCCACAACCTGGGTATATGCCTTGACCAGAAATTGAACCAGTGACCTTTCAGTGCATGGGACCACGTTTAACCAACTGAGACACACCAAGCAGGGCTCCTTCTTCTTTTTTAATCTACTTTTGACTTAAAATAAAATGAGATTTTACTTTTTTACTCTTTTGACTTAAAATAAAAGGACAACATCAAACTAAAGAGCTTCTGCACGCAAAAAAAAAAAAAAAATCAACAAAATAAAAAGGAAACCCATTCTATGGGAGAACATATTTGCCAATAATACATAGGATAATGGATTAATTTCCAAAATATATAGAATACTCATACAATTCAACCAAAGAAAGACAAACAATCCAATTAAAAATGGGCAAAAGACCTGAATAGACACTTCTCCAAAGAGGACATGCAGATAGTCAAGAGACAGACATATGAAAAAATGCTCAACATCACTAATCATCAGAGAGATGCAAATTAAAATGACTATGAGGTATCACTTAACACCTGCCAGAATGGCTGCCATTAACAAATCATTAAACAAGTGCTGGCAAGGATGTGGACAAAGGGGTACACTAGCACACTGCTGGTGGGAATGCAGACTGGTGCAGCCACTATGGAAAACAATGTGGTGTTTTCTCAAAAAATCAAAAATGGAACTGCCATTTGACCCAGTGATCCTACTTTTAGGAATATATCCTAAGAAGCCTGAAACAGTAATCACAAAGAATATACGTAACCCTATGTTCATAGCAGAACTATTTACAATAGCCAAGTTCTGGAAACAGTTCAAGTGTCCATGAGTAGATGAATGGATTAAAAAGCTATGGTACATTTACACAATGGTATACTATATGGCTCTAAAAAGGAAGGCACTCTTACCTTTTGCAGCATCATGGATAGACCTGGAGATTATTATGCTAAGTGAAATAAGCCAGTCAGAAAAAGACAAATACCATATGATCTCAGTTATACATAGAATATAATGAAAAAATAATAATAAACTGACAAAATATAACCAGAAGCATGGATACATGGAACAGACTGACAGAGGTCAGAGGAAATGGGTGTGGAGGGTACTGAATAAAAGAAGGAGAAGGGATTATCCAAAGAACATATATACATAGCTCATGGACACAGACAACAGAGTGGTGAAAGCCAGGGGAGGACTTGCTGGGGTTCTGTGGAGATGGCCAAAGGCGGGGAGGGATGGGGGCCATCTGTAATAATGTCCACAATAAAAAATACAAAAGAAGTAGCAAAAGAGTAATACTATTGATAAAATAAAGAAAATCACAGATAATTTGAGTGTTTAAGATATTTTCTATTTAATCATCAAATGTGTAAATTATAATTTTATTAATGCTTTATACATATACTCTGATGGTGTAAGCCAAATTATCAAGAGAAAAGGAATTATATATTTTCTTGATTGCAAATGAGTAATTGAATAAATGTGTACTGATAATTATGGGGTAGTGTGTTCACACCGAGAACCTTAAGGGAAGTACTTTACAACATGTGCATTGCAGCAAAAGGAAACCTATTGGACAAAATATTCATTAGCATATCTTGAAGAATCTTGGGACTCTATATCGTTCTTAGTTCACTATAGCTATTTATTTTCAATATTTTATATGCTCTTAATTAACATGGTCTTCAAATTTAAAAAGTGTATATTTTCAAGTAAAAATTACTGTGGTAAAGCACATTTAAGTCAGACTTGACACAGTGTAAAATCTGAATACACCAATGCAAAATTGCTGAAAACAGCATTTTGAGGCCTCAGGACAGTTTATTATGCTAGACTATGCTGCCGATGAGATCTTGAAGGAAGCAGAAAAATTGTCTTGCGTTACATTGTAAAACTGCATCATAATTAAGTGTTACTGCTGTGTTTCTGGTTTCCAGAACAGTTATTAACAACACTCCATTGGATAATTAAAAACATGGATCATGCAGATATTTCTTTTAATTTCCTAGAATTCACTCCCTAGTGCAATTGTTCTAATCTCTTTGGATTTGGGAGATGGTATTTTTTCCTATGAAATTTATGTATGTCTAACATCTAGTAAATAAACAAATATACACATTTTCCAAGAGTTTATCTTCTGAACTCGCCCACCTAAGCTGTCAAGAGATGAAAATACACACACACACACACACACACACATACACATATAGAAATGCACACATATATACATATATATATGACATGCACACATATGGATGAAATACATACATTTTATATAGATAGGGAACTAGATAAGGCATACTACATTTTTTACATAGAAATCTAGACCAACTAATTCTCTTCCTTATATTGTGTCTTTGGACAATAAAGGAACTTGAAGCCTAACAAAGATTTGTATTTGCTAACAGAAAAGTCACCCAATGCCTATGGTTTCCTAAAACCATGGGTGTCTGGGGTTTCTGGGGAGATATTTTCTCCCAGATGCAGTGTTCTGATGGTTTTGTTTGCCCAGAATCATATTTAACACTAATGGGAAGAAGAGTAATGTCCATACTATTAAAATGTCAGTTTACTGAGTAGAAAAATTATTCTTTGATGAAATGTTTTTACCAGTTTCCACTCTGAATGCAGTGACTGTTCCACAGCACCGTTCTTGAAGGTTCTCTTTATTTGTAGTAGTTGAGATGATGACTGTGGGTTTGGGTGGTAAGGGAACCATAGGTAGTTTGTGTTATTTTCATTTTTCCATTTTCACACTCCATGTAACTATGAACATTTAGAACACAATGGCTACAGTGTCTTTTCTCCCCCAAGTCCTAAGGTGTATGCATTTAAAAATATATATATATTTATAGGCTTAAAACAAGATAAAGTCTCTACTTAGATGTTAAAAGACAAGTCTGTGTAAACAAATGACTGCTAATAAGGTTCTCTTCCATTTCTGAGGAACATCTAGACAATAGCTTTCTGAGCATTACAACGCTAAAGGGGAACAGAGGGAAGTGTTTGGCATTCTTTGATAAATAGTCTATGGGCTCCAAGAAGGTGAGATTTAGGGAAAGATGAAAGTACCTCAAATGGTGTCTGAGGAAAAGCATAGAGGTTAGTTTTTCTTCATCTCTCCACTTTGGTTACCTTTGCCTTTCATTTTCAGAAGTGCTACCATTGAAAAAGTCTCCAGGGTTGACTCCAGGATGGGAAAAGAATAGAATTTTAAGGAGGGGATTGAGGGGAAAAGTTCCAGATACTACTGAACTTTGAAGCAAAGAGACAGAAAGAACAGATGGAAATACCAAGCTACAGAAGGAGGGAAGGAAGTTAAATAGGTTCTTCTCAAGTGGTTATTTATAAGCACTGCTTGTATTTTAAAATGAAACTGTTGTACTGTGAAGATTCTATAGCTTTTAAAATTCATCCAGTAGCTGTTAAGTCAGGGCCTACTGTGTGTATTATCAGGCTCTGAGGATCCTGTCTTCAGGTCTAGAGAAGCAGATAGACTAAATCTTTGCTACACAGATTGTGCTCCGGGAACTGCAACATTGGCCTCGCACTGACTCAGAATCTGCATTTTAATAAGATCCCCATGTAATTTCTATGCACATTAAATTTTGAGAAAATGTATCACTATAAAAGTGTTTCAAACAGATGAGCCTCGGCACTATGAGAGCACAAATGGGGAGCCACTTAATTTGAGGGCTAAGGAAAGACTTCACCTTGGAGTTATAAAATAGACCTGAAGGATATCTGGAGTTAGTTAATCAAGTAAATGTATATGGTGAGATTAGTCATCTGGGCAGAAGGAACACTCCTTAGTACACAATCAAGAAAGTTCAGTTGGGTTGAAAATTAAAGTGTAATCAGACAGAGATGTGAGTGGGGTAATGTGAGTGGGGGCTAATGACTGATGGCTTGATAAACCAACAAAAAAGTTGGGACTTTATCCTTTGGGTAATGTGTAATTTGTCACTGATGGCTTTTAAGTGTTCAGTTTTTACAACATGGAGAATGGTTTTGAGGCAGACAAGGCAGCAGCAGAAATATGCCCTAATCTTAGCCCAAAAAACACAATTTCTTCAAGCCTGCTATTGTATAAATTGTATCTTATTTCTTTCTTTTTTTTTCAAAGAAACAGAAGAAATTGTATAATTCTTAAACAGCTTTATATTGTTTTAATCATTTTGTGTTCTAGAATGGAAAGATTTTGTCAACAAAATAAATATCGGTAGTCATTAGTGTGATCATTTTTGTAATCAATTTGAATCAAAAAGAGAGGCCACTGTTGGCTCTTTTCTCCTCTGCTTCAAGGCAGCAACACAGGAAACTCGCAGTTATATAGGAAATAGTGGGACTTCTAGCTGGACTTAATTTAATCTTTTATATTTAAAATGTTTAAGACCAATTTCAGTACAATTTTCACAATGTTATATGCAGTCCCTGCTGTAAACCCTTATACACAGCCTGAGTTATCTACAAACTACACTCTTACCAGAGCACAAAGTTGTCATAAACTCCAAGGGCTGTTTAAAGTTATTGCTGAGGCAAATGAGCACTACTGTCAGCACCCAGACATACCTCAACCTTACAGGCTTTAAAATAATTGTGGCTTCAGTCTAGATGTGAATTCCTGGCTGGTTGCTTCTGCCCTTATTCCTTGCCTGTGAGCAGTCCATACTTAGTGGTGATAGAATGTTGTTTTTGGACCTTAGTCTTTCCCCTGTTACTTTTTTGTTGACCAGTTGATCTCTTACCACAGTTTACAGCTATCAACACATACATTTCAGACAGGAAAATGCAGGTTCCATGGAACCCAACCACCCTGAGGAGCAAGTAATTTAAGAAAATATTAAAATTTCCATGTTCATACAAATAGGAAACATGACTAAATGTTTCTTAATATTTTAGTGATCCTGAATCTTCATACCAGGGCAATGATATGAAAATTATTTATTATTGTTTTATTAAAGACTTTATCTTTTAAAGAACAGTTTTAGGTTCTTAGAGAATTGAAGGGAAGGTGCAGAAATTTCATATATATCCCCTGCTTTCACACATGCACAGATTCTCCCATTATTAACGTCCCCCATCAGAGTGATACACTTGTTACAGCTGATGAACCTACATCAACACATCATAATCAACCAAAGTCCATAGTTTATATTAGAGCTCACTCTTCATGTACATTCTATGGGCTTAAATAAATCATAGCATAGAATCATAATATAATATTATTCAGAGAATATTCACTGCATTAAAAATCCTGTGCTCTCTCTAGTCATTGCTCCATCTCCCTACCTGCACTCCTGATAACCACTGATCTTTTTACTGTTTTCATAGTTTGGCCTTTTCAAGAATGTCATGTAATTGGGATCATATACTATATAGCCTCTTTAAATTGTCTTCTTTCACTTAGTAATATGCATTTAATTTTCCTCCATGTCTTCTGATGGCCATTCTGATAAGTGTGTAGTTGCATCTCACTGTGGTTTTTTTTAAAGCCTGTTTCAACTTTGTTTGTCCATTTATTTTATTCTGTAGATTCCACATATAAGTGAAGTCATGTGGTATTTGTGTTTGACTGACTTATTTCACTTAGCAAACTCACTGTGGTTCTAATTTGCATTTCCCTGATGACAAATGATGTGGAGTATTGTTCATGTGCTTATTTGCCATCTGTATGTCTTCTCTGGTGAAGTATCTGTTTAGGTCTTTGGTCCATTTTTTAATCATTTTTTAATTTGCTTGTTTTCTTACTGTTGAATTTTAAGAAATATGTGTATATTTTAGATAATATTCCACTATCAGACAGGTCTTTTATAAACATTTTCTCCCAGTCTGTGACTTATCTTCTTATTCTCTTGAATTGTCTTTCTCAGAGGAGAATTTTTAGAGAAGGAGGAAGGGAGAGGGATACAGAGACAGAATCATCAATGAGAGAGAGCATAGACTGGCCGCCTCCTGCATGGCCCCCACTGGGGATCAGGCCCACAACCTGGGAATGCACTTCGACTGGGAATCAAACCGGTGACCTCCTGATGCATCGGTCTATGCTCAACCATTGAGCCACACCGGCCGAGCAAGAATTTTTAAAATTTTAATGCAGTTCAGCTTTTTTTTTTTTTTTTTTTTTTTTACATTTATCCTCAGATAGAGTAGGAGGGAGAGAGTGGGGAAGAGAGAGAGAGAGAGAGAGAGAGAAACATCCATGTAAGAGAGACACATTGACTAGTCGCCACCCACACGAACCCAGCCGGAGCTAGGGACAAACTGCAACCGAAGTACATGCCCTTACTGGGAACTGAACCCAGGACTTTCTGGTCCACGGGCCCATGTTCTAACCGCTAAGCCAAATTGGCCAGGGTGAAGTCCAGCTTTTTAATTCTTTTTTTTCATGGATCATGTCTTTGGTGTTGTATCTGAAAAACTGTCACCAAATCCAAGGTCATATAGATTTCCTCTTGTGTCATTGTAGGGTTTCAGAAAGAATCACCCCAAGATGTACCTCTGTGGTATGCAGATTATTTTGAGATAAATGCAATGGAGACCGTGTACACAGAAAATAAACTTTACTCCCAACTTTTAACTTAGAATAATTACAGTTAGGGCCTTCCTCATAATAAGAGATTATCAGAGATAACCTTTTATGACCTATATATAGGACAGGGCAAACTACCAATTAATGAACAACAGTTCTTCTTATTATCCCGCAATGACCCTTTGAAGGTCCAAGGCACCTTATCTCATACTTAGATAAGAATGTCATATATACCTCATTTTACTTTTCTGTCCCTAAAACTCTCATTTAGGTGGGGTCTATGACTATTTTGGTATGTGGGGTTGCTATACATATGTATACAATCAAATTTGGTTGTTTGCTCTTGTCATTCTGTCCCTGTAGATATAATTATCAGACTACCCTAAAGACCCTAGTAGGGTAAAGGAAAGTTTCTTCATCCCCCATTTTATTTTCTAGGAGTTTTATAGTTTTGCATTTTACACTTATGGTTGTCATACATTTTGAGTTAATTCTTTTGAAGGTAAAATATCTGCATCTAGACTATTATTATTATTATTATTATTATTATTATTATTATTATTTGCATATGAATGTCCAGTGGTTCCAGCACCATTTGTTGAAAATACTATCTTTACTCCATTGTATTGCCTTTGCTCCTTTGTCAGAGATCAGTTGACTATATTTAGGTCTGTTTCTGGGCTCTCTATTCTGTTCTATTTGTCTATTGGTCTATTCTTTTACCAATATTACACTGTGCAGATTACTGAAGTTTTATATTTAGTATTGAAGTTGTGTAGTATCAGTCCTCCAACTGTGTTCTTTTCCTTCAATATTATGCAGGCTATTCAAATCCTGTTTTAATTTTCTTAAAGTTTTCCAAAACCAGTTGTCAAAGCTGCTACCCTGTCCTTTTAGATGAAATTGTGTTTTGGAAACTCAGAGAAATTTAAAGGTAGACATAAAGGCTATTTCCAAATTTAATTTTTTTTTAATTACATGTGAATTCAATTAAGAATAAACAAATGCTCCTAATTCGGTGTAATTTTATTTTAATTGAACTGCTAGAAGAGGATGAGGGAACAAAGTATATATAACCAATCCTGTTCCTGGAGCATACAAAGTCATATTGAGATACTGAGTCTGGCTATTCACTTTGTGTTTTTAAGGCAGAAGGAACATAGTTTCATTGTCATTTAAATCATTATCATATTTAATAAATAAAAAATGGCAGCTATGAATGTTCTTTAAATACCTTATACATATTAATCTATTTAATCCTCACAATTATCCTATGATGAAGATATGATTGTCTTCAATTTTCAGATGATGAAACTAAGTCAAAGAGTAGTTAAATAATTTCCCCAAGATTATACAGCTATTAGGCAGTGGAACTATTATTGATTGTTCTTGAAAATGTGAGTAATTGATTCAGAGTAAAATAGTTTACAAAAATTTTAAAGTTGGGAAAATCTGGTTTCAAAACTTGGATCTAAGGATTAAAATAGAAGTTCTTGGGAAAAGTGATTAAATACTGTTAATTTTAATTTGCTCATCCATGAACAGGAAACCATATTTTCTATTAAATAGGTTCTTTGGAAGATGAAAAGAGGTAAAGATGTGAAAGTACCTACTATTGGTTCAGAGGCATAAAATGGGCTCGATAAAGGTTACTTTTATTATTACATTTCATTTTCAATAAAATCTCTATTGTTGGTGTAATCAGCATTTCTATATAAACTATCCTTTCTAGATAAACTTGGTTCAATTCTTTACAGGTCAAATAGTTAACAGTATTTTCAATAAAATTTTCAACCATGTCTTATGCACTTCCTGTCTCATTGGTGTGAGTGTACTAAATCACAAGATAATCATTAGAAAAAATAATGGTAGTTGTGAAAGGTAAAAGCGAATGCATGTGTAACTGGCAAATGGAAGTAGAGTTGGATGCCTGTTGGATTCAGTGATTGTCCTATGCTCTGGAAAGCTGAGCTGTTCTAGTGGAGATGCCTTCAGTGGAGATGCCTTCAGTGTAGTTCAGGGATACCCTTAGGAACTGAAACAGCAGGCATTTTCCACCTAACTCTCATTCCTCAAGGTCTGAATTAAACTCACGCACATCTAAATGAAGCCCAGAAATCTAAGCCTATAGAGATGACAGTGTTGAGGCTAACCTTGGTCTCTACTCTATCCCCCATTCTCCCACAAACAGAAAGCAAACAAAGCAGTGGGCCCTTCTGTGCTGGCTGGTTGAGGTTTTTTTTCCCTCCATCCAGAGTATTTCCTTTTAATTATCATTCTCTTTTGTCAAGTTCCATTGGCTGCTGCTATTACCACTTCCAAACTTGGGCTCTCTGGTTTTCCATGTTCTCTCTCCTGTGTCCCACAACTTCTCTCATATGTATTTGTTGGAGTCCACTTTTTTGGAAAGTAAAAGATTGACATATGAACCCTCTCTCTTATTCAAGTAGATTTATCCCATCTTTCTTTGGGTTAAAATAATAGTCTGAAGTCATGATAAGGGGTCAGAATAGTTTTGAGGAGACATGGGCTTCCTGAGTAGTACATCCTTCTGGCAGTGTGACAAAGTTACTTAGCTCCCAAGAAATCTGAACTCCTCATCCATAACATGGGAGAATAATTGTACCTGCATTATCAGATGAATGGGAGAATTAAATGAGTTGATAGATGTAAGGTGTTTAGAACTCAAAAGCTACTATCACTATTTATTAGTACACTTCACAAATCTCCACAACCTAGCTAAATAAAACCCTTCCCATGGAGATCTCATGTGCTAAATAATGGATAATTACTGATAAAACCAAAAGAAACAAGACAAAGTCTTACCTCAGTTAACTTAGAGACCATAGTGAAGGAGTGGCAATATATCTAAATAGCCAAATAACCATATCGGAAACAAATTGTCAAGAGGCAATGTGACCTCCAAGGAAGAAGGGACTGTCCTGATCTAGGAAGAATGCACTGAAGGCTGAGTGAAGGAAGTGGGTTATTTAGCTAGCTCTTTGAAAGACATTTACACTTTGAACATGCAAAAGATCTGGTGGGTGTGCAAAAAAAATGGAGAAACAGCACAGAGTGGGGCTTTCCCACAGACAGGAAAGTGGGAGGAGTATAGCTTAGCAGTTTGAGTTTAAAACGTTTTGTGAACACTCTGTTAGTCACATGACTCTACATTAGAAAAAATTTCCTAACTATGCCACTTAGGGTAAGGCTAGCAACCATAAAATTAAACACCATGATTTCAGTGGTTTAACTTAATTCACACTCATTCCTCATTCACAAAAGCATAAAATGCGTCTTTCTGGTCAGTGAACAGTTTTCTCCCATGATGTATTTAGAGATCTTCGTTCCTTCTCTCCACTGGAGTCTTGGCATTCTCTGCATCCAGCAATTAATGGGGGAAAGAATATACTTTTCTTCACTACTTTGGCTCAGAAGTAACTCTTCCTTTCCCTTGCTTTCTTTGATGAGAACTAGTCATATAGCTCTACCTAGAAGCAAGAGGGCCCGGGAGATAGAATTCCTGGCTGAGCAGCTGCTTTGCAGCAACAGCTCCGTACCAAGGAAAGAGCAGTCTGCTCTGACATACCCACGAAGGAACTAATTGACAAAGTACGGGAACACATGAAAACATACATTAGATTCCAATTGAGGGTATGCTTGGTATGTTTACATCACAGAGATTAACCTGTATTGATTAGTATGACTCCAATAGCAGTGAAGTGGAAGACATAACCACTACTAGAGCAGCACTGTTGAAATACTTTGTCTTTATACTCTAAGACCCTGAATTGTGTAACCAGAAAACATGTAGCATGCATCAAAAAAAAAAAAAAAAAAATTCCTCCAACTAAATTTGGTTAGAATCAATGGTTGGAAATTATTTGAATGGTAAATAAAATGTCATTACCAATGTTTCTATATTAAAGAGAGGAAAGAAAGAAAGAGAGAGCAAGAGAGAAATCCTGTAAACATTAATATAATTCCTATCAATTAGAAATGTAGGGCCCAAGATGAACTTCTATGATGTAGGAAAATTAGGTTGTAGGTTTTAATTGTATTTCACACTCAAAAAATATTCTCTTTCACCCTGGCTGGTTTTGCTCAGTGATGAGAGCATTGGCCTGCAGTCTGGAGAGACCCGGGTTCGGTTCCCGCTAAGGGCATGTGCCTCAGTTGCGGTTTGTCCCCAGCCCTGGTTGGGTTGTGTGGGTGGCAACCACTCGATGTGTCCCTTTCACCTAGATGTTTTTCTCTCTCTCTCTGTCCCTCCCACTCTATTTGAACAAAATATCAAAAAAATTAAAAAGTCCTCGGGTGAGGATAAAATATATATATATATATATATATATATATATATATATATATATATATATTTTTTTTTTTTTTTTTTCCCTCTGGTTCTAATTCTATCTCTGGGAAATCACCTTTTCTTAACACCTCTGTTATCCTTACAGTATTTTGTTCTGTGTACACTTCACATTCTTTTCAATACATTGTCCCTAGATAGTTCCAATCTTATTATAGGTTCAAGTACCATCTGTGTGCAGATTAATCCCAAATTCTTAACATCTTTCAGGCCCATATTTCTAATTATCTCCTGGAATCCTCCAAAAAATATCCTTTAGACATCCCAAACCCCCAACACTATCAAATCTTAATTGCCAATTCTTGGGCGCACAATCTAGTTGCCTTTCCAAAATTTATACCCCTACTCTTTTTTCCTTGCTAGCCTGATATATTGGGATGTACTCCAGGTTCCCATGTGCTTAGATACGGTGGTGGGAGTGGAAGGGCTGAGATCTTTCTAAGTCCCAGAGTTGAATCTTGAATGGTCTAAGCCCACCCATACTGACAGTTGTCTTGTACCCCTTTCTAGTAATTGATTTATTCATTAGCAATTTTAGACAATAGGATGGTGAGTGGTAGTATGCACTCAGAGCTTCTGGGAAAGCTATCCTTGTTCTTACTTAGAGAATACAATATTGGACAATCTTTTTTCTGTCTGTAGACACTGGAGTCTTTAATCGTGTGATTTTGGGAAGCCAGATCAAGACATCAAGTCACTTGCTGAGAATGACAGAGTGGAAAGACGCAAGAAGAAAGTGTCCTTGATCATGCCATTTTAGCTGCTGAATTACCAACCCTGGGCTTGACCTAGATTGGGAATTCTTATTAGAAAATATAATACATATCTTTGTTATTTAAGTCATTAGTTACTTGTAGTAAAAGCCAAAAATATTAACACTAGTCTTCAAAGAGACTCATCTTGAAATTTCTAAAAATTCAAGTCTTCCAAACAGAAGCTCAGTCCCCATTCCATCAGCACTCACATGTAATTAATCATCTAATTCTTTTGACCTACCTCTTACATATATCTCAAATATATTACCTTTTCTTCAAACTAACTGTCTAACCTTTGCTTCAGTTCCTTGTTGTCTGTCACCAAGAAGAGTGCTTCTCTAAAGATTTGAGGTAAAGAACCACTTTACTCTGTTATTTGAATATCACCAGTGCAGAAAGTATCTATAACTTCTTAGCCTGTCTAAAATAATAAATAGAGATAATATAACTATAAAGCACATTAATATGTACAATTATATATTAAAGGTAGCTTATGTAAGAATACAATTGTTGTTCTGAATATATTTCTATTTCTTACAAAATGTTTATCAAATGATTTTGTTGAATAATAAAAAGACGTGAAAAGGCAGGTCAACGCTATTGAGTTTCTTTAAGTCAAAGAAAAATCAGATTAACATAAAATGATCTGATTATATATTCCAAAGGGAAACCATCATCAAAACTATTCAATATATGTATACTCAGCTTTTTTGCTTTAATATAATTTTAGCAATGTCATAACCGACCAGTGAATAGCAAATAGCTTGCTACCTATTTGCCCCCTGTATAACAAATGGTTTTAATATTAACAAATATTTTTCACATTTCTGTTAATTCATCCCTTTCCTTCATATTTAATGGTGGCAATTGCTATCAACTTTATTATTCTGAAGGTTTATATTATTAACTAGCTCAATAGCACCATAGCAACAAAACCTAATTAGAAACATTCTGCTTTCAAGTTATATTTTTAATCAGGTACTTATAAAGCTTAATGCATAGAAGGAACATAATATATCCCTGATATCCAAGAGCTATAACTTCCCATAAAAAAGTTTAAAATAAAATTTTACTTTTTTTTTAGAAGAGGACATATATTTAAGTGTTTTTCTTCCATCTTTAATTAGACAGAAAAAAAATATTGTCTAAAAACATAAAGCATTTGATGTGTGACCTGTGTGTCTCAGTGGTGGAGTGTCGACCTATGCACCAAGAGATTGCTGGTTTGATTCCCGGTCATGCCCTGGTTGTGGGTCAAATCCCCAGTGTGGGGCATGCAGGAGGCAGCCAATCAATGTTCTCTCTCATCTATGTTTCTCTCTCTCTTGCTCTAAAAAATCAATAATGAAAAAAAATTAAAACAGGCTTAAATAATAATAAAAAGAAGTAAAGCATTTGCTTTCTGATCATAATTTAAGTACTGAAAACCAGAATGTTAGATTTAGAATGCAGAGGATAGAAACAGCAATATTTATGTTGATGTTTAGAGTATGTGTCATGATTTAGTTAATAAGCAAATGTGTTCTTCAAAAGATGTCAGTATGGAAACATGTCAATGGAAGATCAGTAAAAGTCCCAAAATTACTTTTATTAACAACAGAAAACAGCAGTGACTATAGACAGTATTTCTACATGTAAAATAAAACCTCTTATTCTATCATTCAAAATTGAAGGTAAAATAAAGAGTTTCCCAGACCAAAAAAAGGCTAAAGGAGTATATTACCATCAAATCAACATTGCAAGAAATGTTAAAGGGACTGCTTTAAGAGACAGAAGAGGGCAGGGAGGGAGGGGGAGGGAGGAATCAGTGGGGGAAAAAGGAGAAACATCTGTAACAAAAATAAATAAAATAATTTTTTTAAAAAGAGACAGAAGAAAGGGGGGAGACATAGGCATAAAGAAAATAAAAATGACAGTAAATAAGTACCTATCAATAATAACTTTAAATGTAAATGAATTAAAGGCTCCAATCAGAAGACATAGGTTGACTGAATGGATAAGAAAACTTGACCCATATATATGCTGTTTATAAGAGACCCACCTCAGAACAAAATATTCACACAGACTGAAAATTAAAAGATGGAAAAAATATTCTATGCAATGGAAACAAAAACAAAAGAAAGTAGGGGTAGCAATATGCATATCTGACAAAACAGACTTCAAAACAAAGGCCATAACAAGAGACAAAAAAGGCCACAACATATTAAAAGGATTGATCTAACAAGAAAATATAACCCTTGTAAACATATATACACCCAATACAAGAGCATCCAAATACATTAAAAACAACTCTTTTTAATTCTCTTTTCTTTATTGATTTTTAGAGAGAGAGGAAGGGGCAGGGAGAGAGAGATAGAAACACCTATGAGAACATTGATTGGCCATCTCCTGCATGCCCCCAACTGGAGATTGGGCCCACAACTAGGCATGTGCCCTTACAGGGAATTGAACCGGTGACTTCTTGGTGCATGGGTCGACACTTAACCACTAAGCCACACCAGTCAGGCAAAAAACAACTCTTTATAGACTGTAAAGAAAAGATCAACAGCAATACTGTTATAGCGGGGTATTTTAACAAACTGCTGACATTACTGGATAGAGTGTCCAGACAAAAAATTAACATGGAGACAGAGGCCTTAAAAGACACACTAGATCAGATAGATCTAACTAATACTTACAGACATTTCATACCAAAGCAGCAGAATATACATGGTTCTCAAGTACACATGGAACATTCTCAAAGATAGACCATATATTAGGACAAAACACAAGTGTATACAAATTCAAGAAGATTGATATCATACCAAGCATATTCTCAGATCACAATGGTGTGAATCTAGAAATAAACTACAATTAAAAAAAAATGGCTTACCAAGGCGATCAAGCAAGAAATAAAAAAACTTCCTGGAAACAAAATAAACATACAACAACCCAAAACCTATGGGACACAGCAAAAGCAGTCCTGGGAGGGAAGTTCATAGCATTACAGTCCTGCCTTAAGAGACAGGAAAACGGTATAATAAACTATTTAACACTACAACTAAAATAATTAGAAAGAGGATAGCAAGAAAAGCCCAGAGGAAGTTGAAGGAAGGAAATAATAAATATCAGAGCAGAAATAAATGACATAGAAACTAAAAAAAAAAAAAAAAAGAAAAGATCAATGAATTCAATAGCTGTTCTTTGAAAAGATAAACAAGTTTGATAGCCAGACTCATCAAGAAACAAAGGGAGAGGAACTGAATAAATAACATCAGAAATGAAAAAGGCAATAAAATAAGTGACACCACAGAAACACAAAGAATTGCAAAAAAATACTATGAACAATTAACTGTATTCCAACAAACTATAAAACCCTGGGTGAAATGCACAAATTCCTAGAAACATACAATCTTCCAAAACTCAATAAGGAAAAAAATAAAATAAAAAAACCTGAATAGGCCAATAACAAATGAGTTTGAAGAAGTAATAAAACAAACTCCCAGTAAACAAAAGTCCTGCACCAGAAGGATTTACAGGAGAGTTTTACCAAACATTCAAAGAAGAACTAACACCTAACCTTCTCAAATTATTCCAAAAAATTCAAGAGGGAGGAACACTTCCAAGCCCTTTTAGAAAATCAGGATTATCTTAATGCTAAAACCAGATAAAGTCACTACAAAGAAAGAAAATCACAGGCCAGTATCCCTGATGAATGCAGATGCTAAAATCCTCAACAAAATATTACAAAATTGGATCCAGCAATACATTAAAAAGACCACACACCATAACCAAGAGGAATTTATTCTGGGGATGCAAGACTGATACAATATTCACAAATCAATAAATGGATACATAATATAAACAAAAGAAAGGATAAAAGTCACATGATCATATCAATAGACACAGAAAAAGCATTCAACAAAATCCAGCACCAATTTTTGATAAAAACTCTCTGCAAAGTGGGGGTAGAGGGATCATACTTCAACATAAAAAAGGCCATATATGACCAATGTATAGCCAACATCATACTCAATGGGCAAAAACTAAAAGTGTTTCCTTTAAGAACAGAAACAAGACAAGGGTGTCTGCTTTCACAATTCTTATTTATTTATTTTTAATTCTCACCTGAGAACATTTTTGCATATATTTTCAGATAGAGTGGGAGGGAGAGATGGAGAAAGAGAGAGAGAGAAACATCGATGTGAGAGAGACACACTGAGTGGTTGCCACCCACATGACCCCAACCAGGGCCTGGGACAAACTACAACCGAGGTATATGCCATAGTGGGAACTGAACCCAGGACTCTCTGGTCCACGGGCTGATGCTCTAACCACTGAGCAACCTGCCAGGGCTGCTTTCACAATTCTTATCCAACATAGCATTGGGAGGCCTAGCGTAAAAGATCAGACAAGAAGAAAAAATAAAAGGCATCCAAATCGAAAGGAGAAAGTAAAATGGTCATGATATTACCCATAGAAAACCCTAAAAACTCCATCAAAAAGCTAGTAGATCTAATAAATGAATTTTTAAAAAAGTAACAGGATCCAAAATTAACATCAAGAAATCAATGGCAGTTTTATACACCAATAATGAACTCTCAGAAACAGACACTAAGAAAATAATCTCATTTACCAACGCAACAAAAAAATAAATAAAATACATAAGAATAAACTTAACCAAGGAGGTCAAAGATCTGTACTAAAAAAATTATAGGACACTGAAAAAAGGAATAGAGGAAGATACAAACAAATGGAAGCATATACTGTGATCATGAATTGGTAGAATTAACATAATTAAAATATCCATACTATTCAAAGAAATCTATAGATTCAACGCAATCCCTGTTAAAATACCAAGGGCATACTTCACAGAACTAAAATAAATACTCCAAAAATTTATATAGAACCAAAAAAGACACCAAAGAGCCATAGCAATCTTGAGAAAGAAGAACAAAGTTGGAAGGATAACAATACCGATATCAAACCACACTACAAAACAATTGTAATCAAAACAACCTGGTACTGGCACAAGAACAGGAATATAGATCAAGGAAACAAAACAGAGACCCCAGAAATCGATCCACACCATTACTGTCAATTAATATTTGATAAAGGAAGCAAGAATATACAATGGAGTAAAGGCCATCTCTTCAACAAATGGTGCTGGGAAAATTGGACAGGCACATGCAAAAAGATGAAACTAGTGCAGTAACTCACACCATACACAAGGAAAAAAAAACTCAAAATGGATAAAATACTTAAATGTAAGTAATGAAACCATAAACAACCCAGAAGAAAACATAGGCAGTAAAATCTCAGGCATCTCATGTAGCAGAATGTTCACCAATACATCTCTAAGGTCAAGAGAAACAAAGAAAAAAATAAACAAATGGGACTATATCAAATTAAAAAGTTTCCTCACAGCAAAAGGAACCACCATCACAATGAAAAGGGAAACCACTATATGGGAGAACATGCTTGCCAATGATATATCTGATAAGGGGTTAATTTCCAAAATACATAAAGAACTCATGCAACTCAATGAAGGTAGACAAACAATCTGATTAAAAAATGGGCAAAGGACCTGAATAAACACTTCTCCAAAGAGGACAAAAAGTGTCCAAAAGACATATGAAAAAAAATGCCTAGTCACTAGTCATCAGAGAAATGCAAATTAAAACCACAATGAGATATAAACTCATACCTGTCAGAATGGCTATCATCAATATACCAGCAAACAACAGGTGTTGGTGAGGGTGTGGAGAAAAGGGAACTTTAGTACAGTGCTGGTGGGAATGCCGACTTTTGCAGCCACTATGGAAAACAGTATGGAGTTTCCTCAAAAATTAAAAGTGGAACTGCCATTTGACCCAGTGATCCCACTTCTAGGAATATATCCTAAGAAGCCTGAAATACCAATCAGAAAGAATATTTCCACCTTTATGTTCGTAGCAGCATTATTTACAATAGCTAAGATTTGGAAATAGCTGAAATGCTCATCAGTAGATGAATGAATAAAAAACGCAGTAATTCATTAATACAATGGAAAGCTATGCAGCTGTAAAAAAAAGAATAATATTTTACCCTTTGAGACAGCATGGATTTACCTGGAGATTATTATGCTAAATGAAATAAGCAAATCAGAGAAAGATAAATATCACATTATCTCATGTATTTGTAGAATATAATGAACAAAATAAATTAACCAACATAGTAAGTCCTGAGGCATGACTGACATATCTCAGAGTGGGGAGGCTAGAAAAGATGAACAAAAGAAAGTATATATTTACATGCATAGCCAATGGAAACACACAACAGTGTGTTGTTGTCCTGGGGTGGGGGGGCTTTGTGGACAGGGGTAAAGTGGGGAAGTGGAAGACATCTGTAATACTAACAACAATAAAAAGATATAAATACATCTTACATGTTAACTTGCAGTTTTCTAATTTCCCTGATAAACACATTGCCCTCTATGTACTGACATAAAGTCAATGATGTTTATAACAAAATTTTGATGCTGTCCATATTTCAGGAAGTCCTGGTTCATATGTTGGAGTGGAAACCAATGCTAAACCCAACAGATGATTAAGAAATACATAGTGAGCCCTGGCTGGTTTGGCTCAGCGGTTGGAGCGTCGGCCTACGGACCAGAGAGTCCTGGGTTTGGTTCCCGCTTGGGGCACATACCAAAAAAAAGAAAAAAAATACATAGTGAGATCTTCTAGTTAAGGTATAAAGGTATAGAGTAAGCTACTTCTTTGCAAATTACATATAATTCATAAATGCCTTCAATTTGAATATGCATATTGGACTGTCCATTTACAATTCATTGGCTTTTTTAGGTCCTCCAGACGGAGCAACAGATGCTAACATAATGACTAAAACCTTTGGTCAAGCATTTTAAAAAATAAAAACATTAAATACTCTTAAATGCAAAAGACATATATTTTTATATGAATAACATCAACTCTATTTCCATAAAGTTTTCTCAATTGTAGTTTTGTTTTTTGTTTTTTTATCCTCACCCGAGGACATTTTTCCACTTTTTGTACAGATAGAGTGGAAGGGAGAGAGAGAGAGGAAGAGAGAGAGAGAGGGAAACATCGATGTGAAAGGGACACATCAAGTGGCTGCCACCGCACGACCAACCAGGGCCGGGGACAAACTACAACCGAAGTACGTGCCCTTAGCGGGAACCGAACCCGGGTCTCTCCAGACCGCAGGCCGACGCTCTAACCGCTGAGCCAAACCGGCCAGGGCTCAATTGTAGTTTTAAAAATTCGTCTAAATATATTAAGCAATATCTACATCAATTGCATGTTAAGAGTTACCTCTTCCTTTTATCATTGAGAAAGAACCTTCAAAATATTGCATGAAAGGTAAGTGACAACCTTGGAATATACTAGTAGACCTTTTCATAGTGTAAAAATAATAAGTGCTCTTTCAAATAGTTTGAAAAATTTAAAAATTAAAAATGGAATTGCCTTATGACCCAGTGATTCCACACCTGGGTATATATCCTAGGAAACCTAAAAAACTAATCAGAAAGATATATGCACCCCTATGTTCATAGCAGCATTATTTACTATAGCCAACATCTGAAAATAGCCCAAGTGTCTATCAGTACATGAGTAAATAAAAAAGCCCTGGTACATTTACAAAGTGGAATAGTATGTGGCTGTAAAAAGGAAGGAACTCTTACCCTTTGTAGCAGCATGGATGGACCTGGAGAATATTATGCTAAGTGAAAAAAAACAGTCACAGAAATACAAATACTATATGATTTTACTAACACATGAAAACTAATAAACAAAATAAACAGACAAAATAGAAATAGACTCATAGATACAGAGAACAGACTGACAGTTTTAAGAGGGGAGGTGGGTTATGGAGCTGGATAAAAAAGGCAAAGAGATTAAGCAACAAAAACTCATAGAGGAAGACAAGAATATGGTGATTACCAGAGGAAAAGGGAGGTGGGGGGAGGCTGAAGTGGGTAAAGGGTGATAAATGTGACAAAGGAGACTTGACTTGGGGTGGTGAACACACAATACAGTATAGAGATGATATATTATAGAATTGTACCCCTGAAACTTATATAATTTTATTAACCAATGTCACCCCAATAAAGTCAGTAAAAATAAGGCTAATATAAAAATTAAAATATTATGTAATTATTGAACTGTCATACTAAAACCTAGTGTTTTGATTTTCTTAATTGCTTCCTGTTTTTTAAACTATAAAATATCTTTGAAATATATGAGTAATAATAAATTAACATAATGAAAACTCACTAGACTCAGTGACATTTGTCCAGCTTGTCTATGCATAAAACTACCTTAGTTGGGAATCTATCATATTTTAAAAATCTCCAAAGAAATATAATGAAAATAACAGTCTGAGGAATGGTGTAGTCCCAGAGAAGTGGAAGTGGGGTACAGACTGACAATCCCCAGAAGAGGGAGCAGGGGGAGGAGATAAACCACAGAATTTATACGTATGTATGCATGAACAATGGACATGGACAACAAAGATGGGGACAGGGCAGGGAGGGGGGAATCAGTAAGGGAAAAAGGAGAAACATCTGTAACAAAAATAAATAGATTAATTAAATGAAAAAATCTCCAAAGAAGACAGTACCAGAAGTGTCTTCCAGTAGTAATCAATAAATTTTTCAAGAACTAATGTCAAATGCTAAACTCACAGAGCTATAAATTTAATCTCCCTACTTGACCAAAAACAAAGATGAAATCTAGAGAAAGTAAACATACTGCCATATACAGTATGACAATTTAAAAAATTTCTAAATAATGATGAAACCCATTGCCATATTTTATTTATTTATCTTTATTGTAGAAAGTATTGCAGACGTCCTCCCTTTCCCCCCACATTACCAGAGGAAAAGGGAGGTGGGGGGAGGCTGAAGTGGGTAAAGGGTGATAAATGTGACAAAGGAGACTTGACTTGGGGTGGTGAACACACAATACAGTGTGTTCCCCTTCCTCCCTGCTCCCATCCACCTCCTGCTTTCCCCAACCTATTGTCTGTGTCCATTGGTTGTGCATATATGCATATAAGTTTTTGGTTTATCTCTTTTCAACCCCCCATGCCCCTTCCCTCTGAGGTTTGACAGTCTGCTCCCTACTTCCATGATTCAGGATCTACTTGATTGTCAGCTTATTTTGTTCATGATATTCCATAAATCAGTGAGATCACATGGTACTTGTCTTTTATTTTACTTAGCATAATACTCTCCATGCTGTTACAAAGGGTAAGAGATCTTTCTTACAGCTGCATAGTATTCCATTATGTAAATGCACTACAGTTTTTTTATCCACTCATCTACTGATGGACACTTGGGCTGTTCCCAGATCTTAGCTATTATAAACAGTCCACTATGAAAATAGAGGTGCATATATTATTTCTGATTGTGTTTCAGGCTTCTTAGGCTATATTTTTAATAAAGTGACTCACAGTTGTTCTTCCACTGTTCTAAATTTTCTCAATCCTTAACATTTTATTATATCACATCATAATTTTTCAAAAATTCATAAATAGTAATATTCTTAGTCTCCTTAACCTATTGTATTTTCTTCATCTTTAAGCATTACTGGGATTTTTCCAACAATTCTCCATAAGTTGTTACTGTTCTTTTTAATTTGGTATCTAGAAAAGAAAAAATATAAACCTAGGACTCCATTATGAATAATACACTAAGTATAATAAGAAATTAGCTTGTGGTTTTAGTTTTTCTTTAGTCCTGTACACATTAAGCTGATAGACTTCAGTTTATTAACAACCCCCCATAGTGAAGTAGCAGCATGATCACACCACTTTTGCAAAGATTCAAATGTAGAGTCTAAGTGTTATTGTTCATTTTGAAAAATAAAATAATAGTAATTTATTCAAGCTAATATCAGAATGATATAGTATCATTAAGTCCAGTAGAAACCTATGCTTAAACAAATCAACTTTGTTTTACTTATACTCAGTAACGAATTTCTTGCCATTAAGTAGCAACAATAAAATTAGGAACACAAGAGCTGTATATAAAACAGGTTGGATAATTCTCTAACTAAAAGAAAAAATATATATATTATATACACACCTGTTTATATGAAAATACAGGTATTACCAAACTAAAACATTTAATTAATTTACTAAAAAAAAAAAAAAGAAATATATCTCATCCAATATCACATAAGTTTTAACAGATTTAATGTTGACATTACATACTAAATTTAATTTTCATAGTTTAAAGGGTTTGCATGGAGTGAGGTACTAAATTCCTTTTAGCCTGAGGTTACAGCCATCTTTACTCATGGTGCCCAGAGACTTAATTGCCATAAAATATCTTGGAATTTTTCCTCAAGATTCTAGGTCATGTTATGTTATATTTAATACTTAAAAGTTGTACTTTTAGATGTCTCATCATCCATCCTCACCAGGAATGTATGATTCTGGAATTAATTTTCAATCTTTGATTTGATGAGACTGACAAGATGGAGAATGTTGGGCAGTAGAGGTTTATTTCACTTATCCTACTAAACCTTCCACATCAGAGCTTCTTTATTGAAATAGGCCAATGCTGAGTTCTCAGTCAATTTTGCTAATGTCAAAACTAAAAGCACTAATATAAAGTGCCAACATAATGGCTTGAGTTTAATAAGTTTTATGGAAAAAAATCAATGGTTGTCAAACTGGAAAGCCAACATAAAGTAGGAAAATGATGCCTTAATTTTTAAATGGTAATTTTTAAAAATGTACTCCAAACTGTTATGAATGGCCATTTATTTTTCTATTTATTTATTTACTTATTTATTTTATTGAATTTATTGGGGTGACATTGGTTAATAAAATTATATAGGTTTCAGGCATACAATTCTATTATACACCATCTCTATACTATATTGAGTTCATCACCCCAAGGCAAGTCTTCTTTCATCACCTTCACCTCCTCTAGTTATTCCCACCCTCCTTTCCCTCTGATAATCACCGTACTGTTGCCTGTGTCTATGAGTTGTTGTTTTGCTTAATCCCTCCACATTTTTCACCCAGCCCCACATCTCTCCCCTCTGACACTGAGTCTGTTCTCTACAAGTCTGTTTCTTTTTTCATATATGTTTCTATTAATTTTTTTTTAGAGAGAGAAGAAGGGAGAGGGAGATAGAAACATCAATGTGAGAGACATCAATTGGCTGCCTCCAGCATTACCCCTACTGGGGATCGAGCCCATAACCTGGGCATGTGCCCTGACTGGGAATTGAACCAGGACCTCTCAGTCCATGGGATGATGTTCAATCCACTGAGCTATACCAGCCAGGCTCTATGAGTCTGTTTCTATATGAACTATTTGGTGGTAAACTATACATGACATATACTTTACTATTTTAATGACTTTAAGTTCACAATATGGTGGAATTTTGTACCTTCCCAATGTTGTGCAACCATCATCATTATCTATTTTCATAATTTTTCATCATTCCCAGCTTAAACTCTATATCCATTAAACAATAATTCCCCATTTCCCCTCTCCCAGCCCCTGTAACCTCTATTCTACTTTCTGCCTTCATAAATGTGTTTATTGTAGTTAGCTCATATAAGTGGAATCATACTCAAATGGGTTTTTGAAATGTGACCCAAAATAAGAAACCAGGTTTTTAAAAAGGAAGTGATGCTAATAAGCCAAAGAGTTTTTCTATGCACACACACACATATATTCAAACCAAAAGCAGAAATGCATGTATTCATAATTTATACCACTTATAGATATTGGACTTCACTGGCTAATACCTTGCATAAAATTAATATTTTCTGAGATTTCTCCACACATTTGAACCATTACTTATTGATCAGTGAGTATTAATCAATGATTTGTATTGATGATAACCAGTGTCACTTGAAAGACTGGGTTAAGGTTATAAATGTCAATACTCCATTAATTAAAACAAACCAAGGTAAAGAGTCACAGATTAGACCAAATGATGACAGTGGACACCTCCATTTGTACATTTCTTAAAAGCAGTTTTCACACATCTGAGCTTACTCCTGTAGCACTGAGTGGGTATTTATAATCCCAACATTATGATGACACTTAGTGAAGTCAAGTGATTTGGATAGGTCTTTTTGCCCAGACTGGCAGATACCAGTGAAATTACTCCCAAGGCTCTTAGTTGTGTGCCTTTTTCTTACACTTTTGGAGACAGATCCCAACACTTTCTAGAGCAGCACTGTCCAATAGAAATATAAAGTGAGTCACATATTAAATTTAAATTTTTCTAGTAGCCACATTTAAAAATGTAAAAAGAAACAGTTAAAGTTAATTTAGTAATATAGTTTAAACAAATATTAGCACTTCAATATGTAATCAATATAAAGATTACAGATGCGATACTGTGCATTATTTTGTCATACCAAATCTTTGAAATCTAGTGAGTATTTTATACATACAGCACATTTCAATCCAGTCTAGTGACATTCAAGTGCTCTATAGGTACATAGTGCTAATGTCTATGGTATTGGACAGAACAATTCCAGACAGTTTGGCCAATTCTTTAACTAAACTAATTTTTTTATCAGAGTATTTATTAGATAGTACCTCTCTTCTCACAATTGAATTTGTTGGAATGAGCATAAGAGCATCCGAAACAATCAAGTGCAAATAAAAGAATGAAACCATTTGTAATGATGATAATAATTTGTATTTAAAATTATAAATATAGGTCCACGGTGTACTTTGAGTTTCCTCCTTGGTAAAATAAAGATAACAAGGCCTATAAGTCATTGTGCCCACTGCCTGACATGTAGTTAGCGATCAAAGAAAAAGTAGCTGTTTCTCTAACAATGAGACAGGTATGAATTTGGTTAGTGGTCTGCAAGCCTAGAAGCAATACAATTCTAACATCTAAGCCAGGCAAGAAGGATGACTGGTGACAAGAAAGCTGCACCATTTCCAAGAGGCAAGCAGACCATGAGATTGCATTGGTAGGGTGATTCTAAGTATGCTTGAAATCCACCACTGCTAAAAGCAGCAAGAAAATAAAGGCTAGCTTTTGCTGATGAACTTTGTCAGGCTACAGTGTAACACCAAAAAGTATATCAGAAAATCAAATCAAAAGGCATATAGGTCTGAGTTAGGAAGTATTGCTGACCAAGTGCTCTTTTTAATATGCATGCTCTCGCATGGCACCAAAAATAGAAGCATTCTTTTAGATTTAAAAAATATTACAAATTAAATTTAGAAGAGATAATTTATAACCTGTATTTATATATTTTAGTACTTGACATTCTTAAGGGTATAATACTTTTTTTTTTTTTTTACTTTTTCTATGTTTTTATTCTATTTTTAATTTTTGCTTTTCAATTACAGTTTATATTCAATATCATTTTATATTAGTTTCAGGTACACAGCACAGTGGTTAGACAATCCTATGTTACAAAATATTCCCCCCAATATTTCTAGTACTCACCTGACACCATACCTAGTTATTACAATATTACTGACTATAATTCCTATGTTGTACTTTATATCCCTGTGACTGTTTTGTTACTAACAATTTGTACTTCTTAATCCCTTCACCTTTTTCAACCAATCCCCCAAACCACCTCTTTGAGTTTTATTTATTTATTTTTTTATGTTGGCATTATGGCAGGTGTCCCCACTTTATGTCATCCCCTTTGCCCACCTCCACCCACCTGCGCTTCCCCCTCCCTTGACCTTCATCACACTATTGTCTGTCCATGGGGCATACATATATGTTTTTTTAGCTAATCCCTTCACTTTCTTAGTCTAGTCACCTCCACCCTCCTCCCCTCAGGTAGGTTTTTTTAATACTGTCTTGACTCAAGAGAGCATTAAAAAATGCTGGAGGCCAGTAAATCCCCCTTCTTGAGTAGCCCAATGCACCCCAACCACTTCCCTTTTGGGGCTCTCACACTTACGGGCCACTATGCATCAGCCCTAACTGCCCTGGAAGCCAGGCACCAGGCACTAGGGACATCTCTTATGCCCTTGAAGCTGTGAAATTATTCAGATTTAGCCAATCAACCGGAAGCCCTCAAAACCTAGCTAATATCACCCCACTTGTAATCCATAATCTGTTCCCTACAGTCTCACCTTGCTGTTACCTTGTCCAAGGGTACAACCCTCTGTATGCCCCTGCCTGGCAGTCATCTCTCAGTTGGATGTGTATATAATATAGAGTTCTGCTATTCATCTACTCCAGAGTCAGAATATTGTGTCCCTCCATCAAAAGAATCTTTGAATCTTATAAAACAGGGGTCCTAGTCCACTTTGTATTTTGTCCTAAGACAATTTTTGTGTAGTAAATTATGTCCTTTGTTTGTCTTGCAATTTTCAGAGTGGGGGCCTTCATCTGTGGAAATGTTGTGCAGCATGTGTTGAGGTTATGTTCCTCTGCGTTTTGCTTTATCTGCTCCCAGGAAAAACCAGCCTGGCACCATTTGTATGTTATTTTTTTGAAATAAGTGCTTTCAGACCATACAGGTGGTGTAAATTTAAACCCACAAACCCCCAAGGCTATAGATTAATAGGATATTTTTTGTTTGTTTCAATAAATGGAGCGTTCATATCTGGGTAGGCAAACTGGTATGTCTTCTTTCTGTGCCACTGGTCACATTTTTTTCTATTCATTTTCATGGTAGCCCTTTTGGAATACTAAGTTTATATAGGAACTTCATTTCCAAATCCCCACCTTTGAGGGTCTAAGTCCTAGTTTCATCTCCCTATGTAATGAATGAAACCTGAGCACTTGGTTGCTGATAATGACAATCTTAACACTCCTCTGTGCCACTTAACATTGCCCCACTCATAGTAGCCTCAGAGTTAAGTTCTTTATCTGCTCTAGTTTTCACTTCCTTCTTTCTTTTTGAACCCTGACATTTAAAAAAAATTCTTGAAAGCTCAGATAATCATTTAAAAGGCCTATTGTATTATATCCAGCATTTCTAGGTGTTTAAAACAGGAAAGTCAGGTATATAATTAACCACATTTTCAGGATTGGATATCCATTGTTGTTGTTGTTTTTTAATTTAAATGATCAATACATAGTGGGCAATAAAAAATAGATAATTTTCAAGAGCAATTTATAAAATCTAGAACACCAGGTACTTAGCAAGTACTTGAAATTTTCAAAGGATAAATAAATTGAGGTTATTTGGAATAGATGTGTCATCTTGAAAATATCATGCTAAGTGACGTAAGTCAGACAAAATCAAGAACCATGTAATTTCACTTATATGTGGGATATAAAACTGAAAGCAACAAATGAACAAACAAGAAAAACAAACAAAATAATACTTCATAGACACAGATAATAGTATGGTGGTTACCAGAGGAAAGGGTTTGGTGAGTAGTAAAGGGTAAAGGGGGTCAAATATATGGTGATGGAAGAAGATTTGACTTTGAGTGGTAGACACACAATACAATATACAAATGATGTATCACAGAATTGTACACTTGAAACCTATATAATTTTATTAACCAATATCACCCTAATATAATTTATTTTAGAAGGGTCTTAGAACAGATTCTGGCACATAGTAAATAATAAGTATTAATTATTCTAATTACTAATACTTATTATTACTTATATAGATGGAGATCATCTAAATAAATAATGCCTTGTTTCCCCCATGGTCACAAATGATACATCTCAAACTTGCTATTGATATATTCTAAACTGTATACATTTTCTGCTTAAGAGTAAACACATCATGCTTTTTATAAAAAGTTATCACTTTTTAAAATATGTTTTTATTGATTTCAGAGAGAAGGGAAGGGAGAGATAGAAACATCAATGAGAGAAACATCAACATAGATGATCAGCTGCCTCCTGCATGCCCCCTGCTGGGGACCGACCCACAACCTGGGCATATGGCCTGACCTGAATCAAACCAGTGACCTTTAGGTGCATGAGTTGATGCCCAACCACTGAGCCATATCAACTGGACAATAGTTATCACATTTTGACATTAAATATTTGCTTGATTTATGTATTTGGATAACTCATTAAATATATTGAGAGATAAAACAATAACTTAAAGTATTTAGTGTCAGGATAATTATCAATAGAAATTACTCCTAAGAGAGTCTTTTGCTCTAGGGACTGAACTCCAAATCAATATTATACAGCCAAATTGATTAATCTCAGTTTCACTATATTGATCAACTTTAATCTCTTTTAATTCAAAAATTTGAATTAATCTAAATAATCTTTGAGTTGTAGAATATGGTAGATGTTTACTTATAAAAACAGCTAAGAGTACAATATGCGGGTCATTGTGGGCATTAATTCTAGAACATTAATAAATATACACAGTACATCCTGGAAAGATATGTACTTATCAGTTTCATTAATTCTTGTTAAGTAACAGTCAGTCAATCACACTTGAGTCTCTGAAATAACTTAACAAAACTAGTTTTTAAAGGGGAAAATCAAAGGTACCATTTTTTTAAAAGAAATACAGAAAAATTAAAAGTAATCACTTCACTCCCAGGCTTGCCCACAAATACACCATTTAATTACATCAGTGACAAAAGAATGAAAGGTCTCATAGTTAAATGAGTTTCAGTTGAACTTAGAAGATAAATCTTTCATAGTGACCAGTTGAGCTAATATGAAAAGTACAATGCCTTGCTATTAATTATCCAGTGGAGTAAATCATAATTTGAAGTTCAGGAAATTAAATTTTATTCCTCAATTTGTCACCATGATGCTTTGTGGCCTTGATAAAGCCACTTAGCCTTTCTTTGCCTCAGCTTCCTCATACATAGAAAGATGAACAAGATGTACCTTTTGAGAGCAAAAATTCTGCCTATGGTTGATTGCAACGTAGTTTAACTATATTGCTATATTAACTCTGATAAAAATGTTAGACAAAATATAAAAATGCTACTAAAACCATCACATCCTTGTAGCAATAATCTCATTCATTTAGCTTCTTTCAAGTCAGTTTTCCCTTCCTCACTGTTCTTGCTGGCTCTTACATTTTATTGGGAATCTTTTTTTTCTTCCTGCTATAACATTTTCACAATCCATTTTCTTATCATTACTTCACTCTAGGATATATTTGCAAAAATTAAATGGCTTTTTAGCAGGTCTGACTCATTTCAAGATTTTATGATGGAAATATGGTTGTTTGTTTTGAATATTTCTTTTTAAAATAAAAAAAAATGTTTTGGCTAGAAGGAAAAATAAGTATTAAACAGATAAAAGTTAATGTCATATAATGTAATCAGTACTTTTAGAAATAATTTATATAGTTTTTTTCTCATAGCTAACAAATCCAAAAATATGTACTATAACTAATGTTTTTACATTTTGTCTAAATAGTTCATAGTGTAAGAAAAGCAAGCTGTTTATTTATTTTGGAATTACTAGGTCTGTTTTGGATCACTTCTGGACATGACATTTTCCCTTTACCCGTATCCCCACAGATAATCTGGCAGAAGTTTATAGGGTTAAAGCTATAGTTAGGGTTTGAGTGAGAGTTTAGTATAAGGAATCCTAGAATATGGCAATATATATCAATTAAAACTTGAATATTTTCACATTTTTATTTAGTCATTTTAAAGCACAAAAAAAATTGTTTTGTGTTTTGGGGGATTTGTTTTTATGTTTTATTAAATTTACATACAACTCACAACAGAGTTTTATGAATATGAAATCACATTTTATAATCTCTAAGAAATCATAATGTTTAGAAGTAGTGAATATTTGTTGTTTATATTCCCTAAAATATTTTTCACCTTCTTTTGCACCTCAAATTTTCTTTGGAGTATTACTCCCCTCATCCTCTCAGTTCATGTGATTGGGGTAGGCCCATGACCCAAAACAGCCTAAACAATATCTAGTAAATTTGAAAATAAACATACTCTGAATAAGAAAATCCATTCATAGGTAAAATCCTTATATGTACAATGATAAATGTGTGTGTTTGTGTGTGTATGTGCTCACATTATGGTTAACGGCCATATTACTTACATTAATAAAATAATTAAAACAACCCTAATTGTATATAAACCAATTGTGAGATATTCACATAATACAATACTATTGCATAAAAGTAATGAATAAACTGCATATAAATGGAATAACATAGATATATTTTTAAAACAAAAGAATATTTGGATTTTTAAAAGCCAGACATAATAGAACTGGCACAATGGGTGGGTCCAAATTTATGTTTCGAAAACAGGCAAAACTTTACTATATTGCTTAGGCATGCATTATTTGCTAGTATAACAAACTCAACAAAAAAAAAATACAAGAAAATGAATAGCATAAAAGTCATGATAGTGGCAACATAATCTACAGTGGGGAAGAAGGGGTTTGTATTCAGAAGGTATGCAGAGGACTTCTGTGGTGCCTGTAATGTTGTTTCTTCACCTAGGTGGGCTCATTTGATGATATGGTAAGTAGCTGGATGTTTATGTGTTATGTACTTTGATATGTTTCACTATTAAATAAAAATTAAAAACAAGTGAATAAATATGGGCTTGATTCTGGATATTTTAGGAAGATAAAAACTGTACCTAAAGAGAAGTGAATGATGCATTTCTGGAAAAAGAAATAGAAAGAGGTGTGTAATCGAATGCTAAACAACTTAAAAAGGGCCTTTTACATATAACACTTTAAACTATGATTTCAATCAAAACAGGATATTTTCCAATAAAAATCTATTGACTTTTGTCCAGAAAGAAAAGCTAGTATGATAGAATACAGAGTCAAGAATAAAACAGATCTTGATAGACTAGATAATGTGTTAATACTAATAGGGAACAATCTTAGGAAAACATAGTCCTCTATATGTATCTAAAAATTCAATAACATATAGGCACTTGACTTAACAATTAGCATTAAAAAGATGATGTTATTTGAATTAAAGCTCCTTACAAAGAAGAAATATAATATAGGACATGAAAAGGTTGATATGATAATGAGTAGTGTTAACAAAGAAGAGAATGGGGTTTAGATTTGGGGAGTTATTCCTCATCTATTTTCTCTACTTTTTGGGTGACAAAGGTATCATTTTTCCAAATTGTAAACATAATTTTAGATCAATTGATTTAAACTAAAATATGTTCATGATACTGAATTAATTCATTTAAGAATACACATCTGTTGAGTGACTCTTATGGGTCACACATACTAGATTTTCATTGGGTTTGATAACTCCAAAATAAAAATTACATTGTTGCTTTTGGTTTTAGCTTCTGTATGTAAGTAGCTTGGAAGTAGTCACCCCTAATAACACAAGAAGGAATGGCTGAAGACCAAAAACTTTTCTCAAAATTCTAAGAGAACTGAGGTTTAAGGGAAAGAGCTATCCCAAAATTTGCTAATACAGAAGAGTCCAGAGAATCAGCAGCTGAGATCTGCTTATTTGGAGTGATAAACTCCATCAGCAATGATCAGAACCAGACTCGGATATGACACAAATAATGAAATTATCAGACGAAATTTAAAATAACTATGTTTAATATGTTAGGTGCTCTAATGAAAAAAGTAGATAACATGCAAAACCAAATAGGTAATTTAAGCAGAAAGATGGAAATTCTAAACAAGAAAAAAAAAATTAAAGCTATTGATTAAAACACTGTAACAGAAATGAAATTTTTATTAAATTAATTGGGGTGACATTGGTTAATAAGATCATATAGGTTTCAAGTGTACATTCTATGAAACATCATCTGTATATTGCAGTGTATGCCCACCACCCAAAGTCAAATAATCTTCAATCACCACATATTTGACCCCCTTTACCCTTTATTACATCCCACACCCCTTCCCTTTGGTAACTACTATACTATTGTCTGTGTCTATGAGGAGTTCTTTTGTTTTTCTTGTTTCTTTACTTGTTGTTTTCAGTTTTATATCCCACATATGAGTGAATAATTCTTTGATGGGTCCATCAGTATACTGGACACAGTAAAGGAAATAATTAACTTGAAGATAGGTCATGAAAATTTTATAAAATGAAATAAAAATAGAATAAAGAATGAAAAAAAATAGGACATAACACCCAAGAACTGTGGGATAATTTTGAAAGGCATAATATATGTTACTTGGAATACTTGAAAGAGAAAAAACAGCATGGACAAGAAGAAGTATTTGAAATAATCATGGCCATGGAATTTTCAAAATTAATCAGAGAGAGCAAACTAGAAATCCATGAAACCAAGAAAACACCAATCAGAATAAATAACATCACTACACCTAGACATATCAATTAAGACTGCAGAAAAATACAAACAAATAGAAAATATTGAAAGAACACAGGGGAAAAAATCATATCTATGGAAGAACAAGAGTAAGAATCGGAGTGAACTTCTTGTCAAAAAACATTCAAGTAAGAAGAGAGTGGAGTGGAATATTTAAAGCAGTGAGCATCAAGCATCAATCTATAATTCTACGTTCAGCAGAATTATCCTTTAAAAGGAAAGAAAAATAAAGGCACTCTCTGACAAAGAAAACGAAATCATCACCACCAGAGCTTCAATGCAAGAAATATTTAAATAAGTTTTTAAGGCAGAGGAAAATATATAGGCTAAAAATTTGAATCTACATATGGAAAATAAGCATGACAGAGAAAGAGTAATTAAGAGTAAAATAAAATATTTTATTTATCTTATTATAAATTCATCTAAAACATATCTATTTTTAAAGTATTCATAGTTTATTGGATGATTATGAAAGCTGGGTAAGTGAAAGAACTGACAGCAATGTTGTAAGTGATCAGAGGAAGAAACTGGTAATACTCTGTAATATGGTACCTGTACTACACACAAAATGGTATAGTGTTTTTTGAAGGTGATCTGAGATAAGTATTGAAATATCCAGAGCAACCAGAAAAAAAATTAAACAAGTGAAGTTGATAATAAGAAATGAGAGATACAATGGAACCATATAAAATATTCAATCAAAACCAGAAAAAGAAAAAAAAGAGAGGTGAAAGAAAGCGTAATCCAACAATTTCAGTAATCACTTGAAATATAAATGGTCTAAATGTACTAGTTAAAACACTAAGACTGCCAAAGGAGATTTAAAAAAATCATGATCCAATCATAATTTTAAATATAAAAACTAGATAGGTTAAAAGTAAAGTGATAAAGAAAGATACACCATGCTAACCCTAATCAAAAGAAAGCTAGGTATTTTAATCTCAGACAAAGCCAACTTCAGCTAGGGAAAATAGTCATGGATAAAGAGAGACATCACATAATGACAAAGAGATCAAATCTCCAAGCAGACATAACAACCCTTAACAAAAGAGAATACAAATTTTAGGCAAAAACTTACAGAATTGAAAGAAAGAATAGGCAAATCTACTACTATAGTTACAGATTTTAACACTCTACTTTCATTAATTGAAAGATCAAGCAAGCAGAAAATCAGTAAGCATATAGTTGGCTTGAACAACACTATAAGTAAACTTAATTTAATTGACATTTCAAGAATACTCCATCCAACAAGAGCATTCTTCTAAAGCTCTAATGGGACATTCATCAAGAAAGTTCACATGTTATGTCATAAAAACACTTTGGCAATTTTTTAAAGTATGTTTTTTATTGATTTTAGATATAGAGGAAGGTAGAGGAAGATAGAAACATCAATGAGAGAGAAACAGCAACATGGATCTGCTGCTTCCTGCACACACCCCGCCAGGGATCAAGCCCCCAACCCAGGCATCTACCCTGACTGGTAATTGAACCAGAGACCTTCTGGTGCAGCATGAGTCAATGCTCAACCACTGAGCCACACTAGCTGGGCAACATATTTTTAAAAATTGAAATCTTACAAAATATGCGCTCAGATCACACTGGAAATAAACTAGAAGCCAATAACAACAACAGCAACAAAAAGCTGGAAATCAACAAATGTTTAAAAATTAACACATTTTAAAATAACACATGGGTGAAAGTAGATTTCTCAAAAGAAATTAAACGTATTTTGAGACAAATAAATATGCAACTTATCAAAATGTGTTTGCTGCAGCAAAGGCTGTGTTTAGAAGGAATTTATAAAATTGAGTCTATATATTAGAAAATAAGAAAATTCTGAAATAAAAACCTACAACTCTGCTCTGTGAAAGTCACTGTTAAGAACACCAAAATGAAAGCTACACTACAATAAAATATTTGTAAAACCCATATGTTTGATAAAGGGCATGTATCAGAAATATACAAATAATTCTTAAAACTGAGCATTAAGAAAAACACATTCCAATTAAAAGTGGGTAAAATATCTGAACAGATGCTAGACCAAAGAAGTTATACATAAGGCAAATAAGCATATATAATAGTCTCAAAATCATTTATTATTAGGAAGTTGGCAATTAAAACAACAAGAAGATACCACTACAAACCCATTGGGATGATAAAAATCTAAACAACAGAGTTCCTATTGATGAAAGGATGCAGAACAAGTAGAATTCTCCATTCATCGCTGATGAAAATGCAAAATGGTGCAGCTATTTTAGAAGATAATTTGGTAGCTTCTTATCAAACTAAATATAATCTTACCATACACTCTAGGAATTACATTCATAGGTATTTACACAGCTGATTTGAAAACTTATACCCATATAAAACCTGCATGAGAATGTATATAGTAACTTTATCCATAATCTCCCCCAACTGGAAGCACCCAAGATGTACCATTCAACAAATTTAATAGACAAACTCTGGTACAAGCATACAATAAAATATTATTCGGTGATAGAAAGAAAGAAGCTCTCAGAGATCAACTTTGAAGACTGCTAAGTGAAATAAGTTAGACACAAATGGACAAATATTTTATAATTCCATTTATATAAGGTATCTAGAATGATCAGATTCATAGTTACAGAAAAATAGGGTGGTTGTTTCCAAGGTTGGTGGGAGGAGGGAATTTGGAGTTACTGTTTAATGGGTACAGAGTTTCAGTATGGAAAGATTTAAAAGTTATAGAGATGGATGGTGGCAATAGTTGCACAAAAATGTAAATGTACTTAATACCACTGAAATGTACATATAAAATGGTAAATTTCATTACCTATATTCTACCACAAAAATAAACAAACAAACAAACAAACAAAACAATTCTTTGAGCCCAATATCTAGGAATCTCAGTTGGCTTCCTTTGGGACTCAGAAACTGGGTTTATAGTCTACTCTAATTGCTAACCTTTGTTTTTCTTGTGTTTCCATAGAAATGCCTCTTATTAAATACATGATTGCTCACACCATATAGGCGTAATTTTGGGAGCTCACATGTAGCACCACCTCTGGAATTAAACTATTCCCAGGACAAAAACTGGTTCGTTGAGATGTTCAAGGAACACATCTTCTGAACTGTGAAAATTTTAGGGGAAGTTTCAAAGGTGGATATAAGGTAGCAGAGTATGCCACTTCAAAATATGTCTTTTTGATATAAGGATTATTTTGAACTGATTATTTTGAGAAACTGCAGATATAGGAAAAGCTCTGAAAACAAAGGAATTAGTACTTTATAGGAAAATTTACATTTATAAAGGAAATCTCTATTTGTAAAAATGTCTCCCTCTCTGTACTGGGAAGAAGAGGATGACTCTAAATCTCTAGAAGCTCTGATCAATGGAGAAGGCACAGACTTAGACATACCCTTGTTTACTGTGCTTTTCCTGGTAACCTCTCATAACTGGCCCCGATTTTTTTTTTTTTTTTTTACTTAGTTGGTATTTAAGGTGGTGGCTTGGGCCATCTCAAAGAGGTACTCAGTTTTTCTGGGTCTCTTCCATGTATATATGAGGTACATGTTAATAAACTTGTGTTTGTTTTTCTCTTTTTAATCTGTTTTATATTGCAGGGGATCTCAGCCAAGAACTCACAGGGTAGAAAAAATTATTCTCCCCTCTATAAAGTTTAATGTATACAATTATTTTAAAGACATTATTTAGGAGGATGGAAGATCCCAGGGTGGAATGCAGAATGTGATAAAACAATCTAACTATATTACAACCATGTGAGACAACCTCACTGAAGGGGATAGAGAGAAAAGATACTAACTTAAGTAACACTGAAAATGAGTGGAGTTTGTAAGATAAAAGGCTAAAGAAAATATATATAAATACTATTCTCTGGTTAATAAAGCTGTTTCTCACAGGAGGACAGATTAACAATTAGATTTCATTTCACATTTACATTAAAAGTGAATAATTAAATAAATGATTGGCAGATCACAGGAACCAGGTTTCTCACTATTGGACAGGAAGACACAATGTTCCCAATGGTAATGGATAGAGTTGGAGAAATCAGTATGAACTCATATTTAGTTAAACATAGATGCAGATGGTTACATATATAAATATTTATAGATATATGTATATACCTGAGTTAGTATACACATATTTCCTTCTCTGTCAACTGAGAAGTTTTAGAAGTAACTATACCCCAGCAGCAAGTACTTCCAATATTCAGGTCTTAGATTCTAGCACCATTCTCCACTTAAAAAACAAACAAACAAAATAACAACAACAACAACAACAACAAAAAAACAATGAGGGCTCTTTGCAACAAAAAACTGATTCTTGGACAGAAACAGGAGATACAAAAGATGATCCTGAAGCATGCTGCACGGTCCACAAATAAGCATGTGTCACAATCATAAAAAAACAAGGAAAGTCAGAAACAGTCACAGCCTAAAGGAACCTAAGGAGACATGACAACTAAATGTAATATGCTATCCTGGATGGAATCCTGGAACAGAAAAGGAATATTAACTAAAAACTATGGACATATAAATAAATTATGGATTTAGGTAATAATAATGTATCCATATTAGTTCATTGATTATAACAATGCTAATATTAGATGTTAATAATAGGGGAAGCTGGTTGTGGGATATATGGAATCTCTACTATTTTTTTGTGTGTGTGTTTTTTAAAGACACATCATAATTAAAATGTAAAAGGTCAAAGACAAAGAGAGTATCTGAAAAGCAGTTAGTTACCTACAAGGGAGCACCCACAAGACTTTCAGCTGATTTCTCAACAGAAACTTTGCAGGCCAGGAGGAAGCGGGAAAATATTCAAAGTGATGAAAAGCAAGGACCTACAAATCATTTAAAATTGAAGGCTCGATACAGAGCTTTGCAGACAAGAAAAAGCTCAAGGAATTCAGCACCATCAAACCAGTATTTCATGAAATGTTAAAGAGTGTTCTTTAATAAGAAATAAAAAGATAAAAAATATGAACCAGTTACCTTTAGACTTTAACATGAAAATTAAATAAATTTCTATCTTGTTGAAGCCATTAAAAATATGAACAATAAATATGAACAAGAAAATAAAATAAATATGAACAACAAAAAAATAAAATATATATATATATATTGAATCTAAAAATAAAAATAAACAAACAAGAAGAACAGAAGCAGACCCCTAGATACAGGGAACATTGAGACAGTAGCCAGATGAGAGGGGGAATGGGGAGGATGGGTGAAAAGGTGAAGAGATTTTGAAGTACAAATTAGTAGGTATAGTTGTAGTCTTGGGGTGTAAATTACAGCATAGGGAATATAGTCAATAATATTCTAATAACTATGTGTGGTGCCAGGTGGGTATGAGATTATGGGGGGGATGATCACTAAATAAGTTTTATAATGTCTAATCACTGGTGTGTACACCAGAAACAAATATAATATTGTATGCCAACTTTAATTGAAAAATATAAAAAATGATTTTTTAAAAAATGTTCTAAAATAAAATATTTACTTAAAAAGTATACATTGCTCTTGACTCTGAGTAGCTCACATTCTTGGGGACAAACAGGAGTGTCAACCAACAGTTCCAATGTAAAGTGGTAAGTGCTGAAATAAGTACTAAAAGTACTATAAAGTCATGAAAAACTACAAGCCTCAAAAGAGAGGTAACATTGTAGCTGCACCTTGGAAAAAGAGTGAAAATGTAAGTGGTAATTGAAGAAAAAAGAAAAAAAAAAACAAGAAGAAAGAGTCGGAATCAGTCCTGTGACAATGTGGGGAAAACGATGTCAGAAGGAGCACACCATGAGGAAGGTGTTAGCTGCAGAATATTTGGAGAACAATACAAACTTCAATGTGGCTGAGGCATAGAGAAGAGAGTAAAGAATGGAGATGATGCTGAAGTATCTTAAAATTTTTAATATTTTAAAATGGTTAAACTATGCCAAAAGTGCTGGGTTGGTTTATTATTGTTTTCCTGAATCTAAGTGAACGCATACACTTTAATAAGTAAAAGATCTCCCATAAAAGCTAAAAATATTGCCTGCACAGTTAGCCAGTTGATCCAAAAACATCCTTTTCTCTTCATATATGATTCTTTCTTTTTTTTCATTTTAAAGAAACATTCTAACGCACTTCAAAATATTTGTTTATTATCAGCTATGGTAGATATACTAAAACTAAATATCATATTTTGCATATTATTTACATTAAGTACAATATGATATGCAGAAAAATTAAGGTACAAAACAATGATTATCATTCAGAGAACTGCTCACCTTTGTTATTTTACTGAGAGATACAATTTGGGTTCTAAGAATTGTTCTTTAATTTGGGCACAGGCAAAGTAAATGTGTTTGTTATAGTGTCACAGCATGAATAGCAATGTTATGCATAAATATATCTCATCAATAGACTTGTTAATACCTAAAATGCATTCCAATGATACTGTTTTAACTCTAGGGCATGCAACTCTCCCACTCACCCAAAATTTCATACATAGTCAAATTTTGTTTTATTATTTATTTGTCTAAATTAATGTCACAGGTAAGCCTATTTATTTTAGAGGTATTCACAATAATCGGTTGAATGAAAACTTTCTTTTTTCTCTCTCTTTCTTTATTGTTGACAGTATTACAAATGTCCCCCAATTTTTCTCCACTTAGCCTCCCTCCTCCTACCCCTGCTCAATCCCAGGCCTTCACCTATGCATATATGTATATAAATTTTTTAAGACTTTCACTAATTTCCTCTTGGATATCAAGAAATAAGTATTCCTCCTTTTTGTATAAAATTGGAGATATTTTGGGGAAAATTAAGTTTGAAAAATATAGTAGCTCTGGGTAGTATCTAGGAGAAAAAAATTCTATTATTGGTTATACAAAATAGTCTCACTTAAGTTGTCTTGCCATTTGGGACCCAGTTTTCAGTCTCCAGGAGATTGTTTTTCAATCTCCTTTTACTTGATAGTGGTTTAGTATCCTAGTATTTCAAGAAAGGGAAAAGATGTGCTTACCAAGGATTAGTTATACCCTCCAAAGAATAAAGACTAAAAACGCATTCTCTTTTATTTTCAGAATATATGCTTGTGCAACATATTTTTAAATTCCTTCATCTCAATACATACTCCTTGGAAAAGCTACTTCAGTATAGATTGAGAAAAAAATAATAAAAAGTCGATATCTATTGTAAAGAAACTCAAATACAGTTACATTTTTCACTGTTCTGTTACACAGATAGGGAGGTAAAGTGAGTAAATGTTCATTTTAATTCTCTATAGAGAAACTTATTACACACAGCAGAACTAAAAACCAAACGAGAGTAAATTATAGATGTGCATATCATAGGTACATAATGCAAGATTGAATGTGTGTCTATTATTTAGGTGTAACATATTGCAAGCATCAGTTATTTACTAGGTCTAATATTTATCAAAGGCATTACCAAACATTATCTTACTTATTTAACTACATTTTATTTTGGATAGGATAATTACTATTCACCAAAAAAGTTTCATGAAACCAGACTTAGTTTTTAAGTAAAAATATATCAGAATTCAAGATTTTAAAAAAGATGATTATTATAAGATGAAGGGGATTACTACAAAAGACTTTTCATATGCAAGAAAACTATCTTATATGAGTCAACACACAAATAAAAATCTCTTTGAAGTATCTGATATACTTTTTATACTTTTTAATATGTTTCATAAATACGATTGCACAAGAAAGTCACCAAGAAAAATCCTCTCAATAAGATGAGAACAATGTCTTTAACTTCTTAATATTGTTTCTTCCCCTTGGAAGCACTTTTAGAGAAGTACACCATAAGGTAAAACAGGGTATAAAGACAATATATCTATCTCATGATGTAAAAATGATGCACATTTGGATATTATTCTTTATTTTTCAAATTGATTCCATATATTTTACCTTACCTCTTTTGATCCTTGCAAATACCCTTTGAAGTAAACAAGGCAAAATTTATCATTGCCATATTATATATAAGGAAAATGATGTTCTGAAGATTGCAGTGCTTCAAACAAGATTATGAGACTAGTAAGTTATAGATTCATTGATTATAGATAGTGATGTGATTGTTTTCTTCATGACCTTCTACCTTCACAAACAAATATGGAATGACTCCATGCATTGCATCTCACATAATTACTCAGTTATTTCATCTGAAATGATGTTATTCTCAAGTTCATGAGAACACGTTAGATTTATAGAGTGATAAATAAATAAAATATTTTTTCTAATTTGGAGCAAGACAGGAAGACAAAGACTTATTTCTTATATTCCATTTCAACACTCTAGAAAGATTTCTGAAAATTATACCATAAAAAAACATAAGTATAATTTTCTGAAACTATAAACTCATTATTTCAAGTACTTTTGAAAGCTAACATTTCTATAATTCTGAAAGCATGTTTTATTTAGCCTTTCAAATGAATTGAAGTGCAAGATGATTTAAAAGTAAGGAGGAATACATTTCGCCTATAGGTATCCACTTAGCATTTGGTTAAGTACCTCTTTCATTGCATAGATTTTAAAAAAATAAACATGCAGCACAAAATCAAAACCTCAGATGTTAGTTTCATTACTTGAAAATGAAATAGTAAACAATGTGCTTACCTGTAACAGTTAATTCAGTGGTCCTTCTCACAACAAAGCCTCCATATTTTAATTCACATGTATAGTTTCCAATGTCATCTTCTCTGACTTCTCTTATAAGTAGAGTGTCTCTTTTGAATACAATACTTGGCCTCCATGCTTTTGTCCTACATTCCTGCATAAAGAAATAATATTTTTGTAATGCATATAGTATTTAAATATTTTTACACTATTTATAAAAATACTATACTACTTATAAAGTACCTAAATACTGTATTATGTATATAGTATTTATATTTATCAATTATTTACATAGCAACTAAAGAAAATATTTAAAATAACTAAACTAAAACCTTCTAAAATTATATTTTAAAAAGGCTTAATAGTTTGGAATTAATGCTAAAGATTTTCATACCTTTTTCACATTCCTGAAAAATCAGGCATCTCAACTTTTTTTTTTTTTTTGGTACAAGCCCCTAGCAGGAACCGAACCTGGGACTCTCTGGTCTGCAGGCTGATGCTCCAACCACTGAGCCAAACCGGCCAGAGCTCATCTCAATTTTTTTAAAAAGTACTTTTAGCAAGAGTTGCTTTATTAACATCTACAACTATTATCTCTAAATCAGATATGTTAATTTATTAGGTATAAAAAGGGACATTTGTTAAGATTACTTCTGATACCATTTTTGGAAGCAAATATTCATATTTGATGATTGAGAAATTAACCACCTTGGTATTGATAATAAAATACAAAAGAATAAATTTAGTGAAAAGTAGGAAAAGTAATTCTATAAATAAAAATGCTTTTATTTCAATATTTTAATTTTTGTTTTAGAAATAGTTTCATCTCTTCACAGCATGTACATTCGATAATCCATGAAAGAAATGGACAATATTTATATGAAAGTTCTTTATAGTTCAACAAATATCTGTTTTCATTGTTTATGGGTCAACTAAATTATGGTCTCTGAATTAAGCTTTGGATTATAATGATGTTGGCGCAGGAGATTTTTGTTTTTGCCAAAACAGAAATCTATTTCTTCTAGCCAGGTTTCAAATCAATGGAATGAGGATAAAATAGATTTAAACCCTTTGACACTATTTAGAGGTAATGTTATTGCTAAAAAAATGTATTGCAAAATCAAATTTTTGCAGACCAAATATGGCTTAGTGCCTTTGTATAATTGGGGGAGAATTATCTAGTTATTTCAGACCAAAATATACATTTTTATCCTCATATTAATTGTACAAGCTTGAAAATTGCATAAACTGTGCATTGAATGTATGGAACATATATCTCCTTGGCTAAGGGAAAATAATCTGAATCGTTATAAGACTTTTAAATTCTACATATACTGCATCTCCACCCATCACTCCACTAGTTATGGTCTTTATAGCTTAAGGTTGCAATGATTGGAGTGATAGTGGAAACATGACTAAATAACCAATGTGAGGCCAGCCATTAAAAAATCTGAGTGTTCCCAGCCAGTGTGGCTCAGTGGTTGAGCATCGACCCATGCACCAAGAGGTTCAGTTCCTGGTCAGGGCACATGCCCAGGTTGTGGGCTAAATTCCCAGTGAAGGGCATACAGAAGGTGGCCAGTCGATGTTCTCCCTCATCAATGTTTCTATCTCTCTTTCCCTCTCCTTTTCTTTCTCTCTAAAAATCAATAAAATAAACAATTTTTTAAAATCTGAGTGTTTGACTGTATGTGCACGCACATAATTTCTAAGATTTCAGCAAATTTTGACATACTGCTTGTAAAAAGTGAGAAGAGGTGCGTTAATCTTAAGATTGACTTATTAGCAAAACAGCAAATAAATTACATATCTAGAAGCTGAATGTATACATATCAGTACCCAAAAATATTTGTTCTTAGAAACCTTAGGTAAAACTTCCCAAATACCTCTCTCCTTCAAAGCAATCTTTAGGACTTGCTCAGAATCTGCCTGTGGAAAACAGGCAAATCACAGAGAATCAGGATGAGAAATATTTATACAACTTAAAAAGGGGGAAAAAATTCAACTCATCTGCACAGGAACAAAAATCAGCAGGGCCAACATTTGATGGTTGTTTAACATTGACCAAGATAGAAATTCAAGGGAAAAGTACAAAACTATTTCAACAGTTCCCTTGCTGTTCTGAATCTTCCATTGCTTACTATCAAGAATCAAAATTAAGCTTTACTCAGAGAGGGACATTGCTAACTTTGGCAAAATCCTTTAACAATTTTTCAAGAATTGTTTCTTGTTTCATTTCAAACAAGTTATGAATTCTTGATTAATCAACCATAGGGCTAATGTTCTGTACACTGACATTAGTGGATATAGTTACTAAAAGATCCAGCTTCCTAAATTCCTAATCCAGTAAGTTGGACAAAGCAAATTTTACACTAGGAATCTTTAAACCATGGATAAAATATTTCAGAAATATGTTAATAGCATCTATACTATATAGTTTTGAATATATTCAATAACAAAAATATAGTTTATGACAGAAATGCACTGAAGACTATGTTCAAATCTTAAAATTCAGTGCAAGTCTATAATGATATGCTAGGAAGGACTGGGTTGATTTATTCTGTATAAGTCTGAAGTTTCTTTCGCTTTTTAAAAAAAGTTAATCTAACACTATTTTTATAATGTTATAATTTTTCATCAGATTGTTATAACAGTGCCATTGACCTAAACTCCCAGAGGCCTTCACGACAACCAAAGGGGTTGTCAGTTACTCATCTACTGAAGAACATTCTTCACTAACTAGCCCCTGAGTAATCGCTAACCCCGGGGTAATAACTAACCCTTGAGTAATCCTGGGCTCAGCGCCAGGAATAATCTATTGAAAACATCTTGACCTTAGAGATGTCTGGGAAACTGAGTAACAGGTAGTTAACTAACCGCTAAATTCTGCTTCTGTAACATGCTTGCTTACAAGTAGCATCCCCCTTACAAAATGCTATAGAAAGGAGCCATTTTAGCTCTCCGGGGCCGCAGTTAACTCCTATGTGAGACATACTGCAGGTGCCTGCAGACTTAGCTCAATAAACTCCTTTTATTAAACCCCATCTCGGCGTCTGAGTTTGGTCGATCTCCTGGGTTACAACATTTGGAGGCCCCAGCGAGATCACCTCGAGGTCCCCCTCTAAGAGGGTTCGACCTCCTCAGGCACAAGGCGAGGTGCCTACATCCTCGCCTCTACAAATTTGATCTTCTGGCTGCGGCCAGATTCAGCTTAGGGTCTTCGCGCCACGTGGTCTTGGTAAGTGGATCGATCCATTTGTTTCTCTGTGTCTTTGGCTCCGGAGCATTTGGCGAGGCTGTACAGGCGGGACGCCGCACACTGTCTGCCTCTAATCAGAGTCAGGATGCTGACTTCTGATTTTGGAAGCCTAGGTACTTCACTTTGAAGGTGTGTGTGTTCCGTGAGGGTGTGAGACTAGCCTCAGTGATTGTTCTTGTTTGTCTTCTGATTTCGTGTTCTTGTATGTTCAGCCTCTCTTTCTGCTCTAACTGTTTCACTTTCAGGAGAGACGCCATGGGCCAAGGACCATCCAGGAAACCGACCCCCCTTAAATGTCTGCTCTCTAACTTTTCCGATTTTCTCAAAAGGTCCTGTAATTACGGGAAGCCAGCAGACCCCGGCTTCCTGAGGACGCTATGTGAACTAGAGTGGCCAACCTTGGGGTGGAATGGCCCTCGGAGGGGAGTTTTGACCCTAACCTCCTCTTCGCCATGCGTTCGGTTGTCTATCGGGTCCCTCACCCAGATCAACGGGTATATATAGATGTCTGGATTGACATAGTATTAGACAAGCCTCCCTATATAACAAAATGCGGAAGGGAGAAGCCCCAAAAGGGAATGAAAGCTAAGGTAGGAAACCATACCATCATGGTTGCAGCCCCAAAGGAGCGACCGCGGGGGGCAACCAAGGAGAGCCAACCAGAATCCCCTGGGAAAGCACCCAAACCCTGGTTATATCCGGTCCTTCCAGGGAATCCTGAGGAATCGCTCCTAGAAGTAATGATGCCCCCGCCTTATGCGGGAAACACCTCGGGCAGGAAGGCAATGGCACCCTCAGACGAGCCTCAGGCAAGAGCCCCAGGCCTGGCTGACGCCAGACTTTTGAGTCCCTCACATACACTGACGGCACCTTTTATCAACCGGCCTGGGAACCGGACACCTCAGTCCCGAAGCTCCCATTACGAGAGGTGCCCGCTGCGCCCGGCTCTATGGGCCCGGCACGAATGATCTATATCCCTTTTTCAACTAGCGATTTATATAATTGGAAACAACAAAACCCCCCTTTCTTGGAGCAACCACAAGCTCTGATAAGTTTATTGGAGTCTGTATTCCGGACCCACCAACCCACTTGGGATGATTGTCAACAGATCTTACAAACTTTGTTCACCTCAGAGGAGAGGGAGAGGATACGCACTGAGGCAATTAAGGCTGTGGTCGGGGATGACGCTAGCCCTGAGGACTTAGATGATGAACTGCCTCAACGACCCCCAGAATGAGATCCAAACACTGGGGAGGGGATGCAGAGGTTACGCACTTATCACCGAAACCTCCTCAGGGGTCTAAGGGGCGCTGCTAAGAAACCCACCAATTTAGCAAAAGTAGCAGCCACTATGCAAGGGAAGGACGAGTCTCCCACGGCCTTTTTAGAAAGATTATTAGAGGCCTACAGAACTTATACCCCCTTAGACCCGGATGCAGATGGGAATAGACGGATGGTCAACATGGCCTTCGTCTCACAGTCAACCCCAGACATCAGAAAGAAACTGCAGAAATTAGAAGGCTTTGAGGGAAAGAATAGAAGTGAGTTACTTGAACTAGCTCAGAAAGTTTTTCAGAACCGGGAGGAGCCCATTAAGGAGCAAACTAGGCAACTGTCTTGAATCTTGCTGGCAACCCCTAACAAGGGACCACTAACCACCTATCAGGGGAATAAGGAACCATCTAAAGGTAGACCCCAACTTAAGAAAAATCAATGCACCTTCTGCAAGGCTATGGGACACTGGAAAAAAGATTGCCCCAAGCTAATGGCAAGAAAAGCACAAGAAACCCCTGCACGCTTACTCCTAGAGACTGAGGAAGATTAGGGGGGTCAGGGTTCCATCAATTTAGGCCCCCAGGAACCCACGATAACCCTGATGATCGAGGGAAAACAAACTGACTTCCTTGTCGACACGGGGGCCACCTATTCGGTCCTGCAGCAGGCCTCTGGAAAGCTCTCCTCCCAAAAGACATCGATTATAGGGGCAACAGGAAAGCCAAAAGCATACCCATGGACTAAGGCCAGAATCACTGATCTCAGGAAGGGCACTATCACTCACTCCTTCCTAGTAATGCCCGACTGCCCCTACCCATTGCTTGGCAGAGACCTGCTAAGAAAGCTGAAAGCAACTATAACTTTTCAAGACAATAGCACAACTCTAAGCCTAGGGAAACAACAACCTTCCACCATCATGGTTATAGTACCCCTTTCTGAGGAATATCTCCTTCAAGAGGAAATGTCACCTCCCACAGGGGAAAGTAACTCACAGGATGTCTTGACTAAATTAGCCATACAGATTCCTGACATATGGGCTAGCCTCTCACCAGCCCCCTATCATTGTGCAATTGGCCAGCACTGCTACTCCCATTCAAGTCAGACAATACCCAATTCCCCAAAAGGCTAAGGAAGGGATTGCCAACTACTTCTCCCCAAAGCCTTGGGAATTGCTCTCATTAGAGATCTCCACTATAGTACTCACCTAGGCACATCTAAATTAATCTCTCTAGTCAGTAGACACTTCTATATTCCAGATCTCAAGACTATAGCAACTTCGGAGGTTACCCGATGTTCTGCCTGTGCACAGGTAAATCCAGGACCTCCCAGACCCCATGGACTTGGGGTCCGAATCAGAGGGCATGAACCAGGTGAGCATTGGAAACTTGATTTTACTGAGATCTCAACCAGCAAATTTGGATTTAAGTACTTACTAGTTTTTGTTGACACCTACTCAGGATGGACTGAGGCTTTTGCCACAAGGCATGAGACTGCTAACATAGCTGCCAGACATCTCCTAACTGGGATCATTCCTAGATTTGGCCTGCCCTTAGTACTGGGGTCAGACAATGGGCCGGATTTCATAGCCAAAATTTCCAAATTAATAGCAGAAACTCTCAGAATAGGCTGGAAATTACATTGTGCCTATAGACCCCCAAAACTCAGGTCAGGTAGAGAGAATGAATAGAACTCTTAAGGAGACTATTACCAAACTTAAGATTGAAACCGGTGATAATTGGGTAAACCTCTGGCCGTTTGCTCTGTTGCGCACCCGAGGCACCCCATATCTCAAGAACCTTATCCCTTATGAAATCATCTATGGGAGACCACCACCTATTATCCCTAAGATTCACTATGACCACATAGGCGAATTATCTAACCAGGGGCTTCTCAAGTCTTTGCAGGCCATCGAAGTCATCAGAAGAGAGGCCCGCCTCTCAGCCAAGGAAAGAAAACAACCCACTGAAGCAGAACCACCCCCACTGGACATTGAGCCTGGTGACTGGATTTGGATCAAAAAGTTTAACAAGGAAACCCTCGAACCTACCTGAGATGGGCCCCACTTGGTAATTCTGACAACCCCCACAGCCTTTAAGGTGTCTAATAAGAGACCGTGGATTCACCACATCCAGGTAAAGAAAGCACAACCTGATCAGATCCCAAAGAAATGGGCTCTTTTCAAGGATCCCACAGACCCTCTAAAACTCAAGTTTACTGCATCCTCTTGAGTTTGTTATGGGTCCCTACCCTCTGCAGCATTCCAACTAAACATACCTGGATCCTCACCAGGACTAGAGATGGCTCTAGGCTAGCCGTCAATGAAACCTTCCAAACCTCCTAGGTAACCCTTAAGATTGACTTTTCACAATTCTTCGATGACAACCTCTGTCATGGAGAATTTGGTTCTCTCCACACAACCCAACCAATAACTCTCTTTGGCTCAGCAAGTAAAACTTCAGTCTGTAACCTGGGATACCTTAACCATGTCCTATGGAGCACTCAGCATTATGGTTGTCCCGAGAACCCATTCCCCAGGCATATGAGGGCTACATGTGGTGGACCAGGAGAATTTTATTGTAAGGCCTGGGGTTGTGAGACCCTCGGATGGTCACCAGGGGGCGGCAATGATGATGATATAACCCTCCTGCGGGACCGCACACCCCATACCCACAAGGGACAAGATGGAATAGACCCTACTTGCAAGAACCAAACTTGTAACCCCACCACTATTACTATAAAACAGCCCCTAAACTCAGCCTGGCTCACTGGAAAAACATGGGGATTGAGACTATATCTCACTGGATACGACATTGGTACCTTATTCACCATCCAGCGACTTCCCTGGGTTCCTTCTTGGAGGGACCTGCCCAACCCTGCCGGGGGTCTACCCCCACGGCTTCAACCCAGTAACACCCACAGAGTCTCTAGAGAGCCGGAATAGGACAACAGCTCCAGCTTCTGGGTCCCCTCAGGTGCCAACGCCACACCCCCTCAATTCCTTTAGCAACTCGCTTCTAACCATGTTAGATTCTGTTTTCTCCCTCTTAAATTGTTCTCAACCTAACACCACCAAAGACTGCTGGCTCTGTGTAGATCCAGCACCACCCTACTATGTGGGTATTGGGGCAAATGCCACGGGTACTCTTGCACCCATGAACCAAACCAGACTCACCTGGGGAAGGAACCCTAGCCAACTGTGCCCGAGCCGGCAAGCTCACCCTAGGAGATCTTCAAGGACAGGGGACCTGCTTCATCCTTGGAAACCTTGACCTCCAAGCTTCGCCATACAAGGACAACTGCCTGACCAACACCTCTCTGCGAGCCGAAGGCTCACCCTCATGGACTCTGATTGCACCTAGCGGGACTTGGTTTGCATGCTTATCAGGTATCCACCGTTGCATTCGCCCCGGAAATCATTTAGATCTTTGTGTTATCTATATAGTTCCCCAGGTATACCTATATGCAGGACCCACAGGTGCAGCCCATTTTCGAGCCTCAGACTATCATTCTAGACTCCAGAAATGTATACCCATTCTGATCCCTGTACTGGCTACCCTTGGTATTGCCGGCTCCGCTGCCCTAGGGGCGACAGCCCTCATTAAGAATGACCTTGCCCTTCGTGATCTGTCAGCCACGTTCTCCCGCGATATAGAATTGCTCCAAACCCAAGTCAAATACCTTGAAAAACATGTTGACTCCCTAGCCGAAGGGGCCCTCCAAAATCGCAGAGGTCTATATCTGATCTTTCCCAAACAGGGAGGCCTCTGTGCTGCCCTAGGAGAGACCTGTTGTTTCTATGCTAACCACTCAGGTATCATCAGACAATCTATGCAAGAGCTGCAAAAGCGATTACGAGATAGAGAGAGAGAGAAGAACTTACCTCCACCTCATGGTATGAGAGTATGTTCAATTGGTCTCCCTGGCTGACCACCCTACTCACAGCTTTAGTGGGTCCACTCCTCCTCTTATTCATAGCCTTAGCCTGCGGACTTATCATCCTTAACAGAATCACTGCATTTGTCAAGGAGCGGGTCCAACCAATTAAGCTTATGGTACTAGCCCAACAGCAACATTACCAACACTTACCCCTGATCGATGACTAATATGAATCAAGGATTTGATTAATTCACCAGAAGAAGTGGGGAATGTTATAACTCAGTGCCATTGACCTAAACTTCCAGAGGCCTTCACGACGACCAAAGGGGTTATCAGTTACTCATCTACTGAAGAACATTCTTCACTAACTAGCCCCTGAGTAATTGCTAACCCCAGGGTAATAACTAACCCTTGAGTAATCCTGGGCTCGGCGCCAGGAATAATCTATTGAAAACATCTTGACCTTAGAGATGTCTGGGAAACTGAGTAACAGGTAATTAACTAACCGCTAAATTAGCTTCTGTAACATGCTTGCTTACACGTAGCACCCCCCTTACAAAATGCTATAGAAAGGAGCCATTTTAGCTCTCCGGGGCCGCAGTTACTCCTCTGTGAGATATACTGCAGGTGCCTGTGGACTTAGCTCAATAAACTCCTTTTATTAAACCCCATCTCAGCGTCTGAGTTTGGTCGATCTCCTGGGTTACAACACGATGTTATTTTTGAAACCATGTATGCTTGTATATGAAAAGGATTAGAATATGCACAAAGATACTTCCTTTAAACAGAACATCTCAATAAAACTAGTATACCATTTTATCACAGAAGCAAAACAATCTTTCTCTTCTTGTTTGGGGACATTTTGGACTGCTTACACGAAGAGCTCTGAAATGACCTTTAGTTTTAGTTTCTGAAATTATCAATGCAGATTATAATAAACTTGAAGACACTGTAGGTATAAAGTAGATATAAACACATCAGCTTATTACAATGGACTACTGATACAAATATTAACTAGCCACTTGTTTGAAAACTTAAAATGAATAACACAACTTACTGTAGTATTTTAGGAAGGCAGAGCTGAATTGTATCACATCCACTAAAATAGTTTATCCAATCGGTCAAAGAGCAAAATATGCATTATCTATATATAAGCAATTAACATTATTCACAGTCCATACCTTATACCATAGGATCTCAGGTTCTCTGGTTGGTAGTAAAAAATCTTCTATGTCACGGCATGAAATTTCCTTGCTTTTGCTAAGTTCAGCTTTATCAAAGTACTTCATCTTGGAATTGTAGCAGAGTCCAGTGTCATTTTCACCCACTGTCAGCGAGATGGATACTTTCATACAATAAGTGGAGTTTCTGTAAGGAAGCAGAATAAATATGGTAGCCTAAACCTGGTGTGAATAAAAAGCAAGTTCTGCCAAGGCAGTGTGTTGAGAGAGAGAGAGAAAGAGAGAAGTAAAAACTCCACTGATTGATTAATGTTACAATGTTATGGCATTGTGAGTTATTCCACAGGGCTCTCTCTTGTCACCCAGCTAAACAGCTAAACAATGCTTGGAATCATTTGTATACTTTTCATTATTGGAAAGTTATTTTTGTATTATATACAAGCTTGGTTTGAAAAAGTGTTAACAGAGATTTTTGTGAAACCTGAGCTTATGCAAAATTGGCAAACTCAACAGAGAAGTAGAAAAATACTGACCTATTAAACTTAATGGAAAAAAAAAAAAAAAAAACAGAAAAAAGCCTGCTCAATTCTTATAGTACTGGTTGTCTTGGTAAGAAGAGAGGTTATCAATGAGTCTGGGCAGAAGACAGTATTAGATAAAAGCATTGCGAAGTCACTCTCTTTACAGACCCATATCCATTTGGGTTAGACCCATATCCATTTGGGTTGTCATACAGAAGAACATTCTAATGTATTATGTAAGGACAACTCCATCCTGTAGATGCTACAGAATCATTTCATTAAATCAGTGTCTCCTTTTACTCTTTGCTGATTCCCAAAAATAGGTATATAACTTAGAATACATGAGAAGAGAAATCATGTTCAGAAATCTCTTTAAATAATTGGGACCAGAGGAAATTTTCTAATAAATTGAACCATTTCTTTTTGCTATTTCTGTCTCTGGATACCAATAATGAACACCAATAATGTATCCTGTATGGTGCCAGGCAGTAAGAATAAAGAAAGAATTAAAACACCAGATGCAAGGTTTTGTAAAGACAACTTATTTGCCGTGTGCCCAATGACTTATTTGTGTACTCAGCCATCAAATTCCTGCATTTGAGTTTCATTGCTTATTACCTTTGCAATTTTGGGCAACTCATTCAACAATTCCTCTGAACCTCTCAGGTAGATTGTAGGGACAACACTTACTTGAGTACTAAATGTGATACTAAGCAAAAGTTTGTTTGGCCTGCCATAGGATCTCAGTGATACTAGTTCCTCTCTGCTCTGCATTGGTGCACATGAACCACAGCCCCCAAATCCTCCTTCTTATTCAGTCAGGATGTTTTGATGTTTAAACAGCAACTTGATTTAGATTCTTATCTTTTTTTAATGCTAATATGACATAATGAGAATGGCCAGCACATAGCTAGTTATGGTATCATAAAAAATATATTTGATATGTGTCCCAGGTTCCTGGCAGAGATCTCTTAAAACTCTTAAAATTTCCTGAGTGACAAAAGTGCCTTTTGTTATTCATTAAGACCCCCCCACCTTTTAATGACAACTGAATGTATGCTAATAAGCTGATTTAGGGCAGAGACCCTAGATAGCTTCAGGATGTGGCTGGTCAAACAGAATGAATAAGTGATCAGAGGGTTAGAACATTAATCCCCACCCACTGACCTTCAGGGAAGAGGGCAGGTGCTAGAGATTAAATTCTATAAAAACTCTTGAACAAAATGATTTAATGAGCTTCAGGGTTCTTGAACATATGGAGATTTTAGAAGTATGGCAAACCCAGAGAGAGCATGGAAGCTCTGTGCCTCTTCCCTCATACCTTGCCCTACACATCTCTTCCATCTGGCTATTCATTTGTATCACTGAATTACCTTTTGTAATAAATCAACAATAGTAAGTAAACTGTTCTCCTGAGTTCTGTGAGCCATTCTAGCAAATAACTGAATCTCAGGAGGGGTTGTGGAAATCTCTGATTTGCAGCTGGTCAGTGAAAGGCGCAGGTGACAACCTGGACTTGCAATTGGCATCTGAATTGTAGGGGGGCAATTGTGGGGAACTGAGCCCTTTATCTGATGCTAACTCCAGGTTGATAGTGTCAGAACTGAATTGAATTGTGGGACATCCAGTTGGTGTTGCAGAATTGCTTAGTGTGGGCAAAACCCCACACATCTTGTATCAGAAGTGTTGAGAAATAGAAGAGAAAAACAAAGTTTTCCTTTCCAATAAATTATTCAGCTTTATATTGGGAAACAAATTTTCCACAAAATCATAATTTAGAATTATTGAATGTATTTTTGTTAGCTTTGTATAATATGTAGTCTAAAAGTAGATCTAAAATAATTAATGGGTGAAACCATTAATAATTAAACAAAGGCAATCAGTAGCCTGAATAAGTCCTGAGAGAATGTTTCAGGGAATTTGCTAGAATGATAAGACATATCCCCTACCCTCAGCCACTCACAGTCCAGGAGAAGTGAAATACAAGTAAATAGCTGAAATTCAATGTGATAGGTACTACAAAGACCCATGTATTACCACAGCAGTGTCAAAGAAAGAAGCAAGAAGCTTCATAAATTGTGATACTTAGTTTTCTTAAAGAATGAATAAGACATAAACAGTATTCAGAGAGGCTATTTCATGGATTAGTATGCACAAAGGCTTGAAGGCATGAAACAACTTGACATGTTTCAGGAATTGCAAATAATTTGGTGTGGCTGGATTATAAAGCAGTTATAGTGGAACAGCTGGAACTGAGACTAGAGAGGTATGCAAGAGCCAGACTAAAAGTCATGTTAGCCAGGCCAAAGTGTTTGGACTTTGTGTTGGGAAATAATAAAATTGTGTTTTTGAAAAAATTTATTTTTTTCTGATTTGAGTGAGAAAAATGGATTGGACTAGAAAGAAGAGTAAGTGCAATGAGACAAATTAGAAACCAACTGCATTCATTCAGCATGAAGATGGCAGTTCCAACAAAGGCAATGCCCGTTGAGACAGAAATGAGAAATTGTGTTCAAAATATATTTAAGATACAGAATCAATGGGACACTGAAGGAGCAAAGGAAAGAGAGAGACATACAAGATGAAGAATTTTGCTCATATAAGTATGTGAAAGGTAGAGTCAATATTTCAGCATGGAAAATACTGAAAAAGAAACAGCTTTGAGAGAAAAGACAGCATGTTAAATTTTAGCTTGAGCTTCACAACCAAGTGGGAAAAAAATCATCTTCAGATTTCCCAGAAATATTGCTCATGCATTATTTATTAATTTTACTCCAGTACAGACCAGAGCATGCTCTTCCAAGGCTCATTTTAAGATATTTTTCTAGAAAAAATAATTATCAAAGTTAAGCCATTAACTACCTTGGGACACACTCCAAATGTTTCTTAGAAAAATATTCAGATTTTGGAATAATACTGATATTTGTACAACATGGTAGAATTCTTAAAGAACAGACTTTTCTAAGACATAAATCAGTGAATTCTAATTTTGAAACTTACATGTTAATCTTTTAAATTCATGAGTCTTAGGTTTTCTTTCTCCTCATACTACTGATTTCTGTTGCTTAAAGGTTTTATCACACCTCTCTTTATATCAAACATCAGGCTTTTAAAATTTATTATTATTGCCCATGTAGAGTTAAGAACTGGAGCTCTAAGACCAACTGTAGAGGTTCATATTCCAGCTCAATCACTCATTACTTTTATTTTATTTATTTTTTTATACATTTTGCTTCTTTTTTTTTTTATCCTCACCTGAGGACATTTTTCCATTTTTTGTTCAGAAAAGGTGGGAGGGAGAGAGAGGAAGAGAGAGAGAGAGAGAGAGAGAGAGAGAGAGAGAGAGACATCGATGTTAAAGGAACACATCGAGTGGCTGCCACCTGCACAATCAACCAGGGCCAGGGACAAACTGCAACTGAGGTACGCACCTTTAGCGGGAACCAAACCCGGATCTCTCTGGACCACAGGCTGACACTCTAACCGCTGAGACAAACCAGCCAGGGCCACTCATTACTTTTACAATTAAGGAAAGTTAGCCCGACTGGTGTGGCTCAGTGGTTGAGTATCAACCCATGCATCAAGAGGTCACCAGTTTGATCCCTGGTCAGGGCACATGCCCAGGTTGTGGGCCTGATCCCCAGTGGGGGGGTGTGCAGGAGGCAGCCAGTTGATGTTCTCTCTCATCGATGTTTCTATCTCTCCCTTCCCCTCTCTTTAAAAATCAATAAAAAAAAAAATAATGTTTTAAATTAAGGAAAGTTAACTGACTCCTTGTGCTTCTGCATTCTTGTTTTGTACAAGGAAAAAATAAAATGGAAGACCCCATAGGTGGTTGTGGAAATCAAATGTGTTAGAACATATAAAGAGCTGAGAACAGTGACAGTTTTCTGGTGAGCACACAGTTCTTCTTAGATCTTATTATCAGTACTACATCCTTTTTTCCTACTTCCTTTATATTTCCATTTTGCAGTATGGGTACACAGTGTTTGTTAACAAGGTAGGTTAGATACACAGCATCACCATGATGATGCTTTCAGTTCTTCGGTGTTTAATTAGTGTAAAGAATAAGAATTCAGAAAGATGCTTATTTTTTCATCTGGAATATGTGAGTGTGCTGGACAAGAATGAGTAAACTTGATGAAAACTGTACACTCCTCACCCAAGCCATGCTCCTGTTCTATAAATGCAATGGAGCCCCAAATTCCAAAATGTAGCTCTACACTAGCACACTTAGGTATTCTTTCTTCCCTAACTTTGATTCCCCAGCCCTGTGAGGTGACTGCTGATTTACAAGGGTCTGGTAATGTTTGGAATTCCCAACTCCCCAGGATAGCACCATTTTCAAATTACTTTTGAATTTTTTTTTTAATTTTATTTTTGTTACAGATGTTTCTCCTTTTTTACCCCATTGACACCCTCCTCCTCATCCCCCCACCTGCCTCGTCCCTGGCTTTGTTGTCCATGTCCATTGGTTATGCATACATGCATATAAGTTCTGTGGTTTATCTCTTCCCACCCCCCACCACCCCCTCTTCTGAGGGTTGTCAGTCTGTACCTTACTTCCGTGTTTCTGGGACTACCCTATTCCTCAGACTGTTATATTCATTATATTCCATATATAAGTGAGATCATGTGGTATTTGTCTTTTTCTGCTTGGCTTCTTTCACTTAGGATAATACTTCCCAGGTCCCTCCATGTCGTCTGAAATGATAAGAGATCTTTCTTTCTTACAGCTGCATAGTACTCCATTGTGTATATGTACCACTGCTTTTTTATCCATTCATCTACTGATGGACACTTGGGCTCTTTCCAGATCTTAGCTATTGTAAATAGTGATGCTATGAACATGGGGGTACATATATTCTTTCTGATGGGGGTTTCAGGCTTCTTAGGGTATATTCCTAGAAGCAGGATCACTGGGTCAAATGGCAATTCAATTTTTAATTTTTTGAGGTAACACTATATTGTTTTCCATAGTGGCTGCACCAGTTTGCATTCCCACCAGCAGTGTACTAGAGTCCCCTTTTCTCCACACCCTCGCCAACAATGTGGGAATAGAGGGATCATATATCGACATAATACATGCCATATATGAAAGACCTACAGCCAACATTATACTCAATGGGCATAAACTAAAAACATTTCCCTTAAGAACAGGAACAAGACAGGGATGTCCACTTTTGCCACTCTTATTTAATATTTTACTGGAAGTCTTAGCCACAGCAATCAGACAGGAAGAAAAAATAGCAGGGATCCAAATTGGAAAGGAGGAAGTGAAACTGCCATTATTTGCAGATGACATATTATACATAGAAAACCCTAAAGACTCCATCAAAAATATACTAGACTTAATAAATGCATTGGGCAAAATAGCAGGATACAAAATTAATGTCAAGAAATCGACAGCATTCATATACACCAATGATGAACTCACAGAAAGAGAAATTGAAAAAACAATCCCATTTACCATCGCGGCAAAAAAATTAAGATACCGAGGAATAAACTTAACCAAAGAAGTAAAGGACCTATTTGCAGAAAACTACAGGGCATTGAAAAAAGAAATAGAGGAAGATATAAAAAAGTGGAAGCACATACCTTGTTCATGGATTGGAAGAATTAACATCATTAAAATGTCCATATTACCCAAAGCAATCTATAGATTCAGTGCAATCCCCATCAAAACACCAATGACATATTTCACAGAACTAGAACAAATACTTCAAAAGTTCATATGGAACCAAAAAGAACCCCAAATAGCGACAGCAATTTTGAAAAAGAAGGACTTTTGAAGTTTTAATACCTGTTTACTGTTTCTGTTCATCAAGAGTTTATTTTAAAAGCTAGAATAAAGCAGCAACCAATGAATGCTATAGTCTTATTTACTGAGAAAAGCTAGAGGAAGCAAGCAACCTGTGGCACATTAATATACATATGATCCCCCTGAGGGTAATTACACACTGTTGAAGTAAAGAGTACCATCCACCATCATCAACTTTGCAGCATGACTGCTATGGTGCTTCACTCCCTGCAGTCAGAGAAATACTGTGGAATGGGATAACTGGGGTAAAGGAGACTGTTTCTACAGTTCTGGTAAAATCATTAGTGTGTATTGACTCAGCTTCTATTGTATAGAACATAAAAGGTGCAATCCAGGCAAACAGTTCAATCATAACTGTTTCAATGTTTATAAAATTGCTGCAGAGGTAGGATATACATGCATGTGCAGAAAGCAGTTTATAATTGAGAGTCAACACTCAATTATCCATTCCAACAAAGAAATGTTAATGTGAATTTTTGAAAAGACCTAGTTTTCTCTGTCAGGGGTGATCCTGCAGTACACACAATGTATTGTACAAATAATTTGGACAGTTACTTCTTTCAACCTCCTGAGATTACAGCAAAGGAACACATTGCCTAAAGAAGTCAATGATTGCCCTGGCCAGTTTGGCTCAGCGGTTAGAGCGTCAGCCTGCGGTCCACAGAGACCCGGGTTCGGTTCCTGCTAAGGGCATGTACCTTAGCTGCAGTTTGTCCCCGGCCCTGGTTGGGTCGTGTGGGTGGTGGCCACTCGATGTGTCCCTTTCACATCGATGTTTCTCTCTCTTCCTCTCTCTCCTTCCCACTCTATCTGAGTAAAAAATGGAAAAATGTCCTCGGGTGAGGATAAAAAAAAAAAAAAAGAAGTCAATGATTTATCCAAATTCTCCTATCTAATTAATGGCAGAAATGGGATTAGAACCCATGTTTCCTAACTTCTAATTAATTGGTCTCTTCTACATGCTACTAGAGGTAACGAGTGCTGGGTTAGCACACATAACCATATATATAGCAGTGTTTGTAACAAAAATAAAAACATTACCTACTCTTAGCCTCTGATTTTATATTATTTTACTTTCCAAAACAGGTATCTTCTGGAGAAAGGCAGAATATGTTCTACTTGGATTTCCTTGAAAATATTGGTCCTTAATCTTCCCAAAATCTAATAAGAACTAAAAGGGAAGAAGCAGCAGGTCTTTAAAAAATGTCATGGTTTCTTTAGCTCTTTCCACTGCATCCTTTTGACATACATACACTTGTAAAAGAATTGGCTTCTAAAAGGACTGGCTTAGGGTCTTGTCTTATTAGGGAGAAAAAAAAAACCTCTAAGTACAGTAAAAATATTGGGAACTAAAAAATTTTTGGACATAATCAAAAAGCAAATATATGGCAGAAAAATAAAATTAACATGATCTCTGTAAGTCCTGTCTCTGGAAATAAAACAATGTGTTGAAACTCTCCACAGATTTCTTTAGAAGGGCACTTCTTGGAAACACGGAAAGACTCTGAAATTGGCATACATGGGAGCTATCAGATATTTTAAATTTTATTTTTTAAAAGATGACAATGCTATACAATTACAGATTGAAGTGTGGGAATTTGGGTAGTGCAGGCAAGAGGTAAGAAAGGAAAATATACGTGAGAAGTGAAATTTTGTATTACATGATTAGCTAATAGAGTACATTCAAATCTGTTACACCATACCTAAAGATAGCACAGTTTCGATTATTCTGTAATCACATCTCCTATGCATGATAATGCATAACGTTCAGTGTCTCTCTCTTACCCTGAAAGAATCACCAATAACATGATTATTAAATATATCCTCTAACGGTGTCACTAAACAGTTGTCCTGTATATTACATTAATTCTCAGGTCCCTAGGGGAAATAATAACATTTCTATAATGTTTGGAAATCTTTTCCCACTTTTTGAAATGCTCAGAAAAACAGTCAGGCATTTGATTAATGTTTTTAAAGAATTAAGTTGTTTTGTTTCTATGTTTTAAATGGTTTACTCTAACCCTTATTTGACATTTTTCAAGTGACATTCTTTTGTACATAAATTGTTTGTAAAAATATATAAGCACACTGTATTTTTGAAGTTTCATAAATGCTTGGGAACTGAAAAGCAGCACAGAGGGAAAACAGATCTGAAAGTTCAGTTACTACAGACCTGAGCACAACTGAACTGGTCTGGAAGGTGGTTCCTTAACCACAAATTTGACCATGGTGTTTAATCATTATTTGTGAAAATAGTGTGCATTGGGAACCAAAAATATAGAGGGAACATCTTACAGTTTGTTAAGCAAGAAATATTCTTTGATAATTTATTTTTAATCTTAAAAGTCGTATAATATTCCCTGTATTTGAAGATTTTTTTCTGTCTTATGATGATGCCTGAAGCTATGCATGTGGCCCCTCTGTTATATGTTACATTTTTTTTTTCTTCTAACAAGCTTTTATTGACTTTTATTTTCACTCTCTCCCATGAAAATATCAGCTAGAATAATAGTTTTTTTTTTTAAGTTCTGTGTCCTTTAATTTTCTCTGCTTCATCTGTGGTCAATTTATATATTCATTTGTTTGTTTGTTTCTATTGGTCCTCCCTTTCATTTAGTTGTATTTCCTCAAATATCTGATGATCTTTCGTTGTCCATTTATGTGAATGAGAAACTCAGTTGATTATCTGGTAGCTGATATTGGTTGTTTCCTTTTGAATGGCACAGTTGATTGCAGGGCTCATATAACTGGGAACAGCCTGTCCCCTGGGAAGCTTCCCTTCATGGTGCCTGGGCATAGAGCAGGCAGGTAAACTGGAATTCTCAGATGCTAAAATAAGAAGGGCCTTTCTCTGGCAGTGCCATTCTTTAGTGTTTCTTCCTCCTGGACATGGTCGCCTTATTCCTTTAGTTTGGCTGCATCTCTCTCTCAGACCTCTGTACCCTCACCAGGAACTGTCTCCTACCCGATGTATCACTTTCTTAATAATGTATCTTGAGAATATTAGCCTCAGGTGAATGTTGCTTTTCTAATTCAATTGTTAGGGCTGTTGCTCTAAATAAATTATTATCCACTTTATTTCCATAGTGCTTTGTTCAGTGTTTGGTATTTGTTCACTCTATTTTTAGAATTTCAATGGATCTTGTGTTACCTTCTCAATGTTTTTCTCGTGTACATATTTTGAGTCTCCTCAACTCTTGTTCATCCCAACCCATTAATTAATTTTTTAAATTTATCTTTATTGTTGAAAATATTACATGTCCTCTCTTTTTTCCTCCATTGATCCCCATCATTCCACTCCTGCCCACCTCCTGCCCTCACCACACTATTGTCAGTGTCCATTGGTTATGCATATATTGATTTCTTTCTTCTGGGTGGACCTCTCAATTTCTGGTCTGCTGATGGTGACTTTTCTTGCTTGCCAGTGTTGACATGACTACACCTATACACATTCTTTGCAAATTCTATCTGGTGGCTTTATAGATGGAGAATCTCAATTGCTGGGAAAACGCCTCTCATACTAAAAAGCACATCTGGCATCAAAGATTGCTGGAACTATGGATTTGCCAATAATTCTGGGAGCTCACCCACTCTAGGGGCATCTTAGAGTCACACTCGTTGAAACAGACTTATGTTATCTTTCTTACACACACTATGCTTACAGCTACTGATGCTAAATGTGAAATTTGTTTGGATTAGGTTTTCTCTTCAGAAGAGCTCTGGTGCACATAGTAATTTACCTGGGGTTGAAATCAACCTGTAAAAAGATTCGAGTGAGAACACTGACAAATGATAAAACCTGAAAATGCCAGTTTCTTCCCTTCAAATACTTTTAAAATACTTTTAAAAATTTAACTGGTAAATTGAACTTCATCTATGGTCTCCTACCAACTATACAGTCAAAATAATTATTTCCTTTTTTTTGAGTGGAAAATTATTAACATGATTTTACCATTTTATTTTTTATCCTAATATTCCTGGAATATTGAGGAATAATAAAGTTGAAGGGGTGTCATGTGCGAAATTCCAGTCCAGAATTTCTCTGGGCATGAGAACTTTTAAAGTTTACCACTATAGACCCCAAGGTCTCCTTCCAGACCTCTTCTTGAGGGAAAAGAAAAGACAGAGAGGGAGGAAATAGAAACATGTGATTGAAGGAAAATGAGGCTCAGGGTGTGGCTTAAGGTCATATAAATTACAAATCATTTCTTCAGGGAAGCCTATAGTTGACCTCTTCAATCTTTAGCCACCTTATCCATTTATTTTCTTCATAATAATTACAATTAATTATTTAGCTGTCTCTTTTTCTAATCCATATTCTTCTCATAATATGTAAAATAAGCAAGTTGTTATATGCTGTTTGAATTCAGAGGCTTACTTTTTTAACTGAGGTAAAATTCACGCAACATAAAATTAACCATTAACCATTTGATAGTATACAATTAAGTATCATTTAGTACATTCATAATGTTACACAACCATCACCTCTATCTATTTCTAAGTCATTTTCATCAGTCCAAAAGGAAATCCATACCCAATTAACAATCAATCCCCATTTCCCTATCTCTACAACCCCTGGCAACCACCGATCTGCTCCTATCTTCATGTATTTGCTTATTCAGAGTATTTCATATAAAGGAATCATACAACATGTAGACTTTTGTTTCTGACTTCTTTCACTTCGCATCATTAGTTCAAGGATTGTCAATGTTATAGTATGCATCATTCCTTTTATTGGCTGAATAACAGCCCATTGTAGGGACATACCATATTTATTTGACTTAGGTTTGTTTCCATATTTTGGTTATTGAGAATAATGCTGCTTGTTATATACCTAGTGATGGTAACATTGGGTCATGTGGTTATTCTGCATTTACCATTTTGATGAATCGGGACTTTTTAAAAAATCTCTTAAATTATTTGTCCCCTTCTGAACACTCCAGTTACTGCTGGTGCATAGATAATAATCTATTACAGGAATTTGTTCACTGTGATGGCCTATTGAGACTAAGGACTTAAAAAGCCTCATGATTTCCATAATTGCCTAGAACAGTGCCAGACACATATAGTAAGCACAGTCAATAGATATTTGTTCAATGAAGGAATTAACTATTATTTAATGATTACATAATTCTGATTGCATTTATTTTTTGCTAATCCCTCTAAACAGCTCTCACCTACACTCACCATACTATTTTTTAGCCCTTTTCGTTATATGCTTCTTTGACATAGTATAGTTTCTGATAGTGGTTGTGTTTTCCAAGTTAGACAAAAATTATAACATAGCTATAAAAATTCCCTGGCCCTGAAAAGCTACCTGAAATCACCTGATTATCACCTTCTCCCACCTTGCATATAACAGACCCTTTCTTAATGGTAGCTGAAATTATTGATTTGAGAGATAAGAGAAAGAAGCATAAATGAGTGGGCCCCATTTGGGTCAGTTGTAAATCACTTTTTTCTCTCCAAGCATTACACAGGTAGCTTTTTCTAAAGTGATTGTAATAGTTCTGGTTCTGTTAAATCTTGCTCCTGGATCCATGTGGAGAAGATGTATGTGACTTAGGATCCAGATGCTCAACTAATCCTACACCCCACTCTGTCATTGTTGAACCTCAGTGGAAAGTGGGGAGAGGGTGCAGAAGAGATAAACCAAATAATTTATATGCATTTATGCATAACCAATGGACACAGACAATAGTGTGGTGAAGGTGGAGGGGGTGGCGGGAGAAGGAGGAGGGGGTCAATAGGGGAAAAGGAGGGAGATATCTGTAGTACTTTCTACAATAAAGATAAGTTAAAAAACTAGAGAAATAAAAAATAAAATAAAAATCCCAGGGAAACTTTTAATAGAGTGAAGCAAAAACTATATTGATCTTCATTCAAAAATTTTTTTTCCTTTTATTGATTTTAGAGAGAGAAGAACTGAGAGTGAGAGAGAGATAGAAACATCAATGAGAGAGAGCATCAATTGGCCGCCTCCTGCATGCCCCGCACTGAAGATAAGGCCTACAACCTGGGCATGTGTCCTGACCAAGAATTGAACTGGCAACCTCTTGGTGCATGGATGATGGGTCATTGCTCAACCACTGAGCCACACTGGCCAGACTATATTGATCTTTAAAGAAGACAGAAAACACTCAGGACTGGCCAGTTTAGCTCAACAGTTAGAGTGTTTGCCCGCAGACCAATGAGTCACGGGTTCAATTCCTGTCAAGGGCATTTGCCTCAGTTGTGGTTTGTCCCTGGCCCTGGTCAGTTGTGCGGGAGGCAACTAATCGATGTGGCTCTATCACATCAATGTTTCTCTCTGTCTCTCTCTCTCCCTTCTTCCCTCTCTATCTGATAATAAGTAGAAAAATATCCTCAGGTGAGGAATTAAAAAAAAACAATAAAAAAAAAAAAAAAGAAGACAGAGAACATTCAGAGTTCACTGAAATTCCACCCATTCACAAATAGACTATTTTAGAGTCAGATGATTTTTTGACAATCAAAATACATGCCTTTCCCCCTACTGTATGTAAACCAAATTTGGAAAATGTCAGGAAACAACCCACACAATCAGTAATTTTTTTTTCTACTAATACTTTTCTAAATATTTTTTAAATGTCACAATGGCATATGCTTTATTCAGTTTTACTTTTCAGGTCAATATGTCTTTATAATAGCTTTGCTTTCTACTTAAAATATATAAGTAATAAATAAAATTAACTCTGAAAATGATAAATAACCTTAATTATAAAGGGCATTTATATCATATTCTTAACTACATGGATAGGATAAAAACTTGATCTAGTCTGTAAAATTGACAGAGGTGCATATTCCCAGACCCTGGAGACTGGCATATTTTATTTAATTTATTTTTTTAATCTTCACCCAAAGATACTTTTTCTCATATATCTTCAGATAGTGTGGGAGTGGGAGAGGAACAGAGAAGCGGAGAGAGAGAGAGAGATCAATGTGAGAGGGACACATCGACTGGTTGCCTTCCGCACGACCCCCACCAGGGCCGGGGAGGAACTGCAACTGAGGCATTCGCCCTTGGCTGGAATCAAATCTGTGACTCTGGTCCACCGGCCAATGCTCTAACCACTGAGCAACCGGTCAGGACAAGACTGGCATATTTTTAAAGATATAATGTTAACCAAAATTCACAATCAGAGTTTCATGTAAATGTAACCTCTTTGAACTCAGCATATTTAGAAAGTGGCTCAATTTCTGCAGACACACAAAAAGGCAGAACAATGTCTGTTTCCTGGACAACTATTACTCACCCAAGAAACGTTTGGACAAAATTGAAATAAAAGCCAGAAATGCTCCCTGAAGAAGACATTGTAGTCACTTCCCTCAACTTACATGTTTGTAGCACCAGTTTGGTGCTCTAATTTGAAGGTAACACATCAGATCTTGCTTGCTTTTCCCACCACTTTTTAATATCATATTTTTTAATTCTTTCACCTCCATTTTTTTCTATTATGATTGATATAGTTTCTCATTCTATGTAAATTCAGCATACTGTATTGTCTCACACTTCTCAAAGCAAAGCATGTCATTTCATAAAACAAACAAATAAAAATGAACAAACAAAACAAAAACATTAAGGCCAGCAGAGGGCACTCGACACAATACAAGAACGAATATTTAACTATCCTTTATTAAAGTGGTGAGTTAACTATCACATATTGAGCGTGTAAAAATTATTCATTCAGTCAATACACATTTATTGAGCAAAGACTATGTGACTGGCCCAGCTGGGGATAAAGCAGTGGATAAGTATGTGCTTTTATGGAGTTTATATTCTACTGAGATGAAATGGTGGGGGGAAGAACATTGCACAAAAAGCTTTATAAAATCCTACATAAAACCCATTAGGATAGCTATTAATAAAAATATAGAAAACAAGTTTTGGCGAGGATGTGGAGAAACTGGAACCCTTGTTCATTGCTGGTAGGCACGTAAAGTGCTATAGCCAGCCACTGTGGAAACCAGTCTGATGGGTCCTCAAAAATTAAACAGAATTGTCATATGTTTCATATGAATTCTACCCCTGGGTATATAGCTAAAAGAATGGAAAGTAAGGAGTTAAAAAGATACTTGTACACAAATGTTCATACCGGCATTACTCACAATAACCAAAAGGTGCAAGCAACTCAAATGTCCATCAAGAGACACATGGATAAACAAAATATGGTATATACATACAATGGAATATTATTTAGCCTTTTAAAGGAATAGAATTCTGATACATGGCACAACGTGGATAAAGTTTGAAAACATTATGCTAATTGAAATGTCAGACACAAAAGGAAAATATTGAATGACTTCATTTACATTATGTACTTAGAATAAGCAAATTCATAGAGAGAAGAACAGCAGTTCCCTGAGCTGGGTAAGAAGAAGGAATGGGCAGTTATGGTTTAGTTTGTGCAGAGTTTCTGTTTGAAATAATAAAACAATTTCTGGAAATGGATAGTGGCGATAGTTGCACAAGACTATGAATAAACTTAATGCCACTAAATTGTACAATTAATAATATTTAAAACAGTAAACTTTATGTTATATATATTTTACCACAATTAAAACTACATTAAATTATATACTTGAAAGGACTAAACTATATAATAAGTGAATTATATCTTAATAAAGCTATTATTTTTTAAAAACTTATATGCAATACCTCACTTATTCCCACTCTATGTAATCTCGTTCAACCCTCCAACTCACTTTAAATAACATCTTTATGTTTTGTCTCCTGTATTTGTATCTCTAGCTCTAAACTCTCTCTGAACTCTATATTTATATATCCAGTTGCTTATTTATCATACTATTTGAAATCTAAAAAAATTGCTACAGACCTAATGTGCCCCACAAATAAACTTTTACTTTTACCTTCAAATCTGTTCTTACCCTTGTCCACCCTATCTCACTGATAGCCACATCATTCATTGAGTTGTTCAATTAAAATGGCTAGAAATATTTTGACATTATTGTCTTTTTTGTAGTTTGTTTTTATTTATTCATTCATTCATTTACTTTTATTTGCTGTTGAAAGTATTGCTAATGTCCTCCATTTTCCTTCTGTTAAACACATCCATCCAGCCCCGGCCCCACCCCAGGTCTTCATCACACTACTGTCTATGTCCATGGGATGTGTATATATGCATATATGTTCTTTGGTTAATTTCTCCCCCTCACACCCCTCCCCTCAGAGATCTGTCAGTCTTTTCTGTATATCCATGTCTCTGGTCTTATTTTGTTCATCAGTTTATTTTGTTCATTATTTTGCACATATAATTAAGATCATGTGATACTTGTATTTCTCTGTCTTGCTTATTTTGCTTAGCATAATAATATCCAGGTCCATCCATACTGTTGCAAAGGGTAAGAGATCCTTCTTTTTTATAGCTTCATAGTATTCCACTGTGTAAATGTACCACAGCTCTTTTATCCACTCATCTACTGATGGGCATTTGGGTTGTTTCCAGAACTCAACTATTGTATAATGCTGTTATGAACATATGGGTGCATATATTATTTCTGATTGATGTTTCGAGATTCTTAGGATATTTTCCCAGAAGTGTAATCGCTGGGTTAAGTACGATACAATCAAGTGGAATAATTTACTGTGTTCATGGATTGGAAAAAAATAATATCATTAAAATGTCCTTACTACCCAAAGAAATCTATAGATTTAATGTACTCTGTATTAAAATACCTATGGCATATTTCACAGATCTAGAACATACAATGAAAAAAATGCAAACATACATATTCAAAAAAACCTTATATGGAACAACAACAACAACAAAAACAAAAACAAATAGCCACAGCAGTCTGGACAAAGAAGAAAAAAGTAGGAGGGATCACAATACTGGATATCAGGTTACACTACAAAGCCATTGTAATTAAAACAGCCTGGTACTGGCACAAGAACAGGCATGTAGATGAGTGGAACACAACAGAGACCCCTGAAATGGACCCACACCATTATGCTCAATTAACATTTGACAAAGGAGGCAAGAGCATACAATGTAGTAAAGATGGTCTCTAATAAATGGTGCTGGGAAAATTGGACAGGTGCATGCAAAAAAAAATGAAACTAGAACATCAACTTATACCATACACAAGAATAAATTCAAAATGGATAAAATACTTAAATGTAAGTCATGAAACCATAAAGGTCCTAGAAGAAAACATAAGCAGTAAAATTTCAAATATTTCACAAAGCAGTATTTTCGTGGCTACATCCCGTAGGACAAGATAAACAAGAAAAAAAAAAAATAACCAAATGGAGACTTCCGGTCAAGATAGTGGGTAGGTAAACACGGTACACGCCTCCTCCCACAACCACATCAAAATTACAACTGAACTACAGAACAACCATCACACAGAACCACTTGAAATCCAGCTGAATAGAAGTCCTACAACTACAAAATTAAAGACACAGCCACATCGAGACTGGTAGGAGGGGCGGAGGCGCGGAAGGGTTGGTCCCACACTCGTGTGTGGCAGATAAAAATCAGAAGGGATACCTCAGCTGGGAAGGTCCTCCCTGAGGACTGAGTGGTCCCTGTCCCATACCAGGCTCCCAGCTCAGGGTTCCAGGAAGAGAAATTCCCACAACTTCTGGCTATAAAATCCAGAGGGAACTGAGACTGAGGGTGGTTGTGGCTGCTGGAGCCCCAGGCAGTTCCTCTTAAAGGGCTTGCGTAGGGACTTACCGGGACGAGTTCCTTCAGGGCTTCAGCATGGGGGAGGCAGCTTGAAAGGCACCCAAAACATATGGGGAAGAACTGAGTTGTTTAGCATCAAGGTAAGAGTTGGAGGGGCAGTTTTGTCCTAGGCAGATTTGCTATCAGAGGCCGTTGTTCCTTTGGTGAGCCCTTCCCCCACAGAGCTGCAGATGGCCGCCATATCTGGGATTCCAGCAACCTTGCTCACACTGTTTGCCCCGCCCTGGTGGTTCCCTGAGGCCTGAGGCCCTGCCTTACCCAACTTTCAGGTCCACCCAAGCTGTTTCCAGTGGTTTTACCATATGATTGGCCTGTCTTGGCTCCTGCTTCAGATTTTTCTAAATTCTCTCAAACGGCATCAGGCCTCAGCGAGCCTCATACCTGTCACTACGTGGCCCCAGGCCTGGCACTAGAATCTGCCAGCCTTGGTTCACAGCTTGGCTTTGCCTGGGCACCTCCAAGCCCAGCACAAGAAGCAGCCATCTGAAGATAGCTTTGTAGATTATGCTGGGTGGCCCCAGGTAGAACGGCCCCAGGTAGAACGGAGACAGTGGCTGACCTTGCCCCAGAGTCGGCACAGCCAGTGCACAGCTTCAGACCACATTGAAGCACCACCACCCAACCACCCCCACAAGTGGCACACTCAATGAGTGGTCTCAGAGCCTTGCTGAAGTAAGTCTTGCTCTGTGCAATGAGCCCCTGTACAGCTGATCCTCCAAGGTGGTCAGAGGTCAGTGGTCAGTGGGCACAGTCAGTCCTTACAACAGATCAGCTTGAATAAATCCCCCCATTAGCATGACAACAGCAATCAAGACTCAATTACAACAGAAGGGTTTGCAGTCCATACTAGGGGTGCACCTTGAGGGCCAGCTGGGAAGATCAAGGAGGCTTTGTCACTGGAGCCTACAGGACACCTACTATAATAGACCACCTTATGAAGCTTAGGAGACATAGCATCCCTATCTAATACATAGAAACAAACACAGGGAAGCTGCCAAAATGAGGAGAGAAAGAAACATGTTCCAAATGAAAGGACAGAACAAAACCCCAGGAAAAGAATTAAATGAAATGGAGATAAGCAATCAATCAGATGCAGAGTTCAAGACACCAGTTATAAGGATGCTCAAGGAACTTAGTGAGAACTTTAAAGAACTTAGTGATAACTTCAAAGAAGTTAATGAGAAATTCAAGGAACTTAGTGAGAACATCAACAACATAAAAAGAAAAAAGATCCAATCAGAAATGAAGGATGCACTAACTAAAATAAAGAATAACTTATAGGGAATCAGTAGTAGAGTAGATGAAGCCAAGAAGCAAACCACCAATTTGGAATGTAAGGGAGCAAATAACACCCAATCAGAACAGCAAACAGAAAAAGGAATCCAAAAATATGAGGATAGTGTAAGGAGCCTCTGGGTCAACTTCAAGCATGCCAACATTCATATCATGAGGGTGCCAGAAGGAGAAGAGAGAAAGAAATTGAAAATCTATTTAAAACAATAATGACAGAAAACTTCCCTAACTTGGTGAAGGAAATAGACATATAAATCCAGGAAGCACAGAGAGTCCCATACAAGATGAACCCAAAGAGGCCCACATTAACACACATCATCATCAAAATGCCAAAGGTTAAAGACAAAGAGAGAATCTTAAAAGCAGCAAGAGAAAAGCAGTTAGTTAGCTATTAGGGTGCTCCCATAAAATGATGTCTCAAACTTTGCAGGCTATAAGGGAATTGCAAGAAATATTTCAAGTGATGAAAAGCAATGACCTACAACCAAGATTACACTATCCAGCATAGCTATCATTTAAAATCGATGAGTATATACTGAGTTTTCCAGACAAGAAAAGCTAAAGGAGTTCATCACCACCAAACCAGTGTTATATGAAATGTTGAAGAGTCTTCTTCAAGAAGAAGAAGATAAAAAATATGAACAATAAAATGACAGTAAAAACATATCTATCAACAACTGGATCTACAAACCAAATAAATAAGCAGAACAGAAACAGACTCATTGATACAAAGAACTTTTTGTTGGTTGCCAGATGGAAGGGTATTTGGAGGGATGGGTGAAAAAGGTGAAGGGATTAAGAAGTACCAGTTGGTTTTTAGAATGACAAACCTCAAAAGAAGGGGGGGGGGTGTGTGAGAAGAGAGATAAACCAAAGATCTTATATGCATATATGCATAACCAATGGACATAGACAGTAGTGTTTGGAAGGCAAGAGAAGGGTGGGAGTGGGGAGGAGGGGGTCAATGGGGGACATCTGTAATATATTCAACCGTAAAAATAAATTAAAAAATAAAATAAAATAAACAAATGGGACTACATAAAACTAAAAATATATTAATCGTATCCCAATGGAACAGGCAAGAAACAAGTGAGGGGGTACCAACAACCCAATAATTAAGTTAAATATTATTTCAATGCAATATTTAAAATAGCAAATTAATACCAAAAATCAATGAGAACAATGAATTGTTTTTATAAACTATTACTATATTACCCTGTTTTATATTTATTCTCTCATTATCACTAATTAATATTTTCTATATTTTCTGTAATATGTAAGTACCATGGGAAATGGAGTCCATTCTGCCTTATGCACTACTTTATCTCATAAATATGTCCCCCATTTTCTAGGCTTTCCTGCTAATTGACTTTGAAGTTGGATTTTTTCCAAGAGAGCTGTTATTTCAGCTTATGGGTCTGACACTGCTTTCTTGTTTTGTTTCTCTCCAAAAGCAGAGATAGTAGTGGCTTCCTGCTATTGCTAACCCTAGAATGCCTCATGTTCTGCCATTTCAGCTCTTCTAACATATTTATAACCCCATTTTCATATTAAATTCCTCCTACTGAACTACTTGGAATTAATTTTTATTAACTAACTAGATCCTGGCCAATACAGTAGTTTAGGAAACAGATATCTAAGCATCTATTTTATATTATACATACATTTCTAAAAGTGTCCCATGATGTAAAAGAAAGATGTAAATTAATTACATAGTTATACATTTGAAAATATTACAAATAGCATTAAACATGACCCATTTAATAAATTAAAATACTTCAGTATTTTCCTATGATAAAAGCCTTTATTTATATATCAAAAAGACTTACGGGGAAAAGAAAAAAAGGAGCAGAATTAAGCTGTAAGTTGATTTAATTTAAAAACAGAATTAGACTCTTTGGGGGAGAGACTTTTTAATTCTATATGATTTATGCATACTTCAAGTTAAATTTTCAATATTTTATGCAATTTTTATTGAATTTATTGCAATCATAGTATCAATTCTAGCCAATAGTAATTTTATTTATTTATTTATTTATTTATTTATTTATTTATTTATTTATTTTTTATTTTATGAATTTTTATTTATTTTTTTGTTACAGATATTTTACCTTTTTACCCCATTGGCACCCCCACCCCACCCCCCCTCCACCCTGTCCCCGGCTTAGTTGTCCATGTCCATTGGTCATGCATACATGCATATAAGTTCTGTGGTTTATCTCTTCCCACCCCCCCAACCCCCATCCCCTCTTCTGAGGGATGTCAGTCTGTGCCCTACTTCCATGTGTCTGGGTCTACTGTATTCCTCAGACTGTTATGTTCATTACATTCCGTATATAAGTGACATCATGTGGTATTTGTCATTTTCTGCTTGGTTTCTTTCACTTAGGATAATACTTTCCAGGTCCCTCCATTTCGTCTCAAAGGATAAGAGATCTTTCTTTCTTACAGCTGCATAGTACTCCATTGTGTATATGTACCACTGCTTTTTTATCCAGTCGTCTACTGGTGGACACTTGGGCTGTTTCCAGATCTTAGCTATTGTAAATAGTGCTGCTATGAACATGGGGGTACATATATTCTTCCTGATTGGTGTTTCAGGCTTCTTAGGGTATATTCCCAGCAGTGGGATCACTGGGTCAAATGGAAGTTCAATTTTTAATTTTTTGAGGTAGCACCATATTGTTTTCCATAGCAGCTGCACCAGTCTGCATTCCCACCAGCAGTGTATTAGAGTCCCTTTTTCTCCACACCCTCGCCAACACTTGTTGTTTGATGATTTGTTGATGGTGGCCATTCTGACAGGTGTGAGGTGATACCTCATTGTTGTTTTAATTTGCATCTCTCTGATGATTAGTGATGTTGAGCATCTCTTCATATGTCTTTTGACCATTTGTATGTCCTGTTTGGAGAGGTGTCTATTCAGCTCCTCTGCCCATTTTTTAATTGGGTTCTGTGTCTTCCTTTTGTGGAGTTGTATGAGCACTCTATATATATTGGAAATTAACCCCTTATCTGATACATCATTGGCAATGATGTTCTCCCATACAGTGGGTTGCTTTTCCATTTTGATGATTATTTCTTTTGCTGTGCAGAAGCTTTTTAGTTTGATGTAGTCCCATGTGTTCATTTTCTCCTTTATTTCTGTTGCCTTAGGTGATGTATCAGTGAAAATTCTGCTCCGTATGATGTCCGAAATTTTGTTGCCTACATTTTTTTCTAGGATTTTTATGGATTCACGGGTCACATTTAAGTCTTTTATCCATTTTGAGTTTACTCTTGTGCAGGGTGTAAGTTGATGGTCTAGTTTCATTTTTTTGCATGTAGCTGTCCAATTTGCCCAACACCATTTATTAAAGAGGCTGTCTTTACTCCACTGTATGCTCTTGCCACCTTTGTCAAATATTAATTGAGCGTATTGCCTTGGGTCCATTTCTGGGTTTTCAGTTCTGTTCCACTGGTCTATATGCCTGTTCTTGTGCCAGTACCAGGCTGCTTTGGTTAGAGTCGCTTTGTAGTATAACCTGATATCTGGTATTGTGATCCCACCTACTTTGTTCTTCTTTTTCAAGATTGCTGTGGCTATTCAGGGTCTTTTTTGGTTCCATATGAACTTTTGAAGTATTTGTTCTAGTTCTATGAAATATGTCGTTGGTATTTTGATGGGGATTGCATTGAATCTATAGATTCCTTTGGGTAGTACGGACATTTTAATGATGTTAATTCTTCCAATCCATGAACAGGGTATGTGCTTCCCCTTTTTTATATCTTCCTCTATTTCTTTTTTCAATGACCTGTAGTTTTCTGCAAATAGGTCCTTTACTTCTTTGGTTAAGTTTATTCCTAGGTATCGTATTTTTTTTGGCGCGATGGTAAATGGGATTGTTTTTTCAGTTTCTCTTTCTGTGAGTTCATCATTGATGTACAAGAATGCCGTCGATTTCTTGACGTTAATTTTGTATCCTGCTACTTTGCCAAATTCATTTATTAAGTCTAATAGATTTTTGATGAAGTCTTTAGGGTTTTCTATGTACAATATCATGTCATCTGCAAATAATGACAGTTTCACTTCCTCCTTTCCAATTTGGATCCCTTTTATTTTTTCTTCATGTCTGATTGCTGTGGCTAAGACTTCCAGTACAATGTTAAATAAGAGTGGGAAAGTGGACATCCCTGTCTTTTTCCTGTTCTTAAGGGAAATGTTTTTAGTTTCTGTCCATTGAGTATGATGTTGGCTGTATGTCTTTCATATATGGCCTTTACTTTGTCGAGATATGATCCCTCTATTCCTACATTGCTGAGCGTTTTTATCAGAAATGGATGCTGGATTTTGTCGAATGCTTTTTCAGCATCTATTGATATGATCATGTGGTTTTTATTCTTCATTTTGTTTATGTCATATATCACGTTTATTGATTTGTGAATATTGTACCAGCCTTGCATCCCTGGAATGAATCCCACTTGGTCATGTTGAATAATTTTTTTGATGTATTTCAGGATCCGATTTGCTAATATTTTGTTCAGGATTTTGGCGTCTGTGTTCATCAGGGATATTGGCCTGTAGTTTTTTTTCTTCGTAGTGCCTTTTTCTGGTTTTGGAATTAGAATTAAAAATATGGAACGCTTCACGAATTTGCGTGTCATCCTTGCGCAGGGGCCATGCTAATCTTCTCTGTATCGTTCCAATTTTAGTATATGTGCTGCCGAAGCGAGCACTCAATAGTAATTTTTAGATTTTTCTGACTAGAAAGAAATACCATTAATCTGAATCACGAACAGTTCACTAAAAGAACAAATTGTTTAAATACCAACAATCTAATAACTGTACTTGGCAAAAATAGGCCTCTTTGGGAAAAAAAAAAAAAAAAAAAGATCTAATGAGTTGTATTTCTTTACAAATATAAACATGCTTAGAATGTGAACAATTATACTAAGGATTCTTGTCAACAACATATGTAGGAATAAAATATTTTACACTTAGATTGTCAGAATATAATACAATAGAATAATACTAGAGTCAATATTAAAAGTTTAAAAAACAGCCCTGGCCGTTTTTGCTCAGCGGTTAGAGCATCAGCCAGCAAACCAGAGAGTCCCAGGTTCGGTTCCTGCTAAGGGCATGCACCTCCTTTGCAGTTTGTTTCCAACTCTGGTTGGGGTCGTGTGGGTAGTGACCGCTCAATGTGTCTCTCTCACATCGATGTTTCTCTCTCTCTCTTCCTTCTTCTCTCCCTCACACCCTATCTGAGGATAAATGCAAAAATATCCTCAGGTGAGGATAAAAACATTTTTTTTTTAAGTTTAAAAAACAAAATAGAAGTGGGTCTGATCTTTATCCAAACTGATAGAGAATACAAAAAGAAGGGGAGGTTTTCATGGGCAGAAGAATCCCCTAATAAGCTGTGTGATCATGGTCAAATAAGTTTTCCCTGAACTTCAGTTACCTGATCATAAAATTGTAAGGATACTTAACCTCATAGAGTTGTTGTGAGAAGAAATTACATCCTGCTGTAAGCATACTTCATGATGGAAAAACTGTTACATAATGTTTTATTGCTGTTACTATTATCTGCAGTGATGGTTTAACTCCTTAGATTGTCATCTTCCCCACATCTCTTGAATCTTCTCAGTTATGCCCCATGTTTCACACACTCTTCATTATTCATAATATTTCACCACTGTCTAAATATGGGATTTATATCAAGATCACCACTTTTTAAAAGTTTAGTCTCCTTTCCAGTAGGACCTCATTAAACAGATAAATCACATAATTTTTTTTATATATATTTAATCTCCTTGTCCTGTGAATACAGCCCTGTTCCATTTCTGTTCTCCAGATCCAACTTTTCATGTTTATAGATAGGTGCAGCATGCCTAGAACACCATTTCTGGAAGGGAAGTCCCATATATTTGAAATGCAGTCAAATTTGTCTCACATTATTGCCAGAAAAAATTGCAGTTGATGTGAGGCCTAACATGGAAGACATCCCCAGACACAGCAGGGGGAAGAAAAATAAATAAAACACCATGAGTGAGGGCTTGTCTGTTATTAGCTCTGTTCTCACTTCTTAGATGGGTCAATCATCCAGGGGATTCTAAAAGTGGATAGTTAAAATATTTGTGGATGTCCACAGCTGTGTACGTGCAACAGACATTTTAAAATTCATTAGTTACAGAAGTATGGGCCCTATGAAAAACACTTATCTCTAGCCAGAGGGGAGGTGGAATAATTACGTAATCTGCAAAAGTCAGCTACTTGTTACAGCTACTTTCTTGTCAATACTATAAGATTATTCCTCATGTTCTTCTCAAATGAAACAACTGTTAAAAGGAATTGAAAATGGCTTTATTATATACATGATTTTCAGTTATAATATCTGTTTTTTCCTTAAAAGCCCATTATGATAATAACACAAAGAAAAAGAGAACTCTTGTAGAATTGGGGAGTTCAACTTCATTATATTCAGTCTTATCAGCATGCAGAGTTTTCCCCAATTATTCTTCATACACATATTCTTCATACATATATGAAGAATATCGTAATGATTAACTATACATCTTTTCTTTGACTGCTTTCTTAAAGATACAATTTATGCAGCAGCATTGTAATAATTCCCACTCTCAAAAGCCTTCTGTTCACTAGTTTATAAAATACAACTGTGATTGACTACCTTGGTGGCTTATTTGCAAAAGCTATTGCATTGCTTCTGTATTCTAGTTTTCTTTTACTAACATGGATTTATTTGGAATCCAAATTATACAAAGTATCACTGCATAATTTCACTTTGTAGTTACTGATGTCATTATTTACCATTTATAATGTCTATAATGTATAAAGCACATAATATGAATAAGTCATGTTGGCTATGTTAGTTTCTCATTTGTCAAATAAATGTCTATTCGAAGGCTTACATCCTTTCTTAGAATTTTGAAAGAAATTATTGATAACATCATTAGACATGTTATATTTATCTGATCTATTAATGAATCATTGAATGAGATGACATAGGAGTATTATTTGTTTGTGTGCACATGTGTGCCCTCTATGTCTACCTGTAATTTACCTCTGTCCCTTCACTAATAAAAATCTTTCAGTGGTAGTATACACTAGTCTCCTCACTTTCTCAACACAGGCTCATCCATTTCTCTACTATGGTCTGAGTTTTCTTCTCAGAAAATGTTGTTACTGGAGTTATCAGTAATCTCTTGGCTTTCAATAGTTACCTGGTTTGAGCACAATATGACATTTAATGTTATTTATGTCCCTTCATCTTGAGATTTTATTAGAGGGTCTCTTCCTGGTTTTCCTTTGGTGCATCTGTTTATTGTCTTTCTTCCTTTTAAATACCAGAATTTCCCTAAGTTTTGGTTCTTGCTCTTCATTTTCCTTTGAGTGCTCTTATGTTACCAAGTGATACTCAAAATGAGTACTGCTTCCCCCACTGTTAGAAAACAATTGTGTGCTGATGGTATACAAAATAACAGAGTAAATGCTGTACTTTTGTAAAACAATTGAAAAGTAAGTACATTTTTGATGAGTCCATGCCAATGGTGGAAAATTTCCACCTTTGAGCCCCAGTCACCCTGAAGCCAAACCTGGGAGCAACACCAGTTTCTTTGATATCCATAGAAATTGGACCAATTAACACCCTTAACAACAATGTTTGAGAATGTCTGTTTCCGCACCCCATTTGCTAAGATGATAAGCCATGAAGTATTTTTAACTTTGGCAATGTAATAGATGAAAATATGGTCTTTCATTTTAGCCTTAACTTGCAATTCCATTATTTGTGAGGCTGAATATCTTCCCATATACTTAAATAGTAGTTCTATTTCTTCTTTTGTGAACTGTCATTTTGATCCCCCCTCTTTTTTTACTCCTGAGTTAATGGCCTTATTTTTATTGATTTATAGGAAACTGTGAGGTAAAATTGTGAGATGGGAAATAGTGAGAAATTATTTGAGACAGGTAGATTAGAACAGTGGTTATTGGGGAATCAGAAGAAAGGGGCATAGAAGAAACATAATACCAGAGGTTATCATTCCTTCATATGAAGAATAAGGCACTTTTGAGAGGAAACATATCTTTTAAAGACAGTGATGGATTCCTGGCCAATGTGGCTCAGTGGTTGAGTGTCAACCCATGTACCAAGAGGTCGCCGGTTTGATTCCAGGTCAGGGCACATGTCCAAGTGTGGGCCCAATCCTCCGTGGGGGGCATGCAGGAAGTGGACAATTGATGTTCTTGCTCATTGATGTTTTTATCTTTCTCCCTCTCCCTTCCTCTCTCTCTAAAATCAATAAAGAAAAAAAAGTATTTAAAATAAATAAAGACAGTGATGAAGAGAAAAAGAGGAACTGACTAAAGATAAAAAAAACTCTAGTGAATCAAGATAGTATAAAAGAATTAGAAGAAACCAGACTTTGAGAAAAAGTACCACTTGTTTAAAATACTACCACCAATAAAAACAAAATCTACATGTCATAAAGTCAGCAAAAGAAGGTGGTTTGAAATGTAAAATCAAGTGAGCCATGCATTCCCCCTACTCTATCCACCACGAAATATGTTCTATTATTGGTTTGAGGGATAAAAAGCCAAAAACTGATCATTAATTCAACCAATAAAACCATTGCAAAACACATCCATATTCACATATTCACAAAGCAGAGGAAAATTTTAACTTGACACTCTAACATAAAACTATCTTATTAAGCAATCGCAGAATTGGAAGAACACTATGAATCATCATTTTATTATTTTGTTTTTGTTACAGATGCTTCTCCTTTTTCCCCCATTGACACCCTCCTCCCGATTTTGCACACCCCCGCATTGTTGTCTATGTCCATTGGTTATGCATACATGCATATAAATTTTGTGGTCTATATCTTCCCTCCTCTATCTCCCTCTTCTGAGGTTTGTCAGTCTGGACCCCACATCCATGTTTCTGGGTCCATTCTGTTCATCAGTTCATTTTGTTCATTATATTCCACAAATAAGTGAGATCATGTGATATTTGTCTTTCTCTGATTGACCTGTTTCACTTAGCATAATACTCTCCAGGTCCCTCCATGTCGTCTCAAAGGGTAAGAGATCTTTCTTTCTTACAGCTGCATAGCATTCTAGTGTGTGTGTGTGTGTGTGTGTGTGTGTGTGTGTGTGTATTACACCTCCAAATAGAAAAAGGACAAACCACAGGAAGATGTGAAACAGGAGCTAGTCAAACATAGGAGAGACAAGGCATAAAGGAGATCTAAATGTCAAGGTGATTATGGTAGGCAGAATTTCTAAAATGGACAAAAATGATTCACTCTAATTCCCAGAACATGTGAATATGAGTTACCATTCCTGTGACTATGGTATGTTATATGGTACCATGCCTTAAAATAGGTAAGATTATCCTGGATTTTTTTATGTGAGCCCTTAATAGAATAGAACTTTCTCCAGCTGGCAGCAGCAGAAGAAGTCAGAGACACTAAAAGCATGAAGCAAATTCAACCTTCTATCATTGGCTTGAGGGAAGAGGGAGACACTTGCCAAAGAATGTGATAAACTTTTAGGAGCTGAGAGAGGCTCCTGGCTGACAAATAGCAAGAAAATTAGAACTTTGATTCTATAACCACAGAAATCTGAATTTGGCCAACTACTTGAGTAAACTTGAAAGTGGATTCTTCCCCATAAGCTCCAGTTAAAAGCCTAGCTCAGCCAACCTTGGTTTTCGACTTTTTGACTTGTGAGACATTAAGTTGAGCCTGCCCTTCGTTCTGACCTACAGAACTATGAAAACCAAAAAAAAAAAAAAAAAAAAGGCTGTTGTTTTATGCCACTGTGCCACTGAGTTTGTGGTAATTTGATATGGCAGCAATAAAATACTAATAGAGTTCCCGAGGGAGTTTAGGTATAACCAAAATTAACCTAGAGTCATAAAAGATAGAATAGAAGAGAAACAAGAAAATAAATTTATACAAAAAGGTTCAGAAAAAATATGATAGTAAAGACAGGAAGAGATTATATCCAACATACTTATAACTGAAATCCCTGAAGGCAAAAAGCAAATCAAAGGAACAGACAAAATATTTTAAGATTATCATTAAAACACAAAAATACTGTTGAAATAAAATCTCTGAATCTATATATTAAATGTACCCCCATTGTGTACCTGAAAAAAAACTGAGAAAGAATGGTCAATTCCAAAAAAATCTCAGTAAAACTATTATACTTTTTTAAAATAAAGAAAATGTTCTCTGAACCTCCAGAGAAAAATGACCAATTCCTTATATAACAAAGAAAACACAGAGCACACAACAGAAGAGCAAAGTTCTCAAAAATCTAAAGAAAAGGACAGAGTGTGAGCCAAGATTTTATAATTGGCAAGATTTTAAAAATAAAAAGTCAGGAAATATTGTACATATGAACTCTTCCTAAAATAGAGAATTTTACAGTGGTACGATAAAGTTTTGGAGAAATTTTGGTAGTGAACATACATAATTGAAGATCTGGTATTAAAATAAAGGTAGTATTAAGGTTCAAGGAAAATGTGCAAAACTTGTTTTGTGATGATGTAGAGATGACACAACTAAAAAATGCAAAGGGGGTGTGAAAGGTATACAGAGTAATTTGATTCATTAACATGTAGGTGAAAATTAAAATATTTAAAGCTCACATAATAAAAATGCAAATAAGAAAAAATGAGGACTAATTGCAGCAAAAATATTACGATAGTAATAAACTTAATGAAAGAAGTAAAGGATCTCTTCACAGAAATCTACAGGTCATTGAAAAAAGAAATAAAGGAAGATATAAAAAAGTGGAAGCATATACCTTGTTCATGGATTGGAAGAATTAACATCATTAAAATGTCCATACTACCTAAAACAATCTATAGATTCAATGCAATCCCCATCAAAATACCAATGACATACTTCACAGAACTAGAACAAACACTCCAAAAGTTTACATGGAACCAAAAAAGACCTTGAATAGCCACAGCAATCTTGAAAAGAAGAACAAAATAGGGGGGATCACATTGCCAGATTTCAGGTTATACTACAAGGCCACTGTAATCAAAACAGCCTGGTACTGGCACAAAAACAGGCAGATAGATCAATGGAACAGAACAGAGAACCCAGAAATTGACCCAAGACAATATGCTCAATTAATATTTGATGAAGGTGGCAAGAGCTTACAGTGAAGTCAAGACAGTCTCTTCAATAAATGGTGTTGGGCCCTGGCCGGTTTGGCTCAGCGGTTAGAGCGTCGGCCTGTGGTCCGGAGAGACCCGGGTTCGGTTCCCGCTAAGGGCGCGTGCTTCGGTTGCAGTTTGTCCCCGGCCCTGGTTGGTCGTGCGGGTGGCAGCCACTCGATGTGTCCCTTCACGTCGATGTTTCTCTCTCTCTCCCCCTTCCTCTCTCTCCCTCCCACTCTATCTGTACAAAAAATGGAAAAATATCCTCGGGTGAGGATTAAAAAAAATAAAATAAAATAAAAAAATAAATGGTGTTGGGAAAATTGAACAGCTACTTGAGAAAAATGAAGCTAGAACACCAACTTATACCATACACGAGAATAAACTCAAAATGGATAAAAGACTTAAATGTAACTCTTGAATCCATAAAAATTCGAGGAGAAAATGTAGGCAACAAAATCTCAGACACCATACGCAGCAGAATTTTCACCGATATAACACCTAAGGCAAGAGAAACAAAGGAAGAAATGAACACACGGGACTACATCAAACTAAAAAGCTTCTGTATGGCAAAAGAAACAACCATCAAAACGGAAAGGTATCCCACTGTATGGGAGACCATAATCGCCAATGATGCATCAGATAAAGGGTTAATTTCCAAAACATATAGAATGCTCATACAACTCAACAAAAGGAAGACAAAGAACCCAATTTAAAAATGGGCAGAAGACCTAAATAGACACCTCTCCAAAGAGGACATACAAATGGCCAAGAGACATATGAAAAAAAGCTCAACATCACTAATCATCAGAGAGGTGCAAATTAAAACAACAATGAGGTGTCATCTCACACCTGTCAGAATGGCCACCATCAACAAAACATCAACAAATCATCAAACAAGTGTTGGCGAAGGTGTGGAGAAAAGGGGACTCTAGTGCACTGCTGGTGGGAATGCAGCCTGGTGCAGCCACTATGGAAAACACTATGGCGTTACCTCAAAAAAATAAAAATTGAACTGCAATTTGACCTAGTGATCCCACTTCTAGGAATATACCCTAAGAAACCTGAAACACCAATGAGAAAGAATATATGTACCCCCATGTTTGTAGCAGCACTATTTACCATAGCTAAGATCTGGAAGCAGCTTAAGTGTCCATCAGTAGGCAGATGGATTAAAAAGCTGTGGTACATGTACACAATGCAATACTATGCAGCTGTATGAAAGTAAGATCTCTTATCCTTTGAGATGGCATGGAAGGACCTAGAGAGTATTATGCTAAGTGAAACAAGCCAAGCAGAGAAAGACAAATATCACATGATCTTACTTATTTATGGAATATAATGAACCAAACAAACTGGTGAACAAAGTTAACCCAGAGACATAGAGGTGGGGTACAGACTGACAAGCCTCAGAGGAGGCAGGGTTTGTGGGGAAAGAGATAAACCACCGAACTTATATGCATGTATACATGATCAATGAACATAGATAACAAAGCTGGGGATGGGGTGGGGGGAAGAAAAGAAGGGTGTCAATGGGGGAAAAATGAGAAACATCTGTAACAAAAACAAATAAAAAATTTTAAAAAAGAAAAAAATGAGGAATAAACGTGATTATAGAAAGGTACCAGTATAAACATAACGTGGAAACAAAAAAATGAACACAAAATATACCATAAAAGAGCATGACAGAACTGTAGGATATTTTTATATTAAGGATATTAATTTTTATGAATATTGCAAATATTGTCTTCCAATTTATCATTTTATTTTATTTTGATTATTTTTCATTGATTTTTTAAATTTGCAATAATCCTCCCTATTTCTCATTTTATAACTTCTAAATTTTGCATCTTTCAGAAAGACCTCCTTCATTCTGGAGAAAATATTCTCCAATATTTTCTTCTAGTAGTTTTATAGTTTCATGATTGTCCATTTATTTTTATAGACATAGTAATAGACAAAAGCTTTTTTTTCAAACTTTTTTCCTTATTACCATTATCACTTTGTGAAAATACCTTTTCTCTACTGACATGTGATGCAACTCTTATTTTATAACAAACTCCTGTATGTTTGGGGAATTATTTGTTAGATCTCCAACTGCTCAATTTATCTCTCTTGAAATTTATGCAACATTAACACACTTTAATATGATACAGTGTCTGGTAAGGCAAGTCTCCTGTCATTAATTTTTATTTAAAACATCTTATTCACTGTTCTTGTGTGTTTAAATTTCCATGTGAACTGTAGAACTACATTGACTGGTTCTAATAGTGAATTTTCATGAATGATCAGTTTTTCTTTGAAATAAGTAATTTAATAAATTACATTTGCAAAAATAAAAGACAAAATTTTGATATTTTTTAACGATGATATCCAGTGGGACACCTGCTATCAAATTCCCTATTAATGTTTCCATGTGCTCCTCTTCTTTTAGGTGTAGTTTCATAGAAAAGTAGAAAGAGATCAGGCTTTGGGGTGAGAGATTAGATTTGTACACTGCCTCAACTGCTTATAATTTGGTAACCTTGAGCTCATTATTTAAGTTGGTTGAATAGTCAGTTTCTTCATTTGGAAAATGAGGATAAAAAATGCCTGCCTTGTAAAATTCCTGAAATATTAGATAAATTGTACTTTGAATAACTATGAAATATGGCAGATAGTTGGTGGGAACTCTCTGGAAAATAATTCCAAATAGATGTTGAAAACATCCTCGTGTATAGTTCCCACGTAGATTTTTCTCCTAACTCCAGAATTGCCCGAACTTGACTCTTTTTTTTTTTGTACTTGCCCCTAGCGGGAACTTAACCCCGGTCTCTCTGGTCCGCAGGCCCATCCTCCAACCGCTGAGGCAAACCGACCAGGGCAGAACTTGACCCTTTTTATTTGTCTGATAAATTTCTATTCAACCATATCTATCACCTTCTTTAGGAATAATTGTTCTCATTTCCCTTTGTTTAGCAGTTTCTTTCCTTTATCACCGTGTCCAAAAGTTTATAAATTGTGACTATCTGATTATTTGTTTGCCTCAATCCTGTTATATTACCTCCCTCATAATTCATTCTCATATGTAGTTGTGGGTCAAAGGTACATGCATATTTTACGGGAAGGAGGAGAACACACAGAACTTATTTATTTATTTATTTATTTATTTATTTATTTATTTATTTATTTATATTGTTCTTTGTTTTACCAAAAAAAAAAAAAAAATGGTGGTAAAGAGGAGGACAGCATTAGTCTATAGAAATGGTTTTTGTCGTTATCTTTTAAAACTGCCTGGCCTGGTCCAACACACCAATAGGAAGTGCAAGTACCGGAACAGGAAGTGCTGACCGCTGAAAGGCTCATCACCGAGGAGGAGGAAGTTACGCATGCGCACAGAAAGCTGTGTGACCTCGAGTACCCCACGTGGACTTCCGGTTGAGCTAAGGGCAACGGACGCAAGGCGAGGCCCAGCGCGCAGACCGGAGCCCTCACAGATAAAGGTATTTTCGGAAAGTTACAAGAATTTTGTTTAGCACTCCCTCAGGGACAGGTTTCTTGGTGTTCATATTGAAGTTAGACTGGTAGCCCACTGGGTAGTTGCGGTGTTTTGCATAACTATACATCAATAGTAAAGACACGATTGATTATTCTCCCTGCTTCATTAATGCACTTACACTTTCTCGTCTTTTAGGGCCCCCATTGTATAGCACAATGGATAAAGCTTTAGAACGAGCTTTGGACCATGCGGAGGGTGTCATTGAAAGTGCCCAACAGAGACCTCCTAAAAGGAAGCACTCCTCTAGTGGGGGACAATCTCTCCACGAGAAACTGTATGACATATACGTGGAAGAGTGTGGGAAAGAGTCCGAGGTTACAGAGGAATTGACAAGCAATGTGAACTTGTTAGAGAAGCTTGTTAGCAGGGAGCCCTTGCCCTGTTTGGTGGTCAACCTATACCCAGGCCAGAAGGGCTACTCGCTGATGATCAAGGGACTAGATGAAGAATATTCAGAGACTATTCGGCTGCCTTATGAAGAAAAGGAATTTCTTGAATACTTGGATGCAGAAGAATTGCCTCCTATTTTGATGGATCTCCTGGAACAGTCTCAGGTTAACCTTTTTCACCGTGGGTGTGTCATAGCAGAGATACGGGACTATAGGCAGTGCAGTCATGGGGAACCCCCTGGTTACCAAAGCAGGCATATCCTCCTACGCCCAACCATGCAGACGTTAGCCTGCGATGTACATTCCATAACCAGCGATCACCAGGAATGGACCCAGGAAGACAAACTTTTACTTGAGAGCCAGCTGATCTTAGCCACAGCTGAACCCCTGTGCCTTGATCCTTCTGTATCTGTAGCCTGCATTGAAAACAGGCTGCTCTATCACAAGCAAAAGATGAACACTGTGGCAATGCGGAGGAACTTCCAGAGGTATTCTACCGCCTCCCTGAACCGGCGGCAGCGGGAGCTGCCTTGTGGGCCACCCTCTCCTGAGCTAAGGGCACGGGCTCCTGACCCAAAACGCAAAGAAAGTCAAGCAGGTCAGCAGTCTGACCTCACAATTTCCAAGCCAGGAGATTGTGTAGATATGTGGAAAGAGCGACCCTGTGTCTTGGAGGTCCCTTCTGCATTGGATGTGGAGAAATGGGCTGAAGAGGAGAGGCCTGTCAAACATGACTCACAACCAACAGTCTGGCCAGCCCAGGAGGTAAAAGAGGGTTCTCTGTTTGGATGTCAAGCTGGCGATCAGTCCCAGACAACAAAGCCGTCTCCCATGCAGTCTCTTAATGATCCATTTATTTCTGGAAAAAGGTCACGTAAAAAAGTCAGATGTGGGAGAGAGATGTCTCACCACCGTTCCTCCACAGATGAGCATTACAGTAGTTTCATGCCTGGGTCCAAGACTGATGCTGGGAAAGCAGCCAGTCAGTCCGAGGAATTGGTGCAAAAGAATGCCAAAAGTCCAGTCACAGTGTCCCTGGGCTGCAGTGGCTCAGCCAGTCTCAGCCAACTTTCTTCAGGGGAAGAAGCAGAACAGCCTCTGGCCCTGTCGGTTCCATCTTCAGTGCTGGGGAAGGGAGTCCAGCAGCCACCGCCACCCATCAGTCTTTCCTCCAGCTCAGGAAACAGTTCCTCAGGCAACAGTTTTACTGCACAGACGGCAAGCAGCTTTCGTGAGTCTCCATTTCCTACCCCTGCTTCAAAGCCACCAAGTTTTCCCCAGAAAGCGTCTGTGGAAGTGAACCAAGTTAGCACACTTCCTGAAGCTACCCAGCCCACTGCCAGCTCATCACAAACAACCCCAGCCAGCCATGTCAAGGCCAACTCTGCTGGCCCCAATGTCATCAAAGTGGTGCGTCCTGTTCATGCAGCCCAGACTGGGGTGAGAGGTTCCAATCCTGTGAAGGGCTCTACTGCTAAGGCCAAGGCTCCAGTGGCAATCAAACCCAGAATCATATACTCAGGAGGCCAGCAGATACCAAATACATGGTCCACTGTACCAAAGGCTCCTTCACAAGGTGTTCATCTTATTTTAAAAAATGCTTCAGATCCCACACACATAACTCTACTCCAGCTTCCACCAGGTTCACTCATTTTGAACACCCAGCAGCAGCTGCAGCAGCAGCCCCAGCAGCCACAGCAACAGCTGCAGCAGCAGCCCCAGCAGCAGCAGCCCCAGCAGCAGCAGCCCCAGCAGCAGCAGCCCCAGCAGTTCTATCGGTTGATTCCACCACCACAACTTCAGCAACCTGTATCTCATATTCAACAGCCAGTGTCAAAGGGTTCAAGTGCAAAAGGTTCAACCCGTCAAAGAATTATCTTACCTGCTCCACAACCTGCTGTCATTAACTCTAATGAAATAGGAAGTGTTCTGCAGCCCCAGAGGGTGGTGATGTCTCAGCCTAGCTCTACCCAGACAAGACCTGGGCAAAGCCCTCCCCAGCAGAGTATACAGCTCCCCTCCGCCTTCCAGCAGCTGCAACAGCCCCAGCAGGTACAGGTGAGAATCTTGCAGCTCCCAGTGACTGTGCCAACCATAGAAACCCAAACAGCTCAGCCACATCGTGCCCAGCAGACAGCAAGCGGGTCAAAAGGTAAAACAAATAGAGGCCCACCCACGACTCCCAAATCCTGAGTCTTGAATTACATTTTCCTTTAAAAAAATCATAAGAGCATTGAATCAAAGGATTCCTTAGTTTTTACTGCATTTTTGTCTTTAATGTTTCAGTATTTTACATTTCTAAGTGTACAAACTGTAGAGAAGCACAACCCTGTGCTTTTTAAATTAAAATAGGGTAATAATTAAATGGGGGGAAAGAAATGGACTATGAATGAAATGAAAATCCCAGCTCTACAATTTACTAACCTTAAGCCTATTTTGTAATGTCTCTGAATTTCCTTGTCTGTAAAATGTGAATAGAAATAGGTGCTTCTTAAGTTTATCGTCAAGGTTAATATAAATAAAATATATTAGACAATGAAATTTAAATTACATTTAAATTAATTTTAAATATTAAAATAGAAAATATTAGAAGGAAATAAAAATAAGTATTTAAGCTGAAAGTAAACAACACTGGTGTAAATAATAGTTTTGTTACATTATATAAAAGTCAACCTTAGAATCAATGGCAAATATGCCATGGATATTTAGTTCTTAAAAAAAATAGACTTAAAAATAATAAGTAAGGACATTATATGTAGATATAGAGATATATAGACAGATTTTAATTCTCTATTAATAAAAAGTAGCCCTTTTACTCTAATTCCATCCCCACCACCAACATGGTGAATTTTCTGTCTAATAAAACTGGATGCATTAGGCACTTGTAATTCATTCTTCAGTAATTGAGGGATGATTTGAATATATGATTCAATATCATTTGCCAGACAATATTCTTCAAATGCATTATTCATGTTGTGTTTATTATTTTGCAAATACTTCATAATATACAAATGCACCTGCTGTCTGCCATTCATCTTGCTCTTCTATTCTATCTAAATTATTTTGTATACTTCAGACAGGATAATAATCACAAGAGAGAAAAGGTAAAAGTTTTTATTTATAATGGACAAGTGAATGAAAAATTATAAGTATGCATGAACTGATGAAACAAATTACAATAGGGAATTATAGGGGCAAGAATGAAAAAATATATCTGATAATTAAAAATGATTTCTGTAGCTTCTAAACAATATATTTTAGGATAATATCGTAAAGCAAGAAATTAAATGTCTAGATCAAACCTCCCTCTCTCAAAAATCTTGAGTAAATTTAAACATGGATAATACTTTAAAATATTTTATATGCAAATGTAAAGATTTATATTACTCAAAAATGTAATCTTCCTGGTTTTCTGGAATTGAGGAATGCTTGAAAAGAATGAGCTATTGAAAAAATGTAAAAATATTTTTTGTTAAATAGTTATCTTTGTTACTTTATTTGATTGTAATTGTATTTGCTATTTGAGCTACCCCTGTGGATGATCAGTAAACATCTTTCACTTAACATGTCCAAATATGATGATATTCATCATCTCCTCAAGCCTATCAGAACCTGTACTGTTTGGTTTCAGAATAATTCACAAAGTAATATAATTAATTATCAAGTAACTTGAAATAATTTTTAAAGACATAAAATCTATCAGCACACCCTTAACATTCCTAAGTACTTCTACTCCAGCTTGTGGACTTTGAGGGATTCTTAGAAAAATTCTCATACTTCCTTTTTTTTCTTTGATAAGATATTTTATTCTTAACAGCCTGTCCCATTCACATTTAGAATAAGAAAGAAAACATAGTGAAATAAAATTCTGAGTGAAGTATCTTACACCAAGATTCAAGTTTAACAATACTATTTCCCCATCCCTACAACACTCACAATACCTTGAGTATTCCTGTTTAGCACACAGAACAGACTAGAAATAATACCAGGCATGCCAATTACTCATTTGAAAGTTTAAAATTTCTTTTTCCCTATTTTTATAAGCACCTTTCCCTTATTTTTATTATTAAATTATAGATGACATACAATAGTATATTAATTCCAGGTGTACAGCATAATGACTTGGCATTTATATTCCTTATGATGTGATCACTACAATAAGTCTGATAATCATAAGTTATTATGATAATATTGAATATTTTCCCTATGCTGTACTTTACATCCCTGTGATTTTTTTTTTAATAAGTGGAGGGTTGTGCCTTTTTTTCTTCTTCACCCTTTCACTCATCCCTGCACCCCCTTCCCCTCCAGCAAGCATCCATTTGTTCTCTGTATCTGAGTCTGTTTCTGTTTTATTTGTTCATTTGTTTTGCTTTCTTAACAGCTGAACCACCATCCTATTTAAGGTAATAAATGATATACAAAAGTTGGAGGTAGAATGAGTCCTGACCTTAGCAAATAGATTTACAATACAATGTTTTCATCTGTGACATTTCTGACCAAGCCACACTCCTTTGCTTAATTTTGTTCCCTGCATCTGCAAACTCTGTGGAATCAAATTCAAACTATTTTGTTTGGCAAAAAGGTCTTTTTTACCTGGATTTGGGCTGTCACTTCTCCCCAATCCCTAGCACTTTCTCATTCACATCTATGGCTTTGGTGCACTTAACTACTGTTGACTCTGACATATCAAGTTCTTCCTAGATTTCATGGTTGGTGAAGACCCCCAACCAGGAACTCCTTTTCATTCTCTGCTCATCACTTAATACTAAGTCTAAGCATCACCCTTCTGGAGTCTGAGTCTATTTCCATATTATCCTTTATGACAGAACATTTCAAACTATTTCACAGGGTTATTTGTGAATAAAATATGATAGTAAATATAAAGAAAAAATAAAAATTGAAGGTGTATATTAATATAAGTAAACTTTTCAAAGTTTTTATTTATTTTTCAAACATAGATTGTATAACTTTGCATGCTCTTAGAGGGATTAGTACTTTTGCTGTAATGATTAAAATTTTACTATATATAAATATATGTAATGTATATTTATGTTCTCTAATATTTTGTGTTGCATGTCACAACTGTCTTTTGAAAACATCAAAAGAGTACTAAATGGGAATTATTATTGTAAAAAATGGGATATATAAAATAATAGAACTTTTACCAGTATTCGAATATAATTTTCCTATAGGCACATACATAATTAAATAATTATTGTATTATAAGTTATTTTAATTTAAATAGTTAAAGTGATACCTATATGTAAGAAACAAGAAAATTAAATATGGCTTTTTTGTCTTTGTGGCTTTTAACCAAGAAATTCTTCTTGAAATTATGATTCAGGTATAGGTCACTCTGATGAACTATAACAGAAAAGAGTTCTCTTGCAAAATTCCAAGACCACACTGAAGAACAAGAAGTCATATCACTAAGATACTTCTTTATATTTCAAGTCATCCTATTTCTTGTACATTTGTATTTCTTAGAAGTTTTGAATTTGGGGCATATATTAAATCTATGCAAATAAAACAACATTCTCCTGTCTGTTTACCTGTTATTACACCATGTGATAATAGTCTGATGGAGCCTTATTTTCTTTTTTTGAGTTTTTTCTCTTTATTTTTGTTTTCTTTTTTGCTCAATTTCCCCACTCCCCCTACCCATCCACCCAGCCTCCTACCCCCGACAGTTGTCAGCCTGCTTTCTATCCATGAGTCTGTCTCTATTTTGTCAGATTGGGGTGCTATGTTTAGGATGACAGGACTTAAAAACAGATGTGGTGGGAAAATGGGGAGATTTTTGTTCAATGAGTAGAGTTTTAGTTTTGCAAGATGAAAAAGTTCTAGTGATTTATTGAACAACTAGGAAAAGTTCTAGTAACATTACTGAACTGTATAAATAAAAATGGTTTAGGTGATAAACTATGTTTTGTGTTAACAATGAACATTTAAAGCAACAACAATAAAACAGATGTAGAATACAAAATATTTCAGTTTCAGGGGCCTTAGGGGAACCTTAGTCACTTACGTGCTTTATTATTTATTTATTTATTTATTTATTTATTTATTTATTTATTTATTTTTATCCTCACCCAAATATGAGGACATATTTGCATTTATTTTCAGATAGACCGAGAGTGAGAGAGGGAGAAAGAGAGAGAGAAACATCGATGTGAGGGAGACACATCCACTGGTTGCCACCCACATGACCCCAACCGGGACCAGGGAAAAACTGCAGCCGGGGTACATACCCTTACCGGGAACCAAACCTGGACCTCTCTGGTCCATGGGCCTACACTCTAACCGCTGAGCCAAACCAGTCAGGGCCACTTATATGCTTTATAACAGGGTGGTTCTGGACACAACCCTCTGGAGCCAGACTGTTTAATTTTATTTGTTTTTGTTTTTTGTTTTTTTTATCCTCACCTGAGGACATTTTTCCAATTTTTGTACAGATAGAGTGGGAGGGAGAGAGAGGTGGGGAGAGAGGGAGAGAGAGAGAGAAACATCGACGTGAAAGGGACACATCGAGTGGCTGCCACCCGCACGACCAACCAGGGCCGGGGACAAACTGCAACCGAGGTACGTGCCCTTAGCGGGAACCGAACCCGGGTCTCTCCGGACCGCAGGCCAACGCTCTAACCGCTGAGCCAAACCGGCCAGGGCCAGACTGTTTAATTTTAAAACCTGGCTCTGTACAGAGTTGTGGAACCATGGGTAAGTCACTTAACTTCTCTGTGCCACAATTTTTTCATCTGCAAAATGAACATATTCCATAGGTCTGTTTTCACATAGTTGTTACAAGCTTTAAAGATGATAGTTTAAGCTATTTAAACATTCCATAAAATAAATTCTCCAGAATAACTGAAAAGAAGGGGTTATTCTCACCAAATTTAAGATATGCTTTAGATGATCTAACAATACAGGGCTGTCTGGCAAACATGATATTCCTCTGATGAGCAACTGGGACCATCTGGAAGTGGTGGTAATACTTCAATGCAAAGAAAAGATATCTGCATTATTGTTGATTTTTAAAATGGTGTGGCATCAGTTTTCTGATGTTCTGGACAAAGCAAGCAAATGCTAGTTTCTAATATAAACCTCAAATCAAACATCCCAACAGGATACCCCTTGAATTGCAAATTAAGTTGCCTCACATATGTCCCACTCCACAAAGCCTACTTCAGTTTAGATGGCTGTAGGACTTTATTTAATAATTGATTATTCCCCCAGGCAAAGAGGGAAAAGTCCAGTGAGGACAATATTTCAGAATGGAAGAGAGCCTGTGGATATCCTTGTAGGCACCAGTCAAAACTAGTAGTGCTCAATTACTCATCTAAAATGCTTACCAGTAACTATAAAGTGGTTACCATACCTTGCATTCATTCATTCACAAATATTTATTGAACACATATTACAGGACAGATTGTGTCAAAGTCCTAAAGACACAGCAGTAAACGAGAAATAATGGCTATCAAAGGCTCACAGTCTAGTACATTAAGAATAAATAAATACTGACAAAGTAGAGAAAACTCTAGTGCAGCTTTCAATCAAAGTGTAAGCAAAATTAATGCATTAACCTTTTTATTTTTATTACATTTGAAGAGTATAGTATTCGATGATAATTTTAAGAAACTTTGCAATTTAGGATTTAAAATGAAAATAGCAAAAACTTCCAGATGTAGTGTTGACATAATATCACTTTTTTATCACTTTTTTTTTATCACTTACCCTCATTTCAGCTTAATAAGCTCTCTTGACTCTCATCTTTCCATGTTTAATCCAAAGCAATTAAACTGATATGCAGATGCCATTTGTATTGCTTTAAGAGTGACACTTAACACACAATTTTATTATAATAGGCAACTAGAATGTTTGTAGAATGATCAGCCCATTTTTATTTTTAAAATATGTGGTTTCTTGCATTGTATACTTATAAAGTGTCCTAACACACATTTCATTTGATAAATGCCATGTGGATAATATTTGTTTTGTATACTGAACACAAAGTTAATACCATCTAATATTTCTTTCTTTTTTTTTTTATCCTCACCCGAGGACATTTTTTTTTTTTTTTCATTTTTTGTTCAGGTAGAGTGGGAGAGAGAGGAACAGAGAGAGAGAGAAACATCGATGTGAAAGGAACACATCGAGTGGCTGCCACCCGCACAACCGACCAGGGCCGGGGACAAACTGCAACTGAGGTACGCGCCCTTAGCGGGAACCGAACCCGGGTCTCTCAGGACCGCAGGCTGACGCTCTAACCGCTGAGCCAAACCGGCCAGGGCCCATCTGATATTTCTATTTAAAAGCTTGCTATTCTTTTGCTCAGTCTCTACAAAAATATTTTAGCTAATAAATTATATTAGTAAAAAGTATAAGATAAACTGAAAATAAAGTGTGACTGTGAGTGTATGTGTGAGTGTGTGTTTAAGGCATTCTGTTGTTTAGGATTTAGTTCTAAGTAGGGAATCAGAAGATTATAGTGAAAATGCCAAATACACTTTATGAGAATATATTCAATTAGTTAAGCTTGTATGGTAAGTTGGTTGTATTAATGGTCCCAGTTCTTCACTCCTACATGTACCCATATGCCTTGACATGTAACCTCCACTTTGAATCCATTCACCATGCTATTTGCTTGAGCCAATGGGATGTTAGAAGTCATTAAGCAGAGGCTCAATACTTATACATCTCTTTTTCCTTTGTTGTTCCACTGATGTTGACATGAGAACATGTTTGAGGAAGAAAGTCTCATAGAACTCGATTCTAGCCTCCCTACTCCAGTTACTCCATGTGAGGCCATCCTAAATCAGTCAACAAGTAGTTGATGTCTAGAGAGGAAATCAGCTGTAATTTGCTAGGTTTAGGAGATAATATAACTTCCCGACTCTGAGAGTCTTTATATTTTATCATCATCTCTTGAGAAAAACATGATGTAGGATGGTACATATCACTGTATTAAGATTTAATAGATTTTCTTTTTTTAATGGATTTTTCCATTAAGCATTACTGACATATATTTAATAACACTCTCAAACAATCAGAAGCTTTAGAAAGATACTCCATTAAGGAGAAAAACGTATCAGAATCAGAGCATTTCTTCAAAAAGGAAATAATTTTCAATTAAAGGCCTTGTCTAGTAGCTGAAAAATCATTTGATGGACAGACTAATATTAATAATAAATGTATATTAATCCCACACATTCACTCAAAAATATTTATTCAGAAACTATTATATGCTAATCATTGTCCAAAGTTCTGGGATACAAAACAGATAAGTTTTCAGACTTTTATTGCAGTGCTTTGCTTGGTAAACTCAAATTTAAAAAAAAAAATCACCATTACAAAATTTGTTTTGACAGAAACAGATTAAAAATATCAACTTGTGTTCATGCACAAAAAGGAAATAAAAATATAAAAAGTGAAATGTGAGCTAGAATTAATCTGGACTTAATTTATTTAAATTTTGACTCCTATAATTATTTTCTGACTAATCTACTCCATCTGTGACTCAAGACTTACATGGCTAAGAACCATTTAAGTGCATCTAAAAACCTACAGTTTAGCATGATCCAAAGTCACACAGTTGGTCAATTGACCAAACCTTGAATCATGGAAACCCATATCTCCTGTCAAGAGTGTTCAAGGGTTTAGAGTATGGGTCTAAGGTGAGGTAGATGGGCTTAAATCCAAGCTCCACCATTTATTAGTTTTTGTCTGACCTTAGCTCAGTAATTAAACTCTTTAACGTATTACTATATACCTGTTTTAAGTTTCAGAGATGTACTACACTTGAACATGGTCTTTTAATATTAAAATTATCTATTACTCACAGGTATGTTTTTTTCTTCTAATTCTATGGTTCCACTCTATAGTTTCTTACCTATATTAAGAATCTAAGGTGCACCATAGCTTTTTTATCCACTCATCTGCTGATGGGCACTTGGGCTGTTTGTAGATTTGGGTTATTGTAAATGATGCTGGTACAAACATAGGGATGCATATATTTTTTCTGATTGTTGTTTCAGGATTCTTAGGATATGTTCCCAGAAGTAGGATCACTGCATCAAATGGCAGTTCCATTTTTAATTTTTTGAGAAAACTATACTGTTTTCCACAGTGGCTGCACCAGTCTGCATCCCCACCAGCAGTGCAAGGAGGTTCCCTTTTCTCCACATTCTATCAGCAGTTTTTGTTTGTTAATTTCTTGATAGTAGTCATTCTGACAGGTATGAGGTAACACCTCATTGTAGTTTTTATTTGCATCTCTGATCTTTAGTGACTTTGAGCATTTTTTCATATGTTTATTGGTCATATGTACGTCCTCTTTGGAGAAGTATCTATTCAGGTCCTCTGCCCATTTTTTAATTGTCTTGTTTGTCTTTTTGGTGTTGAGTTGTATAATTCTTTATATATTTTGGAAATTAACTCCTTATCAGATGTATCATTGGTGAATATGTTCTCCCATACTGTGGGTTCTCTTTTCATTTTATTGTTGGTACATTTACCAGTGGAATATTATGCAGTTATAAAAAAAAGTAGAAACTTTTACTGTTTGCAACAGCATGGATGAACCTGGAGAGTATTATGCTAAGTAAAATAAGCCAGTCAAAGAATACAAATACTATATGATCTCATCTCACTAATATGTAGAATTTAATGAACAAAATGAACTGATGAACAAACTGGAACCAGAAGCATGGATACATGGAACAAATTGGTAGGAGCCAGAGGGAACATGGGTGGGGGTGAATGGATAAATAAGTTGAAAGGATTAGCTAAAGAACATATATGCATGTCCCATGGACACCAACAATAGTGTGGTGAAGTCCAACAGAAGGGGAGGCAGGTGCAGGTTGAGGTGGGCAAAGGGGGAGTGGATGTGTGCAATAATGTTAACATTAAAATTTATTTTTTAAAATAATTTTTCTATATTGATTTTAGAGAAAGAGGAAGGAAGAGGGAGAAAGATAAAGATGTCAATGAGAGAAACCATCAATTGACCATGTCCTGCATGCCTCTCACTGGGGATTAGGCCCACTACCTGGGAATGTGCCCTGACCAGGAATCGAACGAGTGACCTCTTGGTACATGGGTCAATGCTCAACCACTGAGCCACATCAGCCGGGCAACATTTAAATAAAATATTTTTAAAGGATAGGAAGAAGGTAGAGCAAATAAAAAATATGCTTTTGAAAAAAAAAAAATTGTTCACCATATTTTTTAGAAGATTTTCTCAAGAATTTAATTCTGCACTTTATCAATATAAAACTGAATGCAGAGCAAAACAAAGTGGTATTTTTGTACTATAATTAGACTTTCAGAGAAAAATAAAAACCAAACACTAATTATGTGTCAAACAAGGTAGTAAGTGTTTCATGCAAATCACCTCCTTGAGCCTGAACAATATACTGAACATAAGTCATTCATTAGTATCTGCTTTGACACTTGAGTAGATGGATTCAGAGAGGAGAAATAAGTTGTAAACTATATAACAGGATTTGAACTCAGGTCTGCTTGAAGAGCTCAAGCTCCTAAAACCAAAACTAGTGTTATTTTATATAAATAAATTCAGGTTAAAATAGTGGTGTTATCTCATTTTTAAAAGCACATTTTACATTTATATCACTTCAATGATATTCCCCATATATGTCTTCCCAGACCTTTGGCAACTTAATATCAAACAGGAAGATTGCCACTAGGTAATAGGACACTATTCTAAATATAAGTTGTTTACTCTTCTACATTGTGAACATGTCTTAAATGGATATATAGAAGACAATCTGATAAATTTACTCAACTGGGATCTAAAAATATATTCAGGTTAGAGTAATGGTTAAGTATATACAACAAAGCAAAGTCTAAGATCAACAAGGGAAAGAACCTCCACTTGGATACACAGCTAGCTACAAAAGATTGACAGACACCAATGGCAGCATGCTGAATATGAGCACTGATTTTAGTTAAATTTTTTTTTTAATCACGATATTTAGACCAAAGGAAGGGGCTAAGCTTGGTCTTCTCCATGCTAGTTAGACCAAAATATGGTGATGTAATATGAACCACTGTGAGAACTAGAGATGCTTAGCTTCACAAAGAATATAGGAGCATATGAAGAGGAAGAGTTAACAGAGTTAGACACATGTCCCAGGCATCTATCCATAGGGAAATCTGAATGGTTCCCATCAGGAATTTTGAAATTCAATTTTGCATGTTAGACTGATGGAGCTTAGACCTCATTCAAGTTTTGGTTCTGTTTTCTATGAGTTTATTTATATCTAGGAAAACTCAAGTAAGGACCGCAGTCAGAGAAGGCATAAAGACATTACATTGCCTATGAGCACCATTTACACTCTGTGCATTACTGAAGTATAGGCTAAATAGGGATGCTATAGATTTCTTAAAATATCAGAAGAGCTTTTGTAAAAATGAAGAAGTGCAATTGCTTTAGGGTAGGTCCCAGGATACAGATCTTGGATCAAAAGGAAGGAACTTTGGAGAGCTCAGAATAAAGAAGACATTTCTAACTGAATGGTGTAAGCAGAAATGCCTGCCTTAGGATGTCATGGATCAAAGTTCAAATACAGGATAGACAACCATTTGGCAGTTATGGGGAAAGGCCATATACAAAGAGTTCATAGGAGGAAAGCAGCTACAAAGTCTCCCCTCCCTCATCCTAAGATTATTTTAAACTAAAACTCCCAAGTCTTTCTGTCTTCATTTAACTCTCAGGAACTTCCCAACACATTTTCAAATACTTGTTTGAAAGACATCTTCAAAATACTCTTAGTGTCTTAATCCATTCAGTCAAATACCAGAATATATCATCTGCCCAATTTCCTGTTTCTATTCTGATACCACATTATCCTAGTCATCCAAGCAGGAAACCAGTCATCATGGGCCCCTCCCTTTTCTCCTCAATCAGTTATTAAATCATGTGGATTCTGCTTTACATATTGTCTCTGACACCCACCCCCTCCTCCCCAGTACTTTCCCACTGTCCTAGTCAAAGATTTCACTATTTCTCACTTAGGCCAATTGGTAATGAGCTGTTAACTCTTATCCCTGCCTCTGATCTCATCTCCATTCTCTTTATCTAATATATGACAGCCAAATCAATTTTTCTCAAAAATGGTCTGGATGATACATCTCTCTCTTCAAAATTCATTACCTCCTGCAAAATTAAGCACAATCCTCTCACAATGAATATGATCTAAAATCTACATTAAACTTTTCCATTCTCTCTCTTTCATTGTGATCATAGGTGCAATACCTATTTCTGCCAAAGCTTGATTTTGCATCCTTGGTTTTTCTGTCTATTTTAGGTAACATTAATGCCTTGCCTGGAATGCCCCTAATGTTTACCCATGTAGTCAAAACTCATTTCAAACACGACCTACTCTAAGACATCTTTGCATCTATAATTACTCTCATTTATAATATTTTACAGCCCTTTGTTTATATTTTCTTTAGGTCACAATGTAATCTACTTTATAAGTATTTACATACTCAGAAGAATGAACCCCGTTACATTTCAAAAGCCTTCAGCAAGTGGAGGGTCTGTTACTCATCATTGATGTTCTGTAGCATCTGGCACAGTATATGTACAATAAATAAATATGAAATAAACTAATTAATGCTGCTATTTTCAGTATATGCATTTCCCTCTTAATTTTAAGTTGGTTTTCTCATAAAATTCTGACAAGTAAGTGTATAATCCATGCACAATTATCGTTGCCACTGAACAAACCTGTCAAGGTATATTTCCTTATGACAATCAACAGTAAGGGTTTAATACAACCCCAAAAATGTAAATCACAAAATCAATCAGCTCTGTGGGCCAAGTGGATATATCACAATTGCAAGTCAGTTGTCTGTTTAAAACTCCCTTGCTGTGGACACTATTTTTCTGTGTTTAATTTAACAAGTACAAATACATATATAATGGTTACTATGTCCCACTGAGAGCACAGACTCAAGCTCAGCTGAAGGCAACCAAGCATTCCATCAATTCCTACCACTCTACTGCCCACACCCCAAAACACATACATCTACAATTTCTATCATATACATTCAAAAAATAGATCCTAGGTGGACTATATATCAAAATGTTTTTTTTTTTTAAAGTAAACCACAGTTTACATTTTAATCCTGGGATAGGTAAGGCCGGAAGCCTTTCTTAAATAACACAGCAAGGACAATAAAATCATAAAAGACACGATTGATATATTTAACTTATAAAATTAAAAATATGCATATTTAACAACTTAAGTAAAGTAAAAACTGATAAACAACACACTCTAAGAAAATATTTTCAATGTCCAAAATCTACAAATAGCATTTCCTTTTTTCAGTGCTCCTAAAAGATAGGGGTCCTAGGAATTCATATCCTGCTGGTGGGAAAGTAAATTGATACTGACATTTAGAGGGCAATTTCACAATATCTATTAAAATTAACGATGCCTGCACTCTATGACTATCAGTTCCTCTTCTTAATATCTATCCCAGAGAAATACTTTCTTTTGGGTATAATGAGGCATAATCATAGATTATAACTAAAGCATTCTTTGTGATGGTGTAACATTTGCACAATTGTAAATATCTACCAATAGGAAAATGGTTTAAGAAAAATTTTGTGTAGCTTAACTGAAATATTTCTTCATCAGCTAAAAACAATGAGATAAACCCTGCCTGGGTAGCTGAGTTCTGATTTATCAAGGTTGTGGGTTTGATCTCTGGTCAAGGCACATGCAAGAATCAACCAATGATTGCATAAACAAGTGGAACAACAAACCTCTCTCTCTAAAAATCAATTAAAAAAGAAAAGAATGAGTTAAGCCTTTATGTACTAACATAGGACACATCCAAGGCAACCTGCAAAACAATTTATACATTTCAGTAAAAAAATATTTTATTGCTTGTGCTCTGGTATGAAAACATGGTTACTCCTGTAGAAGCTAGGGAGTGGAGGTGTGTACTGACCAAAAAGGGCAGACATATCTCCCAAGAAGACATACAAATGGCCAACAGATATATGAAAAGATGCTCAATTTCACTAGCTGGTAGGAAAATTTAAATCGAAACCACAGTGAGACACCACCTTACACCTTTTAGAATGGATATTATCAGCAAGACAAGAAATAACAAGTATTGGAGAGGTTGTGGAGAAAAAGAAACCCTCATTCACTGCTGGTGGGGATGTAAACTGGCATAGCCACTATAAAAACAGTATAGAAGATCCTCAAAAAATTAGGAATACACTTAACATATGGCCTAGCAAATCCTCTTCTGGATATCTACCAAAAAAAATTAAAAATATTTATTTGCAAAGATAGATGCACCCCTATGCTCATTGCAGCATTATTTATGATGACTAAGACATGGAGACAACCAAAGTGCCCTTCAATAGATGACTTAATAAAGAAGATGCAGTATATCTATACAATGGTATACTACTCAGCCACAGAAATAGATGAAATACAGCCATTTGGGGCACTCTCCTTCTCAGGAGCTTGTTCATGCCTTTTCCTTCTCCCCTCTTCCTCCCCTCAAGGGATGTTACCTTTGCCTTTCTCTCTTCTAAGCTCCAAAGGCCCTTCTTTTGCCTTTTAACTTGTTTCCTGAGCCTATATAACCCAGCTTGCTCACTTCTACTGCCTCTGTAACTTTCTAAATAAACTTTCTCATATAATTAGAAAAAATAAATAAATAAAAGAAAACTGGCCCTGGCCAGTTTGGCTCAGTGGTTAGAGCATCGGCCTGCGGTCCAACGAGGCCCAGGTTCGGTTCCCACTAAGGGCACATGCCTCAGTTGCAGTTTGTCCCCATCCCTGGTTGGGTTGTGTGGGTGGCAGCCACTCGATGTGTCCGTTTCACATCTATGTTTCTCTCTCTCTCCTCTCTCTCTCTCTCTCTCTCTCTCTCTCTCTCTCTCTCTCTCTCTCTCTCTCTCTCTCTCTCTCTCTCTCTCTTCCTCTCTCTCACTCCCACTCTATCTGAACAAAAAATGGAAAAATGTCCTCAGGTGAGGATTAAAAAAAAAAGAAAACTACCATTTGCAACAACATGGATAGACCTTGAGAATATTATGCTGAGTGAAATAAGTCAGACAGAAAAAGTTAAGAACTATATGATTTCACTCATGTTAGATATAAAACTGAAAGCAACAAATGAACAAATAAGAAAAATAAACAAAAATTTATAGACACAAACAACAGTATGGTGGTTACCAGAGGGAAAGGGGTTGAGGAGTAGTAAAGCTTAAAGTAGGTCAAATATACAGTGACTGAAGAAGATTTGATTCTGGATGTTGGGCACAAAACACAATACACAGATCATGTACCATAGAATGTACACTAGAAACCAAATCGTATTAAACAATGCCACCTAAAAAATTTAATAAAAAGAACTAAAACATTCTGTGTGTATTTTCTTTTTTATTATTTTTAATAGAAGTGAAATTATGCTTTACTTGTCTAATTAAAAATACATGAAAATTATAAATACTTTTAAAAAAGGAATGTGAGTCAAGGCAAATATGTATGTATGTATAATGATCTAAATAAATGGGTGAATAGATGAATGGGGCCTTTAAAATTTCCCCATTCTGAGAACATAAAATATATTTCATGTTTATGATGATAAAATGTGATTCCATAAATACAAATATGGACTTGAGTATGGCAAAAACAATTTAAAAAGAATAATTAATAGATTAATATTATACATTTTTAATTTCAAAGATAAATTATTTTATTTCTATTTATTCTTATTCATTTCCATCAAAGTAGCTTTGTAGTTGAAATTAAATGATCAAGTCAAACAAGAAAGACTAAGTGAAATCTTAGATCAGTGAATCTTTCTGAGCAGATTTATAACTTGTATTTGCGTACAACAGAAAGTAATACATAGTACTGAATAATGAAAATATGGGCATAATAATGGAACACTTCACATGCATGTTGAAGCTTTGAAAATATCTTTATGCGTAGTATGCTAATAAATGTGAAATTTCATACTGCAGTTGGCATCTTGTTCATTTGTGTTAACCTACTTTTGAATTGTTCATAATGAAGAAATGTATCTTTTTCTCCTATCTGCACCCATGTGTGTGTGTGTGTGGGTGTGTGTGTGTGTATGTGAATGATGTGGGGCAAGAATAAAGCTAATTAAAAAAAAGTTTCTCACCCTGGCCGGTTTGGCTCAGCGGTTAGAGCATCAGCCTGCGGTCCTGAGAGACCCGGGTTCGGTTCCCACTAAGGGCACGTACCTCGGTTGCAGTTTGTCCCCGGCCCTGGTCGGTTGTGCGGGTGGCAGCCACTCGATGTGTTCCTTTCACATCGATGTTTCTCTCTCTCTCTCTCTGTTCCTCTCTCTCCCTCCCACTCTACCTGAACAAAAAATGGAAAAATGTCCTCGGGTGAGGATTAAAAAAAAAAAAAAAAAGTTTCTCAGTTATGTTTGTTGGAAAACTTTAGTAATTAATTCAATGAGTATTATACATATAAAATATATAAATATGGGTTTTCTGATGTAAAACAATACAAATCAATTTTTTCTCATACAATATCATGAAGTTGGCTAGTTCCTTATAAAGTGTTTCCTTCTCCTGAAACTCATCATAGAATGCTTTTCATCATATGTATTTCAGATCATGCTATTTTAAACTTTCAGAAAACTAGGCATTTAATAAAATCAATAAGTTATTTTATTTCTTGAGTTTCTACTATGTGCTTGGTTCTATGGAACAATAGTTAATAAGCAAAAGTGTAAAATGTGTAAAGCCCCAGTTTTAGAGAGGTTCATTGGCAGCAAAGGAAAATATTCACCTATCCACAAGAAAAGGGGGATTCTTGGACTAGAACAAAAATAAAGAGGGAACCACTTGATTTATACCATTTCTCTGTCCCCACCCTAATTACTCATAGGCTCACTGGGAAAAAATATAGAAAACAAAATAGAAGAAAGCAAAAATTACCTGAAATCCCACTATGGGAGAAAACTATTTTGAATAATCTACTTGTTTTCTATATTATTGCAATGAGCTTGTATTTTCTTTTAACAGAAAAAAGTTAAAGCTGTTTTTATTTTTAATAAAAAATGCAGAGGGGAAATCAACAAATACATGGTTTTGATTACCAAAGTAATTAACACTTGTTGGCAGATAGTTTAGAAATTGTCATCTCCATGAGGCACTGATGAGAGGGACCTCCAGAAGTAATGACAATGGGCTAAGGGAGCTTTTTCAGTATTAATCTGCTTGAAATTCTAGTCCAGTAAATAAAAGACTCCATTCTCTGTTAACATTAAGACCTGTGAACTAGCTATGGTGCTATATTATCCTGCTTCTTTGACCTTGCATAGTCTACTTGCTTTGTCCTTCTTTTAATGATGTTTACTTGAACTTAAAGAGAAATGTATTATTACCATCATTATTTTCAGCTGCATATTAGCATACTTAGACAATTCAGTTGATACTAGTCTATATTCTAAGTCATGTTTACAATTTTGAAACTGACATATAATTAAAAAAAGACCAAATTTGTCCTCATATTGTGATGAATGTCTGCCTTTTTCTTCATCTTCCTCTGCTAATACCCATCTTTTGTTGCAAATGAGGAAGGTGAACACCAAGGTGCCCAAAGGTATTATTAATGGCCAGATGCAAATGAACCTGTTGAGTGACTCATCCCCCAAACATGTTCTCCTCTGTCTTCTAATCACACCTATCTTCATTTTATTCTGTGTTCTGACTGCTAAATTAGTCCCCCTTATCTGCAGTTTCACTTTCCATGGTTTCAGTTACACATGGTCATCTGTGGTCTGAAAATATTTAAAGAAAAGTTACAGAAATAAACAATTCATAAGTTACAAATTGCATGTCTTTCTGTGTAGCATGATGAATTCTCATGCTGTCCTGCTATGTCCCACCCTTGATGTAAATCATCCCTTTGTCCACTATATACTCCCTGCAGAAACTACGCAACCCCATCAGCCACGTAGCAGTCAGTCACGTAGTAACCATCTTGGTTATCAGATCCACTGTCCAGTATATCACAATGTTTATGTTCAGGTGACCCCTATTTTACATAATAATGGCTGCAAAGTACAAGAGCAGTAATGCTAGCAATTCAGGTTTGCCAAAGAGAAGGTATAAAGTGTATAGAATGTATAGAATAAAACATAGTATATATAGGGTTTGGTACTATCTGCAGTTTCAGGCATCCACTGGGGATCTTGGAATGCATCCCCAACCAATAAGGGGGAATTACCATACATGGAATTAAAGTTAGGAAACATATAACACTGTTACTTTCTGTTTCGACATATACTTTTTACTTTGTTTTTACTGTGTTTTTCTCAGTAGAACCTAAAATTAATGGAGGCAAAAACCATATTTTCAAATTCACAATTTAATCTCTGATGCTTACCAGAGTCCAGAAACACAGTAGGTTCTCAATAAATGCATTTGAATAAATGACTTATTCTGGGCCTCAGGTTTATGTTCCTAACATTTCCCTGTATCAGAAAATTTATCTGCAAGTCATCATAAAAAACAAAAATCATAGCAATCATGCTGTATCAGTACCAATTTTTTCATTTTATGTTAAAATATTTATCTTATTTTCAGTCCTAAAATTGTTGTGAAGGCAGTCACTGTTTTCATTCAAATATTAGCACACTACATGTTTCAGTTCCTTTATTAGTTTACCTTATTTATATAACTGAAAATTTTCCTCCTACCAAAATAACATTTCCCCCTTGTTTCAGCTAAACATTACTTCTCAAAACCACTACTGGCTTTTCATTGTTTTTCAGATTCCGGTCTTTTTCATCATTGCTTCAACATAGTCATTATTACTCTAATTTATCTTCTTCGCAGTTCCAATACTCAATTGTTCCCTCTATTCTACTCAAGTACATATCCTATTTTGTCTCCCATGCAGTCTTATCTTTTTTTATACATTAAAGAAAAGTGTTAAGTTGATATCTATCTCTGTAGCTATTTATCATATATTTTAATACAATAATCAATAGATTATATACCAACAAATCATCACACTTTATACTCTCCTAAGTGAATGTCAGCAGAAAATACACAGAGCTCCACCTTTTAGTCAGAGGTGCAGAAGTGCCCTTGAATTTTAGATTTATTTCCTAGAAGTCGGTAACTATACATGTTAAGATGGATTCTATAGCAGTGTATTAATAATCTAACTCACTTTGTAAGGCAGCAACCTCCATTTTCAGACATAACTTTTTAGCCTTTTCCTGGTGACATATTAGGTGATCAGGAATAGTCCTAAGTTAAAAATGACAATAGTGAAATTGATTTAAACAATTCTATAAGTGGATATTTGAAAATTCTCTTGGGTGGTAGACACATAATGCAATGTACAGATCATGTATCACAGAAATGTATACTTGAAACTTGTATAATCTTATTAACCAACATCACCCCAATAAATTTAATTTTAAAAATTAGAACAAAAAGATGAATATATAAAAAACAGAATATTCTCTTACTTAGATTTAATTCATAATTATGATAAGGTCATTGGTCAGAAACTGTCTTTAACTTTAACTGTATATATAAAGCATAGTAAAATATGTATTTTTATATCAATACTTCTAAAGATATTAGATACTCATTTCTCCTTCACATAAAAGAAGTCCAGAGTCCAGATTACAGATCTAGTATGGCAGCCACATGGCATCCTCAGAAATTCTGGCTCCTTCCACTTTTCTCTTTTGTTACCTTATGTTATGTTCCTTAGATCTAAAGTTTTCACCATAATGGCTGTTTAGGGAAACAAGAAGAAAGAAGGCAATGGGCCAAAAGGGTGCTTTCTAGCTGAACCAGTTGCATGTAACAAAATTGCCTGGAAGCCCTATATAAGAAATCCTAGACTTCACCGGCCAAACTAGTGTCACATAACCACCCCTTGAGTAAAACAAGTAGGGGGCATGAAATTTTCTTTTAAGCTGGGCACATTGTTATCCCAATTAGAAGTAGGTTTATGACATAAAAAGAAATAAAGTACTGATAAATGCTAAAATATGGATAAACCTCAAAAACATTATGCCAACTGACAGAACCCAGAAAAAATAACATGTATGAATCCATTTATATTAAATATCAAGAAGTGGTAAATATATAAATACAGAATGCAGATTTGTAGTTACCAGGAGCTGGGGAGGAGATGGGGATCAACAGCTTAAAGGGTACAGGGTTTCCTTTTGGAAATGTTTGAAAATGGTTTGGAAATACATAGAGATGGTGGTTGCACAATATTGTGGTGTGCTAAATGAGACTGAATTGTTCATTTTTAAATGGTTAATTTTATGTTAAAGAATTTTACTTCTATCAAATAAATACATTATATTTTATTCTATTTGGTTCATTCTTTTTTTAAAAATAATTTCTTATTAATTTATTTTTGTTACAGGTTTCTCCTTTTTTTCCCCATTGACACCCTCATCCCCATCCCCCCTACCGCATACCCAGCTTTGTTGTCCCTGTCCATCGGTTATGCATACATGAATATAAGTTCTGGGGTTTATCTCTTCCCTCCTCCCACAAGTCCCTCTTCTGAGGGTTGTCAGTCTGTACTCTACTTCCATGTCTCTGGGTCTACCCAATGCCTCAGACTGTTATGTTCATTATATTCCACAAATAAGTGAGATCATGTGATATTTGTTTTTGTCTGCTTGGCTTGTTTTGCCTAGGTAATACTTTCCAGGTCCCTCCATGTTGTCTCAAAGGATAAGAGATCTTCCTTTCTTACAGCTTCATATACTCCATTGTGTATATGTACCACAGCTTTTTCATCCATCCGTCTACTGATGAACACTTGGGCTGCTTCCAGATCTTAGCTATTGTAAATAGTGCTGCTACAAACATGGGGGTACATATATTCTTTCTCTTTGGTGTTTCAGGTTTCTTAGGGTATAGTCCTAGAAGTGGGATCACTGGGTCAAATGGAAATTCAATTTTTAATTTTTTGAGGTAACACCATATTGTTTTCCATAGTGGCTGCACCAGTCTGCATTCCTACCAGTAGTATACTAGAGTCCTCTTTTCTCCAGAACTTCTCCAATACCTGTTTTTTGATGATTTGTTGAAGATGGCCATTCTGAGAGGTGTGAGGTGATACCTCATTGTTGTTTTAATTTGCATCTCTCTTATGATTAGTGATGTTGAGCATTTCTTCATATGTCTCTTAGCCATTTGTATGTCCAGTTTGGAGAGGTGTTTATTTAGGTCCTCTGCCCATTTTTTTTTTAATTTTTAATTTTTTTTTTTTTGTTACGGATGTTTCTCCTTTTTACCCCATTGACACCCACCTTCCCATCCCCCCCCCGCCCCATCACTGGCTTTGTTGTCCATTTCCATTGGTTATGCATACATGCATATAAGTTCTGTGGTTTATCCTTTCCCACCCCCCACCCCCTCTTCTGAGGGATGTCAGGCTGTGCCCTACTTTCATGTTTCTGGGTCTACCATATTCCTCAGACTGTTACGTTCATTATATTTCGTATATAAGTGAGATCATGTTGTATTTGTCTTTTTCTGCTTGGCTTATTTCACTTAGGATGATACTTTCCAGGTCCCTCCATGTCGCCTCAAAGGATAAGAGATCTTTCTTTCTTACAGCTGCATAATACTCCATTGTGTATATGTACCACAGCTTTTTTATACATTCGTCTACTGATGGACACTTGCCTCTGCCCATTTTTTAACTGGGTTCTTTGTCTTTCTTTTGTTGAGTTTTATGAGCACTCTATATATTTTGGAAATTAACCCCTTATCTGATATATCATTGGTAATTATGCTCTCCCATAGAGTGGGTTGCCTTTCCATTTTGGTAGTTGTTTCTTTTGCTGTGCAGAAGATTTTGAGTTTGATGTAGTCCCATGTGTTCATTTTTTCCTCTGTTTCTGTTTCCTTAGGTGATGTATCAGTGAAAATTCTGCTGCATATGATGTCTAAAATTTTGTTGCCTACATTTTATTCTAGCATTTTTATGGATTAATGAGTCACATTGAAGATTTTTATCCATTTTGAGTTTATTCTTGTGTATGGTGTAAGTTGATGGTCTAGTTTCAGTTTTTGCATGTATCTGTACAATTTTCCCAACACCATTTATTAAAGAGACTGTCTTTACTCTACTGTATGCTCTTGCCACCTTTGTCAAACATTAATTGAGCATAATGTTTTGGGTCCATTTCTGGGTTCTCTGTTCTCTTCCACTCGTCTATGTGCCTGTTCTTCTGCCAGTACCAGGCTGTTTTGATTACAGTGGCTTTGTAGTATATTCTGATATACAGAACTGTGCTTCCACCTACTTTGTCCTCCTTTTTCAAGATTGGTGTGGCCATTCAGGGTCTTTTTTGGTTCCATATGAACTTTTAAAGTATTTGTTCTAGTTCTGTGAAATATGTTGTTGGTATTTTGATGGGGATGGCATTGAATCAATAGATTGCTTTGGGTAATATGGACATTTTAATGATGTTAATTCTTCCAATCCATGAACAAGGTATGTGCTTCCACTTTTTTATATCTTCCTCTATTTCGTTTTTCAATGTCCTGTAGTTTTCTGAGAATAGGTCCTTTACTACTTTGGTTAAGTTTATTCCTAGGAATCTTAATTTTTTGCCATGATGGTAAATGGGATTGTTTTTTCAGTTTCTCTTTCTGTGACTTAATCATTGGTGCATAAGAATGCCATCAATTTCTTGACATTAATTTTGTATCCTGCTACTTTGCCAATTTTGTTTATTAAGCCTAGTAGATTTTTGATGGAGTCTGTAGGGTTTTCTGTGTATAATATCATGTCATCTGCAAATAATGACAGTTTCACTTCCTGCTTTCCAGTTTGGATCCTTTTTATATTTTCTTCCTGATTGCTGTGACTAAGACTTCAAGTACTATGTTAAATAAGAGTGGCAAAAGTAGGCATCCCTGTCTTGTTCCTGTTCTTAAGGGAAATGCTTTTAGTTTTTGCCCATTGAGTATGATGTTGGCTGTAGGTCTTTCATATATGGCCTTTATTATGTCAAGATATGATCCCTCTATTCCTACATTGCTGAGCATTTTTGTCATAAAGAGGTGCTGGATTTTGTGGAGTGTTTTTTTTAGCATCTATTGCTATGATCATGTGGTTTTTATCCTTCATTTTGTGTATGTGGTATATCACATTTATTGATTTGTGAATATTGTACCAGCCTTGCATCCCTGGGATGAATGCCACTTTGTCATGGTGAATAATATTTTTAAATTTTTTTATCCTCACCTGAGGACATTTTTCCATTTTTTATTCAGATAGAGCAGGAGGGAGGGAGGGAGGGAGGGAGGGAGGGAGGGAGGAAGGGATGGAGAGAGAGAGAGAGAGAGAGAGAGAGAGAGAGAGGAGAAACATCGACTTGAAAGAAACACATCTAGTGGCTGCCACCTGCATGAACCAACCAGGGCCGGGGACAAACTGCAAATGAGGTACATGCCCTTAGCAATAAGTGAACCTGGGTTTCTCCAGATCACAGGCCAATGCTCCAACCACTGAGCCAAAATGGCCAGGGCTGAATAATTTTTTTGATGTATTGCTGGAGCAATTTGCTAGTATTTTGTGCAGAATTTTGGCATCTATGTTCATCAGGGATATTGGCCTGTAGTTTTCTTTCTTCATAGTGTCTTTTTCTGATTTTGGAATTAGAATTATGGTGGCCTCATAAAACTAGTTTGAAAGTCATTCTTCTTCTTGAATTTTTTGTAATAGTTTGAGGAGAATGGGTGTTAGTTCTTCTTTGAATGTTCAGTAAAACTCCCCCGTGAAGCCATCCGGGCCTGGGCTTTTGTTTGCTTAGAGAGTCTTGATTACCTCCTCAATTTCCTTAGTTGTTATTAATCTGTTCAAATTTTTTATCTCTTCCAGGTCCAGTTTTGGGAGACTATGTGTTTCTAGAAACTTGTCCATTTCACTTAGATTGCCAAATTTGTTGCCATATACTTGTTCATAGTTTTTGTTAACAGTCCTTTGTATTTCTGTGGTGTCAGTTGTTACTTCTCCTTTTTCCTTTCTGATTTTGTGTATTTGAGGTCTCTCTTTGTTTCTTAGTGAGTATAGCTAAGGGTCCATCAATCTTGTTTATCTTTTCGAAAAACCAGCTCTTTGTTTCATTGATCCTTTGAATTGTTTTTTTGGTCTCCATGTCATTTATTTCTGCTCTGATCTTTTCTATTACCTTCCTTCTACTTGCTCGGGATTTCTTTTTGTTTGCTTTCTAGTTCTTTAAGTTGTGAGGTTAGATAGTCTATTAGAGATTTTTCTTGTTTCTTACGGAAGGCCTGTAGTGCTACAAACATCTCTCTCAGAACTGCTTTCACTGCATCCCATAGATTTTGTGTTGTTGTGTATTTATTTTCATTGGTTTTCAGGAAGTTTTAAATTTCTTCCTTGATCTCCATGGTAATACATTCATTGTTTAATAACATGCTATTTAGCCTCCATGTGTTCCAATGACTGTATGTTCTTGTTGCAATTGAGTTCTAGTTCCATGCCACTGTGATCTGCGAAGATGCTTGATATGATTTCAATCTTCTTGAACTTGTAGAAATTTGCTTTGTGTCCTAACATACAGTCCCTCTTTGAGAATGTCCCATGTTCACTTGAGAAGAATGTGAATTCTGTAATTGGGGTGTAATTCTCTGTAGGTATCTATTAAATCTATTTGGTCTAGTGCTTCATTAAAGTCTCTGTTTTCACGCTAATTTTTTGTCTAGAGCATCTATTCAGTGATGTCAGTGGGGTGTTGAAGTCCCCTGCTATGATTGTATTGCTGTTGATTTCTCCTTTGAAGTCCTCCAGAAGACTTTTAGTATATTTTGGTGCTCCTATATTGGGTGCATATATGTTTACCAAGATTATATCTTCCTGTTGGATCAATCCTCTTAATATTATGTAGTGGCATTCTTTGTCTCTAAGTATGGTCTTGATTTTTAAATCTTTTTTATCAGGTATGATTATTGCTACCCCAGCTTTTCTTTTCTTTCCGTTTGCTTGGAAGATTTTTTTCCAACCCTTCACTTTTACCTATGTGAGTCTTTTGTTGTGAAGTGGGTCTCTGATAAGTAACATATATGTGAGTCATATTGTCTTATCCAATCTGCTACTCTGTCTTTTTATGAGCATATTAAGTCCATTTACATTTAAGGAGATAATTGATATGTACTTATTTATTGCCGTTTTTGTTTAGTGTGGTTATATTTTTCTTCCTATTTCTTCTACTAATTACAGCAGTCTTTTTAACATTTCTTGTAGTGCTGGTTTGGTGCTAATATATTCCTTTAGCCTTTTTTTATTATTTTTTTATTTTTTGTCTGGGTAGCTCTTTATTAGACCTTCTACTTTGAATGATAATCTTGCTGGAAAGAGTAGTCTTGGATTCAGATCCTTGTTTTTCATGACCTTGATTACTTCATGCCATTCCCTTCTGGCCTATAGTGTTTCTGTTGAGAAGTCAGCTGAGAGCCTTATAGGGTTATCTTTGTAGGTAACCTTTTGCTGCTTTAGGATTCTCTGTGTCTTTAATTTTTGGCATTTCAATTACTATGTGTCTTGGTGTGGGCCTGTTTGGGTTCTTACTTGGGGCTCTCTGTGCTTCTTGAACTTGAATGCCTTCTTCCTTCACCAAATTAGGAAAGTTTTCTGTCACTATTTCTTCAAATATGTTCTCTAACCTTGCTCATTTTCTTCTTCTTCCGGGACTCCTATGATGTGAATGTTATTACGTTTCCAGTTTTTCCACATTTCTCTTAAGCTGTCTTCCTGTTTTTTTTTTTTGTTTGTTTTTTTTTGTTTTTTTTTTTTTTTTATTGATTAATTTTTGTTACAAATGATTCTCCTTTTTTCCCCCAGTGATTCCCCCCTCCCCCTTCCCTCCCTGCCTCTTCCCCCGATTGTTGTCCATGTCCACTGTTCATGCCTACATGCATATAAATTCTGTTGTTCATCCCTCTCTCAGCTCCCCACTCCTTAGGGGATTGTCCTCAAACTGTTATGTTCATTATATTCCAGAAATCAGTGAGATCATATGAAATTTGTCTTTCTCTGCTTGGCTTGTTTCACTTAGGATGATACTTTCCAGGTCCCTCCATGTAGTCTCAAAGGATAAGAGATCTTTCTTTCTTACCGCTGCGTAGTACTCCATTGTGTATATGTACCACAGCTTTTTAATCCATTCATCTACTGATGGGCACTTGGGCTGTTTCCAGATCTTAGCGATTGTAAATAGTGCTGCTACAAAGATGGGGGTACATATATTCTTTCTGATTGGTGTTTCAGGCTTCTTAGGGTATATTCCTAGAAGTGGGATCACTGGGTCAAATGGGAGTTCAATTTTTAATTTTTTGAGGTGACACCATATTGTTTTCCATAGTGGCTGCACCAGTCTGCATTCCCACCAACAGTGTACTAGAGTCCCCTTTTCTCCACACCCTCGCCAACACTTGTTGTTTGATGATTTGTTGATGGCGGCCATTCTGACCGGTGTGAGGTAATACCTCATTGTTGTTTTGATTTGCATCTCTCTGATGATTAGTGATGATGAACATTTCTTCATATGTCTCTTAGCCATTTGTATGTCCTGTTTGGAGAGGTGTCTATTTAGTTCCTCTGCCCATTTTTTAATTGGATTCTTTGTCTTCCTTTTGTGGAGCTGTATGAGCACTCTATATGTATTGGAAATTAACCCCTTATCTGATATATCATTGGCAATTATGCTCTCCCATACAGTGGGTAGCCTTTCCGTTTTGATGATTGTATCTTTCGCTGTGCAGAAGCTTTTGAGTTTGATGTAGTCCCATGTGTTCATTTTCTCCTTTGTTTCTATTGCCTGCCTTAGGTGATGTGTCAGTAAAAATTCTGCTGCGTATGATGTCTGAGATTTTGTTGCCCACAGTCTCCTCTAGGATTTTTATGGATTCATGAGTTACATTTAAGTCTTTTATCCATTTTGAGTTTATTTTGGTGTAGGGTGTAAGTTGATGGTCTAGTTTCATTTTTCGGCAAGTAGCTGTCCAATTTTCCCAGCACCATTTATTAAAGAGGCTGTCCTTACTCCACTGTATGCTCTTGCCACCTTTGTCAAGTATTAATTGAGCATATTGCCTAGGGTCCATTTCTGGGTTCTCTATTCTGTTCCACTGGTCTATATACCTGTTCTTGTGCCAGTACCAGGCTGTTTTGATTATGGTGGCTTTGTAGTATAACCTGAAATCTGGTATTGTGATCCCTCCAACTTTGTTCTTTCTTTTAAAGATTGCTGTGGCTATTCGAGGCCTTTTTTGGTTCCATATGAACTTTTGAAGTAATTGTTCTAATTCTTTGAAGTATGCCGTTGGTATTTTGATGGGGATTGCGTTGAATCTATAGATTGCTTTGGGTAATATGGACATTTTAATGATGTTAATTCTCCCAATCCATGAGCAGGGTATGTTCTTCCACTTTTTTACATCTTGCTCTATTTCATTTTTCAAAGTCCTGTAGTTTTCTGCGAATAGGTCCTTTATCTCTTTGGTTAAGTTTATTCCTAGGTATCTTAATTTTTTTGTCACAATGGTAAATGGGATTGTTTGCCTAGTTTCTCTTTCTGTGAGTTCATCATTGGTGTATAAGAATGCCATCGATTTCTTGACGTTAATTTTGTATCCTGCTACTTTGCCAAATTCATTTATTAAGTCTAGTAAGCTTTTGGTGGAGTCTTTGGGATTTTCTATGTACAGTATCATGTCATCTGCAAATAATGACAATTTCACTTCCTCCTTTCCAATTTGGATCCCTTTTATTTTTTCTTCCTGTCTGATTGCTGTGGCTAAGACTTCCAGTACTATGTTAAATAGGAGTGGCGAAAGTGGGCATCCTTGCCTTGTTCCTGTTCTTAAGGGAAATGCTTTTAGTTTTTGCCCATTGAGTATGATGTTGGCTGTAGGTCTTTCATATATGGCCTTTATTATGTCTAGGTATGATCCCTCAATTCCCACACTGCTGAGCGTTTTTATCAGAAATGGATGCTGGATTTTGTCAAAGGCTTTTTCAGCATCTATTGATATGATCATGTGGTTTTTATTCTTCAATTTATTTATGTGGTGTATCACATTTATGGATTTGCGAATATTGTTCCAGCCTTGCATCCCTTGCTCTAGATGAATCCCACCTGGTCATGGTGGATAATTTTTCTGGTGTATTGCTGGATTCGATTTGCTAGTATTTTGTTCAGGATTTTGGCATCTATGTTCATCAGGGATATTGGCCTGTAGTTTTCTTTCTTTGTTGTGTCTTTTTCTGGTTTTTGAATTAGAGTTATGCTGGCTTCATAAAACGAGTTTGGCAGTCTTCCTTCTTCTTGAATTTTTTGAAATAGTTTGAGGAGAATGGGTATTAATTCTTCTTTGAATGTTTGGTAAAACTCCCCTGTGAAGCCATCTGGGCCTGGGCTTTTGTTTGCTGGAAGAGTCTTGATTACATCTTCAATTTCTTCTGTTGTTATTGGTCTGTTCAAGTTTTCAATCTCTATCTGATCCAATTTTGGGAGGCTATGTGTTTCTAAAAATTTGTCCATTTCGCTTAGATTTTCGAATTTGTTGCCGTATAATTTTTCATAGTAGTTGTTAACGATCTTTTGTATTTCTGTAGGGTCAGTTGTTATCTCTCCTGTTTCATTTCTGATTTTATGTATTTGGGTTCTCTCTCTTTGTTTCTTGGTGAGTCTAGCTAAGGGTCCATCAATCTTGTTTATCTTTTCGAAAAACCAGCTCTTTGTTTTATTGATCCTCTGGATTGTTTTTTTGGTCTCTATGTCGTTTATTTCTGCTCTGATCCTTACTATTTCTTTTCTTCTACTTGCTCTGGGGTTTTCTTTTTGTTTACTCTCTAGTTCTTTAAGTTGTGAGGTTAGGTAGTCTATTAGAGATTTTTCTTCTTTTTTGAGGTAGGCCTGTAGTGCTATAAACTTCCCTCTCAGAACTGCTTTTGCTGCATCCCATAGATTTTGTATTGTTGTGTCCTCATTTTCATTGGTTTCCAGGAAGTTTTTGATTTCTTCCTTGATTTCCTCGGTGACCTGTCTTCCTGTTTTTTTAATTGTGTTTTTCCTTTTGGTTTTTTGATTGGTTGATTTTTTCTACCTTTTTCTCTATTTACTGATCCGGTCCTCAGCTTCCTCTATTCTACTGTTTAGTCCTTCCAATGTGTTCTTTATTTCTGCTATGTCATTCTTCATTTCTTCTTGGTGGTTTTTAATTTGTAATTGGTTGATTTTCAATGTTTTATGTCTTTTCTCACTCCTCCGCAATCCTACTCAGATTGAGTCAGTGTCCCTGGTTATATGGTCCTCTCAAGCTGCTTTTCTGTTGGTTTTTCCGATGATTCGTCTTTATGTCATTATACATGCTGTTGAGCTTCCTAAAGATCATGGCTCTGAATTCTAGCTCTGTTAACTTGCTTTACTGCACCTCATTTATCTCCTCTTTGGTAGAGGTCTCTTGTTCTTTCATATGACTTCTGTTTCTGTTTTTCACCATTTTGGCTATCACAGTGAGCTTAGGAACCTGTTAAGTTTTTCCTGGGGGTGTTGGTATTCTGCCATTTGTGGCTCCCTATACTGGGTTTGGATGAGCAAGGGAGGACCCACATTAAACACCACTGTCAAGTCTTACTTTCCTGGGTAGAGTTGCAAGCCCAGGAAAGGATCAGTTATCTTCTATCTTTTTTCCTGGAGGTTATTAGTCACAATTATTTGAAGAGCCTTGGCTTCCCAGTTGAATGAAAAACTCCCTCTGGTGTTCAGTGTAAGGGGATTTCTAAAGGGTGTGGCAGATGGTGGTTGTTAATGAGCCTAAATTTGCATTTCAGTGGCCTATGGGGCGGGGGTAGAATCTCCAAGGGAGGGGCCACCATCTCTCCCCAGAGTCCTGGGAAGAAGTAAGTTGGCCACAGTCCTGTGTGGTTGCAACTCAGAAAAAGCTCTGAGTACCCTCCAAATCCCAAGCACACAGTTCTAGTCCAGTCTGCCCCCCCTCTGCTGGAGCCCAAGGTGAGTGGCTGTGGCTATTTTAGCATCTCTCCCAGCTCTGTGCTGTGGAGCCACTTGGGAGTGTAACCCTGAGGGCGCTGCTCACAGCTAAGGCTGCTGCTGTTCATGGGCTCCCAGCTCCCCTCTCACACCTCCACAATCCTACCCAGATTGAGTCAGTGTCCTTGGTTATATGGTCCTCTCAAACTGCTTTTCTGTTGGTTTTTCCTGATGATTCGTCTTTATTTTAGTTGTAATTTCAGTTTGGTCCTGGGAGATGGTCTGTGTAGCCTCCATTCACTCCACCACCATTTTGGAATTTCCAATAAATACATTTTTAAAAATAGGTTTTTGTTGGTAAATTAGAAGATAAAGAGGAATATTTGGTAGGCAAGCAGTGGACTCTGTCATTGCATCCATTTTATCATTTTTCAGACAATTATTTATTTAGCACCTACTACATAACAGATAAGAGAAAAAGCTAAAGTATTGGAAGTGATGGACAAGTTCTTTACCTCATAGTGGGCCCAGAAATAGTTTGATGAGAAAAACACCAATAAATCCCCATTAAGGGTCTCCTACAAAATACCTAATCAGTAATAGTCCTCAAAACAATCAAGGTCACCAAAAACAAGGAATATCTGATAAACTGTCACAACCAAGAAAAGCCTGAGACATGATGATTAAATGTAAATTATTATCTTGAAAGAGATCTTGGAACATAAAAAGGACATTAGAATAAAACTAAGGAAATCAAGTATTGACTTCAGTTAATAATAATATATCAGCCCGGCTGTTATGATGCAGAGGTTGAGCATCGATCCATGCACCAGGAGGTCACTGGTTCAATTTCTGGTCAGGGCACATGCCCAGGTTTTGGGCCCAATTCCCAGTGGGGGGCTTGCAGGAGGCAGCCAATCAATGTTCTCTCTCATTGATGTTTCTATCTCTCTCCTTCTTCCTTCCTATCTAAAATCAATAAAGGAAAAAAAATTAATATCAAATAATGTAAAATATAACACAGTCTAGGAGACATATGACATAGTTTAATAACATTGTTTAATAATAATAATAATATCAGTATTGGATTATTGTGACAAATGTACCATGACAACATAAGTAGTTAATAATAAATAGAAGAAACTGGATGTGGGGTATACGGGAACTCTTTAAATTAACTTTGTAATAATTCTGCATATCTATAACAACTATAAAATGCAAATTTTATTTTTATAAAAAGGGTATTGATGTTACTTTTTCAGATTTTATACCTGTTTCTACTCCTGAATTCCCTTTTCTGAATCCTAAAGTAGTTTTGTTAAAGAGTAACTTACAATAATACATCTAATATATATTGACTATGCTAAGTACTGTATTATATTCTTCTTGATGTAATATATAATTTAGGTTTTATCCAAATCTATATTATCCCAAGCAAACAGGGAGGGAACATAAATTCAGAAAGGTTATGCACATAACCTGAGAGCACATAGTCAAAATGGAAAGGAGTCAAAATCAACTGTCTCCTCTATCTTTCCAGTATGCCAAGCTACCTCTGTTATAAAAGACTGGTCCAATTTTTCTCACAAGGTCTTTACCATATTAACATGTTATATTTAAGAATGTGTGTGTATCTGTTTGCATTTGTCCAGTATATGCTTAATAGAACAGATCACACTTCTTAGGTGGTGTGGCTCAGGGGTCTGATCCTATCCTTGGTCTTGGTAGTGGACATATGAGCCAAGACTGGACAATCAGAGTTCTATATCTCCTTCGCCACTAGGGTTTGTTCAGGCATGGGCTTATTATCAAAACATGTAATCAAAGCCTTACATACAAAACCTAGAACCTTCCGGAATTGGGGAACCAGGAATCATGTATGCCTAGGCTGTCAGGGGCCATTTTAGTCACCAGAAGGATAGAGCCTAACTGAGAATGAAGCCAACACAGGGATACAGGAGAAAGACCAGTTAAGAAATGAATAAACAGAGAGAGGGACAAGCATTGGGAGAGGAAGAGGAGGAGAAAGGTAGATAGGCAGAGGATGAGAGAGAAGCAAGATCAAGTACTAGATTCAGCTATGCCTATAGTTTTAACACTGGATTATTAAATTACTGAGTCAATATATATTTTTTGGACTATTTTGAGTTATATATCTGCCATTATCCCCTGAGAGAGTTGTAATACAGAAAATGTGTGAAAATAACACTACTTTTAGTAATACCACAAGCTTTTCTTTTAAGCCAATTGTTGCCTAAAATCAAAAGCAAATATTTAACAACCTAGTTGAGCAAATGTTTAATAATATCTACAGAACTTTCCTGGAAATAGAAACAAAATCCATAATTTAACACTTTTAGACTCATTAAAAATATCACATTCTATGTTCAAATGCATTTGGCTCAGATATATACATGCTATTTCATATATATATATATATATATATATATATATATATATATATATATGCTATTTCCCACATAATACTAAAAGTAAACATCTCCTAAACAAATAAAATTTATATTCCTCTCATGAACTTTATTGTTTACTCAGCCAACAATTTATTCATTCATTCGATGAGTCATTTATTCAAGCCTTTAAGGATAGAAATCTTGCTAATTGCTGAAACCAAAACAATTTTTTAAGGTATGGTCTCTTTGTCCCTATAAAGCTCAATCCAGGGAAAGTAGTATATCAATAATTATTTTAATTTAAATATAATGTATAATAATTATAATATCTGTTAAACATTTTCTGTTTGTCAGGTACTGTTTCAAGTTCTTTGTATGTCGTGTCTTTTTTAAAAATGTATTTTTATTGTTCCAAGTATTATAGATATCCCCCAGTTTCCCCCCTCCTACCCCCTCCACCAGGCTCTAGTCCCACCCTAGATCTTCACCTCACTATTGTCTGTGTTCATGGTCTATGCATATATGCATATAAATTCTTTGGTTACTCTCTTCTTACCCACCCTTACTCCTTCCCTCTGAGATCTGGAAGTACTGAGTCTAAAATCTGGCAAAGCATGTTCCATGCTTCCATGTCTCAGGAACTATTTTGTTCCTCAGTTTATTTTGTTCATTAGATTCCACATTATTCAATACCAAAAATAAAACCCAACTATACCTATATCATTATTACAACTCACATTTTTTAGATAAAGACATTGAGGTTAGTTGAAGTTAAGGTTCTTTCCCAAGGTCACACACGTAAGGAGCATGAATTTGAGGGTCATGAACTACAAGGCATTTTTTTAGCCAGTACTATATTCCCTTACTGTTGTTGATTTTTATTTAAACTTGAGAACACTAATATTTTTTTCTCTTTAAACAAGAAGTCATTTTATAAATGTATGCTCTTTTATCTCTTTGACAATGCTTTAAGATAAAATAATCTAGCCAGCTTAAAATTTAAGTGACAAAGTTCAATTGAATTTTAAACTTAAAAAACTATACTAGTCTATATTTTATAGAAACATAGAAATTAATATAATTATTTACACATATATATTTTAACCTAGGTAAATCTTCTCAGTTATTTTTAATGTATTGCAGTGAAATTTCCAAAGCCATTTTACAATACACATGTATGCTTACAGTTAACATTTTACATTTTGAACTATTTATATATTTGTGCATACCTATCAAAACAAAAGAACACAAAACTATGCAGAGATAAATCCAGAAAGCAGAGCAGTATAGGTACATATATTTTTAATATAATAATTAGCCACGGAAGTCAGGTTTACAAAAAATAAATAAATGACATCATTCAGATGTATTTTCATAAGGATGCAAAATGTCTTTAGCTATTATATCCTTTCAGAACTATTTTCATATATGTGCACATCTTTAAATACAGCAGAATCAAGGATACTTTAAAAATTACATGTCCTGTTCATTAATTGACACCTTTTCAAAATTTAAATCACTACTGACTCTTTTTCAACAAACTCAGTATCTATAATGTAAATATAGTTTCAAATATAGGGAAAAAAATAACAGAAAAATAGCTGTCATAAAATTTTTGTTCTTTGTTCTGTAAAAGATGCAAGGAGCCAACTAGACCTCAAGCCATGTCTATTGGTTTAAAAAAATACGTAAAATCAAGCATTCTGTTTGGCTGATTTCCTCTGATAAGCTGTGGTTCTGCCAGATTTTAGACTCAGTACTTCCAGATCTATGATTGAAAAAAATTCCTGTGTTTTAAGCCACCAAGTTTGCAGTAATTTGTTACAGCAGCTTCAGGAAACTAGGAGTAATGTTATAGTTTGATATACTTTGTGAAGTTACCTAATAGCTAAAGAGTTACATAATTTCATTCCAATATTAATTGTCTCTATAATCCAGGTTTATCCCTTAAATCTTTGTGGATATTTTTATGATTTTGTGCTCTGAGAAATTCTCAATTTTATCTCCTGTTTCTAAAGACGTTATAATTATATCCTGAAAACTAACTTATGATATTTTATATAGTCTGTTTTTTTTTGTTTTTTGATCTACATGGTTTAATATAGGTCTTAATAATAATAATTATAGTAATAACAATAGTTAATTTATTGAAAACCAAATCACAAGTCAAGTATTATGGTAATTTCTTTACATATCTGATCCCTCATAGTTATAATAGTCCTCTGTTGCAGTTACAGTTATTATCCTCATTTTCCTGGGAGCAAAGAAGCCAGGTCATGTCCATAAAGTCATAAATCTAATAACCTTGGTTTTCTGATTTCAAAGCCTGTGACACATTTAACCACTAAGAAAAATAACCATTTGTGACACTACATTTCAAAAATAACTCTTACATTTGTGTGAACAAAAAAAGAATGTGTTTAAAACTGAAGTTGGCACTAGGCACCAAGTTACAACAGATGTGAAAAACTGGTGTGACTTACAAGTCACTAAATAGAGATTTTCAAAGAAATGGGTAAGCATCTGTTGCATTCTTCAACTCTTTACTGACTTTCAGATTATAAATGGCTTACGAAAGCACAGAGATAGTAGTCTGTACAGATTTTTTTTTTTTTTTTTGAAAGAGCTGTTATCTGTCTTCTTGGGGAAGAATTGGAGTTATAACCTATCACCTCTAGCTAAGTGAAGAGATCTTCTATGGATCCTCTTAAAATTCTATGGAATGTGTTCTTTGCAGTTGGGAAACATGAAGGAATACAGTTCACCTCACACCTAACATCCCAATACCTGAGATAATTAAATCTGTGTATTGGTGATTGGAGCCAGCATTCAAACACTGCTATATAATGTAATAATTTGCATGAGGATCATGGGTATTGAAACCAATAGGACTTAGGAAGGAAGTGTGAAAGACAGCAGGTTTAGATTATATACATTACCTTTTTATTTTTCTGGAGAAATATTGTGTAAAAAATGAGATGGTATTGCCCATGTGGAAATATGGAAGCAGAGAAATATTAAAAGCCATTGCTATACAAGAAAGAGCATAAATTCTGAAGTTCTCTTAGGTTGATTCAAATTTCAGTCCCAATATAACAATAGAAAGTCATGTAAATTCTAAAAAACCTTGGATTTTTAACTGGGCAGTGGAAATAATAATAGCCTACTTATTTGTGGGGTCACTGTAAGAATAAGAAAAACTGTTTGTATGTTACTACCACCAAGGTATAAGTCAGTGTAAATAGTTAAAACATAAATTAAATAATTATCCTTTTTTAGGCTGTTCATGTAATGAGATAGTCAAGTCTATGACCCCTTAGAACAATGCATTCTCAATATTACTAACTTTTAAGTACTATTAAAACTACATTTATAAGGTAAATGTAGATATAAGTAGAAAAATGCACCAATGTACCAGATGTCATATAATTTTCTACATTGAAAGTGGAATTGCTGCTGAGTACTTTGACTGTATTTGGTGTAAGTTAAAATTCAATAAGAAACTTTGTCTTTGGACAAAAATTGGCAGTCCTTGGAGATGCATAAACATTAATTGGAGAGATAGTCTCCTTAACTAGATCTAAGGTAATAAATATGCCTTCACACACAAACCAATGCATCATCAATAAGACAAGAAGATGCATGACCCTTTGTTCAAAGACAAGTGTCAATCAATTAACAAAATGCCTTACATGAAACCAGGTGTCACTTTGACCTACCTTAAGCTTTACAACAGAAAAAGAGAAAGAACAGCTTTGGTGTTTCTATGTAGCTAAATATAAGGTTTTCAAAGGGATATCAATATTGCTCTATGAAAATAAGAAGACAAATAGGTATTTAAATGACCAAGAACACAACGATAGGAATGGTTCCCTGTAAAGTATAACAACCAATTGAAATGGTGTCTGGTTTTCTATGGTATCTGATTTTTTAAAATTCCAAGTAAGTAAAAAGCATATAGATGGCAAAACAAAAAAATAAAGTTTATAATTCAAAAAACATTTGAGAAAAGGACAGTAGAATTTCTTGCCAATTAATTTTAAATAACTGCATAAGGAAGAATGTAGATTGTAAACAAATGGAAATGTGAAAAACTTCATCTGTCTTCTAGAATTATATTTCTGGGTGACCTTTGATAGCATCTTTAATTTAAAAAATATTTATCTAGTGCTTACTATGTGACAGATCCCATGATAAGTGCTGTGGGTACAAACATGATTAATAAATGCACATTCTTCTCCTGGAAAGGATCAGCTGGGTGACTGAGATATACAGGGTGGTTCAAAAATAGGTTCACAGCTGTGAGTATGCAAATCACATAGTTTATTCTTGTATAATTATTTATTAATTATTATATTATTTTCCATACAAACAGCCATAAACCTGCTTTTGCCCCAACTTATATATTCACACATTTATCCTTTTAAATCATGTACATCAAAATATTTCAGGGATCTGCAGAGTGATCATAATATCAATAAATTAAGTTTTTGTTAAAATGGAGAAATATCTGTTGTTATGTGAAAACGGGAGTGGAGAATCAAGAAATAGTTAAAAGATATTGTACGCAGAGCTAAATATAAAAATGTTAATACAAATAGCAGCTTTTTTAATTACAAGAAATTAAATCTTTCCATAGATTTAAAAATGCAGAATAGCTTGGTCCTTATTAGCAAATTTTACAAATTAAATATACCACTGAATGATAACAATATAAAACTAATTGCATATTAGATAAGCCACATGTGTATAAAGTGGTGATATAAAATTATTCATGTAAACTATGTAAGAACTTAAGAGGAAATAAACTAATAGTATAGATACTTTAAAATGTATGGCATGCTTCAACATTCAAAAATGATATCATTTTGTAAATGAGAGTGTGTGTATCATGTTGTTATATGAAACTGTGTACTGTTGTAGATCAGAAAAGAAATTTAAAAAAAAAAAATTTGAACCAGAGTGTATTACAAGAATGAAATAATAAAGATAGAACAGAAAATACTTAGTTGGTGAAATGTACAATGCTTGGTGACTGATTGAATGGGAAAGTGAGGATGAAAGATGATTTCCTTATTTCTAATCTAGGTGACCCTAAGGATGTTGTGCTAAGAGAAGAGTGGGAGACACTTACTCAGTATGAGTCTGGACATGGTGAGCTTGGTATGAATGTGGAACCACCTCATAGAAATATCAGATGGGGATGCAAAGGGTAGGAGAAGACATGGGGACACCAAGAGGTGTGCAGAGAGAGAAGAGCAAAGGAACTGGGGTGGAAGCATGGTGGCACCTATATCTAAGAGGTGAGTGGAAAAAGAGGAGCTCAAGGGGGATACTGACAAAGTGTTCCCAGAAGAATGACAACAGAGGATGATGTCATAGGCGGCACATGTGTTGACACTTTCCAGGACAGAGTAATCAATAGTGTCAAGTGCAGAAGAGAGAACTTGTAGAGAATAACTAACACATATTTACTAGATTTATAAATACAAAACTCACCATTTACCATAAAAATAACTGTAATAATATCTGCACAGTGAGGGGTAGAGCCTTGATTGCAGTGGACAAGGAGGAAAAGGGAGATTAGGTTGTGGAGGACTGAGATTACTCCTTTGACAAGTCTGGCTCAGAAAAGGAGAAGATAAATAAAAGGGCAGTTCCATGATAGAGAGGAAAAGATGAAGGTGACCACAGAGTTGAAAGAGGAAAGGAACAGATACAATCAGGGGCCTTCAGTGTGGGATGGTTAACATGTTAGTGGGCACAGGTGAAATAATTATCTCTCAAATAAAAGATAAGACCCTTCCTTAACCCTTAGGCAGGAAAAAAAGCATGATGTTGTTTGTGGTCATGAAAACAAATTAAGATATAGGGAAAGCATGAACATTTCTAGCTGATGGTCTCAGGTGTTTAAACATTTATCAGCTGGGTATCAGCTGAGAGGAGAAGAGGAAGGAGGAGGTGGAACACGGGTCTTAATTAAAATAGTCCACTTCTTGCCCTGGTCGGTTTGGCTCAGCAGTTGGAGCGTTGGCCCGCAGACCAGAGAGTCCCGGGTTTTGGTTCCCACTAAGGGCATGTACCTCGGTTGGGTTCGTCCCAAGCCCCAGTTGGGGTCATGCGGGTGGCAGCCAGTTGAAGTGTCTCTCTCACATTGATATTTCTCTCTCTGTCTCCATCCCTCTCTCCCTCCTGCTCTATCTGAAGATAAATGCAAAAATGTTCTTGGGTGAGGATAAAAAAAAAAAATAGTCCACTTCTGGAATTGGCCTTCATAGGAATACTAAAGAGAACTGAGCTCAGTAAAGTGAAATAATGGCGAATAACGCTTACCACTGCATAACACTACAGTTAATAAACACAACAAGAGAAAGCAACTCCATGAAGTTGGCTTGTTATTTTTTCTATTATAAAGACTCATTATTTATTTTATTTTATTTCATAATGTAATTTGGAAATTAAAGTATTGATTTTATTATAAGATTTAAGTTTCACAACAGGGAATATTCAGATAACTATTTTTAAGTTTAGAACATTAATAACAAAGCCATTTATTTAATAATGAATGATTACAATGGATTTGCATTGTTCGTATTTCGATTTATGCCTCTGTTCATAATTGTTTACTCTCTTTGTATACCTATCCTCTAATTGATATAAATATCTTTTCAATGAACCTTCATGACATCATGACATGTGCACGTGGAGCAGTTGTCTAATAAAATGTAGAGTGACATCCTACAGGACTCTGGGTTATACAATAAAGGCCAAATTTTAAAAACTATTGTCTGAATTCATTCCTCTTCCTAAAAATAGAAAAGTGATATAATCTGACCTCTCTTTCAAAACAAATCTCTTTTTGATAATTTTCAATTACGTGTGATAAAAGAAAAAAAAAATCACTGCATGAATCTAGACACAGACACATTCTATATGCTCTTATACATGTTCATATTTTTCAAAAATATAAAAAGTACTAATTATAATGAATTAAAGCTTTTTCTATATCTGTGCTTACAAATATACACTAATGTACTTCACTGTCACAGGCAAATTTATTTAAGGTACAAGTTTGTTTCATTTTAACAATTGTAAACTGCTGTCTAGCAAGAGAGAAGCTCCTACAGACGGCTCTCTCAGGAAACAACATGCAACCTATTTCACGATATTTCTTTCAGACCTCTCAAACCTCTTAGAAGACATTCTATTCCTGTGGGCATAATTCTCTCTGTACTCTCTTCTGAATTTAGATATACAATATATTTTGTATCAGCAATATGATTCTTTTGCTTAGATCACTGTTCTAACCCTGCATCTTGGATTTGGAACGTACCTAACATTCGTATAGTGTAAGTTCCTTATTCTTCACCTGAAATTCAGTTTTTGTGAGGATTGTGTGGATAAAGATTGGGTTGGAGTTATCATTTCTGTCTTGACAAAGAAGTCCACAACATCATTGTCAATCATCGGAGGCAAGGTCATCAACGTCGCGAGGAATCATGTAATCACATGTCATCTCATCATCACTGGATTGCAGTAGTTTCACCACAGTGTGTTAACACTTCTGCAACGTATACACTCCAAGCCTGCCTGGCACTGACTGTCCTCTGAGTCACCACAATACAGGCAGTCAGGCCGCGGGCAGCTGACGAGAAGCTCACCTGTCTGTCCCATCACGTACCGTCACGTACTCGTATGTGACCTGTCTATTCCATAATGGACATTCCTTGCTTGTCCCTCAAAATTTACATTATTATGATTTGCTTAATATACATTTATGTTGCTATGAAAAAACTCCTAGATTTACTGAATTTCGAGTTTTGCCTGTGGTTGCCTTGGCAAGGTCAGACCAAATAATTTCGAGGGCCTTAGAAGGCCCGAGGGCTGGCCATTCCCCACCCCTGCCTTAAAAGATGACAAAAATTCTAAGAAGGGATTAATCTTTAAACAATTCAGTTATCAAAATAACTATTGTTCTATACTGACAAATATTTCCCTGAAAATATTTTTTAACAGTGGGAAAAATCTTGCTTGGGTTTTAGTGGCTCTTTTAAAGTTTTATCTTTGCATATTTTGTCACCAAATTTAGACTAAGTGAGCAGCATAACATTATCACTTATGGTATCACAGTTATTCCTGTCATATTATGATTAGCCCTGATTGAAATGACATTTCCAACATGTACCAAATTTGTGAAAATGGTAATTATATTCTGCATTTACATAAAGTTATTCTTTTAGCCTGCCAATTGGTTATACAAGTTTCACAGTCATCTTTCAGTGAAATAAAACAAACATTGAACTCTATGCATGCTTAGATTATTGTTGTTGTTTTGAAATAATCCTCTTTTAACTTTATGGCCACCAATAATTATTACAAACAGACAGCTTCATAAAAACAGAAACAAAAGGAAAATGCCCCATCAAATTCATGTGGAACAGATTTGCATTAAAATGTTTTCCTTCTTTCCAAATAATGCACAACATGCAAGTCCCTTGGGTTTTTAATTCTATAATATAGTGGGCTTTCCCATATTAGCAAGATGTCTATATACTTCAAATTAGTTAAGCAATCTCTTTTTAATAATATTCAGCTACAAAGGAAATCTCTCCAGGGATATAATAGTCCACATTTTCAATCGAAAGCCAAAATGCCTTGTGGTGGCTATATACTATTTCTATAAAAATTACAAATTAAAGTTCAGATAGTTATTGAACACTTTCTATGAATCCAGCACAGTGCTAGTTCAACAAGAGTTAGTTTGAGTATCAGTTCCACCTCAGATAGCTCCTGGCTGGTTTCTAGGTCCCTTATCTTATAAGGCCTGAGAAATCATTTGGTCTGGCCCTGTCAAGGGAATCACAGGCAGGACCTAAAATTCAATAAATCTAGGAGCTTTTTTCATTTATTTTTCAATAAATCATAAATTTATATTAAGTGAATCATAATAATTACATAAATTTTGAGGGACTAGCAAGGAACTTCCATTACGGGATAGATAGGACAAATACGAGTACATGACAGGACAGACACAGATGATGCTTCTTGTTGGCTGCCTGAGGCCTGTCTGCCTGTATTGTGATGACTCAGAGGACAGTCAGTGCCAGTCAGGCTGGGAATGTACATGTTGCGGAAATGTTAACACACTGTGGTGAAACTACGGTGATCGAGTGATGATGAGATGAGATGCAATGAGGTGATTCTTTCAGATGTTGATGACTTCACCTTCGATGACTGATGACAATGTTGTCAACTTCTTTGTCAAGACACAAATGATAACTCTAATTCAACCTTTATCCACATGTCCATGATCAATAATCATTGAAAAAACAGAATCTCAGATGAAGATTAAGGAAACTGTAGTACACAGAAAAGATCTCAAGAGTCAATGATACGAATGTTGGTATGTTCCAAATCCAAGATGCAGAATTAGAACAGCGATCAAAAAATAATCGCATTGCTGGCAACACACACACGCTGAATAGTTTATTAAAACTCAAGTGGTTTGACATCCTACAAATGGTAACTACAAAGAAAAAAAAAATTGATGCAGAGTGTTGATCTTTCAAGAGAAATGGACAAATGATTATTTCTTTGCCGTTGAAGTCAAAGGCAAACCTGTGTGCCTTGTTTGTGGTGATGCATTAGCAGTAATAAGAAAAGTTCATCTGGAACATCATTAAAGTTCAAAACATGCTAAACTCAGTGAATTGGGAAGTCAAATGCATCTGGATAGAATCAATAGTCTTCAGCAGAGTTTGGAATAACAACAAATCACTTATACTAGGCCTTGTTGTGACAGAGAAAATGTTACTAAGATGAGTTATGTAGTGAATGAGCTACTGGCAGAGAAGCTGAGGCCTCATGGAGAGGAGAGTTTGTGAAAGAGTGCATGGTGGCTGCTGCAGAGTTGTTAGCACCAGACAAAGTAAAATTGTTTCATAGGGTTAGTTTGTCTCAGAGAACCATCTCAGATCGGATTACAAGATATTGAAAACACACTGAAGGATTCTGCAGGAGATTTCCAATTTTTCCTCTCTGACTCGTGATGAGACAATGGACATACATACTGCCTAACTGGCCATTCTCATTCATGATATAACTGCAGAGTCTGACACGAGAGAGGAACTGCTGTCACTGGAAGCCATGCACGGCTCTACAAGAGGTGAGGACTTGTTAGAGAGACTTGTTTTATCAATGAAAAACCTTGAGTTAACATTTGAAAAGTTAAGTGGCCTTACTACAGATGGAGCTCCAGCCATGGCTGGCTGGGAAAAAAGGGTTAAGTGCATTTGTCAAGAAAGAGCTGAATGTCGGTCTTGACCAAGTGATTTAATTATGTCCCACTGCACTGTACACCAAGAAAGTCTCTGTGCACAGTTGTTGCGGCTCAACAACTGATATCCACAATAGCACCATGCACACATTTAGTCAAAATCAGAGCGTCTGACAGCTGCTGGTTTAAGGAGTCACTGAATGATCTTAACTTTGAATACAGAGATCTTGTTTACCACTGTGAAGTGCAGTGGCTGAGTCACGGGAACATGCTCATGAGATTTATGAGCTGCAGGATGAAGTCAAGCAGTCCATGAAGATGGGAAAACCTGCCAGGGAACTCAATGATTGCAAGTGGCTGTGCGATTCACCATTCATGGTGGACATTACCAAGTACCTCTCAGAGCTGAATGTCAAGCTGCACGGCACCAACCAGCTTCTCAGTTCCCTGCTTTCAAATGTGAAATCACATGAAGCTGAATTAAGGCTGTAAAACTCTAAAGGAATTAACATGGTGCATTTCCCCACTCTGGAAGGACAAAAGCCTTCTATGACCCTTAAATATGCTGGTGAATGTGAGAAAAAAATTGGGGCATTTAATGAAAATTGCAGAACATGAAAAGGAAATAAATGGAATTGAACATCTTTGCTACATCATTCAATGTGGAATCATCCAATGAGCCTGATAACCTGCAACATAAAATTACTCAGCTGCAAAAGGATGATGAACTGAAAGCTACGTAAAACCTCCCACTGCTTGAATTCTATAAATGTTACATAAGCAATTATGAATTTCCCTCTCTGAGGAGACATGCATTGAAATATGCATTTGTGTTCAGAACAACTTACTGCTTTGAGCAGTTTTTTTTTTTTTTTTCAAATCTTACTATTGCAAAGAGTCAGTGGACTGGAAGATGGCGGTGGGCAGAACCAGCGGGAGGGTGAGAGTATGAGAGAGTGAGCTACTGTGTGAGAGAGTGTGAGTGCATGTGAAGGTGGACATGAAGGAGCAGCCAGCTACCATGGTAAGCTACCCTTCGGGGAACTTCTCCCTGCACCTCAGGGAGCTCCCACCATTTTGGAAGATCCCAGGTCTTCCCTGGGAGGAGGCAGTGAGAGTGGCTAAGGCCCAGCAACCTGAGCCTACCAGCACAACTGGCACCAATGGACCAGTGGACACTCTGTGTCAACATAGACCAGTGCACAGTAGTGGAGCTCCCAAGGTGCCAAGAAGCCTCAGTAAGCTGAGAGCCCTGCACCATCCTCCATAGTAGCAGCCCTATCATAGTTGAGATATACCCCCAGCAACAGAGGCTGAGGAGCAGATATTCATCCCCAGGCAACAGAAGCACAGACTAGCAGCTGAGATCCATCCCCCAAAACTACAGCAAAAGCTGAGCAGGAGTTGAACCCCACAGGGAAAGAGCACTCCTTAGCCACCAGCGGCGGGACCTGGGGCTCCACAGAGGCCTGTGCTGTCCAGCAGCTCACAGGAGCAGTGGGAAGCTAGAACCCAAGAGGTAATTGTGTGATCCAGCTGATTGCCTGCAGGACCTGCAGAGTGCGGGGTCACCAGAGAGGCCTGTGGACCCAGTAGGGACTATACCATCTAGTTACCCATGGAACCTGCGGGGTGCTGAAGCACCAGAGAGGCCTGTGCAACCCAGCAGCCCATAACATAGTTACACGCAGGACCTGCAGGGTGTGTGGGAAACAGAGAAGCCTGTGGGACCCCGCTGCAAAGAAGACAGGCCTAGGGGGTGTGAAAATGGAGGCAGAGTGAATGGAAGCTACACAGATGATCTCCCAGGACCAAACAGGAATTACAACTAAAATAAAAACAAATCCTCAGAAAAAAGCAACAGAAAAGCAGCAGGACAGGACCATATAACCAGGGACACTGGAAGCATCTGCAGAGGTGTGAGAGGGTAGTGGGCTGAGAGCCCAAGGACAGCAGCAGTCTTAACTGTAAGAGCTTTTGGGGAATAAAGACCAAGCCCACTCCACAGTGCAGAGAACCAGGACAGATAACTAAAATAGCCACAGCCACTCACTTGGGGCTACGGCAAAGGGAGGTCAGACTGGGCTGGAACTCTGTGGGGACACCCGATCAGAAGGGCACTCAGAGTTTTTGCTGAGTTGTGACCACAAAGGAAGGTGGCCAGTGTGCTCTTTCCCCGAGCTATGGGGAAAAGCAGCAGCCCCCCCTCGGACATTTGGCTTTCCCAGGTGAGGCAAAGTAATGCAAATTGAGGCTCATTAATAACCAGCATCTATCCCAAACTCTGGAAATCCTCTTATGCAGAACACCAGGGCTACACTTCAAGGCACTGAGTAACTGAGACTACTAGCCACCAGGAAAAAGCTAGAGGATAACTGAACCTTTCCTGGGCTTGCAAATCTACCCAGGAAACTAAGACTTGACAGTGGTGTTTAACGTGGGCCCACCCAGGCTCATCCAAACCGAATAGAGGGAGCCACAAACAGCAGAACACCAACACCCACAGGAAAATTTGGCAGGCTCCAAAACCCACTGAGATAGCCAAAATGGCGAAACAAAGAAACAAATCCCAAATGAAAGAACAAGAGAACTCTATCAAAGATGAGATAAATGAAAAACAGTTAAGAAAATTATCAGAGGCAGAGTTCAGAGCCATGATCTTGAGGAAGTTCAACAGCATGAGGAAGGACCTCAGCACCATGAGTAAAGATATAGAAACACTGAAAACCAACCAAGTGGAAATGAAGAATGACATAGCAGAAATGAAGAACACATTGGAAGGACTAACTACAGAGTAGAGGAAGCTGAGGACTGGATCAGTGAATTAGAAGACAGGGTAGAAAAAATCAACCAATCAGAAAACCAAAAGGAAAAAACAATTGAAAAACAGGAAGATAGCTTAAGAGAACTATGGGACAACTGGAAATGTAATAACATTTGCATCATAGGAGTCCCCGAAGAGGAAGAAAATGGGCAAGGGTTAGAGAATATGTTTGAAAAAATAGTGACAGAAAACTTTCTTAACTTGGTGAAGAAAGAAGGCATTCAAGTTCAAGAAGCACAGAGAGTCCCAAGTAAGAAGAACTCAAACAGGCCCACACCAAGACACATAGTAATTAAAATGACAAAAATTAAAGACAAAGAAAGAAACCTAAAGGCAGCAAGAGATCAGCAACAGGTTACCTACAAAGGAAACCCCATAAGGCTCTCAGCTAACTTCTCAACAGAAACACTACAGTCCAGAAGGAAATATATTGAAGTAATCAAGGTCATGAAAAACAAGCATCTGAATCCAAGACTACTCTATACAGCAAGACTATCATTCAAAATAGAAGGTCAAATAAAGAGCTTGCCAGACAAAAAAAAAAAAAAAAAACACACAAAAAACCAAAAAACTTAAGGGAATATATTAACACCAAACTGACATTGCAAAATATGCTAAAAAGATGGCTGTAATTAGTAGAAGACATAGGAAGAAAAATATAACCACACTAAACAAAAATGGCAATAAGTAAGTAAATATCAATTATCACCTTAAATGTGAATGGTTTGAATGCTCTGATAAAAAGACACAGAGTAGCTGACTGGATAAGAAAGCATGACTCACATATATGTTGTTTACAAGAGACCCACCTCAAAACAAAAGACTCACATAGGTTGAAAGTGAAGGGATGAAAAAAAAAAAATCTTTCAAGCAAATGGAAAGGAAAAAAAAGCTGGGGTAACAATACTCATATTTGTTAAAGTAAATTTCAAAATGAAGACCATAACTAGAGATAAATAAGGCCACTTCATAATATTGAAAGGATCTATTCAACAGGAAGATATAACGTTGGTAAACACATATGCACCCAATATAGGAGCACCAACTTATATTTAAAATCTTCTGGAGGACTTCAAAGGAGATATCAACAGCAATACAATCACAGCAGGGAACTTCAACACCCCGTTGACATCAATGGATAGATCATGTAGACAAAAAATTAACAAGGAAACATAGAGTCTAAATGAAGCACTAGATCAAATGGATTTCATAGATATCTACAGAGAATTACACCCCAAAACTGCAGAATTCACATTCTTCTCAAGTGTACATGGGACATTCTCAAAGATAGACCACATGTTAGGGCACAAACTAAGTCTCTACAAGTTCAAGAAGATTGAAATCATATCAAGCATCTTCTAAGATCTCAAGGGCATAAAACTAGAACTCAATTGCAACAAGAACATGCAGAGACATTTGAACACATTGAGGCTAAATAGCATATTATTAAACAATGAATGGGTTACCATAGAGATCAAGGAAGAGATTAAATACTTTCTGGAAACCAATGAAAATGAACACACAACAACACAAAATCTGTGGGATGCAGCAAAAGCAGTTCTGAGAGGGAAATTCAAAGCACTACAGGCCTACCTCAAGAAACAATAAAAATTTCTAATAGACTACCTAACCTCACAACTTAAATAACTAAAAAGCAAACAAAAAGAAAACCCCAGTGGAAGTAGAAGTAAGGAAATAGTGAAGATCAGAGCAGAAATAAATGACATGGAGACCAAAAAAAAAAAAAAAAAAAATTCAAAGTGTCAATGAAACAAAGAGCTGGTTCTTTGAAAAGATAAAAAGATTGGTGGACCTTTAGCTAGACTCACCAAGAAACTAAGAGAGAGAACCCAAATACACAAAATCAGAAATGAAAGAGGAGAAATAATGACTGACACCACAGAAATATGAAGGATCATTAACAAATAGAACAATTATAGGGCAACAAATTCGACAATCTAAGCGAAATGGACAAATTTGTAGAAACACATAGTTTCTCAAAACAGAACCAGAAAGAGATACGAAACTTGAACAGACCAATAACAACAGAAGAAATTGAAGATGTAATCTATACTCTCCCAGCAAATAAAAGCCCAGGTCAGGATGGCTTCATGGGGGAGATTTACTGAACATTCAAAGAAGAACTAATACTCATTCTCCTCAAACTATTTCAAAAAATTCAAGAAGAAGGAAAACTTCCAAACTCGTTTTATGAAGCCAACATAATTCTAATTCCAAAACCAGAAAAAGACACTACAAAGAGAGAAAACTACAGGTCAATATCCTTGATAAACATAGATGCCAAAATCCTGAATAAAATACTATCAAATCGAATCCAGCAATACATCAAAAAAATTATTCACCATGACCAACTGGAATTTATTCCAGGGATGCAACACTGGTACAATATTCACAAATCCATAAATGTGATACACCACATAAACAAAATAAAAGATACAAATCATATGATCATATCCACAGACACTGAAAAAGCATTTGACAAAATCCAGCACCAATTTCTGATAAAAATGCTCAGCAATCTGAGAATAGAGGAATCATGTCTTGACACAATAGAGGCCATATATGAAAGACCTACAGCCAACATCATACTCAATGGGCAAAAAATAAAAGCATTTCCCTTAAGAACAGAAAGAAGACAAGGATGCCCACTTTCACCACTCTTATTTAACATAGTACTGGAAGGCTTAGCCAGAGCAATCAGACAGAAAAATAAATAAATAAAAGGGATCCAAATGGAAAGGGAGAAAGGGAAACTGTCATTATTTGCTGATGACATGATACTATATGTTTAAAGCCCCAAAGCCTCCATCAAAAATTTACTAGACTTAATAAATGAATTTGCAAAGTAGCAGGATACAAAATTAACGTCAGGAAATCAACAGCATTCTTATATATCAATGATGAACTCACAGAAAGAGAAACTAAAAAAACAACCCCATTACCACCGCAGGAAAAAAATTAAGATACCCAGGAATAAACTTAACCAAAGAAATAAAGGGTCTATTCTCAGAAAACTACAGGACATTGAAAAAAGAAATAGAGGAAGATATAAAAAAAGTAGAAGTACATACCTTATTCATGGACTGGAAGAATTAACATCATTAAAATGTCCATAGTACCCAAAGCAATCTATAGATTCAATGGAATTACCATCAAAATACCAACGACATATTTCACAGAACTAGAACAAATACTTCAAAAGTTTATATGGAACCAAGAAAGACCCTGAATGGCCACAGAAATCTTGAAAAAGAAGAACAAAGTAGGAGGGATCACATTACCAGATTTCAGGTTATACTACCAAGCCACTGTAATCAAAACATCCTGGTACTGGCACAAGAACAGGCAGATAGATCAATGGAACAGAATAGAGAACCCACAAATGGATCCAAGATAATATTCTCAATTAATATTTGACAAAGGTGGCAAGAGCATACAGTGGAGTAAAGACAGCCTCTTTTTATAAATGGTGTTGGGAAAATTGGACAGCTACATGCAAAAATATTAAACTAGACCATCAACATACACCACACACAAGAAAAACTCAAAATGGATAAGAGACTTAAATGTGACCCGTGAATCCATAAAAATCCTAGAAGAAAATCTAGGCAACAAAATTTTAGACATCATCACAGCAGAATTTTCACTGATACATCACCTAAGGCAAGAGAAACAGAGGAGAATATGAACACATGGGACTACATCAAACTCAAAAGCTTCTGCACAGCAAAAAACAACAACAACAACAAAACAAAAAAACAAAAAAAAAAAAACACCACCAAAATGGAAACACAACCCACTCTGTGAGAGAGCATAATTACCAACAATACATCAAATAAGGGGTTAATTTTCAAAATATAGAGTGCTCATACAAGTCGACAAAAGGAAGACAAGGAACCCAATTAAAAAATGGGCAGAGAAACTAGAGATCTCTCCAAACAGGAGATACGAATTGCTAAGACACATATGAAGAAATGCTCAATATCACTATGCATCAGAGAGATGCAAATTAAAACAACAATGAGGTATCACCTCACACCTGTCAGAATGGCCGCCATCAACAAATTATCAAACAAGAAGTGTTGGCGAGGGTGTGGAGGAAAGGGGACTCTAGTACACTGCTGGTGGGAATGCAGACTGGTACAGCCACTATGGAAAACAATATGGTGTTACCTCTAAAAATTAAAAATCGAATTGCCATTTGATCCAGTGATCCCACTTCAAGGAATATACCCTAAGAAGCCTGAAACACCAACCAGAAAAAATATATGTACCCCCATGTTCATAGCAGCACTATTTATAATAGCTAAGATCTGGAAAAAGCCCAAGTGTCCATCAGTAGACAAATGGATAAAAAAGCAGTGGTACATATACACAATGGAGTACTATGCAGCTGTAAGAAAGAAAGATCTCTTACCCTTTGAGACAACATGGAGGGACCTGAAAAGTATTATCCTAAGCGAAACAAGCCAGAGAAAGACAATTATCATATGATCTCACTTATTTGTGGAATATAATAACCATAACAGTCTGAGGAACGAGGTAATCACAGAGACGTGGAAGTGGGGTACAGACTGACAATCCTCAGAAGAGAGAATGGGGGAGAGATAAACCACAGAACTTATATGCATGTATAATATGCATGCTTGAATATTAAATACAACATGTCTTCTGGGAAAGTATATGAACAATGGACATGGACAACAAAGCTGGCGACAGGGCTGTGAGGGAGGGGGCGGGGGGAATGATTGGGGGGAAAAGGAGAAACATCTGTAACAAAAATAAATTAATTAATTAAAAAAAGGAGTCTGTGGACTGCATTCCAGGCTGACTGATACAAACCTGGAAAAGCAGTTGGGAGTAGCAGCATCATCAATACCAGCTAACATTGCACACCTCACCAAATATAAGCAGTTCCAACCATCACATGAGGGGTAAGTTAATTAAATGTCTGACCAAATATAGCAGGCTAATTTTTAAGTTGATTTTGTATAGCCTGTGAATGATATTATAAATATTCAAATGGCCCTTGGCAGAAAAATGATTCCCCACCCCTATTTTAGAGCCCCATTTTCTCATTATTTAAATGGAGATAATTTTAATATTACTTCCTGAGCTTGTTTTCACAAATAAAATCTGCATGCCAAAACGCTTCACTAAGAGTACTGTATATATTACTGTTACCTTAAAGGATTTTAAGGGGAGTAAACACAGAGAAAACATGAGAAATGCAATGAAAAATATCTTTAAAATATAATGCAAATGGAAAGTAGTATCTGGATTATTGAATAAATTCACAAGTGCACAAGAACACAGGCACACAAATGTGAATGTTGCTAATGTTGAAAGATTTATCTACTGTCCCAGAAGACATATTGTATTTAACATGCAAGCATGTCTTCTTGTACTTAAATATTCACTACTTATTCCCCAGGGATGAAACAAATCAACAAATATATAGCATTGAATAAAAAATATAAATTATAATAAATTTTATGAAGCTCCTTAAGGTTTTTCTTTTTGACTGAAATTGCTATCTCAGCTACAACAATGTTTATCCTTTTGTTGTGCATCAGTAGACGCTGTCCTGAACATGCCATTATGTATAGAAATACTTTCCAACAAATAATTATCATAAACAATATTCTTCAAAATAAAATAAAGTAATGAAAATGACAGGATTCATTAACTAAGTATCTCTGATGAAGACTTAAAAGTTAAAGGTGGTTAATTTTCTAGATGAATTACTAGAACACATCAGTCCCCTGATCTTTGAGGGAGGAAAAAAATACAAGCTTGCTTTCATTACCATGTTAACACTGCTGTTTTGACAGTCATTATGCATATTTTGTTGCATGTTTCTTGACACCAGTTAAATGCTGGCAGCCATGTTATTCTTCTCCTAAACTTGGTGTCAGGGTTGGAGCAACTGTGACAGGAGATCCCAAAATATTTGGGGAAGGCTGGAGAATGCCTCCTAGAATTATAATGTAGCCCCAGAGAAAGCATCATTGATCTGCTTAGTTATTATTCTCAATTTATAACTCAACATCGCAAATTAAAATTCAGATGTCTGTTTGGCTTTAATTTTAATTTTTTGTGACATGTTCCAGGAACTTTGGCAATGGGGCAGAAGGAATGTTCTACTGACCTTAAGGTCATCTAGACAATTGACCACATTTGACTTTGTATATTCTTCAGAAATAGTTCACAAATGTCATTTCTGTGGCTCTGGGATGCTCACTATAGCACATTTCTCAATTTAAAAATAAAATATTATATACTCTAGCAAAAAAAAATACAACACTTAAGAGAATAGAAAAAAATATTTTGGAACTAAGAAGGTAGTCAGAGTGCTCCACAAAGCAGGAGCGAAAGATGGCTGATAAAGAATTTCGGAGAGATAAGTGTGGGACCACCCAGTTGTGTCTGCTGCTGGAGCAAAGTAATGCCTGGGGAAGTAGTCATAATTTATTTGGAAGCCCCTTACACTCAACTTTTTCAAATTGGTTATCTTTACCTCCATCCCCATACCTGCTACTTTTGCCCCTATAACTACAATCCTTGAATTTTGAGTTCTCTCTCTCTCCCTCTGTCTCTCTCTTTTTTATTCCAACAATTTAGTTTATCCCAACATTTACTTCTTTCTTTTGAGTCCACCTCATTTGTTTGTCCACTACCTTGGCCAATACTGCTGGGAGGATCTGAAGAGCCTCTTTATTTTTATTCTTCAAAATGAAGCTCCAGATAAGCAGGAATTACTGAAAACTTTCTCTATCCTAATATATCTTTTCACTGTGGCTAGAACTGCCTCCTAAAATGTATTATCATGGAATGGCTCCACTGGCAAATGTCTTTGGACTCCTTGTTTCCAGAATGATGCATGTAAATCTTAAGGCTTTTGTTTCAACACCCAAAATATTGGAATTATTTCTTTTGGTTTTGGGTTGTGATTCTTCATTGCAGGCAGCTTTCTGTTCTGCATATGAATCAGAATCTCTAGGGGAGCTTAAAACAAACACAAAAACATTTTAAAATACAGATTCCCAGGCTCCATCTATACCAATGAAATCAGAATCTCTGAGAGGTTTGAGCTGGACCTGCACAATTATAATAGTCTTTCCATGTGACTTTAGTGTACAAAAATATGTTATAACTACTAGACCATGTAATATAGAAGCCTAATTTTTATCTTAACATATAAAAATCTATGTCCCTTGAGTTGCAATCAACTTATGTTTATTAAAACCCATATTATTGATTAAATTATAGTATTATTCATTATACTTTAGTTAGACTCATCTCCTGCAGTTCCAACTGGACTTTTGTCTAGAATCACACTTTCTCCTTATATCTGGAGCCCAGCGTAGAAATCAACAACAGCTCCTAGGCTTTGTACATACTTTTCCCTTAGCCAGAAATGATCTTCTGACCCTCGGCTGTTTCATGAATTATTGCTTAACCTGCAAGGCCCAGGTCAAACATCAACTTCACTCACTAGGACAGGTTTTTCACACTTTTCTAAATCTCCTGGGCTATCTTGGCTTGTCATTCTTATTTTTCCTAGAGCACTCTCTGTGTCACAGGGTAGCATGTGTATTAGTGTAGAAGATATCTGAGTGCATAGCCCTTTTTTTCTCTGTGCCCTTAACGCACAGCAAAGCATATATATATTGGTGAATGTTTTAGAATGAATGGATGTAACAATGAATTGTTATATTGAGAAGAGTTGATTTTATAAAGAAAATATTTTACAGTTGTATTTTTACTAAGTGACAGGCATTGTATTAAGGACTTTAAATATATTATTACATTAAGTTCTAAAAGTAGTTAAAAGAAAAAGTTACCACTGGTATTCCCATTTTATGACTGAGTAAACACAAAGAGGTTGTCATCCAGATAGTTTCATCTTCAAGGCCTTAACTCAGAAAGGGCCCACTTTTTTACTAGACAATATCTTACTTGTTCTCCAGTCTTCCTCTGGAAAGTTTTCCCAAGACAAATCCTGACTATGTGGCCTCCTCTATATTCTCATAGCCTTCTGCATTTCTTGGATCACATCAGACTGCATGTAGTTAATTTTTTTTTACTAATCTGCCTCTCCCATTAACAACAGCTTAATGAATGAATGAGACTGTATCTCAAAGTGCTCACTCAGTACAAAGTTCAATAGATGTTAGTTGAGTGAATATATAAACGAACAAGCAAATAAAACAGAGAATAATGTGTAAATGGCCATAAACACATATTACTTTGTATTGTTGGTTTAAAAAGCAGTATGCCCCAATGTTTTATTCAGGTTTAAAAGAGAGATTCCTTGCTTAACTAAATTTGTGAGTTCAGCAAAGCTTTGCTAATTTTTAAAAAACAATTTAAACATTTTTATTCTATTTCTAAAAATATTTTTTCTTTATTGATTTTTAGAGAGAGGAAAGGAGAGAGAGAAAAAAACATCGATGAGAGAGAACATAGATTATCTGCCTCTTGCATGCCCCTCACTGAGGATTGGGCCCACAACCTGGACACGTGCCCTGACCGTAATCGAACCAGCGACCTCTTGGTGCATGGGTCAATGCTCAACCACTAATCCACACCAGCCGGGCCATTTTCTTAATTCTTGAAGAATAAATCAAAGAAGATTGTGTTATGTAGTGTGGTAGCCACTGGCAACATGTGGCTATTTTAATTAATTTATATAAAATAAAATGAAAACTCAGTTTTACTAGCCACATCTCAAGTGTTTAATAACCACATGTAGCTATTGGCTATTATATTAGACAGCACAGTTCTAGAATATTTCCCTCTTTACATAAAGTTCTATTGGATAATGCTAATTGTGTTGACCCAAAGATACTATTGTTCTTGAAAACAATCTTTGGAGAGCCCTGTTCCTGAGATGTCTTGATTATGGGAATTTTTAGACTACAAAGTGTAATGCAACTCTGCCATATTCTTTACTATGTGATTCATATTGATCACATTTAAACTAGAAATAAAGCAGGTAGTTGCCTTTAAAATTTAATCTTCATTTATTGAGTGACTATTATATACAAACGGTCTTTTATACTTGGGACTTGGTAAAAATAATTATGAGATAAAAGTAGTCAAAGCGAAAATATGCAATAGCATCCATGAGCTAGTTTTAAAACCATTATATACTACTTGATCTCTGCTTTTGGTGATTTCTAATTGTGAAGAATCCCTCTAGAAGGCAATTTGCCATACCCCATTTTACTCCCATCATTTGGATAGTATTAGAAAGTTGATGAAGGAAAATAGTAATTTAGGAAATGGAAATTAGATTTTTCAGTTCATTTTCTCAGACAATGAAAAAATAAATTTAGAGTAACATCAAAGAAAAAAAAACTTTTATAAATTTAAATAAATAGGAATGCCTGGAAGGATTTAAATAGATCAAGATAAATATTTCTCTTGGCAATACAGAAATAAGTGATTCATATTTCATTTATATCTGAGTCAGAATTCAAGTAAAATTTTGAATTGACAAAGAAAATTTAGGAAGAGGATTAGAAACTACTCAAGAGGCGGCAATAAATTGTTTATTCTCTGATTCTTCTAAGCTCTCTCATTGTTTTGTTATCACATACATTTCTTGTGATTTGAAATTTTTTTTTGTGGTGTGATTTCTCAACTGAGTGCCTCTTGGGACAATGACATAAAATACTTAACATCGTCATGCTTCTTATTCATTGCTCTCCATTATGTTAATGTTCACATTCCAAAGACAATTATTTCCATTTATTCCTCTCCTTACTCCATTAGCCTTCCCCATGCTGTCTCATTATTCACATTCCAGAAATGATTATTTTGCCCTTTCCAAATCTGTATTTTAATGTGTCTTTTTGTTACTATTTTGAAAAATGTCACAATATAATTTTCAAAAATGTAAAAAACATTAACCTCATACAAATAGAAAGTGAACACATGTCAAAGGTTTAGAGAGACCAGAAGGATGACAGAGTTGGTTCAAAAGAATGGCAAAGACTGGTATATATAATCAGTGAAATTCACCAAGAAGGCTGTAACATTTCCCTTAGCTTGACTAAACTTTAGACAGGTTTCTTCCTGATTACAACCTTCCTTTTCCTCTAAACTTCCTGAGAAGATTACTTTGGAAAACTTGCAATTGTAAATTATTGCCCTGCCTCTTAGAGAGGTAAATCTTCTACACCCAGGAATGTGCTTTTCCAGCACCTGGGAGCCACCTCTCTGAAATGTAATATTGAAGAAGTATAGCACCTTGTCTCCCTGTTTCTCTGGCAGGGTAGGAGTCTAAGTTTCGATAAGCACCACTTAGCAAACTCAGATGACCTAACACATTGACCAACCTTCCCCTTAATGTTTTCTAGTACTGCCCACTAGCTCACTTCAATGTTTTAAAACTCTCTTGCCTTTCTCATTTTTAAATATATTTTATTTTAATTACAGCTGAAATACAATATTATGTTAGTTTTAGGTGTACAACTCAGTGATTAGATATTCATATAACTTGTAAAGTGATCATGCCAATAAGTATAATACCCATCTGGTATCATACATAGTTATTACACCCTTGGATAGCCCAGTTGGTAGCATCAAAGGTTCTCTTTTGACTTTCATTTCAACTGAGTTCAATCTCTTGCCTCTATTGCATTTAGTCTTCAATGAAGTCTTGCTGTTTTTAACAAGTGTCTGGTGTAATATCTCTTGGACAAAAGAAAAAATGCTGGAATAAGATTGCAAGGCTAGACACAAAACTGGCTAATATCCTATAGGGCAATAAAACTGCAACCTTTGGAGTTTTCTTTCTTTCTAAAGAGAATTAATTTGCATCCCTCCCAGACAAAAATAATTTGCAACTTATCAGTTTGCTACAAGTTAACATCTCATTTGACAGAGTCTGAGATAATAACCCTCACCATGCTTTCAAAGTAACTTAATTAACACTCTTAAAGTTTCAGAAACTTCTTGCAAAATACTGGTCAAGCAATTTCAGTGAATTTTATTATTTTTATTTTATTTTCCTAAAGTTTGGAAGGTCATGACTTTATTTCCTCTGGAAGTTTTCTAATACTATGTATTTAATCATTTAGTTACTTGTCTGTTTTCATCAATTTCTAGATTTCATCTATTCTAAGATGCACATTTTGCTCACATTTTATCATCTCTGAAACTGGAATGTCTTTTACAATTGTGATAAGAAAGCATTGTTTCATAGTTTATGGGTACAAATATTGATTGTGTCTCTTACAATATTTGGCATCTTACATTCAGTGTAATAAAATAAGTGTTTGCAGCAAATTTATGAAGGTTGCTATCAAGGGAAATATGTACAAATAATGACAAAGCTTTCCACTTATCAAAATAAACTTCTGCAATTGTGTGTCCAGTTACTTTGTGTCTATATGATGACTCAAATTTTATACTCTAAAATTTATTTTATACTACATATAGTTCTAGCTTAGTTCAAAATCATACTTCCTGTAGTTTTCTGTATTTTTTATCTGCTGCTATATATAGATTTTCATACCTTCTATTTTGTTTTCTTCATCTCATTTCATCAAATGTATTTAAATTTATTAAGCTGTTCGTATGTATCACAATTTTATATACTTTATAAACAGCGGGGAATAACAATGTCTAAGAGCTGGATTGGAAGCAATTAAACATGTTGGAATTAATGAGAGATTAGATTAGGAGTAGCAATGGACACTGGGATCTGAAGTGCTGGTACACAATCAACTTGGCTTGAAAAACATATGGATACTATGGCCTCTGGGTCTGCAATCATCTCAACCAAGTGAGTCACCATCCTCAAAGAGACAGTCAGAATGAATCATGATGTCTGGAATCTGTAGTTTCATGAATTGATACCAAATTGTAACCATCCTTTCCTCCAAAACACACAATTTTTAACTCTATTAGTATCCACATAATACTTTGTGATTCAGTTATTCACTCACTCACTAACTAATTCATTCATGTTACAGCATGCACACATACCCCATTTCTCAAAATCTTTCATTGCACCTTATGGTATAATACTTACATAATCACATAACTGCCCTAAATCCTCAGCATCTCCCTCTTTTCATGGCATTCAAAGCCAATACAACCTGGCTCTCCTCTGTGATTATCACTTCCCTTGTAGCCATCTCAAGTGGTGCCTATTTATTTCCTCATAGTCTACACATTAGAGGTGAACCTAGCACTAGTGTTCCTGCTACATACTGTGGCTCCTAAATGATGACTCGTCCACTCTCTTCCCCCAAATCTTGTTTTTTTTTAAATGTATGCCATTGGTTCTATAATTGTTTACCCTCTCTACTTTCAGCATTTAGCCTCATTCAAGGAAGTCTTTGGTACCTAGTTTAAAGATTTCTTTCTCACACCTAGCTCTGCCATTAACCTTGTTGTCTTCAAGATATATGAAGATGACCCATCATAACACCATGTATGTTCATCAGGATAGGCTTGATTACAAATGACCTCCAAATATTAGATGCCATAATAACAAAGCTTTCCACCTGACTGGTGTGGCTCAGTGGATTGAGCATCATCCCATAGACTGAGAATTTCCAGTTCAATTCCTGGTCAGGGCACATGCCCAGGTTGCAAGCTCGATCCCCAGTGGGGGGTGTTCAGGAGGCAGCCGGTCAATGTTTCTCCCTCACTGATGTTTCTGTCTCTCTCTCCCTCCCTCTCTCTCTAAAAAAATCAATAAAACATATTTTAAAAAATAACAAAGGTTTCCTACTCAAGTTACATGTCTTCTATGGTTTGGTTGAGGGTTATGCTATGTCTCCTCATTCCAAGACCCAGATTTGATCAGTTAAATCTGCATAAACTCAGACCTGATTATAATGGCACATAAACCATGTATTTTTCCTCTTTTACAGCTGTTATAATTGCAAGTTTACATGTATTCTGTATGATTTCTTAGTGTGTTTATTGACATGTGAATTATAAGGCCTATGAGGAAAGAGTCTAAGTCTGTGTTTACTAGGCTTAGATTCTTCAATGATTAGCCCAGTTCTATCCACATAATAGGTATTCAATAAATATTTATTTAATTAAATAATAGATAGGAGGATCAATAATAAATGGATAGATGGATGGGTGGGTGGTAATGACACTGATTGGAGAGAGAGAGAGAAGCAGGTTTTAGGGAAGGTGTAATAAACTGTCCACTGAGTAGGAGGTGCTTATGGGAAATCAAAGCATAGGTGAATGGTAGTCAGGTTAAAGCTGCAGGAAGGGAGAGTTGGGAGTAGACCTGAAAATTTGTAAATCAACAAAATATAAGTAGTAGTTGATTTAAAAGCAATAAATGCATTCATGTTATATTGATTCCATTGGTGGCTACAATTTATGGCTCCCCTGTATTCACTCCCCCAATGCAATGTCACTTTGCAGCTTCCCACAACTAGAAGTAGTTTACTTTTCTACTCCTTGAATCTGGGCTGCTTCTGTGACTTGCTTTGGCCAACAGAATGTGGCACACTTTTATGAAAGTAAGCAATGTCTAAGCATAGGCATCAAGAGACTTCACAAGCTTCTAATGTCTTGGAACCCAGCCCCTTCTAGATAAAAAAAAAACAAAAACAAAAAACAAACAAACAAAAAAACATGTGGAGGATAAGAAACCATGTTCAGGAAAGCCCAATAATACCAACTGAGGCCATACTAGACTGGCCTATATATAGATAATCCTAAACCACGTGGGGAGTTCCAGGCAAAATGAATAAATCTTTCTACTGACCTACAGTTGACAGCAGATACACGAGAGAGGCCATCTGATCCACAGATTCATGATCAATATTAAATGCTTTTGTTTCAATAGACTGGCTTTTGAGGTGATTTGTTTTACAAACACAGCTTACTGATAAGAAATTAACGCTACAAAAATAAGATTTAGAATACCATTTACTTTTTGTGTCCTTTTTTAATTATGGAAATTTTCAAATATATGCAAAAGTAGAAAACACTACAAAACTCCCATGTACCATCATGCAGTTTCAACAATTACCAATATACTGCTGATTTATTTATTATTATTTTTTAATCCTCACCCAAAAATATTTATTCTTCAGACAGAGTGGGAGGGAGGGAGAGAGGAAAGGTGGGGGGGAGAGAGGGAGAGAGAGAGAGAGAGAGAGAGAGAGAGAGAGAGAGAGAGAGAGGTCAATGTGAGAAAGACACATCAATTGGCTACCTCCTGCACAACCCTGACCAGGGCTGGGGACAAACTGCAACCAATGTATGTGCCCTTGGCCGGAATCGAACCCGCAACACTTTGCTCTGCAGGCTGAAGTTCTATCCACTGAGGGAAACCAGCCAGGGCTAGATTGCTGATATACTTTCATCTATATCCATACCCATTGCCTTGACCACCACCTAGATTCTTTTGAAAGAAGTTCTCTACATTGATTATCTCTTTCTTCAAAGTAATCTTAAGCACGTATTTTTGAAAAGACAATTGAACTCTCTGAGAGAGAATGTAAACTAATGCTCTGATAGAAGCCTGTTAAAGTGATTAAAATTCATTTTCAAACAAATCCGTTTAAATGAAATCTTATATAAATTTGAACTTCAAAATCCAGAAAGGAAACAGAAAGCTGGAAAAGAAATTTCTTCCTGAGTCATAAAGGGACAGTGTTGGCCCTGTGTATATGCAGGTAGGGATCATAATCTCTTTCTTTAGAACCAGGAAAATGAGTTCCCATGCAAGCATAGAGAAGGAAGAGGAAAGCTAACAATAATTTGACTCCCATATGAGAATGAAGGCTTTCCTAAAAGGAAATCAATAGTAAAGAAAAGTCAATTTTCATTAGAAGTACAAATACTTGGAAATTCCAATTTAGGAACTAGAACATTTTCATTCTTTTGTACAAGATACCTACATGGGATTTCTACACTGTGTCAACAAGGTTAACATGCAGGCTGTTACTCTGCACACTACTGGTTTCCTTAATTAAGGCCTTTTTAAGAAGGTTGAATAATCTGCAGTGCTCATTCGTTTAAAGATCACAGCAGTGGAATCTAGAAGGTACCCTGCTATGATGGGACTACCTATGACTCCACTATAAATTAAATTTAGATGAAGAGGTAAATAATCTTTGTAAAAACATAAACTACAGAGTACATTTTTAATATTTTAGAAGGAAGATGCATCCTTTATATTAAGTCTTCTAATGTTTTAGAAGGAGGTATATAATTTTTATTAATTCACATTCAATCTATTACATGCTGGGAACAATGACAGGTACGGGGTGTCCTCTATCAAGAGACTATTTTATAAAGCACCTTGTTATCCCTGAAATTATATGGTGTATAATTCTCTCAAAAGAATCATTATCAGCTGAATATAAATTCTAAAACTTAATGTGGATAAGAAAAATAGATGCATGTTGAACCGTCAGATTCCTGGTCCTTGTTTCCCCAGAAATTCTGATTTAATGGGTATGTGGTAGGATACAGGATATTTTTCAAACTAGCACCTCGGGGTGATTTTTCATCTAATTGTACATCAGACTATATTTTGAGAAACACTGAGCAGCAATTTTTAAGATTTTGTATTTCTTCGGTTGGTTTATTTTTTTACTGGGTCATATTTCCCGCAAAACACTTTAGAAAAACTCTTTAAGTGTTTTAAATTGACATCTATTTTTTGGTAAGTTTAAATAAGTTAATTTATTTATTAATAGAGGGAGAAAAATATTAAATATTATTTAAAATGAAATAAGATAATTGCAATAAATATTTCATGGTATCATTTGATGAAATGGGTTTTAATTATTTTGGGGGGATTAATATAAAATATGAAAGAAAATAAGTACAATTTAGTTCTGAGTTTTATAAAATGCTTTTTAAATATATAATAGTTCAATAAAACATTCCAATGACATTTAAATCAGTATTACTACTATATATTGCTTCGGCTGTTTTGAATTAAGAATAGACTGACTTGCCCAGCTGGTGTGGCTCAGTGGTTGAGCATCAACCCATGCACCAAGAGGTTGCTGGTTCAATTCCCAGTCAGGACACATGCCCAGGTTGTGGGCCAAATCCCCAGTGGGGGACATGCAGGAGGCGGCCAATTGATGTTCTCTCTCATCGATGTTCTCTCTCATTGATGTTTCTATCTCTCCCTTCCTCTCTCTAAAATCATTAAAGAAAAAATATTTAAAAAATTATTTAAAAAAAAAGAATATACTGACTTGGATTAAGCTTCAAACTTATTGGAAATACTGTAAGACAGGCGAGAAAAGAAGATCTGTAAGTTTAAATGGTCTTGATTCTTCACACTAATAGTTCATACTAACCCTTTTTTTTTTTGGCACCTAAGTCCTTCTGCATCCTGGGGCAATACAGCACAGACAATTTGGGAAGGGTGAGAGGTGTGCCTTTCTTTTATAAAGTGAAAGAAGTCCCACTGTAAGTTACCAGATGATTTCAGACAAGAATACATATGGAAGTTGAGATTCTGGAGATGAATTCTGTTCAAACTATCTTTGTGTAACCCCAGAAATACTTGTATTTCAGTTGGAATAGTGCAGCTTCTGAGGGGAAGCCTATACATCAAGTGGGCTAGGTCAGGCTATTAGGTGATCTTAAGGCACTCTGTTAGCATTCTTCTTTTTTTCCACATTATCATTATTATTATTTACTGAAGTGACATTTGTTAATAAGATCATATAGGTTTCAAGTGTACAGTTTTATGATACATGATCTGTACATTGCATGTGTGCCCACTACCCAAAGTCAAATCGTCTTCCATCACCATATATTTGATCCCCTTTACTCTTATTTTTTTATTCCTCACCTGAGGACATTTTTGCATTTTATCTTCAGATAGAGTGAGAGGGAGGGAGGGAGAGAGAAACATCAACATGAGAGAGACATATTGACTGGCTGCCACCCACACGACCCCAACAGGGGCTGGGGAAAAACTGCAACCAAGGTACTGGCCCTTAGCAGAAACCAAACCTGGGACTCTCTGGTCTGTGGGCCGACACTCTAACCACTGAGCAAAACTGGCCAGGGCGATCCCCTTTACTCTTTACTAACCCCACCCACCTTCCCTCTGGAAAACACCATACTGTTTTCTGTGTCTATGAGTTTTTGTTTGTTTTTCTTGTTTGTTTATTTTTTGCTTTCAGTTTTATATCCAGGGCACAAGTAATTACTGTGTCAATGGCTCTTTTCCAGAATAGACTTCCAGTTACATGAGGAGCCTAGTCTGCCTAATTCTAGGAGCCTAACTGTGCTCCCAATAGCTAGCCCAATAGGGTTGATGTTTAATAATCTACTGGAAAATTCATTTAATTCAGAATGAATACAGTATCAAAAATTCCTAGGCAATTCAATCACATTAACTTAGATCCAACTAATTTCAAAACTTCTTTAGTAACAGAAATAATATTCTTCTTTACATGCAAATTAATGATTAGTTTACCATTTAATGAATTGGTTTACAGAGTGAAGACCAGAAAGATAGCCTAACCCTCAATATTTAAGATAGATGCAGTAAAAATCTGTTGCCAGATTGTTTTAATCATTCTCCAAATACAATAGCCATAAAAAAACAAACTGAAATTATAATTGTGTAAAAATCTGAAATATTTAAAAAAATGTCAATTATAAAACCTTTTTAAAACTTTACTGAGGAGTAATATATTTAAAGTATATTATGTGATGTTTTGAGATACATATACATTGTGGAATGATAACCAACATCAAGACCATTAACACATCCATCACCAAAGTATAAAATATTTTATTTTATTTATTTATTTATTTTTAAATCTTTATTGTTGGATGTAAAATGTATTACAGATGTTCCACATTTTTCCCCCATTGACCCCCTCCACCCCACTCCCACCCCCCTCCCACCTTTTCCCACACTATTGTCTGTGTCCATTGGTTATGCATATAAGTTCTTTGGTTTATTTCTTCCCACCCACCCACCCCCAACCCCTTTCCCTTTGAGGTTTGTCAGTCTAGCTATGAATTTGTGCTTCTTAATCCCTTCATCTTTTTCACCCATTCCTCCAACCCCCCTCCCAACTGGCAACCAATAAAATGTTTTCTGTATCTTTGAGAATGTTTCTGTTCTACCTGTTCATTTTGTTTGTAGATTCCATTGTTGATCGATATGTATTCATTGCCATTTTGTTTGTTCATACATTTTATCTTTTTCTTCAAAAAGACCCTTCATCATTTCATATAATAATGGTTTGGTAGTGATGAACTCCTTTAACTTTTTCTTGTCTGGAAAAGTTTTTATATGTCCATCGATTCTACATGACAGCTTTGCAGGATAGAGTAATCTTGGTTGTAGGTTCTTGCCTTTCATCACTCTGAATATTTCTTGCCACTCCCTTCTGGCTTGCAAAGTTTCTTTTGAGAAATCAGCTGACAGCCTTATGGGAACTCCCTTGTAGGTAACTAGCTGCCTTTCTCTTGCCGCTTTTAAGATTCTCTCTTTGTCTTGAACCTTTTGCATTTTGATGATGATGTATCTTGGTGTGGGCCTGTTGGGGTTCATCTTGTTTGGGACTCTCTGTGCTTCCTGGACTTGTATGTCTGATTCCTTCACCAAGTTAGGAAAGTTTTCTGCCATTATTGTTTCAAACAGGTTTTCGATTTCTTGTTCTCGCTCTTCTCCTTCTGGCACCCCCAAGATGCGAATGTTGGCACGTTTGAAGTTGTCCCAGAGGCTCCTTACACTATCCCCATTTTTTGGATTCTTTTTTCTTTTTGCTGTTCTGATTGGCCATTTTTTGCTTCCTTGTATTCCAAATCGATGATTTGCTCCTTGGATTTACATACTCTATTATTGAAGCTGTGTAAATTATTTTTTATTTCAGTTAATGCCTCCTTCAATTCTGTGTATCCATGATTTCTAACTGGTCCTTTTTTGTGCTCTTGAGGCCCTCCCTAAGTTCACTGAGGTTCTCACTAAGTTCATTGAGCATCCTTATAAGCAGTACTTTGAACTCAGTATCTGTTAGGTTGCTTATCTCCATTTCACTTAGTTCTTTTCTTGGGGTTTTGTTCTGTTCTTTCATTTGGGACCTGTTTCTTTGTCTCCTCATTTTGGCTGCCTCCCTGTGTTTGTTTCATTGTATTACTTAATGAGAGGTATGGGGCTTGCTGAGACCAGATGCTGCTCGTTTGAAAGAAATTAGGAAAAACCTGAAGCAGGATCCAAGACAGGCCAATCCTATGGTTAAGCAAGTGGCAACAGCTTGGGTGGGTTTGAAAGTTGGGTGGGCTTGAAAGTTGGATGGGGTGGATGGGATGGGATGGGATGGGATGGGATGGGGTGGGGTGGGGTGGGGTGGGGTGGGGCGGGGCGGGGCCTCAGGGAGTCACCAGGGCGGGGCTACCAGTGTGAGCCAGGTTGCTGAGTCTCAGATATGGAGACTGTCCGCCGCCCCAGGGAAGGGCTCACCAAAGGAACAAAGGCCTCTGACAGCACGTATGTCCCCGAGAAAGCCCCCTCTCCAGCCCTCGCTCCAGTGCCAAACAGCTCAGTTCTTCCCTGTATGTCTCTGGTGCCCCTGGAGCTGCCTCCCCTCCAAGCTTAGAGGGAGAGAGTCCGATAAGTCCGTGCGCCGGCCCTTTAGGGAGCTGCCTGGGGCTCCAGCCGCTTCAGCTTCCCTGAGCCTCAGTTCCCGCTGGTTTTTCCAGTCAGAAGTTATGGGGATTCTCTTCCTGGCACTGGAACCCTGAACGGGGCACCTGGTGTGGGACGGGGACCCCTCAGTCCTCAGGAAGGACCGTCCCAGCCGCAGGAGCCTCCTGATTTTTATCCGCCACACTTGGGTGTGGGACCAGCCGGCCGCCGCCGCCCCTCCTCCTACCAGTCTGGATGTGGCTGCTGCTTTAATTCCGTAGTTGTAGGACTTCCATTCAGCTTGATGTCAGGCAGTTTTGAATGATGGTTGTTCTGTAGTTTAGTTGTAACTTTGATGTGGTTGTGGGAGGATGCGATACAGCATTTACCTACGCCGCCATCTTGACCGGAAGTCCCTCCAAAGTATAAAATATTTTAAAGAAATGAATTTTTGTGAGTGTCAGTGATCATGGAACCAGAGGATCCAGCTTGACTTTCATTATTTCTAAATATTACCTTTGCGGTCTTTGCATATCTACATCACATGATTCTACATTAAACACCTCGAATATTAATATTTCTGAATATTCTAAGAAGTAGCCAAAAATGACTTGACATTACCATTTTAAAACAAAGGCTAAAATCCACATGTGTCAATTTAAAATTAAATAACATCCCAGAATGTACTTCCAGAACATGGAAGTAGGGAACAGATTGATAAACCTCAGAGGGATGGGGGTGGGAGGGGAAGAAATAGATAAACCAAAGAACTTATATACACATATACATATGATACACATATGTATATGTGTGTGTGTGTGTGTGTGTGTATACAACCAATCGACACAGACAAGGCAGGAAGGGGGTGGGAATGGGAAGGAGTGAGTCAATGGGGAAAAAAGGGAGACATTTGTAATACTTTCAACAATACAAACAATAACATTAAATAACATTAAAATTTAGGAGGGGGAAGGGAAAAATATAGGATATCTCTAATGATAAATATATAAATAAATAAATAAATAAATAAATAAATAAATAAATAAATAAAAATACCCCTTCCAAAAAAAATTCAGTTTTTCTATTTCACTAGTACTATGGGGTAATCTTGTGAATGGAAGCCACATGCTAAGAATAACAGAGTATAAAGCTTTGCAGCCTGGAACTTTCCAAACCCTGAAATTATCATACGAGTTCAGAAATGCTTATCCTACAACTACTTTATATGAGAAAATAAACTATCTTGCTTTACATACTTTTCTATATTATAAAGTATAACTAATGTGATACTACTTTGAAATTATGTTTGTTTTTGTTTTTGTCCTTGTTTTTGTCTTTAGGACAATACAAGACATTTTCCTGAAATCACTGGACCATATTTCAAATGTTACTCATTCACTATGTAACCTTGACTCTTTTATAGGACTGTCTTTTATGACACTCATGGGAGAAAATGGATAGTTCCGGATGTGTAATTGTGAGATATAATGAAATCAGTTAAATGCTTATTCAATTACCTCTTTTAAGTTTTTGTTTTATAACCTCAGATTCTATATCATAAAGCAGTTACTACATGGAGACCTGCCAGAAAACCAGAAACGGTACTAAAACTTGCATTAATGCAGGCCAGCAAATGGATGAGAAAAGTCATACTATTTGTTCACCTAAGATTTTGATAAGATAAATATAAGGAGTTTGTATTATCCCAATCATAGTAATCTGGCTCTCTATTTCCTTGGCAATGAGAAATTTTCTGGGAACCAGATTAAGAAATATTTGCAAGGGCAGGAATTCTGCCAGCCAATTCTTCTTCAGGAATGTTTATGAGGTCATTCTATAACTGGTGCTGAGTGTGACCTAGAATCTGAGCAGATGGAGAAACTATTGATGTACATGTTGGGGGTAGGTATGGTAGCATTGAGAATACTAACATTTCTTTTTTTTTTTTAATTTTTTATTTATTTTTTGTTACAGATGTTTCACCTTTTTTACCCCATTGGCACCCCCCTCCTCACCCCACCCCCGCCCTGTCCCCGGCTTAGTTGTCCATGTCCATTGGTCATGCATACATGCATATAAGTTCTATGGTTTATCTCTTCCCACCCCTCTTCTGAGGGATGTTAGTCTGTGCCCCACTTCCATGTTTCTGGGTCTACTGTATTCCTCAGACTGTTATGTTCATTATATTCCGTATATAAGTGAGATCATGTGGTATTTGTCTTTTTCTGCTTGGCTTATTTCATTTAGGATAATACTTTCCAGGTCCCTCCATGTTGTCTCAAAGGATAAGAGATCTTTCTTTCTTACAGCTGCATAGTACTCCATTGTGTATATGTACCACAGCTATTTTATCCACTCATCTACTGATGGACACTTGGGCTGTTTCCAGATCTTAGCTATTGTAAATAGTGCTGCTATGAACATGGGGGTACATATATTCTTCCTGATTGGTGTTTCAGGCTTCTTAGGGTATATTCCTAGCAGTGGAATCACTGGGTCAAATGGAAGTTCAATTTTTAATTTTTTGAGGTAATACCATATTGTTTTCCACAGCGGCTGCACCAGTCTGCATTCCCACCAGCAGTGTATTAGAGTCCCCTTTTCTCCACACCCTCGCCAACACTTGTTGTTTGATGATTTGTTGATGGTGGCCATTCTGACAGGTGTGAGGTGATACCTCATTGTTGTTTTAATTTGCATCTCTCTGATGATTGGTGATGTTGAGCATTTCTTCATATGTCTCTTGGCCATTTGTATGTCCTGTTTGGAGAGGTGTCTATTCAGCTTCTCTGCCTATTTTTTAATTGGGTTCTTTGTCTTCCTTTTGTTGAGTTGTATGAGCACTCTATATATATTGGAAATTAACCCCTTATCTGATACATCATTGGCAATGATGTTCTCCCATACAGTGGGTTGCCTTTCCATTTTGATGATTGTTTCTTTTGCTGTGCAGAAGCTTTTGAGTTTGATGTAGTCCCATGTGTTCATTTTTTCCTTTGTTTCTGTTGCCTTAGGTGATGTATCAGTGAAAATTCTGCTCTGTATGATGTCCAAAATTTTGTTGCCTACATTTTCTTCTAGAATTTTTATGGATTCACAGGTCACATTTAAGTCTTTTATCCATTTTGAGTTTATTTTTGTGTATGGTGTAAGTTGATGGTCTAGTTTCATTTTTTTGCATGTAGCTGTCCAATTTTCCCAACACCATTTATTAGAGAGGCTGTCTTTACTCCACTGTATGCTCTTGCCACCTTTGTCAAATATTAATTGAGCGTATTGCCTTGGGTCCATTTCTGGGTTTTCAGTTCTGTTCCACTGGTCTATATGCCTGTTCTTGTGCCAGTACCAGGCTGTTTTGGTTACCGTCGCTTTGTAGTATAACCTGATATCTGGTATTGTGATCCCACCTACTTTGTCCTTCTTTTTCAAGATTGCTGTGGCTATTCGGGGTCTTTTTTGGTTCCATATGAACTTTTGAAGTATTTGTTCTAGTTCTATGAAATATGTCGTTGGTATTTTGATGGAGATTGCATAGAATCTATAGATTGCTTTGGGTAGTATGGACATTTTAATGATGTTAATTCTTCCAATCCATGAACAGGGTATGTGCTTCCACTTTTTTATATGTTCCTCTATTTCTTTTTTCAATGACCTGTAGTTTTCTGCAATTAGGTCCTTTACTTCTTTGGTTAAGTTTATTCCTAGGTATCTTAATTTTTTGGCACGATGGTAAATGGGAATGTTTTTTTCAGTTTCTCTTTCTGTGAGTTCATCATTGGTGTACAAGAATGCCGTCAATTTCTTGATGTTAATTTTGAGAATACTAACATTTCTTAATTCTTTCAGTAATATTAAAGGAAATGGGCTGTGAGAACTTTTTTTTTTTTTAAACAGAAGGCCATTAAAAAAAGTATTTGTTACTCATTCAACAAATACTGACAAAGTGTTATCATATATAAAACAAAAGGAGAATATAGAGTCATTTCAATATATGTGGAGGGATGCTTCTTGGTTGTGGCAAAAATGGCTACTAATTTCCCCTCAGTATTTATCTCTCCTTCCTCCTCAATGTAGCAGATACTTTTGGTGTCCCACTCAAAATTTCTTTACCAGCTGTTGAGCCTATCTTCTAGCTGCTGTGGATGATGACTGCTTAAAGCTCACACCTGTATCCTTTTCTGGAGAATTCCTTAGCATGACAAAAGCCACCTGGATAGAGATGAGTGAGAAATCCAAGCCCTGGGACTTCACTTCAAAACAGAACAAATTCTGTAGTACATTTTATATTCTTTGACCCCCTGTGGGATGAGAATATAGATAGACTTTTGAAAACACATTTTTGCCTGGCTAGTCCCCTGTAGGTTTACTCTTGACAGTATTCCTTCAATAGATCATTTGCACAAAAATCTGTGTTTTGGGATTTTCTTGTAGGAAAATGTATTTAAAATACTCAGTAATAGATTTTCTGTATTATTATCAGACACATTGGTACTACTAATATAAACTACCTATCCTAGTTACCACTATATGTGTGAACAAGTTCTATCTAGGCTAAGAGGTGTAAGAAGTGATGTAAGTGACCTCTGGGACTTGTTCTTAAAGGTAGAAAGGACCATGTTCTTTGTCCCTCTTATTACATCTTGCTGCTTATAACAGCATGGATATGAAAGATAGAGATTTGTCTTGGAAAATAAGGATGAGGACCATACTCTAGGGAGACTGAAGTGAGGATATAGAAGAAACCAGAGGCCAAGGGAGACACCATATAAGCTCTGAACTTCCCACATCTTGACATTTCTTTGAGCAAAATTCTTGTCTTGTTTAAGCCAGTGTTATTTCTAAGATTCTAATATACAGTAGCCTGTCACCAAACAGTGACAACTGATCAAAAGATTTTTCTTTGTTCAGATTTCAGTGGCCATATGTGCATAATCAGAGATGCAAAGATAACCACAATGTTAGTTAAATCTGTGCCCTTAAGAAACTAATAGACTAAAGCAGTGGTTCTCAACCTTCCTAATGCCGCAACCCTTTAATACAGTTCCTCATGTTGTATGTGGGAATATCTGAATGTGGGAGGATCTGCCTGGAGGTGGATAGAGGAGCGGTGTCCCGATTCCTAAGACCATCAGAAATATGTGTTTTCCCCAACGGGGTCGCGACCCGCAGGTTGAGAACTGCTGGCCTAAAGGAAAAGAAATCTGAAAAAGTAAGATCTTTAGTTAATAATAATAAAAACAGACTAACAAGTAGACTAATATAGAACTCAGAAAGGACTCCAGACCTCTCCCTTTATATATTCAAGAACTTTGATAGGAACAATGATGGGGTAATTCTATTTAAGAATTTCCTAGTATAATGGCTTAAAGTTAAGGCAATTTGATTTCCTAAGACCCTGAGCATTTTAGGTGAAAATGTCTAGGTTTGTGCAGAAAAAGCTTTAAGATGTGCCTCTTGATACCCTTTTCCTTTTATTTGTTTCCCATAGCAACATCCAATCAGGCTCAAAATTTCCTGATGTATTTTCTATTTATAAACATGATCTCAATTTTTTTTTCCTTGCTATTCCCACCACTAATACTCTAACCATAGTCCCACCACTTCATGTCTTAATTATTGTAAAAATGTGTTGCCTATATTCCATTTTCCAATTTTTCTAAATATTCACACACTTGCTCCAAGATAATTCCAGAAAAAAAAATTGTCTTTAGTTTCCCATTTCCTGCTTGACACTTATCTTCCACTTAAGTCTTAACGTCTGTTTTACCATTCTTTATAGCTATACTTCTCACCATCACCTACAAAAACCCCATTTCCCAACAAAAATGACCTAATTACTTTATTAGCAATAGACTGTGGAATTTTTCTTTAAAAAAAAATAGAAATTTCTAATGTTGGCTTAACTATTTGCAGTTTGCAAGGCATTTTCTATATCAGAGGTCAGCAAATTACAGTGTGCAGGCCAAATCCATCCCATCACCAGTTTTTGCAAGTAAAATTGTATTAGAATATAACCACCCCTGTTAGTTCATGTACTATCTATGGCTCTGTCCTGGTACAATAGCAGAATTGAGTCGCAGCAATAGAGACTAAACTGTTCACCAACTAGCCTTTTACAAAGTTTGCCAACCTCTCTTCTAGATTCTAATTTAATTTCTCTTATACTAGTCTTCATGGGAACTCTCTGAAACAGATACCTTTCTCCATTACAGTTTCTAGCCCTGTGTTTATTTTGCAAAATACTGCTCAAATCATAGGTCCTTCATGAGCTTTTCTAGGAACAAGCAGTCACTTTATTGTCTTCTCTAAATTAATTGATATTAATGTTCATATGCTTTATCTGAGAACTACACTCAAATTTAGGCTTAGAAAGAGCCTTGGATAATCTTAGCTTTCTTTGTATTCAACTTTTTCACTTTTCCTAAAGTTTGTTGATTGGCTGATATTACTTTCTTTGGCTTATTAACTTAATCTTTGCTGATTGTAGCAACAGTAGCAGTTACTTTTAATTTGGAGAATATTTTTTACACATAAAGAAAAATTAATAATTACAGTATAAAATAACTACCAATAAAGTTTTGCTGAATTGTCAGTGATCTCATGCTTGGAACATATTGTTTGCAATTTAACTATTTTCTCGTTCTCATTATCAATTATGTTATATCTTAGTCTTTTAGTAATATTTGTGAAATCTGATAAATGCACATATTATACCCATGACTGAAAAGGGCTCATAGTGAATAATTTTACCTCAAATTGAAAAAAAAAATACAAAAATACATTAGAACTAAAAATTAAACTTTATGTACTTAATGATTTTTTAAAACGCATCTTTCTCAGTAATCTAAATATTCCATATTAAATGGATACTTTTTAGAAAGAACTAATAATGTTTCTGTTTTGCTTAACATAATTGCAAAGAGTTCCCAAAGCTTCCTCTCTTATAGGACTTAGAAAGATAAGACAAAACTTTTCTTAATCTAGTTGAGAAACTACCCTATCATCACTCCAGCAGAATTTATTTCATCTTCTTAGTTAAAACTCAGTAAAATGAATAGGCAATTTACACAGTTCTTGGCTTTTACTTCCATCATTTGTGTTTGTTTTTGAGAAGAAAGAACTCAGAAAGATAGCAATCTGGCTAATTATTGCCCAGTTCAGAAATAGTTGGGTCCTTTAGAAAACGCCTCCATGTCTCAAACATAGAAAAAAGGCTAAATTTAGTATCTGTTCTAGGTTGATCTACCACTTCAGCATGATTGTCAAGCATTATCAAAGTTATGCAACTGGAAAATCTCTTTGAAGTCTATTATGGCAAGAAACACATGTTCTCACCAAAGGAGCATAAAAAGAGTGCCTGATGTGCAGTTCTCCAATTTTAATTTCTCATCCATAAGAGAATCTGCATTCAGACTTAAAACTTTAAAGATTTGCAATTGCATATAGTTTTTTTTTTTTTTCTTAAAGACTAGCTTATGTAGTTTAATTGGATTTTTAATAACCTATAAATTACACCTGATATTTTCAAGGGTATACTCTGGTTTCAATTAAGAGAGGTAGTTTAACAATTATGAAACCAAGACTGTAAAACTACTTTAGGTCCTTGGAACACATATGCATATGAGCATTAAATTTTCTGGGTAGGATATAAAACAGTTAAATTAAATTTGATTGTCCTAAACAAATTATGAAGACTCCTTTGGGTGTAAATGTTTAGTACTTTCTAAAAGGATGCTGACATTATTTATCCTTTGATCCAAGAATGACTTGATTTTTAAACAATAATCACATAAAACAATAATAAATATTAAAATTATATTCTATGACACAGATTAAAATTAGTGACTTAAATTATTTATGCTACAGGTATTGCAGTTACTTATTGTGGATCTTTTAGGCCTAAAACAGTAATGTTTCCACTTCTGCCTGGTAATAGAGAGAATATATTGCAGGGAGAGAATAAACAAACCATCTTTTGGAATCATGATGTAAGATAAGCAGTTCATAAATTGTGTTTATTCAAACGAGATGTCACAAGAAGTAGAATTCTTTTATTTTCTCATAGAATATTATAAGAAACAGAAAATGGTATAATTTTAGCTACAGCAGCATCTTCCACAAGGTAGTCTAAGAACACTAACCCCAATCACTAATTATTTTCTTCACCATGATGCCATAATAAGATAAGAACTTTGGGATGGATAAGAATGGGATGTGTGTATTTTGCATATACAAGGCCATGAATTATTAGGGGCCAAAGGGCAGACTCTGTTGGACTGTTATTTTGTTGGTCTCACCAATTAACCACACCTCATAATATGCAAGCACTTGTAAAGTCTTCTCTCATGTTAGCTGTAGACTTGGCTAATGGGATATTCAGAAGCATGACACAAGCAGATGCTTGATAAGTGGTTATACATTATGAGTCACCACATAAAACTGGATATCCTACTGGGAAGACAGCTGAAAAGATCATGTGAATAAAGGGAGGCCCTGAAAATTCAAGGAGAGAGAGACAGGATCAGCCAAACCTGTATCCTTGTGGTTTCCAGTCTCAAGCGACTATAGGTAAAATCAGTCAAAGAATCACCCATCAGATTCCAGCTCACACTGCAGAATCAGGTACAAATAAAATGGTTACTGTTTTATTTTATTTTTTTTAATATTTTTTTTTCTTTTTAGGTTTTAGAGAGAGAGGAAAGGAGAGGGAGAGAGATAGAAACATTGATGAGAGAGAACATTGATTGGTGGCCTCCTGCATGTCCCCCACTGGGGATTTGGCCCACAACCTGGGCATGTGTTCTGACTGGGAATCAAACTGGTGACCTTTTGGTTCATGGGTTTATGCTCAACCACGGAGCCACACCAGCCAGGCAAAAAATGGTTACTGTTTTAAGCCCCTTCATTTTGGAGTATTTTCCTACCACAGTAGATAAGGGAGAAAGATAGCAAACATATACTGGATCTTCTTCAAGAAACAACTATTATTAAAAAGGCAATGAAAAAAATGGAATTTTAGATGAAGGAACAAACAGTGAAAGAGTAAGTAAAATTCATACTTTCACCTGCAAACAGCAGGAAACATGGTGAGAATATAGCATAAGTTTCCTACAGAGATAAACACTCTAGATGAGTCTGGAATGATAGGTTGAAGCTGGGTTTTAAAGTGGCATGTATGCCAGGCAATGTCCAGACTTCATTTTGCTGGGCAATAAGGTCAATCAAAGGCTTTTAGGTAGAGAAATGAAATAGTCTCTGTTGTTGACATATAGTTCTGCAGGAGTGTGTAATAGTAACAAAAATAGAAACATCCTGGAAGCAGGAAAACCATTTAAGAAAACATTGCAGAAACACAGAGAGCAGACTGACAGCTATCAGAGGGGAATGATTTGGGGGTTTGGGTGAAAAGGTAAAGAAATTAAGCTGTACAGATAGGTAGTAACAGAATATGCACAGAGATGTAGATTACAGCACAAGGAACATAGTCAATAACTATGTATGGTGCAAGTGTAAAGCTGAAGCAGCAGCAAGACCATCCTATAAATTACATGATTTTATAATCACTTTGCTATACATCTGAAACTAATATAGAATCATATTTTAATGTAAACTGTAATTGAAGAGTAAAGAAACACATTTAAAAGGTTAATAAAAGACATTGCGTACACCAGGAGAGTGAAAATTGGTATAAATAAAGAATACATTCAAAAGGCATATCTAAGATAAATTGAACACGTTGGTAGCCAATTAAGGCAAGGTAGAGAAGTTGAAGAAAACAAGGTTAAGTGACAATTTTCCAGCTGGAACCACTGAAATTATGGTGATCCTATTTACTAAGAAAGGAGCAATCATCAGAGAAGAAGATAGGTATTTGAAGTAGGTATTGATATAGATTTTTGTACATTGTTGAATTAAATGCGCCTCTTGGACAAACAGGAAAATAGAATGATTAGGAAATTGAAAATATACTTCTCTAAGTGTAAAGTTAGACTGTTTGTTTGAGATTGTTCTTGTTTTTTGAGATAGGTCTGTAATGGTATGAATTTCCCTCTTAGCTTTCACTGTGTCCCATAGATTTTTGGTTGTTGTATTCTCATTTTTATTCATTTTGATGTATCTTTTGATTTCTTCCTTGATCTCATTATATGAATTTCTATGGCTTTTTTTTTAACATTTTTGTTTTTATTTATTTATTTATTTTTATTAATTTATTTTTGTTACAGATGTTTCTCCTTTTTTCCCCATTGACACCCTCCTCTCTATCCCCCCCACCCCGCCCTGTCCCCAGCATTGTTGTCCATGTCCATTGGTTATGCATACATGCATATAAGTTCTGCTGTTTATCTCTTCCCTCCCCCACCCCCTGGACTCCCTCTTCTGAGGTTTGTCAGTCTGTACCCTACTTCTATGTCTCTGGGTCTATTTTTTTCATCAGTTTTTTTTGTTCATTATATTCCACAAATAAGTGAGATCGTGTGATATTTGTCTTTCTCTGATTGGCTTCTTTTGCTTAGGATAATTCTTCATGTCATCTCAAAGGATAAGAGATCTTTCTTACAGCTGCATTGTATTCCATTGTGTTAATGTACCCCAGCTTTTAAAGTTCTTTGGCCTTTGGAAGTAAAATTTTAATAGAGTACCAAAGAAGTTAAACTGCATTTCATCATCTCCACTCTACTATTATATCCACCCAATAAGTTTTTATATTATTGCATTTTCATTCTGTAATTTCTATTTATTTCTCTTTTGTAACTTATATTACTTTGCTAAGATATTTCCATTTTATTCATCTGTTTCAAGAGATTTTATACTGACTTGATGAAGTATTTTTTAATATGGTGGCTTTAAATTCATTGTTTGATAATACTAACATCTGATTCATGTCAGTGTTGGTATCTATTGATTGTCTTTTCTGATTCATGTTGTGATTTTCCTGACTCATGAAATGACCAGTGAGTGTTTATTTATTTATTTATTTATTTATTTATTTATTTATTTATTGTGTATCCAGCACATTTTATGAGAATTTGAATCCTATTTAATCTTTCTTTTTGTTTTTAAGCAAGCAAACCTCCTGGTGAAATGTAACATGAGGGCCTTTTGGCTATGTATTCTTTGATTCTTGCTCAGTCCTACTGATATCTTCCTGGTGCGTGTGGCATTAACTCACATTGCCTTATGCCTCCAGTGGGGAAGCAAGCTCACTCCTTACTAGGTCACAGTGACACAGGGAGGAAAGATGGGGAATTGGATACCAATTGTTCCTGCCTCCTACCACCTTGTTCTGCTTTGTGGGGGGTGGAAGCTTTGCTTGCTACTGAGCTCCACTGATAGAGAAGAGGAGTGAAGCCCAGCAGTGACTATTCCTGATTCACAGTGCCTCAGCAATTCACATTACTGCCAGGTAGGGAGGTTCAGGTTGCCACTAGACCCTACTGACACTATTCTTGTGTGTGTGTGTGTGTAGATTTGTATTTATTTTGAGTAAATACCTAGGAGTAGAATTGCTGGGTCATATGGGAGCTTATGTTTAACTAAAAAAAAAAACAACAACAACAACAACAAAAAAAACCTGACAACTCTTTTCCATAACAGTTGTACCATTTTACATTCCCATCAACAATACATCTCCATCATTTGTCACTCTTTTTAACTTTAGCCATTTTTAATTTGTATTTTCTTGATGACAACTGATGTTGAGCATCCTTTTAAAAATGTATTTATTATTGTTGACTGTATTACAGATGTCTCTCATTTTTCTCCTGGGGGCTGGGGAGAGGGGGACACTATGCTTGCAGAGGAATATGATGCACAATTGCACATTAGTCAAGGGATGGAAGATCAGCCCCTGATCAGGTGTACTGACCCTTTTACAGCAGCAGATCATACTACTGTTGCCTACTTCTGCCAGTCAGGGAATAGAAGATTGGCTCTGCCAACATCATCTGGCGGGACCATTGGAGCACTGTAATCATGTCATTCCTCAACTCTTGTGGTCCCTAGACAATCCTTCTTTCCACCCTTCACAGATTTACAATGCTTGTCTGTTATGTTATATCCAGAAGTTTTTGTTGAATGGGGGAGAACCAGGAAGAATAGGGTTACTCCATCTTGGTGGAACCCTATTGCATTTTAAACTATTATCATAGTACGTATAACAATTTACTGGACACTTATTTTCTTTTATGTAAACTACATTGAGGTAAAAAATGAGATATGATGATACACTGATGGTACAATGAAAAATATTGACAATACCAAATGATGTAAGGGTGTGGAGAAACTTAATCACTCATATCCTGCTGGTGGGAATACAAAATTTTACCAAACTGTAGTACAATATCATAATCAGGATACTGACATTGATACAATTAAGGTACAGAACAATACTATCACTGCAAGGAGATCTGTTGTTCACATCTACCTTCCTTTCCAACCAATCCCAAACTGCTAGCAACCACTGATTTGTTCTCCATATGTACTTTTTCAATTCAAGAATGTTATATATATGCAATCATATAGTATATAACTTTTTGGTAATAGATTTTTCACTCAACATAATCCCTTTGAAACCCATTCTAATTACTGCATGTGTTCTGTAGCTCATTCCTGTTTATTTTTGAGTAGTATTCCACTACAGTGTTTATTCATTCATTAAAGGTCATTTGAGAGAAAACAGGCAAAAGATGTATGAGATTTCTCTTTATTATTTCTTGCAATTGAGTAAGAATTTATCACTGTCTCAAAAATAAAAATTTTAGTAAAAATATAGGGTGTCAAAAACTTAGTATGCTACCTTTTGGGGGACATTAAAATGCTTACATGTGCATATGAAGCTACTAACAGGACACAACTCTAAAGAGTGGGTTAAAAAACTGGGGGTTCAAGAGCACAAAAGATTTTATTTTTTAGAAAGTACATTAATTTTTTAATAACAATAAAGAAAAAGAAAATATGTTGGTATGTAGCTCTCCTTCACTCACTTTTTAATTAAAAATAAAATAAAAAAGACTGATGGACCCTTAGCTAGACTCACCAAAAAACAAAGACAGAGAACCCAAATACACAAAATCTGAAATGAAAGAGGAGAAGTAACAACTGACACCACAAAAATACGAAGGATCATTAACAAATATTATGAACAATTATATGGCAACAAATTTGACAATCTAAGCAAAATGGACAAATTTCTAGAAACACATAGTCTCCAAAAACTGAACTGGGAAGAGATAAAAAAAACTTGAACAGACCAATAACAACAAAAGAAATTGAAGAGGTAAGCAAGACTCTCCCAGCAAACAAAAGCCCAAGCCCAGACGGCTTCACGGGGGAGTTTTACCAAACATTCAAAGAACTAACATCCATTCTCCTCAAACTATTTCAAAAAATTCAAAAAGAAGGAAAACTTCCAACCTTGTTTTATGAGGCCAGCATAATTCTCATTCCAAAACCAGAAAAAGACACTACAAAGAAAGAAAACTGCAGACCAATATCCCTGATAAACATACATGCCAAAATACTGAATAAAATACTGTCAAATTGAATCTAGCAAGACATCAAAAAAATTATTCACCATGACCAAGTGGCATTCATCTCAGGGATACAAGGCTGGTACAATATTCGCAAATTAATAAATGTGATACATCACATAAACAAAATGAAGGATAAAAACCACATGATCATATCAATAGATGCTAAAAAAGCATTCAACAAAATCTAGCACCCATTCCTGATAAAAACGCTCAGCAATGTGGGAATAGAAGGATCATATCTTGACATAATAAAAGATATGAAAGACCTACAGCCAACATAATACTCAATGGGCAAAAACTAAAAGCATTTCCCTTAAGAACAGGAACAAGACATGATGCCCACTTTTGCCACTCTTATTTAACCTTGTACTGGAAGTCTTAGCCACAGCAATCAGAGATGAAGAAAAAATAAGAGGGATCCAAATTGGAAAGGAGGAAGTGAATCTATCATTATTTGCAGGTGACATAATAGTATACATAGAAAACCCTAAAGACTCCATGAAAAATCTACTAGACTTAATAAATGAATTTGGCAAAATACCAGGGTACAAAATTAACGTCAAGAAAATGGCATTCTTATACACCAGTGATGAACTCACTGAAAGAACGTAAAAAAAAACAATCCCATTTACCATCACAGCAAAAAAATTAAGATACCTAGGAATAAACTTCACCAAAGAAATAAAGGATCTATTTGCAGAAAACTACAGGTCATTGAAAAAAGAAATAGAGGAAGATATGAAAAAGTGGAAGCACATACCTTGGTCATGGATTGGAAGAATTAACATCACTAAAATGTCCATATTACCCAAAGCAATCTATAGATTCAATACTATCCCCATCAAAATACCAAAAACATATTTCACAGAACTAGAACAAATACTTCAAAAGTTCACATGGAACCAAAAAAAGACCCTAAATAGCCATACCAATCTTGAAAAAAGAAGAACAAAGTTGGAGGAATCACATTACCAGATTTCAGGTTATACTACAAAGCCACTGTAATCAAAGCAACCCGGTACTGGCACAAGAACAGTCAGATAGACAAGTGGAACAGAACAGAGAGCCCAGAAATGGATCCAAGGCAATATGCTCAATTAATATGTGACCAAGGTACCAAGAGCATACAGTGGAGTAAAGACAGCCTCTTTAATAAATGATGTTGTGCCCTGGCCGGTTTGGCTCAGCGGTTAGAGCGTCGGCCTGCGGTCTGGAGAGACCCGGGTTCGGTTCCCGCTAGGGGCACGTACTTCGGTGGCAGTTTGTCCCCGGCCCTGGTTGGTCATGCGGGTGGCAGCCACTCAATGTGTCCCTTTCACATTGATGTTTCTCTCTCTCTCTCTCTCTCTCTCTCTCTTCCTCTCTCTCCCTCCCACTCTATCTGTACAAAAAATAGAAAAATGTCCTCGGGTGAGGATTAAAAAATAAATAAATAAATAAAATAAATGATGTTGGGAAAATTGGACAGCTACATGCCATCAACTTACACCATACACAAAAATTAAGTCAAAATGGATAAAAGACTTAAATGTGACCCGTGAATCCATAAAAATCCTAGAAGAATACGTGGGCAATAAAATTTCAGACATCATACACAGCAGAATTTTCACTGATACATCACCTAAGACAAGAGAATCAAAGGAAAAAATGAACACATGGAACTACATCAAACTCAAAAGTTTCTGCACAGCAAAAAGATACAATCATCAAAATGGAAAGGGAACCCACTATATGGGAGAGCATAATTACCAATGATATAATAGGTAAAGGGTTAATTTCCACACTATATAGAGTACCCACACAACTTAACAAAAGTAAGACAAAGAACCCAATTAAAAAATGGGCAGAGGAACTAGAGACCTCTCCAAATAGGACATACAAATGGCCAAGAGACATATGAAGAAATGCTCAACATCACCAATCATCAGAGAGATGCAAATTAAAACAACAATGAGGTATCACCTCACACCTGTCAGAATGGCTGCCATCAACAAATCATCAAACAACAAGTATTGGCGATGGCGTGGAGAAAAGGGGACTCTAGTACACTGCTGGTGGGAATGCAGACTGGTGCAGCCACTATGGAAAACAATATGGTATTACCTCAAAAAATTAAAAATTGAACTTCCATTTGATCTAGTGATCCCACTTCTAGGAATATACCCTAGGAAGCCTGAAACACCAACCAGAAAGAATATATGTACACCCATGTTCGTAGCAGCACTATTTATAATAGCTAAGATCTGGAAAATGCCCAAGTGTCCATCAGTAGACAAATGGATAAAAAAGCAGTGGTATATATACACAATGGAGTACTATGCAGCTGTAAGAAAGAAAGATCTCTTATCCTTTGAGACAACATGGAGGGACCTGGAAAGTATCATCCCAAGGGAAACAAGCGAAGCAGGGAAAAACAAATATTACATGGTCTCATTTATTTGTGGAATATAATGAACATAACAGTCTAAGGAATAGGGTAGACCCAGAGACATGGAAGTAGGGTACAGAGTGACAACCCTCAGAAGAGGGGGTGTTGGGGAGAGGGAAGAGATAAACCACAGATCTTATATGCATGTACGCATAACCAATAGACATGGACAACAAGGCTGGGTATGGGGTGGGGGGGATAGGGAGGAGGGTGTCAATGGGGAAAAAAAGAAGAAACATTTGTAACAAAAATAAATTAATAAAAAATAAATACAATAAAATAAAATAAAAATTCAGGAAAAAGAAAAACTGAATAAAAAGCCAGGTACTGTGGAGCAAAGAATCATGAGGTATTATACTGTCCAAACAGATACAAAGAGAAGGGGGTACAAAAGCTCTTATTCATTGTACTGATAGTAATCTTAGACAATTTCATTCTTTGCTACCTATAATTGTAAATATTTAGGTATGAATGCAAATTATCTGTAGATGAAATGGCTTATTAAACCTTTTCATTGATAAGTTTAATACCTAGAACATTTATTTTAAAAATTAGAACCTTTAAGTAGAAGCTAAAATATTTAAACTTCTAAAATTTATTGGAAGTGAATTATTTAAAAACTCATAGTGACAGTTTTGTTGCCTGATAGCGAACAATGTGCCAAAATGTCAGTGACTCAACTAACAGCCTTGGTCTCTCTTAACATCAACACCAAGCCATGCTATTTAAACTGCTATTTATGATTTTGAGTATCACTTTCCAAATTGGAAAAGGAACCATATTAGCTTCAAAGTAATTGGAATATTTGAATTTCAGTGATAAAAGTATATTTTTCTGAGATTATAACTTTCTCTAGCACTCCAGTTGACACATCAACTTTAATGTGTTTGTCTTTTTGTTTGACCTTCCATTAAAACATAGACATATAAATATAGGCAGAAGTCATTTTTTTAAAACTTACAATCTTTCATTTCTTATTGAAACTTTAAATTGAGAAACAGTTTAATGCAATTTCTCAGAGTTGGATCACAGTGCATATTTAAACACATCAAATATTTGCACCCTCAGTGCTTTAAAAATTCAGATTACTAATGCGAACATGTCATTATTTTCCCATCAACAACACATAATGAAATTAAGTGTTAGACTATGGACATTCAGCTCAATTCTAATCTCAGATAAATGAGGACCCACATTTGCCTTTCTTGAAGAATCACTTCTACACATGCATGAACAATCAGAAATAATGATTTTTTTTAAAGAATCACAGCAGATATGAACTTAAATCAAATTACTATTAGTCAAGTGAGAACAGCCAGTTCAAACAGTACTCTTAATTGTACTATTATGGCAATTATTATTATTGTTATTATTATTAAATATGTTTTTATTGATTTTTTAGAGATAGAGACAGAAACATCGATCGCTGCCTCCTGCACACCCTCTATTGAGGACTGAGCCTACAACCCAGGCATGTGCCCTGACCAGGAATCCAACCAAGACCTCTCAGTCCATGGGACAACACTCAATCCACTGAGCAACACCAGCCAGGCTACTATGGCAATTATTCATCAGTGCCCCTACTAAATCTATACTTCTATAGTTAGATTTGAACATACAAAAATTGGTAGACTGAAAGGGAAAGAACAAGAGTCACCAAAGAAATGGTGAATTTATTGTTTCACAATCCAGTACACTTTTTCTGAAGCACAATTTTACTTGCATTCATTTATCTTTTCCAAAATTAACCCTAAATATATGTTGCCAGTGTTTAAAAGACACATTTTTGTCTAACATTTTAATGTGGCTTTGACCTATTTTAATGTCCTAACATACCTGTAGCCATGACTCAACATAAAGTTAATTCTTATACGTTATGATGAGAGAGAGGCACAATCCTTATGACAGAGGAGTGACAGCTGCCAATTAGAATTTCAGAAGTTGAAGTTGAATTCTGATTTGAAAAAGACACTAGCTGATTCCGAGAGAGTGTCCAAATTCAGAATTAACTAAATTAAATTTGGCTTTATTTCTCTCTTTTTTTTTTTTTTTATAAATTTTTTATTTATTTTTTTGTTACAGATATTTTACCTTTTTACCCCATTGGCACCCCCCTCCCCACTCCACCCCCACCCCATCCTTGGCTTAGTTGTCCATGTCCATTGGTCATGCATACATGTATATAAGTTATGTGGTTTATTTCTTCCCACCCCCCCCCCCACCCCATCTTCTGAAGGATGTCAGTCAGTCTGTGCCCTACTTCCATGTTTCTGGGTCTACTGTATTCCTCAGACTGTTACGTTCATTATATAAGTGAGATCATGTGGTATTTGTCTTTTTCTGCTTGGCTTATTTCACTTAGGATAATACTATCCAGGTCCCTCCATGTCGTCTCAAAGGATAAGAGATCTTTCTTTCTTACCGCTGCATAGTACTCCATTGTGTATATGTACCACAGCTTTTTTATCCATTTGTCTACTGATGGACTTAATAAGCCAAAATGCAGAAAGACAAAGAAAGAGATCTAAACAGATCCTCTCTATGCCTATACCCTGCTTTGCAAATGTTCTTATAATATAATGCAGTGACTTTCAACCAGTGTGCTGCAAGAATTTTTAAAACATGCAATACCTGACTATTTAGTCAGGGCACTGACCTCTTTTCCCTTAGATTGTCAAATTAAAAAATGACAACAGCCAACACAACAATAGCTGTCTGGTGTGGATGAATCAAAATTATATCTTTTTTTTTTTTTTTTTTTAGATTGGTAACAAATATATTTTTGGTGTGCCACAGAATTTCAGTAGTTTATGTGTGCTATGAGATGATAAAGGTTAAAAATCTCTGGTTTAATGATATCCATAATCATTCATACCAGGTGTGATTAACAATCCATGAAGGGCTAACTTCTTAAACCAAGACTTTTAACCTGCTAATGTGTTACACGCATACTGTTTCAATGTATTATCATTAAGCAAACTATATGTGTCTCTTCTGCAAGCAAAGATGTGTAGATGTGTGATGAGTTTCTTTGGGGATAAGGGCACAGAGTTTGTTATTAATTTTTGTATTGGCCCTGAGAGGCCCAGGTAAATTGTTGTATTGACCCAGCACTTTCAGTTAAGAAAATGATCTGGAACATAGCCTTCGTATTCCCTAAGATGGCAATGCTGCCCTCCTATTCCTGTGCACATACACACATTACCTAAATCATCTTTGCAGATGTGTGTGAACCAGAGCTATCTGTGCTCTATCTGTCTGTGAAGGGCAATAACAAAATGTTACAACCCATTTAGCAATAAACTGTGCATCTTTTTTGCAAGTCTTTGCTTACATTTGATTTGCAACATTTCACCTCCTCTATAAATTTTATCTCATAGTATTTAGTAATTTCTGGCAACATAAGTAGATACCCAGATGGTATCTCTTTTCTCCATAAGCCAGAAATAATGTCTCAATATAAATTCCAATCCCATCTTTCTATGATTTAGATTCTAAATTTTAGAAAGCAGCAACACACATAAATATTGAGACAATACCTTAGGTGAAAGGGATAGCAGCAAAATTTAAGTGTAAGAAAGCAGCATGTGATTTGATTGAGTCAACAGTAGTAGAATTAAATGGATACCTGATGACACAGGCGTAAAGACCACTGTCCTGTAGTAATGTTGGCCGGAACCAAATGGAGTCTTCTTCCTTGCTCATTCTACTTCCATCAAAGGCTATGGGCTCTTCGAAGTCTCCAGGACCAGAGCTTTTGTACCACATCAAACTGAGTCCAGCACTTTGGGCTAGGGAGTAATTTGCTCTGATATAACCATAAAAAAGTGCACATTTGATTCTAACAGGCTCTCCCACCAAAACTTGATATTTCTTGATATCAACAGACCAATCGGTGCATCCATCAGCTAAAGTAAAAAAGAGAGAGAGAGAGAAAAAAAAAAAAGAACAGAGAAAAAATTAAGAATTACTTCATTCATTCGTTATTCATTCAACAAATATATATATATATATATATATATATATATATATATATATATATATATATTGAACACTTATATTGGGCCAGATTCTATGTTAAGCACAGAGGATTCAGCCATGGATAAAACTCAGAATGGCACTGAAAAGTAATTTATTGTGCTAACAAACAACATATTCATCACTTAGTTTGCTTCTGCTGGTATTTATTCTTTGTTTATATCAATGTGATAGTTATTGATTTATTGCCTTTCTACTCTACATCCACCTTTTTTGCCTGTACTTTGAAAGTGGATCTGGACCTTCGAATTAGGTTCTTCTGCCGCTGGCACTAAAACTCTGTTGTAGAGGGTGCTAAAGAGACATTGCAGTAGGAAGAGATTTTGCTCCCTGGTCTCAACATGCTTGCTAGGAGGGCTCTCACAGAACGCAAGGCTTCTTCAGCACCCAGTTCCTGCAGTGCAAGGAGCTATCAGCTTGGCAATTTTTTTAGCATAGCCTAATGTGAAACATTTTCTCACAATCAGCTTTCCCAGATACTTTAGAGGATGAGTGTTCATCAAATTGCAGAGGGAATATTTCTAAGATCTGCCAGTGTGGCACTTCAGGGACTTCTGCCATTCAGTAATTCATGTACTTTCCCAATAAGGTTTGGATCTCACTCTGGAGGTCAGAAGATAGGCACTTTTCCTTGGGTGCTGTATATATCAAGCATAAGGGTAATGGCAGACTTTATTTTTTTTAGTTCTCTTTTGCTATGGACTTAATGTTTTTGTCCTCTGAAAAGTCATATGTTGAAATTCTAACTCTGAATGTGTTGGTATTTGGAGGAGGGGGTCTTTGGGAGATAAATAGATTTAGATGAGGTTCTGAGGACAGAACCCTCATAACCGGATTAGTAATCTTAGAAGAGATGCTGCCCCTCCCTCCTCTCTCCTTCCCTTCTTCCCTCTGTTTCTCCCTCCCTTCAGTTGCTCACAGAGGACAGGCCTGTGAGCACAGTGAGAAGGTGGCCATCTGTAAACTAGAAAGAGTGTTCTCAGCAGAACCCAAATAAGCCTGCACCTTGATCTTGGACTTCTCAGCCTCCAGAGCTGTAAGAAATACATTTCTATTGTGTAAGCCACCTAGTCTATAGTATTTATATGGCAACCTGAGCAGACTAATAGATCTTTCTTACTAGCCTACCTTTCATTATTCCAAGAATTTGTTACATTTAATAATACTTTATAAAAAAAAAATTCCTGATTCAAATTTGTGTGTGGTGTTTGTCTTGGATTGGGTCAACACTGATAAAATCAGGAATAAACATTTTATAGCCAAAGAAGGCAGAAAGAAAAACAACAAAAGTGGACCAAGCTCTGGTAGTGGTTTCACAACAAAATACCGAGGTAGGTATATGGTCACTTGGGTCTAATTTCTGGAAGCAATGGGGGAAGTATAAAGTAGAAACCCTGGTGGGAAATGTGGCTGATGGGGGTTGAGACTCAGTTATCTGAAAGCACCATCTTCCAAATGGCATGTTAAATCTTTTTTTTTTTTTTTTTTATCACTCCTCCCCCTATATACACATGTCCCCACAGTTCAGGTACACCACTATTGACATAATCATAGAGAAGTTGTAAACTGCCTGCTTAGAGAGGGCGTGCCCAATACTTAGCAATATAATCAATGTGACAGCTCACAGAATACAAATACTGAGTCAAAGGCAAAAAAAGAAAAGAAAAGAAAAGAAAAGAAAAGAAAAGAAAAGAAAAGAAAAGAAAAGAAAAGAAAAGAAAAGAAAAGAAAAGAAAAGAAAAGAGGACCTCTAACCACAGTAGCATCTGAGCATTGCCAGCAAGGTTTAACTCACTGAAGATGAAAAAAGAGAACAGGATGAATAATGTAGAATTTGAGAGAAGGAATATTATCAAGATGAAAAGGAAGATGTACATTAGAGCAAAGAAGGCATGTAATCTATTGAATTATCTACATTTCTTTTTTATTTTTTAATTAATTAATTAATTTTTGTTACAGATGTTTCTCCTTTTCCCCCCACTGATTCCCCCTTCCCTCCCTTTCTGCCCTGTCCCCAGCTTTGTTGTCCATGTCCGTCGTTCATGCATACATGCATATAAGTTCTGTGGTTTATCCCCCCTCCCACACCCTTTTCTGGGGATTGACAGTCTGTACCCCACTTCTACAGCTCTGGGACTACCCCGTTCCTCAGACTGTTATGTTCATTATATTCCACAAATAAGTGAGATCATATGATACTTGTTTTTCTCTGTTTGGCTTGTTTAGCTTAGGATAATACTCTCCAGGTCCCTCCATGTCACCTCAAAGGATAAGAGATCTTTCTTTATCTTCCTTTTGTTGATGATTTGTTGATGGTGGCCATTCTCACAGGTGTGAGGTGAAAGCTTCTGCACAGCAAAAGAAACAACCACCAAAATGCAAAGGCAACCCACTGTATGGGAGAGCATCATTGCCAATGATATATCAGATGAGGGGTTAATTTCCAATATATAGAGAGTGCTCATACAACTCAACAAAAGGAAGACAAAGAACCCAATTAAAAAATGCCCAGAGGAACTAAATAGACACCTCTCCAAACAGGACATACAAATGCCCAAGAGACATAAGAAGAAATGCTCAACATCACTAATCATCAGAGAGATGTGAATTATCTACATTTCTTATCTCAAAAATAATATCTAATGAGCACTTAACTATGAGTTTACAATTTTTCATTTATCCTCCACAATAAACATACGTTAAGGCTTTTCAACTCACTGTTCCCTCCGTGTGGCACATTTCTCACCAACCAACTGCATGCCTTCTTTCCTCCTTTCTTCCAAGTATTATCTCCACAAAGAGGCCTTTTCTAACTACTCTGTGAGTACACCAGCTTCCTGTTCTGGTCACTTGATTCATATTCTGCTTTAACATTTTTTCAGAGGACTTATTGCTATCTGATGTTATACCATGTACCCACTTATTATTTTGCTTTCTGTGTCTCCAATATAATGTAAGCCCCTTGATATCAAGGACTTTGTCTTTCTAACTCACTTTTTTAAAAAAATTAAATTGTTATTGTTACAAATGTTTCTCCCTTTTCTCCCCTTAGACGCCCTCCTCCCAATCATGCCCCTCCCCCAGCATTGTTGTCTATGTCCATTGGTTATGCATATATGCATATGAATTCTTTGGTTTATCTCTTCCCTCCCCCCTTCCCCCTCCTCTGAGGTTTGTCAGTCTGAACCCTACTTCTATGTCTCTGGGTCTATTCTGTTCACCAGCTTATTTTGTTCATTATATTCCACAAATAAATGAGATCATGTGGTACCTGTCTTTCTCTGACTAGCTTATTTCACTTATCATAATGCTCTCCAGGTCCCTCCATGTCGTCTCAAAGGGTAAGAGAGCTTTCTTACAGCTGCATAGTGTTTAATTGTATATATTAGCCCCACTGTTTCAAACTGTGCCTGCCAACCAGCTCAACACACATTTATTAAATGAATGAATGAATGAATGAATGATTGAGTAAATAAATTAACAACTAAATGTTACAACTGAAAAAAAAATCAACAAAAGCTAATAAGTGGAAGTCCTGGGATTCTCACCCAGCTATGTCTGACCCTAGAATTCATTCTCCCTACTGCCATAGTACTGTTTTCTGATAAAGGTATTTTCAACCTCACAACATTCTTTAATGTAGTTAATTTTAACTACCAAACTTTTGTCTAAGATTCCTATTAAAGATTTATATTAGATACTGTCTAGAGTAAACATGTTGGAAGCTTGGTGGACATCATCAATATCTAAGTCATTATCATTATCCCTGTCAATGCTGCAAAGTTGTCACACAACATTAAGTAGGATGACAGAAATGTACAAAAACAGAGATGTGAAGGTTATATAATTACACACGGCGTTTATCAACACAATTTTATTCATTTGACCCATTACACAAAATTAATCCTTGGTGGGATTTTATTTTAAACAGTTATAATTCTGGAGATAAGTATTATCTTGTTTTACCACTATATTAATTACAATACAATTCTAGAAACAAGTAATTGGAGACCATCTGCCACAGAGAATATTGCTGCCAGTGAAAAAGGCAGAAACACCTTTAAGGTAACAGTATAAATAGTTGATAAAATTACTCAAACTCTCAGAAGATTTGTAAGATAGAGCAAACTGAAGCTGAAGGCAAAAATATTTAGTCTAAAATGTTCTAACAAGTTAGCAACAAATTAGATCAAGACACAGACTGAGAGTTGTCAGAGGGGAGGGGGTAAGAAGAGCTGGATAAAAGAAGGTATAGAGATCAGCCAAAGAATATATATGCATAACCCATGGATACAGACAACAGTGTGGTGATGGCCAGAGAGAAGGGGAGGGGAGCAAGGGCTGGGTGGAGGTGGGCAAAGAAGGGGAAAATTGGGACATCTATAATAGTGTCAACAATAAAAATAAAGTTAAAAAACACAACAGAGGGAGACTTGTGTTGGGGATAGAGATATTAATACATGCTTTCAGAGTATGCTTACTGAGAAAAACCTTGAAAGAAAACCATAAATATTATGGAAAATTAGTTATTCAGTATTTAACTATCAATCAAGAAGAAAATCTCATACAGTTCACAGTCACATGCCAAGGAAAAAGCAGAGGTGAAGTGAAAAAATAATAGCACCTTTGATAACAGAGACACTTTATGTTCATTTAATATGGAAATATGATGTATGGCTTAGAAATTTTTACTACCATTAGACTAAATGTATGATGTTCAAAATAAACTATAAAATTATTAACATATTAAAATACTTTTGGGGAAAGATGGCAAATAACATAAAAGACAATTCAAGATATTTTTTATATATTTAGATAAACATCTAAATAAATGATGGGCTTATTGCTTTTTCCAATAATTAAGTTAAAACATTTAATTAAATGAAATAAGTGATGAGTGATAGTTTTTCCTTTGTTAACATTTTGCCTCATTTGCAAACTATTTCACTATGTGTGCATCATATTCTTTCCATAAATTATTTTTTATTTTTTTCTTTATTGATTTTAGAAAGAGAGAAAGGGAAAGGGAGAGAGATAGAAACATTAACAAGAAAGAACATCAATTGGCTGCCTCCTACTGGGGATTGGGCCCACAACCTGGGCATGTGCCATGACCGGGAATCGAACTGGCGACCTCTTGGTGTATGGGTCAACGCTCAACCAGTGAGCTACACCAGCCAGGCTCCATAAATCACTTTAAAATAAGTTAAGGCAGAGACATAATGACATTTTAGCCCTAAATACTTCAGTATGCAACTCCTTATGAATAAAGACATTTTTTTCTTATATAGCCACCAAATTTTTTTTTAATCTTGTGTAGGGGACAAATCTTAAGACAACAGGATAGATGGTTAAGATTTCAAATCTTGCCCTACCCAGTATGGTTCATTTGGTTGAGCATCGTCCTGTGCACCAAAAGGTTGCTGGTTTGATTCCAGGTCAGGACACGTGCCCGGATTGCGGGCTTGATCCCCAGTAGGTAGTGTGCAGGAGGCAGAGGATCGACGGTTCACTCCCACATCAATATTTGTCTCTCTCTCCCTCTCCCTTCTTCTCTCTCTAAAAATAAACAAAAAACTTTTTTAAAAGATCTCAAATCCTAAAAGAAAATGTGATAACTTAAAACTTAACTCTTGATGACTAGAATTGCTACGGATTTGTTCAATTTTTCCTTACTTCAGCACATAAGCTCTATTGGCTTGGAAACAATCATTCCAAAAGCATAATTTCCATACACTATTAATTCCATTATGTAAGTTACCAGGTAACCTTTATTATTATTATTTAAAAACTATCATCAGGTAATTATGTAAGCCAGTAGTATTTAATTTGTTTTTCTGTTGTTCAGAATACAATAACATTCTATAATCCTCTTTCAGGAAGTCTGTTATTGGTATTCTCCTTCTTTGATGGGAGGATTGCATGAAAATACTGCAGTTCAATGACTCCTCTGCAGTACAAATTCCTTCAGAGTCAAAGGGAGTTTATGAAGCCATAAAGTTGCACTGGGGGATGGGAGTAGAAAGCATCATAATCATTTATTTTTGTTAACAACCATACTCTTTTGGGAACTTAGATAAAGACAATGATGAATTAGATTCAGAACTAATTCCTTTACAAGAAGTTCATACTGATGTACCATTTCATAAACAAAGACTACACAGACTGGATAATGTAAGTACATTCAAATAAGATTAGGGAATGTATTTTTAATTAAGTCACTATTACCACATATGTGAGCTCAAAATATTTCCATTGTAACAAACTTGAAAGTTGTGTTCTTAAAAAAAAAAAAAGTCTCATCCTAAAGCTTATACATATTGCATCCTAATATGAAAACATAAGATTTTACTTACAAAAGGGAAAATTAAATTATATTACTCCTAAAGCATCTCCTTGGGTAGGTACACTGAAATAGTGATAAAATAATTATGACATCTGTGATAGTGTAATAGATACCCCACCCTGATCTCCTTTACTAAAATGATGTCTTTTCTCCAGCTACTTTGAGCATTGTATGCTCACAGCTCACAGTTGTCCCTCTTGAAAATTACCCTTGATTGACAAAAGTCACCATGCTCAGAAATTTACATTCTCCTCTAGGTGTACCCACTGCCAATAACTGATTGATGTAAGTGTACAAAAGGCAAGCCCCTTTGCTTCTAGTAAGTACAGTTCTATAGCTTCTGGGTGTGTGGACCATGCTAGGTCCACAGTTCACGTGTAACCTCCTCACGGCCTCTTTTCCTTTCCCTGCTGTGCTTCCCTCTCTCCCTCTTAGGTTTTCCCAGAAGAGCACTCCCTCAAACAGTTGTATGCATCAAAATCTTCATATTGGTCTTTATTCTAGGAAAGCTGACTTAACACATTTCATACAGTGAGAGCAAGCATCATTACAGTTTCTGTTTTGGGTGCTGGAGATATCAAGACTTGCAAATACAGAGCCCTTGCTTTCAAGGAGCTCATAGTCTAATAGAAGAGATATAAAGAAATTAAAAGCACAACATGGAAATGCAATGATAAAAGGCTGATCAGAAACGTGTTCCATGATGGGAAAATTTACGAAGTTAGCCGTACAAACATTGGTGGAAAGATATTTGATTTGGAAGTGAACAAACAAGCAAAGGCACAGGAACATGAGTCAGCATGGTTTTGTAGGAACTATAAAATGGCTTTGTGGTGTTGAAACAAGTTTCAAGCTGGAATTAATAAGAGATAAGGGAAAGAAGTAGGCAAAGACTGATCATAGAGATACCTTTATGAGATGTAAATAATGTTTGTTTTTATTGTAAAAGCAATGGGGGAAATATTAAAACGTTTTAATCAGGGAGGTGACAAAACCAGTCTAATGGTTTTAGATATGCTATGCTGGGTGAATTTTTAGGTAGGTGTATAAGGCTTTAGCCAGGAATGTTATGTTATTAAATGTCTGAAGTTGGGCAGTGATGTAGAGAAGGAGAAATAAGGTAGATGTAAGAAAGATTTAGGAGGTAAAATTGATAGAAGTAAGTGATTGACTGAAATCAAGCAATGAAAAATGCAAATAATGCCAGTTCACTCTGTAACTCATATATTTTGTCATAGAGTGAACAATCTTTCCCACTCAACTAAAAAAATAAATAAATAACACCACCATGTCTGTCAAATGATGGGGTCTATGAAATGCTTTTTATAATTTCTTCATTTAAAAATTTTAGGCAATAATAATATAATACATTAAAATTATGTATAGATAGACCTAAAATGTATATATTTTCTTTCTGGGATTAAAAATAAATAACTGGGATTAAAAATAAATATCTGGGATATTGGAATCATTTGTTTCTACCCCTAATGTGTTGAGAAAAGCTGAATTTAAGATATGAATACAGACAGGGAGTGTAGGCCATGCACTTAAGGGATCACAGACACTGAACAGAAAGGCTGAGCTAGATTTTAAATAAGTGAATTCTGCAGTTTATTTGCACTGGCTGCTACTCTTTTCAAGTATGAACTTCATAAATAAAAACTGGTAATGCTGTCATTCTCCTGAAGAGAAAGTTGATAAGCCCCCAAATTTTCAGCAGCAATGATAGCAGCAGAATGCAACACATGTTATTCTTTATAGTGTGCATTGATTCACATAGCACTTCATCTTCATCTCTGATTTCTGGATTATGTTTATCTACAATATTTTCAGATTCTTACTTTTAAAAATATAAACACAGGAGGGGGTCAATGGGGGGAAAAGGGGAACATCTGTAATACTTTCAACCAAAAATATATACAGTGTAACATTCTTGGAAGAACTCTTTCAAATATTTTGGAGAGATCATTGCAGATGGTATGAACTGATGTTACTCAAGAGACTCTGCCAATTATTAGGAATCCAATTTCTAAAATACCCTTTGTCTGACAAAGCCCGTAAGTGATCATCTCTCACCCTTGAAATGTAGGTCATTTCTAGGTGGGTGCAGGCCTTGGTGAGCTATTATCAAATATTTTCTGAGATATGGTTCCCTCCTAATCAGGGGAGAGCTGGTGCCAAGGTAATAGGATCCTGGTAATAGAGTTTACCCTCTCCCTCATAACTTTTTTTTTAATTATTGGGGTGACACTGGTTAATAGGATCATATAAGCTTTAGGAGTGGGTTTCTATGTTACAATATCTGTATATTGCACTATGTGCCCACCATCCAAAGTCAAATCATCTTTCATCACTATATATTAGACACCCTTCACCCCCCACCCCCCTGCCCCCTTCCCTCTGACAATCACCATACTGCTGTTCATGTCCATGAATTTCAGTACACCTTCCATCATATCTTAACCTCTAAATTCTAGCAGGTATTCCTGATATTGAGAAACAAAAATCTGTGCATTGCATAGGATGTAACTGGTAAGGACTTATTTCGTTAACTATTTTTTCTACTGATGAAAAGAAAAAAGAGAAACTATAGGAGAGTAAAAAGAGAAGACTATTTATTCATAACCTATCCTTCTGTTTATTACATTTTCCCCAGTTGAATTCTATATCAAAATTTATTTTAATGCTGAATATTTTGTAATAATTGCATAATATTCCATTATAATGCTACATTATAATTTACTTAATTCTTCTGCTGTTAGCTGTCTATCAGTTTTCCCCTTAGGTTTGACTGATAAAACAAAAACAAAAACAAAAAAAGAACTTAATATACACAATTCTCCACAACCTTTCTAATATTTCCTCAGGACATAATGTCAGAAGCACAATTAAAGCTTTATACTAATTTTTAAATAGATTTGTAAAAACTGTGTCAAGATATTTTTCACAATAGCCATCTATGTCAGTACCTATTTTACTATATATGCTAAAATTTTATTCACTCTTATGTACAGTTCTGAAACTAAGCACCAAGCATAGTTTTCTTTTTTTTTTTTATCCTCATCCAAGGACATTTTTCAATATTTTGTTCAGATAGAGCGGGAGGGAAGGAGGGAGAGAGAGAGAGAAAGAGAGAAAGAGAGAGAGAGAGAAAAAAAAAAACATTGACATGAAAGGGACACATGAAGTGGTTGCCACCCACATGACCCAACCAGGTTTGGGGACAAACTGCAACCGAGGTATGTGCCCTTAGCGAGAACCGAACCCCGGTCTCTCTGGACTGCAGGCCTAAGCTCTAACCGCTGAGCAAAACCGGCCAGGGACATAGTTTTCTACTTTTGTCTCAAATTACAAAAATATAGCATCATAAATATCATTAATCTGATTATTGAATGGCAAAAGTGCCATAGCCACCATTTATCAACCCTAAATCTGTTACAGGATGTATTATACATATTTTGCTCTATTTTAAACTATTTTCACTCAACATTAGAATTCAGTCCATTCACTTGTGAATTGTCTTTTCAATGAAAGATTGCGTTAACACTACTTTTGTACTTATTTTGATTCCACTCTCCAGAGAAGCCTCTCACAATGGAGGGAACCAGTTGTTTGTATCTGCCATAAAGACAAAATGCGGCATTGAAGCTCCTGGAGGTATGGTAAAGAGATCTGCTGCCCTACTTGGGCACCCCCTTTTGCTCAGCCATAGCAGCCCCTCGATACCTGGTACCTCTCCTCTCAGCTGTAATATCTCCTGGCCCATTACAAACCACACCAGTGTTTTGTGTTTACCCTTTTCGCACTGCTGTCGTTATTTTTTTCCTTTATTGGATAATGTCAGGATGATCTTCCCTCTTTGAAATGCCATCTAGAGTTATAGCATGTGATGCAACAGCAAGCAAATAATGACACTGACCCAGTACTTGCCCATGTTATCCACAAAGGGAAGAGAAGCCATCTTTCTGAATAACAACATAAGTTTTATTTCAAGCATGCTTAAAATCAGTTTTCAACATCGGTAGTTCCTTAGAGCCAATGGCTCATTTTTGAAGGGTCACCAGAAATGCTAAAATATTTCCAGGGCTGAAATCCAGAAGAACTGCAGATATGATTTTTATCTTTCCTGGAGAGGAACATGCAAACAAGTCTAAACAGTGCATCATTGGTTTGCAGTAGAGTCTGACCTTGGTCTTTACTGCACAAAAAATTTTCCTTGATGACCTAATCTATCTGTATATCTTTCCTGTTTGAATAAAATAAACTCCTTTTTTTTTTTCAGGGTAAAAGAAGGCCAGGAGAGTATATTTTCAGAAAGAAAAGGGGGTAGAAATAGACTCTTGGTTCTACCAGAGTTGCATCACTGACTCTTGGTTCTCTCTCCTTGAATTTTTTCATGGGTTTGAGGAGTTCTGTGCTGCTGACTACAGGAAACTCCCTATAATTTGGGGTAAATATTTATTCTGTGCCTTTGATCATGATTATAAGTTGACTACTTTATGATCAACATGGACCCTGCATGTCCGTTGAACTAAAATAGTAGCCCTTCTTAACCAGCCATGCACTGCAAAGGATGTACAAAGAAAATACATCTGTAAATACAGAGCTTTTAGAACCACTGCTTTGTGATTCAGTTCCACTTTTCATTATGATGTCATGTGGCACTTCTTCTATACTTTTGAACCTATTTATGAGCTACTTCATTGGTAGAGAGTCAGAAAGAAATCAATTTTGAATGTCAAACAGAGCTCAATGAGGCCATGGGAAATTGACAGTTAACTTTCTTGTGCTTCAGCTTATGTTGTTCATGTATTTATTAAGCACCCACTCACTCCAGGACAGAAAACACTACATGTGCTGGGGGTAGAGTGGTGACAACAACCATAGCAATATAGTGCATTGAGAAGCAAAAATAAAGCATATTAAGAGGCTAGAGTGTCTGGGGTGCTCTCACTATGGTGGCCAGAGAAAGGTTTTCTGAGGAGCTAACATTTGATCAGAGTCAACTGGGCAAATGTTTGGGACAGCAGGGTTCAACACAAAGGTTCTGAGATGGGAATGTACTGGAAACATTTAAGGTAGACCAGGAAGGCTGAGTAGTTGGAGGAAGTGAGTGGGAGAGAGAGTGACCAGATCCTCCAGAGCCTTTCCTCATCTGTAAGAGGCAGAGAGTAATCATTATTCCCCAGAGCTGAGGGGAGAAAAACATTCAGAAGAGAGAAACTCAGTATGGAGTAACCTTTGTGGTTGTTAGAGGATCTGCTTTGCATACCTTGTCTCTTCCTGGCAATATCACTCTTCAGTAGATGGTTTCACACATATTCACATGGCCACAATGAAGTCTAGCTGAAGTCTTAGTTACCATGTACCATAAACTGTTTGTATTAATCTCTTAGTATTGCTGTAAGAAATTACCACAAACTAAGAGGCTTATACAACAGAGATTGCTTTTATACCTCTGGAGGTTAGAAGTCTAAAACCAAGGTGTCAGCAGGGTTGGTTCCTTCTGGGCACTCAGAGGGAAATTTTGCTCCAGGTCCTTCTCTTAGCTTCTGGTGACAGAGGGCAATCCCTGGTCTTCCTTGTCTAGTAGACGCATCACTCCAAACTTTGCATTCATCTACATATGATATTTTTTCCTGTATGTATCTATGTCTGTGTCTCTTTTCTTCTTATAAGGACACTAGTTATATTGGACTTAGGAGTCCCCTTCCTCTAGTATTTCCTCATCTTAACTAATTACATATACAAAGACTGATTTTCAAATAATTCACATTCTGAGACTTCAGAAAGGACATGAATTTGGGGGACACCCAGTACACATTTCAGTTCAGGTTGATAAATGAATAGAGTTTTCTAGATTACCAAACTGGCTGGTAAAGACAAGCATGACATATACTCTATATAAAAATATGAAAATATTTTATAAAATTCTTCTGAACATAATTTAACCAGAACGAGCTCTGAGATCTAAGTGTAACTCATTCACTGTTAAAAACATTATTAGTCATTCTCTTGTGAACATGCTTATTAATAAAGATAGAGTTAGAAAATGAATGTAATAATACATTAGGGTAGTATATGATCTCTTAAAAAACTGGACCCAAGTTCAAATCCCAGTCATGTCAAGGTCAAGCAAGCCATTTAAGCTCCCAAGGCCTTTAATCTGCATATTGAAAAATATACATGGTGCACTTGTTCTGGTTATTATAAAGGAAATCTCCCTGTGTTTTGGGCTGTTCTTGTGCCTGCTGCATGCCTTGGAGTGCATGAGGGATGGCACGTAGTAAGCAGTTAGGACCCCAGAAAAAAGAACCAGAGCAAGCAATTCTAAGATAATTGGTCAAAAAAGGAGCCTGAAGATGACCTTTGACAGTTAGCAGTTTCTAATTCAATTGTACTATCTGGGTCAATAGGAGGACTAGAAGTTTTACAATCATCCAGGCCAAGGTCCAGTATAAAAATCAAATCCTGAACTGACCCTCAAGGCTTCTTCAAACTCATCAATCACTTTTTCTTATGAAATATTCTGGTTTTGCCTTATTTAAGGCCCACACTTGCCTTTGGCCTTGGAAGCAGTCTTCATAGAGGTTTTTCTTTCTTGCATGCAGATATGTGACTAAATCCTCAATGCTTTAAGGTAATTTTGTCTGTGCCATTCTTTGACATTTAATCTGAAAGCCCCGTAACTCTGTGTTGGAAAAAGTTACTCCTGCCTTGCCTTACAGCAAATTCTGCTTAACACTCATATTGTCTTTGAATATTTTTCTTTTTAAAAATATTTATTGTTGAGAGTGTTACAGATGTCCCCCCTTTTTCTTCCATTGACCCCCTCTACCCTGCTCCAGCCCTTCCCCCCTACCCTGGCCTTCACCACACTATTGTATGTGTTCATGGACTATGCATACATGCATATAAATTATTTGGTTAATCTCTTCCCAACCCCACCCCTTCCCTCTGAGATTCATCAGTTTGTTGCATGCTTCCATGTCTCTGGATCTACTTTTTTCATCAGTTTATTTTGTTCATTAGTTCCACATATAAGTAAAATCATGTGGTACTTGTCTTTATCTGACTGGCTTATTTCACTTAGCATAATACTCTCCAGGTCCCTCTATGTTGTCTCAAAGGGTAGGAGATCCTTCTTTTTTGCAGCTGCATAGTATCCTATTGTGTAAATGTACAACAGCTTTTTTATTATTATTATTATTGATTTGAGAGAGAGAGGGGAAAGGAGAGGGAGAGAGAGAGAGAAACATCAATGAGAGAGAACATTGATTGTCTGCCTCTTACAAGACCTCCACTGGGAATGAGGCCCACAACCTGGGCATGTACCCTGACCAGAAATCAAATCGCAATCTCTTGGTGCATGGGTCGATGCTCAACCACTGAACCATACTGGTTGAGCTGTACCACAGCTTTTTTATCCACTCATCTACTGATGGGCACTTGGGTTGTTTCTAGGTCTTAGCTATTATAAATAGTTCTGCTATGAATACAGGGATGCATATATTCTTTTTGATTAGTATTTCAGGATTCTTAGACTATATCCTTAGAAGTAGATCACTGGGTCAAATGGAAGTTATATTTTTAATTTTTTGAGAAAACTCCATATTGTTTTCCATAGTGGCTGCACCAGTCTGCATTCCCACCAGTAGCGTGCTAGAGTACCCCTTTCTCTACATCCTCACCAGCACTCGTTGTTTGATGATTTGTTGATGGTAGCCATTCTGGTACATGTGAGATGATAACGCTTTGTTGTTTTAATTTGCACCTCTCTGATGATTAGTGACATTGAACATTTTTTCACGTCTTTTGGCCATCTGTATGTCCTCTTTGGAGAAGTGTCTATTTAGATCCTTTGCCCATTTTTTAAATTGGATTGTTTGTCTTCCTTTTGTTAGGTTATATGACTTCTTTATATATTTTGGAAATTAACCCCTTATCAGAGTGATCATTGACAAATATGTCCTCCAAAGCAGTGGGATCGCTTTTTATTTTGTTGATGGTTTCTTTTGATGTGCATTTTTTAAATTATATTTTTGTGTTCTCTATTTAATGCACATGTTTGTTAGCATGTATCATATTGAATTAATACTTACATATATTTCATTTACTACTGTAATGGTGGGACTTTGACAACTGAGAATTTACCATATATCTATGTCTATCTATATCTATCTATCTACCTACCTATCACCATCCATTTAAATCTAATCTATCTCTAATTGTATATCTATAGATATTTCCATATATATTCGCTTTACCGTTGTGATCAACTGAACAGGTGTTCACTTAAATTGGTATTGAAAGTATGTATCTTGGGTATCAGCACAACCACTCATAACAATTTTTTCTAGGTATTTTTAAACTTACTAATTTTTAAAAAAATAACTATGTATTTTTCCCTTTTTTTATAATATTGCAAATCAATACAACTTTTGGATCAGAATAATCTTACTGCACAGAATTAAACATAGTTGAGAACTCAGTAAATTTAGTTTATTTCTTAAACACAATGCACACTGTTTGACATTAATTGAGCATACTAGTATGCTACTTATTTAGTTCATGTGTATCTCTACCAAACTCTTTCTTTGGACAACAGAATGAATAAGGGCATGTACATATAGATAGGTCAAAAACCACTGTCAGCTTCAAGCATTTGATAATGTTGGGGCACTTGTTGGACACTGGATTAAATATCAATACAATGAGCAACAGACCAAGCAAACCGTAATCAAATTTAATGTCCTTCCCAATTTAGCGGCACCTCACAGAGAAAGGCCTGTAGAATGACAGGATACCCACCCAGCAAATTGATCTTTTAAAGAGAAAATCACAGGGCTTACAGCACGTATTTACTTTCATGTTTTTTTTAGAACACAGAGAAGAACAGAATTCTATTTTTAAAGATCACAAGTTATAAAAGGTTTTGAAATTCAAGAATAATTCTAAATGGGAGACTGTTTGCAGCAATGAACATAAAATAATCATGTATCAGAATTCAAATCCTATTTCAGTATAATTCCTTATATGTCATTGACCACCTACTATATGCAACTACTGAGAGTAGTGTTGACCTTGAGATCATCTTTTAGTAGGAAAAGATATGTCAATGAGTAAGTATAACAAATGGAAGAATGGAGAAATTTCAAGAGTAAAAACAGCATTGGTGAGGAAACTGAGTAAGAAGTTTGTTCTATTTTAACATACTGCTCTTCCATTTTTCAAATAAAGTAATAGAGCAGAAATATGACTGGAGAGATTACGGAGAATTTAATAAAGAGATGTAATTTGAATTGTGCCTCTTGATAGAGGAAGAGAAAATTCCAAGTCAATGGAATATTCCAGTTAGATAGAATAGTAAAAGATAAGATACTGAAATGGTGGAATGGGGTGGGGAGAAGAGTGCAACCAGATGAAGACAATATCAAAACACCATGCCAAGAAACTTGAATTTAACCTCATAGCCCAGTAGTTTACAATCTTAATATGCATCAGAATCATCTGGAGGAGTTAAAAGACAGATTGTTTAGCTCCACGATCAGGGTTTCAGGGTCAAAAAGTGTTGATTGGGACCTAAGAATCTGCATTTTTAAAAAGTTACCAGGTGATGATTCTGGGATGACGCTTTTGAGAAGTATTTCTCTTGTCAATGTAGACAATGGAAAATGTCTGCGAAGGAAATGGTATTACTTGATCTACATGTTAGGAAGATCACTCTAGTGGTAATATCAAGAATGGATTAGAAGGAGACATCTGGAAGCAAGGAAACCACTTAGAACATTCTTAAAACAGTAGAGGTGAAGGGAAAAAGTGGCAAAGGATATGTGGGCAAATTTTAGAGGTAGACCCAACAGGATGAAGAAATTGAGCAGATGGGAGAGATGAGGAAGAAGGAGGAATCAAGGAAGATTCTGAGGTTTCAAACCAGGATTCCCAAGGGAATTGTGAAATCATAAATGGAAATAAGGATTCAAAAAGGGGGTTCCAGGTGGCAGATGAAACGTGTGGTTGGGGTAGAAGGCTCTTTCATCACCTTAAAACACCTTTTCTGCCTTTATTGCAGGTATTTATACAACAGAATGTTGTTGCTCGTGTTGTCTTGTCTGTGCAACAAAAACACTTCTGTGTATCTTTTTTATATTATGAGCTCTGCTGGGTATTCAAATCCTCTACAGTTAAAGGAAAATTCAAGGGAAATGTAAATGAAATCTATTGTGTATTTTAATATGCATTTACTTTCTTATAAATAATATCACACAGATTAATTGTCTATTTGATTAACTTCTTGCAGAGATTGCAGGGAAAAATTAAACACACAGTTTGTGTATTGCTCTTTCAAGTGAATTTCTTAGTGAGAATTAGAAAAAAAAAGGTTACAGTGTCGTTTTTAGTGGTGCTGAGTCTATTTTTATTACCGTAGAAGAGGTCTCATGAAAACACACAATATGCTGTACACATTTTAGCTTTACACACAAATGCATTCATCTGCATTTATATGTGTAATCAAATATCCATGATGGTTTCTCATTTTTGTTATGGGTGTAAAAATAACAGTTAATTTTATTTGTGTGGAATGACTTCATGTATATAGTATTTTCATAAATATTGTAAAACTTCAGCAAGAGAAAAGGTAGTAATAAATTCAGAAAAAAAAAATCATGGGAAATCTTTTTGTGTCTTTTCAGGTTTAAAGAGCCAAGAACAGAATAAAAAATCAAGTACAGACGATTTCCTTGAAATTCAAACTACTTTCTAGAGATTTTGTTGACATGCTTTCAGGTACTTGTTAAATAATCACGACAAGTAGAAATATATGTTTAGACAGTAGAAAGTTACATTGCTTCAGACTTTGTTGTTTTCTATTTTCTTTTCCCCTGCTTTTGAGATAACAGCCTCTGGGTGTGGGGCAAAATCGTGTACATTTTTGAGGGCTGATAAATTTGAGAGGATGCGCTTCTGTGAAAAACTGTACTGGACTGTTGTTAATATGGACATCTACTAAATTCAAAGCAAATTTAAGTTGCTTCAGTGTTACTTAGCATTGAAAAGATCCTCAAGTATTAGTTTAAGTAAGATTATCTTCATAACCTATTTATTATTAAACTCAAAACTAGAGAAATCTTCTGGCCTAACAAATGCTATGTCATGATAACATTTGTTGCTTAGTTATTATTATTTACATACAACTTTAAATTCTCAGTGAGTGGCAGTTTGCTTTTTATATGGTTAACTGGGAACACATAACTTTTCATGGGTCATCCAGCTCAATATCCTTTCTTTGGCTGCTGTACCAAATAGCCGTAGCTATGTTCCATTATGTACCCCTCAAAGGTTAAGACCCTAGACCCTTAGTAGTCACACTATGACCCTTTCCTTTTACATGTATCGAACAGAAAAATATTTGAATTTAGGAACAGAAGGAATAATTTTACAGTATTTAATCTTAGCCACCTCTGGAAGGAGGCATTCATTGATTCATTCTTTATTTCAACAAATATTTAAGGGCTACCTGCTATAACCTATGCATTCCTGGGACTGGAATAAAGCATTTGATAACATTACTGCATATGGCATTAAGCAGGTTTCCCGTCCTTGATTCCAAACTTATAGCTTACCTTGTTCCCACTGTGTTGTCATGAACAAGATGGGACATTTTTCTCAAACCTGACTTTATTTTTTTCAATTTGGTATTTTCAAAGCCAAACAAGGCAATGTTGTGGGTTCCTTTTAGTGATCATTCATTAAGGTGCTTTTAGAATATTTCTTCATTTATTATTCCCTACTTCTCAAAGGGAAGTTCTTGTCTTTGTATTTGACAGCAAGGGCCACACTGGTCTATCCAGAGATCCACTTGAGTATCAAGCAATTATGAGAAATAAATATTTACTGTGAATGTGTAAAGCCTATGCATTATCTTTCTTTACTTCCATTACTGTGCCATTAAATAGTCAAGCATATATTCTTTTATTCCATAACTTAGGAAATACTAAATAATTCAACAGTTTTGAAATTTCAGAACTTCATTCAGTAGAGTAGCTGTAGTCCCTGATCTCTATTTTAATATGCTGCCAGTTATTGCAAGTCATAATAGCACAATACAAGGCCCGGGATGAATATCACTCATTTAGTTGTTTCCTGGAATGGCTTCGGGGTATGAAGCAAACTATACTACATCACTGTCCTCATAATGAGATCGTTCTCCTGGATAAACAAGCTCCCCGCAGGCACTAGCTGCTGATAGGACCCAGTGAACCAAATATTTAACACTTCATAGACGCTCCTCCCTGCCATTCTTCAATATTGCATGTATCATTTTCAAAAGAAAATTTGATGCAAGGAAGTAGAAAATTGAGCTACTGACTCCTGGGTCCACTGCTACAACCTTACTCAGTAACAAAGCTTCAATTCAATTTCTGGGTCCTGTGAGATAACAGAAGTTTCAAAGTTCCCAATAAGATTGTGAAAATCTAAATTCTTGTTCTTTCTGACCAAGTTACACATGACATTTGGTGAAACCAGTCTTCCCAAGGAAACCACTGAAACAAAATGCAGTGCTTGTTTACTTGCTTGAAATATTCATTGAAAATATTGAGTCATGTAAAAACTAAAAACATTTTTATTCCAGTGTTTAAAAGATGACGCCATTGCTTTAAAAACACTTCTTCCACCATTAGAATGAGGGCTCATTTGGGAGAAAAACAACATAGCTAAGAAATGATACTTTGATAGTTTTCTTGTGTGAGGATGTTAGAACATCAAATTTGGTTGACTTGTATGTTTGTACAATTTTTTGTGTATGTATTCATGTTGTTTTTGCCCTAAGTTAATAAACTTGTTGTCTCACAGTGTTCTTTTTTTAAACTGCTCAACATAATACTGTCAAAAGCATTCTCTTTATAGTCAATATTTCATATACATCATTCTCATAGAACTGCAATGGCATAAGGGCTTTAACACAGTCATGAAAATAGTACTATGAAAGTGTTAACTTTTCCTATAGGAGTCAAAAAAGGCATCATGAGGACATGTAAGAGATGGGACTTGGAGATTAATAATGAGTTCAGTGATGGCAATTCTAAGAAAAGGCAGATTAACAATGTGTTTGGTAGAATGATGCGGTATGTTTGGAAAAAATGTTTGGTTTGGATAGAGTGTGGAGTTTGTGGCCCCAGGATAGGCAGTAATGGAAAAAAAATGTTTTCATATCTATCATATTTCACAAGTAAACACTGAGAAACAATTTTAAATCATTAAACTTACACACTAACACAAGAAAAAATAACAAAAAGATTCCATATTTTATCATTTCCTGAGCATTTTCATATAACAAATAAATATAAAATCTAACCCAAAGTCAAATTTTAAAAAATAAATTCTAATTTAAGAAAGTTTAGTTAAAATAAAGTTACCACTGTACAATAATGGCAAAGTATTTGTGAATTAATATGTTAAAGATCAGTTATCTTAAATTGTGAAATCATGTATACTTGCAAATTAAAATATATCACTTCTTATTTTGAATTTCACCCGAAAATACATTATATATTATGATTTGCGGGGGGAGGAAGGGAGGAGGAGAGAGCAGGAATGTGACACCATATGAAATGCAACAGCTTTACTTAAAAAAATTAACATTGAAAACAGAATAATGGGGCAAAACCATTATGAATGTATTTGCTATTTTATTTCCTCCTTATGGCTTCAAGCCTTAGAAGAACTAAGAATTTGTACTAAAAGAAAACAAATGAGCAAATCCATGTATTCATTACCTATGTTTTTCAACTCCAAGTCTCTAAGGTTGAAATCTTCTTTGTGCTGAGATCAATGGTACCTCATTTCTATTTTTTTCTTAGAATTAGCTTGAGAACTTTTACATTCCACCCACTTCTGTTCTTTTCTTGCTGAGGGCAACTCAGAAACATGGAACAATAGGGGCTATTTTATGTGCCAGGGATTTCAGTTCCTGGTGTATTCAAACAGGCTCTGATTTGTTCTGAAAGGAAGGAAGCAGAAATTCCCTAGATTTATCTGAGGGTTCTACTCTAGCTCCTTTGCACCTCTGCAAACTTACTCAAATTAGTAGCATGTGATATAAGGACAACAGCATTGACAAGTGTGGGATAAGCGGGTCCAACTGGGGCCAAACTGAGGGTACCATAAACAATGACTGCAAATCCTTGGCTCCCTCATCAGAAGTTCACAATTTTAGAACTTTAAATGGTTTTAGTAATTCATGTCCACTAATGGCCTGTAATTGAAGCACAACCTTTTAAATAAACTAAAAATTAGTAATATGAAGTATAAATAAGAAGATAACTTATTAATAAGCTGTTCAGCACTAAAGACATTAGATATTCTTTCTCTTCAGTCTAAACAGTCACATATATTACTGGTTTATGTTCATTTCACATTTATTTAAACATATATATTCATTCTATGCTAATTTTGAATACTCTCTTATTAAAGTATATTTAAACAAGCAAAAATGGGGATAAATAGTATTTTAAAAAGATAACTACTGGCAACAATATCAGCTTGATCTTTGTAAAAACTTGCTTGTAAATTCTCCAAAAGGAGATAAAATATGCACATTCAAAACTTGATTCTATAATATAGATTCTTTTTGTATCTATAATGAATGCAGCAAAATGACTATTATAACATGGCTGCCTAAATTTTTAATCTTATTATATATATATATATATATATATATATATATATATATACATACACAGGTTATTTTCTCTGACATATAAGTACAATAGTATACTCTATTCTACTTCTATATTATGGAAAGTGCTCAATAAATCTGTATTCTTCCTCCAGAATTCTGCTTTATTATTATTATAGTTCTGCTAGTTTATTATTATAAAAATGTAATATAAAATAGCAAATTAAGTAACAAAATAAAAATATCAGCAACCCAAAATAAATGTAATATACTCTGGGGTCATTCCAATCATATCCACTCTTTGTATATCTAACATTAATGAATAAGTGACATTTCTGAAAAAAACACCGCATTGTAGTTCATTTCTAATTGAAGAGCTTTGATTTACAAGTACATTTTAATTTATGATTATTTAAACTTCTGTAGATAATTGAAAACTTCACAGCTAAAACTCTATTAAATACATTTAAACAGATATGAACAGAGTTTGACACTAGGAAAAAAATCAATGAAACCAAAAACTCGTTCTTTGAAACTATCAATAAAATCAGTAATGCTCTAGCCAGGCTAACCAAGAAACAGAGTTTGATGAAAACTACCATGTAATAATAATCTACACTGGTTTATATTTCATAAACATGTACAGTAATTTAGAATCTAGTTGCTGAGAACAGAGTATATTGTATCAATGCTTAGGTTAATGTTATATTATACAGTTACATTTATATTTATATTTCAAATTATAAATTTATATAAGATTTTATATTCAGATCCTTTTAGGGATCTATTACAAAGTATCTACTGGAACCAAATCAAAATAAAAGAAGACACCCTAAGTCTTTCCTTGTATCTTTCCCACTTCCATTTCTAAGAATGCTCCCTTAGATATGAAACTTGAACCTATTTCAGTCTATAACCACAGATGGCTTCACGGCTCTCATAGAAGAACAGCCTCATCAAACTTTTCTCAGTGTTCAAGGTCCTCAGTGTTTCACTACTGGAAAAGTGTGATACTCACAGAAAATTCAGGTACACAAAGCTAACACATATTCCACAGATGTGGGGAGAATATGTCCCCCAAAGTTCATAATATAAGAAGGTTGTGATTCTTTTCTCTATAAAAATCACAATAAGCTTAGGAATAAAATGTGTATAATACTTTAAAAAAATATATACAACAATTCGGGGCCAGTTTGTGCTAAGAGTGTCAATATAAAACAGAATAATATACTATAAGTCCTAAAATACCATAGCAAAGAATGAAAAGAAAATTTTATTATTTTCATGAATGTATAAAAGAGCATATAAAGTATATGTATACATTGTATATAAAGTAATTTTAACCCGTATGCAATTAATTAATTAAAATTGTTTTAGAAAACCTGAACAGCATATTTTCTACTCCCTAATTAAGAGACTAGAATATTTGGAGATCTATAACTAAAAAAAGAGCACATTGTCTATTTTAACCTTGAGGGGAGGGGAAGAAGGGAGGGATAGGAAGAAAAAGAGAGAGAAAGAATTATGAATAAGATTATAAATAAAAAGACATTATTACTAATGAGCCTATTCTAAGGTAGTTTTAATAGAGACCAAGTACTTACTCCCTGGGCTATCTCTTATTCCCTCCTCCTCCAGTGTCTCATCTATCCCTAGCTTAATAGTAGTGATGGTTGGATGTGATAAGGAGACATAATGGCTTCTTACTTCAGGTAAAACCCCAAACTTGATTTATCCTTGTAACCTATGCCTATGATTCGACTAGGGATTATTTCATTTCGATTCTGCACAGCATGTCTGGAAACACTAAAGGACAGTCAGAATCAAAGCAGCCAAATATTTGAGGAATAATCAAGCTTCATGATCTTTATTCTTCCCTCATTATCATGAGAGAATATGTTTAGTATCCTTACCAAAAACTATGTCAAAGACAACTGACACACAAATATTTCTGCTTCATCCTCTTCATGGTAACTGAGTATTAACTAATTTGCTACTGCTATTTTCATAGCTTACATTCACTAAAATTATTTGGTAGAAATAATAAAGAGAATATTATTAGTAACAAATGTCAACATTCAACCCTTCATTCTTTATGTCCTTCCTTTCATATGCATAGGGCTGATAAATAAAATAGACCAAGAGACATAGAAAGGAGTATGGTTCAGACTGAAAAACCTTGGGGTGGGAGATAGATGAGATGAACCAAAGATCTTATGTGCATGTATGCATAACCAATGGACACAGACAACAATATTAGGGGGGTGGAGAGGAAGGATGGGGAGTAGGGTGTCTACGGGGGAAAAAGGAGAAATATCTGTAACAAAAATAAATTAATAAAAATTGAAAAGAAAACACAAAACAAATAAAAAAAGAAATAACCTAAGTTGCCCTGGCTGGTTTGGCTCAGTGGTTGGAGCGTCAGCCCATGGACCAAAGAGTCACAGGTTAGATTGTGGTCAAGAGCAGTAACTCATACCTCAGTTGCGTCAGCCCATGGACCAAAGAGTAATGGGTTAGATTCTGGTCAAGGGCACGTAACTCGTACCTTGGTTGCGGTTCGTCACTGGCTCTGGTCGGGGTCGGGTGGGAGGCAACCAATCGATGTGACACATCAATGTCTCTCTCTCTCTCCCTTCCTCACTTCTTCCCACTCTATCTGAAGATAAATGAAAAAATATCCTCAGGTGAGGATTTAAGAAAGAAAAGAAATAACCTAAGTTAAGTTTTGTTTACGTTTATAAAATAAAATAGACTAACTTTTGGTTATGTGACTTAAATGGTTTTGCCTGTTTGGAGATCTTCAAGTGTGGTATCCATTTTATTAAAAAAAAAAAAAGAATTCAGTGTGATTCTACCCTCAATAAGCTCACTCTTAGATAGGAAAGACAAACACATAAGCAACTGTAATACAGTATGATTTGTTACTAATGGTGATAAGATATGAACAGAATATTTTGGAAGCACTGATAACAGAGGAAGGGTCAATGACCTCTAATCTTACCATATGTTCCTGGAGCATCTGGTAGGAAAAATATCTCTAAATTGATGCTAAACCAATTATAAGCAAAGGATTATGTTCATAGCCATTGAGTTTTTTTATAACTGTCATTTGATTCACTTTTACATAAAAATTAAACTGTAGTCTGGCTGGTGTGGCTCAGTGCTTGAGTATCAACGTATGCACCAAGAGGTCACTGGTGCGATTCCTGGTCAGGACACATGCCCACATTGTGGGCCTGATCCCTAGTGGGGGGCAGGCAGGAGGCAGCCAATCGATGTTCTCTCTCATCGATGTTTCCATCTCTCTCTCCCTCTCCCTTTCTCTCTATCTAAAAATCAATAAAGGAAAAAAAATTAAAAAAAAAAAAATTAAACTCTATGTGATTTAGTTATTTGGGGTAAAAGTGAATCTGGCTTATATAACTGAGTGTTTAAACAACTAAACCTATTGGACATTACATTGAACAGATCTTGAAACAGATAACTTCACAATTAAAATATTAATGAAGTGAAAAGAAACATGGATTCTATTCCAAAAACTCATGCAGATAAGAAAACGTTCTACTTCTAATAATTACTAATAAGGAAGTTAAAACCATGAAGAGGATGGCAATAATGGTGAGGATTATCTTGCCTATTAGTAACAGAAAAGTGACACTCAATACAATAGAGATTGTGGTGAAAATGGCACATTAATAAACTGAGGAGGTAATTAGCTAGTTATTTACATTATTAAAAAAATTCATTATTTCACTTGCTCAACAAATATTTAAATAAGGCCCATTAAAACAACAATAATAGTAACTAGTATGTATTGAGAATTTATACTGTGCCAAGCAGTCTGCTAATAACTTTATATGAATAATTTTATTTAATACTTAGAAAATCCTATATGTTAGGTTTAATTATTGTGCCCATTTTACATTTGTACCCAAGGACAGCAGTTAATACATATCAGAGCTAGGACATGGACACAAACCCAGACTGAAACACTGTATTCCAAGGTGCCAGGCAATATGTTTAGAACTGCATTTACAGTGGTAAACAAAAGCAGACATTAGGTAGCAACCTTCAGTTATATCTATTTGTGAAGAGAGATATTTATCAAAAAAGCCAGCACATGTACATTTACTTATATTACACATTGCAAAAGTGGCACCAAAGAAAGGATCAGTAATATGCAAGGGAAGACTAGATACTTTACTTTTTATAAATATGTTTGTATTGATTTTGAGAGAGAGAGAGAGAAACATCGATGTAAGAGAGAAACACTGATAGACTGCCTTCCACAAGCATCCTGACCAGGGACGAGCTGGCAAACTGGGCATGTGCTCTGACTGGAAATCAAACCAGTGACCTTTCAGTTCATGGGAGGACACTCAACCAACTGAGCTGCATCAACCAGGGCAAGACTAGCTACTTTATTTTTTTTTTTTTTTTTTTTATCCTCACCCGAGGACATTTTTCCATTTTTTTGTTCAGGTAGAGTGGGAGGGAGAGAGAGGAACAGAGAGAGAGAGAGAAACATCGATGTGAAAGGAACACATCGAGTGGCTGCCACCCACACAACCGACCAGGGCCGGGGACAAACTGCAACCAAGGTACATGCCCTTAGCGGGAACCAAACCCGGGTCTCTCCAGACCGCAGGCCGACGCTCTAACCGCTGAGCCAAACCGGCCAGGGCAAGACTAGCTACTTTAGATTGGAGACCTGAGGAAGGCCTCTCTAAAAGTAGAACATTAAAATTGATCCCTGAAGGATAAGAAGAACCCAGATAAGGAAAATACAGGACAAAGGGCATCCCAAACACACTAAATAGCATATATAAGAGAGTTTATTTGCTCTGTAAGGCTGGGTGTTAAAGAGTACCAGTTAGAGAGAGGTGGGCAGTATGGGGATTAGATTAAGAAATGTGGATTTTATTCTAAGTGTGATAGAAGTTACAATAATGTGGATGAGATAAAACCTAGTAATGAATTAGAAGGGCAGGACATAGAGGTGTGGATGACAGAGAAAGTCACAAGTAAGATTTATTTATTTTTTTAGTGGAGGAACAGAATGGATATTGGTATGGTTTACTAAACTGAATAGGTTCTTTTTAAGGAGATACATGTCACCAAGGAAGATCAAGAATTTAGCCTAGGACATGTAATGAGCTACAACTCTTTGGACAAGTTAGAAAAATGCATATGTAAAGAGCCTGAAGGGTTATCTTTGGGCCTATAATTCATCCCCAATAAAAATTTAAATATTGAAGATGTTAGATGGTTGTAGTTAAAAAGTCAAAGCAATCTGACAGGCAACAATGGAGAATCATGGAGGGAAGTTCATTTACAGCCATTGAAACCATACTAAACCATATTCAGAAGCCCTATTTCCAATTGGAATACAATGTTTAAGCTATTTTAATAACATAAAGATTTATTCATTTATTTACTATATTTATTTATTATATATTAACTATACATTTTATTCTAACTATAAAAATTAATTGTACATATGGAGTAAAAAGAGTAGGTATAATACAATAAATAGATAAATAAAAATAAGTAAATAAATCTAAAATGATAGAATAGTATGTGCGATATTTTTCATCTTTGTTAACATCCTTTAATCCTGTGATTGTGTTTATGTGTGTGTACACATGCACAAACATGCTCATGCACACCCTCTTGTAGGACGTTCACTTTTGAATGAGCACTACTTATTTAAGTACTTTTTTTTTGTTCTTTCATCAGGCATTAATGTTCTGGTGACATTCATGTTAAGTCAAAAGGGTAATTGTAATTTCAACATGTAGACAGATTGAAGAATCAAGGAGTCTTAATTCTTAATTTAATGTCTGTGTCCTGAAATGTAGCAAAAGGATGAATGACTAAATGTTGCACAACTGGAATGAAAACCTGGTCACCCTTATACACAGTTTTCTTACCTATACTCTGGTCAATTAGGTTAGGATGCTGTTCATCCCTCCTTATATAAGCCACTAAAGTCTGCCCAATAGAGCTTTATCCTCAGTTAGCTCTTGAAACTTTGTCAGTTTTAACAATTTGTTCTTCATTCCTCTGTGTTCTCCACCATATGTTTTTAAAAAAGATTACCTCCATAAGTTAAATCATAATTAGAATGAATTCAGACAAATAAGTGGAAAATAACAAAAGTCACTGTAATAATCACAGCTGTCCACCAAAGATAATACACCTTATGTCTCAAGAGTCATATCTTATGGAACTGTTCAAGAAAAGGCTTGACGATCTTGAAAAAGAAGAACAAAGTAGGAGGGATCACAGTACCAGACATCAGGTTATACTACAAAGCCACTGTAATCAAAACAGCCTGGTACTGGCACAAGGACAAGCAGATAGATCAATGAAACAGAATAGAGAACACAGAAATTGACCCAAGACAATATGCTCAATTAATATTTCACAAAAGTGGCAAGAGCATACAGTGGAGTAAAGACAGCCTCTTTAATAAATGGTGTTGGGAAAATTGGACAGCTACATGCCAACAACTTACACCATACACAAGAATAAAGTCAAAATGGATAAAGACTTAAATGTGACTCGTGATTCTATAAAAATCCTAGAAAAAAATGCAGGCCACAAAATTTCAGACATCATACACTACAGAATTTTCACTGATATATCACTTAAGGCAACAGAAACAAAGAAAAAAAATGAACACATAGGACTACATCAAACTAAAAAGCTTCTGCACAGCGAAAAACAACAACAATCAAAATGGAAAGTGAACCCACTATATGGGAGAGCATAATTGCCAATGATACATCAGATAAAGGGGTAATTTCCAAAATATATTGCGTACTCACACAACTCAACAAAAGGAAGACAAAAAACCCAATTAAAAATTGGGCAGAGGACCTAAAGAGACACCTCTCCATACAGGACATACAAATGGCCAAGAGACATATGAAGAAATGCTCAACGTCACTAATCATCAGAGAGATGCAAAGTAAAACAACAATGAGGTATCACTTCACACCTGTCAGAATGGCCGCCATCAACAAATCATCAAACAACAAGTGCTGGTGAGGGAATGGAGAAAAGGGGACTCTAGCACACTGCTGGTGGTAATACAGACTGGTGCAGCCATTGTGGAAAATAATATGGTGTTACCTCAAAAAATTAAAAACTGAATTGCCATTTAACCCAGTGATCCTACTTCTAGGAATATACCCTAAGAAGCCTAAAACAACAACCAGAAATAATATATGTACCCCCATGTTTGTAGCAGCACTATTTACAATAGCTAAGATCTGGAAACAGCCCAAGTGTCCATCAGTAGACGAGTGGATAAAAAAGCCATGGTAAATATACACAATGGAATACTATGCAGCTGTAAGAAAGAAATATCTCTAATCCTTTGAGATGACATGGAGGGACCTGGAAAGTATTATTCTAAGCGACACAAGCCAAACAGAGAAGGACAAATATCACGTGATCTCACTTATTTCTGGAATATAATGAACTAAACAGTCTGATGAACAAAATAGTCCCAGAGACATAGAAGTAGTGTACATACTGACATTCCTCAGAAGGGGGGGAAGGGATAAACCACAGAACTTATATGCATGTATGCATAACCGATGGACATAGACAGCAAAACTGGGGATGGGGTGGGAGGGGATAGGGAGGAGGGAGTCAATGTGGGGAAAAAGGAGAAACATCTGCAACAAAAATAAATTTTTAAAAAAAAGGATGCCAAATGGAAAGTAATTGGAAATATCATTGGAAGTTAGGTAATTTTTATGGGATTACCTAGCATTGAGTGCAGCACGTAGTCAATAAATATTTATCTATGAATATGATGAATAACTTATGGTTAGAAGATTAGAGCTATTGTTTTATGACTTTTGGAGTCCCAGTAATCATAACAATTAAAATAAAATAATGCGAGAGTGGTCAACTTAAACTTGAGACATTTATATGGCCTATGTGTTTTTATATTTACACAAAACAAAATAATGAAGACTATAACCTCTATATACTGCCATTATCAGATAAATTAAATAGCATGTTAACAACAAAAGTGAATATAAAACAGTATAAAACCATAGGCCTTGAAATTTAGCTTTATGTTTAATAAATCACTATTAACCTTTTTACCAAATGCAAGACACCACGCAAATAATTCACACTCATTGAATCATCAATGCAGTCATTGAAATGGAAAGATAATTTTATGCTATTTTCCGGATGAGGAAACCAGAGTTTCAAGGGTCACAATGAAAGAAAGTAGAGTACCAGAAAGATAAACTGTAATTTCCCTGACTCAAAATGCATGCTCTTCTTTATCCAGTCATTGACTGATAGACACTTAGGCTGCTTCCATATCTTGGCTATTGTAAATAATGTGCAATGAACATGGGGGTGCACATCTCTTTTCAAATTAGTGTCTTCAATTTCTTCTGATAAATACCCAGAAGTGGAATTTGTGGGTTGTATGGGTAAAATAGGTGAAGGGAATTATGAGGTACAAACTTTCACTTAAAAAACAATAAGTCATAGGAATGTAATGTATATCACAGGGAATATAGTCAATAATATTGTGATAACTTAGTATGGTGACTAGACTAATCATGATGATCATTTTTAATATATATAAATGTCAAATAACTATGTTATACATCTAAAACTAATACAATATTTTATGTCAACCATACTTTCATAAAAAATGCATGTTCTTAATTTCCAGTCTGTGACTTCTTTTTATTTGTAATGCAAATGCAACTCTCATGGAAAACAGACCATTACACAGTATGTTCTTTTCTCTTTCTGTTTTTGTATAATGTGAACTATGATGGTACCCTTTTAACTTATCATCTGTATTTCAGTTTTTGCTGTTGTCTGTGTTGCTATTTTAATGGCTCAAATAATAAAACAAATACTCCAAATTAAATATCCCAAAGTCAGCATGGCAAGAGTTAATTTTTTTAAATCTTTGCAATATAGTGGCATTCAATTTTATTAATAACAATCAAATCAAGACTTTCACCTCAGTATTTATTAATCAGTATTTTACTGCATCCCCTCATTAGAATTCCTCTAATGAGAAATGTAACATACAAAATGATCCATGATACCATGTGTAGGTTACAGTTCATAAGAAGCCATAACCTCAATTTACTGTTTATTTCTCACAGTAACCCAGGCAATCTTAAGCATTTGACTATAATTTTATATATAAATCATGAGAATTTCCACTAGTAACATAATCTTGAAATCTGATTTCCTAATTATAAGTTTACTTAGAATCAATTACATTTAAAATTATAATTAATCTCATATTATTATTTTTATTTCTGAGATATACATTAACTTAGCCAAACAGTGGCTTAAATAAATATAGCATTTATTTTATAATATAGTAAATATTTTATACTGTTTCTGCCCTAAATGTGACTATGAGGTCAGGTTATAAAAAATCATAATGTATACCAATTTACTTTCACTCTAAATTAAAATGTACTGATTACCCAGTATGGAAAGAGTAGAAATAATTTTTTAAATGAGCTCAGAAAGTATGATATCTTTTGTAAAATAAAACTTCAAACATAATTTACTATTACAAGGTAGATTTGAGCGGTACTTTTTGTTAGAAATAGAAAAGGCTTATACCATAAACTTCTTGAAGAGCTGCCAAATTAGGGTCATAGAAGTCTGAGCCTAGAGCTGATAGCAAAAGAAATCCAATTTGAGTCTGACAAAGAGAAGCTGAAGTCTAATATGTGTAAACTTTATGGTGTGGGTGGTGGCAGAGGGGAGAAGCAAATTATTTGATATTTACCATCAGCATATTGCCTGTGGTGTTATGACATGAAATAACTTCTTAGTTTGCATCCCTGCATTTATTAAGTCCCATAGAAGAACTTAAAAGATCTCATTTGTGCCATGGCTAGCAGACTTACTTTAATAAAAATATGCCATTTGCTAAGCTGACATCCACTTCTGCTATATCTTATAACAGCAAGGAAACCTAAAGAGCACCTCTGGAATTGTGCCCACATATGTTTATTATTTCTTCTTAATATAGCCCATAAATGCTGATAGCTTCTCTGTGGGGGGATGTCATTACAATTGAAGCCCTTGATTGGAAACAGGGCTCATAGATTTAGGAACAACTTAATTTCTTCAAAGAAATAAATTTGACGTTGTTATATTTAATTACTTATGTCAAAGAAAGCTTATACTGATGTCTGATTTGTAAAAATCAAATATCAGGGAACCAGCATGGATCCACTCTGAGTTAGATGAACAGTATTGTATAAAATGAGTTGAAACTTCAAAGATATTATGGAATTTAAACTAAAGCAGCACAAAAGGTAACAGAATATTAACTCTTGGGGTCAAGTTTTCATCTTCTTTTCTTTTTCAACTGAAATGTAGTTCAAGCTGTCCTTTTTCAAAAAAACTTTTAAATTAATTAATTTATTTTTGTTACAGATGTTTCTCTTTTCCCCCCACTGATTCCCCCTCACCATCCCACCCTGCCCTGTCCCCAACTTTGTTGTCCAGGTCCATTGTTCATGCATATATGCATATAAGATCTGTGGTTTATCTCTCACCCACCACCCCCTGTTCTGGGGATTGTCAGTCTGTACCCCACTTCCACATCTATGGGACTACCCCAGTCCTCAGACTGTTATGTTTATTATGTTCCATAATAAGTGAGATCATATGAGACTTGTCTTTTTCTGCTTGACTTATTTCACTTAGGATAATTCTTTCCAGGTCCCTCCATATCTTCTCAAAGGATAAGAGATCTTTCGTTCATACAGTTGCATAGTACTCCATTGTGTATATGTACCACTGCTTTTTTATCCATTCACCTACTGATGGACATTTGGGCTGTTTCCAGATCTTAGCTATTGTAAATAGTGCCGCTACCAACATGGCGGTACATATATTCTTTATGATTGGTGTTTCAGGCTTCTTAGTGTATATTCCCAGAAGTGGGATAACTGGGTCACATGGCAATTCAATTTTTAATTTTTTGACGTAACACCATAGTGTTCTCCATACTGGCTGCACCAGTCTGCATTCCCACAGCAGTGTATCAGAGTCCCCTTTTCTCCACACCCTCACCAACACTTGCTGTTCGATGATTTGTTGATGGCAGCCATTCTGACAGGTGTGAAGTGATACCTCATTGTTGTTTTAATTTGCATCTCTCTGGTGATTAGTGATGTTGAGCATTTCTTCATATGTCTCTTAGCCATTTGTATGTCCTCTTTGGAGAGGTGTCTATTTAGTTCCTCTGCCCGTTTATTAATTGATTCTTTGTCTTCCGTTTGTTCAGGTGTATGAGCTCTCTCTCTCTCTCTCTCTCTCTCTCTATATATATATATATATATATATATATATATATATATATTATATATTAAATATATATTTTATATATATATATAATTAACCGCTTATCTGCTATATCATTGGCAATGATGCTCTCCCATACAGTGGGTTGCCTTTCCATTATGATGACTGTATATTTTGCTGTGCAGAAGCTTTTTAGTTTGATGCAGTCCCATATGTTCATTTCTTCCTTTGTTTCTGTTGCCTTAAGTGATGTATCAGTGAAAATTCTGCAGCGTATGATGTCTGAAATTTTGTTGCCCACATTTTCTTCTAGGATTTTTATGGATTCACAGCCCGCATATAAGTCTTTTATCCATTTTGACTTTATTCATGTGTATGGTGTAAGTTGATGGCATATAGCTGTCCAATTTTCCCAACACCATTTATTAAAGAGGCTGTCTTTACTCCACTGTATGCTCTTGCTACCTTTGTCAAGTATTAATTGACCATATTGCCTTGGGTCCATTTCTGGGTTCTCCGTTCTGTTCTGCTTGTCTATCTGCCTGTTCTTGTGCCAGTACCAGACTGTTTTGATTACAGTGGCTTTGTAGTATAACCTGATGTCTGGTAATGTGATTCCTCCAACTTTGTTCTTTTTCAAAATTGGTTTGACTATTTGGGGTCTTTTTTGGTTCCATATGAACTTTTGAAGTATTCATTCTAGTTCTGTGAACTATATCATTGGTATTTTGATGGGAATGACATTGAATCTATAGATTGCTTTGGGTAGTATGGACATTTTAACAATGTTAATTCTTCCAATCCATGAAAAAGGTATGTGCTTCCACTTTTTTATATCTTCCTCTATTTCTTTTTTCAATGACCTGTAGTTTTATGCGAATAGGTCCTTTATTTCTTTGGTTAAGTTTATTCCTAGGTATCTTAATTTTTTTGCAGTGATGGTAAATAGGATTATTTTTTTAGTTTCTCTTTCTGTGAGTTCATCATTGGTGTATAAGAGTGCCATCGAGCCCAGCCAGTGTGGCTCAGTGGTTGAACTTCAACTCATGCACCAAGAGGTCATTGGTTCGATTCTTGGTCAGGGCACATGCCCAGGTTGTGGGCCAAATCCCCAGTGGGGGACATGCAGGAGGCCACCAATCGATGTTCTGTATCATCGATGTTTCTCTCTCTCTCCTCTCTCTCCCTCTCCTTTCCTCTCTCTCTAAAGTCAATAAAGAAAAATAACTTTAAAAAAGAAGAATGCCATCGATTTTTTGACATTAATTTTGTATCCTGCTACATTGTCAAATTCATTTATTAAATCTAGTAGATTTTTGATGGAGTTTTTGGGGTTTTCTACATATAGTATCATGTCATCTGCGAATAGTGACAGATTAACTTTCTCCTTTCCAATTTGGATCCCTTTTATTTTTTGTTCCTGTTTGATTGCTATGGCTAAGACTTCAAGTAAGAGTGGCAAAAGTGGACATCCTTATCTTGATCCTGTTCTTAAGGGAAATGCTTTTGCTTTTTACCCACTGTGTATGATGTTTACTGTAGGTCTTTCATCTATGGCCTTTATTATGTCGAAATATAATCCCTCTATTGCCACATTGCTGAGCTTTTTTATCAGAAATGGGTGCTGGATTTTGTCGTCGAATGCTTTTTGAGCATCTATTCATAGGATCATATGAGTTTTATCTTTCATTGTATTTATGTGTTGTATCACATTTATTGATTTGTGAATATTGTACCAGCCTTGCATCCCTGGGATGAATCCCACTTGGTCATGGTGAATAATTTTTTTGATGTATTGCTGGATTCAATTCGCTAGCATTTTGTTCAGGATTTTGGCATTTATGTTCATCAGGAATATTGGCATGTAGTTTTCTTTCTTTGTAGTGTCTTTTTCTGGTTTTGGAATTAGAATTATGCTGGCTTTATATAACAAGTTTGGAAGTCTTCCTTCTTCCTAAATTTTTTGAAATAGTTTGAAGAGAATGGGTATTGGTTCTCCTTTGAATATTTGGTAAAATTCTCCCGTGAAGCTTTCGGGGCCTGGGCTTTTGTTTGGAAAAGTCTTGATTACATCCTCAATTTCTTCTGTTGTTATTGGTCTGTTCAAGTTTTCTATCTCTTCACGGTTCATTTTTGGAGACATGTGTTTCTAGAAATTTGTCCATTTTGCTTAGATTGTCAAATTTGTTGCCATATAATTGTTCATAATATTTGTTAACAATCCTTTGTACTTCTGTGGTGTCAGTTATTATTTCTCCTCTTTCATTTCTGATTTTGTGTATTTGTGTTCTCTCTCTTTGTTTATTGGTGAGTTTAGCTAAGGATCCATTAATCTTGTTTATCTTTTCAAAGAACCAGCTCTTTGTTTCATTGATCCTTTGAATTGTTGTTTTTTTTTTTGGTCTCCAGTCCTTTTAGCATATCTTGCAGTGCTTGTTTGGTGTTAATATATTCCCTTAGCTTTTTTTTTTTTTTTTTTGTCTGGAAAGCTCTTCATTTGACCTTCTATTTTGAATGATAGCCTTGCTGGATAGAGTAGTCTTGGATTCAGATCCTTGTTTTTCATGACCTTGATTACTTCATGCCACTCCCTTCTGGCCTGTAATGTTTCTTTTGAGAAGTCAGCTGAGAGCTTTATGAGATTTCCTTTGTAGGTAACCTGTTGCTCAGCTCTTGCTGCCTTTAGGATTCTCTCTTTGTCTTTAATTTTTGGCATTTTAATTACTATATGTCTTGGTATGGGCCTGTTTGGGTTCTTCTTACTTGGGGCTCTCTGTGCTTCTTGAACTTGAATGCTTTCTTTCTTCACTAAGTTAGGAAAGTTTTCTGTCACTATTTCTTCAACCATATTCTCTAACCCTTGCCCATTTTCTTCCTCTTTGGGGACTCCTATGATGCAAATGTTATTACATTTCCAGTTGTCCCACAGTTCTCTTAAGCTGTCTTCCTGTTTTTTAATTGTTTTTTTCCTTTGGTTTTCTGATTGGTTGATTTTTTCTACCCTGTTGTCTAATTCACTGATCCAGTAATCAGCTTCCTCTACTCTGCTGGTTACTCCTTCCAATGTGTTCTTAATTTCTGCTATGTCATTCTTCATTTCCACTTGGTTGATTTTCAAAGTTTCTATGGCTTTACTCATGGTGCTGAAGTCCTTCCTCATGCTGTTGAACTTCCTCAAGATCCTGGCTCTGAACTCTACCTCTGATAATTTGCTTAGCTGCATTTCTTTGATTTCATCTTCAATAGAGTTCTCTTGTTCTTTCATTTGGGATTTGTTTCTTTGTTTCACCATTTTGGCTATCTCAGTGGGTTTTGGAGCCTGCCAAATTTTCCCTGTGTGTGTCGGAGTTCTGCTGTTTGTGGTTCCCTCTACTGGGTTTGGATGAGCCTGCGTGGGCCCTCATTAAACACCACTATCAAGTCTTACTTTCCTGGGTAGATTTGCAGGCCCTGGAAAGGTTCAGTTATCCTCCAGCTTTTTCCTGGTGGCTAGTAGTCTCAGTTACTCAGTGCCTTAGAATGTAGCCCAGGTGTTCTGCATAAGATGATCTCCAGAGGGTGGGATAGATGCTGGTTATTAATGAGCCTCAATTTGCATTTCTTTGCCTCACCTGGGAAAGGCTGAATCTCTGGGAGGGGGGGGTTGCTGCTTTCCCCCATAGCTCAGGGAAGGAGCACACTGGCCACCTTCCTTTTTGGCCACAACTCAGCAAAAACTCTGAGTGCCCTCCAAATCCCAGGTGTCCCCACAGAGTTTCAGCCCAGTCTGTCCTCCCTCTGCCATAGTCCCCAGGTGAGTGGTTGTGGCTATTTTAGTGCTCTGTTCCGGCTCTCTGGGCTGCAGAGTGGGCTTGGTCTTTACTCCCCAATGGCTGCTGCTGTCCATGGGCTCCCAGCCTGCCACCATCTCACACCTCCACAGATCCTACCACTGTCTCTGGTTATATGGTCCTGTCCTGCTGCTTTTCTGTTGCTTTTTTTTCAAGGATTTGTCTTTATTTTATTCGTATTTCCCATTTGGTCCTGGGAGATCCTCTGCATAGCTTCTATTCACCCTGCCTCCATTTTCACATCCTCTAAACTTATCTTGTGTGCAGCTGGGTAGCACAGGCCTTTCTGGTGCCCACGCATTCTGCAGGTCCTGAGGGTAACTGGATCGCACAGTCTCCTTGGGGACCTGGCTGTATGCCTGTGTTATGTGCTGCTGGGTCACACAGGCCTCTTTGGTGCCTCAGCACTCCAGTGGGTAACTAGATAGCACAGTCCCTGCTGAGTGGCACAGGCCTCTCTGGTGTTTTAGCATGCCACAGGTGCCATGGGTAACTAGATCACACAGTCGCTGCTGGGTCGCACAGGCCTCTCTGGTGCCCCCACACCCTGCAGGTTCTGTGAGGCGAGAAGCTGGATTGCACCAGTCTCTCTTGCGTTCAGTGTTCCCACTGCTCTTGTGAGCTACTGGACTGCACAGGCCTCTGTGGAGCCCCATGTCCTGAGGCTGGCAGCTGGGGAGTACTGCTGCCCAGTGGGGCTCAACTCCTGCTCAGCTTTTGCTGTAGATTTTGGGGGTGGGTCTCAGCTGCTGGTCTGGGCTTCTGTTGCCTAGGGATGGATCTCTATTCCCCAGCCTCTGTTGCTGGGGATATATCTTGGCTCTGATTGGGCTGCTACTATGGGGCATGGTGCTGGGCTCCGGGCTGTCTGAGGCTTCTGAGACCGGCACCTTGGGAGCTCTACTACTGTGCACCGGTCTGTGTTGACACAGAGTGTCCACTCGTCGATGGTGCCAGGTGCGCTGGTGCTAGCTGTTCCCAACTGCCTCCTCCCAGGGAAGACCAGGGATCTTCCAAAATGGTGGGACCTCCCAGCTTTGCAGAGAGAAGCACCCTGAATGGCCGCTTACTGTGGTCGCCGGCTGCTCTGTCCACAGCACAGGAACTTTCTGCTCCCTGGCTCGGCACTGCTTGGGTTTGGTCGTTCACCTTCATGTCCACTCACACTCTCTCACACCCTAGCTCACTCTCTCACACACTCACCCTCCCTTGGGTCCTGCCCAATGCCATCTCATCCAAGCTGTCCTTCTTTACCTAATAGCATTTATTGTTATTCACTAATTTTAAAATAACACAAAGAAAATTATTCTTAGGGTAATTACATGTAGGTTTTCTGTCACTTAGCTGTAAGTCACGTGTTCTTCATATTACTAGAAGAGAAACTTTCCCTCTAAACTTGCTCTTCTACATAAAGTGCTATTATAAAAAAGTGACATGGGACACAAGAACTATTCCAAAACTGACCCTTAAATGATCTGGGAAAACCTCATTTCAAGGACTGAATTTAAATGCTGGGTATAATAAAGGCTTTCACAAATGCAGTCAAAGGAATTTCTGTTTTATTAGAAAAAATGGAAGATACACTGCTTCCTGGAAATATTTCTATCATTCTCCATCACCATTAAGAATACTGCTCTCAAAATAACTTCCCCTGGGACTAATTTTCCTTATAATAATTACAGCCAGAAAAGTTATAATAACATATAATCGTAAAATAAACCATGAACCTCTCTGCAAAGGAACAGTAAGTCAGCATTCTAACAGTGAAAACTTGGCAGCAAAAACGTGTCCCCTAAGGAACTGTGTGAGAAATTTTGATGGGATTAAAACATGCTGCATGACATATGGTATATATTTTTAACACATATAATAGGAGAAATAAATTGGGAGACGCACCTAAGCATTAATCCACTAACTCCCACATCTCTTCACATCCCTTAGGGATTCATCTCTCTCTGTTTGTCATAGTAATGTAAGCATGAAAGGATATTCCTATCTTCTGGAATTCAACTTTAGAAAGGGAGATAAAATGTCACTATTATTTATCTGAATCGTTTAAGATGCTGCTTTTGTACAGAACAGAGAGATGTGAATAGATGATAACTAGACATCTCAATGTACAGATTGTCAAACTGAAATCAATTTTACTAATTTTCTTACTGGGGCTAATATATTTTTGTGCACTCAAATGAGGTAGTGCATGGGACAGACTTTGCCAAAATAATTTACTTCTGAATACAGTGGTGCTAACAATATAACCAGATGAATTGTAAAAATTCTCTGAAACATGTTATGCTCGCTCTTCTAAAAGGAAAGAAGATAAAAAAGCAAATAAATGTTTCGCTGTCTATATTTTCAAAGTATTTCTGTAACATGTTCAGATTTTATTTTATATGTTGAAAAAATGTAACTCTGCCTCTTCTGAATTTATCACCCTAAATTAGTACTTTATACTAGAGGGAGGATATAAGGAAACAGGGCAATTCCCCTATATCATTATGAGGCCAATGTGCACCACATATAAACATATAGCAGATTCATATCATATGTGTGGACATAAACTCGTTCAACCTCTCTAAGGTCTGCTCAGTGTACAATGGAAATTTAAAATGTAGCTATTGCATAGGGTTGTTTTCAGGATTAAATGACTTAAGTCTGGTAAATACAGAGCAAAATATCTAGCATATTATAAGTTGCAAATAAAGGTTAACTATCATCACCATCATCATAATATCACCACCACCACCACTGCCACCAGCATTATCTATAAAAGCAAGACCTTGTGGAACTGAGCTCAATGCAAGAGAGGTAGGTTACTCCTGGATAAATGGCTCAGTGTTCAGCATGCTGAAGTATGTGTGACCAAACTATCAGACTACTTATCATAGTGCTTCAAAGTTGCCATAATCTTCATTGAATAGATGGAATAACTGAGGCTTTAGAATGAAAGGGTTGGGTGGAATTTGGTGAAATCAGCGATGAAGGTACCTTTCTTGCTAAGTGCTACATAGAATAAATACTGTGTCTTAATTTTTTTATATTTACTACTAGGAAATTCAAAATAATATTTAGAAAAGCAGTCAAAACAAAACTGTTGTCCCTTTCAGCTGACTTATATGCATCATTTTTGCCTTTGACATTATTATCATTTACTATTAAATCATAGGTAGTTTTAAAGTAAGCAGCCAGAAATCACTTGTAGAAACAATAAATTAATTCATTAGTTAATCAAACAATATATTTTAAAGAAATATTATGCTGCCCAGATGGTGTGACTCAGTGGACTGAGCATCATCCCATTGACTGAGAGGTCTAGGTTTGATTCCCAGTCAGGGCACATGCCCCGGTTGCAGGCTTGATCCCGGGGTGGGGGTGGGGGGCATGAAAGAGGTAGCCAGTCAATGTTTCTATCTTTCTCTCCCTTCTTCTCTCTCTAAAAATCAATAAAACATTATTTTTAAAAAGAAAGATTTTGCTAGTCTGTAAGCTGTAGGAAGCTTTTAAAGAAGAGATTAAAGGTTATTGAAAATAATAAAAATATTCAAGACATTTTATTGGGTTGATGTGGGAGTTGGTAGGCTGAGAGTCATATGAGACACTTTGAATTGTAACAAGGGGAATATAGAATTTTTCCAAACTAGGAAAACTGGATCTAAATCACACACACACAGACACACACACACACACACACACATACACACACACACCCCTTACTTATTGAAAACTCAAAAAATTAACTTCATTTCTTAAGAAAAGTAGTCTTCTAACAATAAAAACATCTCTAAAATTTAAAATATCTAATGACGTAATCCCTGAGGACATTAAGTTCTTGTTTATTTAAAAAAACAACAAAAAACTGTGATTCATTTTCAGAAATTAAAGATAAGATAAAGTAGGAAATTATAATATTTTTATTATCCTTCATGAGGATCGAAAATGAAATACAATCAAGTCAGACACTTATCAACAGATGCACTTTTGTTTTTAAGAACAATTCCTAGTTTCAAGCTTCTTCCTCAGACATATTTTAGATTAAAATATCAATTGCTGTGTAGAAGTTTTTAGTTTGAAGTAGTCTCATTTATTATTTATTTTTTTCCTTTGTTTCTTGTGTCCTAGGTGACGTATCAGTGAAATATCTACATTGTGTAAGCTTCTACACATCAAAAGAAACCAACATCAAAATACAAAGGGAACCCACTCTCTGGAAGAACATATATGCCAATGATACATTGGATAAGGGGTTAATATTCAAAATTTATAAAGTACTCATACAACTCAACAAAAGAAAATGAATAATCCAATTAAAAAGTAGGCAGAGGACCTAAATAGACACTTCTCCAAACAGGACATACAAATGGCCAGGAGACATATAAAAAATGTGTAACATCACTAATCATCAGAGAGATGAAAATTAAAAAGACTATTAGGTACCACGTCACACATGCCAGGATGGCTGCCATTAACAAATCATCAAACAACAAGTACTGGTGAGGGTGTGGAGAAAAGGGGATTCTAGTACACTGCAGGTGGGAATGCAGACTGGTGCAGCCACTATGGAAAACACTATGGTGCTACCTCAAAATATTAAAAATTGAACTGCCATGTGACCCAGTGATCCCACTTCTAGGAATATACCCTAAGAAGCCTGAAACACCAATCATAAGGAATATATGTACCTCCATGTTCGTAGCAGCACTATTTACAATAGCTAAGATCTGAAAACAGCCCAAGTGTCCATCAGTAGACGAGTGGATAAAAAAGCAGTGGTACATATACACAATGGAGTACTACGCAGCTGTAAGAAAGAAAGATCTCTTATCCTTTGAGAAGACATGGAGGGACCTGGAAAGTATTATCCTACACAAAACAAGCCAAACAGAGAAAGACATTCCTCTATATTTCTAATTGGGTTTACCCACTTTTATAAGCTTTAGATAACTGATAACTGCCTTAGACATGTTAGTTTACTTTCTTGTCGTTTCCCAGAGAGGTGAGCTCTCTCAGATGATGAACATTTTAAATTTTATTAAATTATTATTTTGGATGAGAAAACAGTTTATTTCTGTTTATCACAGTTTATTTCAACTTAAAACTCTGTAGTATATTACAAAGTATTCACCAGATAAATAAGAAACTTCATTAATCTCACTATAAGAGTTTGAAATTTAAAACAGGCAGTCAATATAAAGAGAAACTCAATATATTAACCAAAGTAAGTTTCCTTCTAGTACATGAAATATTTAATAGGTGATTTCTATTTAAAATAAAAACTGAATTTGTCCAACTGAATCTTGGGATTGACATAAAAACATATCCTTGTATGCAAGACAAGTAATAAACATTTTAGTATGATAGTGGATAACTTAAAAATGACATAAAATTTTATCATCTACAACCTCGTTTAAAATGGGATGGCATTACACAGTGTCTCATGTGTGGAATTTCATTTAATGAAAACTGAAAAACCAACACAATAAAAAATTAAAGAAAGAGAAAGGGAGCATTTTTGGCAGACAAGACAATCAAGAGCAATAATTTTTAAATATTTTTAAAAAATTCTCCTAAATAATTGGTATGCTTAATTGCTTATTTATTGGTTTATTTAACCAGATCTATAAAATTTTTATTTCCCTTTATGCCCTGGCTACTTGAAAACTCAAAGAGAAATTCACTACTCAACTACAGAAACCATATTAGTGTCCTTATACCCATTAGTTTTGCTTCTATCTTTCCTCCATAGTCCTGATTTTTTATTTTAACCACTATATTTTATACATGTTACTTAAATGAACCCATTCCCAAATCATTCCAGAGACATCTAAGACCCACCCTATCTCCCTCATCTTGTCTTCTAGCATTTCCATCCAACTGACATTATTCACTGCTTCTCCTTATACACAAAACATGCTTTCACCTCAGGTCTTTTGCTGTACCCTACCTGTAAGTCTCGTTTCTCCTTACTGCTACTGATTTGCCCCTTCAGGTCCCTTAAATTTTCCCAAAAGTCAACCTATCAGAGGAGTCATCTTTGACATCCTTTAATAAAATATATAACCTATGCCTCTTGGATTTTTAAGTATAATATGACTCTCCATGGTATAATAAATATATATTTGAAAACTAAACAAAAAACTACATATGATCTACACTTATGGATGAATATGTTATATATATGATAAACTGTGTGCCCCATCTCCACACATACACCATACTCTTACCTTCTATACATTATTATTTTTTTATATAATCATCATTAGCAAAACCATAATCTCCATTAGAGTTAGGACTTTCTTTTGTGTTTCTTTGTTGGTTCCTTGTTCTACTCCATTAGCAGTGCCTTGAACACAGAAGACACTCAATGTTTTTAAATGTAAAATTAACTTAATGGATAAATAGAAGATATAGAATCTAGACACATGAGTTATGTACATTGATTTATTATTATAGAAGAAAACAATGTAAATTAAAAAATAGTAAATGTTCTAGTGCTTTGTCTTTCAAGATACAAATTAACATTATCCTAGTTTCAAAACAGAGGTTATAAAATACAATTTAATTTTGTCTCCTTGATATTTCAGCTTAATTTAAATTCCTCTCTAGTTTTATTTTCTTGAACTTTGAATCATTCCAGAAAAGAAACAATCCAAAATAAATGTCTCATGGTTTAAGATGAGCATGGTTGTTAGGACAAGAAATGCATTTCTCATAAGTATGGTGGGATCGAGGTGGCTCAAACCAAGCCAAATACAAGGTAGAATAAAGGGATTTTTATTAAAAGACTTGTTTTGTCTGGTAGGGAATTTTAGAGTCCTGAAATTCTCTAATAACATTATCTGTTACAGGAGATTAGGCAAATGAGAGCCAATTAAACCTCTGGACAACAGCCAAGGTACCATTGCTGACACAAACAGAAGTTTACTTGAAAATATCAAAGGAAGCCCCTGGTCTTAACTGAACACCTTTCTTTTTTCTTGTGGAAATCTTATTTTAGTGATACAATGAAGAAAAATAAATCTTAATGTTTTAGATATCATGCAGCAAAAGAAATGAAAGAACAATACTTCAGAAGAGACCTAAACTGATGATGAAATGAACTCTTGTTATTTGAGGAGAAATCATTCTCTACTTTGGGTTCCAAATGATCAAAAAGAATGAGAATCCTCAAATGAATAGCCTTTTCAACACTCAGTAAACTGGCCCTCCGCAATTTTATCTATAAGCCATAGTTAAATGCTTTCTTAATTTTTTTTCAAAATGTGAGAAGAATCATGGATGAATGTCCATCCTACTCTTATACGAGTTCATTAACTTGGACATCAAAAGGATGTTCATCAAATATTGTTCATTATTTTGGGAATTTTTTGTCGTTGTTTCATTTCTTAATTGCAGTTTTCGTTATGACACCCTTTAGGACTGCTTGTTTCCCTGAGTGGCATGGTGAACTTAAGAGGCAAGTGTGATAATGAAAGGGACACCAGTAAAGGAGAAAAATGTCATAGTCTAATCAGTTAGAGGTTTAGGTACATTGAGGAGAGAAGTGGATCAGCAGTTCTTACAGACAACCAGAGCCTACATATTTAAGTTACATTGCTTGTGCATGAGTTTCTAAATTATTTTAAGAAAATCACCATAACATCTCAAGGACAGAGAAGTCATGTATAATGATGCATAAAATTTCCTATACATTTTATACTACCAATCAAAAAAACATTTTGATGTAAAATGGGTACAAATAGGAATTCCTTTATCTTTATTCCTTTTGCCTTTTCTTTATTTCACCATTTTGGCATTTGGTAAAACTTATACATGCTTTTTAAGATTATCACTCAGCATTGATGAGGAATATCAGGCCAGCAGGGCCTGCTAATCATAACTAAAATATTCCCTCATATTCATGTAAGATTTTCACTTGTTCTCAATTCCTTTCATAATCTGAAATCGATTTTCAATGTAAAAATCAATAATTGCTATAAGAAATACATATTTTGATTTGTATTACTCTAAATACAGAATGTGAGTCTGATTCATATATTGCTTAATAATTGGAAAATAATTAAATAAATAAGAGTCTGATATAAAAATGTTATAAAATAGTAATGTAGGGTGCTGTCATTGTTAATGGGATGTAAACGAGATGATGTAATGGATTATTGCACTTCTGGGTCACAATACTCTCTATAATTATTTAATAATATTAATAAATCAAAGCTTTTCAAATGATCTCACTTTGATGTCAAAATATCTGTGAAAATTTTGTTCCTCCTGTTTAATGTTTACTACTACCAGATTCCAAATGCAACAGAAGTATTTGTGCTAAGTGTGCACTTTTATTCCCAGACAGAATGTATTCTTAAAATCAATACTTTCCTCTAATTTCTTCAGTTTTTTATTAATTTTTGAATAGGCTATATAATCAGATATAAGATGTAAAAGGTATGAAAGTATCTAAATTGAAAAGAAGTCTTCTCACTCCAGTCTCCCCAGCCAATCGGTCCCCCCTCACTAAAGGCAACCTCCTTAACTATCATCCTGGGGTGTGTGTGTGTGTGTGTCTTTCTGTGTGTGTGTGTATGTCCATAGCATATTCTTTCCCCCATTCAGTAGCATACTATATCCATTTTTTGTATCCTCCATATTTTCATTTACCAATACATTTTTAAGATATTTCCATAAGAGTACATATAAAATTAGCTTTTTGTCATAGATGAATGATGTTCGTTTTCTGGATAAATTATAATTTTCTCAACCAGTCCTATATTGACACATAATTAAGTAATTGCCAAACTTATGCAATTCAAAACCATGAACATACACACACAATGTATGACACAGATGAGTGTATCTGCTAGATAAATTCCATAATTGCTGAGTCAAAGACTATGTACCATTTTAGTCCTGACATATATTGCTAAATTGTTCTGCATAATGCCCTATAAATTAAACTCCCATCAGCAATGTATAAGCACCTGACTCTCTACACTTTTTTAATTAATTATTTTTGTTACAGATATTTCTCCTTTTTCCCCCAGACACATTCTTCCCATCCCCCCCCCCCAGCATTGTTGTCTATGTCCATTGGTTATGCTTATATACATAAGTTTTTTGGTTTATCTCTTCCCTACCCCCACACCCATCCTCTGAAGTGTGAACCCTACTTCTATGCCTCTGAGTGTATTTTGTTCATCATATTCCACAGATAAGTGAGATCATGTGATACTTGTCTTTCTCTGACTGGCTTATTTCGCTTAGCATAATATTCTTCAGGTCCCTTCATGTCGTCTCAATGAATAAGAGATCTCTCTTTCTTACAGCTGCATAGTATTCCATTGTGTATATGTAACACAGCTTTTTTATCCATTCATCTACTGATGGACTCTTGGGCTGTTTCCAGATCTTAGCTATTGTAAATAGTGCTGCTACAAACATGGGGGTACGTATATTCTTTCTGATTAGCGCTTCAGGCTTCTTAGGGTATATTCCTAGAAGTGGGATCACTGGGTCAAATGGCAGTTCAGTTTTTAATTTTTTGAAGAAACATCATATTGTTTTCCATAGTGGCTGCACCAGTCTGTATTACCACCAGCAGTGTGCTAGAGTCCCCTTTTCTCCACACCCTCACCAGCACTTGTTGTTTGATGATTTGTTGATGGCCACCATTCTGGCAGATGTGAGATGATACCTCATTGTTGTTTTAATATGCATCTCCCTGATGATTAGAGATGTTGAGCATTTTTGCATATGTCTCTTGGCCATTTGTATGTCCTGTTTGGAGAGATGTTTATTTAGGTCCTGTGCCCATTTTTAATTGGATTTTTTGTTTTCCTTTTGTTGAGTTATATGGCTACTCTATATATTTTGAAAATTAGCCCCTTATCTGATGTATTGTTGGCAATTATGCTTTCCCATACAGTGGGTTCCCTTTCCATTTTGATGCTTATCTCTTTTGCTGTGCAGGAGCTTTTTAGCTTCTAGTAGTCCCATGTATTCATTTGTCTTTCGTTTCTCTTGCCTTAGACATTGTATCAGTGAAAATTCTGCTGCATGTGATATCTAAAATATTGTTGCCTACATTTTCTTCTAGGATTTTTATAAATTTACAAGTCACATTTAAGTCTTTTATCCATTTGCAATTTATTCTTGAGTATGATGTAAGTTGGTGGTCTAGTTTCATTTTTTTGCATGTAGCTGTCCAGTTTTCCCAACATCATTTATTAAAGAGTCTGTCTTTACTCCACTGTATGCTCTTTCCACCTTTGTCAAATATTAATTGAGCATAATATCTTAGGTCAATTTCTGGGTTCTCTGTTCTGTTCCATTGATCTATATGTACACTGTTTTTAATAAATACTTTTTATTGATTTTATTTTAGAGAGAGTGGAAGGGAAAAGGTGAGAGAGAGAGAGAGAGAGAGAGAGAGAGAGAGAGAGAGAGAGAGAGAAGAGAGAAACATTCATTTGAGAGCAAAACATTGATTGGCTGTCTCTTGCATACCCCCTAATGGGGATCAAGCCTGCAACCCTGGCATGTACCCTGACCAGGTATAGAACCAGCAACCTTTTGGTTCATGGGATGATACCTAACCAACTGAGCCACACCAACCAGGGTTCTACACTCTTGATATATTTTTTATCCTCACCCGAGGACATTTTTCCATTTTTTGTTCAGGTAGAGTGGGAGGGAGAGAGAGGAACAGAGAGAGAGAGAAACATCGATGTGAAAGGAACACATCGAGTGGCTGCCACCCGCACAACTGACCAGGGCCGGGGACAAACTGCAACCGAGGTATGTGCCCTTAGCGGGAACTGAACCCGGGTCTCTCAGGACCGCAGGCCGACGCTCTAACCGCTGAGCCAAACCGGCCAGGGCATATTTTTAACATTGTTAGTTCAATGGGTAACATTTTGTTTGTTTAGATTTCTTTTATTTTCAAGGTGATCAAATATTTTCATATATTTCAAAGACAACTGAATTTCTTTACCTATGAACTATTTATTTATATATGTCCACTTTGTATTAATTTATTGTATTTTCTAATTGATTTATTTTTATTATTTTTTTATTTTTTATCTTCACCAGAGGACATTTTTGCATTTATCATCAGAGGGAAAGGGAGAAAGAGAAAGAGAGAAACATTGATTGGTTGCCACCCACATGACCCCAACTGGGGCTGGGGACAAACTGCATCCTATGTACTTGTCCTTAGTGGGAACCGAACCTGGGTCTCTTTGGTCCACAGGCCGACACTCTGAGCCAAACTGGCCAGGGTTCTAATTGATTTATAACAGCTTTTTATATTGTCTGTAATGTAAGTTGCATGCAACTTTCTATTTGTGTTATCATTTTATTTTGTTAATGTGGATAAAATTTGGAGCATCCAGAACTATATCACCTTTTCAGACACACAGCCATGTCCCTGTACCTCTCCACAAAGTCATCTACAACATGAAACTACTTTGCCCAAGTTAGAAAATGTCAAGAACCCCAGTGTTCCAGTAACTGCTCAAAATGCCACACCAAAGCACATGGCTTTATGTGTCCTGCTTTTAATTCCTTCATGTAATTCCTGCCACCACATAATGTCCCCCCCCATGGTGCCTAAACTAGAGCCAAAAAAAGACATTTTAAATCTCATCTCTTTATTTTGTAAAGGACAGTTATTTTATATTTTCCAAAAGCTTCTGATTTTTAACAGTTGCCTTTCACCACTATTTACCCTGTTTTTTATTTCTCTCTTAGTGTGTTCTCTCTCTCTCTCTCTCTCTCTCTCTCTCTCTCTCTCTCTCTCTCATCATTGTATAGTTCTGTTGTATCCTTAATGTCTCTGTGACATGACCCTGGGGCTGTGTGAATGCAGTATCATTTGTGTAATAGTCCTTGAAATAATAAAATCCTACTAATTTTTTCCCTTTTTCATCCTCTATCCAATCAGACTAAAATAAGAAAATCAATGAATATACCTGTTTTGTTTTATGAGCCCTTTTCCCTAACACCTAATATATTTTGTGGTATAGAAGTTTAATGAATTTAAAGTAGCTACATATAATTTTAGAAAATTATACATTATAATTAATATCTGGGCATAGCTGACAAATTTGCAATGCTAATTTTGTTCCATGTAAAATAGTATATATGAACTGAGTTGAGGTATGACTGTAACACTTGTTGATTTCCTCTTTCCTGTTTGATCTACAAATATTAATTTTTTTTTCAAATCTTTGAGACAGGGGTCCATTTCTGTGTTTCATCTTATGTTAAAAGTAAACAACTTGTCAAATTAATTTAACATATGCCTACTACTGAGCAAGATAATACGTGTATATGTGCACACATACACACACACACTACTCTCTTCCCTGCCTGAGGCCAAACTTTCAGATTTCTCAAACTTTGAAAATAGCACTAGACTTCAAAACAATTGTGGTTAGAAAAGATGGGGCTGTAATCCATTCCTCCTTGGGCAGAATGAAGCCTCCCCTGTGGATCCAAGCAATAAACCAGCAACATAGAAGAGAGAAGCATAAAAATGGCACCCACCATGCTGTGATTATTTAATTTCCCACTTGAAAGGAAGTGTATTCTCTGATGGATTGGTAATCTATACATCGACTGGCTTTTTACAGAAAATTTGGAGGAGAAACAGGAGGTAGAATAAAGAAAAAAGGAGGAAAAATGAGGGAAGAAGGAACAATTCCATGGCAATTATTCGAAGTTGCCAAACTGGCTGTTATTAGAATCATCTTATCAGCTGTCCAGGCAGTATGATAGCAACAACAGGTAGGTCATCTCTTAGGAGTAGGGTGGGAAAGAGTCACCTGTACCTTATTATTGTGGCACCTGAAGGTATTAGATATTTCTACTGTATAAAGAAATAAGAGATTGGGTGTTGCTAAGTGTGGATGCTGAGGTGAGAGCTAATGAGTCATTTTTATTTGGCTCAGTTGTCCTTGAGGCACTGATTGCAAAAGGCAACTTGCACAAGGTTTAAGGGGAGAAAATTAACAAAGTTAACAATTCTGATTCTACACTTGTACCTACACTAAAGCTCCAGGAGACCACAATAACTAGCGTGTAAACATATTGTGAAGAATCACCAAGAGAGAAAAGTATACTTGTATTTGCAATATTCTATATATTAAGCTGAGAAGTACATCCCTGAAGAATTTTATGGGGACTAAAATGTATATGAAGGTGTTCTTATTATACTATCTGAGCATTGCCAAGTTTGATTTATTTGTTAAAGAGGGGAAGTCTTATGGTTAGAGGTAGCTCAATAATTGAAATACTCATGTAACTCATTCACTATGGAGTCTGGATAGTGATGTTTTATTGCTTGCATATATGTAGTGAATGGAAACACATCTTCAATATATAAAATGTGTATGTATACATTTGAAATACAAAAATAATCACTTAACAGTTTATTTTGCTCTGCAGAAACTTTTTAGTTTAATGTAGTGCCATTTGTTTATTTTTTCCTTTGCTTCCTTTGCCTGAGGAGGTATATCTGCAAAAATATTGCTACAAGAAATGTCTGAGATTTTTCTGCCTATGTTTTCTTTTTCCTAGAATTTTTGTGGTTTTGTAACTTATATTTAAATCTTTAATCCATGTTGAGTTTATTCTTGTGTATGGTGTAAGTTGGTGATCTAATTTCATTTTTTGTATATATATTTCCAATTTTCCCTACACTATTTATTAAATATTCTGTCTTTGTATGTTCTTGCCTCCTTTGTGAAATATTAACTGGCCATAAAGGTGAGGTTCATTTCTGTGCTCTCTATTCTGTTCCATTGATCTATATGCCTATTCTTATGCTAGAATCCTGCTGTTTTGATTACTATGGCCCAAGAGTATATTTTGGTATCAGGTAGTGTGATACCTCCAACCTTGTTCTTCTTTCTCAATAATGCTGGAGCCTTTCAGTGTCTTTTGTGGTTTCATATACATTTTTGAAATATTTGTTCTAGATTCCTAAGATATGTCATTGATATTTTAATAGAAATTTCACTGAATCTATAAATTGTTTTGGGTAATATGGACATTTGAAAGATCTTAATTATTTCTATCCATGAACACAGTATATACTTCCACTTATTTGTATCTTCCTCAATTTCTTTCTTCAGTATCTTATAATTATCAGAGTACAGGTCTTTTATATCCTTGGTTAAATTTATTCCTAGGTACCTTATTTTTTTATACAATTGTAAATGGGATTGTTTACTTAATTTCTATGATAGCTTATTATTGGTGTATAAAAAATGCCACTGATTTCTGAATATTAATTTTGTATCCTGCTATATTACCAAACTCATTTATCAGTTCTTTCATTTTTTTTAAGATATACAAGATTGACAAACCTTTAACCAGTCCTCTCAAGAAAGAATGAGAGAAGACCCAAATAAATAAAATCAGAAACAAAAGAGTAAAAGTAATAACTGATACCACATAAATACAAAATATTGTAATAAAATATTATAAACAATTATATGCCAACAAATTAGACAATTTGGGTGAATTTGATACGTTTCTAGAAAAAAATATGATCTTCCAAAACTGAATCACGAAGAATCAGAAAATCTGAATAGACCAATTACAACTAATGAGATCAAAGCAGTAATTTTAAAAAATCCCAGCAAATAAAAGTTTTGGAGAAGACTTCACAGACAAATTTTACCAAATAGTCAAAGAACTAACACCTATCCTTCTCAACCCATTCCAAAAATTCAAGAGGATGGAAGATTCCAAGCTTATTTAATGAAGACAGCATTATCCTAATTCCAAAACCAGATAAAGACACTATACAAGATAGAAAATTATAGGCTGATATCTCTGCTGAACATAGATGCTAAAATTTTCAACAAAATATTAGCAAACCAGGTCCAGTAATACATTAAAATGATCTTATACCATGATCAAGTGGAATTTATTCCAGGGATGCAAGGTTGGTACAATATTTACAAATCAATAAATGTGATAAATCACATAAAAAATGAAGGATAAAAATCACATGATCATATCAATAGATACAGAAAAAGCAATTGATAAAATCCAGGAACCATTTCTTATAAAAACTCTTAGCAAAATGAGAATAAGTGATCATATGTCAACATAATAAAGGTCACATATGGCATAGCCACAGCCAATGTCATACTCAATAAGCAAAAACTAAAAGTGTGTTTCTTAAGAACAGGAATAAGACAGGGATGCCCACTTACACCACTCTCATTCAACATAGTACTGGCATGTCTAGCCACAGCAATCAGAAAAGAAGAAATAAAAACATCCATATTGGAAAGGAGGAAGTAGAACTGTCATTATTTGCAGGTGACATGATACTGTATGTAGAGAAGCCTAAATATACCACCAAAAAACTATTAGAACTGATAAATGAGTTTGGTAATATAGCAGGATACAAAATTAATATTCAGAAATCAGTGGCATTTTTTATACACCAATAATAAACTATCATAGAAATTAAGTAAACAATCCCATTTACAATTGTATAAAAAAATAAGGTACCTAGGGATAAATTTAACCAAGGATGTAAAAAAAATCTTGACCTCATTGCTAAAACATTTGTTGTTAAATAACATGTTATCATTTTTTTTTTTATCCTCACCCGAGGACATTTTCCCATTTTTATTTCATATAGAGTGGGGGGGGGAGAGAGAGAGAGAGAGAGAGAGAGAGAGAGAGACATCGACGTGAAAGGGACACATCAAGTGGCCGCCACCCGCACGACCAACCAGGGACAAACTGCAACCGAGGTACGTGCCCTTAGCAGGAACCAAATCCGGGTTTCGGGTTTCTCTGGACTGCAGGCTCATGCTCTGACCTCTGAGCAAAACCGGCCAGGGCAATAACATGTTATTTAGTTTCTATATATTTAAGTTTTCTTTTTTTTTTTTTATTGTAATTGAGTTCTAGTTTCATACACTATGGTCAGAGAAGATGCCTGATATGATTTCAGTATTCTTGAATTTATTAAGTTGTGTCCTTACATGTGGTCTATCTTAGAGAATGTTCCATGTGCTCTTGAAAAGAATGTATATTCTGCTGCTTTGGGAGGAAATGTTCTCTAAATATCAATTAAATACATCTGGTCCAATGTGCCATTTAATATCACTGTTGCATGGTTGATTTTTGGACTGAAAGATCCATCCATTGATGTCAATGGTTTGCTAAAATCCCCAACTATGACTGTATTATTATCAATCTCTCCCTTAATGCCCACCAAGATTTTCTTTATGTATTTAGGTGCTCATATGTTGGGTGCATATATGTTTACAAGGGTTATATCCTCTTGCTGGATTGATCATTTTAGTATTATGTAGTGACCTTCTTTGTCTCTTGTTATGGCCACTGTTTTTAAGTCTATTTTGTCTGATATAAGTACTGCTACTCCAGCTTTTTTTTTCATTTATACTTGTATGAAATATATTTTCCATGCTTTCACTTTCAGTCTGTGTGTATCTTTTGTTCTGAGGTTGGTCTCTTTCAGCATATATATGGGTCATGTTTACTTATCCATTCAGCTACCCTATGTTTTTTGATTGGAGCTTTTACTTTATTCACATTTAAAGTTATCATGGAAACGTACTTATTTATTGCCATTTTATTCTTTTTACCTATGTTACCCTCTCTCTATTTATTTTCTTTTTTCTTCTTAAAGAAGGCCCTTTAACATATCTTGCAATATTGGGTTTTGGTAATAAACTCCTCTAGCTTTTTTTTTTTTTTTTAAGTCTAGGAAGCTCTTTATTTCACCTTCAATTTTAAATAATAGCCATGCTGGATAGAGTAGTCCTGGTTGTAGTTTCCTCCTTTTCATCACTTTGAATATTTCATGCCAATCTCTTCTGACCTGAAGTGTTTCTGTTGAGAAATCAGCTGTCAGTTTTATGGGAGCTCCCTTGTAGTTAACTCCCTCTCTCTCTTGTGGCTTTTTTTTTTAATTTTTAATTTTTTTTTGTTACAGGTGTTTCTCCTTTTTTACCCCATTGGCACCCCCCTTCCCTCCCCCCCCGCCCCATCCCCGGCTTTGTTGTCCATGTCCATTGGTCATGCATACATGAATATAAATTCTGTGGTTTATCTCTTCCCACCCTCCCACCCCCTCTTCTGAGGGATGTCAGTCTGTGCCCTACTTCCATGTTTCTGAGTCTACTGTATTCCTCAGACTGTTATGTTCATTATATTCCGTATATAAGTGAAATCGTGTGGTATTTGTCTTTTTCTGCTTGACTTATTTCACTTAGGATAATACTTTCCAGGTCCCTCCATGTCGTCTCAAAGGATAAGAGATCTTTCTTTCTTCCAGCTGCATAGTCTCTTGTGGCTTTTAAGATTCTCTCTTTGTCTTTAACATTTGCTATTCTAATTATTGTGTATTTGGTGTGGGTCTCTTTGGTTTAATCTTGATTGGGATTCTCTGTGCTTCCTGAACTTGTGTAAATTTTTCTTCACCAGATTTGGGAAGTTTTCAGCCATTATTTCTTCAAACAACTTCTCAATCCTTTGCTCACTCTCTCTTCCTTCTGGTACTCCTGTGATGTGAATGTTGTTATGCTTGATGTTATCCCAGAGGTCCCTTAGACTTTCCTAATTAAAAAAATATATATCTTTTCTTTTTGATGCTCTGCTTGGGTGTTTATGTTTTTGTTAATTTTTTTTTTATAGATCTTAGAGAGAGAGGAAGGGAGAGAGATAGAAACATCGATGAGAGAGAACATTGATTGCCCACCTCCTGCATGTCCCCAACTGGGGATTTGGTCCACAATCTGGGCATGTGCCCTGACCAGGAATCAAACCAGCGACTTCTTGATGCATGAGTAGATACTCAACCACTGAGCCACACCAGCTGGGTGATGGGTGCTTACATTTATCTTGTCCTCTAAATTACTGATTCAATCCTCTGCTTCATCTAACCTGCTATTGATTCCTTCTACTCATTATTTATTTTGGACTGGTTCTTTTCCATGGTTTCTATGTCATTTACATTGCTTACTATCTGTGTTTAAGTTCTCACCAGGTTCATCCATTATTTCCCTAAAGTCCTTGAGCATCCTTATATAACCATTGTTTTAAACTCTGCATCTGGTATCTTGGTTACTTCCATTTCATTTAAACATTTTTCTGGGGATTTTGTTTGTTCTTTTATTTTGGGCATAGCTCTTTGTCTCCCCATTTTGTTTGCCCTTTTGTGTTTGACTCTGTGTGTTAGGCAGATGTGTTATGACTCCCAAGCTTGTTATGAGGGCTTTCTGATGTCAGTAGCTTGTGGGTCTCAGTGGCACAATCTTATAGATCACCTGAACTAGGTGCTCCAGAAATGTTTCTTCTGTGGGTGATGTATCCCCCCTTTTCTAGTTGAATCCTGAGTGCTGTTGACCTATTTATGGGTAAAGTGAACACTTAGGTTGGCTGATTATAAGCATATGCCTCCTTCACCATGTATGAGTCAATGTTTAGGGATTCTCCCCAGAGGTGGAGTTGTTCCCAGCAGGTTCTAGTGCCTTCTGGAATCCTCTTTTGGCTGTGCCTTTTGTGTAGCTAGTTGGGTCAATCTCTGCTGAGTTTTAAAATTCACTACCGGTTGTGTTGGCTCTGAGCCCACTTGAATGGGGTTCCAGTTCAGATTGATATAAGATGTAGTGTGTAACTTGCCTTGGGCTACCTGTCTGGCACTACCATACTATTCACTAATTATGGTTGTGTCTATTGGGCCTGGCTGTGCCAAGGTGTATATTAGGTTCAGTTTCATGCAGCTCTGAGCTAGGGGCAGATCAATAAAAGGTCCAGTTAAATCCTGGTCGTGAGATTGTCCCATAGTTATGTAAAAGGTAGCCATTGAGGGAAACTGGGTAAAGGCTACACAGGACCTCTCTGTAATCTTGTTGCAACCATCTGTGAATGTATAATTCTTTCAAAATAAAAAAAGTTTTTTAAATTATTAAATAAATAAAAGGCCCAAGGTTCTTTGAGGTTGGCGTCCACCTGTTGGTTACTACGCCAGCCCCTGAGGTGGCCTCATCTTCCTCCAGAGCCTTCCAAAGAAAAACTGTAGAGTGGGCCCAAGCTGGACATAACCCACTGCCTCTTTTATATGGTGCAAGCTGGGTAGGGTGAAGCAACAGGGTAGGAATGACAGGGCTAGTGTGTCCTCTGCTTGGGAGCAACATGGTCAGGCACTCAATGGAGAGACTATGGTCCCTACTCCAGAGCCATACCACTTAGTCTCTACTAGAATCTCCAACTCTAGCTCTCCCAGGAGGAATGCACCACCAGTTCAGGTTGGGTGCAGCTAGCTATCCTCACTGCAGCAGCAAGCTCAGCAGGGTGGAGCTACTGTGAGTTGGAAAAACATATCAAGACAGTCTCCCTTGGTGGGGGGGTTGCTGGCCAAGCCTGCAGGTGTGAAGACTGGCCCCTATTCCAAAGCCTCGCAGTTCAGTATCTGTCTGAGGATCTGCTTATAGTTTCTCCAGAGAAAGAGTACACCAAAGGTCCCTGTTGGATGCAACCAATAGTCCTTGCTGCCAGACTCAAGCTTGGAAGGGTGGTGTTACCAGTATTTGGAGGACCAGGTTAGTGCACTCCCCAGGCTAGTGCTGCAAGAATAGGAGTTCCTGACCCTGGGAAGATGGCACCTGAGGGAAGTGTGGGATATTGACTCAGGACCAGGGCCTCAGTAGCTGACCTTCCAGATGTCTCTTTGGGGGCACACCACCTAGGTTTTCTCTTTATGACTCATGTATACCCTGAGTCACCTTCCCTCTTTTGGACCCCAGGTGAATACCTGAGAACAAGCTCCTGCGTGTTGTCCCTTTAGGAGAGCACCTGGGATTCTAGAAGACTCTCTCGTCTTCCTGGAGGACAGAGTCCTCGCTGATTTTCACTGCCCAATGTTATGCAGGCTCCACTTCTAAGCCCTGGTACTTTCTGTTGGGGGTCCCAGTGTGGGTTTGAGATCATACGTTCCTCAGGGGTCACTTTTGGAACTGAGATATCCCCCTGTCTTCTCAGCCACCACACATGGGTGCAGGGGTCAGTCCTCTCCATGTCTCTGCCTTTCTCCATGTAGCTTCTTCTATAAATCTTTGAATATAATAGTCCTGTTCATCTGTCCTTTAGTTGGTTATTTAGGTTGATTGCTCTATAATTTAGCTGTAAATTTGGTTTGGATCTGGGAAGAGATGAGTGTAGCTTCTATTACTCCAAAGTCATCTTGAAAACCTGATCTATATCATTTCTGAAATGAGCTGAATGCTCTACATAGGGTAAATCTCACGTCAAATGTTATTAACATCTAAAGAATGTCTTTTCAATTACTTTAAGAATACCAAGAACCAACGTCTTTTCTTTTTCTAATAGTTAAACTTTGTTCAAGTAGTTTTAGACTCAAGTTTTGAGGATCTAAAAGGGTCTCTATAAAATTGCTGTCTAATTTATTTCACTTTCTATATAAAGATTCACCAGACATATCCCAGAGATGTCATATTTCAGTGCAAAGTTACTCTTGCACTGGTTTCTATGGCATCCGATTGCAAAAAACTTTAATAAAAATATCAACTGTCTATTCTGGTGTTGACTATAAGAATCAGTGTCAGGGAGACTGTATTTGTCTTAAAAAATCTCCATCTGAATATAATACACATATAGTAACACCCCTAATCAGTAAGTCACTATAATACCAGAAACAAATAGATAAGAAGGATACACACAGAATTTCACAATGTTGATGTGCATGTGTGAGAAAGTAAGAGAAAAGAAATTAAGAGATGCCATAATCGTTTCATAATTCAATATTTTTCTAAAAGGTTGAGATGTAACCTTTCTCTTTCCAAGAATGCCACTCAATAGAAATAAAAACTTGCAACCATGTCATTATTTGGTGAAAGGAGAGATACTCAGTCCAGTTCCTAAATGAGTGACTATTTCAGAGGAGATTCCAGATATTAGGTAGAGTAGATCTTCAGGTAGATGAGAGATAATATATTGAAATAATGGGAAATCAGAAGAGCAGTAGAAAAGAAAAAAAGAAGTAGTCATTACATTTTAAGTTAAAATCATATATTTAGAAAGTTACTTGTACATCTGTATCCCCATTCATCCCATAACTCAGACTCCTAAAATACTTTGCAATATTCTGGTATTAAACTAAATTGGTGGGAAGAGCCTAAATACAAGGCAGATATGAACTCTAGGATTTTCGTCACTACCATGTGTGGGGAGATAATAATAATAATAATAATAATAATAATAATAATAATAAACAGGAACCTGTAAGATCTGAACAAAGAGAGGCCATGAAAGATCTGGCTAAGCATTTGAAGTAACATTCCCCCAGCTGGGACTAGAAAAAAAGCACTGCATGTTCTTTCCTTTGGATTGGGTTATTAGATTCCAAGCAGAGTAATACAAAGAAAATGGGATTTTCACTCACACAGATCTGGATTTGAGTGCCAACTCTGTCACTTCATTTGTGATCATGGATAAATTGCCTACCTATTCAAGCCTGTTTTATGATAGGTAAAATTGAAAAGTGACTCACCTCGAGGGGCTGATATGAAAATTAAATAAGATTATATATGTAAGATATCTAGCACAAATCTTGGCCCATATTAAATATGAATATGTGATATCTAAAATTTTGTAATTAATGCTATTTATTATACTATTTTATCATGCATGCTACAATTTTGAATTAATGTTATCCTTTGTTGCCCCTAGACCACTTGGTAAATCCCTGTACATCTGACAATTGCTCAATCACTACATGTGAATAAATGAGCCTCAGTTAGACAGAAAAGTCATATATATAAATTAAAGATCCTCATATGCTTGTGACCATGAAAAAATCCAAGTCCAACTTGGTAGTCAAATTTTTCTTATAGCATGTAAGTTCCAAACCATTATAGAATAATTGAGAACAAAGGGTTTGGATCCAAACTATCTGGGTTCAAATCCCATCTTTGCAATTTATTAAAACTGTGAACTGAGACATAGTTCCCTCTTCTGTAATACCGGAGTAGAAACAGAGGATCTTATAAGATTGTTGGGATGATTAAGTGAGGCAATAAAAGTATCTATGAGTTAATCTAGAACAGTGCTTGGCATTTATGAAGCACCGTTGAAGTATTAGCTCATTAAAATTAGTGACTAATATTAAATACAATCAATATTTAACTAAAAACATTCCCTCTTTTTTGTAATGTATTTATTTGTTTTTTAGAGAGAGAGGAAGAGAGAGAGAGATAGAGACATCAATGTGAGAGAGGTACATCAATCAGCCCCCTCCTGCACGCCCCCTACTGGGGATTGAGCCCACAACCCAGGCATGTGCTCTGACCGGGCATAACTCTCAATCCACTGAGACACACTGGCCAGAAAAAAAAATATTCCCTCTTTAATAGTACATGCAATCATATACAATTCAAGTATAAAAGTTTGAACATAGCTGAATGTATGAAAGACTAGATTCAAACACCTTCCCGAGCCTGTAATTAACTGGTTTCATGATCCTGAGTGAATTATGAAGCCTTAATGCATGTTCTCATCAGTTAAATGTGGGCATGGGCTAGATTTTGTTGGTATTCCATCCCGTCTCTGCTGTGATAACATTCCCTGATTTTTACTGCATCTTGTTGGACCATTTATTTTCCTCTGGGAGTACAGCTTCAGTTCTATAAAAGAATTCAGTTGGAAAAAAAAAAAAAAAAACTTGTGCAGAGAACTCCATTTTGCTATCAACTTTCTAGTATCAAGCTTATTTCATACACAATAAGGCAGAACTACTGTAAAACATACAGAGGCTATTTCTTTCTAAGACCCCTTCACATTTACCATTGCCATTGGAATTGAACTCAGAAAACTGTAAAGTAGCAAGGAGATGTGTGAAAGAGCCCTTTTCAGCTCTCAGCATTTCAGTGAGCTCTCTGCTTCCACCACTCATGGTTTCAAGACTTTTGTCATACCACACCTGCCTGCTCTGTTTCCTTTTTATAAAATTTTTTTATTGATTTTAGAAAGAGAGGAAGGGAGAGGGAGAGAGAGATAGAAACAACAATGAGAGTGAACATCAATCAGCCGCCCCCTGCACGTCCCCCACTGGGGACTGGGCCCACAACACGGGCACCTGCCCTGACCAGGAGTCAAACCAGGGACCTCCCAGTGCATGGGTCGATGCTAAACCACTGAACAACACTGGCTGGGCCCTTTCTATTTCCTTTTTTTTTGCACCCAACCCCTTTCTTCCACAAGTCACCACAGATGATGTGATGCATGTGGAGATCATTTAAAACTGGGATGATAACATCACAGAAGATTTGAATGATAAAAGACTTCAGCAATAATTCTACATCAACTCATTTTTAAAATGAGGGAAATGAGGCAAAAAGATGTCCTTTAACATGTTTAAAAGGATGCAGATAATTAGAGATAGAGCCAGGACCAGAAACTAGGCCTCTTGTATCCTAAACCACCATTTATGCAATTGTATCATGATGCTATTTGTGTGAAGAATTGCTTAATTCAGCACAAAAGGGAGTTCCCTAAATTAATTACTTACCTCGTTTGATGTCATTATACAATATGTCTGCCTTAAGACTATGTCCCTGTATCTTATGACTACTAGCTTCTATTTACATAGGAATCATCCCCTTTAGCTTAACTCCTAACCCCCAAATGCAAAATATTCCTACACTGCAACTGCACACAAAGTTTCATGGGTACTCACACTATGTGACAATGCCAAATAAGTTCTGGATGAGTGATTGAGAGCTTGTTCCTAATCCCTCAATTTAGGAATTTGGAATTGGGCCTGAAAACTTGTACCACTTGACAGAAAAAATAAGTAAATGTGTTCTACATTTGTGGAGTATAGTGTCACATAAACATTATATGGTTATTAGCTCATAGCCAATGATTAGTGGCTCACAGAAAGAAGTTTAGAAATGTTAGCAATTTTGTGACTTCAGCATTTCTTATAATCTGCAGTTACATTCTGGAATTTGCTTTATGTATTAGTATCACAGGGCATTAGTTTTAGTTGAGGAAAATTCCATCATCTCATATTTGAATTTAATAACTCATACGTGTATTTATTTTTATAAACAATTTCTAGTCCTCAAATTGATTCAAAGTACACACTGTATCATCGGGTTAATTTCCTTTAATTCTATAGGTAAAAGTTTAGTGTCAAAGTAAAAAAACAGAAAAATATTTAATCTATTCTTCTGAATTGTTTGTTTTTATGGGCAGACATCGCTTAAAAAATTATATATTTACACACCCATATATCACTATGTGGCAGAAGGAATAACCCCCCCTCCCAAAAGTGGTCCACATTCTAATCCCCCAAATTTGTGAATATGTTAGATTACGTGGTAAAGAGGAATTAAGATTACAAATGGAATGAATACTGCTAATCAGATGACCTAAAAATAAGAAGATTTCCCTGGATTATCCAGGTGGGTCCACTGGAATCATAAGGACCTTTATATGGGGAAGAAGGTAGAAGAAGAAGAGGGTGATATGCCTACTGAAGAATGGTCAGAAAGATAAAATGTTACTGGTTTTGGAGATCATAAAAGAGGGGCATGAGCCATGAAGTGTAGACAAAATGAAAAAGACAAAGAAATGGATTCTTCCCTGAAACCTCCAGAAAAAAAAATGCAATAAAAGTTTTAACCCCAGAAGCATAAAATAATAAAAGTGTGTTATTTTAAACCACTACATTTTTGATAATTTGTTTCAGCAGCAAATGGAACATAAGGCACACTATGTATTTTTTAAAATTACCTTAGAAAATTTGAAATTTAATGTGCTGTAATATTTAAGGTCTTTGTGTAAACAATTAACTGTATTTTTAAATTATTTTAATATAGTTATAACAATTTTGTATCACACAAGGAATCAGGACTAATGACAAGGAAAATAACTATTCCACCTTCTGCAACAGAGATCAGACTACACAAGATACATTCTAAATAGATTACTATGAATAAGACTGTAGAATTTTAACATAGACCAAGAATAAATATGTTTTCTATCAATATTTCCATTTTTCCTAGATTGAAAGGCCTATATAGTATGTAAATCTTATTTTTAAAGATTGCCATCTTTTTTAATGAAAGCATTGTAAAATATAGAGAAATACAGAAAAGTTAGTCTATATTTAGATTTCTTAAACTCCTATTATATCACAATTTGCAGTACTAATTCAGTGTTCATTAAGAGGTCATTGATAATAAAAAAAGGAAGGGATTATGTATTCTTTTTGTTTTGAAAATAGAGTTCTAGGCCATGTCCTAATAAGATTCTACTACTGGCCCTGGCTGGTTTGGCTCAGCAGTTAGAGCGTTGGCCCGTGGACCAGAGGGTCCTGGTTCAGTTCCCGCCAAGAGCATGTACCTCCATTGCAGCTTGTCCCCGGCCCCAGTTGGGGTACTGTGGGTGGCAACCACTCGATGTGTCTCTCTCACATCGATGGTTCTCTTTCTAGCTTCCTTCCTCTTTCCCTCCTGCTCTATCTGAAGATAAATGCAAAAATGTCCTTGGGGGAGGATTTAGAAAAAAATGACTACTACTGTAGACAACCGAATCTGCCTCTGACTACACTGACAATTTGTTCTCCAGACTACACATGCCCACACCCACCCTCTATAGTTGATGCCACACGTGCCAACACCTGTAGTCTATTGATTATTATAGGTGATTTGAACAATTTTGAGTCACTGAGGATATCAATAAAATTATTTTTTTAACCTTCCAAACCAAATTGTGTGATCAAATTGGGTCTTGGTGATCTATAATGGCTAGAAAGAAATTGAGACAAGTTAGGAACAAAGAAACCATGTGAGAAGCTGTTGTCATGTATAACAAGAGGGTGATTCCTAGATTCACATGTGATCAAATAAACAGTAAAGCAAGGATGGGCTTAAGAAATAGCATATTGAGAGAAATTATACCATTGTGAGGTTGAGAGAAAACAATATCAATCAGTGACAGAACTGTGTCAATATGACTCGAGGTAACAGGCCTATGGAGCCAAAATTATAATTATTAACAGGTGGGGAGGAAAAACAAATAGAAACTCAGAAGAATATGATTAAATATGTCAAAAATATTGTATTACCTAAAACTTTCAACCAAAATCATCCACTCTAATTTCTTGAACACCCGCTACATGGTATAACAAATCCAAGTGATATTTAGATAGCCAGATAATCTACCTTCTCCCACATATGAGGAAACATTAGCAAAGAGGAAAGAAAGGCCATTTTTAAATTCTGTAATCATCATTCAGCTTGAGAATAGCAGAAGCAGGTGTGTAGGTCTTTCTCTAATACTCATGAGCAATAGGGATCTAATGCACTGAGAAAACACAGCTTGCTGCCAAATATGGTGCAGTTTGCTTTTGCACTCTTTTCCATTTTCAACAATAAGGACGGCTCCACATCATAGCTATTGAGTTTATTCATCTGTTCTCATATCATTTTCTCCACAGTTTCCCCATAAGTTTCTATTGTGCCAACATGCACAGAATTGATTACATTCTTTTTCAGTCTGTGTTTGAAACTTGCAATCAAATTATTACATGCAATTAAAAATGCCTGAATAGATTCTTCTTAATAATACCTCTCTACATACCACTCCCATCTTCACACTTTGGTCATTTCCTGCCCCACCCTATTCCGGGTTTCTCTAATGCTAGTTTAGAATAAAGTAAATTTATGTATATACTTTATCACCATTGCCAGTCTAACACATTTGTTCTACAGTAGCTAACAACCACAAATCATGAAATGAGAGGTGTTGGCTGTAAAGACATGTTATTATGCAAAATAGTAATATTCGAGGCCCTTAGTATGTGAACACTAGAGGCCCTAAATAAGTACCTATGACTGCTTCTAAAAGTTCAATATTGAAAATATTTGCAAGTCAAACTCACATTATAAACATTACATTAATAAAATTACTTATCCATTTGTCTTTTTGAGAATATAAATAATTTGTGCCATGTGCAAAGCATGGAGTGTTTTATAACTGCATACAAACTGGGGTCCCACTTTGACATATACAGGTATACTCTGATCAAGGCATGTGGCATTAAATAGCTAAAATCACTAACTATGCTTGCTGCTCTTTAATGATTGGGTGTTGTATTTAATTAATGCTCTTTTCCCATTAGCAGAGCCTAGGGTGTCTATAAACCTACCTTAAGTGCAAGAAGAATGAGTATTTTTCCTGCAAGACTGACAGAACTCTATCTGATAGGGGTACTGGTGGATTATTAAATAAGCAGAAATTCTAAATTAGGTTATGCTGGTTTTGACAGTTTCTGCAAACTGACATTTTCATTTGCTCAGTTTCTCGGAACAACCCATCATGCAGATATATTACTTGTTGAAACCTCATAAAAACTCTGTTGTTGTTGTTTTTCTGGGCTATGTGCATGAATTTCTAATGAACTTGGCTCTAGGAGAAAAGCAAGTTCTCACCCATGACTGCAAGGGATGGTTTTATTTTACTAAATGCCAATTTAACAATATCAATGCATTAAAGATGTGTTTATTTCTAAAGCTGGATGTATATGGTACTGAAATAGTGATCTTGAAATGGAAAATAATTGATAAACGGAAGGAATAAAACCCTAAGAGAGTTTGATATTTGCTGCTTAGACTTGCAATTTATCTTTTTGGTGTAAGTCAGTAGTGGCAAACACAAAATGTAGTCATTCTAAGCTAACTAGAATAGAACTCAATAATATTGTTGAAAATCTCACAGAATTGTCACTCCCCCCAATTCAACATATAGTGTGACTCTGGTAATATATACCATTCCCTTGCTCCATGAAGAGTTGCGGAAGAGTTCTTTACTTTCAAGTCTGAAAATTAAAGTATTTGAATAATTTGTAAGAAAGACTACACTCACAAATATAGTTTTATTTCAATCAAAACTTTGGATTATAGTTCCACAATAAAGTGTTATCTCCATACAGAAGCATGTTTATTAAAAAATAGCTACCCAAACACTTAAAAAAAAAATAGGGCATTCTCAGTCAACTGATTTTGCTACAGAATGGTAGACAAATTATCTGACCAATATTTCCACTGATATGTCTGGTGTTTAGTGCTGCTTAAACACATTAATAGAACACAGAAATCTTGCTGCTCAACATTATGTTCAATGAGGCATCGGGATGATTCACCAACTGACTTTCAAACACAATCTGGTGGAAATGCAGCTGGCTAAAGCATAAATTTGGCCATACCTCCGGGAGAAAAGAGAGTACCATTTTCAACATCAGTTCATTAAATCATAGTCTGCCTAACACATGTGATTCCTTATGCCACAACATTCCAGATATTTTAACTAAATAAGTGATGTAAGAAGCACTATATTTGCCTTTTTATGAATTGTATCTATGATCTATTCAATGGCAAGAAGTGGGACTCATTTGGTAAGATTTAGTAAGTTGCTTCTTTTTTTATCAGTTTTCCTATTTATATGTGTTTTTGACATAATTTGTTAATTCTCACCCCTAACACTGATACATACACTCCTAAAAATGGCATTTAAATAGTGCTTGTTTTATATGTGACAATTCTAGAAGGCATTTATATATTTACTTTTACTCTTATTTTTTCAAGAATAAATGTAAAGGTAACTTACATATAGAGCAGGAAAACATAAATTAGAAATTGGTAAGGGAAAAAAAAGAAATACAGGAATACAGATAGAAAATAAGGTTGGAACTACAGCAAGTACAGATTTTTTTTCAAGTAGCAGGTAATGGAAAGATGAAAGCCTAGTCAGATGAACACAACAACAACACATGGATTATCCAAGAGCCACACAAATAATTTTAATAAGAGAAAAAGTTGTCTGTGGGTCTTCAAAATATTATTAAAAACATTTATCAGTCCAGCTGGTGTGGCTCAGTGGATTGAGCATCATCCCATGCACCAAGAAGTCACTGGTTCAATTCCTGGCAAGAGCATATGCCTGAGGTCTCAGTACCCAGTGGAGGGCATGCAGGAGGCAGCTGATCAATGTTTATCTCTCTTCAATGTTTCTATCTCTCTCTCCCTCTCCCTTCTTCTCTTTTTAAAAAACCAATAAAAATATATTTTTTAAAAAATTATCAAATCATCCATATAGAAAATGACCTCACTGTCTAATTTTTGGCTGTTGTTCAATGTGACTGATTTGTTGGGAGATAGAATCAAGACAAATTCTCTAGCTATATATTAAAATTATTCCCATTGCACATATAGCTAAACTAAACTGTGAAGAAACTTTCTCAAAGTCCTATAGCCAGTTCAGATACTGAAACTGACCCAGTATCCATGCATTTTACTCTACATCATGCTGCAAATGCAGAAGACACAAGGGTGCCTACTTCATATGGCTGGAGGACAGAAGGGAAATATAAATAGTAGAGGGCCTCCAATTTTATAAGCATAACCAACATTTATTTATCTATTGCCCGCACTGTGAAAATATGTTGAACTTGTCTTGTTTAATTTTCACAATAGTTTGGAGTGGTAATAATTATTATTTATCATGTTTTATAAATGAGAGAATGTTTAGTGAGGTAATGCAACTTACAAGTCATAAAGTTAGGAAGTGTTGAGCTGGCATTTGAACCCGAGGTCTTTAACTGCAGAATCCATATACATACTTAAGCATTTTATTATGCAGCCTTCTTATATCAGAAGGATGTCTCTGTTCTCTGTATCCATGAGTCTGTCTCCACTTCATTTGTTTATTTCCACATATAAGTGAAATCATATGCTGTCAGAGGGTAGAGGGTTGGGGATTGGGTGAGGAAGGCTGAAGGGATTAAGCAAAGAAAAAAAAAGACTCATGAACACAGACAACAATATGACATTACCAGAGAAAAAGGGGGTGGGGAAGGTAAAGCGGAGATAAATGGTGATGAAAGACTTGACTTGGGGTGGTAAACACACAATACAATATACAAATGATGTGTTGTAGAATTGTGTACCTGAAGCCTATATAATTGTATTAACCAGTGTCACCTCAATAAATTCAACAATTAAAAGGATGTCCCTCTGTTAGAAATGGGGGACCAGAAAAGGTTTTGGTGTATGGAAAGGTGGATAGATGATATTCATTCATTCAGTCCTGTAGTCAGTATTTCTAACCTGCATACAATAGGCTGGCATTCTTCTAAAATGAAATATTCTTATAAGATGCATACAATATGCTACTATTCTTCTAGTGATGAAGCTTTGAACAAGACAAACATCCTTTTCTGTTTTTAAGGAAGATCACCCTGGCTACAATGTGTAGATGGATGAGATAAGAAAATTTAGTTTAAAGGTTATTATACTGATCCAAAGCAAAAGATAATGATGACCTGTATCAGTTATCTATTGCTGCATAGCAAATAACCAAAAATGTCATGGCTTAAAACAAAATAAAATTTATTATCTAACAGTTTATTTGGGTCAGGAGTGCAGGTGTGGTTGAACTGGGTCCCGTGCTCTGGGTCTCACAAGGTCTCATCAAGGTGTTGGCTGAGGTGCATTCTTTTATAGAGTTTGGGTCCTCTTCCAAGCTCACATGGTTGTTGGCAGCATTCAGTTCCCTGTGGTCTTAGCTATCTGTTTTCCTGTTGGCTATCAACCAGAGAGTACTCTCAGCTCCTAGAGGCCACTTCAGGTTCTTTATTACATGGCCCTCTCACAACATGGCTGCTGACTTCATGAAAGAGTACTTCCTGCCCTGGCCTGTTTGGCTCAGCGGTTGAGTGTAGGCCTGTGGACCAGAGAGGTCCGGGTTCGGTTCCCGCTAGGGGCATGTACCACCAAAAAAAAAAAAAAGGAGTACTTCCTTTCCAGCAGCAGAATATCTTTCTTGAGGAAGGGCCCAGTCCCTCACTATTTTACAGTGTTCTCCTAATTAAGTCAGGTCCACCCGGAATAACATCTATTTTTAAAATGAAATTTATTGGAGTGACACTGGTTAATAAGATTACATAGGTTTCAAGTGTACATTCTACAATACATGATCTGTATATTGCATTGTGTGCCCACCATCCAAAGTCAAATCATCTTCTGTCACCACATATTTTACCTTCTTTACCCTTTACTACCCCCTCACCCACCTTCCTTCCAGTAACCTCTAAACTGTTGTCTGTGTCTATGAGTTTTTGTTTGTTTTTCTTGTTTGTTCATTTGTTACTTTCAGTTTTATACTCCATATATGAGTGAAAGAATAATCTCCATTTTGATAAGCTCAAAATTAACTGATTTGAGATATTAACTATGTATGCAAAATCCCCTTCCCTTTTGCCCGTAGGATGTGCCTCAGTCAAGAGGGTAGCATCCATCATATTTACAGTCTTTAAAATTCTCAAGGGGAGGAGATTATACAGCAGCCTTGCCTTCTACAGGATCTGTCCTCATAATCCCTATATAGCAGAGTGCAGAGTATCCCAAATGAATGATGTCAGAAGATTTTAAAATTAGAACTAACAGGAAAAAAGGAGGAAGGAGAATTAGAAAGAAGGAAGATTAAAGAGGACTAGAATCTTTTCTTGTAAGTATTATAAAAACCTTTAACTGAAATAGAGAGGTAAAACAGCAGAGGTGAAAGGATTGCTAATTTCATGTGGGGCATGTGAGGTGGTAGAGGAATATCAGGAAGTGATGCCCAGAAGGCATTTGGAAATCTGGATGCTGGAGGAGAGAGGGGGAAAAATAGCATTGGGGAGAAAACCTGGAAGTTACTTGAATAGCAGTCAGCTATAGGTGGATCAGATCCCTGAAGTTTGACTACAGGGGAAGGAGAAATGGCCCATGGAGAACTTGATAGCATGTAAACTGTGATAGAATATTTTCAATGTAATTTAAAATGTTAAACTTTTCAAATGCTTTCTGTAAAAATATAGCTAAATTAAATGTGGGCTTGGAAAAATGAATGTCTTGAGCATCTCGCTCTCCTATAAGTTTGTATTTCTCTCTATGTGTAAAAGATAAAAACTGTCACTCAAATGTCCAACTCATTTGATTGTATTTTAAAAGTAACATGCACAAAAGCAGGAGGATGTTCATATGAAAGATGAATAATCTGGTGGTTATAAATGATTTGGTAAGTAGCATGATGTATATTTTTGGCAGTGACCTAAGCACCCCAATGCATTTGTTATAGACTGTTAAAAATTCCAAAATAGATAGAAGGGCAATGTCTTAGACTGTGAATCTGTCACACTATGTCTGTATTCTCTAATTGCACAAACTATTTTTACATCCTTAAATCCCTCCTTTATTGAAATTAAAGAAATTTTAAAAATACGTTTTAGTTACTTACATACATTTATGTCCCTACAAACAGAGTGTTTTATTTAATGAAAAAAATCATCTTATTTACTTCTGTATTCATGTTTCATAAAAATAATTAGAACTACATAACATATAAGCTTTTATTTATAAAATAATTAGAAATTTATTTTTTTAAAAAAGCAAAAACGTAAAATATTTAAAAATCATTAAAATTTAATATAAACATAAAATCAAGTGTATAAGCACACATATTTAATGTATATATTTATACTTATTTAGATATATTTATTTAACTCTATATGCTGATTAAACCCATAAGGCAAAGACCTTAGGACAAGATGCAACAGGCCTACATGCTCATCCACTAGGTGGCTCCCTTACAATTCTAACTTGTAATCTTGTAGTTCTAAGGAAAACTCAAAATTCACTCAAAACATATTAGGTCCAATCTTAACATTTGCTTCTAATGGCACTCATAGCTGCACTATTGACCCAAATAGAGAGACACTGAAAACATCTTATGGTAAACTAGAAGAATCATGTCTTGTATATCTTTATTATTTAGCAAAGAGTTAGAAAATGACTACAGGGTATAGGACAATATTTTTAAACATGAGATCAGTAGAATCACATGGAGCAAATAGCTGGGAGGAGGTTATTAATAATGTGGAGTATGGATATCCATGTCATAGCTACTGGACCAGAATCACCCAGGGTGAGAAACAGTACTCTGTATTGTTAACAACTTTGTGTGCAAAGCTCGAGGATGACAGTGTTAAAAAGTACTTCATGCCCTGGCTGGTTTGGCTCAGCAGTTAGAGCATCGGCCTGCGGTCCGGAGAGACCCGGGTTCGGTTCCCTCTAAGGGCACGAACCTCGGTTGCAGTTTGTCCCCGGCCCTGGTTGGTTGTGCGGGTGGCGACCACTCGATGTGTCCCTTTCACATCGATATTTCTCTCTCTCTCTTCCTCTCTCTCCCTCCCACTCTACCTGAACAAAAAAATGGAAAAATGTCCTCGGGTGAGGATGATAAAAAAAAAAAAAAAACTTTATAAGAGCTGATAAAAAAGGAGAAAGAACTTATGGATATAAACAACGGTGTGGTGATTGCCTGAGGGGGTAGGGTGGTGGGAAGTGGAGGAGGGTATGGGGGGATAAATGGTGATGGAAAGAGACTTGACTTGGGATGGTGAACACACAATACAGTGTACAGATGATGTGTTGTATAATTGTGCACCTAGAGCCTGTATCATTTTGTTATCCAGTGTCACCCCAATAAATTCAATTAAAAAAAGTGGCTAAAAATCTTTTTTTTTTCAAAAGACACATTTGGCTTTGACTCTTCCTGTGAGATTGTACGAGCTGATTTAATATACTTGTCTAATTCAATTAATAATTTTAACTCCAAAGATAGAAAATACAACCCAAAGATCTGCTAAGAGATTAGCATCATATAATTTTGGAGTAGTAGGACTTTAGAAATCAATGAGTCCATTGTTTCTTTACTCTGGCTGCATATTAGAATAACTCGGGGATCTTTAAATATCTGCCAATACCCTAGTTTCCCTTCCAGGGTTTCCTTTTTGTGATTAGTCTGGAATGAGGGATGAGTATTGTTATATTTCAAAAATTTCCCCAATTATTTTAATGTGAAACTGAGGTTGAGAACTGTTGATTCAGAAAAAGCTCTCCATTTTATATATGAAGAACTGTGGTCACAAATAATTTCAGCATCTTACCATAAAATATACAAGTTGTCAGTAAAGTTAGGACCATGATACAGGTCCTCTCACTTGCAGGATATACCTGTTGCCACAATTCATATCTACTCAGAAATAGGTGGAGTCTTTTGTATCCCTAAAAGGTCCTACAAAGTATGATAATAGTACTTCTAGAAATAAAATGTGTTCAAATATATTTTTTAATATATTGCATATATGGGACATCACACTACAAAAGCATGTGGCTATGTCATCCTTTCTTTGCAATGTTTGAGAGGAAATTTAAGTCAATGTCTTAACAGTTCAGAGCAGATAACAGACAAGTAATCTGTTCACCACAAAGCAGTTTTTAGTAGGTCCTGATACTGAATGAGATAGATGGAAGACAGGTGTCCACTGGGCCTACATCAAACAAACACTAAAAAGAGGACATATCATGCCCAATATCAATTTAGAGGACACCAAGGGGCAGGGTTATCCTTTAACTGAAATGGATGCAAATTCATTAGCAAGATAAAAAAACTACCTACCAAAACAACCTCAAACACTCAAGGAAGGGAAATGGGAGAACAACCAAAAGACACCACAAAGCATTGTTGTAAACAAAATCAATTTTATGATTTCACTCAGTCCTTAATTTGCCAAAATGTTCAAACTAAAGCCAATATACAAGCTTTAGCAAACTCAGTGGGATGGGTATATATTGTAAGAACTGGTTGCTCCAGAGACATAGAGGTAGGGTACAGACTGACAAACCCCAGATGAGGGGGTGTTGGGGGGAAGAGGTAAACCGCAGAACTTATATGCATGTATGCATGACCAATGGACATAGACAACAAAGCTGGGGAAGGGGTGGGGGGGATGGTTACAAACTGCCGAGCAATGTAGGATAAGAGCATTTGCATGGCTATACTCTCACCCACAGAGAAGATGTTCCTCATTTTGAAGGTCAAGTCATATATCACTGGTGCAATGTCAGAAAACATGCATTGCCTCTGCCTATGTTGTGCCAGGTCAGTGAGAAAATAAACAAAAGCAACTGCACAGAGAAGTTACCCAGTCAACTGCTCCATCCTCCCTCTCAACCATTCCATCTGCAAAGTAATAGCCAAAGGGAAAAAGTCAGGCAGCAAAATTCAAGTCTTTTGCTTAAGACACCAGTACTTCTAATATCTTCTAGCAGAAAATTCTATTTTTTTTCTGATAAATACAGGACAGACTGAACTGGTAATACTAGATTATTTACAACAGATCTCTTAAAAATGTCACTGGAAATTTACAAGCCTCTGCCTATGTCTATTTCAGACTGCCATGAGTTAGAGGCTTTCAGATTCCTTCTGTTACCAAAGGTCTCACATGTCAGTCACCAGACTGATCAGGTCCCACTAGCCATTGGGCTGTCATCTCAGCAAATTCTGACTTTGAACTTCAGTCACTAGCTTTGCCTGTGGAGTATCACTGCTAAATTAGAATTAAAACCTGAGTGGTTGAAGAATGGCTTTTCCTACTGGTCAGTCACTTCCTGTTAACAATTTTAGTATGAATCAGTTGATTAGATTAACTTGTAGTCATTTGATAAAATTAGAAAAAAGCCTTGGCACGCCTGGAGATCCAAAAGAGAATGGGATGTAGATTTTCAAGTTTCCAGCAGTGTAAAGAGAGGTGTGGAGGTACATGAAGCTGACTAAAAAGTCCTGGTTGCCAAAGAGACAACAACATATATTTCTTAAGAAGAACATGATAGAACACCTATGGGACCACATTAAAGGGAGTGGGCTTGAAAATAGGTTTTGATAATGTGGGAAGACGATGGCCTGGGGATGCTAAAGTCACATTATCTAATTAAGGGTGCTAACTTTTCTATAGGATTCAAAATAAACATTCAAACCATATTAATCTTCAATGTAATCTGAAGCTCCTAATTTAAAACCACTATATACACACTCAGTTCTAAACCCTTTCACACATATTTTCTCATTTTTAATGGTTGGCTTCATTTCATTTCCTTAACACAGACTTACTGTATATAGACATACTTTGAAATCCACAGATGAGGCTGTCTTTATTTGAAATGAAGGTCTACCCTCTCCAAGACATTACCGCCAGTAACTTCATAACAAATCAATCTCATGAGAAATAAATGGGTGAATTATATGTCCATTATAAATTTCTTCTGATGGGTTGAGTCACCTAGCACGAAGGCAAAAATGTTTCAAACAACCATACAATGTTATATTCAATGCCATGTCAGACAGTGGCCATGGATGTTCAATAAATAGCAGTGGGCTGTGACCGACCCTGTTCCACAGCTTCAGAGTACTGAAAATGTAATAAACAAAGTCAGTAAAGAAAAATGTTTGGATTGCTCTTTCCCACTAATATAAAATACTCTAGATTATTCTATTTAATGCATATGCTGAAGAGCAGTAGTAATTTAAAAATAATTGCTATAATTGAGAACATCTTCCTCAACAAGTAAAGCTGTTCCATTGTCAGCAAGGCATGGACTTTCAAGACAGCAAGCAGTGTGAATGGAAATGATCTGATTAAGGAAAAGATTCATAAATGTGCAGAGGATAATTACATAGAGACCTTTCTCTCCACACCTTCAATAAGATGAACTTTAAAATTTTTGTATTAAAAAGTTGCTTTTCTCTTTTCCATCAAGTGGTATAGTGGTTTTAGTGGTGAAATACATTTGAGATAGAATGCATTTTATTAAAAATCTTAAATAAATCACAGGTACCTTTCCTCAATGCAGACTTTAGAGAATTAAAAATCAATTTTATCCGACTTCCGGTCAAGATGGTGGCGTAGGTAAACGTGGTACTCACCTCCTCCCACAACCACATCAAAATTACAACTAAACTACAGAACAAACATCATTCATAGCCACCTGAACTTGAGCTGAGTGGAAGTCCTACAACTATAAAATTAAAGGAGCCTCATCGAGACTGGCAGAAGGGGTGGAGGGGCAGAGGCAAGGACGGGCTGGTCCCACACCCATGGGTGGCAGATAAAAACCAAGTGGATCCCTTGGCTAGGAAGGTCCTCTCGGAGGAGCGAGGAGTCCTCGTCCCGCAACAGGCTCCCAGCTCAGGGTTCCAGTTCCAGGAACAGAAGTCCCTATGACTTGTGGCTATAAAACCAGCAGGAACTGAGGCTGAGGGAGGCTGAGGCTTCTAGAGACCCAGGCAGCTCCTCTTAAAGAGCCCGCACACAGACTTACTCATATTTGTTCTTGCTGAGCTCCAGCCTGGATGGGAGGCAGCTTAAAAGGCACCACAGACATATGGGGAAGAACTGAGTTGTTTGTCATTGTGATGAGAGTTGAAGAGGCAGCTTTCTCCCAGACATACGTGCTGGTGGAGACCTTTGTTCCTTTGGTGAGCCCTTCGCCAACAAGGCCAGCAGACCTGCACCATATCTGGGACTCCAGCAACCTGGCTCACACTGTTTGCTCCACCCTGGTGATTCCCTGAGGTCATACCCCACCCAACTCTTGGGCCTTCCCAAGCTGTTTCCAGTGGCTTTACCACAGAATTGGCCTGTTTTGGCTCCTGTTTCAGATTTTCCTAAATTATCTCAAACAAGCAGCATCTGGCCACAGCAAGCACCATACCTCTCGCTAAGTGGCCCCTGGCCTGGCACTAGAAGCAGCCAGCCTTGGTTCACAGATGGGCTTTGCCTGGGCATCTCCAAGCCCAGCACAAAAATCAGCCATCAGTAGATTGCTTTGTAGCTTATGCGTGGTAGTCCTGGGTAGAACATAGTCAGTGGCTGCCCTTGCCCCAGAGCCAGCACACCCAGTGGACAGCTTCAGACCACGTTGAAGCACCAGCACCCAACCACCTCCACAAGTGACACACTCAAGGAATGAACTCAGTGGATACCAGAGCCCTCCTGAAGTAAATCCTTCTCTGTGTGGTGGGCCCCTGCACAGCTGATCATCCGACATAGTCAGAGGTCAGTGGTCAGTGGACACAGCCAGTCCTTGCAGCTGATCAGCCTGAAAAAAACCCTCCCATTAATGTGCCAACGGCAATCAAGTCTCAATTACAACAGAAGGGTATAAAGTTCACATGAGGGGTACACCCTGAGGGCCTAGCTGGGTGATCAGGAAGGCTGTGCCACTGGACCCTACAGGACACCTACTACAACAGGTCACCCTAGGAAACCAAGGAGACAGAGTAACTTAACCTAATACATAGAAACAAACACAGGGAGGCAGCAAAAATGAGGAGATAAAGAAACATGTTCCAAATGAAAGAACAGAACAATCCAGGAAAAGAACTAAATCAAACGGGAATAAGCAATCTAACAGATTCAGAGTTCAAAACACTGCTTATAAGGATGCTCAGTGAACTTAGCTTAGAATTTTAGGGAACTTAGTGAGGACCTCAAGAGCATAATAAAGGACCAGTCAGAAATGAAGGAGGCACTAACTGAAATAAAGAATAATTTACAGGGAATCAATAGTAGAGTAGGTGAAGCCAAGAAGTAAGCCATTGATTTGGAATATAAGGAAGCAGAAAGCACCCAATCAGAACAGCAAAAGGAAAAAAAGAATATAAAAAAAAGAGGATAGTATGAGGAGCCTGTGGGACAATTTCAAGCGTACCAACATTTGTATCATGTGAGTGCCAGAAGAAGAAGAGAGAGAGCAAGAAATTGAAAACCTATTTGAAAAAATATTGACAAAAAAACTTCCCTAACTTGGTGAAGGAAACAGATATACAAGTCAAGGAAACAAAGAGAGTCCAAACAAGAAGAATCCAAAGGGGTCCACACCAAGACACATCATCATCAAAATGCCAAAGGTTAAAGACAAAGAGAGAATCTTAAAAGCAGCAAGGGAAAAGCAGTTAGATATTTACAACAGAGCTCCCATAAGGCTGTCAGACAATTTCTCAAAAGAAACTTTGCAGACCACAAGGCAGTGGCAAGAAATATTTATTTATTTATTTATTTATTTATTTATTTAATTTTTTATTTTTATTTTTTTTACCCCATTGGCACCCCCCATCTCCATCCCCCCGCCCCGTCCCCAGCTTTGTTGTCCATGTCCATTGGTTATGCATACATGCATATGAGTTCTGTGGCTTATCTCTTCCCACCGCCTCTTCTGAGGGATGTTAGTCTGTGCCCTACTTCCATGTTTCTGGGTCTACTGTAATCCTCAGACTGTTATGTTCATTATATTCCATATATAAGTGAGATCATGTGGTATTTGCCTTTTTCTACTTGGCTTATTTCACTTAGGATAATACTTCCCAGGTCCCTCCATGTCATCTCAAAGGATAAGAGATCTTTCTTTCTTACAGCTGCATACTACTCCATTGTGTATATGTACCACTGCTTTTTTATCCATTCGTCTACTGATGGACACTTAGGCTGTTTCCAGATCTTAGCTATTGAAAATAGTGCTGCTACGAACATGGGGGTACATTTATTCTTTCTGATGGGGATTTCAGGCTTCTTAGAGTATATTCCTAGAAGTGGGATCACTGGGTCAAATGGAAGGTCAATTTTTAATTTTTTGAGGTAACACCATAGTGTTTTCCATACTGGCTGCACTAGTCTGCATTCCCACCAGCAGTGTACTAGAGTCCCCTTTTCTCCACACCCTCGCCAACACTTGTTGTTTGATGATTTGTTGATGGTGGCCATTCTGACAGGTGTGAGGTGATACCTCATTGTTGTTTTAATTTGCATTTCTCTGATAATTAGTGATGTTGAGCATTTCTTCATATGTCTCTTGGCCATTTGTATGTCCTGTTTGGAGAGGTGTCTATTCAGCTCCTCTGCCCATTTTTTAATTGGGTTCTTTGTCTTCCTTTTGTGGAGTTGTATGAGCACTCTATATATATTGGAAATTAACCCCTTATCTGATACATCATTGGCAATGATGTTCTCCCATAGAGTGGGTTGCCTTTCCATTTTGATAATTGTTTCTTTTGCTGTTCAGAAGCTTTTTAGTTTGATGTAGTCCCATGTGTTCATTTGTTTCTGTTGTCTTAGGTGATGTATCAGTAAAAATTCTGTTGTGTATGATGTCCGAAATTTTGATGCTCACATTTTCTTCTAGAATTTTTATGGATTCATGGGTCACATTTAAGTCTTTTATCCATTTTGAGTTAATTTTTGTGTATGGTGTAAGTTGATGGTCGAGTTTCATTTTTTTGCATGTAGCTGTCCAATTTTTCCAACACCATTTATTAAAGAGGCTGTCTTTACTCCACTGTATGCTCTTGCCACCTTTGCCAAATATTAATTGAGCATATTGTTTGGGGTCCATTTCTGGGTTCTCAGTTCTGTTCCACTGATCTATATGCCTTTTCTTCTGCCAGTACCAGGCTGTTTTGATTACAGTCACTTTGTAGTATAACCTGATATCTGGTATTGTGATTCCATCTACTTTGTCCTTTTTTTTTTTCAAAATTGCTGTGGCTATTCGAGGACTTTTTTGGTTCCATGTAAACTTTTTTTTTTTTTTTTTTTATCCTCACCCGAGGACATTTTTCCATTTTTTGTTCAGGTAGAGTGGGAGGGAGAGAGGAACAGAGAGAGAGAGAGAGAAACATCGATGTGAAAGGAACACATCGAGTGGCTGCCACCCGCACAACCGACCAGGGCTGGGGACAAACTGCAACCGAGGTACGCGACCCTAGCGGGAACCGAACCCAGGTCTCTCAGGACCGCAGGCCGACGCTCTAACTGCTGAGCCAAACCGGCCAGGGCCATATAAACTTTTTAAGTATTTGTTCTAGTTCTGTGAAATATGTCGTTGGTATTTAGATGAGGATTGCATTGCATCTATAGGTTGCTTTGGGTAGTGTGGACATTTTAATGATGTTAATTATTCCGATCCATGAACAAGGTATGTGCTTCCACTTTTTTATATCTTCCTCTATTTCTTTTTTCAATGTCCTGTAGTTTTCTGAAAATAGGTCCTTTACTTCTTTGGTTAAGTTTATTCCTAGGTATCTTAATTTTTTGCAGCGATGGTAAATGGGATTGTTTTTTGTTTGTTTGTTTGTTTGTTTCTCTTTCTGTGAGTTCATCATTGGTGTATACAAATGCCATCGATTTCTTGACGTTAATTTTGTGTCCTGCTACTTCGCCAAATTCATTTCTTACGTCTAGTAGATTTTTGATGGAGTCTTTAGGGTTTTCTATGTATAATATCATGTCATCTGCAAATAAAGACAGTTTCACTTTCTTCTTTCCAATTTGGATCCCTTTTTTTTTTCTTCCTGTCTGATTGCTGTGGCTATGTTAAATAAGAGTGGTGAAAGTGGACATCCTTGTCTTATTACTGTCCTTAAGGGAAATGCTTTTTGTTTCTGCTCATTGAGTTTGATGTTGGCTGTAGGTCTTTCATATATGGTCTTTATTATGTCGAGGTATGATCCCTCTATTCCCACATTGCTGAGCATTTTTAATCAGAAATGGATTCTGGATTTTGTCACTGCTTTTTCAGTGTCTATTAATATGATCATGTGGTTTTTATTCTTCATTTTATTTATGTGGTGTATCACATTTATTGATTTGCGAATATTGTACCAGCCTTGCATCCCTGGGATGAATCCCACTTGGTCATGGTGAATATTTTTTTTGATGTATTGCTGGACTCAATTTGCTAGTATTTTGTTCAGGATTTTGTCATCTATGTTCATCAGGGATATTGGCCTGTAGTTTTCTTTCTTTATAGTGTCTTTTTCTGGTTTTGGAATTAGAATTATGCTGGCCTCATAGAACGAGTTTGGAAGTCTTTCTTCTTCTTGAATTTTTTGAGATAGTTTGAGGAGAATGGGTGTTAGTTCTTTTTTGAATGTTCAGTAAAACTCCCCCATGAAGCCATCTGGGCCTTGGCTTTTGTTTGCTGGGAGAGTCTTGATTACCTCTTCAATTTCCTTAGTTGTTATTGGTCTGTTGAAGTTTTCTATCTCTTCCCAGTCTCGTTTTGGGAGACTGTGTGTTTCTCGAAATTTGTCCATTTTGCTTAGATTGTCAAATTTGTTGCCATATTGTTTTTCATAGTAGCTGTTAACAATCTTTTGTATTTCTGTGGTGTCGGTTGTTACTTCTCTTTCATTTCTGATTTTGTGTATGTGGGTTCTCTCTCTTTGTTTCTTGGTGAGTCTAGCTAAGGGTCGATCAATCTTGTTGTTCTTTTAGAAAAACCAGCTCTGTTTCATTGATCCTTTGAATTGTGTTTTTGGTCTCCATGTCATTTATTTCTGCTCTGATCTTTACTATTTCCTTTCTTCTACTTTCTCTGGGGTTTTCTTTTTGTTTGCTTTCTAATTCTTTATGTTGTGAGGTTAAACAGTCAATTAGAAAATTTTCTTGTTTCTTGAGGTAGGCCTTAGTCCTATGACCTTCCCTCTCAGAACTGCTTTTACTGCATCCCATAGATTTTGTGTTGTTGTGTGTTCATTTTCATTGGTTTCCAGAAAGTTTTTAATTTCTTCCTTGATTTCTTCAATAACCCATTCATTGTTTAATAACATGCTATTTAGCCTCAAGTTGTTCAAATGTCTTTGCATGTTCTTGTTGCAATTGATTTCTAGTCTCATGCCATTGTGATCTGAGAAGATGCTTGATATGATTTCAATCTTCTTGAACTTGTAGAGATTTAGTTTCTGTCCTATTATGTGGTCTATCTTTGAGAATGTCCCATGTGCACTTGAAAAGAATGTGAATTCTGTGGTTTTGCGGTGTAATTCTCTGTAGATATCTATTAAATCCATTTGGTCTAGTGCTTCATTTAGAGTCTCCATTTTCTTGCTAATTTTTTGTCTAGCGGATCTATCCAGTGATGTCAGCGGGGTGTTGAAGTCCCCTGCTATGATTGTATTGCTCTCAATTTCTCCTTGGAAGTCCTCCAGAAGATTTTTAATATATTTTGGTGCTCCTATATTGGGTACATATATATTTATCAAGGTTATATCTTCCTGTTGGATAGATCCTTTCCATATTATGTAGTGGCCTTCCTTGTCTCTAGTTATGGCCTTCATTTTGAAATCTATTTTATCAGATATGAGTATTGCTATCCCAGCTTTTTTTGCTTTCCATTTGCTTGGAAAATTTTTATCCATCCCTTCACTTTCACCCTATGTGAGTCTTTTGTTGTGAGGTGGGTCTCTTTTAAACAACATGCTTTCTTATCCAATCAACTACTTTGTGTCCTTTTATGGGAACATTCAATCCATTTACATTTAAGGTGATTATTGATATGTACTTATTTATTGCCATTTTTGTTTAGTGTGGTTCTATTTTTCTTCCCACATCTCCTGCTAATTACAGCAGTCCTTTTCACATTTCTTGCAGTGCTGGTTTGGTGCTAATGTATTCCCTCAGCCTTTTTTTGTCTGGGAAGCTCTTTATTTGACCTTCTATTTTGAATGATAGCCTTGTTGGATAGAGTAGTCTTGGATTCAGATGCTTGATTTTCATGACTTTGATTACCTCATGCCATTCCATTCTGGCCTGTAGTGTTTCTGTTGAGAAGTCAGCTGAGAGCCTTATGGGGTTTCCTTTGTAGGTAACCTGTTGCTTATCTCTTGCTGCTTTTAGAATTCTCTCTTTGTCTTTAATTTTTGGCAGTTTGATTACTATGTGTCTTGGTGTGGGTCTGTTTGGGTTCTTCTTTCTTGGTGCTCTCTGTGCTGCTTGAACTTGAATGCCTTCTTCCTTCACCAAATTAGGGACGTTTTCTGTCACTAACCCTTGCTCATTTTCTTCTTCTTCGAGGACTCCTATGATGCGAATATTATTACATTTCCAGTTGCCCCACAGTTCTCTTAAGCTGTCTTCCTGTTGTTGTTGTTTTTTTTTTTTATTGTTTTTTCCTTTTAGTTTTCTGATAGGTTGATGTTTTCTACCCTATCTTCTAATTTACTGATCCGGTCCTCAGCTTCCTCTACTCTGCTTTTTAGACTTTCCAATGTGTTTTTCATTTCTGATATGTCATTTTTTATCTCTTCTTGGTGGTTTTTAATTTCCTATTGGTTTATTATCAGCATCTCTATGTCCTTACTCATGCTGTTGAGCTTCCTCAAGATCATGGCTCTGAATTCAAGTTCTGTTAACTTGCCTAACTGCTCCACATTGATCTCATCTTCGGTGGAGGTCTCTTGTTCTTTCATTTGACTTCTGTTTCTGTGTTTCACCATTTTGGCTATCACAGTGGGCTTTGGAACCTGTCAAGTTTTCCCTGTGGGTGTTGGTGTTCTGCCGTTTGTGGCTCCCTCTCCTGGGTTTAGATGAGCGAGGGAGGACCCATGTTAAACACTACTCTCAAGTCTCACTTTCCTGGTTAAAGTTACTAGCCTAGGAAATGTACTGTTATCCTTTAGCCTGTTGTCTAGAGGCTAGCAGTCGAGGTTACTTGAAGAGTTTTGGGTTGTCAGTTGATTGAAAAACTCTCTCAGGTGCTCAGCATAAGGGGATTTCCCGAGGGTGGGGCAGATGCTGGTTGTTAATGAGCCTCAATTAGCATTTCAATGGCCCACAGGGTGGGTTTGGATCTCCAAGGGAGGGGCTGCTGCCTCTCCCCAGAGCCCTGGGAAGGAGCAATATGGCCACTGTCCTGTGTGGCACCAACTCAGCAAAAGCTCTGAGTGCCCTCCAAATCCCGAGTGTCCCCAAACAGTTCCAGTCCAGTCTGCCCTCCCTCTGCCGGAGCCCAAGGTGAGTGGCTGTGGCATTTTTAGCCTCTGTCCTGGCTCTGCACTGTGGAGCCACTTGGGACTGTAACCCGAGGGCGCTGCTCCCAGCTAAGGCCGCTGCTGTCTGTGGGCTCCCAGCCCCCCTCTCGCGCCTTCGCAATCCTACCAGGATCAAGTCAGTGTCCCTGGTTATATGGTCCATGCAAGCTGCTTTTCTGTTGCTTTTTTCCGTCAATTAGTCAGTGTTATAGTTGTAATTCCAGTTTGGTTCTGGGAGACGGTCTGTGTAGCTTCCGTTCACTCCGCCGCCATTTTGGAATCCACAAGAAATATTTAAAGTGATAAAAAGCAAGGACCTACAACCAAGATTACTCTATCCTGAAAAATTATCATTTAGAATTGATGGCCATATAGTTTCCCAGACAAGAAAAAGCTAAAGAAGTTTATCACCACCAAACCAGTATTATATAAAATGTTGACGAGTCTTCTTGAAGAAAAAAAAGATTTAAAAAATATGAACAATAAATTGCAATAAATACATATCTATCAACAATCAAATCTACAAACAAAATGAGCAAGCAGAACAGAAACAGTCTTATAGATATATAGAACTTTTTGTTGGTTGCCAGATGGGAGGGGGGTTCAAGAATGGATGAAAATGGATGAAGGTATTAAGAAGTACAAATTGGTTCTTAGACTGATGAACCTCAAAGGGATTTGGGGAGGTGGGCAGGAAGAGAGAAACCAAAGAACTTATATGCATATATGCATAACCAATAGACACAGACAAGAGTGTGGGGAAGGCAGGAGGGGGTGGGAGTGGGGAGGACAGAGGCCAAGGAGGTAAAAAAGAAGGGACAGCTAATACATTCAACAATAAAGATATGTTTAAAATGGAAAAAAATCAATTTTATCAAACACCATTGGTTAAGAGCAATAATTTATTTTATGATAATTAAAACTGTAATTTTCTGCAGGACTGTTAGACGAAAGTAGTGTTTCCAACACTTTTGAATTTTATAAGTCAGCATAATAAAAAAATGAAGACTGACATTGCATTTCTAACTTTTTATTTCATAAAAACAAAAACATAAATAAAGCAACAAAAGGAAAATGATGATAGTAAAACAGTGGGACAACTGCAATTTCACAATAAATGAAACTACTCTTTTTAAATTGGTTGACTCTGTACCATTTATTGTTTATTTCTCCTCTTTCACTACTTTCTGGTGCTTCCTTTTTTCTTCTTCTTTATTTAATTTTAATTTTTCATAAAGGATACATCTTGAAAAGAAAAAAAAAATAACATGATGGAAAAATGTTCCTTATCTTTCTCATTCTGCTTTCAAACCATGTAAACTCTGTCATTCCTGGAACTTGACCTTGGATGGGCATTTAGAAACCGTTGCTCAGAGTCTAATACATGTGAGCTCATACATCCTACTGGAGAAGCAATGGATTGCGGCTCAACTCTGTTAGTCATCACTTACATCCAGAGTGGTCCAGAGTACCACAGGAACACAGAAGGAAAGAAGAACTTGAAGCTGATTGGTCTTCAAACAAAGTGAAAAAGTAGACAGGAAATACAGAAGACAATGGTACAATTAAACTATATCACAAAAACACAGGCAGAGAAAACTCCAGGCCATAGAAAACTCTACAGAACAAATGATTCAGCTTCTTCAAATAATAAATTGCTTTAGCCCGGCCAGTGTGACTAAGTGGTTGAGCTTCGACTCAGGCACCAAGAGGTTACCGGTTTGATTCCCGGTCAGGGCACATGCCCAGGTTGTGGGCCCAATCTCCAGTGAGGGTCATGCAGGAGGCAGCCAATAGATATTCTCTCTCATTGATGTTTCTAGCTCTCTCTCCCTCTCCCTCCCTCTCTCTCTAAAAATCAATAAAGAATTTTTTTTAAATAAATAAATAAATAAACTGCTTTAAAAACAATAGAGCCCTGGCAGGTATGCTTAGTGGTTAGAGAATTGCCCCATGCACTGAAGGGATACGGGTTTAATTCCTGGTCAAGGGCACATACCTGGCTTGCAGATTTGATCCTGGCCCCAAATCAGGGCTAATGAGGAAGGTAACCAATCAATGTGTCTCTCTCATATCAATGTCTCTGTCCCTGTCTGTGTCTCTGTCTCTCTCTCCCTTCCCTCCCATCCAATCTCTCTAAAAATCAATGGAAAAAATATCCTTGAGTGAGGATTAACAACAATGAAAAGATAGAGGGGGTGTGATGGTTAATATTATGTGTCAACTTAAATGGGTTAAGGGATGTTCAGATAGCAGGTAAAATATTTCTGTGTGTCTGTGAGTGTCTATGAAAGAGATTAGCATTTGAATAAATAGACTGAGTACAGCGGATCTGCCCTCACCAATGGGTATCATACAATACAATGAGGGCCAAATAGTACAAAAAGGTCAAATTCCTATTCTCATCTTGAGCCGGGAGACCCACCTTTTCCTGCCCTTAGACATTAAAGCTCCTGGTTCTTGGGTCTTCGGAGTCTAGGACTTAGATCATTGACTCCCTGGTTCTCACACCATTAGACTCTGGCTTTCCTTGGTTTCCAGCTTCCAGACAGTATATTGTGGGATTTTTCCTTCATAAGCACATGAGCCAATTGCTGTAGTAAACATTTGTATACATATCTATATATGTTATTTTGGTTCTGTTTCTTTAAAGAACTTTAATACAAGAGGGAAAGCTTTAGAGACTCAAAATATTTTTTTTTCAATTTGATAAGACTAAACTACATATTTAGGGGTGCATATTTAGGTAATTAAACTATAAATTGTAGCCCTGGCCAGTATGACTCAGCAGTTAGTGTCGGCCTATGGACCAGAGAGTCCTGGGTTCGGTTCCCGCTAAGGGCATGTACATTGGTTACAGTTTGTCCCCGCCCTGGTGGGGTCGTGTGGGTGGCAACCAGTCGACATGTCTCTCTCACATCACTGTTTCTCTCTCTCTCTCTTCCCCCTCTGTCTCCCTCCCACTCTATCTGAAGATAAATGCAAAAATAAATAAATAAATAACCTATAAATTGTAGAGATGCAATTTTAGAGAAGTCTCTACTGTGTATTGGGGGGCGGTTAGGAGGAAACAATTGGAAGATTTCTGTTGTGGCTGGTAAGGTTCTTCCTCTTAATATTGGGGTGAATAAGAAAGACGTTTGCCTTAATTAGGGATAAGATTGTTCATTAACTGTAAATTTGTTTTGTACATATTTTCAGTATCTATCTTACCTATAAAGATAAAAGCAATAATATTTTTTTTAATTAGAGCTCTAAATTCAGACTGCCTCATTTAAGCCCAAACTCTAGCACTTACTACTTATGTGGTCAAGGCCATCATTTGGCCTCAGTTTTCTCATTTGTAATATGCAGATGTTGATGATCCCAATGGTATTCATTTAACAGAGTAATCACGAAGATGAATAGATGAAAGTTTCTAGAACACTGTGTGGCAGACAGAAAATACTACTTTGTGGGTATTAGCTATTTTTGTAGGAAATGGTTCTGTCTAGGAAGCAAGTAGAGGACGCAAACTAAGAGATTATGAGGAAGCAGTACATAGTGCTGTAAATACATGAAGCTTTTAGTGATGTTCTGAATCCTAATTGCTCTCATTCAATTTTCCTCTGAAATTATTTCTTCTAGAATGTGTTGCTTGATGTATGGGAAAGAAAATGTACAAGTTTACTGAAATTGATGGAAAATGAAATTCACTTGATTTCCACTTTGCATCCAAAATCATTGGAACTCATCCATTTTATTAACTAAGGCAAATCAAAGAGGTTGTTCCACCTGTTAAAAAGGAGGCAGCCAAATTAAACATCCTAGTCTGATGGAACCTCTCCTCAGTGCTAATGAAAATGTTTGGGAGTTTTTGTTTGAATCCTTGAACTTGGACTAGGCTTTGAATGGACAGACAACAGTGTGGTGATTGTGGGTGGTGGTGGGGTTAAGAGGAGTGGATGGAGGTGGAGGAGGGTATAGGGGCAATAAATGGTGATGGGAAAAAATTAAGAAAAAATAAATAAAAGTAAATTTAAAAAGATAAAAACTCCATTCATGTAAAGTCAGTTTTTTTTTAAAGATATTTTTAGCTGTTTTGCTTTTTATGAAAAAAAGACAAAGTTTTTTAAAATCATATTAATTCATTGATTAACTTTCTTTAGTTTTAATTGTGTTTTTTAACCTTTGGATTGGGTTATCCTTATATATTTTTAGTTTTAGCAATTTAAAGTTTGCTTGTTTTTTAGTGCATCTCAGACTTCACTATTTTCTCTATAAATATGTTAATAAATTGCATTTTAGAATGAAATACTTTGATTCACATTTTTTAAAATTCTCCACTCATATGCAATCAGGAAAATCAGTTTATAATAATGTCCTTTGTATAATTCATTTTTAAAATAATTCTCACAGTATTTTATTATTCAATCTTTTTTTTTTTTTTTCATCCTCACCCGAGGACATTTTTCCATCCTTTGTTCAGGTAGAGTAGGAGGGGGAGAGAGGAACAGAGAGAGAGAGAAACATCGATGTAAAGGGACACATCGAGTGGCTGCCACCCGCACGACTGACCAGAGCCGGGGACAAACTGCAACCGAGGTACATGCCCTTAGCGGGAACCGAACCCGGGTCTCTCGGGACCGCAGGCCGACGCTCTAACCGCTGAGCCAAACCGGCCAGGGCTTATTATTCAATCTTTAACAATTTTCCACAGTTTCATTAAATCCAGTCTACTTTAGTTGATTATTTAAAAAAATTGACTTTATCAGGTAATAACTGTCTGTAGAATTTAATTGTACTTTTTACACTGTCATTAAGCAAAACTAAATAAAGTTTTTCTTTTTCACTTGCTGAAAATTGATCATGTGACCCATTTATTAGAGGGTTAGGGAAAATAATTAAAACAAAATATAACACTAAAACTTCATTAGAACACTCTTTTACTCATAATGAAATGAGGTAAATGTCACATGTGTTCTGGACCCTACGACCTGTCTTATTCTAAATTTCATCTCATGGGGAGAGACTGTCCAGTGTTTTCACTATGTCATCTAGACAGATAATGGCATCAGTCGTTTCAAATTCACACTTCTATTCACACTCTAGAAGTTAAAATCTAACTTAACACATGAGCATTGAAAATTTTATATATATCAATGCAATAGTGCATACCTTTACTACTCAGTGTGGTTTGCAGACCAGTAGCATTGACAGTAACTTGGAACTTAATAAAAATGCAGACTTCCCAAATGGGCTTTAATATTCCCCTTGACTTGACTAGACTTAAGACGGGCTTTCTCTTGACTACAGGCTCCTGATCTTCCTTTTCTCAGGGCATTTATACTTTAGACAACTTGCAATTGTAAATTCTCTATCCCTTTGAAGTGTAAGTCTTCTACAATGCAGGAATGTCTTTCTCCAGAACCTGGGAGCCAACCCTTGGAAATATAATAATCAAAACCATTAGGACTCCTGTCTCTCAGTCTATGTGGGGAAGTAGGAGCCTAAATTTGATAAGGGACAGATGGTCTAATCATTTTAAACAGCCTCCCTCACCCAATGTCCTCTGGTATTTTTTCATTAGTTTACTCCAACATTAAAAAAAAAAACTCTCACACCTTTGTTCCAGTGGGGTTGAATTCAACCTCTCTCCCTTATTGCAATAGTCTTGCATAAAGGCTTCCTTGACTATTTAACTGGTGCATTATTTCTTTTACAAGGTTCTTAGGCACTGCCCCCAATCAGAATATGCTTTTTTTTAATTCCTCACCAGAGGATATTTTTCCATGGATTTTTTTTTTTTTTTTTTTTTTTTTTTTTTTTTAGATAGAGAGGGAGGAGAAAGATGGTGGTGGGGGGGAGAGGTCAATTTGAGAGAGACACATCGATTGGTTACCTCCTGAACAACCCGGGGATTGAACCTGCAACCAAGGTACATGAACTTGACTGGGAACCAAACCCATGACCCTTGACTGGGAATCGAACCCACGACTCTTCAGTCAGAGCCAAACTGGCCAGGGCAGAGTCTGCATTTTAACAAGATCCTCAGGCATTTCCAGTTCCCAAGAGCAGCTGAGAACTACTGCTCTGAACCTTTACATTGATCCTGCGTTGCTAGTACTTAATGGGGCACAGGTACAAATATAACCAACATAAATGTGTTAGATAAGTACCACCAGTTCAACAACATTATAGTAAAAGCCACTTCTATTTTAATACCTAATTATTTTGTTCTGTATTTAACTGTTATTTTTTAGTATATTCTAAAGTAATCTGAACTCTACTTCTATTGCTTATTGTTTTTAATTTTCAAATTATAAGTGAATGCTTTAAAGAAGATATGTATGAACCAATCCATCACCCCATTAAGGAAGAGCATAATGCCAAGGGTGCACAACACCTGCATTACACTGTTTCTACTAGATGCCAGGCAGTCAATTGCATATACTAACGTTTCCTTTATTCATTTAACAAACATTGATGGAGAGCCTGTTAGATACTGAGCATTATACCAAAACTGTAATATTAGCCTGCCTTCATTGTTCTTACAGCCTCTAAACCCCACAAGAATCCATTAAGTCACATAATGGTATCACAATTTTATCAATGACATTAAGGCTCATAGAATTGAGGAAAACATAACACTGAACTCAGCCTTGTGACCTCAAAATGAGTGCCATTTCTCTGTATGTATGTATGTGAGAGTGTGTATGTGGGTTACAGATTGTTTAATATATCCTTAGTAGTGGCAAAACCAAACCCTTGCAAGTGAATTCTCTATTGGAAATAGGTCTAGTGTTCTTGTACCAGGTGAGAATGGTAGTAATACAGCTATACTAAAATGGTGGAGGATTATTTAAGAATAGTGTTGCTGTGTTTGTGCTTGGACTTACTTATATTTGTTTGGTTAAAAAAAATACATATATATATATATATGTGCAACTTTTATAATGCATTTTTATAGTTCTGATAGCTGAAGAAGTATGGTTACAGTATGCCATATCTCATATGGTGTATATGTATATGTATTTGTGTGTATATATCACTCTTTTGGCATAATGGCTATAATATATGTAATATATAATCCCTTCCTTTAGGGATTTTGGGTTTTCAAGATAAATGTTCCTCCTAAATAATTTCAGCCATATCTTATTTATGAGACCTTCACAAGGTATATAAAAATGCACTGTCAGAATGATTCGTTCTACTAAGCATTAGTAGTGCTAGTCAAGTAAATGTGAAATCACAAAAGACACAGTGAAATGTACTTCCATCTTGTTTTGCCTTCATTTCATTTATCTTTAGAAGATGAATTTGGTCAGTGTAATCATAAAACTGCAGGTAGCCCACTTAATTTTTGTTAACTACATAACTGCATAATGGTTGCGCAAGGGAAAACTCTAATAAGATTGGATAAATTTGCTACCTTATTTTTTATAACGGAAATATATGAACTTTATGTTCATCTGGCAACCAGTGCTTCTCAACCCGAGTTGCACAGCAGAATTAGACATTGACCTTATTTAAAAAAACAACAGTGAAGCCTAGGCATAACCCCAGACCAATTGAGTGGGGCCCAATGTGGGTTTATTTTAAAAGCTCTCTAAGTGATTCTAATGTTCAGCCAGGGCTGAAAAACTCTGATCTACATAGTGTATCTTAATCTTTGTTTTTTCTACATAGAATTTTAATTCAGGGTTGTTGTTTTTTTTAAATAAGAACCCCAGAACATCTAAGTATTAGTAATATTATGTTAGATTTTCGGCTCTGCCAACATTTGCACAGCTGTTTAATACTCAGAATGAGCTACCACATATTTCCACCACAATTAAACTGAGATCTGACATTTACAATTTTCATATAGCCACAATCAGTTTGCAGACTCCCTATTGCCACCAAGAGTAGCACTCTCATTACCATAATGAAGTTACATTTTAAAGGTTCTATGTCAGCAAGGATTCAGCATTGCTCAAAATTATCATGTGATTATTCTATTTCTTTCCTTATTAAATTTGAACTGCATTTATCATTCTTTAGAAGATAAGGTAAAGATAAAAGTCTCCAAAAATTTGCTAATATTTTGTAGAATTTATTAAATTATTTAGATATGTTAGACATGTAAATATCTTTTACATTAGTCAGGTTTTTAGGTGTAGAGAATTATGTAAAATTCCAGTGGCACAACATCAATAGCAAACATTATCAAATGACAAAAGTAAAATAAAATAATTGTATTTAAGATATAATAGTGTTTAAGTTTCAACCATGTGGGCAGTTTGTAAGTTTGTTTCAAACATATTTTTTAATTAACTTAGTTGTCAATTAACTCAAGATTAAAGCCATCATCAAAAAAAGTATATTCTCTTTTAGAAGTATGTTGTTTTGGCCTGGCTGGTATGGCTCAGTGGTTGAGCATCGACCCATGCACCAAGAGGTCATCAGTTTGATTCCCAGTCAGGGCACATGCCCAGGTTGTGGGCCCGATCCCCAGTGGGGGGCATGCAGGAGGCGGCCAATCAATACTCTCTCTCATCAATGTTTCTCTCTCTCTGTCTCTCCTTTCCTCTCTCTTTAAAATCAATAAAGAAAATAAATAAAGTATGTTGTTTTAAAGTTTCTCCACATATAACTAAACCATAAAAAGAAACTACCAAGAATCAAACTAGTCCTTTCTTTTTAATTTTTTTACTGAAATACCTCAGTTCTTCTTTTATTCTTTTAATGTTGAACTGGCCAAAATGAGTTTTATTTAAAAAATGAAGACCTCTCTTTTATACCCAATGCAATTATCTCTAGAGCCCTAGTGCAGATGGGAGAAAGTATTTTAGTATATATTTCTTAGAAATCCTTCAATTTTTCAAGCTTTATCAAGGTTTGACTATAAAGTATTAGATAAATGAAAGAATTCTTAACCCTAGCTACCTTACCACTGATTAACTAAACAGTCCAGCAGGTCTCATCTCCCTATCTTCTGGGTCACTAATGTAAACTTTCACTCATCCCACAGGTCTTTACACTGCTACTTTTCCTGTTATTTTCTAAAGGTTACTTTGCTTCCAACTTTATTGAGTTAATGGTGACCTTCACGCTACAACAATTTCAACTTCATTCAGCCACATCTATAGGTAAGCAAGTAGTTCTATGATGCTGCACCAAAGGAAAAGTAGTGGGAAGTAAGCCTGGAGTGGCTGACTGAATCCAAATCATGAAAGGTCTCATGCTAAGATAATGAATTTGAACTTCATTTTGAAGAGATGGAGAGCCACTTGGAGGCGCCCGTGCAGGTGAGGGCTCTGAGATTTCAGATTTTAGAAAGACTACCAGGCAGCAATATGGAGGATAGATCAGGAGGAAGGTCAAACTATAAGTGGGAAGATTATTTAAAAAAGCAACAATGCAGTTAAGATGGATGCAACTGAAGTGAGACCAGAAACTCATCTACCAGTCAAAGGTATTGGGCACAATCCTAGAAACCTTTAATGCCTTTTAGCACAACTATTACCACACTCTACCATAATATTGTCTTTGTCTTTTATTTTTGTCTCTCTCCTTTACTAAAGCACAATCTCTCTGGGTGGTAAACCCTCATCTTTTCTATTTTTATCTCCATGGTCTGGCACAGGAAATGGCACATTGTATGTTTGAAAATATTTGTAGAATATTCAGAAGAATAAAAAAAGAATTATTTAAATAATGCTTATTTGCCCAGCAGGTATGACTCAGTGAATTGAGCATTGTCCCATGGACTGAGAGGTCACCAGTTCAGTTCCCAGCCAGGGCACATGTCCGAGTTGTGGGCCAAATCTCCAGTTGGGGGCATGCAGGAGGCAGCTGATGAATGTTTCTATCTCTCCCTTTCTCTCTCTCTAAAAAATCAATAAAAACATATTTTAAAAATAAATCAATTATGCTTATCTGTATAGTGGAATAAATGTTTTATCAAATTTAAGTACTGACTCTCTCAATAGCTAGTTGTAGAACTTCAGCCATTTCACTTCTCAGTTTTCTTATCAAGGGATATGGATCAAACTATTTTTAATATACATTCTAATATGCTATAGAACTTATTTTCCATTGAAAATGTATCATGTAATAGGCAATTATAAATTGTCACAGGTTCACTCAAAGATTGCATTTTATATAATCGACTGTTTGTTACCTGTGTCTATTCTAATAGGTTCAAATAATTTCATGTCTACTCAGAAATATTAGAAGTATGTGGGGTGACATACAGATGGAGTGTCTAATCAATATTTCTTCCATATGAAATCACAGTTTGCTTAAATATTCACTTTTCATTAAATCACTTATTTTCAAGTGCCTAAAGTACAGAATATTAAAGTTTCATAATTTGATACTATTAGCATGACTATTAATGCTAAATCCTATTTTTGCTTAATACTCTTCAATATTCTTTACCTTGTTTAACATCAACACTGCTTCCTGAATAAAGAGAAATAAACTAAATTTTTAAAGTGAATACATTGTTGTACATTATTATTTTCTTTTGATAAAAAAAAAAAAACTTTTTTTTTTTTTTGGTACATGCCCCTAGAGGGAACTGAACCTGGGACTCTCTGGTCTGCAGGCCGATGCTCCAACTGCTGAGCCAAACAGGCCAGGGCAAAAAACAACAACAACTTTTTCTGCACTATTTTTATAATGATCTTCACTTCACCTTTTGCTAGTAGTCAACATTTTAGGTTTATGTTTCTGGGTTTTTAATGATTAAGACCACGGACAAACCATATATAACAGCAGGATTTAATTGCTTAACTCCACTTGTATAGTAAACTCCAAACAGTGTAATTATAAGATGCTTTAAATATTTTTCAATAGATTTACTATAAATAAGGGTATTATTTTGTCATGTTTTGGGTACACCTTGCCTAGGAGATATTAGATAATAGCTATTTTTTAATATTTTAGGCTTCCATGTTTTTCCTAAGTCTATAGAAATAAGCTAGCATAATCATTTATAAATAACAAAAACAGTACACTAGCTAAATTGAACATTACAAAATAAAAATTATAGCCAAATATGACCATGTTGATATTTATATAAAATTTTGTCACAGCAAAGCAGTTTTATTAGGCAATAGTTTCGAGGACACTCCAGCATTATTCTACACTATAAGGTAAATAGGATATCTTTTTCACATTGTCATGGTGCTCAATAAGTAGAGGAGACAAATGAAATTCATTTCTGTACAAAGAAAACCAAATATAATAGTTGAATTGACTCTGTCTTTAAATATTTTAGAAAATTAAGGAAAGGTAAGTAATACTAATCATGAAACATTTTAAAGTTGCACATAGGATATAAGACAACACAAATTTATTTTTTTAATCTCAGCATGGTTTGATTTTTTTATTTATCAGTCTTTGACTCTATTTTGCATCCATTTCTGGCTAGTGCATAGTACAAGTTTCTGTGTGTGTGTGAGAGAGAGAGAGAGACAAAAATATTTGTAAATTCTGGGTACATATGATTTGTGCTTAAGTTCAAGAGTTCAGTCAATAATTTTAATTTTCATGTAATTTCTTAGAATAGCTCTTCAATATTTCCTTTTTTATCCTAGTTGTAATTTTTCACTGCAAACAAACCCATGGAAGTCAGGTCATTTAAGACTAATACCTGGCAACTACCAGACATTTTACAAGGCAGCTTAGCCAGAGTATTATGTTTTAGCTTCACAACAGGTAATAAAAAACAAAGTACTAAACATGTAGCAAAGTCGGGACTTAAATTATTGTTAGTATAAAGCCCATGATTCTTTTCCTATCACACATTGCCTATCGAACACTGAACTTGTGGCAAATATTTAGTATTAAATAATGATGTTTTTACTCAGAATCTGCAAGGTAGGTACTAGGTCCAAAGAACAGCAGTTCCCAGTTGTGAATTGTATATATCTGGTGGGTCATAAAATCAATTGATTTGGCCTTGACCAGCATTTTATCAAAATGGAATAAATTAAGCTATACCATATTGCATTACAGGTTTTCTGGAAAGGGCAGTCTGTCATGGGCAACACCCATCAGTGCATGTCCTTGTTAAGTGTGTCAACTTGCAAGGCTTAACTATTATCCCCTGTGTAGGCAATGAATTAGGTGAAAGTGACCAAAGCATGACTGCCATGTGACTACTTATTCCTCAGGGGAGGGGACTATCTTGTTAGTTGTTTGCTATAAAGTGCTGAGACCTTGGGCTAATTTTCTCAGCTGCCATGTAATCCACTGTGTGTATAGTCACCATCTTGGCCCATTGTGTCACATTATAGTATTTAGGGCAGAGGAACTGGTGCTACCATGCTGATGCTCCTGCTGTTTTCTGTATTGTAATTATTAAATAGTCATGCCCTAACACATTGAATCTCATTGTCTAATTTCAGCACCTAAGGTAGTGTGAGAACCTCATCATGCTTGCTTAGTCATCTTCTTTGGAGCCTCCTTACTCCTTGCCATCCTCTATGAAGCTAAGGTTCCTCCCTGAGAATGTAGTAAGAATAAGTGCTGGCTCGGGGAACTTGTTTGAGTTGCAGGCATTGTGTAAGGACGTGTAGGCTAAGCACTGTACAACTCTATGAGGGTACTGCTTATACATGAAGCAGTCTGGTATATGTGTAAATGTATTTTTTAAAGTTCGGAAAACTCTGCTTTAGGAAATACAAAGGAACAAGCAGAAAGTATTGGTTGAGAGAATTAATGTTTAAGGAGGAAGTGATTATTCCTTGTTAAACTCAGGTGAGAATATGGAATTTAATTCATCTCCAAGTATGAAAAGAAAGGTCAAGAGATTGCATTTAGTGTGGTCCAGGTGGGCCATGGACAAGGTCAAGCTAAAAAATCTTTGAGATTATATGGAAAAAAGAGTTTATAAAACATAACTAAACAACAAAATAATAACAACAAAAGTTTGAGGCCAGGAAACAAATACGACAATATAAAAACAAAAAGCTGGTCACCATGTCTATGATTTTTCTAATCAAATTTTTCTCCTACATATCAGGATGTTTTCTTATACCAAGAGAAGGTAGCCTCATGGGACTATGAATGAACTACTCAATTGTTTTTTTTTCTTATATTTTCCCCTAGATCTTCAAAGATTAATAAGTCTATTTTGCCCTTGTGCCAAATCCCAAATATATTTTTTCTTCACTCAACCGCCCTACTTCTAATGTTCTGTTTTTCTGTATTTAATGGGATGAGACCATTTTTTAAAAAGTTATATCCATGATCTCATCTCTCTCTCTTCTGTTTTATCACAAAATGACTAATGATTCAGAACTTATTCATCTAATGGTGATTTATTGCTTCATTACATGATTATATACCTATACATTATTTATTGCACAATTTATATCTATACCTATCTCTCTAGATACATACAATTTATATCTATGCTTATCACTATATACATACATGAAGAAGATAAATAATAAATAAGAAAACTTCTACAAAATCTTGAGTCTTCGGTATTTATACTTTTAATAACACATAAATAATATATACTTTTAAAAGTTTATTGCTCAGTAAAATTGCAGTTATTTCTATTTTTTAAATTTATCTTTATTGTTGAAAGTATTACAGATGCCCCCCCCTTCTTTCAACTATTGAATCCCTCCTCCCTGCTCCCACCTTCTCCTGCCTTCCTGACACTATTGTCTGTGTCCATTGGTTGTGCATCAGTGCATACAAGTTCTTTGGTTTATCTCTTCCCACTGCACCTGGCCCCTTCCCTCTGAGGTTGTCAGTCTAACAACCAATTTGTATTTCTTAATTCTTTCACCTTTCTCACCCATCCCCCCAACCCCACTCCCATCTGACAACAAATAAAAAAAAATTATGTGTATCTATTAGTCTGTTTATATTCTTTTAGTTCATTTTGTTTATAGGTTCAATTCTTGATAGATAGATATTTATTGCCATTTTATTGTTCAAACTTTTTATCTCCTTCTTCTTCAAGAAGACCCTTCAACATTTCATATAGTAGTGGTTTGGTGGTGGTGAACTCCTTTAGCTTTTCCTTGTCTGAAAGCTCTTTATATGTCTATTGATTCTAAATAATAGCTTTGCAGGATAGAGTAATCTTGGTTGTAGGTCCTTACTTTTCATAACTTTGAATATTTCTTGCTACTCTCTTCTGTCCTGCAAAGTTTCTTTTGAGAAATAAGCTGAGAGTCTTATGGGAGCTTCCTTGTAGGTAACTAACTGCTTTTCTCTTGCTGCTTTTAAAATTCTTTCTTTGTCTTTAACCTTTTGCATTTTAATTATGATGTGTCTTGGTGTGAGCCTATTTAGGTTCATCTTATTTGAGACACTCTGTGCTTCCTGGATTTGTATGTCTGTTTCTCTCACCAAGTTAGGGAAGTTTTCTGTCATTATTTTTTCAAATTTCTTCTTCTTCCAGCACCCTCATAATGTGAATGTTGGTACGCTTGAAATTTTCCCAGAGGTTCCTTACACCATTCTCATTTTTTAATTTTTTTTTTTTTTTTTTTTACTTTTTGCTATTCTGATTGGGTGTTTCATGCTTTCTTATATTCCAAATCAATGGTTTGCTTCTCAGATTCACTTACTCTACTATTGATTCCCTTTAAATTATTCTTTTTTAAAAAAAAAATATAATTTTATTGGTTTTTTAGGGAAAGAGGAAAGGAGAGAGAGAAAAACACAAATGTGAGAGAGAAACATCAATCGGCTGCCTCCTGCATGCTCCCTACTCTACTAGATATGGAGCCTGCAATCTGGGCATGTGCCCTGACTGGGAATCGAACCAGGACCTCTCAGTCCATGGCATGACACTCAATCCACTAAGCCACAATGGCCAGGCTATAAATTATTCTTTATTTCAGTAAGTTCGTCCTTCATTTCTGACTGGTCCTTTTTTATGATCTTCAGGTCCTCACTAAATTCCTTGAGCATCCTTATAACCAGTGTTTTGAACTCAGCATCTGTTAAACTTCTTTTCTTCATTTTGTTTAATTCCTTTCCTGGAGTTTTGTTCTTTGACTTGGGACATGTTTCTTTGTCTTCTCATTTTGGCTGCCTCCCTTTGTTTGTTTCTATTTATTAGGTAGACTTGCTATGTTAGGTAGAGTTGCTATGTCCTAGGCTTGATAGGGTGACCTATTATGGTAGGTGTCTTATAGGGTCTAGTAGTCCAGCCTCCCTGATCACCTCAGCTCGAGGTGCACCCCCTGTGTAGACTGTACACCCTTCAGTTGTAATTGTCTCGATTGCTGTTGACACATCAATGGGAGAGATTTACTCAGGCTGATCAGCTGCAAGAACTGGCTATGACCACTGACTACTGACCTCTTACCACCTTGGAGGATCATCTGTGCAAGGGTCCACTACACAGAGCAAGACTTACTTCAGCAGGGCTCTGGTACGCACTAAGTCCACCCCTTGAGTGTGTCGCTTGGGGAGGTAGTTGGGTGGTGGTGCTTCAATGTGGTCTGAAGCTATCCACTGGGTGTGTTGGCTCTGGGGCCTCCCAGGAAGTGAAGGCCAAGGTCAGCCCCCATCTATGTTCTACACAGGGCCACCAGGCATAATCTACAAAGCAATCTGCAGATTGCTCCTTTTTGTGCTGAGCTTGAAGTTGCCCATGCAAGGCCAAGTTGTGAATCAAAGCCAGCTGCTGATTGCTGGGGCTTCTTAGTGAGAGGTCTAGGGCTCACTGAGGCCAGATATTGTTTGTTTGAGAGATTTTAGGAATATTGAAAGCATGAGCCCAAGCAGGCCAATCCTATAATTAATTCACTGGAAACAGCTTGGGTTGGCCCAAAAGTTGGGTAGGGTAGGGCCTCAGGGAATCAACAGGTGGGGCAAACAGTGTGAGCCAGGATGAGTCCCAGATGTGGTGCCCATCTGCCAGACCAATGGGGGAAGGATTCACTAAAGGAATAATGGCCTCCTTTGCCAGCACGTCTGTCAAGGAGAAAGCTGCCTCTCCAGCTCTGGCCCTGATGCCACACAACTCAGTTCTTCCCCGTATGTCTCTGGTGCCTTTCAAGCTGCCTCCCCCACACTGGAGCCTGGAGGGTGTGGGTCCATGTAAGTCTGTGCATGGGACCTTTAAGAGGAACTGCCTGGGGCTTCAGTAACCTCAGACTTCCTCAGTCTCAGTCCCCACTGGTGTTTACAGCCATAAGTTAGGAGGACTTCCCTTCCTGGCACTGGAACCATGAGCTGGGGGTATGGTGTGGGACTGGAAACACTTGTTCCTTTGGGAGGCCTTTCATAGCCAAGGTATCCCTCCTGATTTTTTAAAAAAAATATTTATTTCTTTATTGTTTTTTTAGAGAGAGAGGAAGGGAGAGGGAGAGAGAGATAGACACATTGGTGAGAGAGAACATCAATTGACTGCTTCCTGCATGCCCCTCAATGGGGATTTGGCCCACAACCTGGGCATATGCCCTGACCAGAAATCAAACTGGCCACCTCTTGGTGCATGGGTTAATGCTCAACCACTGAGCCACATTGTCCAGGCTCCCTCCTGTTATTATCTGCCACACATCGGTGTGGGACCAGCCCATGCATGCCTCCTCCCCTCTTATCAGTCTCGATGTGGCTTCTTTAATTTTGTTGTTGTAGGACTTCCATTCAGCTCAAATTTAGGCAGTTCTGAATGATGGTTGTTCTGTAGTTTATTTGTAATTTTGATGTGGTTGTTGAAGGAGGCGAGTACCACGTTTACCTACGCTGCCATCTTGACCGAAGTCTAAAAATGTCTTCCCTATTTGAATACATTTTGTTAGGGTTTATTTAGAAAAAGATTATGCTCTATTCTGCTAATGAAAATACAGAATAACCATTTGTATAATAATTAAATATACAGATATAATTTACTCAGTTACTTGCATTAATTATTCGCAGTGAATAAAAATTTGGTTAAATTTTAAAAACTGAATCACAGTTTAGAACTAATATTTTTTTTACAGTTAAAAGTTAAGTTTCATTTATAAATGAGATTAAATTAGATTTTCTGTCTTTATGTCTTGTTATGTTTGTTATGCTATTATAGAATGATCTTTATTTGTCTCGGGGATACCAGTGAGCTTCTTAATATCTGTGAATAAGATCATTTATTTATAAAATCCTGGCTCCAATAAAAATATTTTGAGTAGGGAAGGATTTCAGAGACCATCTATTTTAAATGTTTTATCATAAAATTCAAATACACACAAAATTAGAGAAAACAGTGTAATAAAGCCCCTTTGCTTACCATCCTGTATCAATAATTACCAATATTTTGACAATTTTGTTTTACTTATTCCTTTCATTTATTTTTTCTGAGTGTATTTTAAGGAAAATCCTCTATATTATATCTGTTCATTTCTAAATACTTTATTTGGCATCCCAAACAGATGAGCCCTTTAAAATTTACCAAAATATGCTTATTACAAATGTTGATATTAACAGAAATTTTTACATAAAATAAAATATCAAGTCATGGTCAAATATATCTTGTCTTGATCCACATAAAATACACACATTTTTATTTGGTTAACATGTATAGACTATGTTATTGAATTCTTCAGTTTGTGCCACTTGATATGTAGAGAAGGAAATTTATTTACTTGCTGTTACTGAGCTTTTCACTTTATCTACTAATTCTGCAAATACTGATTCAGCATCTAGTAGATACTACTCTACATACTTGGAAATTATCTATAAGAGAAAAGGCCAAAGACCTATGTCCTTACAACAGCCCTATTTCTGTTGTAGAACTATAATATAAACACTAAAAAGGACTCAAGTGCAGAGTATATATGAGAATCATAAATGATATGGACCAAAGAATGTTACAGTGGTATTGGATAAGTGCTGGGTTGAAGGTGGGAAGAACTGCTTGAATTTAAAATTGGCTTCATCGAAAAAGAGAATTTCAAGCAAAGACTTAAGGTGAAGGAGTTAACTTTGGGATACCTGGGAGGAGAGCTTCCAGAAGACACAGCATACACACTGTCAATACCCCAATGCATGCATGAACACACCTGTGGGAAGCAATTCTGGCTCAAGTGGATTGAATGCAGATGAGAATATTGGATGAGGTAAAAACTCTAGCTTTTCCCATGAGTGAAATAGGAGCCATTGCAAGGTTGAGTGCAGAACAATGACACATGCTAGTCTTTAAGAGGAACATCATGGCTACTGTATGGAAACTAGACAGTTTGACACATGAATAGAGAGCACTGATTTTCAGACAACTTGGGAGGCCAGAACATTAGTTGACACAAGAAATAATGGTAGCAATTAAGGTTAGTAATGGAGATTGAAAGTGGTTTAATTCTGAATACATTTTAATGTTAGAGCTGACTGATTAGGTGTTGGGTGTGAAAAGTCAGGATAACAGCCAAAGCATTTGGCCTGAGCACACATAGGATGAATTTGTTATCTATTTAGAATTAGTTGGTACTTCCTCCAGGTTTGGGGACATAGGAGAGCAGGGGTTCAGGTTTGGACATTTGGAGCTGTCCACTGATATCCAGTTAGAGACGTTGAGTAGGAAGTTGGATATCAAAGTCTAGAATTGAGCAGAAGGGTTTGGGCTACAGATATCAGTTTGGCAATCATCAGCATACAAATATTTTATTTAAGGTCATGAGAATTTTCTGAGAACATAAGCATGTCAGCATAGAGAGGAGAAGAGAGACCCAAGCCTGAGGCATGCCAATATATTGAAAACAGGAAAACCAAGAAGGGTAACAGCCATGCCCGTAACTATTGTAAAGATTTATTTTTCCTAAAATTTTATATTAAAATTTTCAAATTTTGCTTGTTAAGAATAAGTCTCAGATGGATTAGAAATTCCATTTCCACTTTACACTCTTCCTGCCTTTGAATTATCATTTTGCTTCCTAGTTCAGCATCATATAGGCCTTACTCCTTCTGTTTATGTTTTTCCTCACCTCCTTGGCTACTTTTCAGGGGCTTTCCAATGTTTCTGCATCAAGTGTGGGGGCTTTCTAATCCCTTAAGTCACCACAGATGTAAAATATTTAAAGGCACTCTTCTTGATGAATCCTGAGGATGGGGTCAGCATATGTTTTGTTTCACCACTATTGTTGACAAAATTATTAATAGGGACAAAAATTGCCTGGAATGCAAAATACCTATTATGGTCATGTCTTTAAGGATACTCATGGCCAAGTATAAGCAATAGCACAGCAAACAGTATGTCATCAACTCTTCAGAACACAGGAAGGTTTATGTCAATGCCATTGAATAAATAATTTGGAGAGAAATGCTTATTCAAAATGAACAATTTATTGCTGTTTTGGCCAATTTTTGTCTTTACCTCAGTCATGTTCCCATCTCCATCCCCAAACAACTGCTAAAATTAGTTACAAATATTTTGAAAAGAAGAATGTGACAGAATATTTCACTTAGGATTTCTGTGTCTGTATGCATCTATGTGTATGTGTGTGTTTGGCAAAGCATCAAAAACAGAGCAACTGTTATAAGATGGAATACAATTAATCTATCACTTTCAGTTTATATTCTTTGCCAATATAAACAGCTGAACAAGGAAAACAAGACAATAGGTGGCATAAAAGTAGTGTGCGTACATACAAGTGCAAGGCTGAAATGTGACAAAGCATTCAATGAATATCTGGTTTCCATAAAAGAGATGAAGAAAATCCATTTCTATATAGAGTCAAAGAAGAGTAGATTTTTTTTTTCAATTAGTCAGTTGGTATTTACTGAGTTCCTGCTATTTTCTCAGCATTATTATAAAAATCAAAGGAAGCTCAGCTCTAAAGTACCTGGAATGAGATCTTATCCTTGGAGAAAAGACAGTCCCGATAACACAGTGAGTGGACCAGTCAGTGTCACTCCTGAACATTATACTCTTCATGACAACATGACTAAATACTTGATGTTATGCAATTGAGACAGATCATTGTTACTTTCTAAAATAGGAAGGCAGATGATTAAAAATTAAATTAACAGATCAAAATATCTAAAAACACATTTAAATGATACACTTTGAATATCCCTTCTTCAAGTGATATGTAAAATTTTATCAGATCAATGGGAAGATCTCTTACCATAAAAGTCAGACCTCTGAGCTCAGTGACAACAAATACTGTAAGAGTATAATCATTTCTATTATACTAACTTCCCAAACCACAACAGTAAACCCTCATGATGCATAAGATTAATACTGCACAGATTTAGAAGTATAATATTTATTTTCACCAACTTAAATTTGTCTTAATTATAAAAGCATATAATAGATGAAATTAAATAATTTTATTTAGTTGGATGGAATTAAAGAAACAAACTAGAGATAAATCAAACCAAAGTAAAATAAGCCTATTTGGGATTTGATGAACATTGTTTAACTAAAAATATTAACTAAAGACCAGTTGTACTTAACAAGACATCTGAGTAATTGGAAATAGTTTGAATGTTGGTTGATTTTTCACCTGCCAGGATTAAAGTAAAATCACTGCTACTTTAATAATTCCTAGGATTTCAATTTGAGGCCATTTAAAAAGCATTAAACATAGTCCCTTCCTTCAGTATTGCTGGGGAAACAAGGCTAAGAGTACATGACATTAAAAGAACCACATGGATATGGTGACATAGGAGCCTTGGTGCTCTGCTGGCGGTAGTGTAGACAGTGGCAGCAATCTGCCTAACCATCTGTTACTGCTTAGTCAAATTAAGTATATACATACACTTTGACACAGCAATTCTACAACTGGCATTTATCCCAAGGAAATTTTCACACAGGCCCGTAAGACATATATACCAGGGTATTCAATACTAAGTTATTTGTAATGATGGAGGTTGGAAATAACCAGGATATCCATCAATAAGAAAGGCAGGTAAAATGGACTGGATACACAATCATGGCCCTCTTTACAGATGTGTTCAGATGTATAACTTGTGCCTGCCTATACAAGAGCACCAGCCAAAGGGTTGCCTGGAAGGAAATGAAGAGCTGGGAAATTAGGTTTTCTTAATTTTCATGAAGGTTCAGTATGCACACATCATAAAGTCAGAAGTTGTAGAGTAAATATACACCCAGCAACATGGAAAGATTCTAACAAATAATAATTCTTAGTGAAAAAAAGATATAAAAATAAAATATTGAAAGCATGTATTTTACAGAAATGACAATTCACGAAGAGAAATCAATTCACATTTTTAAAGAATACCATTCAAATAAGAAGGTATAACTTAAATACAATGATGGTATGGATAGAAGAGGGAAAATGGAATGTGGGCATACAGATAAAAGTTAATATGCATGTGCAGTCACACATAAAGACATTGATGAGACTAACATAGATGAGGTGTCATTGACAGTATGGTTATCTCAACCCACTGCTCCTTAGATCAAGCCAATGACATAAACATAAAAATAAACACCTTTTAGGCAGTAATGTCAACATGGTTTATGGGAAAGAGTCTTGATTAGAAGGTTGGAGGACCATGATCTACTACTAGTTTCATTTCTTTCTCACTGTGCAACCTCCTTAAGTTATTTATCTTTTCTGAGCCTCAACGTTCCTACATGTAAAATGAGAATGATGTGACTTATTTGTCCTAAAAGCAGGAGGTAGATCAGAAAATATTTGGATGTCAAATGAGCCATGACTACAGTAAATGATTCATTTCATCTTTTAACCCCTCCCTCCACCTTTTCTTGGAGATTTTAAAGTATTCTTCCTATACTCTGGGAAGTACTAATGAAGAAAGATTGGCCAACATCTTTAAGTCTCTAACTAGTAGAAAATTATTTTGAGGCAATGGGGCCTTGCTCTTTTGCTCAGTACTGTTACCTAAGGTTCTGTTCTTCATTGCTAAATTCATTTGGGGATCTTAGGTTAATGTTTTTTGTTTTAATTTTTTTAATTTTTCAATTACAGTTTATATTCAACACATCAGTTTCAGGTATACAGCATAATGGTTAGACATTTATATAATCTACAAAGTGATCCCCCCAATCAATCTGGTACCCACCTGGCAACATACATAGTTATTACAATATTGTAGTTCTTTTTTTTTTTTTTTTTTTTTTTTTGTACAGACAGAGTGGGAGGGAGAGAGAGGAAGAGAGAGAGAGGGAAACATCAATGTGAAAGGGAAACATCGAGTGGCTGCCACCCGCACGACCAACCAGGGCCAGGGACAAACTGCAACCGAGGTACATGCCCTTAGTGGGAACCAAACCCGGGTCTCTCCGGACCTCAGTCGGACGCTCTAACCGCTGAGCCAAACTGGCCAGGGCACAATATTGTTGTTCTTATTCCCTTCACCTTTTTCACCCAGCGCCTCAACTCTCCTCCCATCTGGCAATCATCAGTTTGTTCTCTGTATCTATGAGTCTGTTTCTATTTTATCTTTGTTCACTTGTTTTGCTCTTTAGGTTGCATATATCTGTAAAATCATAAGGTATTTGTCTTTCTCTGTCTGAATTATTTCACTTAGTGTGGTACCCTCTAAGTCTATCCATGTTGTCACAAATGTTTATGGTCAAAGAATATTCCATTGTATCCACGTACCACATCTTCTTTATCTAATCATCTATTGACGGGCACTTAAGTTCCTACCATTTCTTGAATATTGTAATATAATAATTCAATGAACACAAGGATGCATATACCTTCTCAAATTAGTGTTAGAGATTAAGGGTTTTGTATTGACTGAGTCTGTTGGAAGTCTCATCACCAGTTCAGAGAGATGTTACTTCATCAGGGATTTGGGAACCTATCCATTACCCTGTTTACCACTGACAAACCAGAATCAATGCACATAATTTCTAACATGAGTCTTATTTTCATGATATTATTCATATCCTGTCTAATTGCTTATGTTACATATATATTTATTTTATACCAGATGTAAAGCAATATAAAACTTAATAGTCCACTAAAAGGCAGGTAAATGTATCCTTTGCATTTCCCAAGGGAACAAATGTGATTTTAAATCAGCTGAAAATAGCTGACTTGATCAATATTTTAAACATGCACATATTTATAACACCCAAGTTTTGCATCCTTAAGTTGTTTCAACTGTTTTTCAAAATTACAGTGCTCATGTGCTGACAGAAGTTTTGCTTTACTAGTAACATCTCATCTCATTTGTAACAATACATTAGTAGTTCACTATTATTTTTGGTATGAATTGCTGCCTTCCTATGTCCATGATTTTTCAGTCTAGGTAAAGTATCTATATAGAAGCCAAAGTGGTGAAATAGAGGCAAATAAGATAAAAGTACACTTTCTTAGACGGGTTCACATAGTCCTCCACAATAGATAGTATGTTTCTCTTGAGAAACTGGACTATAAATCATAAGAAAGATATTAAGAAAACAGTTATCCATTGAACTGTTTGGGGGCATTTCTCAACATAGATTAGCTGAGTGTAATGGAACACTACTTAGTGCAAGAACATAAAAAAAATGAGTATTGTTCTTTCTACTTTGAGTTAGAAAGCAGACAGACGTGGTTAAAATTTAGATTATTGACTCACAGCAGAGTTTTAAAACAGTTTAGACTTCAAATGACACATTCATTTTGTTATCATGACCCAGATATGGCAAAATGAAAAGTAAATTTGTTCTATTTGCATATGATTCAACCTCAGTCATTTTGATCTAATTTATTTTATCTTTGGTGACTTAACATTTTCTACAATTCTAAATTTATTCCAGGAAATAGTTTATGCCATCTCTTGTTTCTTGGATTTTAGAAAATTCAAACTACATTAGCACTTCTCCTTTTAGAACAAAGTTTTTAAATTTATCCATACAGTAGTATTCCCTCTTTCAAAACCAAAAACAAGCAAAACATAAAAACACATTTTTGGCCCATGGGGTGAGGGGTGGGGAGACACAGGAAATTTTCTCAGCTTAGATGATATCTGAATTTTTAAAACTGTATTAGTTAAGAGAGTCTCTAATCTGTCAGTAAAATGTATGTATCTATTAGGTGAAACACACTGGCCAACTGGAATGAAGTTCACAGGACCTTATGACTTACAATTGGTATGTTAAATCACCACTACCTTCACCTTATTTTTCTAATTATTATTTCTTCCATTTTCACATCTATTTTTAAATCTTTTTATCCCAGATACCTTTGAAGGGATAAACCTATTTGTTTGATAGTAAAACAGGGTAAAAAAAATCCATCAATCCATTCCTACATAGGTACTGTCCGATGGCCTGGGGAACTGGCACCAGGCAAAGTGCTCGACCATTGTCTCCTTGCTCAGCCTTGTCTCCCACCCTGAATGGCCTGCCTCGAGGCTATAGATTAACTCCCATCTTATCTATTCATATTCCATAGGCTCCATGCATAGCCCCCGCAGGGCCAAACTCTAAGAGACAAATTCCAGCTGCAACAGGCAGATATAAAAGACACAAGCCCCTACATTGAGTGTGGCTTCTAGGACTCGACCCCAGGAGTCTGTGAACCCGCCCGGAGTGCACCCAATAAAGCCTGATCCCTGTTTATTCGGCTGATTGGCTCTCCAGTCTCTTCTCTGTTTTATTCGGCGGCGCCCCCGATTCCTTACAGGTACTATTATTATTTACTTTAGGGAGAAAATATGTTCTAGATACCTCACAAGACTTCATCCATGTAAAGATCTGTCCAATTATATTTTATTCAGAGAAAATATTTTAATTGCTACCATTATTATTTCTCTGGAAATAATCATTATAGTTGGGTATTAAGGGCAAATCTAGCATCAGTTGACAAAGAGAATAGTATGCAATCAAGCAGCTTGCAAGATTAACATTATCAAATGTATTTGTTTTCTTAAACTCTGCTCAATCCTAATTTAAAATACACATCAGTCCATACGTAGATTATATATTCTCAAAGGTCTAGTCTCTCAGGTGACTTAACCATATTTTTTGACACGGTTCTTGCTAGCAATAAATAAATAAATAAATAAATAAATAAATAAATAAATCCCCAGAAGTCAATATACTTCTTAGGAGGACATTAGTTAGAATCACAGAAAATGTGCCAAATATATGTTTTTTTTTAAGTCTCTCATAATAGAAATCAGAAGAACAGAGATTTTCACCTGTTCTTGAAAACAACAGAATTCACATTTATCTGATGAATGTTTTGCTTTTAAATATAACACATTTTCAAATAATTATCCTTTACATAGAGGAAATAAAAAGAAAGGAACATGGACTAAGAATAGTAAGTATACTAAGCAAATAATAGGGTAAAATAAAAACAAAAATTTGAAATCTCTTATTGCCACCAGTTTTCAAATAAGTTAGTGATATGGATCAGGTAACTTCTGTCTCCATTTGTACTTATTAATAATAGTAATATCTAACAATATTTACATAAACTAACATTTATTGAGTCCTTACTCCTTACCAGGTATTATGTCAAGCACCTGTACCATTTAATTTTCATAGTAACTTTATGCAACAGTTATTATTTGTAATAATGACCGTATTACAGATGAAGAAACTGAATCTTGTCCAGTTTGCTCAACTGGACAAGTCATACAGCTGGTAAAATGTGAGTCAGTTTTTGAGACCATGAAGTTTGAATCTAGAATCCACCACATCTATCATACAAAAGGAAGTTGACAGGGCTATAAGTAACATAAATATGTATGACCAGACTTTCACTTTCATTGCATGTATTTTGGGATAATTTCATGGAATTAATAAAACCAAACATTTTGGTATAAAAACATATCTTATATATTTAATATGAATGTCTGAATTGTAACTGTAAGTTTGAAAAAGTAAAACATTTACAAAATTCATCTTCACAAATATAAGCCATTACTTGCAAACTTGAGTCAGACTCCTCTGAGCAATCCTCTCAACTATGCCTCAACCTTAGCCTATAAAACTGCAACTCTCAGCACAAACTACTGTATCCACACCCTCCTGCAACTAAGAGGCTCAAGTATTGGTATAGTTTCTAACAGCTCAAAGGCACATCACTAAAATGAAGACCCCACCCCCTCAAATTACTGCCTGAGAAAGCTCAGTAGTGCCAAAAGAATTTACTGTTTGTCCCAACTCAAACCTATCATAGCCCCAGACTTTCTTTTACTTAGAGTATTTACTTACAAACTTGCCATTGTAATTCTTTTCTTTGTCTCTTTGAGATGCATCTTCTACAATCCAAAGAATGCCTTTCTCAAGTATTTGTGAGCCATCTCTTTGAAATGCAATCATCAAAAAAAAGATAGGGCCTTTTGTCCCAGTCTCTGTGGGAGGGTGGGAGCCCAACTTAGATCAGGGATAATTAGCAAAAGCAAGTGGCCTATTTCCAGATCTGTACTTTCAACAATAAAGATACCTTTTTAAAAAGTGGCCTAATCACATTCACTAAACCTCCCTCTCCAAAGTCCTTCCACACTTTTCCTTTAGCACTCCCTGGCATTTAAAAGACCTCCCTTTTTGGTTTCAGTGGAGTGGAACTCCATTCTATACAGAAATCTCTTTCTCCTACTGCAGTAGTTGGAACAAAATATGTTGCTATTTAATATGTCCAGTCAAAAAAATTTATTTTACAGGGTAGGGGAATCTAAAGAATTGCATTTGATACTAGAAATTTCATGAAAAAGAAATCAGTGATGACTCCTACTTCAGTAAAAATAGTTTAATTCAAATTTAACTGCTTCTAAATATGCTCAAAAAAGAAAAAAATAAATAAAAGAGCTATCTTTACCATAGCTCCACATAATTTGCACATGCATCACTTTTTTCTTGAGCATGTAACTGGGATGAAGGACTGTCTGGAAGGAAGTCTTTATACTATGACTTTAAAAAAAAAAAAGAAAATCTTATAGATGGATAACATAAATTGCCATAAGATAGGCATGATGTCTTATGGTTACAAAAATAAGTATTAGTTATAATGATGACTACAAAAATTTCCAAAATGCACAGAACTGACTCTAGTAAAATTATCATAATCAAAGTCAATTTTATTTTAGAAAATTTAAAAATCATTTCAATTCCAAAATAGGCAAATGCAACATATAAAACAAACAAACATGTATGCAAAAGTTAGTAAGTTAAAGCTGTAGTTATATGTGTAAAGTAGTTAATAAGATGCTAAGTTTGTAAATAACAATATTCTATATTGTGATATGAAGCAGGGTTCAAAATACAGTTATAGACTCTGGAAATTACAAACCATTAGATAGAAAAGGTTGTTCTTTTCACTTTTTTCTTGTTTTTCTTGCTCCTAATACCACACATCATAAAGTGGGTAAAAGAATGAATAAAAATCCCCACGTAGCATAATATATGTGCAGTATAACTATCATATTATATAATAATATTAATGAGCTTAATAATATGAATGTATTAAGTATTAATATGAGCTCAATAGCTTCTATAATACAAAGCAATTATTACAGCTCTAGATGTTACATCCTTCCCAAATACACTATCAAAATGTCACTCCTAATACACTCCGAATTTATGAAAAAATAATATTTTATTGGGAAAAAATTGTGCTTCACCTTAGTGCCTGCAAATGTTCAAATGTGGCAGTTTTCTCTCCACTTTTCAATGTGATTTTGAATTGAGAAAAATAACCTGTTAAAATTTCAGATGAACCATTTGCAATAGTCATATATTCACATATGCCAAATAATGTATTATTAGGAAGACTGATAGTTCCATACTTTCAAAAGGTATTGCTGCATTATTTTTGAGTGGCAACTTTGCAGCCCCCAGTTGGAAGGAGAAGTAATAAATATCAAGTGGGGACCCTGCCAAAGTCATAGAAGCAGCCCCCTTAACTTGATAGTTTTAGCCATGCAGAGGCTCTGAAATGGTTCTTGCTCTGCCTAGGAACACAATGACAATGATAAATTCCAGGCAATGCAAAGCAGTACAATTGTGTGGGGGGATATTTTCTTTACTATAATAGAGTTACTTCATCAAGTGTTAGTTTTCCTTTTTTGAAATAGGTATTTGGTTCTCAATCTTATATTCTAAATGTACAATTTTAAACTCAGAACATTATTTCTTTAATGCATAGACTTATAAACTTACAATGTAGCAAAAAGATTATAGATAGATAGATAGATAAAGATACCCTGAGCAAATAGTAGGTGCTTAATGAATATGGCATGAACAAGTATAAACTACATGTTCTTCAACAAAGTTTTAAAAGTAAAATTTGGAACATATGATTTAATAGTTGAATTTTATGACATTCTGTTGGGATCCAGAAATAATTTTTCCTAAATCCAGTCCAAATTTATTTCCAGTTCCTTTTATATCATCATTCCTTGTATCTACCTATATTAGAAAAGATCATGTAACTGTTTATCATTTGAAGTAGACTATTTTCTTTGAGGTAACTGGTAATTTCTTATTTCTATTAATGTTGAAAAGTAATTGAACTCTGAGAAAATATTCACAAATAGAGACTATTTTGGAAAAAACAAGTGATTGTACTAACATTATCCAAATACAAGAACTCATCACTTTGGTGTTTTTCTTCTGGTGTTTGTCAAGGTGCACCTTAGACAAAGTATTTATGCAATTTTATACTATAATCTTTCTAATACTATATCTTCACAATAATCTCTGTTAACTGCTAATAGTAATGAATATTTATTGGAAATTCATGAATACCAACCAAATGAATAACTGTAATTTATTTAATTGTTCAATTATATAAGAAATCCATGAAGGCCCCTCTGAGCCTTCTCTTGTCTAAGCAAAATGTTAGATTCTTCATACATTCCTTATGGACAGGACTTAGTTCCCCATTTTCCTAATAGTTGCTTTTTTCCTGAATGCAGCCTACATTTTACAACTATTTTTCTTAAAGTATAAGCACAAGAATAGAACACAATTACCCTGGAGTGATAAAATAGTACAAAACAGAGTAGTATCATAATTGCCCATAGACTACTTCAATGGTTATTAAAGTTTAATTTGCATAAGAACTGCCTAGGGAGTTTTTTGTTGTTGTTGTTTTGTTTTTTTGTTTTTTATAATACAGATTTTTTGAGCTTCAACCTTAAAGATTCTGCTTCAGTAAATAACTCCATGGGTCCTGGGATGCACACTTTAAAAACCTTCCAGGTGATCTTTTTACCATAGGCCGCACTTTGAAAATACTGATTAAGGGAACATTTTTATATTAAAGTGAATAACAATTGCCTTTTGCCTTTTTTAAAAAAATTGTTGACAGTATTACAGTTGTCCCCCATTTTCTCCCCTTTGCTCCCCTTCACCTAGCCACCACCCCCTCCAGGCCTTCACCACATTGTAGTCTGTGTCCACGGACTGTACATATATGCATATATGTTATTTTTCTACCCTCTTCCAGTTCCCCTCACTCCCCTGCCCTCTGCGATCTCAGTCTGTTCCACATATGTGGCCACGCCTCTGGTCCTATTTTGCTGGTAATTTTATTTTGTTCATTAGATTCCACATATAAGTGCGATTTTAACAGTCACATCAAACTGACAATTTACATGAAACTTGTTGGTACATAAAAACCCTAAAATCTTTTTTGCTGAATTCAGCTGCATCTTCCTTATAATTTACTTGTGCAGTTCATTATCATGGCCCAAGTACAGAACTCTTTGTTTATCCTTATTAATGTTCATCTTCTTACACAAACACTTCTTTCTAGTGTGAGGGTATTTTGTAAATCTTCATTCTGTTATTTTAATTTGCATAATCCATACATTTGATATGTATGTCTTCTGCCATTCTTTATCCAACTCACAGACCAAAATATTATGCCACAAGAGCCAAACAGAGGGTGGAAGCATGATCACTGTTTTATAAATGTTATCATTCCATCAAGATTATTTTTGTCTCAGAGAAATATGCTGTCATGTTTTGGAAAACATTATTTACTTCTAGAAAGACTGAAATAAAAGAAGCAGTCCTGTAATGAATTTGGGTTTAATACACATAGCAAAATTTTCTGGACATATTAGAATAATTTGACCTCTCATTAATATTTATTTAAAAAATCTATATTTTAACTGTTAAAATATCTGCTTTATACCTTCTGATACAATAAACCAAATGAATGTATTGTCTGTGCTATCTCAATTCTAAAATCCTTAAATTCTTTACCATTAAAAATTAAAATATTAACACTCATATAATTTGATTATAAATTTCACTAGTCTAATTTGCTTTAAAGCAGAATAAATGGGTTACATATCCATTTATCTTAGATTGATATTATAGTTTGATGGACTTGCATTAACATTTCATGGGGGAAAACAATGGAACCTCAAGGACTATCAAACCATCTTCCCCACTGACCATTAAACATGTTCTGCAACTCTCTTCCCATGGATTTCATAATGACATTGTTTTCTCGATTCAATACTTTTTAAAACTATTATTATTATTCCTTCTCCATCTCTGGCTTCACTTACTTGTAACATCCTTATATCTTACAGACCCCATGATTTACTGACCTCAGGATTCTGTCTTCAATGCTTTTTCACAGTACATGTACTCTCTGTTCACAGTTTCAACCAATGACAGATATGTCCCGACTCAAAGCTATAACTACAGTTGAGCTCTAAATCCTAAACTCGAAATCCTTACATTCACCTTCCTACTGGGTTTTTCTACCTGAAGGTACTTCAGGCACCTTAAACTCAGTATGTCCCAAAGTGAATATGTTTGTTTCTTATTCCTTCTCTTTTATTCCTCGTTATTATCCTGATTCTCCTACTTCCATTAACCAACCGCGTCATAATCCAGCTAGTAAACCTACAAATTATTCTAAACTCCTCTTTTTCTCTCACAGTCCTTACAGTCAACCAGTCACTGAGTATTTTTGAATCTGCCACCAACTTCTCTGTTTAATTTAGCTCATCTTTTGACCTGAAAAATTTAAGTACTGTCTCCAATTTCAGCTTTTCCTATTCTTCCTTTATGCCATCTCCAGAGTAATTACAGTAGGTACAAAACTTGAGTTTGCAAAAGTCATAACTTTTCTTTCATTTTTCTACAACTAAATCAACATGCACTGGGCACCTAAATTTGACATACTGTCTCCCCTGTCCTAGGTTTGCATCTAAATTCCTGGGGATTGAAATGGTGTCAGCAGAGCAGAATTTATTTAGTTATTAAGAAAATCATCAACCCATACTGGTATCTCATGAGGTATTCTCATCGTCTTCTGGTCTGAGGCTCTTGGTTCCTTGGAACTTGCTTCTGAGTTCTCTTTGTTCTCACCATTATCGTTAGTGCCTAGTCTGCACCACTCCCAGGCATGTAGGGATCAAAAAATGATTACAGGTGGATAGATCAAAAGAAACAGTTTTCTTCTGTAAAAATTTCCTCTGAAATTCCTCTCTAAAAAACGATGAAAACACAATGTTGATGCTTAGTAAATATAATTTATTGATGGTCCAAATTGCCCATTTTAAAAATTAGAATGTCACTCAAATGCCATGTGATACAGAAAACACTTCAAAGATCAGCAGTCTTTCTAAGAAAGGTAATGATGCATTTTAAAAAATCATGCTTGATTGTCACTAGAGTGGGCTGACAATGAAGTTTGGAGCTGGGCAGCATGAAGACACACATATTAATTCCTTTTATTTCCAGAAAGCCTGAGTTAAATCTCCAAATAGAAATCAGACATGTATAAATATAGAAAAAACAAAAACAAAAAACTCTTTGTAGTTGTTTTTGTTTTTTTTTCCCCCTAAATTAAGCCCTGGTTGTAATAAGACATTTGCTTTTTTGGAAATTATTTTTACATTTCTAAGTAGAAAGCAAGAACGTTAACTTTCTAGCAACCATCAGACTTGAGATAATATTCTTTTTTAAGTTTATTTAACAACATGAAATAACTCAGTTAAGTAAAACTCACTTTGGAGGACCACAGCTTCTTAAAAAGTATAGGTTTAGGCATGCTATTTATAGACTATACCTAAAGGGCTAACATGACTAAAGGGACACAAGCTGAGGGAACTGATATGGCTTTAACCTACATGAATCCTAAAATCATTTGTAAAGGGGAAAAATGAAGCTGGGCTTCAGCTAGACTGACGTTGTTATCCAAGAGCCTGTTCCATGATTAGGAAAACATACATGAGATAGAAAATCAGGCAGAATGCAGTATGATTGCTCCTTTTGGAGCAATTACCCTTTCCACAAACCATGAGTTGGTATTTTAAGGTATATTAACTCAGTGCCCCCAGGAGAAGAAACTGACCAGACTTAAGCAATGAGTCATGGCTTAGCCAAGCAAGTAAGGAGTTCCCTGCAGAGTTCTAGTTAAAATGTGTGGAGGGGTGATGGAGGAAGACTGCACTGCTAATGAGAAGGGTGAATCCAAGGCCACGTCATAAAGACAAAACAATAATGATGGATTAATGAGAAGCCTTCATCTAGTAATTGATAAGAGCTTATTTCATACTCAAACCACCCTGACTGTCAGGCCCATAAACCACTAACATCCCCATAGAAAAACCAAATATAATCTAAGTACTTGGCCGTAAAAAAAAGAAGGAAATATTACCCTTTGCAACAGCATAGATGGACCTGGAGAGCATTATGTAAAGTGAAATAAGCCAGTCAGAGAAAGACAAATACCATATGATTTTACTCACATGTGGAATCTAATGAACAAAATAAACTAACAAATAAAATAGAAACAGACACATAGAGAACAGAAAGACAGCTGTCAGAGGGGAGGAAGTTTGTAAGGATGGGTGAAAAAGGCAAAGGAATTAAGCAAAAGAAACAAATAAACTTCATAGACACACAACAGTATAGTAATTACCAGAGGGAAAGGGGGATAGGGGAGGTAGAAGAGGGTAAAAGGGGGATTCATGGTGATGGAAAGAGACTTGACTTGGCATGATGAACACACAATACAATATACAGATGATGTATTATAGAACTGTATACCTGAAACCTATATAATTTAATTAACCAATGTCACCCCAATAAATTCAATAAGAAGTAAAACAAATAATATTTTCATGAGTTTAGACGATGTAACTTGCATGCATTGTTCATCTTCCAAGGCAGCTTTAAGTAAGAAAGCCACATAGAAAAATGTCATCACTTTAAATGTGGACTTAAATGTCAGTTCTCTGAAGGACATACTACAATATTATTATAATATTGAGCTAGCACAAATAGTTGTAGATTATAGTTTGTTTGTTTGTTTGTTTATTTATTAATTTATTTTTGTTACAGATGTTTCTCCTCCCCCCCCCAGACACCCTCCTCTCTATCTACTCCCCCCACACCCCCACCCAAGCATAGCAGCACTATTTACAATAGCTAAGATCTGGAAACAGCCCAAGTGTCCATCAACAGATGAGTGGATAAAAAAGCTCTGGTACATATATACAAGGGAATACTATGTAGCTATAAGAAAGAAAGATCTCTTATCCTTTGAGAGGACATGGAGGGACCTGGAGGGTATTATGCTAAGTGAAATAAGCCAATCAGAGAAAGACAAGTATCATATGATCTCACTTATTTGTGGAAAACAATGAACAAAAAAAAAGCTGATAAACAAAATAGACCCAGAGACAGAAAGGAGTACAGTTCAGACTGACAAACTTCAGAGGTGGGGGTTGGGAGGGAGGGATGATATAAACCAATGGACATAGACTATAGTTTTTTATTGCTGAGGAAAAACTTTCTTTGGGTAGCTCACTCAAAATTAGCAAATACATCAGTTATTAGTTTTTCATTCTTGTCCCTTAATAATCTTCAAAGTGCAAAATTAGTTCTGCAACCTCTAAATTATATATAAAAAAGTCTTAAAGAATGTGGATTTAAGCATTTTTAAAGATATTAATAGCTAATGATCTAGCAATTACTTGAGGTCATTATGGTGATGGTATGGGATAGATATGGACATTTTGGAAGCTGCGCATTATTTAAATTATCCATATTACTATGTAGGATATTTACTAATCTGTTGAACCATTTAGAAGTATAAATGTTTAGAGGAAAATGGAGGTTCAGGGGTTCAGATTTAGAAATGAGTTAGATAAATGAGCAAACTACTTAACAATATTGGTATATTTACGATGTTGCAAACATAAAAGTATTTAATTCAAGTTCAGCCTTGGTTCCACTGTCACAATTCTCCCAATTCAATGCCTAAAACAAAAGCCACCCTCTTTGGGAAGCCTTATTGGGTCTCTGGAAATGGATGTCATTTATCTTTCTGTGGTCTTCATAGCTTTTCTTCTGCCCCTTACTGATGGCAATGACCACTTTCTATCTTCTGTTATAATCATTTGTGTGCATGCTGTATCTATACTTCAACAGTCTAGGATTAAGGTCAGAATCTAGGTCTAAATATTTACTATATCTCTGTCCTCACCCCTAGTACCTAGGAACCATGCCTTGTATGTAGAGGGTGCTCAATAAATATATGTGGAAAGCATATATAAATAGAACTTTGGGAGAATGATGTTGAGAGTGTTCTGCTAGAACTACTTCAAAAGATATTGAGATAACTGTTACCAGCCTAAAAGAGCTCTGGATTTGGAATTAAAGGATCAGAACTAAGATTCATCTTAGCTACTTGTTGATTACAAGGGTCAGGGCAAGTTAACTACAAATCAGCTTTCCTGCCTATAAACTGAGGCAACTGTGTAACTTGATGTCCAAGGTTGGTGGGTCCATTTCTGCCGAACCTATGACCAAAAAGATCAATAATAATGTATTCAAATGAAATATAGGGAAATTTTCCTCTGGTAAGGAAGTGTGGGATATAAGGGAAAACAACATACACAGACTCTACCACTGAAATCTTCTAAATACTAAATAAAATGCTAATACTACATTTCTGGGTTCTAGTGTTAAATATGATTACTGTATTTTTAAAATTTCACATTCTTTATTATTTTTTATTAAAATGTTTAAATGTTGACATTATCGCAGGAGTCCCCCTCCTTCCCATCCTTTGTCCATCTCCATCCACCCCTATCTCCCCCTCCCTTGGCCTTCACCAAATTATAATTTTATATATAAGTAATTTTTCTTCTTCTTTATTAAGTATAAATGCCTTTTAAGCAAATCTTATAGATCAAATGTCCTTATTTCATATATTTTATTTGAAACATAAGTATTTGTTTTTCTGTCCCCCAGAATAGAAAGCTAGCTCCTTAAGGACATGAGATCCCATCCCCCACCCAAATGCTGTAGCACCAGCATCTGTAACAGTGCCTGGCACATCGTAGGTACTCATTTGATATTTATAAATGAATGAATCAAGAAATTTGGATCTCAAGGTTTTATTTCCTTTAGATATCCCTTAAATATAGAACTGACCTTTTAATCAATTATAAAGATTATCTTGTATTAATGATTAAATTGTTTTTACTGTAAACAGGGAGACACTGGCCTTCCCTAACAATTACATGAATATAAATTATTTTGTTCATGATACAAAGCACTTATATAACCCTATTTATTTTATTTTAAATAATCATAATGAACTTCTAAAATGTGTATATGGTAATATTTCTCTTGCATAATATAATTCATGATATTCTAGTTCAGTGTTTTTTTTTAAAAAAATATTACTTCAATTTATTTTAGTATACCTGACATCAATATCTCAGGTCATTATGTAATTTTAGGTAGCCTTACTGTACAAAATAGTGATATCTATTAAAGGAAATAAAAACGATGACTATGGTCAAGTGCAGAAAACTCTAAAACATTCCAGAGGTTATATTTTTAAAAATTTTATATTTAAATAAATATAGGTTCATAAAAAACTTGTGAAAATAATACAGAAAGGTCCCTTGTAGCCTTTTCTCAGTTTCCTCCAATGGTAATATCTAATATAATTCTAGTATCATATCAAAACCAAGAAATTGACACTGGCATAATCTATAAACTTTTCTCTGTTTTTGAGAGTTTTTACATTAACTCATTGGTATTTCTGTGTATGTGTGTGTATATATATATAAATAATTCTATACAATCTTATTACATATATAGTTTGTGTTACCACTACCATAATCAAGATACAGCCTGTTTTATTCCATCATCACAAGGGAACTCCCTTGCCGGCCTCCAACCTGCCCTTATCTTCAAACACACTATCTTTATAGAAGATTTCTATATTTTAATTGGCTTGCCTTTCTATAAGAACCATTTTGTCCCTAAATTCATGATATATGTATGGGGAAAAGGGAGGATAGGGGTATATTTTCTTACATTTTTCTGCCACAATCTTAAATAAAGGAATTATTATAGGCTCTATTTTTGGTCACACTTTCTATTGAGGTATATGACTTTATAAACTAAAGAACAAAAAATTGTATGTGAGAAGACAGCAATGTGAGTGTTCTGAGAATTTGTATTAAATAAGAGAACAGTTTAATCACTAGTAATTAAAAAATAGTGGCAAATACTAATGTTTTGGTAGTTTAATTTATCTATATCTACTTGTCAATATCAACAATGACAGTTGGAAAAAGTTAATACAAAATTCAAAAGAGAAAATCTGATTATCAATGACATTCATATTGCAAAGATCATCATAGCAAAGTAAGCTGTAAACAAAAAACAAAATATAAAAAAATGTATCTTTAGTCGTTCAACTTTCCTTTTAGCTGTATTGTATATGATGAATGTTCATAAGCATGGTAACTAATACAAATTCTATCGCGTAAGTGTAGAACACTGAACCAAAAATAATAATATTCTTTGGTTAGCACGTAGACTGTTCTTGAGGTTAGGTATTTTATATTTAAATAGCTACTGTAGTTAATATTACAAGCACTTAACTTATAAACTGTGTCTAGCTACTTTTCATTAAAACACTCTTCCTATGAGAAAAAGTATATATATAGATAATAAGTCTGATTCTAACTGTAACATACTCATACACAAATATTGTATACCCAATGGTTTTATGATAAAGATCAAGGAAAATAGATTGCTACAAACATTTCTTGTTCTAGTCTGTCTTAATATAATGGATTTATAGTATGTATCATCAATGTTTTTAATAGAATCACATTTTATATGGAATATATCATCAATGGAAGCATAGGAAAATAGCTTTAATTTTTTACTATACATTTAGTTATTAATCTTATAAAGATATTTAATGTTCAGAATATAACCATTCCTCAATTGATATAAATTAAGTAATTTTATTTTGTTTTTCAACTTATAGTTCTTTTTGGTATGTTACAAAGAAAATGATAGTAACTAGTTAGTTGTAATAAAGAGTTCAGGTAAATGCTGAGTCATTGGAAAAATCACTGCATCTAGTAAATGAATGCACTGGAAATACATTTTTATCCCACCAAAGTCCATGTTAGGGAAGCCAGATGCCATGTTTCAATAAATGCATGTCCTTTTATAAGAGAAAATATAGAAATACTAAAAAATATATATAATGCTATTGAAATTTAAGTTTTCAGTAGACGAAAAATACACATTCCATCTGCCATGTCTCTCTCTCTCTCTCTCGCTTTTTTTATTCCTCACTTGAGGATATTTTTCTATTTATTATCAGACAGAGTGGGAGTAAGGGAGAGAGAGAGACAGACAGACAGAAACTGGCTCCTGCAAGACCCAACCAGGGCCGGGGACAAACTGCAAACCAGGCACATGCCCTTGACTGGAATTGAACCTGCGACTCATTGGTCTGTGGGCCGATGCTCTAACAGCTGAGCCAAACTCGCCAGGACCATATGTCATTTCTCTTAACTACCTACATACACGAGGGACTGAAGAGGTCAAGAACTGAAGAAAGAGCATTTGGAATCAACTGTCCCTATGCCCTGGAGTCAAGTCCACTGTGGAGGGTGAGAAATATTTTTCTCCTCACCCTGAGTCAAGGGAAAACTTTCACCCTTCAGTTTGTGGAAGAAAGAAACATTCACTGATATCTGATTTATAGCTGTGTAGACTGGCTAGCTGGGAACTTACAGGGCCAGGCGAAAGAGAGTTTATTTTTGTATTGCATTGTTCCCAGATTTTACTTGAACATAATTGGAACAGAGATGGTCCATGTGTGATAGAGTTGGTGTAGGTCCTAACCAAAATGAGTCTCTGGGAGGGCCACAGATTTCAGCAGAAAGACAAAGACCTACTGTGTGCCTGAAGACTCAAGGAGGAGACTGTAGTAAGTTAAAATGGGAGCTCCTTTGCCCAGTGAAGGAAAGCACAGATGAAAAAGTTCACTATGAAGCAGGTAGGTGCTATCACTGAAGGACTCTGGACCATCCCAACATTACCAATCAGTAACCACTGTACTGTTCCCCTTAGATCTTTTCACTCCCTGTACTCAAATCATGAGGAATCAATTACCAAATAAGTAGAATGCAGAAAAAATGTATAAAAGTGCATGGCAGAGAAAGAAAGAAGAAACCAAATCACATCTTCCAGCTTACCACTGGGCCACACTGAGAGGTTAGGAAAGATGGAGAAAGAAGCTACTACTTTAAAATAAGTGTAGAGTTTTGATTATTCCTAGTCATAGTCATTACTGAAAGGAGGATCTTTTATCTTCTTAAGGTAATACAAAGGGTCATGAGATCTACACTAAATTTCATGGAGAACATGAGGAATAATAGCTTAATACTGAAAGAAGGTGAAAGAATTAAGCAAAAAATGTGTGTGTGTGTGTGTGTGTGTGTGTGTGTGTGTGTGTGTGTGTGTGTGTTATAGATATAAACAACGGCATGGTGATAGAGAAAGTGGGGTGGGAGGAAGAGGTTGGCAAACGGGGAAAAATGGGGTCAGAAAGGCTTTGCTTTGGGCAATGGGCTCACAATGCAGTATGCAGATGATGTTTTATCGAGTTTCACACTTGAATCCAGCATAGTTTTGTGAGCCAATGTCACCCAAATACATTCAGTAAAAAAGTAGGAGGTAAGTTTGATTTATGATTGCAGTATACAAAGAAGTGCTTGTTTATTTAATCCTCACAATGATTAAACTATTACCTTGATAGTAAATGTACACCATAATTAGTTATATAAATAAGCAAGGAAGCCAAATACATTTAGCCTTCTTCAATCAGTGCAAACACAAATAGATATCACACAGTTAATACAGTCAGAGCTCATCAAATTTAAATGTGGTTAAGTCCAAAAACCATGCCCTTTACATGACTGCACTTTGGAAAATGCACATACACATCTTATATTTGGCTTTGTCTTCATTCATACTGAAAAAGACGTTTTACAAAGAAATTCCCCCAAAGGTGGCCTTACCTGACAAAGAACAGAGGCCATCTAAACTCAGCTAACCCTGAAAAGGAACAAAGTGAAAAGAAAAGAAAAAAAAAAAAGACAATTTCTCAATCGCTCCTTTCTTGTGGCCCACAGTTGTGTATTAAACTCATTACAGTAATAACACCTCATAAGCAATAAAGACTCTTATGTTTCAGGGCAAAAGAGTGCTTTTGGGAACATGATCTGAAATACTGATCCAAATAGAATATGTTTTAACCCAATTGTAGTACTAAACAGCTCTTGCAATTTTTACGAAAATTTTAATGTTGTTGGACTCCTCTTTCTCAAATAATCTTATTCATTTCAGTTTTATTCTACACTAGATTTCTGTTTCACTTCAACAATTTCAGCATTTCTTGTTTGAGAAATTATAGATAATTAATTACTCTCTGTCCCTCCAGATTGACTTAAATTATTACAGAAAATGGGATTCAGAGTTTTTAATGTGCACTAGGGGGGAAAAATCACATTGGCAGTAATTATTGGTAATTAAATGCTTTTAAAATTAGGAAGATAAATATACTGCTATCCTGCCAGTGAAATTCCTCAGAGTCACAAAGAAAGAGACCTGTAGAGATTGCTTGAAGAAATGGAAGTTTATTGTAAAGACACAGAGGAAATTCTGTGAAAGGAGAATGATTCCAACTACAGTTGTTCCTCATTTATCTGGTTAATCCGTTCCATACTCTAGCGGTGGCACCTGGCGTTGAAGGATTCCTGGGGTGCTGGAATACATAGGCCTACAGTCCATACGTATAGTAATTTTAATTTTAATTGTAATACTGGGGTGTATAATTGACTCAGACAACTGAGTGTGCGCTGTATCATTTTCACTGTCTTGATCAACTTTGTAATGAATATATTTGAAAAAACTGCGATAGAGTGAAGCCGCAAAAGTCGAAGTGCGAAGTGACGAGGGACGAATGCACTGAGGTTGTGGCAGTAAGCATTGCTGGCTCCTGGTAAACCAGCTCTAGTTTCAACAGGAGCTGGATGGCTTACCACTTGTTTAGCACTTCTTTTGCATTTACAAAGAGAGGACTATGTATGGGAACTACATTTAATTGGGTCCAGTTAGCACTACACCTTAGAGAAGAGCTCTAGAAACAGTGTAGACCACCTTTCCAGAAATAGCCATGTTCCCCTGTGCTCAGTAAATGTATGGTTTCCTTCCTATTTCAGTCTGATGAATGTCAGTATGCCTGTATTGCAGCCTGAGTTTCCCCTAAGGAAGTAAACTGGCATCTAAGCCCAAAAGTATGACATAGAAGAATCAGGTAAAGATGGGATACATTGGGACCCTTTTTAAAGACTGCATGTATGCAAATGAAAGGTGTTGGGAGACAATTCTCCAAGAGTATCTTACATTTCTATACATCTTGCAAGCAAAGACACTTTGTCTCAACTACCTTTTCAAAGGTGTTTGCATAGCAAACAACCATGGAAGATACAGTGTCTCCCTCCAGAGCAATGAGCAGGCATGCTTATTGTCCAATATAAAGAATTTGTTTTCCCTAAACACAGGTTTCTTCTCCTGTAATGCAACTCACTGTAAAACAAGTGTAATCTAGCTTTCTTCATGACACACTGAGGGAACTGGAGTTTGGAGAACTGCCACTGCCATGAGCAGTAAGTCCCTCAGTCTCTGTCCCAAAGTCTATGTCTTCTACCAGTAATCGTAAGCCTATGGTAGGATATCTTGTTAGCTTGCAAATATGGTCAAATCTCGGCCTGATCACAATTTGTTGCAGTTCTTAGGAGAACGTTGTGAAGATCAGTAAACATTTTAAAAATACTCATTCGTGCCTAAATGTATAAGTCATGTACCATGATAGAGCCTGCAGGAATGTGGAACATTTTTGTTGCCATACATAGCATGCTTCCAATTCTGAATCTGTCATTTATTGGTTGTCTCGGCTTCCTTACTTATTAATTTTTTTTAAAACTCACCTGAAAGTGTAGATCATGTATGCAAATGGTGTCTGTCATATACTCATCAATCAACAAATAACTATTTTTACAATTATAATTATTAGCAGTAACAGGAATATATTTTAAAGGAATTATATTAGTATATGAAAGTTTGTAGGGGAATTTTCATTTTCAGGTAACCATGGTTAAGTAATATAATGCCACAACTAGAGAACAGGATTACAAGCACAATTGTCTTTCCTTCTCCCTCTCTTCCTTATACTGGGATCCCCAGCTTTTGGAGAGTTAATGTTACAACAGTTTGTTTTTAGAGAAAACCTGCATTAGTACCTGTTTTCACTAACTGAATGAAACCTGAAGACAATTTTCACTTTTATGAATAAAGTCAAAAAGCAAAAATAATGCTCAGCATTTGTTTTGCAATGAACTTTTACCCCAAGCAGCAAGAGTGTCGCTCCCAAAGTCTTTCCCCAGTAACTACACTCAGCATCTCAGCATCGAGCTGCCATAGCTTTGAACTGTGTCTATGAGCATCTGTGCTTTATCTCGATTTATTTTGTGCATTCGTTAACAAGATGTATTCTAGGTACCAAAAAGCCTAAGAGAGCTCATAAGAGTTTTATGAGCATCATAAAACTGGACATAATAAAGCATATTTAGTATGATTTGGTAGGATATTTTTTGGGTCTGGGAATGCTCAAAAGTTTCTCCATATAAATTAATGGGAATTGCATTTTTGCTTTATGACATTTCAGCTTAGGAAAGGTTTCATGGGAATGCTCTACTTTGAGATAGCAAGGGACATCTGTGTTCTCTCTTTCCTTTATGTTAGGCCACTTCTATAAAAAGATGCCTTCCCAGGGTTGTGCAACCTAAAATGACTCCTTAATGTTTTACTATTGTCGATACCTTAGCTTTGTCATAGTCTGAACTAAAGGATTGTACTCATGGTGACAAACTGTTTTCTGGCATCCTAATATTTAATTTCTGCAAAACCAATCATATTGGCTACCCATTCTGTCCAAGTCAGTCACAAAAGAATGCTTATGAGGCCAATTACATCATTTTTCATTCCAGTATTTTTGTTACATGTTTTGAACTCTATTGCATGCACCTAGCTGTTTAAACAATGGATATCATAATCATTCATTTTTATAGCGTCATTATATTTTGTATGTGCCATCAATTTTTACAAATGAACACAAAACTTTCCACTGTCAACTTGAAAATAAATTCTAAAAGTCTATTGCAGATTGCTATTAAAAGTTTATTAACAGCCCTGGCTGGTTTTGCTCAGTGGTAAGAGCGTCAGCCCACAAACCAAAGGGTGGTGGTTTGATTCCCAGTCAAGGGCATGTACCTGGGTTACAGGTTTGATGCCTGGTCCTGGTCAGAGTCATATAGGAGGCAATCAATTGATGTATCTCTCTCACATCAATGTTTCTCTCTCTCCCTCCCTCCCTTCTACTCTATTTAAAAATCAATGGAAAAATGTCCTCAGGTAAAGATTAACCAAAAAAAAAAAAAGTCTATTAACAGTGAGTGTTTCAAAAGATGTGGGTGGCAAAAATGCTAAAACTAACAGTAAGGTGATAATTTGGACTAAAAAACAATTATTTACTTTATTTAAGTAGTCCCATCCTCCCTCTTCTTAAGCATCTTCTGCTCCTCTTCATTGACTTTGTCAAAACTGAATCCATTCTTAAATATTTATTTATTTTATTTTTATTTTTAAAATACGTTTTTATTGATTTTTTTAGAGAGAGAGGAAGGAAGGGAGAGACAGATAGAAACATCAATGTGAGAAACATCAATGGGCTGCCTCCTACACTCCACCTCACTGGGGATCAAGCCCACAACCTAGGCTTGTGCCCTGACCAGAACCGCCAGAACCGACCTGGATTGGGATGATGCTCAATCCAGTGAACAACACCAGCTGGGCATTAAATGGAGCCTTTTCTTGCCGCTATTACGTTGATATCTGAGACAACTGGTGAATGTCATTTCTTCTTTCTTTACACACTTGTCACACATTTTACCTCCTTTGGCAATTAATCATATTCTTCCATATAATTACTTGCAGATTTGTCATATCACCCTCTGTTACAGTGTAAATCACCTTGAGATTAATATTTTCTGTTTAATTATGCTTTATGACTTAAAGTAGCAAGGAATCAACAATTTTATAGAATGTCTCCAAATCAAAGGAAATTATATTATAAACAACAAAGTGATAGGGATCCTGAACGAATAATGATGCTTACAACTAATTGTTTTTAAGAATTTACTTTGTTTTTTTTATTTTAATTTTTATTTTGTATCCTCACCAAAGGACATTTTTCCATTCTTTGTTCAGATAGAGTGGGAGGGAGAAAGGGAGAGAGAGAGAGGGAGAGAGAAACAGAGAGAGAGAGAGAGACATCGACATGAAAGGGATGCATCGAGAGGCCACCACTTGCACGACACAACCAGGACCGGGGACAAACTGCAACGGAGATACACGCGCTTACGGGAATCGAACCCGGGTCTCTCTGGACCGCAGGCTGATGCTCTAACCGCTGAGCCAAACTGGCCAGGGCAAGAATTTACTTTGAACCAGGTATTGTGTTGAGTGCTTTACCTGCACTTTCAGTTGATAATCACAACAACCCTCAGAGATTACCAATATTATTATTCCCATTTTAGAGTTAAAGAATGGGAGCCTTGTTTTCGCCAGAGTATGTCACTGGTTAGAGCACTGGTATATGCACCTAAGGGTTGAGGGTTTGATTACCAGTCAAGGGCATGTACTTGGGTTGTGGGAGGCATCCAATAGATATGTCTGTCTCATATTTATGTCTGTCTCTCTCTCTCTCTCTCTCTCTCTCTCTCTCTCTCATAGTAGATATTCAATAAATACATAGAAATAAAATACAATAAAAGAATGGAAAGCTTAGCACAGGTAAGTAATTTCCACTAAGGTCATATAACAAGATAGGGATAAAGTCCAGTTAAGAACCCAGGCCATGCCCTGGCCGGTTTGGCTCAGCGGTTAGAGCGTTGGCCTGCAGTCCTGAGAGACCCGGGTTCGGTTCCCGCTAAGGGCATGTACCTTGGTTGCAGTTTGTCCCTGGCCCTGGTTGGTTATGCGGGTGGCAGCCGCTCGATGTGTTCCTTTCACGTCGATGTTTCTCTCTCTCTCTATGTTCCTCTCTCTCCCTTCTGCTCTACCTGAACAAAAAATGGAAGAATGTCCTTGGGTGAGGATTTAAAAAAAACAAAAAGAACCCAGGCCATTAAGTTCCCCTCTGAGAAACCAAAATATAATATAGATATCATTAGAAATTTTCACCATGCTTACGTAAGAAGAAAGCTCTAAAGAATGTTTCCAGTCCATTAAATATTCTGTAGTTGTATGAATGATAAATGCAAACCTTTACTTAGTCACTTGACAAAAAGATTTTCTTATTACACCAACACCTTAAAAATAACAAATTACCCATTATCATTTAAAATGTGTCTTGACAGTGGTGTTTAACATGGCCCTACCCAGGCGCATCCAAACCCAGTAGAAGGCACCACAAACAGCAGAACACCAACACCCACAGGAAAAATTTGGCAGGCTCCAAAACCCACTGAGATAGCCAAAATGGTGAAACAAAGAAAAAAATCCCAAATGAAAGAACAAGAGACCTCTATTGAAGATGAGATAAATGAAATGCAGCTAAGCAAATTATCAGAGGTAGAGTTCAGAACCATGATCTTGAGGAAGCTCAACAGCATGAGTAAGGACATCAGCACCATGAGAAAAATATAGAAACATTGAAAACCAACCAAGTGGAAATGAAGAATGGCATACCAGAAATTAAGAACACATTGGAAGGACTAATCAGCAGAGTAGAGGAAGCTAAGGACCGGATCAGTGAATTACAAGACAGGGTAGAAAAAAATCAACCAATCATAAAAACGAAAGGAAAAAAACAATTAAAAAACAGAAAGATAGCTTAAGAAAACTGTGGGACAACTGAAAATGTAAGAACATTTGCATCATAGGGGTCCCCGGATAAGAAGAAAATGAGCAAGGGTTAGAGAATATATTTGAAGAAATAGTGACAGAAAACATTCCTAACTTGGTGAAGGAAGAAGGCATTCAAGTTCAAGAAGCACAGACAGCCCCAAGTAAGAAGAACCCAAACAAGCCCGCACCAAGACACATAGTAATTAAAGTGCCAAAAATTAAAGACAAAGAATCCTAAAGGCAGCAAGAGATAAGCAACAGGTTACCTACAAAGGAAACCGCATAAAGCTCTCAGCTGACTTCTCAACAGAAACACTATAGGCCAGAAGGGAGTGGCATGAAGTAATCAAGGTCATAAAAAACAAGGATCTGAATCCAAGACTACTCTATCCAGCAAGTCAGTCATTCAAAATAGAAGGTCAAATAAACAGCTTCCCAGACCAAAAAAACGGCTAAGAAAATATATTAACACCAAACCAGCACTGCAAGATATCCTAAAAGGACTGCTGTAATTAGAAGAAATAGGAAGAAAAATGAAACCAAACTAAACAAAAATGGCAATAAATAGGCACATATCAATTATCACCTTAAATGTGAATGGTTTGAATGCTCCGATAAAAAGACACAGAGTACCTGACTGGATAAGAAAGCATGACTCACATATATGTTGTTTACAAGAAACCCACCTCACAACAAAAGACTCACATAGGTTGAAAGTGAAGGGATGGAAAAAGATATTTCAAGCAAATGGAAATAAAAAAAAAAAAAGCTGGGGTAGCAATACTCATATCTGATAAAGTAGATTTCAAAATGAAGGCCATAACTAGAGACAAAGTAGGCCACTACATAATATTGAAAGGATCTATCCAACAGGAAGATACAACCTTGGTAAACATATATGCTCCCAATTTAGGAGCACCAACATATACTAAAAATCTTTTGGAAGACTTCAAAGGAGAAATCAACAGCAATACAATCATAGCAGGGGGCTCCAACACTCTGCTGACATCACTGGATAGATCTTCTAGACAAAAAATTAACAAGGAAACATAGACTCTGAATGAAGTGCTAGATCAAATGGATTTAATAGATATCTACAGAGACTTACACCCCAAAACCACAGAATTCACATTCTTCGCAAGTGCACACAGGACATTCTCAAAGATAGACCACATGTTAGGGCAGAAACTAAGTCTCTACAAGTTCAAGTTCAAGAAGATTGAAATCATATCAAGCATCTTTTCAGATCACTGGAAATCAATTGCAACAAGTTCATGCAAACACATTTGAAAACATGGAGGCTAAAGAGCATGTTATTGAAAAAATGAATGGGTTACCATGGAGATCAAGGAAGAAATTAAAAACTTCCTGGAAACCAATGAAAATGAACACACAACAACACAAAAATCTATGGGATGCAGCGAAAACAGTTCTGAGAGGGAAGTTCATAGCACTACAGGCCTACCTCAAGAAGCAAGAAAAATTTCTAATAGACTATCTAACCTCACAACCTAAAGAACTAGAAAGCAAACGGAAAGAAACCCCAGAGCAAGTAGAAGGAAGGAAATAGTAAAAATCAGAGCAGAGATAAATGACATGGACACCAAAAAGAACAATTTAAAGGATCAATGAAACAAAGAGCTGGTTCTTTGAAAAGATGAACAAGATTAATGGACCCTTAGCTAGACTCACCAAGAAACAAAGAGAGAGAACCCAGATAAACAAATTCAGAAATGAAACAGGAGAAATAATAACGGACACCACAGAAATACAAAGGATCATTAACAGATATTTTGAACAATTATACGGCAACAAATTTGACAATCTAAGCGAAATGGACAAATTTCTAGAAACACAGTCTCCCAAAACAGTACCAGGAAAAGATAGAAAACTTAGACCAATAACAACAAAAGAAATTGAAGATGTAATCATGACACTCCCAGCAAACAAACGCCCAGGCCCGGACAGCTTCATGTGGGAATTTTACCGAACATTCAAAGAAGAACTAATACCCATTCTCCTCAAATTATTTCAGAAAATTCAGGAAGAAGGAAGCCTTCTAAACTCATTTTATGAGACCAGAATAATTCTAATTCCAAAACCAGAAAAACACACTACAAAGAAAGAAAACTACAGACCAATATCCCTGATGAACATAGATGCCAAAATCCTTAACAAAATACTAGCAAAACATCAAAAAAATTATTCCCCATGATCAAGTGGGATTCATCCCAGGGATTCAAGGCTGTTACAATATTTGCAAATCAATAAATGTGATACACCCCATAAAAAATGAAAGATAAATATCATATGATCATATCAATAGATGCTGAAAAAAGCATTCGACAAAATCGAGCATCCATTTCTGATAAAAACACTCAGCAATCTGGGACATAAGTCCATATATGAAATACCTACAGCCAACATTGTACTCAATGAGCAAAAATTGGAAGCATTTCCCTTAAGAACAGGAACAAGAGAAGGATGTCCTCTTTCGCCACTCTTATTCAACATAGTACTGGAAGTCTTAGCCACAGCAATCAGACAGGAAGAAAAAAAATAAAAGGGATCCAAATTGAAAAGGAGGAAGTTTAACTGTCTTTACTTGCAGATGACATGATATTGTACGTAGAAAACCCCAAAGATTCCATCAAATATTTACTAGACTTAAATGAATTTGTCACAGTAGCTGGATACAAAATTAACGTTAAGAAATTGATGGCATTCTTATACACCAATGATGAACTCACAGAAAGAGAAACTAAAAAAACAATCCCATTTACCATCACGGCAAAAAAATTAAGATACCTAGGAATAAACTTAACTAAAGAAATGAAGTACCTATTTGCAGAAAACTACAGATCACTGAAAAAAGAAATAGAGGAAGATATGAAAAAGTGAAAGCACATACCTTGGTCATGGATGGAAGAATTAACATCATTAAAATGTCCATATTACCCAAAGCAGTCTATAGATTCAATGCAATCCCCATCACAATACCAATGACATACTTCACAGAACTATTACACATACTTCAAAAGTTCATATCAAACCAAAAAAGACCTCAAATAGACACAGTAATCTTGAAAAAAAAAAAAAAAAAACAAAGTTGGCGGGATCACATAACCAAATTTCAGGTTATACTACAAAGCCACTGTAATCAAAACAGCCTGGTACTGGCACAAGAACAGGTATACAGACCAGTGGAACAGAACAGAGAACCCAGAAATGCACCCAAGGCAATATGCTCAATTAATATTTGACAAAGTTGGCAAGAGCATACAGTGGAGTAAAGACAGCCTCTCTAATAAATGGTGTTGGGAAAATTGAACAGCTACATGCAAAAAAATGAAAGTGGACCGTCAACTTAAACCTTACACAAGAATAAACTCAAAATGGATAAAATACTTAAATGTGACTCATGAATCCATAAAAATTCTAGAAGAAACTATAGGCAAGAAAATTTCAGACATCATACACAGCAGAATTTTCACTGATACATCACCTAAGGCAACAGAAATAAAGGAGAAAATGAACACATGGGACTACATCAAACTCAAAATATACAGCAAAATATACAATCATCAAAATGGAGAGGCAACCCACTGTATGGGAGAGCATAATTGCCAATGATATATCAGATAAGAGGTTAATTTCCAATATATATAGAGTGCTCATACAACCTAACAAAAGGAAAACAAAGAACCCAATTCATAAATGGGCAGAGGAACTAAATAGACACCTCTTCAAATAGGACATACAAATGGCTAACAGACATATGAAGAAATGTTCAACATCACTAATCATCAGAGAGATATAAATTAAAACACCTGTCAGAATGGCTGCCATCAACAAATCATCAAACAACAAGTGTTGGCGAGGGTGTGGAGAAAAGGGGACTCTAGTATACTGCTGGTGGGAATGCAGACTGGTGCAGCCACTATGGAAAACAATATGGTGTTACCTCAAAAAATTAAAAATTGAACATCCATTTGACCCAGTGATCCCACTTCTAGGAATACACCCTAAGAAGCCTGAATGACTAATCAGAAAGAATATATGTACCCCCATGTTCGTAGCAGCACTATTTACAATAGCTAAGATCTGGATACAGCCCAAATGTCCATCAGTAGACAAATGGCTAAAAAATCTGTGGTACATATACACAATGGAGTACTATACAGCTGTAAGAAAGAAAGATCTCTTGTCCTTTGAGACAACATGGAGGGACCTGGAAAGTATTATCCTAAGTGAAAGAAGCCAAGCAGAAAAAGACAAATACTACATGATCTCACTTATATACGGAATATAATGAACATAACAGTCTAAGGAATAGGGTAGTCCCAGAGGCGTGGAAGTGGGGTACAGACTGATAATCCCCAGAGGAGGGGGTAGGGGGAGATAAACCATAGAACTTATATGCTTGTATGCATGAACAATGCACATGGACAACAAACCTGGGGACAGGACAGGGAGGGAGGGGAGACTCAGTGGGGGAAAAAAGAGAAACTTCTGTAACAAAAATAAATAAATTAATTTAAAAAATGTGTCTTTAAAAGTGGTAAAGATGGGAGATTTTTTTTTTTTTTTGAGAATTTCAAGATTTATTTTTTTATTGAATTTATTGGGGTGACATTAATAAAATTATATAGGTTTGAGCTATACAATTCTATAATATATAATCTGTATATCATATTGTATGTTTACCACCCCAAGTCAAGTCTCCTTCCATCACCATCTATCCCCCTTTTAACCTCTTTTTTTTTTTTTTTTTTTTAATCCTCACCCAAGGACATTTTTTTTTCTTTTATCTTCAGATAGAGCAGGAGGGAGAGAGGAAGGAAGAGAGAGAGAAACATTCATGTGAGAGAGACACATCGACTGGCTGCCACACACAGGGCCTCAACGGGGGCCTCAGACAAATTTCAACCGTGGAATATGCCCTTAGCAGGAACCGAACCAAGGACTCTGTGGTCTGCGGGCCGACGCTCTAACAGCTGACCCAAACTGGACAGGGCTTTACCCTCTTCTTTACATTGTGCAATTAATACTTTGTTAGAACTTTATGGAATAATAAAAACTATAATAGCATTAGGAACAACATAATGCATAGAATAACAAAATTTTCTTTTATAACAAATCTAGTGTAGTCATAGGAAGTGATCTATGCAACTCATTTTGACAGAGAATATTAATTTATTTGCATTCTCACAAAGTGCTTATCAAGAAACTTGGAAAAAAGTAAGAATAGTATTACAGTTCCTATGCAGACCACAGAACTTAAATGGCTCAGTTCTACGGGGGTATTTTAAGCGGTGCCTTGCAGAAAACAAACTTTGGCCTAATAATAATTTAAGTGTTATTTCTTACAGCTTAAATCAAGGTATGATATTCATCAAATGTCATCATATGGGTTCAGATGAGCCCTAGTTTATGTAATTCATTCATCCAATAGGCACCTACTACTCTCTCAGATAATGTACTAGTTGCTGGAAACACAAAGACTAGTTAAATATCATTCCTACTGCTTTGGTACTCACGGCCTAGAATTGAGAACTACCAGTGCAAATAAGTCACTATGATGGTGAATATTTTATAATAGAAGTATATAAAGGTATGATCAGTTATAACTAGAGGGATAACAAAGTTTTATTGAACTAAAGCCTTGAAAACCATCTGAGTCTTCAAAAGAGGAAAAATAATTATTTTAAAAGTATTTTATCCCTTATATGAGAACATATTCATAGATACTGGGGATCACAACGTGGACATCTTGGGGGACCAGTATGTTCCCTAGCACAGGTCTCATATGACAAAGTTTTGTCAAAGTTTTGTCATATGTAGGCCATTCCCACATGTCAAAGCATTATCCTACAACTTGCATGACAAGTTTGGATTCTCCTTTGGACATTTACAAAGATGAAAAATTTGTTTATAGTTACACAAATCACAACCTAACTCCATTTAATATGAAAATGCAAAATATTTTTTCAAAGTTTAATATATATATATTTTTTCTTGCAATTCAACTATGTATCATTCAAAGGAAGATTTTGTTTTATTTTCTTTGCAATTTTCCAAGACTATTTCACCATTTTAGAAAATCGTATCACTTTGGCTCTGTGACTTCTTGATTGGAATCACCACTGCACACCTGTCTGCAAACCAATTGACAACACAGAACTTTCTGCTCTGAATGTTATATAATGGAAAAGCTCAGAGGTGGGTCTAGCTTAAAGCAGAGGCCTGAAGCAAGGGGCCAGATTTAGTTTTTCTGTCTCTGGACTTGGCTGAGCTCTGGTGTCCTTCATAAGTGGCACCATTTTCACATTCTATAAATAATGGCAGCTCTAGGTTCATGATCCCGCAATTTCAAATCCTGCTGCATTTCTTATCACTCAAACAAAAGCAGGAGGAAAACTTCATCGATCCTCATTGGCGGGTTTAAGGCATATGCTCATCTCCAAACTAATCTGTGAGGTTTGGTGAATGACTGTATTTTTCTATGAGTTAAACATCCCATTTTGCTTCATAGAAACAATTTGATGTATAGTTATACATCACGTTATTGTACTTCACTTTATTGCATTTCATAGATGTTGCATTTTTACAAACTGAAGGCAAGACCCTCCACCAGCAAAAATATTATGACTCACTTTATTTTAAATTTCACTGTACTGCAGTGGTCTGGAACCAAACCCTCAATATCTCCCAGGCATACCTGTATACACAGATAAATTTGATTATGTTAGTGCCCATATACACATACACACCCCCACACACATAAACTTACAGGAATCTAAAACTCCACTGTAACATTTAAATTCTAAGCAAAAAAGCAAAGTACAAGAAAGGTAATATCTATTGAGTGATGTGGATCAATCGTTAGATCACAAGATTTTGAAACAAGAAAAAAAAACAGCCTAATTGAGGTACCACTGTTCCTTAAAAACCAAAAATAATTTAATCTCTTCTTGAAAAAGAGGAACAAATAACACTTCAATCTTACCTATTCCAAGGGGGATGCAAGAGGATTAAAAACATATAAAAATAAACCTTAAAAATATCTTTAGATTTTCAGAGGTGCTTCATATGAAACATTACCCTTTGTTGTTCAACTTATTTTATTTTTCAAAAGACAATAGTTCTTACTGCACTGAGAACTGTTGTTTCATTTTAAGTTCCCCATTTTAACATGAGTTATTAAAGGATACATTTAACCCAGGGCTTCAGATGCTAAAATTTTGAAAGGGAAAGAAAAGAAGATGGGAGAGTAGAGAGGGAGAGGGAAGGAGGAAATAAAAAAGGGAGGGAGAGGGGGAGAGGGAGCAGGAGAGAGAGAGAGAAGCAGAGGAAGACAGAGAGAAACAGAGACAGAGACATAGAGAGACAGTGAGATAGACAGACAGAGAAACAGAGAAATATGAAACCCTCATTCTGGCCACTAGTGCTCATGAATGAATTGCACAGTCCACTGGTTCTCAAACTATATTCCCCAGATCACTAGCAGCACTCGCACTGGGGAACTGGTTAGAAATGAAAATTTCTGGATTCCCACCCCTCAAACTTCTCAGTCAGAAACTCTTGTTTTATCAAGCCTTCCAGGTGATTCTGGTACAAACTAAAATTGGAGAACCACTCTGCTAGTCAGCAATGAGGTAGAAACATCATTCTTGTACACATTCTAATGAGCACCCTACTGAAAGCTAATAAGATAATTCCATTCATGTTTTGAGGTTGTTTAAAAGCATGTGTAGGGGGTCGCAACAGATCCTATTCAAATTCAGCATGCATTCAATAATAGCACTGACTACCAAAGCCTTACTTAGAGTTCCTTCTCTGACTCTGTCTCAGACTCTCCTGTCTCCCTCTTATTCAAAAGAAAAAGAAAAAAAAAAAAAAAAACCTTGTCACCTGGCCAGTGTGACTCAGTAGTTGAACATTGACTCATGCATCAAGAGGTTCAATTCCTGGTCAGAGCACATGCCCAAGTTGTGGGCCTGATCCCCAGTGGGGGTTGTGCAGGAGGCGGCTGATCTGTGTTCTCTCTCATCAATGTTTCTATTTTTCTCTCTCAAATCAATAAGGAAAAAAACTTAAAAAAAAAAAAAAACAACAGCCACCTTGTGATTATATTATGTCTTCCAGCATAATCTCACCATCTCAAATCCTGAACTGAATCACATCTGCAAACTCCCTTTTGGTGTATGTTAACACAGTTGAGTTTGGGGGAGTCGGACATCCCTTTGGGGTCATTATTGTGACTACCCCACTAACTATCCTAGAATATACAAAATATAAAATTTAGACTGGTTAGAAAGAAGGTGTTTAACAATATTAAGAAGGTGTTTAACAATATTAATTCTGTTAAACAATGCAATACTTATATATTAAATGTTACATTTTGTGCAAATGTGCTTATATGTTTAAACAGTGACTACTATAGGAAAAGCAAATATATTTCAAATGAAATTAACTACTTCTGCTCTGGAAAAAGAACAACCATTTTATGAAAATTTTGCAGTAAATAAAATAGGACTATTTTAGCTGAAAATGGTACTAAAGTGATTGGGAGAAGTAGAGTGTAACTTTATTGAGGAAAATAGATTAAGTGTCTTTCTTATAATTCTGAATGTGCTCAAGTGATCAGATAATTCAATAAATCTTCAAGATGGGTTAGTAAATAAGTGATTTACAGAGAAACAATTGTGTTCTTTCTGAAAGAAAGCGAAAGGCACCTTTAGCTCCATAGTCAGCAACGCATCATGCATCATGAGATGTTCTCCAATCAGCATAACTGTTTTGTATTTTTTTCTTCTCCACTAAAGCAGAATTCAGATCAGTTGACTCTACAGTCATCTCACTTTTCAGGTGAGGGAGATGCATATGACTTAACAGAGACCCAATTCCTTTGGTGCCAGCTTTCAATTTAATTGTAAAGAGAGTACCCACTTCTGGGAATGTATCTTAAGAATCCCGAAACACCAGTCGGAAAGAATATATGTACCCCTAGGTTCATAGCAAAACTATTTACAATAGCTAAGATCTGGAAACAGCCTAAGTGCCCATCAGGAGATGAATGGATTAAAAAGCTGTGGTATATATACACAATGGAATACTATGCAGCTGTAAAAAAAAAAAAAGGATCTCTTACCCTTTGAGACAGCATGGAGGGACCTGGAGAGTATTATGCTAAATGAAATAATCCAGTCAGAGAAATACAAGTATCATGTAATCTCACTTATTTGTGGAATTTAATGAAAAAGATAAATTGACAAACAAAATAGGTCCAGAAGCATGGATGCATAGAATAGACTGACAGATCTCTGAGGGGAGGGGTTTGGGGGAAGACAGGAAGAGATTAACCAAAAAAAAAAGTATATACATATATGCATAGTCCATGGACACAGACAATAGTAGGGTAAAGGCCTGGGGTGGGGCAGGGCTGGGTGGAGGGGGCAAAGGGGGTAATTGAGGATATTTGCAATACTGTCAACAATAAAATATCTATATCTATATATAGAGAGATTTAAAAAGAGATTAAGCAAACATGCTGAAAAGACTGATGATTCAGAAACTATCAAGACCATTATATCCAAAACCCAAGATCAAAATGTTGAGTTATTTTAGAGTCCCAAAATGGAATGCTTTCTAGTCCTCACAGTCATCATCTGAATCACAGTCCAGCCTCTTTTTGCTTGGCAAAGACAAAAATCTGGAGGCATAGATAGACCAAAAAGCATTGGTAACATTAGTAGAGAGGGGACTTGTATGTCAGACAATGCCCACATTTTCAAACTAATGCCCATATATCAAACAGAAAGGCTATTTAGCACAAACAGAATTGTAGTGTCTTTGTTTGCAAACCCAGATAAGATCAGATTTAAGCATGAATCCTTTATGTAGTTAAATTGCCAGAGGAAAAAAAATAATCAAATGAAACTAAAGTTTCCTTTTAATTCCCATGAAATTTCAAAAGTTTTAATTTCAAAAATGTAAAGGTAAGAATTCATAATAAATGCATTTATAAGAGTTGATGAATCCCTTTGAAGTTGTTTTTATTTTTAGATTTCAAATTTGCTTATGATAGCCTAGGACAGTGGTTCCCAAAGTATAGCCCCCAGACCAGCAGCATTAGGGTCACCTAGAAACTGGTTAGAAAAGCAAGTTATCAGGCACTACCCCAAACCTATTTAATCAGAAACTCAAGGCCTGAGGTCCAGCAAGTTGTATATTTTAGACCTCCCAGTAATTCTGATGCAGGCCAAAGTTTTAAACTAATGTTTTAAAAAAGCATTATATGAAGAGATATATTATTTCAAGAAAAAAATATAAATGTTGCCATTTCCACTTGGAATACGTACTGGAAACTTATTAAAAGAAGCTGCTCTCATGTAGTTTCCAAATTCTAGCAACTATCATTTTTCTAATTATCCCTCTGCATGGGAAACTCTGGGGGGCAATATGTGGTATTTTCAATTATTGAATTGCATTTTGCTTTTATTTCTATTAAGGTCAAGAAATAATAAACTTATTAAGCTCAGACCACTCTTAACTCATTTGTTCAGCTTTCTAAAGCACTTGAATCTATATTTTATATGACATACTGTATTTTACAATAAGGCAGTAGAAATTACAAACCTGAATTCAAAACATAAAAAAGTAGTGGCTTGTCTTTATGACAAAAGCATCACTATCACTTAAAAAATTATCCTAGAGCCTCTTAAGCACAATATGACAACTGTATTAATTTTGAATATGAGGTCTTTACTTGGTACATGAGCTGAGATTCCTAGAATTTTTTTACGCCTCCTTACAGTTAGTATAGAACTTTATCAACTGAATTTAGTTTTAAATGATAGTAAAATATTAAATAAAACTACTGTTGAGTGTTTGTCATCTCCCCATGTAAAGATGGTTATTATGTTTTACTATAGCTCAGAAGCTTTCATTTGATATGTACTATAAATTAGCGATGTCTTCATAAACAAGACAATTTAATCTAAAAGTCACATGAATTTTAAAACTACTGGACCATAAATATATGAATTTTCTATTCCTTTCATAAAGCAGAACACTAGAAAACCATGGAGGGTTAGCTATTCATTCACTGTTATTAACAACATATAAAATCCTTAGGTACTGATTCAGTTTAGTTCATTAAGTGGGTGATAATAGAAATTGACAAAAATATTTCCCCATATATATGGATTCCTAAAACAAAGAACTTTCTTGAGGATATTTTTATTTGAGTATTTATCTTTCTTATTTAACTTTGAGTTAGTTGTTTTTTAATACAACAAATAATCATTTATACAGGGCATCTGAGTAAAACATTCTCCCTACCTACAATTCTTTAACAGTTTTTTTTTTTTTTTTTTAAATGTAGTTCTTGGACTTCTTAAATCACAATCACTGAAGAAGTGGCTCAGGAATATGTATTTAAAATTATTACTCTGGGGATTGTTAATTACACTGGAATTTGAGACCACTACTCCATAGGAATAAAAGCAACCTCAAGGCTTGGTAGAGTTTACCAGCAAGCCGAAGACCTCCATGCTCTGCAAGAAATATGAAATCAATGGGAAAACAACAATTTCCCTCCTCAGCTTTGTAGCCAAAGACATGTACCCATTTCAAATCCAGCAAGTCTTCTTTCATGCCTCCACACTTAGTCCTAACTACTTATTGTTTAAATAGTTCCTAAAGAAAGTTTTGCAGTAATTTTCCAATGACACTACTGATTCTTAACATGATTCCTCAACCCTTGGCTTGTTGCTATTCAATTACACAAGACTAATTGCTCTTCTCTGATAAGGGGACTCATCTTGCAAGTTTTGATTTATTGCAATCAATGCTACTATATGACATTAAAGCGCCAGGTATGAACTGGATATATGTTCGGCGTGCATTAGAACCACCTAAGGTGGAATAAGAATTTACATCTCTAACAAGTTCCCTAATGATTCTTTTGCTGCTAGTCTAGGAACCACACTTTGAGAACCAATGCTTGAAGCAATGACTGGAAAACTATGGCTATAGTCTGGGATCACACAATTCCCTTTACAAACAAATTCTGTAACTAGGCTTTAGCTATACCTATATAGTATTGAATAAACTTTCCCCAATTTTATGAGGTAAAATCAGTGTATAACATCAGTTTCAAGTGTGCACCTTAATTCAATATTTGTAAGCAGTGCAAAGTGATTATCACATCACATCTAATTACCACCTTCACCATACAATTTACCCCCTTCACCCATTTTTTTTTTATCCTAAATCCTCTTCCCCTTTGACAAGCAATCAAAACAGAATGATATTGGCATAAAAACAGACACATAGATCAATGGAACAGAATAGAGAGCCTAGGAATAAACCTACATATATATGTTCAATAATATATGATAAAAGAGGCAAGAATGTGCATGGGAAAGGACGGTCTCTTCAATAAATGGTGTTAAGAAAACTGGAAAGCCACATGAAAAAGAATGAAACTGAATCACTATCTCACACTAGACAAAAGATGGATTACAGACCTAAATGTAAGACCTGAAACCATAAAACTCTACAAGAAAACATAGGCAGTCAGCTCCTTGATATCGGTTTTGACTATGACTTATTGGATCAAAGTCCAAAGTAGAGGGCAACAAAAGCAAAAATAAATAAATAGCAAGACATCAAACTGAAAAGCTTCTGCATAATGAAGGAAACTATCAATAAAGAAACTTTAAATGTGTAAAACTTCAGTCATACAGCTAACTTAACCTTTTCAAAAAATTATGTAATTTTCTTGATGCTAAAAGAGCTACATGTATTCTATTCAGCTGAATATAGTAAAATGAGTGGAACGGTTTAAAAAACAAACCTTGAGTTATTAAGCACATCTTGAGGTTGTTAATGGCAAAATGAATTATTTTTTTCAAATTGTAAAAAACTTAACTCGAAAAGCACAACTTGAACAGAAATGTACATTCTTTCAGTTAAGACCCAACTTTACCAACAATAAACATTCAAAAGCATGTGGTGCTATGCTGAATAAAAATGTTATTTTCTTCTCTCCCTCTATTGCCATTTGAACTGACATTTAGAAACATAGACATGATATTTAGTTTGCTCTCAGATAATTATTTTCCTATTTCTACACTTTTAACTTTAAATGCCTAATAAATTGCTGATTGAAAACTGTATTTCCAAAATTTTTACTAGCTTTTTTCTCTATTTATATATTTCATATTTTTGATAGAGCTCACATAGTCTTTATCTTTACCCAGTTTTCAGAAATTTCATTTGCCTTATGAATTTTTTTTTTACTTTTATTCATGCTCACATAAAGACAACTTAAATAATTTTAACTTAGAATTTTGAATTATCTAGATATTGTAGCATGTAATTTATATATTTTTTACTTTATAAAATAATCATAAGACCATCCTTACCAGTTTCTGGGAAAATAGAAAGTCTAACATCCACTCTCTTTCACTTTTAACCTATGACTTCAATATAATGAATGCAACGTTTAGTAACAGGAAGCAAACTACATCCATACAAAACTCACATCATGGTCATGCTTTATTAAATATAGTTTCTCACCACTGACTTAATAATCACCTACATTTTTATGTCCTCAAAGCATCTAGTACAATGGCTGGAGGCATAGGATGCTTTTCAATAACAGCATTTCCCTGAAGTTATCTGAGTTCAAATGAAAATAAAAATATATATTTCTAATACCAAAAGTAATTACGTATATAGTCATACTGACGTCAAATAAATTTTATCAAGAGGTTGAAATGTTATGCATTTATCCCTTCTTCATAACTTATAATTTGACTTTTCAATCTGATTTCTTAAAGTGTTGTAAACACTGTGTAATTTATATATATATATATATATCATATTCCCTAATTACATCTTTCTTTTTTTTTAGTAAAGGATGCTTTCAACCTATTTATCAAGAAACACAGTTAAGATTTGTATAGTCCAAAAGCATTGGTTATATTAAACTTCTAAACTGAAAAAGAGAAAATGCAGTTGCAAGTCAGCTTCAATATTAACCTTCAATTTCATATTTATTCTTTGTCAAATTCTTGTAGTAATCCTAGAAAACATATCTATTCTTTGTCTTTCTGATGAATAATAAGATACATAGGTGTCTAGTATTTTCCTTGTCAGATAAGGAAGGTACTGTGGGGCACTGCATAAGAAAACTTCACAAAATATTGGCTGTTTTCATATACCTATGTACATATTTCCAGGGGGGAAATTATTTATATATGAAATGAAATTTAGAAATATTTCAGAAAGATAAATTCTGGCCCTGGCCGGTTTGGCTCAGCAATTAGAGTGTTGGCCTGCAGTCCAGAGAGACCCGGGTTCGGTTCCCGCTAAGGACACATACCTTGGTTGGTTTGTCCCTGGTCCTGGTTGGGTCATGCCGATGGCAACCACTCCATGTGTCCCTTTCACATCGATGTTTCTCTCTCTCTCTTACTTCCACTCTATCTGAACAAAACATGGAAAAATGTCCTCGGGTGAGGTTAAAAAAAAAGAAAGATAAATTATGTAACAAGTTGTCTAAAAACAGAAAAATGGTCATTTCTGATAACACAAAAATCCACAAATATCCACAATGTAAAATGTTTTATTTTCATCTAGGAATTAGCATTATCCAATAATTTGTTGAATTATATGTAATCTGTGCAAAATTCTGTCCTATTATTAATATTAGGGTATAAATTTAGCACATTCTTTATAGTTGCTTCAGTTTACATGGAAAACATGGTTTGAACTGCGACCTATAATAGATAAGATTTCTAAAATAATACTCTAATAATTATGCATGGTGTCAGATGGGTACTAGACTTATTGGGTGATCACTTTGTAAGTTATATAACTGTATGTTCACTATGTTGTACATCTGACACTAATATAATACTGTATGTAAAAAAAAAATCATCCAGATATAATGTAGAAGGGTTGTTGTCAGGAGCTGGGGAGAAGGGAAAAGGAGGAATTATTGTTTAATGGGTATAAAGTTTTAATTTTACAAGATGAAAAGAGTTCTGGAGATGGATGGTGGTAATTAATGCACAACCATATGAATGTATTTAATACCACTGAACTGTACACTTAAAAAAAGTTAAGATAAAAAATAAGTAAATAAATGAATAGAGGGGCTCCCCAAACTAATTTATATATATTTTTTATAGTTTAACCAATATTATTATAGGGACAAAGTTGCAAAGTGACATTTGACTTTGCCATGAACCACATGTACATATTAAACATAATTACTTTATCACACATTTTCTTCCCCTTCACTGTTTCCTTTAGATATGGAAAACTCTAGTAAAATAACTTAGGGACACCTGATAATGTTTTCAAGTTAATGATCCAGTTTATTTACTCAGTTTCCAGATATCAGAAAGATTTGATAATTATTTTTATTAAACTTCAGGGAGGGAACAATGAATATTCTTTTAGGAATCATGGTAAGAATTATTCAATTAGATCCTACCAGGTAAACTGAAATTGTGGTGTTTTTTTTAAATTAAACAACAAATGACCATCTATTTTTTTCAATATAAAATCATTTGAGATTTATTATTTTTTGGATGAATTTTTGTCTTTCCATGTTAGCTTTTTGCTTCAATTGTATTTAAGAAGTTCTCAAACTCTAATTTAGAGATATTGAGTAAATAAATTAAACTTTATTATCTTTACAGATGTCTTTTTGTTATTATTTAAAACAAAATGACAGTACCAAATGAGAGTAAAATAACCTCTATAGTGAGGACATGACTATAGGTTAAGGTGATGCATCCAGAATCCATTCAAAAAATTAAAACAAAAGAAAACAGCCACAGGAATAGAAAAGTACCACAACACCCCCCTGTCCCCCCCAAAAAAACTTTGCTAAGTATTTCAATTAAAAAGATTAGAAGCATATGTGATATTCAGGTAAATGTGTACCATTACATGTAATAATCCATTTGGATATTAGCCAGTAAGCAAATTTCTTGATCTATTTCATTTTACTCTACTCTTAATAACGTAGCTGAGGTGGAAAGGTTGATGTTTAATTTTAAATGTCTTTTATTCACTCTAAAGTATTTATAGCATCTGGCACATATAGCATGGATAAGAAAAGACACCAAAGCAAAAATAAGAGTAACATTACTTCACAACACTATTAACTTTATTATCTTTAATATAAAACTGTTATTGTTTTGTTCACTGTCCACCTGAGTGGTAAAATAAATGTTTTTCAACAAACTTTAACAGATAATTTTTAAATTAAAGGGTAGATATTTAGGCCAGAAGAAACAATTTAAAAGACATGCCCATCTCTGCTTATTAAATAGAGGGTAAATGTTATTAATTTTTAAAAAAATGAATGCCTGGCCATTGTAGCTCAGTGGTTGAGCATTGACCTATGCACCAAGAGGTTGCTGGTTTGATTCCTGGTCAGGGCACATGCCCAGGTTGTGAGCCTGATCCCCATTGGGGGCATGCAGGAGGTGGTCGATTGATGTTGTTTCTCATCGATATTTCTGTCTCCCTCTCCCTCTCCCTTCCTCTCTTTCTCTAACACCAATAAAGAAAAAAATTAAATCAAGCTCTTCTACATCAGTAGTCTCCATGCTTTTTGATCATGTAAAACAGTTAAGTGAAAAAACAAAATGAAAAAGAGAGGACATATTATTTTCTTCATTTACCTTTATATATTTGTTTTTGTTTTTGTTTTGTTTTTTATCCCACCTGAGGACCCTTTTGCATTTATCTTCAGATAGAGCCGGAGGAAGAGAGGGAGGAAGAGAGAGAGAGAGAAACATTGATGTGAGAGAGACACATTGACTGGTTGCCAACCACACGACCCCAGACCCCACCTGGTCGAGGACAAACTGCAACCGAGGTATATGCCCTTAGTGGGAACCAAACCTGGGTCTCTCTGGTCCGCGGGCCAACACTCTAATGGCTGAGCCAAACCGGCCAGGGCTCATTTACCTTTATATAGAGTATATGCCTAAAATGCTTTATTAGTATAACATGTAAAATATAAAATAACCACAAAAATTTTAAATAAAATAAAATAAATAAGTATTCCAATATTTTCTTAAAATAAATTATTTAGAGGGTCCTTGAAATTCAAAACATCACTTTGAAGATCACTCTCCTACAATGCATTTATCAACCTCAAGTTCATCAAGTCTAGTAGGAAAAACTGAGCTTTGATAATCAATAGCTCAAGAAATATTACTGAAGTCCCACCATGTTCAAAATATGCCAGGTTCTCATAACACAATGGTGAACAAGGGATATACAGCCTTATTTAGTATATAACTAAAAACTAAATTCAATAACAATTTACAATAAATTACAAAATTAATTAAATATGTCTATGACTGTCACTATGAAGCAAAACTGCACAGCATTACCAGGTATATAACAGGGAGTTCTAACCTAGTTTTGAAGTGAGAAGAAGGTTTTCTAAGGAAGTGACACTGAATCTGGAAATTCATGCATGAGAAGGAGATAACTGACTAAAGCAATGCTGGTAAATTGGCCAATAATATTTTGCATGTAGAGTAAACAGCATGTACCGAGATGCTGAGTTGACAAAGCCAAGGCATGTGCTTTCATGGAGGGTAGAAGCTGAGAAAGTATAAGGGAGAAGCAAGATGAATGGGGTAAAGATGGGAGAAAGAGAAAAAATCAGGCGGGGGCCTACTGGACATAGTAAGAATTTTTGAGCAATGCAGAATTACTATTGGATGATTTCAGGCCAGAGAGCAACTGAATCAGATCTATATTTTGAAAGCATAGGCTTGAATGCTGAGTACACAATGGACTGAACAGGGCAACAGCGGATGCAGTTGCAATTGTTCAGGTGACAGTTTGAAGTAGGTTTTTGGTAGTGGAAGTAGAGAGAAGTAGAAATTCAAAAGAGATTTTAAGAGACTCTGGGTTTTTCAAGCCATTAAGATTACTTTGTGACAGTAAGTAGGTAGAAATAAAGTCAATGACATATTGCATGATAGCCTTATGTGAATATGGAACGAAAGAGGTGTGTAACCTTCCTAGTGCTGTGACCCTTTAATACAGTTCCTCGTGTTGTGACCCCCAACCATAAAATTATTTTTGTTGCTACTTCATAACTGTAATTTTGCTACTGTTATGTCTTAGGCAACCCCTGTGAAAGGGTTGTTTGACCCCCAAAGGGGTCGCGACCCACAGGTTGAGAACTGTTGGCTGTAAAATGCCTCATTCAACTGATACTACCAAGAATGGAGGTATTAAAGAACTTCACGCACTGGTCTTGCATTAGCTATCATTATTCTGTGAAATGCCACAGACTGAATATTAACAGAAATTATATTCTACATACCCACGACTGCCCTCTACCGCAAATACATATGATAGCACAAATCATAAACCAATTTTTGATTGTGTATTTAGATCAATAAATTCTCACGGACTAAACAGTACTATGCATATTCAAAGTTATTTTCATATATAGACAAGTGTGTAGTGAAAAAAATTTGAACTAAAGTATTGGATAACTAAATATTACTCTTCCTGACAAAGCTTAGAAAATGAATCTAGAAATTCAGTAAGCCTTTTGGAACATCAGTAAACTTGGAAGATATCAAAAGATTCTAGTCCAAGTTTAAGGCATATGCAGTCACATAAGAAGTTCTTCAAAATAACTTTTGTTTTTATCATATCTAGGTTTCCAATACATCCAATAAATGTTAACTATGAATCAGACTTGAACATTAAACATAACTTCTCTGATGGCCACAGGGAAACTATAAAATCCTTTAATGATATAGTACAGCATAAGAGAAACACTGTGCTGGTGATTTGGGGGGAGGTCATTTTTACCTGATTTTTGCCAATAATCAGCTAGGTATCCTTTGCAAAGTAATTGAACCAATATAAGATTTTATTTTATCATCCCTACCACAAAAGAAATTCAAGTAGATGATCTCCAAGACTTTTCCCATATTTATGATTCTTAAAGATATAAACATTTAAAGAACGAAAGAAAATTAATTTAAAACAATGTTCTAGAATCCTGGAAAGTTTGGAAACAATATAGCAGTACGAGTACCTGACACAGAAATCAATCTGAATGTAAAGTGCTTGTCAGCAAAAACTATGGGTCAGCTGTTAGCTTAAAAATTTATATTCTGATGACTCACAGTTACAATCACAAGTCATAGGCTGGACAAAAAGAATCATCTTTATCCTCACTGATAAATATTTCTAAATCCTATTAGTGAGGAAAGTAAAAAAAAACGCCCACCAAAGAGGTTAATGTTTTTCCTAAGACACATACACAACAATAATGAAGTATAGTAACTATTTTTTAAAAGAATGAAAAATGGAGGCTTAAAAGAATAATTTAGAAAAGTCTACATGAGTGAACGATTATTAAATGATTTTGTTAAGAAATGTAACTAGATAACTAAATGCTTAAACTAGAATATAATGCAAAACACATTAAATATTGGCCTATAAGAAAATTTAGAGATAGTCTTTTGATTTCAAAGTCACTACATAATATAAAAGCTACTTATAATATGTAGACATGGATGAGTGAAATACTGATTGCACACTTTGAGCTGAATAAGATTGATACTTATCTAGCAATAAGGAAAACAATCTGGAAATAACCATTCTAAGGGCTGTCAACTTTCATTCTTTCACTCACCTATTTATTTATTCATTTATTAATTTCAAATGGGATTTTCTCTGTGTTCACATCTGTGTTAGGTTTTCTGATAATTCACTCATCATTGAAAAGTCAGTGTATTCCTCAACAGTGCTGGGTTCTAGTGATAAAAAGTAAGACGTGGTCTTGGCTCTTTAATGATATAGTACTTATCATCCAGTAGGGAAAGCCAGACATAGACACATACAAGTTAAAGGAGTGTAATGGTCTCTATGATTGATTAGTGTGTGCAGAGCAAAGTCAGGTCTCAAAGGAAAAAGTGGCCACATAGCAGAAAACAGCTATGGAAATTCAGAGCCTCTAATGAAAATACATTTCTCCCTGTCACCTCTGCCTTTTTTTGTCCATATTTTTTTCTTTCTTTATTTATTTTTGCTTCCAAAATTTTGTGTGTTTTTTTTTTTTATGGAGATATTAATGTTTTTACCTGGAGACAGGTGAACAGAAAATGTTTGCTCAATATGGACAAAGCACTATTTACAATCATTGAGATTTATTGGATCTCTATGGATATATACTACCAGAACATGTATTTCTTTCTGGAAATCATAATCAGAGAAGAAGATAAACATTCAAAGCCAGTTGTCCATTTTCAGCATTTTGATTTTATTTGTGCTCTTTTTCTATTAGAATGTTTCCTGTGGTTAGCTTAACACATAATTTATGCATATGTATTCAAATTTATAAAAATTTATAAATTTCCAAATTACTAGACAAACAGAAAGTTTCAAATTTCCCATTAGTTTCTCTAACCGTCAATTTAATTTGTTTTATATATTTTACCAGTGTTAGTTTGTTCTCTCTCTTCTCGGTTGATTCTGCCTCTTCCATGTCCTTCAATTCTATCTTTTCTTTCCTGTGTCCACTGCCAGTGTCCTAGTTCAGAGACATTATTACCTCTCACCTGTCCTATTGTAATTGCCTCCAGACTTATCTCTCTCTCTCTCAAGTCTCAGCCTATTCCTTTCCAATCTACAAATGATTGCTAAACGAATTTGCCTAGAGTTCAACTTCATGTTACCCCCAACTGGAACACCTTTAGAAGTTGCCTACCAAATTACGTGCAAACTCCTCACTTTAGGCATGAAGATGTGCTACTCAAAGTGTGGTCTATACACCAGCAATACCAGTGTCACCTGAGCACAGGCAGTCTCCGGGCCCCAGGTCAGATCTCTTCCTGATTCAAAAGCTTATTAAATTTTGAGAAGAGCTGCTCTAAAGCACAGCCATGTTGCCTTCAAGTCTTTGTAACCCAATACCTCCTTTCTTTGGACCCAATATACAACAAAGTTAGTTCTGAAAACACTTTTCTGACTTTGAAGCACACTGGTCTGATTTCAAACACCACAGAGTACAGCGTTCTCCTTTGGTGAACTTGTCTTATTACCATCTTGTTACCTCCTTGAAGGTAGACATTAACAGATTATTCATCTTTGTTCCTCCCAGTGTGATGGTATGCAAAACAAGTTCCCATTCCCAGGAGATAATATCCAAGACTTGCTCATCTGGGCCATGAGAAGGAAATTTACTACATTTTTCCTATTTATTTTAAGTCATTCATTCAATTCTAGATTTTAATGTGCACAATGTATTAATGCAGTGATGCTTATGAATCCCTTGTTAACAGACATATATACATCTATTGTGATGCTTGTTCAAAAACATTTTAACTGATGTGATTGCATGATCAAACATGTTTGGAGACTAATGTCTGACATACAAAGCACATGGTCTCTGCAGAATTAAACATATTTGTGAACTGCATGGAAACTTTGCAACTGGCTCTACAGCATAAATAACACTATTTAATGCAGGGAAGGTTTTTTTGATTTATATAGTCAGATAAACTTTTTTGAAGATTAGGGGAAACCTGACCCAAATTGTTACTGAAAATATAAGTACTTTCATTTATTTATTAAATAAAAGGTAAGCCTAGATATATTTATGAAAGTTCAATTGGGTAAGTCATTTTAACCCAATAATAGGAAACATCTATTCAAAATATATTAGCTTTGGCTCAGTGGTTGAGCATCAACCCACGCACCAATGGGTTGCTGGTTCAATTCCTGGTCAGGGCCCATGCCCAGTTTGTGGGCCTGATCCCCAGTAGGGGGCACACAGGAGGCAGCCAATCAATGTTCTCTCTCATAGATGTTTCTACATCTCACCCTCTCTCTAAAATTCAATTAAAGATATGTATGTGTGTGTGTGTGTATAATATATATATATATATATTAGCTTCACAGTAGAAGTATTGCAATTTAAGACTGATTACTGATTCCTGGATTGTGGTTCCTATTTTGAACAAAGTCTTTCTATAATTCACTAAGCTCTTGGAGTATAGGTTAAAATTTTCTCAGTACAAATTAGACAGTTATCTACACAGGACTTTCTCTCCTGCATCATGACTAGCTTACTGCCTCACTTCATCACTATGGTTAAACACCTTCATTGATCTGATTCTTTCCTAAGAGGTTGTCCCTGCCTTTCCTCACAGACTAGGTCTCCCTGCTGTACACTCATATAGCAACTTCTGCTTGCCTTATCAAATTATTTATCACACTTCTTTGTTCATATCTTGGCCAAATTTTAAATTTTCTCATGGAGTAGAAGCTTTCTGAGCATAGGGGATATGTCTATCTTATTAAATGTTCGATTCGTAGTACTGGCCATAGCTTTTCATACATGGTAGGGAATCCATAAACATTTGTTGAATAGATAAATGAACCAATGGACACTTTCATTACATGATTTATAATGAAAATTTGGTTTCCTAGATTAGCCTCAAGATTTATCTGTAAAATGAGATAATACTGATTTGCAGGTTTCTTTGGTGTTTATATAAAACTGGGTATGTAAATCATAGCTCTAGCTCAGTGCTTGAAAAATTAAGAAATTGGTAGTTATTATTATGAGTATTATCATCAATATATTATTACTTTTGGTTTAGCAAAATGCAAAAAGCTATTCACAATGTTTTTTAAAGATACTGCAACAGAACACAACTGATAATTAAAGAAAGCATAAAACCATCTATCATCATTAAATAAAAATAAAACTGATATATCTAATGAAAAAAATGTACAATGATAATATATTATTCATTTTAAAAAATGAAATGTAGTGTCCATATCATGGTTGAATGACTTTTACCTCCACTTCACTATAAAGATGATAGTAGTTTTGCTATGAACATATCCAAGAAAATTAAAATAAAAAACCATCTCTGTCCAAAGTTCAAAATAAAAAATATATTCTTCACAGTTCACACTTACCAAATTAATAAGCAATCTTTCAGAAAATGTAGTATTGTACCACATAACATTTGGTTCCAAGAGCAATATTGTGATAATTTCTTTGAGAAAGTCTTATGAAAAGACTTAGAGAAGAATGTTGAGTACTTAAACATGGAATCTGGGAATTTGTGCTAGTAGATTTATGGAGGGCCGCACTGATGAGCTATGCCATGTAAATCTTATAAGTATGCTTGACTGCCTATTGATGTGCTATCCATTATAAAATGGCAGTTTTATTTCAGAAATGTACGTCACTTCAGAAATTCGCAGACATTTCCAGACTGTCTGACCCTTAGCATATTAAATTATGAACACATTGACCTTTGATCTGGTAAATAATGCATCTTTTATATAATACAATTAGCTACCGTCTGGAAAAATTATGTACACTGTGCCACAAGCTGTAGAGTGAATACTGGTAGAGGAGAGTTAAAAAATAATTTTCACATAAACTGAATTATAGAATGAAGACATGTCACATATCAACTTCTCCAGTAAAAATTAGCAATGTTTACATCATTGAAACAATATTGCATAACTAATGATTTCAGTGGTTAAGTAAGTAAAACAGATAAACTTTTGGGAGGGAATAAGTTGCCACCTTCTCTGTAATAAGCACTCTAGAAGCATTTCAAAGTACATTATTTAGTTAAAATAATGAGGATAATTCTGTGAAACAGACCTTTATATTCTCTGGTTACAGATAAAAATATAAAGCAGGAGATTATGTGACTTACACAAGACCCCAAAGATAGTAGGAGATAGTGCTCATTCCCTGAGATAGGCATCTTTGAGATTAAAGAACAACAGAAAAACATATATTTTTAAAAGATGTGTTTCCAAGAACAGGTATATAGACCAGTGGAACAGAACTGAAAACCCAGAAATGGACCCAAGGCAATACGCTCAATTAATATTTGACAAAGGTGGCAAGAGCATACAGTGGAGTAAAGACAGCCTCTTTAATAAATGGTGTTGGGAAAATTGAACAGCTACATGCAAAAAAATAAAACTAGACCATCAACTTACACCATACACAAAAATAAACTCAAAATGGATAAAAGACTTAAATGTGACCCGTGAATCCATAAAAACTCTAGGAAAAAATGTAGGCAACAAAATTTCGGACATCATACGCAGCAGAATTTTCACTGATACATCACTTAAGGCAACAGAAACAAAGAAAAAAATGAACACATGGGACTACATCAAACTAAAAAGCTTCTGCACAGCAAAAGAAACAATCATCAAAATGGAAAGGCAACCACTGTATGGGAGAACATCATTGCCAATGATATATCAGATAAGGGGTTAATTTCCAATATATATAGAGTGCTCATACAACTCAACAAAAGGAAGACAAAGAACCCAATTAAAAAAATGGGCAGAGGAGCTGTATAGACACCTCTTCAAACAGGACATACAAATGGCCAAGAGACATATGAAGAAATGCTCAACATCACTAATCATCAGAGAGATGCAAATTAAAACAACAATGAGGTATCACCTCACACCTGTCAGAATGGCTGCCATCAACAAATCATCAAACAACAAGTGCTGGCGAGGGTGTGGAGAAAAGGGGACTCTAATACACTGCTGGTGGGAATGCAGACTGGTGCAGCCACTATGGAAAACAATATGGTGTTACCTCAAAAAATTAAAAATTTAACTGTCATTTGACCCAGTGATCCTGCTTCTAGGAATATACCCTAAGAAGCCTGAAACACCAATCAGGCAGAATATATGTACCCCCATGTTCATAGCAGCACAATTTACAATAGCTAAGATCTGGAAACAGCCCAAAGTTCATCAGTAGACGAATGGATAAAAAAGCAGTGGTACCTACACACAATGGAGTACTATGTAGCTGTAAGAAAGAAAGATCTCGTATTCTTTGAGGCAACATGGAGGGACCTGGAAAGTATTATCCTAAGTGAAATAAGTCAAGCAGAAAAAGACAAATACCACATGATCTCACTTATATAAGGAATATAAAGAACATAACAGTCTGAGGAATACGCTAGACCCAGAAACATAGAAGTAGGGCACAGACTGACATCCCTCAGAAGAGGGGGTGGGAGGGGTGGGAAGAGATAAACCACAGAACTTATATGCATGTATACATAACCAATAGACATGGACAGCAAAGCCGGGGACGGGGCGGGGGTGGGGAGGGGGGGTGCTTATGGGGTAAAAAAGGAGAAACATCTGTAACAAAAAAATAAAATAAAATAAAATAAAATAAAATAAAATAAAATAAAATAAAATAAAATAAAATAAAATAAAATAAAGATGTGTTCCAATTTGCATCTCTCTGATGATTAGTGATGTTGAGCAATTCTTCATATGTCTCTTAGCCATTTGTATGTCCTGTTTGGAGAGGTGTCTATTTAGTTCCTCTGCCCATTTTTTTAATTGGGTTCTTTGTCTTCCTTTTGTTGAGCTGTATGAGCACTCTACATATTTTGGAAATTAACCCCTTATCTGATATATCACTGGCAATTATGCTCTCCCATACAGTGGGTTGCCTTTCCATTTTGATGATTGTATCTTTTGCTGTGCAGAAGCTTTTGCATTTGATGTAGTCCCATGTGTTCATTTTCTCCTTTGTTTATGTTGCCTTAGGTGATGTATCAGTGAAAATTCTGCTGTGTATGATGTCTGAAATTTTGTTGTCTACATTTTCTTCTAGGATTTTTATGGATTCATGAGTCACATTTAAGTCTTTTATCCATTTTGAGTTTATTCTTGTGTATGGTGTAAGTTGATGGTCTACTTTCATTTTTTTGTAAGTAGATGTCCAATTTTCCCAACACCATTTATTGAAGTCGCTGTCTTTACTCCATTGTATGCTCTTGCCACCTTTGTCAAATACTAATTGAGCATAATGTTTTGGGTCTATTTCTGGGTTCTCTGTTCTATTCCATTGATCTATATGCCTATTCTTGTGCCAATACCAGGCTGTTTTGATTACAGTAGCTTTGCAATATAACCTGATGTCCGGTGTTGTGATCCCACCTACTTTGTCCTTCTTTTTCAAGATTGATGTGGCTATTCAGGGTCTTTTTTGGATCCATGTGAACTTTTGAAGTATTTTTTCTAGTTCTGTGAAGTATGTCATTGGTATTTTGATGGGGATTGCATTGAATCTATAGATTGCTTTGGGTAGTGTGTCCATCAGTAGATGAATGAATAAAAAATCTGTGGTACATATGCACAATGGAGTACTATGCAGCTATAAGGAAGAAAGAGCTCTTATCCTTTGAGACAACATGGAAGGATCTAGAAAGTATTATCCTAAGGAAAAAAAGCCAAACAGAGAAAGACAAGCATCATATGATCTCATTTATTTGTGGAATATAATGCACATAACAGTGTGAGGAACAGGGTAGTCCCAGGGACATGGAAGTAGGGTATAGACTAACGATCCCCAGAAGAAGGGGTGGGGGAGAGATAAACCCCAGAACTTATATGCATGTATGCATGACCAAGGACATGGACAACAAAGCTGGGGACAAGACGGGGAAGGAGGGGGAGGAGGGTGTCAATGGGGGAAAAAGAAGAAACATCTGTAACAAAAATAAATAAATAAATAAATGGTCTTGGGGAAAAAAAAAAAAAAAAGATGTGTTTCAAGCGCAACAAATCTCCTTTAAGCGTCATTTGGAGGATTTTTTCCCCATAAACATTGGTACCAAAGATTTCAATGTTGCTAAATACCACTACCAAATCAAAAGGGCATATTTTCTAAAAAAGAATCAATGCCAGCTAATTGATAGATGAGGTATCTCTAATACTTAGCAATTAGAATTATTTCCCAGAGACTAAGTATTGAGTTGGAATTCAAGGTATCCTTTCCTGTTTTTTTCCTATAATTAGAGAAAGTGCAAATGTTTGCAAGAGATATACCCTAGAGTCCTTTAGAGTGGGCCTGGGGAAGGAGGCAGAAATGCTTTTAACTTTGTAGTATTGTTAATGAAATAAGAAAAGAATCCCTGGGGGTTATGTTAAATAACCAAAGGAGTCAGGGTCAAAGTAAGAAATTAAAGTCAAGAACACAAATTTTCTGCCTTTTTTTACATTTTAATTTTTCTTCTACTACATGGTACTCTGGTCATTATATTATTACATATCTTTTATTTTAGAAAATAACTGAACACATTACCCTTTTGACTTTCTTTTACTTCTTCATATTAAAGAAGGGAACTATTTTTTCTTTTAAAATGCAATCAAATATAATTACAATAATAACAATGATAGCTAACTTTAATTAAGCATTTACTACAACAGGCAGTGTGTTCAACTCTTTGTGTGCATTAGGTCATTTAATCCTGACTGAAATCCCATGAGTAGACAATATTGGTGTATTAATTTCTTAGAAGATAAATCTGAAGCTTAGGAAAATAAATTTGTTCAAGATCATGCAGCTAATAAAGGGAAGATTCAGAATTCAGATCCATTTCTGTTATGTTCTTTAAAAAGATCCCACCAAATAATATTCCCTACATTAACACTTATTAACATTCCTGTATCAACATATCATTCACTATATTAACATATAATTCCCTATATTAAGACAAGCAGTGTGCTTGTCCTTGTTTTGCTTAATTAAAAATCCCAGTTATACTCACAACTGATCCACAGACATGGTATTGGCCATACATATATAAAGACTGCAACCTTTAAAAATCCATGTGAAAATTATATTTGTTTCCTTATCAATGAATAGCTTTGTTAAAATATTTCAGAATACTGAAATGAATTATGAGAATAAAGATTGAAAACTGGAGATAGAGTAGATATTTTCCTTGTTCTCAACTGCTTCTTCTAAATGTGTTCTCTTCTTCTTCCAAAAAAGCTCAGTTCCTGTGAAGAACATGCCATCAAATCCCATGACCCACCTTCCCTCAAAGCTATAGTCATCTACATACCTCCTTGTTTGTCATTTCCTCTCCTTTAATAAGAGTTTTAGAGCCTGAGTCACTATCTCATTCACTTATCAACATTTTGGTTATTCTAACATACTCAAAGACCCTCTGTCTCATACCCTGGCCTCTACTAACTCCAAGGATCTGTACATCCATGCAATCTCATTCATCAAGTTTTGTTTTTAATCCTCACCAGAGGATATATTTTTATTGATTTTTAGAGATAGAGAAAGGGAGAGAGAGAAAGATGTGAGAAACATCAATTGCCTTCTGTATGCACCCCAACCAGGGATTGAACCTGCAACCTAGGTATGTGCCCAAATGGGAATCGAACCCACAACCTTGAGGTGTACAGGATGATGTTCCAACCAACTAAGCCACCTGGCCTGGGCTCAGCCACCAAGTTTTGAGGTCATAGCCAAATCCTGTCATCCTTAATGATGGAATAAATCCCCAAATCCGTTTTTATTTAATTAATTTATTTACTTTTAAAATTAATTAATTTATTTTTGTTACAGATGTTTCCCCTTTTTCCCCTACTGATTCCCCCCTCCCCCTCCCTCCCCGCCCTGTCCCCAACTTTGTTGTCCATGTCCATTGTTCACGCATACATGCATATGAGTTCTGTGGTTTATCTCTCCTCCACCACCCCCTCTTCTGGGGATTGTCATTCTGTACCCCACTTCCACGTCTCTGGGACTACCCATTCCTCAGACTGTTATGTTCATTATATTCCACAAATAAATGAAATCATATGTTACTTGTCTTTCTTTGTTTGGCTTGTTTTGCTTAGGATGACACTTTCCAGGTCCCTCCATGTCGACTTAAAGGATACGAGATCTTTCTTTCTTATAGCTGCATAGTACTCCATTGTGTATATGTACCACTGCTTTTTTATCCATTTGTCAACTGATGGACATTTGGGCTCTTTCCAGATCTTAGCTATTGTTAATAGTACTGCTACAAACATGGGGGTACATATATTCTTTCTGATTGGTGTTTCAGGCGTCTTAGGGTATATTCCTAGAAGAGGATCACTGGGTCAAATGACAGTTCAATTTTTAATTTTTTGAGGTAACACCATATTGTTTTCCATAGTGGCTGCACCAGTCTACATTCCCACCAGCAGTGTACTAGAGTCCCCTTTTCTCCACACCCTCACCAACACTTGTTGTTTGATGATTTGTTGATGGCGGCCATTCTGACAGGTGTGAGGTGATACCTCATTGTTGTTTTAATTTGCATCTCTCTGATGATTGGTGATGTTGAGCAATTCTTCATATGTCTCTTAGCCATTTGCATGTCCTGTTTGAAGAGGTGTCTATGTAGTTCCTATGTTCATTTTTTAATTGGGTTCTTTGCTTCCTTTTGTTCAGTTGTACGAGCACTCTCTATATATTGGAAATTAACCCTTTATCTGATATATCATTGGCAATTATGCTCTCCCATACAGTGGGTTGCCTTTCCATTTTGATGATTGTATCTTTTGCTGTGCAGAACCCAAATCCATTTTTGAAAACCCAAGTCTTAAATTATTTTGGATAAAGGGTTATCAAAACCCCTTGACCTTCTACATTAGGATTTGATATTTGGCTAACTTCCCGGTTATGAGTCTCTGGAAACAGATAAAGGTAGTGTATCAAATGTTATAATGCCACATGCTTATGGTAAAATTTAGTTTGGGCTGGTAAACCTCACATGGACAAGAAGAAATAGTAAGTGAATTATAAATGCCTAGTATGGATGTCTTACCTTTGGACTTTCCTGTGTGTGTGATGACTTGTAACTGGCCATGTTCCCAGAGGCTATGACCATAGATTTGATACAAGACATATCAGGTGAAGGCAATGAGGCTTTTAAACCTTGGTGATTCCCATACTTGCCTAATGTGATTCTTGTCCTATGGTATAGGGAGTGAGGGGAACAGCTGGTTGAAATATAACACTCTCAGATGTCTATGGTGACTACTAGATAGGCTTCTGTGAGGATAAACCCACAAAAGAGAAGGACACTTGATTATAGTTCCTGTTTTACATACTTCTAAGTGAATATAATGCTAACTGTGACCTCGGATAGGTTTCTTTGGTTTGAAGAAGGAATCACAATAGATGCCTTCTAATCAGCATCTTCTCTTTCCTGTTATCTCCACTCTAAAACAGGCTTCAACTCAACAGGGTGCACTGTGCTAGGCTCATGGAAAATTATAAGCAGTGTAGCACACTAAAATAAAATTATATCTTTCTTTGGAGCCAGACAAGAGTTTATTGATATATAATTAAATTAATAATTTGTGTGTGCTCATCACGTTATAGTGCTAATAAATATTAGAACAAAAAGAAAAAATAAAATGACTTAAAAAGAGGCTAGAAATATAATACATGTTCTGAAATAGTAACTACTGATTTCATATTAGAGTAAAGGTGGAATATAACAAAATCCTTGCTTGCAAGAAACTTATAATCCACTCATAAGCATGCATACTTAAAATTACTGTATTCAAATATATTTTCACTTTTAAAGCAATAACTCATATTTAAAGAAAAGACTCATGAGATGGATCACTATGCCTAATTTTAGTAAGAATTCTCCACAACTTTTTACAATTAAAAACTCAGCATAAGTAAAGTCATCCACTTCTGAGCATTTTGGGTGGACAAGGTGTATATGAACAGCGTTTCTAACAAAGGCAGTTAATGAAGACAATGAATGCACCAGAGGATTCTTGTTAAATTGGGCTTTTAGCCAGTTCTGGAAAAATGGATTTATTTTAAACCAACAATGGAACTTTCCCTATAGAGGACCCAAGTCATTTGAAATGTCCAAGTATAGAGATGCCTAATTCAGTTAACTTTAACTCAACAAAAATTTTGAGCTCTTTGTCAACTAAGAGTGGATTTCATTTTACCTATATATCTTATAGCATACCTCATTGCAGAAAGCATTTAAGATTGCTATAAACATAGACAAAAATTATAAAATGAAGAAAACTCTTTTGGCACAAAGTGGGTGAACAACTTATAGATTCTGTTAAACATATTACATTAATGTTAGGATTACTAGAACAAGAACTTGTCTTCTCAAAATAACTGCACTGAAGATGAAAATACAATAACATTGCTGCTTAAGTTCTAATCTTTTTAGTTTGAAAATTTAGCTTCATTATTTTACAACCACACTCTTCTTGAAGGCAACCGATAATATGCATTGGTTATATTGTTTGAGTGAAGAAGAACGAGAAAATCATTACCTTTCTGTGGATTAATTTTCCAGATTAATTAGTAACAATTTTGATTCCAAGATATGAAAAAAAAAAAAAAAAAAAGAACAGCTGGGTTAAAAAATCATCAACTAGCCATTCTTGAGAGAACGAGGGATGTCAAATCATGAACATGACTGGGAGATGAAGAGTCAGTTTAGCACCACAGGAAGTGTGTACTGAATGTGTGTTAGGCCTTGTTAAAAGAGGGACTACAAAGAGAAATCATAGAAAATCTATCTCCTCAAACTGATGTGATCATGAGCATGCAAGACCTAACAACACTGTTTTCTGGCAACAGCAACTACTTCCCAAGAAAAACAAATAGCTTATGGTAGACGGTTTTTCAGTTTTCAAATTGTTCTATAGTGCAACTTTCCTTCTTGTGGTCAGTTGTCATGTTTATTAACCACTACAGGAATCAAGTATCAATGTGATAACCATATTCTATGACAGATTGCTATAAGTTAAATGGCTTAAGTTGCTCTATGTGGTCATTATAAGTAATTTACTTTATAAACAGCTATGATCATGACACAAAAGACAAGTTTACTTTGGAAATGCAAAAAAAAATAGGCCAATAGCTGAACCTTGGGTAGCAAAACTATTAAACATATATGCAGAAGTTCTAATTTGGTAAATTAACTTTTGTCTTTCAAAATGAAATATCCATATTGTTTAAAGACACAAGAGGATCCATTTGTTGAAAGCATAACTCAGTCTCTAACATCAAAGGCTTTTGAATTACATCTAAAATATTTTATCAGGAAAGTTCAAATGAATAGGAATATTTTATTGTGTTAGGGGGAATAGTGAGACATCCCAAATGTGGTAAACAAAATAATGGCTCCCAGAAGTGTCTACATTCTAATCTCCTGAACCTGTAAATGTTACCTTACATGGTAAAGAGGAATTAAGGTAGCAGATGGAATTAGAGTCACTAATCAGCTGACTTTACAATGTGGAGATAAGCCTAGATTATCCAGATGGTTCCAATGTAATTACAAGGGCTTTAGATGTGGAAGAGGGAGGAAGAAGATTCAGTGCCAGAGCCATGCAATGTACAAAAGACCCAGGTGATTGTTGGCTTTGAAGATGGAAGAGTGCCAGGGGCTAAGAAATATAGGCAGCCTCTAGAAGCCAGAACAGGCAGGAAAACAGATTTTTTTTTAAACACATACATTGAAAGTATTACAGTGGTCATTATTTTTTTCCCATTGACCCCCTCTGCCCCACTCCTCCCTGATCCCTTCCTCCTGCTTTCTTTGGTTCATCTCGTCCCACCCTTCCTACCCTCCATGCCTCTGAGGTTTGTTAGTCTGTTCCCTACTTCCATGACTCTGGATGTATTATGGTTGATCCCCTGGAGCCTCCTGAAAGGAATGCTGACATTTTTATTTTAGCCCAGTGAGATCCATTTTGGACATGTGGTTTCCACAACTATAATAAATTTGTGTTTAAGCAACTAAGTTTGTGATAATTTGTTAACGGCAGCAATAGGAAACAGACCAAATATTATTTTACTCTAAGAAATATCAGTTGTTAAATCCTTATAAAGGAAATCTACTTGGATGTAGAAAATATTGTAATTGACCAAATTTATTGCTATTATTAACTGGATACGATGGATTGATTTCTAGAAAATAATCTAGTTGGTATACTCTAATTTCAAAGTTACATATTAGAATTTTTCTGTTTTCTTTGAACAATGAAAATTTTACAAGTTGTTTTGAATTCAGAAAATGAGTTCACAAACATTTATTAAGCCTCTTTTATACACAGGACACTGTGCCAGTGGATGATATAAAACTGTGATGTAAAGTAAGATAGGATATAATCACAAATGCCTACAACATGTAACTTGAAAAACAGGTAACATTTGACTATATGAATATGGGAGTACAGATGAAAACAACACTGAAGTAAAAGTATGAGAAGATGCATGAAGGTTGGAAGTCACATGGCCTACTATGAGTAGTAGCTTCCTCCAGCAGAGACATACACTACAATTACTTTGGAAATAATATGTAGGCTGATAGAACAGTGTCTCAGACACATTCTCCAGGCCAGTATCTTTTCTGTGTACTCATGCTTGACTTCCAACTGTCAGACCTGGGTTCTTTAGCCTGAGGGCTTTCCGTGGCTGCAGGAGTGGCTCTTTGCACATGCATTATAAGCAAAAAGAGTCTAAGAATGAAAAACCCTAGGGAGTAGCCCTAAACCAATGATTGATGGGAGCTGAATGAATGAAGTTCCCCTGACTCTCAAAACTGAGGTAGATGTCCTACACTGGTTCCTAGGGTCCCCTATTAGGAGCTCTAGTTGTCCATAGTGGAGACGTGCTTGATAATACACCCATTACTGGCTGACATATTTTTCTGTTTCACTTTCCCATTCCCTGACTGGTGTGTCTGGGAATCATGTTTCGAATGAACTACCAGCACTTGAAACCATGTCTCATGGTTTGCTACTGCGGATATGCAAACTAAGATATCTGAATCAGGCAGCTGATGGATGCAAGCCAGGGATGCCAGTTTGGAGTTTTGGCAACAATTACTAGAAGAATTAACCAGGTCAAATCCATGCAGAAGCAACAGGACTAAAAACATTGTAAAAGCGAAACAGATCAGAACTGGCAACTTATTTCACATGGGATGACAAATAAGGATGATACAACTTTGATTTTAAGCCTGGCAAGCTAAGTAGGGCTTTGGAACAATTCATAAACACAACAGAATCAGAAAGAAGAGTAGTTGGTGAGATGATGCTGAATGGGATAGTTTGGCTTATTTGTTTTCAGTACTGAAGTTGTTCATCATGTTTTGAATGCAGTCAGTACCTTGTGGTGGGAGGAGCCTGGTACAAATAAAATAAGCTGGGTTTTGGAGGCAGGGTGTTTGGAATTCAATCCTTGCTTTTCCACTCATTAGGTGAGTCACCTAAAGAAGGTCACATGGTGATTTTAGGCTTTAGTTTCTTATTTTATAATATGAAGATAAAAAATCTATCCTGGTCCTGGCCAGTTTGACTCAGCAGCTGGAGCATTGGTCTGCGGACCAGAGAGTCCTGGGTTTGGTTCCCGCCAGGGGCATGCACCAAAAAGAAAAAAAAAAAAAAAAGTCTATCCTGGCCCGGCCAGTGTGGTTGAGTGGTTGAGCATCGACCCATGCACTAACAGGTCGCTGGTTCTATTCCAGTCAGGGCACATGCCCAGGTTGTGGGCCAAATCCCCAGTGGGGGAGCATGTAGGAGGCAGCCAATTGATGTTCTCTCTCATCGATTTCTCTATCTCTCTCTCCCTCTTCCTTTCTCTCTCTCTAAAAATCAGTAAAGAAAAAACATTTTTTTAAAAAAAGTCTATCCTGTATCTACTGAAAGGAGCTCAGTATAATCATATGACATGAAAATGCTTATCACCACACAGAAAGAAATGCCCAGATGCTTCAATTGCTTTTAGTGTTATGGTTCCCATTGCACCCATGTTGGCCTTCTTTCTACTTTACAACATAGCTGTATTGGAACAATTTTAAATTATTTTTTTACATCCAAGGATTAGAAATGTTAGTTGTTCTTGTGTTGGTTGTTATTGTTAGTTGATTTACCCTGTCTGCCCCGTATTATCGTTAAACTCAAGAAGGAAAATGAATAAGAAGCTCCTGGTAAATTATATAATACTATACCTAAGTAATCATTTTATGAGAATAAAAATTCCTTAAAATATGATCATGTATATTTTGTTCAGTACAGCACTCCCCAGACTTTACACAATATGTGGCACACAGGAATGCCACAAAAAATATTTACTGAAGTGTACTACATTAGTCCCCCTTATCCATAGCCTCACTTTCTGTGGTTTCAGTTACCCATGGCAAACCAGTCCAAAAATATGCAATGGAAAATTCCAGAAATAAACAATTCATAAGTTTTAAATAACATGCTGTTCTGAGTAGCATGATGAAATCTCACACCATCCCACTTCATCCTACCCAGGATGTGAATCATCCCTTTGTCCAGCATCTCCATGCTGTAGATGGTCCCCACCTGCTAGTCACTTAGTAGCCATTTTGGTTATCATACCAGTTGAGAGACAGAGAGATAGAGACAGGGACTACATTCACATAGCTTTTACTATAGTACATTGTTATAATTATTCTAATTTATTATTGTTTTGTTGTTAATCTCTTACTGTGCCTAATCTATAAATTAAACTTTATCATAGGTGTGTATGCATAGAAAAATCATATATAAAATCAGATAGATAGATATAGATATAGATATAGATATAGATATAGATATAGATATAGATATAGATATAGATATATAGTAAAGTACTATCTGTGGTTTCAAGCAGCCACTGGGGGTCTTATAACATATCCCCTATGGGTAGGTATGGTGGTGGGAGGGAATAAAGTACTTCATAACCTCAAATTCCAAACAGATTAACAAAGTATTTTTGAATATCAATTTTGATTCTTTCAACCTTCCTAAATGGTATTCAGAGACTGTATTATTATTCCTATTTTTACAGAAGAGAAATAGAAGTTCAGGGGTATTTAAGGGATATGTCACAGGTCACATATGTAGTTGGTGATAGCACTAAGACTTAAAAGAGAAATTGTGACCCCAAATCCAGCATTCATTCTGTTATAACCTACTGTCCTTTGTACTTCTGAGGCCAAGCCATGTGCTTATTCCTCTAAAAGTGCATATAATATATTATAATCAATGACTCCCCTGGTTGTGTGATAATTTCAGTCTCCACATCTCCATCTTCTGGACAATTTTGCAATTAAATTACATGATATTGCTATAGTGCTTGTTATATTTCAAGATGCTTTCAAAGTTTGTATAATCAAGGTATAGGCTTGGCTTTGCTGTGAACAACTTGTTTGAAATTAAGTTATGTAACCTCTTTGGAGTACTAGTTTTTTGTTTTTTAAAGGAAGTTGGTCTATACAACTGCTCAGATCCCTTTCAAATCTGACATTTTCTTAATATTCTATCTCTTATCAGTCACATCTATTTCCCCATTTCCAAGGATTTCTGGTTGTCAATGAGTCCAGAGAACAATTATATGATATAATAATTGGTGATGGAGTAGATATTTCTTATTTTCACATTCTATTATATTTCTTTGAAAAAATATATCAGATGTGAAATAGGGTTAGTCATGGGACACCTAATGTAACTGCCCTGATATTAATCATTCCAAACCACTGGTTCTTAAGCTTCAATACAGAGACCTAAGAGAGAGCATCCTAATTATGGAAAATATTCTGAAAGTCCAAACAGACTAGATAACAGCATGTATTTTTTTTTAAATGTACACTGATGTAGTATTAAAGCATAATAGATTTTTGTCATTGTTCATTTTTACCCAATAGCTATTGCAAAGCCTTGCAATTACCTTGTGGGGAGTCTACAAAATATTTTGATCTTATAAAACAGCCATCATAGTTTGGTATCTTCTGGTCAAAATAAATTTTTGTTCTATTCCTAAGTAAAGTAATAATAAAAATATTACCAAGACAAATAATTATCAAGCAGGGCAAGATTTTAAAATGCTGGTATTGGTAAGAATGAGACAGCTGTAAGCATCTGAAATTAAAAGGTTACACCAAAACAAACCTGGAATTATCCAGCTATTTAGAACTACAGCCTATTCTTTTCATGAGAAAGGTAGGTCTACACATATCAGAATAAATATAACCACCCCAAAGGTTTCAGAATGCCATTAGCTTGGAACAACTACATCCCAGTTATCTATTACACAACTGCTATCTTAGGTTATTGGAAGAGTTTGATAATTCCAATGATTTTAGCTGACTCAGACTAAAAAGGAAATATAATTATTTAAAATGTATAATTTGTTGCTAACTAGAGAAGAAGGTATCCTGCTAAGAGAGTATGAGGATTTCACAGACTCTATAAATAATATTCTTGAAAAACTAGAACAATCCTTGAGTGCTTACATGAAAATTCAAATTTTAGACCACTTATATATTAATTAAACCATCTCTGCTTAATTACTGATGTTTTCTTAAACTCCAAATAAGTGATTTGATTGAGTGTGTCTTTACTTAAGAGAGTGTGTCTTTACTTAATAGAATGTCTTTACTTTGTCAACAGAGTGGCAATAGTGAGTTCTTTTAAAGATGCACCATACTTTGGTGACTGTATATCATTAAGACAGTCTGCTGTTCTTATGAGAATAATGTTCATAAACTCATAATTCTCTATAAATAAACCTAAACAATCATCACAACAAGTAAAATAATTTGAAAATCTGGAGGGTCCTGATATCTTCTGGAGATTACACATAGTATACAAATATTATATATAGAATACTTATGTACCTTTATATATATCCATATGAGTATATATATGTTATGCATATGTACTTTATAAACATTTATCATATGCATATATCATAAGCACATATATACATGCATGTATATAAATGTATATACATGTTTATGTATATGTTTGTATGCATATATTCTCTATGAGACAAACTCTCAAATAGAGGAGTAATTGAATAACATTATTTAAAAATCTCTTACAAAATTATACCATCTTGTACAATAGTCCCTCCTCATTCAAGGGGGATATATTACAAAACCCCCCATGGAGGCCTAAAACTGCAGATAGTACCAAATCCTATATACACTATGTTTTTCCTATGTATACATACCTATAATAAAATTTAATTTATAAATTGGGCATGATAAAAGATTAACAATAACAACAAATAAGAAAATAGAACAATCATAATATTCTGTAAGAAAAGTTATGTGAATATGGCATTATTAAATAAAACAAGGGTGGCTGAAATGAACACAACACTGCAGTACCATGACTATTGATCTGGTAACTGAGATGGCTGTTGAGTGACCAATAGGAAGGGAACATCTACAGCATTGAAACACTGGACAAAGGGATGATATATATCCTAGGCGGGATGAAGCCTGATGGCATGATATTTCCTCACATTACTCAGAACAGCACACGTTTTAAAACTTATGAATTGTTTATTTTGAAATTGTCCATTTAATAGTTTTGGACCATGGTTGACCACAGGTAAATGAAACCATGGAAAGCAAAACCACAGAAAATGAGGGACTACTATAATTCACAAAAAATGTACCTTACGTTTGTTGTCTGATTTATCTTTATTGAATATAAAAATAATATTGCATTGTCCCTGGAAAGTTCTGCTCCACTGGCAGCAATCACACACTTTGAGAAACTTCTGCCATGGCTGTAGTATATATCAGTAATATTTAATGTCTATTTTCTATGATGGTAAGATTAATAAAAGTGCTAATTAGCCTCTGAAAAATATTCTCTATATGTAGCAGAGTAGCATGAAAGGATTTTGAATGTGTCTATGATCTACAGTCTTATGATTCTGAAATAATAAACAGCTTATGATTTATGAAGCCACAGGGCTTAAAGAATTTCCACAGAATAAGAAAAGAATAAACTGTGGCAAGAAAGCATAACAATGATGAACTGTCGAGGCATTTTCCCCTTTTGTGGTAGACAGGGTACAACCGTTACTCTTATAAATGGGAATTTCACCATAGTTTTGGTCACTGTGGTAATATCACCTCAATCTTGGCAACAAAACATACATACACCCACAAATTCCAACCTCAGTTCTCTAGAAAAAATCGACTTAGAATACCAAATCAAATATTTCTTTATTAATAAAGACATAAATTTCAACTAGTTACTCTACTTTTGTGTGTGAGCATCCTTTGCCCTCTTTCATATCTACAGATAGTTGAATCAGAATATTCCTGAGCTACAAATAAAACATAAGTCTCTACCTTAAAATGCCCAATAGATTTCAACTGCTGGTGTTGAGATGGAAATGTAACCATAACCCATAACAGCCTTTTTTTTTTTTCACTTTACAGACTCCTTGGTCTGTGGACTGATTCCGAAGAAAATGAAAGGGACAAAAACAATTGCTACCAACATATTCTCATTCTGTGTCTCCCACACTCTAGCAGTCTGCCTATGTAAAGGAATTGCCAGAACTTGAGCCTGAAGAAGCATAATTAAGAATTGTGCCAACCTTCTTTGGAATGGCTTCAGGGATTGTGACCTGCTTTATATAAAACTATCTGAATTGGAAATAGAAAAGTGAGTTTACTTTATAACTAAGATCTCAAGCAGAACTGAAGATCTTACATAGCCTCTAGTTTTTTTCCTTTTTATTGTTGGGCCACTTCTGTAAAAGCTGAGAAACTTCTTTTAGTTGGTCACTTGCTCTACTGTTTCTATAGGGTAGTGTTGGCAGAATGAAAGTAAGATTAGAGGCTGTGAGGTATTTTCCTGCTGAAAGTAGAGAGCATAAACCCAGATTTACCCTTCTTCTTATAACACTGGACTGTATCTTTTTCTCATGGCTGTTCCCCTAGAACATAAGAGATCCAAGTCCTGGCACATAAAAGGTACTCAAAACATTTTGTTAGATTAGTACATTAATAAGAAAAGCAGGGCTGGATCTAGGTAATATTTCCTATTAAATTCATTCAACAAATACTGATTTATAATATGGTATTTAGTATAGAGCCATTAAAATAACAAAAATTGTTGCCTTGATGGGGTTTACATTCTATTTGGATGAGTGTGTGAGACAAAAAACAAAACATATAAGCAAAAACTATATTAAGTGTGATGGTGATAACTGATAACTTCTAAGGACAAAATCAGGGAAGAATTATAGGGATTGGAGTGCATTTCAAAATTTAGATAGAGTGCCTGGAAATGTCTTAATTATAGGGTAATTGGATTCAAGACTAGAAATAAGTGAAGGAATGAAACATAATGATACTTGAAAGAGCAGTTCAGCCACGAGAAAACAGTAAGTATCAAGTCTCAGAGGCAGGAATGTTCGTGAAGTGTTGGTGGAAAAGCAAGAAGGCCAGTGTTGCTGAAAGACAGCAAGCAAGAGGGAGACTGGGAGTAAATGAGATCAGGCTTGATGAAGACTTTGTAAGGTTGTACCGACCCTTGTAATTTGGTATTTTGGCTTTTTCTCATAGTAAGATTAGAAGTCTTTGGAGGGTTTTGAGCAAAAGTGGCATGCACAGATCTCGTTTTGACAGAATCACTTCAGCAGCTGAGCTGAGAATGAATTGACGGGGAGCAAGGAAGAAGCTGGGAGTTACTTGTGGGGCTCTTGCATTCATCCAGGTGAAGTATGATGGACCAGGATGCTTGCATTGGAACTGATGAGAAGTAGTTACATTTTGGATATGTTTTAAAGACAGAGTCAATAGGATTTTCTTATGGATCAAATGGTGGGTAAAAGTGAGTGAAAGTCATCAAGAATTTAAATTTTTTGTCCTAAGTAACCAGAAGAAAAGTGATTCAATTAACTGAAATGGGGAGAAATTGTGGGATGAGTAGTTTGGGAGAATGATCAAGAGCTGGGATTTCAATACATGAGGATGAAGTTGAGATGACTATTGAGATTAGGCAGCTGGTTATGTTACTCAGGTGCTTCTAAATTACTGCCATTGTCTCCTCTCTGGTCTCCTGGCTACCTATCCTGCCTCACTACAATTTTCACATTTTACTGCCATTAAGTTTATGATGCACAAAACTGATCATGTGGTTCACTCCCTCAAATTCCTTTGATCAGTTAAGATTGACTATACAATAAAGGCTAAATGCCAATATGGCATTACAAATTGACCACAATTGGATTAATTTGAGATTTATTTCCCTGTATTCATAACCGAGAACTCTAAACATGACTCATTAGTATCCATATTCATATGAACATATTATTCCCCCAAACCCGAAGATAAAATTAGATTTTCCTCAACAATATGCTGGTATGGATCTTCTCAATTCTGTAATCATGTGTGAAGATTCAAATACTACCTTTGGTCTTCATACCAGATAGCATGATATTGCAATGCTTGCATTCAGATATTACATAATTTTAGTTAAACACATGTCATCATTGGTACTCACCAAAATGTCTTTATGAAAGTATTAAAAATAAGTTTCCTCTAGTTCTCTGCCTCATACAGCACCTTGTAGAATGCCTTGCATAATAGACACTCTGCACACATAAATATGCTCCACAGAAGGTATAGACATCTTCAAATAAAAATAAAGTTTCTTTTTTTTCTGACCCCAGAGGTTGTAGTTTTATGTTTGTTCCCCGAATTAAACATATTTCTTTAGCATTTTAATTTAAAATTATTTTAGATTTACAGAAAACTTGGAGAAATAGTGGAGAATGCCTGTATGTATTGCACCCAATTTCCCCTAATTTTAACATTTTATATCACTGTAAGCAATTATTAAAACCAAGAAATTACAGCTTATATAATATGATTAACTGATTTAAAGATATTATTCAAATTTCTCCAGATTTTTTACAACAGTTCTTTTCTGATGTAGGACCCAAATGATTCCATATTGCATTAGTTGTCACGTCTTAGTCTCCTTCAGTCTGTGACAGTCCCACAGTCTTCCGTTGCCTTTCCTGAATTTGAAACTTTTAAAAATTTTTTATCCTCACCCAAGGACATTTTTTCATTTTTTGTTCAGATAGAATGGGAAAGAGAGAAAGGAAGAGAGAGAGAGAAACATCGACATGAAAGGTACACATCGAGTGGCCGCTACCCGCATGACCCAACCAGGGCCGGGGACAAACTGCAACCAAAATACCCGCCCTTAGCGTGAACTGAACCTGGGTCTCTCTGGACCACAGGTCGACACTCTAACCTCTGAGCCAAACTGGCCAGGGCTGAACTTGAAACTTTTAAAAATCCTGGTCAATTGTTTTGTAGCATATCCCTCAATTTGGATTGGTCTGATGTATTCTCATAACTAGGTTGAAGCCATACATTGGGAGAAAATTATCACAAAAATGATGTGTCTTTTTAAGTGCTTCATATAGATTGCATAGTCGATTTTTCAGTTAATTTTTATCTTAATAAAAGTTAATTTCTAAAGAATAAGATTGAACAAGATTACTACATAGATTATCTTAAATCATTTAAAGATTTTATATGGTATAAATCAAAATGGACAAATTAAATACTGCTTGTCCAGACTCTGTGAAATTTTATATATCAAAACCTTATTTATTTTAAGGTCTCCTGTCACAACAGAAAAGATGTTATACAGGGTTTAAAAAAAAAAAAACTATTAAGATTGGTATTTTTAACACAAAACTACAAAACTGAAAATATACTGTAAAAACTACTAAAAACAATCTCCTTATTTCCTTTCAGTATACAATTTTAGTTTGTGATATACTAGCATATCCCCTAATGGTTTTGTTAATTTATTAGCTATTAATTTTCTGCCATCTTTCCACATGAATATTGATATTTACAATATGTTCCAAAGAAAGAAATTGGTCTTTTTAAAAGATTAGAGATGAGACATTTGCAAACTAAAGAAGAGTTTGCTGCTTTAGAACAGTGGAATATTTACAAAAGACCCTTAGGGTAATGAATACATACGTAAATGAACAATGATTAATTCTACCAAAGTTTTTCCTGAATATTACATTTTTCACATAGAAAACACAATGACCAAATTCTGCTCATTAACAAAGCACTATGTGAAAGTCTTTGTCTCCTTACATTTTTTCCCTTCAAAATTTTACTCTTCACATACAAAACACAGGCCATAGTGGAGGTGGGTTCAACAAGATATAATAATAGAGCTATACTTTAATGGTAACAATAAAAGTAACTGTCAAAATATTTCTAAAAATACCATCAATAGTCATACTGTTTTATTTTCTCCAATAATTCTTACAAAAAATGCAGCATTTTATCAATTGATTCTACCCTTGGGCCTCAAGCTTGTAAGTTTTATAGAGATTGTTTTACAAATAACCTTTTTTCTTATTATAAAAGTCACAATTTTATCATCATTATTCCAACAGAAAAGGGGATAACACGGGGCTGGGATTTCTCTAGTAAGAGATGTTATTTCTACATTTGAGGGTTGGATTTTTTTAAGTATCTTGGTCAAATTATTCAAGGGCATTATCTGCTGAGAACTTACAACCTAGAATGTTAAATTAGTGACAACAGCCAGTAAATTAGTAATTATGAGTACAGAACAGCAGTACATTAAATGCACTCCTTTAGGGATGCTTCAGGTTTTAAAGAATGGCTAATATGTTTAAATAACTAATGGGCAACTTATGCTTTGCTATTGTTTGCATTCAAAACTAGTTAAAAGATGCAAGTAGCCTTTTATTGCATCTGTTGGAAAATGTCTTCTGAGTTTAATCTATGGGGACATTCACAATATTGCAAGATAACAAGCACAGACACTTTTAAAGTCATATATATTGATTTAAATTATTATCTGTAAAATTAGAGTGATAACTGTAACTACGTCAGAAATGTATTGTGAAATAATACTGAATTTTCAAATTGCTTGATGTAAATGCTCAAGAAAGGCCATCCATTATTATTATATAATTTTTACTACTATCACCATATAACAGATTTTCAAATGGAAACTATCCTAAAGTTTCCAGAACTCAGTGTTTGACAGTTTATCTAACTCACAATTTCTGCAAAGCAGTACCTCTTTTATTATTGAAGAAAACACTCATCAGTAGATACATGTATATTACTATTATATATTTTACTGTATTCCACATTGAAATGGGAACATTTTAAATGCAGCATACAGGTATTTATTAATCTTTGCTTTTTTTCTGGTGTCTTTCTTCTATAGTGTAGATGCTCTATAATAATTAGAATTGCACACTTGAAACCTATATAATTTTTCTTAACCTCAACATATTTAAAAATAAAAAAATATTTAAATAACTATCCTCACCATTATTTATTAGGTTTCCAGCTTAATGATATCCCTTCACACAAATCAATTTAAAATTAATGTTACAATAGTACACCTTATTCCAGAAAGAATTTTGGTGGTGCAGATTATACTTTCAAGTCATGCCTAAGCACAAATTTTAAAATTGATTTTATAGACCAGCCAATGTGGCTCTGTGGTTGACTGTTGAACCATGGACCAAGAGGTTGCTGGTTCAAATCCCATTCAAGGCATATGCCCAGGTTGTGGGCCAAATCCCCAGTGTGGGGCATGCAAGAGGTGGCCAATCAATATTCTCTCTCATGAGTGTTTCTATCTCTCTCTCTCTCTTTCTCCCTCTAAAATCAATAAAGATAAAATATTTATAAATAAAGAAATATAATAAAATAGATTTTATGTTTTCACCATTGTTCTTTTCCCTATGCCATGAAAATGCCATGTCCCTTATAGTGATTTATTCCTTTATGGTAGATCCAAGAATGAAGCAGGCACATAGAATACAGACACAGATGATAACATGGCATGTAACACAAGAGAGAAGTAAACCAATGCTGTTAAAAGACACTGAGATTTGAGGGTTGGATACCATAATAGTATAACTGAGCAAACCGGTACTAACACAAGTGGCTTACAAAAACCTATTCAGTAACATAAGAATAAAAATACACAGTCAAGGTAAATGGAGAATAAAGATGAAATCATATTTTGATAAAGTCAGAAAAAACAGTATGCAGACTTGCATAGTATTGAGTTCTATTAAAAATTGAAATATTAGTCTTCTTTTTAGCAGGTCTGCCCTAATTTTTACCATTTTCTATCATTTTTCTCATTAATAACTCTGGAGACTGTTTCTCTTCCCTTTCCACCTGTCATTCTTCCCTCTTAGCTATTATCATGCTCCATAAAATTTTCTCTCAGGGCAAGAAGATATTTGGAGGCGGGGGGGAGGGACTTCCCCTGTGACACCAGGTTTTCTGGACAACTATGCTTTCCTCTCTCTCATACTGAAAATAGACTCTGGGGAAATGAATGACACAGAAATCCACTGCTGCTGCCTGCTCTTCTGTAGCTGGCTGCAAGAGACTGGCAACTAGGTTTTCTTGGAAAATATACAAGAGCCTTCACAGAGTTCCTTCTCACTGTCTTAAGACTGGAGCCAGTGCCAGGCAGGAAAAGTATTCTTCTCAAATTTACATTATGTTTAAAAGGCTCCTAAATAATGCTGCTGGAGAAATTTCTATTGTTATCATTTAATAGAGCCTTAGTAATTTAGACACAAAAATAACTTACAATATTAAAAATACAAAGATTGAGTGATGACATTTCTACATTTCTTCATTCTCCCAGTCTTTTTAATGTCTGTTAAATGTTAATCTGGTATTATCCAGTTAGTGCAGGAAATTGATACCTAGCTGTCAACTGTCAGTTCTCCTATTAAATATTTGTAGGTGATGCTAAAATGCAATTTAGCAACTAGAGAGTTATTTGTGGACTAACAAGATTTAACCACTACATTTTTTTCCTAGGTAGATCACTAGTGTCATTCTCACATCATGCATTGAAGGTAGACAATTTCTCTTAATATAAAATTAAATATTATTTTTAAAGAGCTGAATCAGCTTTGAAAACAATAATGTCTGGTTGAAGGGATGTGTTAATGCATTCTGGTTATCACAGGTAAAACCCGATAGCTTATGGATTTGACTTTGTGTATGTGTGTTTGAAAATGCAAAGTCATAAGGTATGAAAGCACATGAAGGAAAGTTTTAAGGAAGACTCAGATATACAAATTAAAATTGCTTCAGTGATTTTTATTGAAAAAAACTAAAAGCTAAAAAAAATAACATTTCAAATTGCTTTAAAGAGTTCTTATTAAAAGTCAACAAAAACGTTAGGGTAATCTATTCCATACACCATGATTGTAGATTCTGGCACACTTAATCTCTAAGGGCAAAGTGACTTATATAGGTCAAAAATTACATCAATACTATCATCATACATTTTAACTTTTAGCTTGGGCAAATCAATAGCAATTGCTTTTGATAATGATACATAAAACATTTCCAAGAAATAATTGGACAAGAAATAATTTTTCAAACAATTTAAAATTTCAGATATGTTAATTAACAAAACTAGTTAACTATTATTAAATAGAATTGATATTTAAAGTTAAATGTAGAGCAAGTACTAAAGAAAAAGTCCAGTAGAGGAAGAGTAAAATAAATATATGTATCTTCTACCTACTCAGGAGAACTTAAGTGAAGAAAGTAGAAAATCTCAAGGAATTTTTAGAACAATTAAATTTAAACCAGTTATACTACCACTTGACAAGTGTGAATCAAAGGGGAGAAAAACTCAATGGAGTGTTTTTATAATTCTTACCTAAATAGTAGCGCATGTTATTCCGTTACTTCAATTTCATCCCAAAGAATTATGCCTTAAGTATATATTATAGGCATCAACATTATAAGAATTGTGCAGAGAAGGATAAAAAAGAACTAATTTGATATTTTGGTAATAATCTCTTCCCTCTTGTATGTGTATTCATGTGTGCAATTTTTGAACAAAATTGAAATAATCTCAATCTAGCTGAAGCCAAGATAAAGAGTAAGCAGTCTGGTGTAGCCTAAGGATTTTATGGCTGTGTGCAATTGACACAGTGAGTGTTATCATTAACTTGAGTTTCAACTCTAAGCACCTGCTCCTTCCACATAGCCTAGACCTAAGTAGTTTCCTGCCTTCAAAGCTTTAGAGACACTTATGGGGTCCACTCTAATACAAGATACAAGCTCCCATGTTAAGAACAAATATATTACATACTAGCTATGTAATATTAGGCCAATCCCACCATGTGCACTATCTTTGCTTCAGTTTTCTCCTAACAATACTTCCCTTGCCTATAGTTCCCAACATTAATGATCATTTTCTTTTATTTTTTATTTTATTTATTTTATTATTATTATTTTTTAATCTTTATTGTTGGATGTAAAATGTATTACAGACGGTTTGGTGGTGATGAACTCCTTTAACTTTTTCTTGTCTGGGAAAGTCTTTATATGTCCATCGATTCTAAATGACAGCTTTGCAGGATAGAGTAATTTTGGTTGTAGGTTCTTGGTTTTCATCACTCTGAATATTTCTTGCCACTCCCTTCTGGCCTGCAAAGTTTCTTTTGAGAAATCAGCCGACAGCCTAATGGGAACTCCCTTGTAGGTAACTAGCTGCCTTTCTCTTGCTGCTTTTAAGATTCTCTCTTTGTCTTGAACCTTTTGCATTTTGATGATGATGTGTCTTGGTGTGGGCCTCTTGGGGTTCATCTTGTTTGGGACTCTCTGTGCTTCCTGGACTTGTATGTCTGTTTCCTTCACCAAGTTAGGAAAGTTTTCTGCCATTATTGTTTCAAACAGGTTTTCGATTTCTTGTTCTCGCTCTTCTCCTTCTGGCACTCCCAAGATGCGAATGTTGGCACGCTTGAAGTTGTCCCAGAGGCTCCTTACACAATCCTCATTTTTTTGGATTCTTTTTTCTTTTTGCTGTTCTGATTGGGCATTTTTTGCTTCCTTATATTCCAAATCGAAGGTTTGCTCCTTACGTACTCTATTATTGAAGTTGTGTAAATTAGTCTGTATTTCAGTTAATGCCTCCTTCAATTCTAACTGTGTATCCATGATTTCTTTTTTTTTTTTTTCTTTTTATCCTCACCGGAGGACATTTTTTCATTTTTTGTTCGGGTAGAGTGGGAGGGAGAGAGAGGAACAGAGAGAGAGAGAGAGAGAGAGAGAGAGAGAGAGAGAGAGAGAAACATCGATGTGAAAGGAACACATCGAGTGGCTGCCACCTGCACAACTGACCAGGGCCGGGGACAAACTGCAAGCGACGTACGCGCCCTTAGCGGGAACCGAACCGGGCTCTCAGGACCGCAGGCCGACGTTCTAACTGCTGAGCCAAACTGGCCAGGGCTGTATCCATTATTTCTAACCGGTCCTTTTTTATGCTCTTGAGGCCCTCCCTAAGTTCACTGAGGTTCTCACTAAGTTCATTGAGCATCCTTATAAGCAGTATTTTGAACTCAGCATCTGTTAGGTTGCTTATCTCCATTTCGCTTAGTTCTTTTCTTGGGGTTTTGTTCTGTTCTTTCATTTGGGACCTGTTTCTTTGTCTCCTCATTTTGGCTGCCTCCCTGTGTTTGTTTCTGTGTATTACTTAATGAGAGGTATGGGGCTCACTGAGACCAGATGCTGCTCGTTTGAAAGAATTTAGGAAAAACCTGAAGCAGGATCCAAGACTGGCCAATCCTATGGTTAAGCAAGTGGCAACAGCTTGGATGGGCCTGAAAGCTGGGTGGGGCGGGGCCTTAGGGAATCACCAGGGGGGGCTACCAGTGTGAGCCAGGTTGCTGGAGTCCCAGGTATGGCGACTGTCTGCCGCCCCCGGGAAGGGCTCACCAAAGGAACAAAGGCCTCTTACAGCACGTGTTTGTCCCCGAGAAAGCCCCCTCTCCAGCCCTCGCTCCAGTGCCGAACAGCTCAGTTCTTCCCTGTGTGTCTCTGGTGCCCCTCGAGCTGCCTCCCCTCCGAGCTTAGAGGGAGAGAGTCCGATAAGTCCGTGCGCGAGCCCTTTAGGGAGCTGCCTGGGGCTCCAGCCGCCTCAGCTTTCCTGAGCCTCAGTTCCCGCTGGTTTTTCCAGCCAGAAGTTATGGGGACTTTTCTTCCTGGCACTGGAACCCTGAGCGGGGCACCTGGTGTGGGACGGGGACCCCTCAGTCCTCAGGAAGGACCTTCCCAGCCACGGGAGCCTCCTTATTTTTATCCGCCACACTTGGGTGTGGGACCAGCCCGTAGCGCCGCAGCCGCTGTCTCCGCCCCTCACGCCGCCACCCCTCCTACCAGTCTGGATGCAGCTTCTTTAATTCCGTAGTTGTAAGACTTCCATTCAGCTTGATTTCAGGCGGTTTTGAATGATGGGTGTTCTGTAGTTTAGTTGTAACTTTGATGTGGTTGTGGGAGGATGCGATACCGCGTTTACCTACGCCGCCATCTTGACCGGAAGTCCCTGATCATTTTCTATTATACCCTAGACATTACATTTCCCACACATTATCCTTATTGAATAATCAAAACAACTCCATGAGGTCATTACTGATAAAAATCTCATCTGGCAGGCAGAGAAACTAGGTTCAGTAACTTGTTCCATATCACACAGCTAGTACCCTAATGAGGATTCCCATTTAGATGTTAGAATGAAGAACTCAAACATTTTAATTATCAAGCTATATGATTACACAGTGATAGTGATAATTCAAAGATTCATACATATATAAGGTGTTTTTTGTTTTTGTTTTTGTTTTTGCTAGAACATTACACAATAAAAGAATGTTCTGCAAATGCACTCCTTGGTTTGCTGCTGCAGGACAAGTTACAACTTATAAAGAGGTACGCTATTTTCACAAAGCTAATCGAATGCTTAGAGGGAAAGAGAATTTGATTTCAATGTCTGGAGTCCAGGGTTCTAGTCTGGCTATCTCATGAATTAGATGTTCAACACTGAAAATCTTTACACAATCTATCTAAAACTTAATGAAATTTTTCAGAATTAGCATAAACCAAAATGCTCGTATGCCCTCTAGGATTGTATTAGGAGAGAACCAGTAATAAACTGGCATTAACACAAAGCTAAAAACTAAGTTACAGTAGTCATGTCAAAATAAATCCAACTTGTATAAATGTTCTAACTTATTTACAGAAAATATAGAGTACAGAGAAACATGCTAAACTACATTTCAGAGATGCATATTATGGTAAACTTTATAGGACAAGTTATAGCAATTCTTCAACAAATAAATTTTAAAGGAGCAAAAGATAGAAAAGGAGCCTATAGATTAAAAGAGACTTAAAATATGAATCTACCATCAAAATGTATGGACCTTATTTGACCCTAACTTAAATTGAACAGTGTCTAAATATTTGAAAATAAAAAGAAATTACTGATATTTTAGGTATGATAATAATTTCATATTTATGTTAGCAAGATAATAGTTATATACACACACATACATACACATATACATTCTTATCTGTGTGTAAAATAATGTCTGCAATTTGCTACAAAATAGTACAACAGTGGAAAAGTGAGCAGGGGAGGCGATGTAGCAGGATTGCCCGTGGGTTGGTGATTGTTGGAATGTGTGATAGGTACATGGTTGTTCATTATATCATTCGTTATATATTTTTGTATGTTTGAAATTCTCTATAATTATAAAAAAGAAATAGGTAAGAGACCCATAGAACTAGAGAACTATTACCAAAGAAGCCTAAGAGAGGAGATTCACTTGGGAAAATGGAGTTCGATTTTATGTTTCTCTGACATCTTAGTGCCACTTTTGAGTCCTGAGGGAAAGAAACATTGTCTTGGGGCTCATGCTAGACATGGAGAGGCAAACACTAGAATGGAAATTGACTGTGGGAGTACAGTGAATTGGCAAGACAAGCATGGCTATCCACATACCTAGTGAGGGAAGAGAGAAAACTGAATTCTAAAGAGGCCTAAGAGAGACAAAAAAAGAAATAGGGGAGCAATCTTATATAACCATGAGGACATACATTAGTAATTAGAGGAAAATAATGTTGTGAACACAAATTTGCTATTTCTTAAATTTTAAAATAAAGCATTGCACACCTGTTAGGATGGATAATATCCCAACTGACACTACCAAATGCTGGTGAGGAAGAGGAGCAACAGTAACTCTTAATTCAGTGCTGGAGGGAATGCACATTGGTACAGCCACCTTGAAAGACCATTTGACATATTCTTGCATAATTTTACTATACCATTCAGCAATCATGCGCTTAAGTATTTACCCAAATGAGTTGAAAAATTATGTCCACACAAAAACCTGCCCAGAAACCTTCATAGCTGCTTTATTTGTAATTACCACAAGTTGGAAGCAACCAAGAAGCCCTTCAGTAGATGAATGTATAGTAAACTATGGTACATCCAGACAACAGAATATTATCTAGTAATAAAAAGAAATGAGCTATCAAGACATGAAAAGATATGGAGAAAATTTAAATGAATAAAGTAAGAGTTGTTCTGAAAAGGCTACATGCATGAATCCAATTATACGACATTCTGGAAAAGACAAAATTGTAGAGACAGTAAAAAAAGATCAATGCTTGCCAGGGGCTGAGGCAGTGGAGATGTTGAGGGATGAACAGATGGAGCACAGAGGATTTTTAGGGCAGTGAACATGCTCTGTATGATACCGAAATGGTAGATACAAGACATTATGCCTTTGTCACGATCTGTACCCATAGATTTGTACAACACAAAAAGTGAACCCTAACATAAACTGTGAACTTTAGTTAATAAATAATACTATATCAATATTGGTAGGTTCACAAATTGTGATAAATGTACCACACTAATACAAAATGGTAATGGGGAAACTGTGGGGTGAAAGGAGGAGTATATAAAAATATTCTGCACTGACTGTCCAAGTTTTCTCTAAACCCCAAGCTGCCCTTAAAAAATAAAGGTGGCCTGGCTGGTGTGGCTCAGTGGTTGAGCATTGACCCATGCACCAAGAGGTCACTGGTTCCTGGTCAGGACACATGCCCAGGTTATGGGCCTGATCCCCAGAGGGGGCATGCAGGAGGCAGCCAGTCAATGTTCTCTCTCATCGATGTTTCTGTCTCTCTCTCCCTCTCACTTCCTCTCTCTCTAAAAATCAATAAAGAAAAAAAAATTAAATAAAAATAAAGTGTATTACCCTTTTTAAAAGGAAACACAGGAACTACTGAAATACGCAATCAAAATTGTTTGCTATTCAGGTTGATAACTCAAGACATGAGGGAAAACTCACTGATTTGTCAGTTGTCTACTTCCTTATGCTTTGAGGCAATGATCTAGAGCAGGAAAGCAAAACTATGTGTGAGTTTTTCTCTTTGGGATCCTTGTATTCCCCAGAGGAACTGGCATTGCTAATGAGAGTGTGTCACTTTTCATCCAACCATTCACGGCAAAAATAACTTTTAGGATCAGAACCACACCTTAAAAATCTGGACTTCTACAGACTGGAGGGCTTTTAGTGTTTTGGGTAGACAGATGCTCCTGGAGACATTTATTATGAAAGTCGAGTGTGAGATTGCTAATACCTCCTCCGCCACCTACTAGGAATCTGACCTAGCAGGAAATACATGCTCATTATTTCACCAGAGAAGCTACCCTCAGAAATAAAGGTTATTTATTATGGGGAGAGAGAGAGGTAATGAGGGCTGTTTTGCCAAATCTTTTCCCAGAGAATGCCCAGGACAAGCAATTAGAATATTTATCTTAGTTTATATATGCAACTAAAGGAAGAACTAATTAATTTATACATATTCTACTTAATCCTAAAACATCATATTACAAAATGTATTCAGCAAAATAATTATAATTAATAATAATAATAATAATAGATGAAGATATCAAGACAAAGAAAAACTAGACAGTAATGAAGGCAGAATAACAGTGCAGAACTCTTGATCATGGAAGACCAGAGGCTTGGTTGAGAGCTTTCCAATGCCTGCACGTACAGGAAACATGGCCAATTAAATCACTTGCAGTGTTCATGGGATCAAAACAAGCCAATTTTTTAGAAAGCACAATATTATTAAGCACATTGTTCATAATCTGTACCTGAAATATTTGGAACAAGTTATGTTTTGAAAAGCAGATGTTTTTGAATTTTGGAAATGAATATACTGTATATACCAAATATTTTGAAAAATGCCTAGTAACTTATGGGGAAGCAGCCTAGAATTAAACATAATATTATTTCTGCACTTAAACATATAAATATTGAAACTTCTGGGAATAAATAAATTTAACTCAAGTTACTTTTAAAAGAACTTTGGCCTCAGACTTATTGAAAGTGTTATTTTGAGAGATTTGTGATTTTGAGGTTGCAAATACTAGGAGGGCTGTTTCTTGTATAGTATCCTTCTAGTACAGCCATAAAGCCCTGGGCACTTCAGTAAACCTCTATCACAGTGACCGGAGGTGAAGCACAACAGGCTGATGGGACAACTCATGCTCTCTGAGCACCTATCTTGGTCAAATATTATATCTTGATCTTTTTGAACATCCAGATCAGTGGTTTTCAAACTTGAGTGTGTATCAAAATTGCCCTGGAGTAAGAGGGTCCTGGTCTTTGGATTTTTTTTCCAAGTTCCAAGTAATGAGTGCTGACTAAATTTGAGAGCGACTGATCTAGAGGAATGGAAAGACTGCATATTCTCAGGGCTATTTTACCTAAATATTATTGTTAGAGACATAGAATTCAAGGTTGTTGAGCCAGAAAAGTCCCTGAAGCACTAATACTCTGCATCACTGGTTAAACTAAGAGGTTAAAATAACCATTAGTTAGGTTTTCCTTCCCTCCTTAAAAAATTGAGAAGCTTTAAGAGAGCATGGACCAGAGAACTGTCCTTCTGATATTGTAGTGGGGTGAAAATCAGAGGTATTACATTAAGGCAAGGTAAAGACAGACAGATCCAATCATATTTTCAAAATATAAGACAAGACATTTTGATTAGTCTGCCGAACTTATCCATATTGCCAGCATACACAGGCCCGTAAACTAGAGAATGCACACAATTTGACGTCCTCCATGAATTAAAATCCATTCAATAAAATGGAAAACTGTATAATTTTTCTGATACTAGGAAAAATGACAAGAACCTGGCTTTAAGATTGACTGCACTGATTTGGCGCTGGGCAACTCTACATAACCTGAAATGCAGCAACACATCACGTAGCAAGTAGCTGAATATGCATATAAAACACAGCTTTCCTCTCAGCAGTGGCTGATGTGACCACTGGTCAAATACTGCTCTTCATTATCACAGACTCCAATAAAAAGGTACATCGTACTAATCACCCACAAACCCCAATTACCACTAAGATGTGGTAAATTTGACTTAAAAAGTCCATAATCTTGCCTTGCCAGTGTGTCTCAGTAGATTGAGCATGGTCCCATGGACTAAGAGATCCCAGTTTGAGGGCACATGCCGGGGTTATGGGCTTGATCCCCAGTAGGGGGGTGCAGGAGGCAGCTGATTAATGTTGCTCTCTCTCATCAATGTTTCTATCTCTCCTTCCCTCTCACTCAAAAGTGTCAATAAAATCATATTTAAAAAAAAAATCTATGTTCTTAAAATTTTGACATTTTTAGTAAATGTATTTTAACACACTGGAAGCCAATTAACTATTTTTTTATTTTATTTATTAATTTATTTTTGTTACAGATGTTTCTCCTTTTTACCCCACTGATTCCCCCCTCCTCCTTTCTCTCCGCCCTGTCCCCAACCTTGTTGTCCATGTTAATTGTTCATGCGTACATGCATATAAGTCATGTGGTTTATCTCTCCCCCACCACCCCCTCTTCTGGGGATTGTCAGTCTGTACCCCACTTCCATGTCTCTGGGACTACCCCATTCCTCAGACTGTTATGTTCATTATTCCACAAATAAGTGAGATCATATGATACTTGTCTTTCTCTGTTTGGCTTGTTTTGCTTAGGATGACACTTTCCAGGTCCATCCATGTCATCTCAAAGGATAAGAGATCTTTCTTTCTTACAGCTGCATAATCAATTGTATACATGTTTCACAGCTTTTATATCCATTTGTCTACTGATGGACATTTGGGCCGTTGATTTTTTGACATTAATTTTGTATCCTGCTACTTTGCCAAGTTCATTTATTAAGTCTAGTAAATTTTTGATGGAGTCTTTGGGGTTTTCTACGTATAGTATCATGTCATCTGCAAATAATGACAGTTTCACTTCCTCCTTTCCAATTTGAATCCCTTTTATTTTTTCTTCCTGTCTGATTGCTGTGGCTAAGACTTCCAGTACTATGTTAAATAAGAGTGGTGAAAGTGGACATCCTTTTCTTATTACTGTTCTTAAGGGAAATGCTTTTAGTTTCTGCTAATTGAGTATGACGTTGGCTGTAGGTCTTTCATATATGGCCTTTATTATGTCGAGATATGATCCCTCTATTCCCACATTGCTGAGCATTTTTATCAGAAATGGGTGCTGGATTTTGTTGAATGATTTTTCAGTATCTATTGATATGATCATATAATTTTTATCTTTCATTTTGTTTATGTGGTATTTGCGAATATTGTACCAGCCTTGCATCCCTGCGATGAATCCAACTTGGTCATGGTGAATAATTTTTTTGATGTATTGCTGGATTTGATTTGCTAGTATGTTGTTCAGGATTTTGGCATCTCCCAGCAAACAGAAATCCAGGCCTGGACGGCTTTATGGGGGAATTTTACTGAGCATTCAAAGAAGAACTAATACCCATTCTCCTCAAACTATTTCAAAAAATTCAAGAAGGAAGACTTCCAAACTCGTTCTATGAGGCCAACATAATTCTAATTCCAAAACCAGAAAAAGACACTACAAAGAAAGAAAACTATAGACCAATATCCCTGATGAACACAGATTCCAATTAAATAATTATAAAACTCTAAGTTAAAAAAGGAAGTAAAGGGAGTAAAGTGAAAGGGGAAAGAAATTTAATATCGATTGAGCATCTGTGTAGATTTACTCTTCTAGAAGCTGCGCGTCTAAGAGGTCTCTTACTCCTCTCAAGTGAATAGGGGAAGGTCCAGGTGATGTGGGCCACTTATGATGCAAATCACCAAATGTAACTATAAATTCTATATCTTACTACAAGAGAATGAATGATAACTGCGGAATATTCACTGAACAGCACTATCAAAAGGCAAAATGGGAAGGAGAACAGTGTACAATTATATGAACAATAAATAGCTTAAAGTTATGAAGTTGAAAAATGTCCCACTAGATGAAGTGACCTCCATGCTAATCCAAATAAGAAATGTATGATATTTCAACTATTTTCTTAGTCAGTTGTTAAGTAAACATGTCATGACTTCATGACTTATTAACAGTCCTTTGCCACTGGGTCAACATTGACAAGTGTGGATAAAGAATAAATATATTCAAGAATAATGAGTCCAAATACAGATTGACATTCAAAATAAAATCATAAATGATGTCTAGAAGGTTTCAAGTGCCAATAAATACAAAAATCAAAGGAATGTACTGCTGTTTTTTGGGTACGTTCATGCTACACATAACATTTTCGTCAACAACAGAGTGCATATAAGACAGCAGCCCCATAAGATTATAATGAAGCTGAAACATTTTTGTCACCTAGTGACATCATAGTGCTATACATTACTCATATGTTGATGGTAATGTTAGTGTAAAAAACCTACTTGCTGCCAGTTGTATAAAAGTATAGCAATACATTTATGTATAGTACATAACACTTGATAATGATAAAAAATGACTATATTACTGGCATATGTGTTTACTAAATGGCACTTTTTATCACTATTTTAGAGTGTACTCTTTCTATTTATATTAATAAAAAATAAGTTTGCTGTTAGACAGTATTCCTGGTTATACTGGCAGCAACCTCATACCTCTCGTGTTTACCACATCTTGAAATGGCATCATTTTCTCTTCTGGTTGATATACTCTCATGTTCTTTTGTACAGTAACATGCTAAATAGTCGCACATCCTAGGAGTAATAGGGTATAACATGTAGCCTAGTTGTAGTTGGCTTTATCATCTAGGTTTGTGGAAGTACCATTTATAATGTTCTCAAAATGATGAAATCACATAATGATGCACTTTTTAGAATACATCCTGGTTGTTAAGTGGTGCATGACTGTAGTTAGTATTTCTAAACACACTATCTTCTCTTTAATTCTTTCAAGCACAAGAGACTATTTGAAGGGTAGTCCCCCTGTATCATCCCTACCAAAAAAAGCAGAGCTTGAAGTGGCTAGTAAATTTTTTCTGATAATTTTGTGAATTAATTCACTTTACAGCCAAATATGAATTGTGAATCAAATCACTTTTCAAATGTAAAGAGAGAAAAAAAATTCCCCTTCAAGGAAAAACAGAGAACATGGGAGTTCTTTCGAAAACCATATTATCTCTAAACTATGGCTTTTAAAAGTATCACATCGTTTCTTCATATGATGTTAATTTATATTAAATGTACACAAGTCAGAAATGAAAGAACAGATTAATTCCACAACCTAGAAATAAAATTTTACATATAAAATTATACATATAATTTTAGTCCTCGTCTCTTAATTTTCCCTAAAAATACAAACACAAAATTAGGAATATATGCATTATGCCTGTTATTTAAACATAATGAATTAGTAAATACATTATTCATATCTAAACATTCATATAAAGAGAGTCTATATGAAAGTAAACTATGTTTTCCCCAAATTTTGAAAACCACCTTAAATGGTAGAGCAGAAAAAGGTCACCACAAGTTGTGATTTTGAATTGCAATTAAATGAAGAACATGAAGCGATTCAATTGTGTCTCTCCAGTACTGAGTGCCAAATATAAAACTAAACATTACTGCTTAGTTTTTGAATCAGTGTTCCACCAAATAAAAATGAAAACTTAACCAGGGTTTTACAGCATTTATATATTTCCATCCATTCATGCATTCAGTATACTAATTAAGAAGTTATATTTTAACTACTACTGTTCTAGGCACTGAGGAAACAAAGCTGAATAAGACAGCTCCCACCCTTAAAGAACTCGCAGTCAAACCAGGCAGATTGAGAACTGAACAGGACATTATAACAGTGCAATAAGAACAATAATTGCTCTAAGTAGGACAATGCTGCTAAACCATCCATGAAAGGGGAATCAGCAGGGAAGACTTCCCAGGAAGGGTAGTATTAATTTTAGTCCTGAAGGACCAGTTGGTTTTAACTAGGCAAAGAGACAGAAGGTAATTGTGGAGGAGGAAGGGTGAGTCAAGCAAAGAGAACAACAAGAATGAAAACCCCAAACAATAGAGAATCTGGCATGTTTTTCACTATTCAAGTAAATTAATAAGGTAGTAAAGCAAACTGGAAGGTGAGAAATGGAGAGAAGTGAGGCCAGGAAGTTAGACAGGTGACTTATGTGCTGGACGATGATTTTCAGCCATATTCATACAGTGATAAGGCAATGTGCTCTCCGGGCATGTCATCTATAAGCACATGATGTTTGTTTGCCCTCCTTGCTGATGGTATTATTTATCACCCCATTCAAAATTATTCAAGTTCTCCAACATATATTTACCTTAATAGTTATTTTTTTGTTGCAACTATAATTAATTGTGAGGAAATCATTTAAGAACATATGTTATGAACTGAATGTTTGTGTGCCTCAAAATTTATGTGTTGAAGCCCTAATTCCTAATGTGATGTCATATGGGGGCAAGGCCTTTGGGAGGTAATTGAATTCAGATGAGGTCATGAGGCTAGAACTCTCATGATGGGATTGGTGTTAAAAAAGAGACTAGAGAGGTTGTTGGTCTCTATCTCCACCATGTGAAGATACACAGTAAGAAGGTCATCTTCAATCTAGAAAGAGGGCTCTCACCCAGATACAAATTAAAACAACAGTGAGGTACCACCTCACACCTGTCAGAATGGCTGCCATCAACAAATCATCCAACAACAAGTATCGGCGAGGCTGTGAAAAGGGGACTCTAGTACACTGCTGGTGGGAATGCAGACTGGTGCAGCCACTATGGAAAACAATATGGTGATACCTCAAAAAATTAAAAATTGAACTGCCATTTGACCCAGTGATCCCACTTCTAAGAATATACCCTAAGAAGCCTGAAAGACCAATCAGAAAGAATATATTATCCCCATGTTCGTAGCAGCACTATTTACAATAGCTAAGATCTGGAAATAGCCCAAATGTCCATCATTTGATGAATGGATAAAAAAGCAGTGGTACATATACACAATGGAGTATTATGCAGCTGTAAGAAAGAAAGATCTCTTATCCTTTGAGACGACATGGATGGACCTGGAAAGTGTCATCCTAAGCAAAACAAGCAAAACAGAGAAAGACAAGTATCATATGATCTCACTTATTTGTGGAATAATGAACATAACAGTCTGTGGAATGGGGTAGTCCCAGAGACATGGAAGTGGGGTACAGACTGACAATCCCCAGAAGAGGGGGTGGTGGGGGAGAGATAAACCGCAGAACTTATATGCATGTATGCATGAACAATGGACATAGACAACAAGGTTGGGGACAGGGCAGGGAGGAAGGAGGAGGGGGGGATCAGTGGGGGGAAAAGGAGAAACATCTGTAACAAAAATAAATAAATTAGTTTAAAAAAAAGAGGGCTCTCACCCAACACAAAATCTGTGGAACCTTGATTCTGAACTTCGTAGCCTACATAATTGTGAGAAGTAAATGTTTGTTGCTTAAGCCACACATCTGTGGTGTTTTGTTATAGCAGCTTGAACTAAGACACTGTAGAAATAAGCTCCTCATGAAAAAAAAAAATTTTAAATACTGTTGCTCTTTTTAAATTTTTTTTTTCCTTTATTGATTTCGAGAGAGGAAGTGAGAGGGAGAGAGAGACAGAAATATCAATGAGAGAGAACATTGATTGGCTGCCTCCTGCATGCCCCCTACTGGGGATCAGGCCCACAACCTGGGCATGTGCTCTGACTGGGAATTGAACCGGCGACCTCCTGTTGCATGGGTTGACTCTCAACCACTGAGCCACACCGGCCAGATGAAAATTTGATGATTCTTGATTGAAACAATCTTTGTAGGGGTTGACTCATGGGTTCCAATCATGGCATGTTAACTTTGAAGAGCTAGTGGGATCTACAAGTAGAAATGTATTGTACCTGTTGGTAGATTGGACAGGCACTCAAGAGAGATCAGGGCTGGTGAATTATTTTGGGAGTCCATAGAGATTGGTGTACAGTGAGGCAAAGAATATTAATGTTGTACCTTTGGGCATATTAGCATTTAAACATAGATGAGTGGACAAATAAAGGAGCAGAAGTATTTGCAAGAGCAATGATTCTCAAAGTGTGGTCACTGGACTAACAGTATTAGCTTCACCTGGATGCATGTAAGGACCCATCTCATATCCACTGAATCAGAAATTCTGATGAGGGGATTACCAAGCTTTGTGTGTTTTGAGAAGCCCTCTGGGTGATTTTGATGCCCATAAGGTTTGAAGATCACTGAATTAGACGACAGTCTGTGGAAAAGAATTTTGCCTGTGTCTAGAAAATTCAGGTGATAATACTTATGGAGAAGAAAGAAGAGGAAGAAAAGGAAAACAAAATAACCACCAGCACCATTACTGCTACCACTGTAGAATATTAAGCCTAACTTTCAAGTTATTATAAAAATACTATTTATAAAAAAATACCACTTACTTATAAAATGAGTCTTTTTTATTATCCATATAATATACTGTACAGTTTAACAAGTATTTGAATTACGTATCAGAGATTAAGTTGATTTTGAGGAACCACAGAGAGTAATTACATATTGCCATGCATGACCAAAGGTACAGCTTAACTATTGTTCCTCAACCTTTAAAGAACCATTATCCAGAATTGCAACTTGCTAAATATTTGTAATTTGCCTATTTCATGTTAGAAATGAATTACAGTATACACTATAGCTGAGGTACTATAAAAATATAAATTTACTACTCACTAGATACAAGCAATGACTTACTAATTATATTTTCAAAATGCCTCCCATTTAAATTCATGGGTGATTGATGTAGTAAGACAAGCAGCAAGCACAAGAGATAATTTAATCAACAAATGACCCTGTGAAACGTAGTGAAGGTAAAAGTTTCATTTAATTTTATGTCATTTTTTATTTCTAAAGTGTTAATTTAGATTCTGTTCATAGATGGGCATTCAATTTGCTACTTGCATTCATTAGAAAATAAGTAACCACATTTAAGAGTCTTTTAAGAACCATAAACCATGTTTCAATATCTTCTTATCTTTTTATTTTGCTTTGAATTCTTGACCACCTATGAAATTTAACTTTTTTTCTGCATAGTTTAATATGTGAAAGTGTAACTCCCAAGATGCCTTATGAAATTTTAATTATATTTAATACTGCACATATTGAGAATAAAATTTTTAAATGGGAAAAATTAATCACAGACTTTGTGAAAATATTTTTAAATTATGAAACCCAAGGATGGTTATAATCAAACTTTTAATCACCTCTAAAAACTATCTTTCACAAAAACATATCTTTGACTAAAATGGGCACTCAGCTCACAAAGCCATATGTGAAAAAAGATTAAATCTGAAACCATTCTGGTTGCTTTTGACAGTCTTTGTCCACATTATTATACTGTGAAATTAGCTGTTCTTAGAAGCAGCCACTCTAATAACAGATTGCAGCATTTATTATATGCCAGGCATTCTATTAAGTGAATTAACTATATTATACCCCGTAATTCTTCCAACACCACCAAGGTGTACATGGAATTATCTACATTGTACAGATGGCATATTTGAGTCATAAAAGGTTATGTTGTGACTCTCAAAATATAAACCCTCATCCACCTTTCTCTATCTATGTCACTTAACTTATGTCTGTACCCAACAATTTTAATGTTCCAAAATTTTATTTAAAAGGAATTCCATATACATTTGTGAAGTTTTTCTTATGAGTACCTCTTTGCTTGCTCGATGTCTGTCTCCCCTTCTATTCCTTACCAAGTGATACAAAAAACAAAATGATGGCAGTCAGAAAAAACAAAAACAAAACAAGTCTCTGAACTCCTGGTGTTCTATTCTGTGGAGTAAAATGGTCACGTTTTATATAGCCCAAATCTAATTCCAAACAGCAAATGGCTAATAAAGGACTAGAGAAAGGAGCTTTTTTCTGAATATATTCACATGTATTTCTCATACACAGTCATCCTAAGGTGTTACTAAATTCTTTCAAAATTCAGCATACCTTACATAATATTTGGCATAAAGAGCATCTTTAGTTTCCAGAGGAATGTGTAATATAATAATGTTGAATGCAACAAGTAATCCATTTTAAGATATATGTTAAGATGACCATGACTCTTCCTGGGGAAAGAAAAGGCTTTTAAATGCCATTTACTTAGGCCAGCCTTTGTACTTTCTCTGTATGATGCTTTTAACAAATGAAATACACAACACCTGAAAGTCTACAAATTAACTGCAGATTTTGGTTGGGGTGTATCTAATGATCAGTGTTAGAACAGTGCTCTAACTAATGTAATCTCTGATTCTTAGAAAAGTTGCAAAGGGCCATTTTATAAGAATATCCTACTCAACTCAAGCTGCTTTAAAAATAAGCCTGGTTTAAGAAGGCAATGGAGGCTATTGGAATTCACATTGGGAAAGCTAAAAGGCATGAAGAATATATCGTGGCCATTTTTAGAAGAGCATTAGAACTATTCCCCCTTGTTCTATCTTCTCTATTCCCTAGTTTATCTGTTGATATTTACTTTACATATCTAATACTAGCCACTGATTTAGTTTTTCCTTATACAAAATGCCGAGCATTGGGTTAGGTTTTGGAGATACATTAGTGTACAGTGCCCTACTCATGTCTCAATGACTTGCGAGCAATAAATGCTTTATGCCTAATTATCACTCAGTACTAAATTCATTACCATAAATACCTGTCTATTAAATTTTATTCTAAATTTTATTTTATCATTGCTTTCTTATTATTTTATAGGCTCTGTACTTTTTTATAAAAATGACCTGTTTTTCACAGAAGAAAAAAGGTGAAATGTGGCTTGTCAATTACACTGACATTCCAATCTGAGTGATTCATTCTGTAAGGTGAACAATTTCAAGTGCCAATTTGTGGGCCAACCTCCAAACCCCTTCCCAGCACCTGTTGTCATTTTACCAATTCTTTTTAGATTTAAATTATGTGGGCTGGAAACCCAGCCTGTTTCAGGGCCATGGAGTGATTAGACTAAGTTAGCTTTTGCATATTCTAAAATAAAAGTGGATATTGAATTCCTTGCTAACTCTTTGATATGTAATTTACTTTTCCGAATGGGATTCTAATATAGCAAATTATTTCCTATGTCCTACAAGAAAAATGTTATTTATTAATGACACAGACTTTTCTGAGTAGAATAGGCGGGAGGGCAGGAGCTATCATGTAGAGCCCAACTATCTTCTATCTCTCTCTAATTTTTAATTGGTGGACATATTTGTAAATGTCTTTTGGGCCAATTCTATTCTACAGCTTGACTCAAGAATAAAATTTGGATGGAGAAGATGGTGGCAGACCTTTCTTGCACCTCCTCCCAGGGCCAGACTGGAAATAAAATTAAATTGGGGAACATTCACCAGGAATTACCAACTAAGTTCCAGCTGAGGAGGAGACTCACAACAAGGAATGACAGAAACCACCAGGAGACTGGTAGGAAGGGTGAGATTGCGAGAGGGACTGGCCCAGCTTTCACAGACAGCAGGCCGAGAGAGAGGAAGGATCTCTCGGGCCGGGAGGTTTTTTCCTGAAAGGATCCAGACCCAGACCCCAGGCTAGGCTCCCCAGTCCAGAGCACCAGAGCTCCAAACAGCAGCCCATGTAACACTCAGCTGTGAAAGGTGGTAGGGCTTCTGGCCTCCCAGGAGACCTGAGCCAGTTGAAGATAAAGCCACAGGGTTTTTTTGTTTTGTTTTGTTTTTTAAAACAAACACACACACACACACACACACACAAATCCCAGAATACAGGATTTTTGTTTGCAGCGACTCACCTAAAGCTTCAGTAGAGGAAGAGGTGCTTGAGGAGAGGCTGAGGTGGGAAGTATCAGGGAAGGAGGTGGAAAGGCCACCTCCCGGTGACTTGAATTCAGTTGTACCTCCCCCAAACCAAAGAGGCCATTTCTCCTGAGAGGTGCTGGCCAATCCCAGAAACCACAGCTCCATAAAAGGAAAATACCCGACCCTAGGGGATATATCACACCACACCCTCAGGAACTCTGCCTGCCACACCCAGCATCTCTACACTTACAGAGGAGACAGCAGTAGGGGCCAAGTCTACAGGTTTGAACAGTCTCCGGGAGCATCAGTGACTGTCTTGAGGTTAGAGTAATCTGCCTCACTGTCCCAGGAACCTGACTGGTGCTTTCCCCTCATGAGAGGGCTGATAGAAACTCCCCGTTTCCAACTAATCACCCTGGACTGCATATGAGGAGTTCCGTCCAGCTGAGGGCAGCAAAATATTCTAGATCACTCTCAGAGTAGCCCTGGGACTGGAAAAACGCCCACCACATTTCCTGAAATCTGAAAAGTACCTTTCCCTCAAGGAAGACTCAAAGGTATTTACTCCCTACTCTGCATCAAGCCCTTTCTGAAACAGACTTTTCAGTGATTAAGATTGATAGCCAGAGGGCAAGCAAAGGCAGAAGGAGGTGGAGCCCAGGGAACCTGGGAAGTTTGCTGACCTATTCCTGGGCCCCATGCTGCTGACAAATTGGCCTTAGAGCATAGCTTGGCCCCTCCCTCCTGCAGCCAAATTCTATGGAGACAGACACAAACTGTGGATAACCTGAAGCTTCAAACAGGTTGCTAAGAGCCAAAGGAAGACAGTTTCTGATTGTGGCTAGCACCTAAGTACTTCATGGGAGGCCCAGATTGGCAGACAAAACAGTCAACCTCAGTCATCAAAAGAGCAGGATCTAAAGGGAGCTCCTAAGAGGCACTAAAATTTCTGCTGAGACAAATGCCACTTCACTCTTTTTTGTTGTTGCATCATCTTTACCTTATTGATTTGATATTATTTTAGACTTTCTGTTTTCTTTAATATCTCTAATTTTTCTCTTCCCTTATCTTACTCTATTTTTTCTTCTATCTCTAGCTAAATCTTCTTTTTTCCTTATTTTTTACCTTTCTGCTTTCTCCTCTATTTTCTTTTTCATAATTTTTCTTCCTCTTTTCTTTTAAACCATGTCCTTCCCTTATTATCTGTTTCTATTTTATTTCTTTCATCTTTGCCCTTTCATATTTCTTTTCCTTCCTCCCCCTTTTAGTTATCCTTGTATTTTTTTCTTTTCTTCTATTATTCTTGTTCTTTTTTTCTTTCCTAATTACGGTTTTTTGTTTGTTTGTTTGTTTTTTATTTTGTTGTGGGGGGCCCTTTAGTATGTTTATTTTTTATTATATTTTGTTTGGTTTGGTTCGGTCCAGACCTGCACAATGGCTCACATGACATAGTTGGTGGTGAGCTTCCCAATCAGCCAGCCTGAGAGGAGATCCCATTGAAGAATGAAACAACATTCTGGACAAATTACAACAGTAGAGTCCAGAACAAAACAAAAAACAAATCATACAAAGATCATTGCTAAAGCACCCAGCTCAGGAGATATAAGAGACTGAAACACTGGGTCCCACAAAACACTTACTACATAAGGCCACCCCGTGAAGACTGGGAGGCATAGAAGTTTGATCTAATACATAGAAACAAATATAAAGAAACAGTGAAAATGGGAAGACAAAGAAACAATCCCTAAATGAAAGAAAAGGAGGAAACTGCAGAAAAAGAGCTAAGTGAAATGGAGCCAAGCCATTTATCAGATATAGAGTTCAAAGTAATGGTTATAAAGATGCTCAAGGAACTTAGAATTTCAAGAAACTTAGTGTAACCTACAACAGCATGTAACAAGAAATAGAAAAAATAAATATGAATCAATTGAAATAAATAATAACATAACTGACATCAAGAATGCACTGGAAGAAACTAAAAGTAGATTAAATGAGGCAGAAGAATGAATCAGTGACTTGGAATACAATACAGAAAAAAACTACCCAACTAGAGCAGCAAAAAGAAAAAAAAAAAAAAAAAAGAATGAAAAAGCAGGAGGTTAGTTTAAGGGTGTTTTGAGAAAATAAGAAATGTAACAACATCCACATCATATGGATACCAAAAGGAGAAGAAAGTGAGCAAGGAATAATAACAGAAAAATTTCCTAACCTGGTGAAGGAAAAACTCACACAAGTTCAGGAAGCACAGAGAGTTTCAATCAAGATGACCCCAAAGAGACCCACTCCAAGTCACATCATAACCAAAACGATAACCATTAAAGATAAAGAAAGAATCTTAAAGGCATCAAGAGAAAGACATAAAGTTACCTACAAGGGAGTACCCATTAGAATGTCAGCTGTTTTCTCAATAGAAACACTTTAGGCTAGAAGGGATTGGAATGAAGTATTAGAATTAATGAAAAGTAAGGACCTGTACCCAAGACTATTCTATCCACAAGACTATAATTTAAAATAGAAGGTGAAATACAGAGCTTCCCAGAGAAAAATGGCTAAAAGAGTACATTACCACCAAACCATCACTGCAGGAAATGTTAAAGGGAGTACTTCAAAAGGAAAGACAAATATATAGAGAGGAACATAGTTATAAATAATAAAATGGCAGTAAATAAATACCTATCAATGATAACCTTAAATGTATAGACTAAATGGTCCAATCAAAAGACTTAGGTTAGCTGAGTGAATAATAAAATATGACCAATATATGCTGTCTACCAGAGACCCACCTGGGAAAAAATGACTCACACAGACTGAAAGTAAAGGGTTGGAAAAAATATTCCATGCAAATGGAACTTTATTAAAAGACTGGGCTAGCAATACTCATATCTGACAAAATATACCTCAAAATAAAGGCCATAACAAGAGACAAAGGAGGTCACTACATAATACTAAAAGGATCAATACAACAAAAGGATATAACCCTTGTTAACATATATGCATCCAATACAGGAGCACCTAAGTATAAAAAAAAATTCTCTTGATGGACTTTAAGGGAGAAATCAATAGCAATACAGTCATAATAGGGAATTTTAACACACCACTGACATCACTAGATAGATCTTCCAGACAAAAAAAATCAACAAGGAAACAGTGACTATAAATGACACACTAGATCAACTGGATCTAATGGGTAATTACAAAATATTCCATCCCAAACTGGAGGAGTATACATTCTTTTAAAGTGTACATGGATCATTCTCAAAGACAGACCATATATTAGTACACAAAATAATTCTTAACAAATTCAATAAAATTGAAATTATTATCAAGTATCCTCTCAGACCACAATGGCATGAATCTAGAAATCAACTATACCAAAAAAAAAAAAAAAAAAAAAAAAAACCTCAAAAACAACAAACACATGGAGACAAGTAGCTTATTATTAAACAATGAATGGATTGCAAATGAGACAAAGCAGAAATAAAATACTTCCTGGAAACAAACAAAAATGAATACACAACAACCCAAAATCTATGGAACACATCAAAAGCAGACCTGAGAGGGAAGTTCTTAGCATTAGAGGCCTACCTCCAAAAACAAGAAAAATCTATAATAAACTATCTAACACTACAACTAAAAGAATTGGAAAGAGAAGAGGAAAAACCCAGGGTAAATAAAATAAAGGAAATAATAAAGATCAGAATAGAAATATTCGACATATAGACTAAAAAAAATAAATAACTAAAAGATCAATGAAACCAAGAGCTGGTTCTTTGATAAGATAAACAAGATTGATCAATCTTTAATCAGACTCACCAAGAAACAAAGAGAGAAGACCCAAATGAATAAAATCAGATACAAAGGAGGCGAAGTAACAATTAACATCACAGAAATACAAAGGATTGTAAAAAAATCTTTCAACAACTATATGTCAACAAACTGGACAACCTTGGTGAAATGGACAAATTCCTAGAAACATGCAATCTGCCAAAACTCAATCAGGACAAATCAGAAAACCTGAATAGGCCGATTACAACTGATGAAATTGAAGTAATAATAATAATAATAAAAAAATCCCAGCAAACAAAAACCCTGGACCTGATGGCTTGCTGAGTTTTATCAAACTTTCAACATAAAATTAACACCAATCCTCCTCAAACTATTCCAAAAAATTCAAGAGGAGGGAAGACTCCTAAGCTCTTTTTATGAGTCCAGCATTATCCTAATTCCAAAGCCAGATAAAGACACTACAAAGAAAAAAAAATTATAGGCCAATATTCCTGATGAACATAGATTCTAAAATCCTCAACAAAATATTTGCAAATAGGATCCAGCAATACATTAAACAGATCATACACCATGACCAAGTAGGATTTTTTCTGAGGATGCAACGATGATTCAATATTCATAAATCAATAAATGTGATACACCACATTAACAAAAATGAAAAATAAAAATCATATGATCATATCAATCGATGCAGAAAAAGCAGTCAACAAAGTCCAGCATCCATTTATGTTACAAACTGTCAGTAAAGTAGGAACAAAGAGATCATACCTGAACATAAAAAAGGCATATATGACAAGCATACAGCCAACATCATATTCAATGGGCAAAAAACAAAAGAATTTCCCTTCAGATCAGGAACAGGGATGTCCACTTTCACCACTGTTATTCAACATAGTACTGGAAGTCCTAGCCACAGCAATCAGACAAGAAGAAGAAATAAAGGCACCCAAATTGAAGAGGAGGAAGTAAAACTGTCATTATTCACAGATAACATCATATTGTATATAGCAAAACCCTAAAGACTCCACTAAAAAAACCTGCTAGATTTATTAAATAAATTTAGAAACGTAGCAGGAAACAATATTAACACCTAGAAATGGACAGCATTTTTATATACCAATAAGGAAACCTCAGAAAGAGAAATAAAATTAAAAAAAACAAAACAAACAAAAAAAAAAACAATGCCACTTACCATTTGCAACAACAACAACAAAAAAGATACCTGGGAATAAGCTTAACTAAAGAGATAAATGACCTGTTCTTAGAAAACTATAGGACATTGAAGAAGGAAATAGAAGAAAACACAAAAAAGTGGAAGCATAAACTGTGTTCATGAATTGGAAAAATTAACATCATTAAAATGTCCATACTATCTAGAGCAATCTACAGATTAAAGACAATCCATAGTAAAATACCAATAGCATATTTCACAGAGCTAGGACAAATTTTCCAAAAATTTATCTGGAATCAGCAAAGACCCCAAATAGCCACAGCAACCTTGAGGAAGAGGAACAAAGTTAGAGGGATCACAATACCAGATATCAAACTATACTACAAAGCCACTGTAATCAAAACAATCTGGTACTTGCACAAGAACAGGCATATAGACCAATAGAACAGAACAGGAATTCCAGAAATTGACCAATGCCAATATGAGCAATTAATATTAGACAAAGGAGGTAAAAGCATACAATGGAGTAAAGATAGTCTATTCAAAAAATGATGTTGGGAAAATTGCACATGCAAGAAAATAAAGCTAGACCACCAACTTACACCATATACAAGAATAAACTCAAAATGGATAAAAGACTTAGACTGAAATGTGAGTCTCAAAACCATAAAATTCCTAGAAGAAAACTTAGGCAGTACAATCTCAGGCATCTTATGTGGCAGTATTTTCACCGACATAACTCCTAGGGCAAGAGAAAACAACAACAACAAAAATTAACTAATGGGACTACATCAAACTAAAATGTTTTTGCACAGCAAAAGAAACAATCAATAAAATGAAAATGGAACCTACTCTATGGGAAAACATACTCGTCAATGATATATCTGATAAAGGGTTAATTTCCAAAATATATAAACAAGTCATACACTTCAACACCACGAAGACAATCCAATTAGAAAATGGGCAAAGGACCTGAATAGGCACTTCTCCAAAGAGGACATACAGATGTCCAATAGATATATGAAAAAATGCTCAATGTAACCCATCATCAACAAGATTCAAATTAAAAGTATAATGAGATAAAACCTCACACCTGCCAGATTGGCTACCATCAATAAATCAATAAACAAGTGCTTGCTTGATGTGGAGAAAAGGGAACCCTAACACACTGCTGGTGGGAATGCAGACTGGTACAGCCACTATGAAAAACAGTATAGAATTTCCTCAAAAAATAAAAAAATGGATCTGCTGTTCAGCCCAGAGACCCTACACTTCTGGGAATATAGTCTAAGAATCTTGAAACACCAATCAGAAAGAATATATGCACCCCTCTGTTCATAGCAGCATTATTTACAATAGCTAAGATCTAGTAACAGCCAAAGTGCCCACCAGTAGATGAGTGGATAAAAACGCTGTGGTATATTTTCACAATGAAAAACTATGCAGCTATAAAAAAGAAGGATCTCTTCCATTTAAGACAGCATGGATGGACCTAGAGACTATTATGCTAAGCAAAATAAGCCAGTTACAGAAAGAGAAATATCACATGATGTCACTTATTAGTGGAATCTAAAGAATAAAATAAACTGATGAAAAAAATAGGTCCGGCTGCCATCAACAAATTATCAAACAACAAGTGTTGTTGAGGGTGTGGAGAAAAGGGGACTCTAGTACACTGCTGGTGGGAATGCAGACTGGTGCAGCCACTATGGAAAACAATACGATGTTACCTCAAAAAATTAATAATTGAACTTCCATTTGACCCAGTGATCCCACTTCTAGGAATATACCCTAAGAAGCCTGAAACACCAATCAGAAAGAATATATGTACCCCCATGTTTGTAGCAGCACTATTTACAATGGCTAAGATCTGGAAACAGCCCAAGTGTCCATCAGTAGATGAATGGATAAAAAAGCAGTGGTACATATACACGATGGAATACTATGCAGCTGTAAGAAAGAAAGATCTCTTATCCTTTGAGACGACATGGAGGGACCTGGAAAGTATTATCCTAAGAGAAACAAGCCAAACAGAGAAAGACAAGTATCATATAATCTCACTTATTTGTGGAATATAATGAACATATCAGTCTGAGGAGTGGGATAGTCCCAGAGATGTGGAAGTGGGGTGCAGACTGACAATTCCCAGAAGAGGGGGTGGTGGGGGAGAGATAAACCACAGAACTTATATGCATGTATGCATGAACAATGGACATGGACAACAAAGTAGGGACAGGGCAGGGAGGGAGGGGGAGGGGGGAATCAGTGGGGGGAACAGGAGAAACCTCTGTAACAAAAATAAATTAATTAATTTTAAAAAAAGAAAAAAAAAATAGGTCCAGAGGAATGGATGCATGGAACAGAAAAACACATCTCGGGGTAAGTGGTTTGGGGGGAGGGGACAGGAAGAGATCAACTAAAGAACATATATGCATATATGCATAACCCTTGGACATAGACAATAGTATGGGAAGAGCCTGGGGTGGGGCAGGTGTGAGATGGAAGGGGGGCAAAATGGGGGGAAAATAGGAGACATCTGTAATACTGTCAACAATAAAATATTTTTTTTTCAAAATAATAAAATTAAATGAGGTAAATTATGGGATACTTCATTGACTTTTATTCTTGAGACAAGGTATAGAAGAGAACTGGCACAAAGGACATTGGAAATATTGCCATTTGTGACAACATGGATGAACCTTGAGAATATCATGCTAAGCAAAATAAGTCCAACAGAAAACATTAAGCACCATAGGATTTCACTCATAATGTGGGATATAAAACTAAAACTAACAAATGAACAACAACAACAAAACAAAACCTCATAAACACAGACAATAGTATGGTGGTTACCAGAGGAAAGAGGGGTATGGGAGTAATAAAGAGTAAAGGGGATCATATATATGGTGACAGAAGATGATGTGACTTTAGGTGACAGACAGAGAATGCAATACACAAATGATTGTACACTTGAACACTTGAGACCTATATAATCTTATTAACCAATGTCACTCTTAATAAATTGAATACAAAATTTATTGAGAAATTTTGAAATACTAATTTTAGTATTTAATATTTTACCATTTCTTTTAAGTATACTTATTTTGACTTTATAATTTTTCATTAACTCATAAACTCAAATTTCATCCCAAAAATGAATGGGAGAAACATCTCAGTAATTAGGAAATTTTGAAACAACACTATCACAAATATTATGCAAGCCACAAATGTGAGTCACATATATAAATTTTAAGTGTTCTAATAGTGATGTTTTCAAAGAGGGACAAGAAATGGCTTAAACTAATTTGAATAATATATATATTCAAGGCAATATATTCAAAGTATTACCATTTCAACATGTAATCAATATAACAAAATATTTTACTTCTTTTCCATATTAGTCTTTGAAATTCAGTGAATGTTTCACATTTATAGCACATCTCGTTTCGGACTAGCCACACTTCAAGTGTTCAACAGCCACATGTGGCCAGTGGCTACCATACTGGACAGTATAGATCCAAAATACGACTCGCATAAATTTAGTATATGTTTTTTATTTTATTTTTTATTTATTGAGCTTGTAGAGAGAGAGGAAGGGAGGAGGAAACATCAATTTGTTCTTCCACATATTTATGCACTCATTGGTTGTTTCTTGTATGTGCCCTGACTATAAATTGAACCTGCAACTTTGGCATTTCGGGATGATGCTCTAAGCAACTGAGCTACCCAGCAAGGGCAAGCCTTAAATAATTTAAAAAATGTATTAGTTATATCACTTTATCACTTTAAAAAGCACCACATTTTTTTCTTTCTTGCTTTATATAGTTACTCTTTGTTTGCATAGTATAAGGAAAAATAATGCTATGAAGACACAGCCAGTAGTAATGAGATATTCATGGTTTTAAAATCACATCTATACACCTTGCTCACATTACCAGAGTGTGTCATAATGCATTTATTAGAGAGAAGTCTTAATAATGTTTTACCGTTGAATAGTTTCCTATGTATCATCTGACTGTTTTATTATCAAATCTCTTTACAATGTTTCCCTATAAACTAGTTAAAATTTCAAGGATCTGCCCTGGCCGGTTTGGCTCAGCGGTTAGAGCGTCGGCCTGCGGTCCAGACAGACCCAGGTTCGGTTCCCGCTAAGGGAGCGTACCTCGGATGCAGTTTGTCCCTGGCCCCGTCGTGCGGGTGGCAACCACTCGATGTGTCCCTTTCACCGATGTTTCTCTCTTCTCTCTCTCCCTCTCACTCTATCTGAACAAAAAATGGAAAAATGTCCTCGGGTGAGGATAAAAAAAAAAAAAAAAAAAAAAAAAATTCAAGGATCTTTCTTTTAATTTTTATGCTTCCTGAACATAAAACCACTCTAAAAACGTGCTGTTCTATAACTGACATTATACATTTGCATTCATGAACCTAAAATGTGAAACTACACATATACTCCCAATACTGCCTATTCTTCTATGCCCCTTCAAAATCTCTAGTCCTTAGCTCAGTGGCATGGCTAGGCAGCAAGAAAAGAAAGCTCTTTCTGAGCATGTTCGTCAGCATAAGGTAAGAACTAGGACCTATGTATTTCAGAAATGTTCCCAAGCATCAAGTTAGAGTAATATCAAACACTAGGAGGCTCTGCAATCCAAAGTGTTTTGCAACGATACTGCATCATGCTCACCTTAATCCTGATACCTTTTAGCCTTTTCAGTACTATTGATCACTACTTTTCTCTGCCTTTGCTAATTGAAAGGCACAGGTATTACTAAATTTTGGTAAACAAATACTACAAAATGCTTTCTTAGGAATTTTAGATCATAGAAGTATACTGTGTGTTTCCCTTTAGGCTCACGATGGAGTATGGAAAAGCACCTAATTTACAGCCAAGCAAAAGACAGCTTAAAAGAAAGAAAATGTTTTAACCCAAGTAAACCACTTTTGGAGAGAATTTATTACAGATATTCATGGCAATTAACTATTACAACTAGAAGATAATATTTCATCTAATCTGTTAATACCTGTTCACATCATAAGTGATGCACATTGCTTTTTTAATTAGAAATGGAGATTTTATTATACTGATAAAGACACATATGAAGGTGTTAATTAACCAACTTATAAGAGTTTAAATAGTGATGGTCCACTTCTGAACAAGTTGTATTTCTAATAGAATTTAAAGGAAAATCATTTTTCTAATACTGGATGCATACTTCCTGCTTATTGAATAAGAACTTTGTAGAAAACAATTATGTAGAAATATAGATAATGAGTGGTAACTGACCTCTCTCCTTTGAATACTTATATAACTAATTTCACAGGACATTTTAAGGTATTAAATATCATCTAGCCTGGCAAATATTAAGTGCTCTATAAATCAGCTTTTAGACTGGAAGTAACTGAATGAAAGTGGTAGGCAGAACAAAACTCCAAAGATATTCACCGTCTAGTCCTGAAAATTGGTGAATATGCAGTTCTACATGTTAAAAGGGGCTTTGCAGAGAGATCAAGGTTAAGCATTTGAGATGGGGAAATTATCCTAGATTTTGTGGGTCCCAACCTTATCATGTGACTCCTTAAAAGTGGAGAACCTTTCCTATCTAGGATCAGGGGGGCATGTGATTTCAGAAAGAAAGGTCAGAGACATGCGACTTCACTGGATTCAAATATGAGGAAAGGGGGTAATCAGCCAAGAATCATTCCTCATAACCTATTTGGTTACCCTGAGGTATTACATAAACTGAAAAAATGCTTGAATTTTTATCCTCACTTATTACTGTAAATAACAATAAATTTAGTTCTCTTGCATTCTCTAAAAACATCCAATACGTTTTTTAATGTCATTAGAAATTTATAGAATTAAACTTATTTATGTATTTCATTTCATTGAATATTTCAATCATTTTGATGCCTAACTATTTCTGCAGTTGGTTAGTGTCAACCCCTTGAAGTTGGCTATTTAATTATCAGCAGTAAATCCATTAGTCTTCCATAGCTGTCTTGCTTTTTGGTATGATCAGATGTCCCAGGTTTATCTTGAATATTCCCTGCCCCAGACCTGAAATCAGCTATTCCTTCAAATAGATATGGTATACTTTTAGTAGTAAATGCTTTGAAGTTGTATCTAAATAATAATAATAATAATGACATATCCATGGTTATCTAGGTTTTTTCCTATGTTATCTACTAGTTGTATAGTTTCTTGTTTTATATAGGTCTATAATCCACTTAGAGTTCATTTTTTGAAGAGTGTAAGGTCTATGTGTAATTTATTTGGCATGTGGATGCCAAGTTCTTCCAGTAGTGTTGAAAACACTATCTTTGTTTCATTGTACTGACTTTGTTCTTTTTCCATAGATGAGTTGACTATATTACTGTGGGTCTATTTCTGGGCTCTCTATTCTGTTCCATTGATGAATTTGCCTATTCTTTCTCTAATACCACACTGTCTTGATTGTTATAGCTTTACACTAAGTCTTGTAGTTGGATAGTGTCAGTCCTTTGACTTTGTTTTTCCCCTTTCAATACTCAGTTGTCTATCCTGGGTATTTCACATTTCCATATGAATTTTAGAATAAGTTTGCTGATATCCACAAAATAACTAACTGAGATTTTTACTGGAATTACATTAAACCTATAGATCAATTTAGAACTGACATCATCACAATATGGAGTCTTCCTTTGCATGAACCAACATCTCAACATAGTGAGTCTATTTACAAACATGAATAAATTTAGGTTTTTTTTTTATCTTTTATCAGTATTTTGTATTTTCTTCACGTAGATCTTGTACATATTTTGTTAGATTTATATCAAAGTATTTCATTTTGAGGGTGCTAATTTAAATAGTAATACATTTTTAATTCCAAATTAACTTATTAATTTCTGGTATACAGGAAAGCAAAATAACTTTTGTACATTAACCTTGTATCCTGCAACTTTCCTGTAATTGCTTATTAGTTCCAGTGCGGGTGTGTGTTGATTTTTGTTTTGCCAATTCTATATTTTCTACATAGATGATTACATAATCTGTGAACAGATTAACTTATTCCTTCTCAATTATGTATACCTTTTATTTCCTCTTTGTCTCATTGCATTAGCTAGGATTTGTATGATGATAAAAAGCAGAGGTGAGAGAGGACATTCTTGCCTTGTTCTTGATCTTAGCAGGAAATCTTTTTGAGTTTTTCACCATTAAATATTTTTTTGCAGATATTCTTTACCAAGTTGAGGAAGTTCTCCCTCTATTCCTAGTTTGTTGAGACTTTTATAATGAACGAGTGTTGGGTTTTGTCCAATTAGGTTTCTGCATAAATACCTAGGCATTTATATCATCATGTAATTTTTCTTCATTAGCCTGTTGAAGTGATGGATTACATTAATTATTTTTTTTTGAAGTAGCCTTGCATACCTGGGATAAATCCCACTTGAACATGGTACATATATAACTCTTATAATATTTTTGCTGAATTCAGTTTGCTAATATTTTATTGAGGATCTTTCCATTTATATTCATAAAATATATAGGTCTGTAATTTTATTGTAGTGCCTTCATCCGGCTTTGGTATCAGTGTAATGTTAACTTCATAGAATTAGTTATGCAGTGTTTCTTACTCTTCAATTTTTTGGACAAGTTTGAGAAGGTTTGGTTTTAGTTCTTCTTTAAATGCTTGGTAGAATCACCATTGAAGCTATAAGGTTCAGGGTTTTCTTTTGTTGAGAGATTTTTTTTTTTTTAATTACTGATTCAATTTCCAAACTAATTATAGGTATATTCAGATTTATTATTTTTCTTGATTTAGTCTTGGTAGGTTTTGTGTTTCTAGAAATTTATCCATTTCATCTAGGTATCCAATTTTTGGTGTACAAATGTGGTACTCTTTTAAAATCCTCATAATATATTTTTAAATGGTCATGTGCCACATGATAACATTTTGGTTGCTGGACCACATATACAACAGTGATCCCATAAGATTATAATGGAGCTCAAATATCCTTATTGACTAGTGACATCATAGCCATTACATCATAGCATAATGCATTATTGGTGTTTTTTTGGTGACGCTGATGTAAACAAACCTACTACACTGCCAGTCATATAAAAGTATAGCACATATAATTATGTACAATACAAAATACTTGATAAGAAACGACTAGGATGATTTATGTCATTTATGTTTTTACTATACTATACTTTCATCATTATTTCACAATGTACTCCTACTTACAAAATATTTTTGATGTAAAACAGCATGCTGTGTTACACAAACAGCAGCCTCATACATCTCGTGTTTATTGTGTCCCTTGATGGCATCATTTTCTTTTGTGCTTGACTTAATCTAGTGTTGTTTTGTACAGTAACATGCTGTATAGGTTTGTAGCCTAGGACCAATGGACTATAACATATACCCTAGATTTGTTGTAGGCTATACCATGTAAGTTTGTGTCAGTACATCCTACAATGATTGCACAATGACAAACTTGCCTAAAAACACGCTTCCAGAATGTATCCCTGTTGTTAAGTGTTGCATTGACTGTAATGCTTTTTATTTCTGTAGAGCCATAATTTTAGTCATTTGACTCTTCTTTCTATTTTAGTCTGTCTAGATAAAGATTTGTCAATTTTGCTGATTTTTTTTGAAGAACAAACTTTTGGTTTCATTGATTTTCTTCACTGTTTTTATATTCTCTGTTTTATTTTTCTTTGTTCTAATCTTTCTTATTTCCTTCCATATCTTAGCTTTGGGTTTAGTTTGATCTTCTTTTTCTTGCTCCTTAAGTTGTAAAACTAGGTTGTTGATTTAAGTCTTGTTTGTAATGTAAGCATTTATAACTATACATTTCCACTAGTATTGCTTTGCTGCATCCCATAAGTTTTAGTATGTTCTATTTTCATTTGTTTCCAAGTATTTTCCAATATCCCTTGTGATTTCTTTATTGATCTATTAGTTGTATAAAAGTGTGCTACTTAATTTCCACAATTTTGTGAAATTTCCAGTCTTCTTTTTGTTATTAATTTCTAACTTCTTATATTGGTTAGAGAAGATACTCTGTATGATATATATTTTTTCAAATTGATTAAGACTAAATTTGTGGTTTAATAATGGTCTATCTGGGAAAATATCCCAAATACACTTAAGAATAATGTAAAATGTGTTATTGGGTAGAGTGTTCTGTATATGTCATTTAGACTTAGTGGTTTACTGTGTTGTTCAAGTCCTCTATTCTCTTATTTCTTGTCTGGTTGTTCTATCCATTATTGTAAATGGGCTATGGAAGTCTCCAACGATTAATGTAGAACCAATATTGCAGAACTCTGGGGCAGAGTTTTGCCCTGTGACTTTACTTTTCTGACATTTCTATAAAGATATTTTTGTAAATTTGTTCAGTTTACCTTCTAAGCTCGTTATTTGCCAGACTGGAAACTGGAAGTCCACCTAACTGTTGGCTAAGTCTCTTGCTAATTTGGGAGAATTGTAATCTATAAATCATCTTGACGAAGATGCTTTCAACCTCTGGACACTTGTAGGATATAAATAAAATAAATATACAAAAATGGTTTGCCTGTGAGTTCTTCTTTTATTTAAATATGTTAAAATGTATTAATAAACTAAAAATATGTTAACTGTATTTAAGATATATTTAACATATTTACCTATATTTATGAATAAATAAAAGCCTTTTTTTTTTAAATAGAAAACAGTTCTCAGGACCCAGATTTGGTTTCTTGTAAAAATTAGTTTCTTACTTGTTTTGACCAATACATGTACTATTAATATCTAAATATAATTTTCATAGACTCTATCTATGTATTTTGAAAGTAACCCAAGGTGAATTATGAAACACTGCTTTATACATGCTAGAATATCATATGTGTGCATAATCAAAGCTAACAGTAATTATTTTTTGTTTTAAACCTGGGGAAATTTATATAATCTATTGACAATTTTACAGTTTTCTTCAAAACTAACCCATTTTTAAAAAGTAGAAATTCCTGGGTCAAATGGAAGTTCAATTTTTAATTTTTTGAGGTAACACCATATTGTTTTCCATAGTGGCTGCACCAGTCTGCATTCTCACCAGCAGTGTACTAGAGTCCCCTTTTCTCCACAACCTCACCAACACTTGTTTGATGATTTGTTGATGGCGGCCATTCTGACAGGTGTGAGGTGATACCTCATTGTTGTTTTAATTTGCATCTCTCTGATGATTAGTGATGATGAGCATTTCTTCATATGTTTCTTAGCCATTTGTACGTCCTGTTTGGAGAGGTGTCTATTTAGTTCCTCTGCCCATTTTTAATTGGATTATTTGTCTTCCTTTTGTGGAGTTGTATGAGCACTCTATATGTATTGGAAATTAACCCCTTATCTGATATATCATTAGCAATTATGCTCTCCCACACAGTGGGTAGCCTTTCCGTTTTGATGATTGTATCTAGGAATATACCCTAAGAAGCCTAAAACACCAACCAGAAAGAATATATGTACCCCCATGTTTGTAGCAGCACTATTTACAATAGCTAAGATCTGGAAACAGCCCAAGTGTCCATCAGTAGACGAATGGATAAAAAAGCAGTGGTACATATACACAATGGAGTACTATGCAGCTGTAAGAAAGAAAGACCTCATATCCTTCGAGACTACACGGAGGGACCTGGAAAGTATCATCCTAAGTGAAACAAGCCAAACAAAGAAAGACAAGTTTCATATAATCTCACTTATTTGTGAAATATAATGAACATAACAGTTTGAGAAAGGGGGAAGTCCCAGAGACCCGGAAGTGGGATACAGACTGACAATCCCCTAAATAAGGGGGTGGTGGGGAAGAGATAAACCACAGAACTTATATGCATGTATGCATGAACAGTGGACATGGACAACAAACTGGGGAAAGGGCAGGGAGGGAAGGGGAGGGGGGAATCAGTGGGAGAAAAAGGAGAAACATCTGTAACAAAATTAATTAATAAAAATAATAATAATAATTGAAAAAGTAGAAATTCAACAGGAAAATATAACCTTTCAATTTATGCTACTATCATATGGGCATGATACATTTTGGTACATAAGCATATTATTCCAAACTATATAAGTGTAACTTTTTTTTACAACTAAGCAATATATTGTAATGCATACTCTTTGCTTACAAGACTGTTTTTTTTATGATATAAGTATAATGTTTGGTTTCACTATAGGAAGGAAAATTTGTGATTTGGTTTTATTCCAGAAAATAAATGGATAGCAATAGGAACTGTTCTCAAAATTTTTGCATCTCTAAATTTTAATTTACATAAAAATCACAATAGATTCTGTTGATTAAAGAGTATACATTGGGGTGAGCATGCATGGCTTAGAATTGCAGCTCCAGTACTTCCTGGCTTTGTAATCATGAGCAAATTATTTGAACTTCTCTGTGCCCTTTTGTTCACCCCATCTTATAAAATTAGAATAACGATATCTTTCAAAGTAGGTAATTTGAATGCTTTACAATGATACCTGTAAAGCATTTTGATCAGAGCTAGGCACTTGGTAAGCAATCAATAAATATTTACACTGCTTTTATTATCTGTACTTCATTGCATGTAAGCATATAGAAAACCCATTTTAGTCATTCAGTCCTTACATAGGAAATCAGCATGCATGCAGATATACAATAATAAATAAGACAAACATTTATGCAGCACAAATTTAAACTTTAGATTAAAATTTGAAAAAAAAACAATTTTGGCATGAAAGCCCATCATGTGGTTGTTGATGTCTGGGTTAATTCCTTGTTTGAGAGTAAGACATTTGCATGTGTTGACAAATTTTTATCTTGCTATTAAAATCACTTTCAATAACCAATGCAATGCTGAGATAAAGAAAAAATCAACCTGGACAAAACTGATTTGGGATCTTTAAAAGTCATTGGAAACAGCCATGTTTAAGGGAACAAGTAACAGTCATGTTAGATCTGCAATAGTTTGATATTAGAACTGGGGAAGATGTGTTTTGAAAGCCGAGATAAAAAGAGGCTACTAACATTTGAGATGAATTATAAAGTGCTATTATAAGAACACTTTTTCTACTTACACACATACACATGTTTTCAAGTAAGAATCTATCTTTTATCAAAATTCATCTCTTTTTGGCCTTTTAACTGGAAAAAGTCAGTTGTTATTGATAGCAAGTTGCCATTTCTTAAGTAATATTTTTATCAGTACTTGTTTTATTTTCCTACACTTGCTGTGCATTTAAATACAAAAAAATCACAAAACATCCAAAGCTTATGCATTATCGGTGCATTTTTACAAAGTATTTTTTTTATAGATATTGTTGGAAATTTAAAATCATAAAACTTATCAATTCAGTACCTTTCAATTGCTTATCTGTTCTTCCCTCTGGATCTTATTTTTCAAACTCTGAACATTTAGTTTTTCAATCAAAAAATATTTGTTGAGTGCCTATTATGTATAGATAGTATTCTCATCACATAGCTCATCTTTTCTATTTTAAATCAAAAATATCTTCTCTTAGTCTGGCTACAATCTTTCACCTCTGAATTATTAAATCATGTTTGCATTTCAATGCTCACTTGCACAAGATTTATTCTCATATCAAGTCCTTACAGTTTTGCTTCCATCTCATAATTGGAACTTATTCTCTGCAAAACTCATCAATTACATTCTAATGATACAAGCCCTCTTCTTTAATTCTAATTCTCTTCTTATTGCTTCTACATCATTTGACACTTCTGAACATCTTGTTCTGTTTGAAACATTCCCCTCTGCTGATATCATATCACCACCTCGTTAAATAGTTACATGAGATAATACACATGTGAAATACCTATGTCAGTACCACATATAAGTGATATTACACAAGAATGAATCCTCCCTGACCTGAATTCTATATATCCAGTGCTGACTCTCCTTGGGCTTTCCAAATGTGAGCATATTCTTTGGGGTATATCTATTACCAGTCTTAACACAAAGCACTTTCATTTGGCACATTCACCCTCTCTCATATCTGCCTTCATTTACTACTGTGTACATTTAACTCTATAATATCTATTTCCCCAGTCTCAATTTGTCTCCCAAGTACTCTGTTGCATTTGTAACTCTGCTGAATATATCATGAGTATGTGCCATAAGAATTGCTTTATCTTTCTCCTCAAAGCAGTTCTTCTCATTGACTTTCTTACTTGCTAACATTTCTGCCAAACTTTTTTTTTTTTTTAATCCCCTGAGGACATTTTTCCATTTTTTGTACAGATAGAGTGGGAGGGAGAGAGAGGAAGAGAGAGAGAGAGGGAAACATCGATGTGAAAGGAACACATCGAGTGGCCACCACCCGCACGACCAACCAGGGCCGGGGACAAACTGCAACCGAGGTACATGCCTTAGCGGAACCGAACCCGGGTCTCTCCGGACCGCAGGTGGACGCTCTAACCGCTGAGCCAAACCGGCCAGGGCCTGCCAAACTTTTAATAATCTGGGTTCAAAAACCTCATCATTGTTTTGCTTTAATCACCGCTTTACACAAAATCAGTTGCTAAATTCTAAGTATTCTTTCACAATGACTTTTATTTCTGGTTATTACTCCCTTTCTCCTTAACCATCCCACCAGTTCAGATCATTCTTTTAAATGACTGGACTGTTAAAACAGTCTTTAATTTCTGTTTCTATTTTTCTTTTCCTCCCAATCTTATGGTAGAGAAGAAATCTTTAAACAAGCTTGAAGTACAAACCATAAGGAAAAGATATTAAGTTTGACTACATTAAAATTAGGAGCTTCTAATTTTCAAAATATACCATTAATTAGGAAAAATAAAATCTCCAAACATGGAGAAGGTATTTATCAAAAAAAACAGCTGATGAACAATTGTTACAAAAAATATGAGGGACAGACAGTTATCTAACACAAAAGAAGACAGGAATGATACATGTAAGAACATACAACAACCCTGGCTGGTCTGGCTCAGCAGTTAATAGTGGTCTCTCTGGAATGCAGGAGGATTTTAAGTCTATACAACTCAGAAGAAATTAAACACAATACAACTCTCCTTACTAAATAAAAACAGTATCAGATGAGGCCATTAGAATCCTGGCACAAGATAGAAAAAGGTATAACTAGAATAGCAATGAAAGGAACTTAAGATTTTGGCAAAGAACTCAGTGTCTCACAGCAACTACACAATAATGTCCCATGTGTACTGCATTCCACAGTCCTTGAAAAAATAGAACTATTTGTTAAATCACCCCCAGAAAAACTCATTTGGAAGTATGCAAAGCTCCAAGTCAGCTCTGCATTACAATTTTAGCAGTATTAAATCAAGGCCAAGTTGATTTGGCACCTTTGGAAGAACAGACACTAGGAAAATGTCTCAAAACCACCTTACAATACCTAAACCTAATCCAGTCTTTACAGCATTTTAGTGCAATGCTCTCTGAGGACCTGCTGCATAAAAACTGGCTTATCAATGTTTAACAGACTTCAGTACAATGTTGAATATAGGATTATAAACAAATAGCATCACATGAGGTAAAATCATTAAGTTCCCCACCATTGGCAGCTAATTGAGGAGAGGAGAATGGGAGAAGATAATTTTTATATTTGGACCAACAAAAGTTAAAAATAAAGACTTTAAAAATCACAGCATACATACAAGATGTATGTCACATTATTATTTAACCACACTTTAGAAAAGGATTCAAGAAAATAGCTCACCAATATAAAGAACAGCATAAGAGGAGTTGATCACTACATAAAGGAAGGCAGCAATATTAAGTACTTTTTTGTTGTTGCTTAGGTCTAAATTCAAATTTAAAGAATTTTACCGAAGTCTTTTTAAAACAAAAGACTTCTAGCAATACAGCTCAAGACTACAATGCCTTAAGATAAACGCCTTGAGGCTTAGAAAGTTGATTAAAGTAACCTCTTAGACAAAATGGAATTATTGTACAGTAGTTCCTTGAAACATTAAAATGATAAAAAAGCAAAGATCTTCCAGTAAAACTCTTTTTCATATTCCTTTTTGGTCTAATCTAATACTGTAAATTATTTTTGCTTCTCATCAAAGCAAATTGAACTGCAGTTCTATTCAACCCAATTGAATACATTGACTCTCTTACTTAAAATGACATTGAAGGAGATTTTTTGACAGTGAGCGATAAACTAAAAGAATATAACTGAACTAAGGTTATTTTTGGAATTTTTAACTAAAGAGATTTAAGTACAAACATCCACTTTGTACTCAAAGTAAACACCTCCCACAGCCCCAGAAAGGTATGCAAGACACAGTGCTACTCTGTTCCTCTACATACAACCTGAAATTAGTTCATTCAAAATCTATTTAAAACTGTATCAAAATCTTTGATGTTTCTTAAGACAATATCAGATATTCTAAAATAATTCAGTATTAGGAAAAAGTGAAATATAGATAACTGAATATCACTGTAAATGTTTTAAGTTAATGAAGTAATTTTGCATTAAAAAAATATTTCTGAAATAAAACCAAACAGTGTTTGGATGGCTAGAGTTATCTCCCATAATCTATTTCAAGTTTAATATTTGTGGGTTTTCTTTTGTATCCATCTTTTCCTATACCATTTATTGAAGAAACTGTCTTTAGCCTACTGTATGTTTTTGCCTCCTTTGTGAAATATTAATTGACCATAAAGGTGTGGGTTTATTTCTGTTCTCTCTATTCTGTTCCATTGATCTATATGCCTGTTTTTGTGCCAATACCATGCTATTCTGATTAGTATGGTCTTGTAGTATAGTTTGACACCAGGTAGTGTGATACCTCTAACTTTGTACTTTTTACTCAATATTGCTGAGATTATTCAGAGATTTTGTGGTTCCATATATATTTTTAGAATGTGCTGCCAATTATTTGTATCTTCTTCAGTTTCTATCTTCAGTATCTTATAACTTTCTGAGTATAGGTCACTTACCTCCTTGGTTAAATTTATTCTTATGTACCTTCCTTTTTTTGCAATAGTAAATGGGATTGTTTTCTTAATTATTCTTTCTGATAGTTCATTAATGGTGTATAAACAGTGCCACCAATTTCTAAATATTAATTTTTTATCCTGCTAATTTGCCAAATTCATTTAGTAGATGTAGTAGTTTTTTGGTGGAGTCTTTAGAGTTTTCTATATACAATATTATGTTATCTGTGAATAATGACAGTTTTATATTCTCCTTTTCAATTCGGATGCCTTTTATTTCTTCTTTTCTGATTGCTGGGGCTAGTAGTTCCAGTAATATGTTGAATAAGAATGGTAAAAGTGTAGATTCCTGTTTTGTACCTGATCTTAAGAGATACACTTTTAGCTTTCCACATTGAGTATGATATTGGCTGTAGGTTTGCCATATATGGCCTTTATTATATTGAGGTATGATCCTTCTATTCCCACTTTATTGAAAGTTTTTATCATAAATGGGTGCTGGATTGTGCAAAATGCTTCCTTTGCATCTACTGATATGATCATGTGATTTTTTGTTTATGTGAGATAACACATATATTGATTTATAAATATTTACCGACCTTTGATCCGCTGAATAAATCCCACTTAAATGTGGTGTATAATTTTTTTAATGTATTGCTGGATCCAGTTTACTAATATTTTGTTGAGGATTTTAGCATCTATGTTCATCTGGGATATTGACCTATAACTTTCGTTCTTTGTAGTCTCTTTATGTGGTTTTCGAATTAGGATAATTCTGGCCTCATAAAAAGAGCATGGAAGTCTTTCCTCATCTTGAATAATTTGGAACAGTTTGAAAAGAATAGGTGTTAGTTCTTTGAATATGTGGTAAAATTCTCCTGTGAAGCCATCTGCTACAGGACCTTTGTTTGACGGGATTCTTTTTTAATACTGCTTCAATTTCATTATTTGCAATCAGTCTATTTGGGTTTTCTTATTCATCCCGATGCAGTTTTGGAAGATTACATGTTTCTAAAAATTAATCAATTTTGCCTAAGTTGTACAATTTGCTGGCATATAGTTGTTCATAGTATTTTCTTACAATCCTTTGTGTTTCTATGGTGTCAGTTGTTACTTCTTGTTCATTTCTGATTTTATTTATTTGGCTGCTCTCTCTCTCTCTCTTTTTTTTTTTTTTGGATGAGTCTGGTTAAAGGTTCATCAATCTTTGTTTATCTTTAAAAAAAACAGCTATTGGTTTTATTGATCTTTTCTATTGTTCTGTTTAGTTTCTATGTCATTTATTTCTACTCTAATCCTTATTATTTCCTTCCTTCTACCTACTCGTGGCTTTGTTTTTTGCTTTTCTTTTTCTAGTCCTTCTAGGTGTAGGATTAGATTTTTTATTTGAGTTTTTTCTTGCTTCTTGAGGTTAGGCTTGTGATGCTATGTACTTTCCTCTCAAGGCTGTTTTTGCTGTATCCCATCAATTTTAAGTGGTTGTGTGATCATTTTCATTTGTCTCCAGATAACTTGGATTTCTTCCTTTTCCTCATTGTTAACCACTTTATTGCTTAATAACATTCTATTTAACCTCCATGTGATAGTTCATATTTTTTCCTTTTTTTTTTTTTTTTTTTTCAAATTGTGCTTGATTTCTAGTTTCATACCATTGTGGTCAGAGAAGATGCTTGATAAAATTTATATTTTCTTGGAATTATTAAGACTTATTTATTGTCCTATTATGTGATCTATATTTGAGAATGGTCCATGTGTACTTGAGAATAATGTATATTCTGCTCCTTTGAGATGAAATGTTCTGTAAATATCAATTAAATCTATCCAATCCAGTGTATCATTTAAGGTTGTAGTTGCCTTGTTCATTTTTTGTCTGGAAAATTTATCAGTTGATGTCAGTGGGGTGTTAAAATTCTCTGCAATGACTGTATTGTCATCTATCTCTCTGTTAATGTCAACCAACAGTTTTTTTATATATTTAGGTTCTCCTGTGTTGGTACATATATGTTTACAATGGTTATATATTCTTGTTGGATCAATCCTTTTAGTATTATGCAGTGTCCTTCTTTGTCTCTTGTTATGGGGTTTGTTTTCAAGTCTATTTTGTCTGCTATAGGTATTGCTACCTCAGCTTTTTTTTATTTCAACTTCCATGAATACTTTTTCCATATTTTTACTTTCAGTCTATGTGTATCTTTTGTTCTGAGTGGGTCGCTTGTAGACAGCATACATATAGGTCATGCTTTCTTATCCATTCAGGTACTTTCTTTTGATTGGAGCTTTTAATCCATTCACAGTTAAAGTTATTATTAATAGGTATTTATTTTTTGCCATTTTATTCTTTCTATTTCTTTTCTTCTTCTTCTTAAAGCAGGCCCTTTAAAATTTCTTGCAATGCTTCTTTGGAGGTAATGAACTTCTTTAGCTTTTCTTGTTTGGCGCTGAGAAACTCATTATTTCACCTTTAATTTTAAATGATACCCTTTCTAGATAGAGTAGTGTTGGTCATAGGTCTTTGCTTTTTATCGCTTTGAGTATTTCATGCCAATCCCTTCTAGCCTGAAGTGTTTCTGTTGAGAAATCAGCTGACAGCTTTATGGCAGCTACTTTGTATGTAAATGTCTCTCTCTTGCTGCTTCTTAAAAAAATATATGTTTTTATTGAGTTTCGAGAGAGAGAGAGAGAGGAAGGGAAAGGGAAAGAGACATAGAAACATCAATGAGAGAGAAACATTGATCAGCTACCATCTGTACACCCTCTATGGGGCATCGAGCCTGCAACCTAGGCATATGCCCTGATTAGGAATCAAACCAGTGACCTCTTGGTGCATGGGAAAATGTCCAACCAACTGAGTCACACTGGCAGAATCTCCCTTGCTGCTTTTAAGTTTCTCTACCTGTCTTTAACCTTTTGCCATTTTAATTGTGATAGGATATGTCTTTGTGTGAGCCTTTTTGCATTTATCTTGATTGGGACTCTCTGTGCTTCCTGAACTTGTAATTTTTTCCTTCAACAAATTAGAGAAATTTTCAGCAAGTATTTTTTCAAACAAGTTCGCAATCCGTTGCTCAGTCTTTTCTCCTGGTACCCCTTTGATGTTGATATTGTTACACTTGATGTTGTCCCAGAGGTCCCTTAGACTTTCCTAATTTTTTAAAAATTCTTTTTTTTTTTTTTTTTTTTTTTGATGCTTTGCTTGGGTGCTTACTTTTATTTTGTCCTATAAATTGCTGATTAGATCTTCTGCATCATCTAACCTGCTATTGATCCCTTCTAGTGTATTCTTGATTTCAGAGACTTATTCTTCATTTTTTGACTGGTTCTTTTTATGATTTCTATTTCCTTTTTACTGCTTACTATCTCTTTAAGTTTTCACTGAGATCATCCGTTATTCCTCTATGGTTCTTGAGCACACTTATAACCTTTGTTTCAAACTATTTGTCTGTTATCTCAGTTGCTTCTATTCCACTTAATTCTTTTATTATTGTTTTTTTTTAATCCTCACCCGAGGACATTTTTTGATATTTTGTTCAGATAGAGTGGGAGGGGGAGAGAGAGAGAGAGGGAGAGAGAGAGAGAGAGCAAGAGAGAAACATCGACGTGAAAGGGACACATCGAGTGGTCACCACCCACATGACCCAACCAGGACCGGGGACAACCTGCAACCGAGGTACGCGCCCTTAGCGAGAACCAAACCGGGGTCTCTCCAGACCACAGGCCGACACTCTAACTGCTGAGCCAAACAGGCCAGGGCTCCACTTAATTCTTTTTCTGGGGATTAGTTTTGTTCTTTCATTTGGGACATGTTTCTTTGTCTCCCAATGTTGCCTCTGTGTACTAGGTAAATCAGCTATGATTCCCAAACTTGTTATGATAGCTTTAGGATGGATGTAGATGTCTTGTTGGGCTCAGTGGTGCCATCTTCCAGGTCACCTGAGCTACGAGCTCTAAGAATGTTTCTTGCATGTTATGTGTTCCCTTTTTTGTAGTGGAGCCTTGAATGCTGTTGGCCCTTTCATGGGTGGTGTTAACTCTTCAGGCTGGCTGACTATATGGATAAATGTTGATCACTGTATATGAGTTGCTCTGCAGGGGCTTCCCTCTGAGGTCTGGTGCCTGATGGAATCCTCCTTTAGTTGTGCTGCTTTAGGAGCTAGGTGGGTCAAGTTCTGGTGTGTACTGTAGCTCAACACTGATTGTGATGCTTCTCAGCCCACTTGGGTGGGGTTCAGGTACAGGTCAATTTCAGACATTGTGTATAACTGACTTTGGACTACCTATCTGGAGCTACCACACTGTTCACTGTTTGTGGCTGGGTTCTACTGAGCCTGGGTATGCACGGGAGGATCCAACCTGTGTGCAATAGTTGGTTTCCTCCAGCTTAGAGCAGGGGTCAGATCTATAAAGGGTCTGAGGCTCCCCAAGGTCTGCCTTCAATATTAGCTACACTGCCCCCCTCTGGAGGTTGTCTAGCTTTCCTCCAGAGTGTTTGGAAGAAAGACTGTACAGTGGGCTCAGAATGGCTGAGATCTACAGAGCCTTCCACAGGTCACAAGATCAGTAGGGTGGGGCAACTGGGGTCAGGATGATGGGGCCAGTGGGTCCCCTACTTGGTGGCTGTGCAGTCAGGTACTCAATGAGGGGAAAGTGGCCCTTACTCCAGAGCTGTACCACTAAGTCTCTGGAGTCTTCAACTCTAGCTCCTCCAGGAGAAATGTGCCATAGGTTCAGGTTGAGTGCAGCCAACCACCTCCTCTGCAGGAGCCAGTTCAGCATGGAAGAGCCACCAGGGCTCAGCAGGACAGATCAAAAGAGTCTCCCATTAAGGGTGGTGCTGGCTGAGCCTGCTGGAAGGAGCCAAGCACTTAGTCCTAGTCCCACACAGTAGTGTCTAATGGAGACACACTCTGAACATTCCAGCTACAAGCAGCACACCCTTCACTCCACAGAGTTGAGTTTGGCATGGTGGGGCCACTGAGATTTGAGAAGTCAGATTAAAATAGTCTCCCATTGGGTTTTGTGCCAGCAAGCCTGTAGGATGGGGGCAGGCACTCTTCCCCTTCTTGGGCAAGAGTTTCCGAGGAAGGAGAGATATACTCTGAGGGTCCCACATCTGGGCAGTTCTCTGATCCCCTTGTAGGACTGAGTTCAGCAGTTCAGGGCCACTGGGACTTGAGAGGGCAGATACAAACAGTTTCCCTTTGGGGGTGGTGCACCTCTTCCGCCTTTCAGGAAAAATCCGATTAGGAAGATAGGCAGCGAAGGTCCCAACTCCCAGCGGTTCTCAGATTCCCCCATGAGACTGAGCTCAGCAGGTCGGTGTGTTCAGTTGCCGAAAAGGCAGGACAAATTAATCTCCCATTGGGGGGACAGTGTGGGCTGAGCATGCAAGGGAGACAGGAGTGCATCCCCTGTGATGCAGCCACAGAACCTAGCACCCACCCATCTGAATCCTAAACAAATGCCTCCCCAAGAGACACTCTGAAAGTTCTAACTCTGCTTGACACTTTGATCCCCTTATCCCCGTGGTATTGAACTCAACAGAGTGGGGTCACAGGTAGTGGAATGGCAGGCCAAGTCATTCAAACAGGTGGGAGTGGGTGTAGGCTGTGTGCTTGACATAGGGAAGAAGGGTCTTTTTCCAAAGCTACACAGTTCAATTCCTGTGTGAGTGTCTGCCAAGAAATTCTCCAGAAAAATAACACTCCAAAAGTCCCTGCTGGGTACAGCCAGCAGACTCCTCTTCCGGAGCCAAGTACAACAGATTGGTGATGCCAGTAGTTGGAGGACCAAGCAGTTCATTCCCAACTTGTGCTGTAATAATAGGAGTGCTCAACACTAGGAAGGTGACATCTGGGTCTCTAGCAGACTCTCTTCTCTCCAAGGCAGACTGAATCCCCACTGCTTTTCACCACCAGATGCTGTGTGGACTCCTCTTCTATCTCTGTTGCTCTGGGTTGGGGATCCCTGTGTGTGGTTAAGACCCCATAATCCTGGGGGGAGGAAGTTTTCCAGCTGAGAGATCCCTCCAGGAAGCCACTGCACGTGGCACGTGGCATATATATATATATATATATATATATATATATATATATATAATTACTCGATAGTAATGAGTAAAAACAGTTTAATGAGTACAATCTTAAATTATAAGTAAGAACATGGGTAAATCCACATGCATTATATTGAACAAGAGAAGCCAGACACAAAAAAATTATATCATGTGTGATCCCATTTATATAAGATACATAAATGAGAAAAATAACCTATGCTGTTGGAAGACTCAACAGTGGTTGCACTTGGAGGGTAACACCTATAACAGATCAAAAAGGGAGTTTCTGAGAGTCTTGGTAACATTGTTTCTAGAGCTACATGCTAATTTCCCAACTGTGTTTCAACTGTGAAGAATCAGGGAGCTGTCCACTTATGGTATGTGTACCTTTCTAACTGTGGAAACAACTACCCTCATGTTTATTTTAAGATGTAACCATGAAGATGATTACTATTTAACCAGTCTAAACCTTTGAGAATTGGCTATTATATGAAGCCAAATGCATCCTGATAGATAAATGCTCTCTGTGAAAGATCCAAGAATTCAACCAATGGCCAACATTTCAGCATTAAAGGTAACACTGAATAAATTCAGTTTTACCCCCAGTGTTAAGTGGATTAGGTAAGGTAGAAAAATTTTTTGAAGAAGACTGCATTTTCATATAGAGGAGGAAGAATCCTCTGTGGATCCTTATAAAAGGAAGAGATAATCTGTAATGTTTCTTTGTTTTAAAAATCTGGGCAAAGGTTCAAGGTGGCTGCTGTTGTTCTTTTTAAAGTTGTTATGCTAAGTCCTACTGAAACCTCTTTTGGATAGAAATTGTTTCTTTCTGTTCCTACTGATAACCATAAATTGAGTTGAAATATCCCAATAAGGCAGGGAAAGTCTCTCAAATGCAAAGTGTTTTCAATGCAGATATCACAAGGAACATCCGCCAAATCAAACAGCATCATAAACGCTTGAATTCAGTAAGAACATTCCAACTTGAAAAGTTATTTTTAAAAAAGCTCTCAAGCCAAATGTAAGTTTGCATACATTAAATGCTTTCAGCAATAAAAGAAAGGTTTTTGTAATTCCAATGAGTGAGATATTTGAGCCAAAATATAATGAATAATAATTTTAGATTCAAACACTTGCAAAGATATTCTAAGATCTTGGGAACTATTACAGATCAGTGAAAAATATTACCTTATCATGGAAGAAAAAAACTACTTAATCTTAAATAAGATCAAAAAATAATTTAGAGTTTGACTTGAATAACTAGATGGTCACAAAAAAAAATTATATCATGAGCATTCAGTTTTCACCCAAAGATGTAAAAGAAGGTATTCTTTTTAATTATTTATTTATTTTTATTTTGCTGGGCAGGGAACATCCACCCTGAGGGCTGGAACCGCACCCGCCATGTCATCATTCTGATGACTTGATGGTCAGAGGGCCCTTTACCCTGCCTGACCCCCTCCAAAGAAGGTACTCTTTATGTGTTTTTTACCATGAACTAGAATACTGAGTTATATATTTATAATTTAATATCCCTCAGGAAGCAAAAAGCAACATAGGCATAACAACCGAACAGTGGTAAATAGGCATATCAAATAAGAACACAAACAAAAATCAAAGATAAATGTTGCAGGAGAAACAAGTAAATATGGAATATAATTCTGCACACATAGAAAATATCAATTGTTACTTATTTATATGTTTGAAGAAAATGGCATACTGGAAATCTGAAGACCTAGGAATAACAATATTTTCTCTCTACTTACATTACACCCAAATTTATAGTCTGCTACCAAGTTGTCTAACAACATCACACTACATACATACTTACACAGGGAAAGATACTTAAGTCCATATCTATAATTTTATAAATTTAAATATGTATTTTTCATTAATCTTCATTGACTCTCATATGCTATCTTGTGTTATTTTCTCACAAGAAAATTGTTTATCTCTATTTCATGTCATCTCTTTTTTTCAGATTATTTTTCTATAATATTTTAGAAAAACTGATTTTTATTAGGACCGTATTGTATTCTTGTGGTAGAAAATATAATGCCAAAAGAAAATAGTAGAATGAATCTCTCTTGCCTTTAAGAAACTCATACCAAAGTGTATGTTTGTGTATTTGCATGGGGAGGGCAGTTGTGATAGAATGGGAGACTGAGTGGGGTGGTCAACTATAGTGTAAGACTTTCCCCAAACTAGAGGCTATCCTAAGAGTAGTGTATAATCGTTCTTCCACGATAGAGTGTTACTTCTTTGAGAATACACCCTAAGTTCTTTATTTCAATAAATTCTGTTCACCAAAATGTCTAACACACATTAATCCTCCAAAAGTATTTGGTGGTGAATAAAGTAAGGACATATATGTGCAAGGAGGAAATGATGGACAAAACAATGTAACATGGCGTCAGTGTAGTTCAGGTCATTTCGTGTTAATGAAACACATTCTAGGTCAAAGGTATCTCTCTTTTTCATAAATTGTTTTTCAATGCTTTTTATGAATTTTTAGAGAGAGAAGAAGGGAGAGGAAAAATAGATAGAAACATCAGTGAAAGAGAAACATTGATTGGCTTCCTCCTCATGTACACCCCCTACCGGGAATCAAGTAGGCAATCCAGGCATGTGCCCTGACCAGAAATCGAACCAGCAACCTCTCCAGGCATGGGTCAACACTCAACCACTGAGCCATATGGGCCAAGCAAGGGTATCGCTTTAAAAGTAGAATGAGAAAGACATTTGTGGGTGTAGAAAAAGGACCCTCCTCATAAATGTGAGTTTACCAGGGTGTGGAAAGGGGAAGAACAGTGAGACCACTCTGTTGGTTACAGCCTGTTGATGGCTTTCAAGATTTAAAAAAATCCACAGAAAATACTGAGCCTGGGGTAGGAAGCATACAACAGAGTTATGAATGAATGGGTTTGAAGAGGAATGGCAAAGACAACGAGGTCAGGTAAGCATTTCCTGAGATCACACATCCACAACTGACAAAAGTTTGAGTGGTAACTGAGATAGAAATAGTTGATAACTGAACTGTCACAGATTCACTGCAAAGAAAGAGGATACAAAATGTGACAACAAGGCTATGAAAGTTAAAAAAAAAAAAAAAAAAAAAGCAAGATCTCTCCAAAATTCAAAGGAGAAAGATTTGTATCTGTCCTTTGCACATTTTAATTTCTGGCAATTCCGGTGATTATCTGTAGCAGCAGAAACACCTCCGAGTATTTGCTAAGAGCAGTTTTTTCAGGGTCTGTTCTAGGGACAATTTTTTTTCCTGTTACCAAGGCAATACTGCCAAAATAAATTATCTGTGTAAAGTTTCATTCCTTACTTCAAACATTTTAGTGGCAAATACTGGATAAAGGGAATCATCATATTTAAAGATATATCGATTTCATTTTATATAAAAAGACTGCATGCATTCTATTTAAAGGGTTTCATGTTGACTTTTTTCTTTGGTTTATTGAATGGCTGATTAATGAGTAGTATAGTGGATATTTTGGATCAGATACCCCAAAGGCATTTTGGGCAATTTTCTCCATTGTTATCCTTTATATAGAGACTAGAAGGCTAAAATATTTACCTTCCTGACTTTCTTGCAGCTAAGGTAGCTATATATTCAATTTCTTGCCAAGAAGATGCAAGCAGAAATCCTTTGCTAGGAATACCAGGAAAGATTGTTAACATGAATTATCTGTTTAAGCTACTGATAAGGTTTTCCAATGCTTATAGCTAAACACATTCCCGAAACTACCCATCACACAACAGAATTGGTATATACAAGATATATATGATAAAATTTCTATCCTTAAGATGGGAAAACCTAATAATCTTAATAGGTACTATTTATTGGGTGCTTAAATTTTATATGGCAGAATGTTAAGAAACTTATGTAAATTACCCAACATAAACCTCAAAGTAAACCTGAGATAGATGCTCTTTTCTATACCCATTTTAAAGGTGAGATCTATACAGTAGAGAAGACTAATATGTATAAAGTTATATATCTTGTAATTACTGGAACCCAGATAAGAACCCAGAGAGTGGGGCTCCAGAAATGAGAGTTTATATACCATGTTACACTAGGAAGGAAAGAAGCTAATACACAAATATTTACAAAGTTATAAAATAAAATATATGAATAAATAATGAGTAAAATGTTTTGACAATTTTAGAAGTATTGTGTCTAATGTAAAAAGACTGAAATAAAGGAACATTATTGATTCAACTGTAATTATTAAGCAAATACCAACCTTTCATTCTGAAAACTTTACAAATGTCTATAAATTGCTGCTATCATGATATAATTATTTCATTGATAGTTCAACTGATAAACCACATTGTTCATTATCCGTTAAGTCAGGTAGAATAACAAAAAGTTTACAAACTTTAGTTCTAGAATCTGGTTGACTTGGTATAGGAGAAACAGAAATAAGGGAAATACTCAAGAACTGTAAACTTAAATCTTATTCAGAGAAGATAAGCTCCTCATTAAATACAAGTTGGACACTTTTGAAGTTTTACTTCATGTGTGAAGCCTTTGTAACAGACTGTAATTAACTAGAAAATTGGTGTCCTTTCTAGTAAATTGGACATAGAGGTTTCAACTTTCATTTGACAAACTTTCATAAATTTATACATAGTTATATCCCAGAGCAAAGACATAGCAACTCTGCCCATGATCAAAAGAAGAGTTTAGAAGTGAGCAAGGTCATTTAGACTTAGACCCTTCATCTCTAGCAGGTTTGCTGAGTCTATGATCAGGTTTGAGATAGTTTAAGGACATGAATAAGTCTATTACATCTGATCACTTCAAAGGCAATTGTGTGTAACACATGTATAAATTGAGTAGAGATTTTTTAAAAAGTAATAAAAATAGTAGGAAAAAAACAATTGCTACATATCTAGTCTTTTGGTGAAATTGCTTTTGCTGACACTTTTGTTGTAAGCTGCAATTCAAGGTCCATTCGATTTGTGCAACATCAAGACAAAAGATGAGCAAGAGTGTGTGTATGTTTACCTGTACATTAATTGCATGAGTTAGCCTCTGAGTATTGTGGAATAGGATGCTTAACTCAATCAAGTGATTATCAATGTGGATAAAAATGTCCTGGAATTGAATACCCAATAAGGTATTGATCAGCAAGGAAGAAAAGGGGATAAATGATCTTAACTACTGGAAGGACAACTACCTATTCATATTTGATGGAAATGGGCTGAATGCTTAAACAACTCCTTGGATACCTTGTGAGAATGAAGAAAGGGCCTTAACAACAGATTTTCTCTCTTGTTTGTAAGTGGAAAATCTTCACTACTTGCTCTGCACTGTTAGAAAAGAGACCTTGTGGTATGTGTGTATCTGAGGCACTCAAATGTGTCTACAGTTATTAGAGTATAAGAATGTGAGCCTTCTTTTTAGTTCCCAAAGTCCATCTAAAAATCCTATGAAAGAACAGTCAAAGTGGATGTAAAGATAACAAATGCAAAAACAACAACACAAACTTTGGCAGGTTGATTTAAGTATCCCCCTTCTGCTTCCCATGAGACATTTATAATAATTAGTGAAAGTGAAAGAACAGTCAAAGTGTGCATGTCCCAGTGCTTTCTCGGTCTTAAAGGGAAGTTATAAAGTATATTACTGACATTCTAGTAGAATAAGTTAGCGTATCAAAGTTATACTTAAAGATGGGCTTATTAAGTTAAGAGCCTAAATTAATTTTTTCATATTTATGTTACACTGATCCCTCCTGATATAAAAATCATGGACTGGAAGGATATGCCTTATCTTTCCTTCCTTCCTTCCTTCCTTCCTTCCTTCCTTCCTTCCTTCCTTCCTTCCTTCCTCCCTCCCTCCCTCCCTCCCTCCCTCCCTCCCTCCCTCCCCCTTCCTCTTTCTTTCTTTCTTTCTTTCTTTCTTTCTTTCTTTCTTTCTTTCTTTCTTTCTTTCTTTCAAAACCAATATTAGATTTGAATCTGTATCACCATATAACACTTTTCTACATAGTCTCTGAATGAACTAAATTGTGAAATGAATAAAGTGCATGCTTTTGAAGTTAAATACTGAAATATCTTGGCCCTTCAGCTCATATAAAGGCACATTGGTTAATATCATTTGTACCTATACTTTGAAAATCTTTATATATCACATTATATATTATACATATACATATTACTACTATTACATACATATATATATATAAATGCATTACACACAATGCTCATACATTTTTTCTTGTTTAAATCATTTACTTTCTTCAAGGAGGTATTTTTAGGGAAGAACTATGTTGAATTGAATATTAGCATCTGAATAAATTATTAGAAAACAACTTGTTCAAATGGCATTGGGTAAACACATGTAATAACCACAGTGGGTGAACACTCTGAGGTTCTGTCTAAACAATGCTTTTTATAATTGGCAACTGTCCTTATATTCAGGTATTTTCCCCAAGGGATTGGCCAGTATTTGAAAAAAATTCACATAAAAAATAGATTATTTATGGGTAGGCATTATCTATAATGTATATTCACATTCATATACATGGACCAATATTATGGTAACCTTGGCTGTACCAACATTCGCCTTCTGGCAGAAGACTTACATCAGCAGTGGATTGTAAGAATAGTGGCTATATTTGAAGGTATTTCATGAAACCTTTTCTGTTTTTCCTTTTTTCCTCTTTAAAAAAAAAAACCTTACCAGGGCACAACTAGGTAAAGCAACCACATGACTGTTTTGTTTTTGTATAATATTGCACTGAACAGAATTACCATTACCATTGGCATTCTAGTTATGAATAGACTTAAATATTTTTCATGGTGGTGATCAAGAGGAATTAAACATTGAAAGAGCACTGGTACTGCTTTCAATGTAAGAGAATTAAAGTCTATGTTTAGCAATCTATCAATCAATCCTATTTCAAAGTGCTACAAACAATGCCTGCTTGAGGTATTTACTTGCTAAATAAACAACCAAACTTTTATCAGCTATGACCAGGATTTTTGTATTTTATTTGTATTGCCATTAAAAACAAAACAAAAATTATTCTCAAGGTACTGGGGAAAATACAAAACATACCATTTAAGTTCTTATCTCCAGGCAGGCTTCTCAAAAGATAATAAAAGCAATGACAAATGCAGTATTGCCATGAATTCCAATTACATCTAGAAGTTCACAGTATAAAAGCAATTCTTTTGGAAGGGGCCCATTATTCTTTGAGAAAACTCTGAGCAATATATAATTTATTTCTTTACAATAGATTAAGGTCACCAAATAACAATGTTCTATGTTAACCATGGGTAAATCTTGCCAGAATTCTATTCATTTAAAACATGTACTTATTGAACCTACCCCATGCCAGTTACTCTGATATAATGTGGGTTAGTGGAAATGGTTCAATCAGGGGTTCTCAACCACAAAGCACTGGGAATATTTTATAGACTGTGGTTGAGATGGAATGTCAACATTTGCTGTCTTTAAAATAATATACATTTTAGTGATTCAATTATTCAGCCAGTTTTGAAAACCATTCAATTACACCAGCTCAGGATTACTAAGAGAGGGCTTCTGGATTTGAAAATACTACCTTCAAGTGACTGAATGGTAAAAATCTCCTTCTCTACTTTAACTCTAGCTGTTAACAAGTACAGCTTAACATATTGTATGATTCCTACTACATACCATTCTAGAGGAGGCAAAATTATGGAAACAGAAGATCAGTAGTGTTCAAGGATCGTGAGAGGGTAGAAGAGATAGATGGGTAAGATACAAGGGGAGAGGTGGGATTAAAGCAGTGAAACTATTCTACATCATACTATAATAGTGGGAAAATGTCATTCTACATTTGGTAAAACCAACAGAATGTACAACACAAAGAGTAGCCTATGGACTTATTATAATAATGTATCACTGTTGGCTCCTCAGTTGCAATAAATGCATTACACTAATATAAGATGTTAATAAAAGAGGAAAGAAGATGAAACAGAAGAGGATATATAGAAACTCTCTATACTCTCCATACAATATCCCTGTAAAGCTAAATTGGCTCAAAATAAATTCTATTAATTAAAAAACAACAACAAGTACAACCTAGCAAGAAAGTTAAAACCAGTGACCTCCTGAAATTTAGAGGAAGTAAAAAGATCAACTAGTCTGTAAGGGCAAAGAAACAGAAGAAAACATTTACATCTTTTTCATGGGCATTAGCATCATAGTTTGTTAAACTATATTATTTCCATACATTTTCAGGGAAGCAAGAGGATTTTATATTATTCTGAATATAAAAATAACATGACCCTTAAAAAAATATGGACTTTATGAGGAAGGAGTATGATATTCTCAACAAAGGTAAAGAAAACGACTCACTTAAAGCTAAAGCCATAAGAAAGAAATGGAGTTCTTGTTTAACTGAAATTAAAAATCAATATAAATGGAGAAAAATATACACAAAAAAAATCTTAAAAGTGATTATGTCTAGGCAGTGAGATTAATAGTGATTTCATTTATTTTTCATCTAAGTGTATTCTCTGAAATTTCTTAGGCATTTCTCATAAGTAGAACAAAAATAATCTAGAAATGTAAAAGAAAACCAAGAAATTGTCATCTAAGACACGACTAAGAAACTACTCAATAGCACTGTAATGCCATACTAAATTGATAGGTATTTATTGTGATTTTCAGAAACACATTACATATTTTAATATTTTTAGAGAACTCATTTTTATCATATTTTAAAATGAGCATATATACCCCAAAATATAAAAAAAAAATAGCTACATTCAGGAGGAAATCAAACATTTTCCAGCAGACACGTAAATTTGGAACTGATTTTACTGGTCAGTATTCCTGAAGTGGGTGTGTATACTCATGGCACAGGAAATAGTTTTCAAAGCTATCCAGACTAAAGTGTAAGTGCTTAGAATGTGAGGGTCTGGTGAAGGGGAGGATTGGACCAGGTGTAATAGACATCCAGAAAGAATTACTACAGAAAGACTCCCATTCTTTCTTTTCCTGGATCCTCCTAATCACACTTATATGTCCTTGATCGGACTCTGCCACTAGCTTCCCAAGGAAGGGCTGAGCAGGAAAGGTTGTGATCCTTCAGGGTTGCGCTAGCCAGAATTCTGGTTTCTGAGGAAGCCCCAGAGGCCAAGCCTGGAGCCAGAAACCAGGTCCTTTGGGCATGAGGCAGAACCTGTAGTATGCAATATCTTGTCATTGCTCACCAAGGCAGGGAGTTTAGCTAACAGACTTTAGTAAAATCACTTCACCTATCTGGTCCTTACCTTGTTTGCTACAAAATAAGAGTAATAATAGTTCCCACATAGGGAGATTGAGGTGAGGGTTAAATAAGATGATAATTAGCATTTAACACAAAACCTGATATATAATAAATGTTTACTTCTAGAAGGTGATTATTCTACATTATCCTAGCCAGCATCCTGAGAACATGTCTTCCTGACATTTATATATTTAATCCCCTAAGAATTATTGAAAACCAAGGTTACCTGATTGACCTGGCTATGGAATCATTTGAAGACTTTACTGAAATATTCTGTATGATATGAAGGGATGGTTTAACAATGTGATGTTATTTTCATAAGTATTTTTTAAGCAACATGGTAGCAATGAGTGGTTAATCCAGATTCTTCCCTAAGAGCAAATGTTCTTCAAATGGCTTCTTACACAAAAGCTTTACACAAAGGTTTGTTTATTCGAAGTCACTTACAACATATTGAGGATTAATCTCAGTGTCCAACACTATCAGGATAAATAGTTAAATGATGTTTACCCTTTCCTAGAATTTACATCAGCAAGTTAACATGGATTAAGCCAAATATGCCATTATTGCTGGCTGATGAAATACAGTTCTGTTTTTCTTCCTAAAAAAGTTATTTCATTTATGGTAAATCAATTAGATATAATAATGGTTTAATTATATTAATGAATAGATTATGATTTTAAAAATTTAAATGATAACCTACTATTAATGAAAATTCTAGGTTTTCATTTATGGAAGTATCAGAAACTTTTCTTTTAAATTATATTTTAGTAAAATTAAGAGCCAATTTAAAGAAATATATTAAATATTAAAATCACAGGTAGAAATCAATGTGGCACACAGACAAACTGGGGCAAAATAAGTTTGGTAAAAAACATACAATTTTATATTTTTACGTGGACGCTAGAAACAATACAATAGGTTCTTATTTTATAACTTAATTATTCTTTCAAACAAGCCATGGTATTCAAATAAACATGTTTGCTTGAATTGAGTCTTATGAGTATAAATGTCTTAAATGAGAAGACTTAGTCTTTATGGTCTTCAAGTAAACCATAAGTTTGCACAGCAATAATTATAATTTGACAATCAATTAGCCAAATACTAATCAGTAGTAGTCAGCTAAAGTGCCACCTAGAACACCCAAGAGATCAAATTAATGAGAATGGGGGGAAAGAGAGTTATTTAAATAAAAATGTTCCATTTTTAGCACAGACTTTTCTCTCTGCAGCGACTATTCACAAACTATATTGTGTATGTACAACTATTAACATACAGTTAAATATAACATAAGAATTCCTTGAACCAATTATTTTGTTATATATGTTTTCACCATCTTTGAGGAAATCTAGGAAAAAAGTATCTCAATTTACTGCATGTTGGGATCCTTATTCTTTTGCACATTCCTAATATTCAAGGACAAAAGCTTTGGAAACTACTTCATTAACTTCTAGCTGCAATTTTGATGGACAACTTTGATATCTTTATTGTTTTTAAGTTATTGTACTCCTGAGACACTTAATATTAATATTATTTAAAATAATATGTGTGCTCCCTGTATGTTTTCTGATTTGCTTGCAAATATAATCTAGACTCAATCTTTCAAGTGATCACAATTTCTACAAATGATTTTACAGAACACATCTTCTAAAGGCAAACAAAGAAATGAATGGAGCCACAATCAAATGTTTTATTCTTTCCTCAAAGCAGCCAAAATTTCTCTTTTCCACTCTGGGTTATAATATCTGGATGTCGAATTGATGTAGTACTACTGAGAGAAGTCTGTGTCCTGTTTGCTTTCCCTATTCTACGTCTGCCTAGGAATCACAAAACTACTGGGATTGGGAAGGGGAAAGACTAAGACTAAGACATAAGTAATGTACTGAATAAAGAAAGTGCTGTTTTTTTTTTGTTGTTGTTGTTTTTTACAAAAACAAATATCCTTGTATGACACCTACTAGTCCACACGTAGACAAAACCCAGTTTCTACAAAATTAGAAAGGAAACTCATCATCTAGCACAAAGTAGAAGGATATGAATGATGTCTATGAGCATATCTATGTACGTTACATTCATATGTGTATAGCATATGCATCATGTATAGTTCTGCATTCAGGAATAAAGCACACAAGAAATAGAATCTGTTTCTTTAATGAGCTTCTATTCACATGTTCCAAACTGCAAAACTCCCATTTACTGACATTCCAAACAAGCTGTGGTCAGTGTCATTCTTTGGAAGCCGATAGATGGCATTGTTGTATCAGATAGCTCTATCCTGCCTTGAACACAAGATTTCCCAAATTTATACAGGTCTTTATGAATTTCCCCAACATCTTTATATAAATTGTTAGAAAATCCTTCTAGAGAAAGTTTTCAGCTTCTATGGTTTTGGCTTGCTTTCCCACTAAAATTACAGAGGAATTGGGTTATTTCCTTCCTGAGTTATGTAAAAGTCACAGGATCAAATCTTTCCACCTTCCACATACTCTAATTTTCCACCTTATTCTTTTCACTTTATTTAAACCCTAAGCACAATCTTTGTACTAGATGTAGAGGAGAGTCCTGGCTTGCCTCAGCCTGGCTTCTGACAGAGAGAATGGCAGCCAATTCTATAATGCTGCAGGTCATTTAGACCTCAGTGAAAAACCCATTTCTGTTGAATTACATACAGTTATCTTTAACAGCAAATGTTTGGAGTCCAAACTTTCGGTCGCTTTTGATTTAATGAAAGCAAATATATTTTTCCTCCTTAGAGATAGAATCAGATAATGTTTCAAAAGTCATCAAACTTTTAAAGCGTTGAATGAAATGCAAAAGTTTTCCTCTCAGTGTGAGTTTTTAAAAAAGCATTTAAGAGCTTCTCCTGCTTGAATTGTTTTATTCCTATGGATATAATTTTGGGGCACACTTTTAAATGATATACAGTGGTGAGGAACAAGCAAAGAAAATATGAAGGCAATTTATAGAATTAAATATCTACCCATAAAGAGTGCTGCCTAAATCATGTAGTAGCCTGATTAATAGGAGGTATTACTGAACAATAAAAAGAGCTGGAACAGATTTAGGGGAAAGAAACCTAGATAAATAAGGGGTTTGAGGTATGCACCCCAAATGTTATAGAATGCAGTAGAGATGAGATCACCTTCAGGCACTCAATAATAGTTGGACTTTCACAGTGACTGGCCCTGTTGACACCCTGACTTAAAACTAAAGCAACGCAAAGGCTTCCATCTCCCTGGAATGAAATGAGTAAGAAAAAGATCTCAGAAAATGAAGCTACACAATTTGTTTTAAATATTCTAAACTGTATTATATGGGTTTCTCCTCATTTTCCAGCAAAGCAGTTCACTGTAAACCTAGGGCAGAACAGAGAATACAGAAAAGTAGAAAGAAGCTGTTCTATATATGTGTGTGTGTGTATGTAGGGGGTGCATTTCTCTACCTTCAAGTAGAAAAACTAATCACGGTCATGACAAAACTAGGAAAAAAAAAAAGATTTCAAATTAAAATCCAAGTTCAAGTGATCTAAGCTATACCTGTCCACCCTAAATCCAGCTGAGTGTTGTTCTGACATTTCCTCTGCTCCCCCACTCACTGATCCTCCCTCCCCATGAAAAATAACCTGAAAAAACAACCAGTAAAAGCAAAATGATCCAAATAAGAACATTAATAAAATTGCAGGTGCATTTCTAGGACAAAAGGCATCAGTATCAATCTGTTTACAGGTAAGACTGATCTCATTTGCTCCAGGGTACAAACATTTTCCCTGACAACTGGACAGTGAAACATGACATGCTAAGATGACAATGCAGTCTATGTTATTTCTTCATAAGGATATTCTATAACCCTTTGTTACGTTGAATATAATTGTTTAGGGTATTTTTTAATTTCATTTGCAAAGCACTATGTGTTAGTTGATAGTTATTTAAAATCTGCTTCTTCTGAATACAATTAGAGTTTTCTACAATGCATAACATTTACTTAAAGTAAAGGTGTGACAAGCACCACTTAAATACCAATATTTTCCCTACAGTCACTTTGTAATACACCCCAAGACAGACCTGAATAGTGAAAGCAAAGAAATGATGGAACATTCACTGCCTAATTTGAAATAAAAAAAAAACAATATATTTTCTTGAGTACTCTTACATTATCTGATTTTCCTAAAAAATTGTCACAACCTTTTGATAACATTGGTTAAAATAGTGAGGCCAGTTTACTTTGGACAAACTATTACCAGAGTGCGGAAAAGCAGATATAAGGTATATACATTTTAGTAGCTTTATGGAAGACTCAAGGAAGGAGAAAGTGCTATGAACACTTTTTGAACTTAAAAATAAAACCATCTGATATAACTGGTCAATTTATAATGTGTAAAAACATATTCTAGAGTGAAATAGTTATGGAAACATTTGATGTTTCCTTACATTTATCTCTAGCTGTATCAGTTTTGTTACTCAATCATTTGTTTTTCAACATATTGAGAAAACACAATATGACAACCAAATGTGACATTTATTAATACTTTTATATAGCAACAGATCCAGGGTCTCTATTAATGTCGGTTTATGATATAATCTGTTTTAATGTTTATAGTTAGTCTAGATAAACTGGTTTCCTCTGTAATATAATAGAAATTATTTTAAACGATGGCATTTCTCCATATTAGTATTTTTTTCTCTAGACTTTTTTAGAGGTCAACTTGCTCTGACTGCCAATTCAGGAACTTGATACCACTCTTAACTACTTTTGAGCTATCCACTACGCTATTTAGGCAGCACTCTTTATGGATAGATATTTAATTTATTAAATTAAAGTCTACTGCCCATAGCTTCCACACTTTCCAAGTCAGAATAACCTTTTAAACTAGCTAAACAGTAGAGCGCTTTCATTGCTGACCTTCTGAATATTTCAGAACAGCTATCATATTTCCTCTAAATATTCTTTCTTTCCCTAGCTTCTTTAAGTATTCCTCACGTGGTATAGTAACAAGACTCTTTACCATTTACATCACTCTACCCAGAACATTCTGTACCTTGTCATTTTATATATATATATATATATATATATATATATATATATATATATATATACATGCCCCTAGTGGAAACCAAACCCAGGACTCTCTGGGCCATAGGCTGACGCTCCAACCGCTGAGCCAAACTGGCCAGGGCTATATCTTGTCAATATTTTTATAATTGCAGTCCTTTATTTTGTAAAGTAGCATCTGGCACCTAAACAATCGAGTTATGATTGGATTAGAAATCACAGAAAATGTTATTAAGAGCCCAGAAAACACAGAATACGAGCAAATTGGGTGGGGATAAAAGGGAGAAAGGAAGGAAAGGAGGAAGGCAGACGAAAGCAAGCAAGACAACCCCTGCTATATGTGTCAAATATTTGTTGAGACATGTCATAGCATTTGACTTTATCAGAAATATGAGCTCAATTCTACCTTGAGATTCCCAGATAAAAAGGATTTAATATTGTCATATAGGTTTCTAACAGGGCTTTATAACTTATTCTTTGGAAATAAGACATTTCTTTTTTCAAGTGACCTTCATAACCTGGTAAGAGACATGGACTGAAACAGCCAGAGCTCAGAAGAGTTAATCAGAGGAAACCTAGACATGTTCACAAAGTTGGGACACAAAAGCTAAGGCAACAAACTACACACATGTTGCTGGACTTTGATTTTCACATGCCCCTGTGTTTATTCCTAAAGCAAATATTTTAGCACTGATATCAACTCACTAAGCAATTCGCAATATTAATATAGAGTGAAAGTGACTTTTAACTACTGTGCACTTTGTTCTGAGCTCAGACTACAAGCAACTTGGATAAGTCACTAAATGCCTCTAGAATGATAGAATGGTGCCCTGATAGCTCCCAGGCCTCATTGGGCTCAGTGACTGATGTGTTCTCTGGAGCCCAACTAATATTTTATCTTAAACATTTTAATTAATTGCCAATTATTTAATAATCTGGAGGATTCACTTATGAATCCAGATTTCAGATTCATTACAAATGTGGACGATGTGATAACTTTGGGGCAGCGTTTCTAGAGGGTCACATCAGGTACTTGCCACATGTAGATGGGCTGTAAGTTATCCAGTTTATCATCAATCCTCTCCAGTTTGCCATATCTTCCACCTACCCTCGTCATGCACCTTATTATATATACATTTCTGTTGGCCAATCTAGATACTCTAGTGATGTGAATCATCAACTGTTCTCAGTATTTCCCTGGAACATTCACAGTCACATTCCATAGGCATGCCCTGATTTTAAGAGCAAACGTATACTTACTGACTGTAACCTTGAACAGGCTAATTCCTCCATCCACAAATTTCCCTAACTGTAGAATTAGACTTATAACAGTGTACATTTCAAAGGATTTTTCTGAGGAATAAGTAAGTTCATATATGCAAAAAGTTTTAGAAAAAGGTCTAGTACACAGTAAACTCCATGGTGTTCTGTAATATTCTCCTCTTCCCCTTCCTTTTCCTTTTCCTTCTCGTTATGGCCATCATCATCATCCTCACCACAATTGCTATAGCTCTTTAATATGCACAATTCTCAGCTGCCCTTGTGTAATTCTACCCTTTCGCCTAACTGACCAAGACACATCTGGCTTATATACATCAATCCTGAAATTCTTCCAAGTTCTATAGAAAGCAGTATTATACCTAGGTATGTTACACTGTTACATTATATATTAATAAATATCATTTTATAATCCTATTACAATGTTATTACTCTATTCTAACAGAATTCTATTATTTTGCCACTTACATTAAGCTTCTCAAATGTAGGGCCCTTATTTATGTAGGCATCTATTTAGCATAACTGGAATCTCAGTATATGCTTATTGGAAAAAAAGAAAAAAGAATACTGGTTTTCACCAGAATACCAAATAATGTTGCACAATATGAAAATGAGCCCTCATTATTTGTATTTCTTTTAATTTTTTTAAATGTAGCAATTAGGACTCCCTAGGTGTTTTTTAAGCTAATACAAAATTTAAAATTCTCACATATGAATACCCTAAAATAACATTCTATTGATTTAAAAGCCTTACATTGAATAAGATGGCCCAATTCTTTTGTTTCCTGTAATGGCATATTTTTCAAAGCAGATTTCTTTATTTCAGAACCCAGGTTCAGTCGCTTCTATCAAATGTGACTCTTCAGTTACACTCACCCTAATACACTCTCTCACAGGTTGTTAAACTATTGTAGCAGTTAGGTTAGTTTCATTTCATTGATAAAAATTGTACCTCGGTTTATCCAGGACTCTTGCACCCTTGTTTTTGTTCTATAAATGAATACTCTAACAAGACAACCTGATTATGTATTGTATAACCCTTTTTATTGGATTGGCAGGTACAAAGATTTTTTTTTTTTAAGTTATTTTCCCAGGGCTTGGGAGAGCAGCACTAGTAATGAAATGTGCAGTCATGCCCCAATTTCAGTGCTCCCAGGCTGAAGTCAGCACATAATAGCTCAAACAGAAGCAAGTGCTGAGATGCAAGCCTGTCAAAACTAAACCAGGGATTATCTCAGCAATGCGCCCATCCCTTTGAAGAAGGCTCCCTTTGGTGGCTTTTCAGGCAGTTGCTTGGCTACCTGCTTCTCTACAATGTGAGTCCGCCTGGTCTCTCTCTTTCTCTTTGAAGACATAAGCACTACCCTGGAAGGTTTCATCTTGTTAACTCTTTTTGCTTTCATGTAATTTTTGTCAATTATTTCTGGAAAACAATCCTTAGTTTTTTGTTTGTTTGTTTGTTTTAATATATAACCTTTATCTGCATCACTAACTATACTCTATAATACACACCACAGTACAGGGTTATCGTTTTCTTTACTATTAGCTGGTACTAAACTAATCAAATTGTTATTCATTAAGAACATTAAAAATCATTTAGTACAAGTCACTCTTCTCCTCTTCTCACAAATTACTGTAGTAACAGAGAAGATTAAGAGGTGCTCCTAAATTCCCTTTGTTAATTGGTGGCAAGGCAAATCTTCAGACTTCTTAGCACATCAAAGTGGCCACAACAGCGTAAATATGGAGTGCTGAATAAAAACATGCCAAGCAGCAAAATTCTGCCTCTCCAGGTACATTCTCCTATATTTAACTTGGAGAGTCCCTTACTTTGATGCTGGCCAGGAATAGTTTAGGAATGTATTAGAGCACCATGATCTCCTATGCTTTATAACTGTGTGCTAAATGGGTTTCTAATTTCTAATTTGGTCAACCAAGGTGGGATGGGCCAGCACTTCGAGTTTCATTCCCTGTGATTTTCATCAAGTTAAATTCAGATATATGCATCACTGATACATACAAAAATAAATACAGGTTTTGCCAATAATATTTGCATCATTCCCAAAACAATGTTTCCACCCCTTATATACTTTCCAATTTCCTTTCATTGATTTCCATGTAAGCTAGACAAATGCAAACCAAAAGACTTCCTGAAGAAAATGACACACCAGGATTCAGAAATACAAGAAAAATGATTATGTGATAGTAATATTCTTCCTACTGCATAGAAAATTTAGCACTGTGCTGGACACATAGAGATGGGTTAATATATAACTGTCCAGAGAATATATGTGTGTATATCAACAATGTAAAGAAAAAAATATATGATATACTCTTTTTGTATTTAATTTAGTCCCAGATCAGTTGTGTTGAAGCTCTGACTATTCAGATATTTATACCCATAACTACAAAGATAAATCATGATGAGAACATCAGGTAGGCAATCATACAGCTTTGTTGATGGCTGTGTACTGATTCATGACACCTGCCACAATTTTTACACATGACAGAACAGGATTCAAGTGTAGATAAAGGCAAACTGACCAAAATGTCATGTTCTTTGGGTATTTGATTTTACCTAGACAGACTCTAGAGCCCTTAAGCAGTATGCCATGGAATGGCTTGTAGAATTTTCAATTAGGGTATATGGTTGCCCAAAGCCAGACAATGTTTTTGTTTCAGCTGAGTGATAGGTAACAAATACCATATGGTTGGTTTGCTTCAAAGCATCTTATTATCAGAGTATGCTTTAACCCTATCCTGTAAGTGTCTATCGGTTATATATCTTACTAAGTTAAATTCTGCAAAAGCTACTGCAACTTCATTGTAAATGTTCTCAGATTTTAAAAGGAAAAAAAACTGTTATTTTGGATTTTCTGCACAATAGCTGAACCCAAACAAATGATTATACAGTCACCCTTTATGCATGAGAACATTATGAATAGCCAAAATATCATGGTAAAAGTCAAAGGCTGATGATTATAACACATTTCCAAGTAAACTTTACTTAGAAACAACTAACAATGGGTGCGTAAGAGGGCTCAAATTCAAAATTATACATATGACTGTCACGTTGTAAAATCAACATTTATTATCTGAGGGTCATGTTAATAGTTATTTAGCAACATCCTATTATAAACACATTGATGATAGTATGGTAATCAAGAATTTAAAGTTTGGCAAAGCTTGTTACATCAATTCTATTTCAGATCCTCCCCTTTATATTTGTTATGTGAGCTCTTATAAAGATATGACCTCAAAACAGATTTTATTATGAATAGGTAGTCTGCACTCTGAATATTCGCAACACATCTTTTGCCTCCTACTTAGACTCCGCAACCAGAGTTGAGCCATATCACTGTAAGCAGAAGAAGACAATGGCATATTAGATCCACTTCTTCTTTTTTTTAATCCTCACCCAAGTATATTTTCCTATTTAAATTCAGCTAGAGTGGGAGGGAGGGAGGGAGGAGGAAAAAGGGGGAGAGAGGGAGAGAGAGGGAGAGAGAGAGAGAGAGAGAGAGAGAGAGAGAGAGAGAGAGAGAGAGAATCGATGTGAGACATATCGACTAGTTGCTTCCCGCAGGACCCCAACCAGGGCCAGGGATGAACTGCAACCGAGGTACATGCCTTTGACCGAAATCGAACCCTGGACTCTTTGGTCCGTGGGCTGATGCTCTAACAGCTGAGCCAAACTGGCCAGGGCCTGGATCCACTTCTTAAATAGTAAGAATACAGAAGGAGGATAAAATTTTTCACGTTAAAAATTAGAACTAAACACTTTAATACCAGAGCAATAAACTTTTCAACACATGTGTCATTCTTAATTGCAGCACAAATGTATATTCTCTGAAACAGCACAAAGACAATCAATGACTCAGAGAAATTAACAACTTCCTCTTAAAAATTGAGCTATATTGATTATAAAAATTTAACATGTTTTTTCTAATGTCCTTTCCTAGGGAACAAAAGCCTGCTGGTCCCTTGGACAACATAGATTAACTTGTATACAAATTAGGCAGGATATTCAGGCCAGAATGTATTTGCTCTGAAGAATAATTGAGGTAAAACGGAATATCCTTTGAGGGAAATGTGATATGAGCACTGGTTTATGTTTAGTGACTTTGTGTTAAATATATTTTTGTGTGATTTTAAGTGAAAAATAATGTTAAGAACTTTCTGCTGGCATTTGTATTATAACCCACCCTTCCCTCCAACATTCCTCCTTCTTGTTTCAGATAAGAATGGACCTTTTATCTCACTCATAAATCAGAGACATTTAACTCCTTCTTTGCTTTTAATCTGATTCCTTTCTTTTTTTTTTTTTTTCCAGGTGAGGTTTCTAACATATACAAACATTCTTCCCTCTACTTTCTAGAAGCACCGCTTCAATACTTAGCACAGGAAACAAAAATTAAACCACACAATAAAAAAAAAAAAATCTAAAGCAAAATATAAAAACCCTGAACACCCCCTCTCTTGGAAGAATTGTTCATAGCTATTTTATTGGGCTTGTCAACTTCTCCTGGAGGTGGCTTTCATTTATTTGTATATCTTTACTGAACATGCTCTCAACAAAGTTGCTCATTACTTAATTTTTAAATCCAATCAACTCCTTCACTCTCACCTTACTTGAATTTCACTTTTATACTTAGAAATAAAACACTCTTTTCCTTCCTCCTTGTCTGTGTTAACTATTCCTTCTCATTCTCCTCTTATGGGCCTTTTCCGCTGCTGGTCCCCTAAATGTTGGTATGAATGACAATGGATGTTTTTGCTTAATCTCTGTCTTCTCAAATCATGTCCTCTATAGACAACCAATAATTTCACTACTGGCTTCATTTTGATAAACTCATAATCCATGTGCCCAACCCACATCTTTCCTCTAAACTTTCCTCTAAGTTGGATACATGTATCCAACCTACTCTTAAAATTTTCACTGAAGTGTTCTCTGACAACTCACAATAAAATATCCCAACTCAATTTATTATCTTCTCTCCAAATGAATCCCTTTTCCCCTACTTTCTCAGTAAATAAAACCACAATACATTTGAGCCAAAAAGCTGGAAACTGACCTTTATTTCTCCTTTTGCCTTATCATATAAAAATGGAAAACTGTATTAAAGATGCAAACTGAGAAGGTATAAAAAGTTGTCATATTTTTCTCAGATTGTTCATTGGCCCTTTGACTTTCCCATTTAAAATATTTGTCTTATGCCCAACTGGTGTGGCTTAGTGGTTGAGCATCAACCCATGTACCAAGAGGTCAGGGCACATGCCCAGGTTGTAGCCTGATCCCCAGTGAGGGGCATGCAGGAGGCAGCCAATTGATGTTCTCTCTCATCGATGTTTCTCTCTGTCTCTCCCTCTTCCTTCCTCTCTCTCTAAAATCAATAAAGAAACATTTCTAATATTTGTCTTATGATACTATAATTATTGATGTTGATATAATCAATACTTAGATTTCTATTTAAGGTCATGTAATAATAACTATTACATTAGATTACTGTAAACACTAAATGTAATAATACATGTAAGTATTAGCAGAATGTGTGACATAGAACATATCCAGTGCATGTGGGTTATTATTAACTTATTAATACGTTGATATTCTTGTTTCTTTCACATTACTGCTAGAGTAATCTTTCTAAAATAAACAATTGAGTCACCTTCTTATTTCATGCACTTTTAATAGTCCTCTAGTACTTATACATGATATTTTAAACAGACAAAAAGTGCTCCTGATGGTTAGGCATTTTTCTTTTGTCCTGGCCCTTGCAGCTATTTGAACAAATACTATTACTTTTATACCAAGAAGATTCAAACATTCCAGTCTTTGCTCACAATGTTCCCTCTTTCTAGAATGATGTGCCTTCCACATACATATATACACACATGCATGTGCATACACACACACACATACACACATACAGAAATACTTCTACACACATTCACCTGTCACTCTGGTTGCCTAATAAACACATTAAAACTTTGCTCACCCTAAGTGACCTGTGTCTTACCCATTCATATAAAAAGTGTGTCCCTTTGTATCCTACTTATATTTATATTATAACACTTGTAAAACTCAGGGTATCCCTTTTTTTACAACAATGTAAATGATTTCCTTTGGAATAGTGCAATATAGTGACTCCTATGACTTGTTTTAACACACTTATTTATCTGCCTGTTCGATGGCATGTAATGGTAGGATGCAAATTTCATTTATCATAGTGATCACCAAATTTAGCCCTATCAATAGCACATTTTGGTCCAGAACAAATACCCATTGAATGAATAGGTAGATGATGAGTTTCTTCCTTCTGAAATTTTAGATTTCTGGTTATAGCGCTCATATACCTTCCATAATGGACCCTTGAATAACAAGAAAATAAAACAACTTTGGTTCAGAAAACCTGTGAGAATATCACCAATTCATTCTGACAATTTAATAACAGTCAGTCTTCACATATGTCATACATGATCTTGGGTAATAATGATCTATGCCACAGCAATACTTCTTTGTATGGAAGTAAACATAGGTAAATATATATTTAAATTCTGAAGTGTTTCTTATAAAAAATACATATTAAATTCACTTGAGATGTTAAATTCAACCTCTTTTTTTTTTCTAGGAAAGTATTGCTATACTCCCCCTGAGCTCTGAAAGTGACTGTTTTGTGAAAGTAGTTGTTAAACTACTGAGTAAATAATATGGCATTGGAAATGATCATGATTACATATATTTACATAACAGACCACAATATTTTCAAAGAATTGTTGCCATAATTACATAAAATTCCACATATAGAGTTTCTATTTCCTTTATTCATGAGTTATTTTTAATCTTTATGGTCTACATTCAGTATAAAATAAATCATGGTCTATCTCTCCATAGAATTTTGGTAGAAAGTAAATTATCATGAATAAAATAACTTTACACTTTGAATCTTCATAGAACAAAATGTTCTTCCAACTAGAAAAAAAACAGCCAATATATGGGATACTGATTATATAACTTTTATTGGCCTTCAAATCTATGTCATGACTTATTATTCTTTTTCTGGGTAACCAAACTTATCTGCTTGTAATCATATGTGATTAAGATTTTATTTGCAAGTGTATAAAGAGACAGGGTCACTCTCATATGGACAAAATATTAGTTACATATCCTGTTGTCTTAAAATTTTTAAACCATGATTGACAAACTTCTCTCTCTGCTAGCTGTTCATTATGTTGGAGTTCTTCAAGTTCTTATCCTGGAATGACGTTTCTTCTTTATCTCCATGCTTATTTTCCTTTCACTCCCAGCTCTGACCCTCCCACAGATTATTCTACAGCTTGATGATTCCCAGATTTATGACCACCAACCTCTATTCCTAAATGTTCAAAACTTCTCTACTCAGGCACTTGAAATGTAGCATGCCTCAGAGTAAATAGTATACCTCCCTAGATCTGTCCTCTCTTGTGATTGCTCCAATATTGTCTGTTGTCTCCATCAGCCTTCAAAATGGCTTCTCAGTCCTGGCTGGTTTGGCTCAGCCATTAGAGCGTTGGCTGGTAGACCAGAGAGTCCTGGGTTCAGTTCCCGCTAAGGGCATGTACTCTGGTTGCAGTTTTTCCCCGGTCCCGGTTGAGGTCGTGTGGGTGGCAACCAGTCGATGTGTCTCTCTCACGTCGATGTTTTTCTTTCTCTTTTCCTCCCTTTCTCTTTCTTGCTCTATCTGAAGATAAATGCAAACGTGTCCTTGGGTGAGGATTAAAAAAATGGCTTCTCAATTATCCTGGTTTGCTTCTTACCCTCTATTTCATCTCCATGCACATAGCAGGTTTTCATCTCACTTTTCATTGGACTATTGCAGCAGTTTTCAAACTGGCCTTTTTCTCCATTGGTCATTTTCACCCAGCTAGTTCTCCACAATCGCCCTAGAATAACCGAATTGTGCAGCTGCTCAAAATCCTCCAATAGCTCTTCATAATCTGTTAGCATACTAGCCAAATTCCTGAATGTGGCCTTCAAGGCCATTTATTATCTTCTCTATATTTACAATTTTATTCACTTATCTCAATACTTCCCCTTTCTGGAGTCAAGATGTCCTGAAAATTCTTTTCACACCCAGAATATATTACATCTTTGCAAATTCTTTGTACATTACCTGGACTATTCCTGCCTGCCCCTGTACCTCCTATGTTAGCTGAATGGAATACCCTCAGTAATCCTTCAGGTTAACTTCATTCATGAAGTCTTTCCAAATCCATAATGCAGTTACAAGTGGTATCTCTCCATTTTTGTTTTTCATTTCCCTTTCACACACTTAAGCTATCTAATTTATCACTTAGTAGTTTCAACATATATATTTCTCTATCTACTCCCACGAAATCCTGCTTCAAAGAAGAGAGAATTCTATGGATTTTTATATTTCTCATTACTAATGAAGGTTATAACCTATGGTATGTGAATAGTAATGTTTAATGAAGGAATGGATGAAGAGAAAATGCATCAGAAAACAAAACATAATTATCAGAGTTAGATCTCCAACTATTAAGATAGATTTCACAAGACAGAAGGGGAAACTTCCTTTCCCAGTTGAAAATTATAACCTGAGATTTGGAATAAAGAGAAGTTTCCTGGTATAAGTTTTTAAAATATAGTACAATGCACTCCAGGAGAAACACTGAATTTGTAATAAGCATCATATAAATTTATGCCTTGATGGCAATAATCATTAGGCCCTGCCTGGTGTGGATTACTTGGTTGGTTTGGTGGTGATAAACTCCTTTAGCTTTTTCTTGCCTGGGAAGCTCTCTATATGTCCTTTGATTCTAAATGATAATTTTGCAGGATAGAGTAATCTTGGTTGTAGGTTCTTGCTTTTCATCACTTTGACTATCATGTGTCACTCCCTTCTGGCTTGCAAAATTTCTGTTGAGAAATCGGCTGACAGCCTTATGGGAGATCCCTTGTAGGTAACTAACCACTTTTCCCTTGCTGCTATTAAGATTCTCTCTCTTTGTCTTTAACCTTTTGCATTTTAATTACAATGTGTATTGGTATGGGCCTCCTGGGGTTCATCTTGTTGGGACTCTCTGTGCTTCCTGGATTTGTATGTCTGTTTCCTTCACCAAATTACTAAGTTTCCTGTTATTATTTTTTCAAATAAGTTTTCAATTTCTTACTCTCTCTCTTCTTCCTGCACCCCCATAATGCAAAAGCTGGTATGCCTGAAGTTGTCCTAGAGGCTCCTTACACTATCCTCTTTTTTTGGATTCTTTTTGATGTTCTGATTGGCTGTTTTTGCTTCCATATATTCCAAATTAATGGTATGATTCTCAGCATCACCTATTCTACTATTGGTTCCTTGTAAATTATTATTTATTTTAGTTAGTACATCCTTCATTTTTGAATGGTCCTTTATTATGCTCTTGTGGTCTTCATTAAGTTCCTTGGGCATTCTTATAACCAGTGTTTTGAACTCTGCATCTATTAGATTGCTTATCTTCATTTTGTTTAGTTCTTTTCCGGGAGTTTTGTTCCGTTCTTTCATTTGGGACATGTTTCTTTGTCTCTTCATTTTGGCTGCCTCCCTGTGTTTGTTTATATGTATTAAGTAGAGTTGCTACATCTCCTAGGCTTGGTAGGGTGGACTATAGCAGTAGGTGTCCTGTAGGGTCTGGTGGCACAATCTCCTTGATCACCACATCTGGACCCTGGGGGTGTACCCCTCATCTGGACTGTACACCCTTCCATTGTAATTGAGTCTCGATTGATGTTGGCATAACAATGGGAGGGATTTACTCAGGCTGATCAGCTGTAAGGACTGGCTGTGTCCACTGACCACTGACTTCAGCCCACCTTGGAAAATCAGCTGTGCAGGGGCCCACCACAGAGAGCAAGAATTACCTCAGCAGGACTCTGGTAACCACTGAGTACACCCCTTGAGTGTGTGGCTTGTGGAGGTGGTTGGATGGTGGTGTTTCCACGTGGTTTGAAGCTGTCCACTGGGATATGCTGGCTCTGGGTCCTCCTGGGAGGCACAGGCCAAGGTTAGTCACTGTCTGTGTTCAACCCGGGGACACCAGACATTAGCTACAAAGTGATCTTCAGATGGCTACTTCTTGTGCTGGCCTTGGAAGTGCCCAGGCAAAGCCAAACTGTGAACCAAAGCTGGCTGCTTCTAATGCCAGGCCTGGGACCACTTAGCAAGAGGCATGGGGCTCACTGAGGCCAGATGCTGCTTGTTTGAGAGAGTTTAGGAAAATCTGAAGCACGAGCCATGACAGGCCATTGCTATGGTAAAGCCACTGGAAACAGCTTGGGTGGGCCCAAAAGCTGGGATGGGCAGGGCCTCAGGGAATCACCAAGGTTGGGTAAATAGTGTGAGCCAGGTTGTTGGAGTGCCAGATATGATGCCTATCTGCAGGCCTTGTGGAGGAAGGGCTCACCAAAGGAACAATGGCCTCTGCTAGTAAGTCTGTGTGAGAAAGATGCCTTTCCATCTCTCACCCTGATGCCAAACAATTTAGTTCTTCCCTGTATGTCTCTGGTGCCTATCAAGTTGCCTCTCCGACACTGGAGCCTAGAGGTAGTGAGTCAGAGTAAGTCTGTGCTTGGGTCATTTAAAAGGAACTGCTTGGGATTCCAGCAGCCTCAGCCTCCCTAAGCCACAGTTCCTGCTAGTTTTTATAGCCAAAAAGCCAAAAGTTATGTGGACTACTTTTCCTGGCATGGAACCCTGAGCTGGAGGACCTGGTGTGGGACTAGGACACCTTGCTCCCCAGGGAGGACCTTCTCAGGCGAGATATCACTCCTGATATTTATCTGCACACATGGGTGTGAGACCAGCCTTTCTGCACCATCACCCCTCCTAGCAGTCTTGATTTGGCATCTTCTTTAATTTTGTAGTTGTAGGACTTCCATTCAGCTCAATTTTAGGCATTTCTGAATGATGGTTGTTCTGTAGTTTACTTATAATTTTGATGTGGTTGTGGGAGGAGGCAATATTGCATTTACCTACATCACCATCTTGTTTGGAAGTTAATGATGTTAATTTTTGCAATCCATGGACATGGTATATGCTTTCACTTGTTTATATCTTCCTCTATTTCTTTTTCAATGTTCTGCAGTTTTCTAGAACAGGTCTTTTACCGCCTTGGTTAAGTTTATTCCTAGGTATCTTAATTATTTTGTTGAAATTGTAAATGGGATTTTTTTTTAGTTTTTCTTTCTGAGAGTTCATTATTGGTGTTTAAAAATGCCATCAATTTCTGAATGTTAATTTTGAATCTTGCTACTTTGCTAGATTCACTTATTAAATATAGTAGTTTTTTTGTGAAGTCTTTTGGGGGTTTTCTAGGTACAATATCATATCATCTGTGAATAATGACAGTTTTACTTCCTCCTTTCCAACTTGTGTGCTTTTTATTTTTTCTTCTTGTCTGATCACTGTGGTTCAGAGTTCCAGTACTATGTTGAATAAGAGTGGTGAAAGTGGACATCCCTGTCTTATTTCTGATATTAAGAGAAACACTTAGTTTTTGTGCATTGAATATGATGTTGGCTATAGGTTTGTACTTTTAATAATTTCAATATAATTTTTAATAATTTTTTCCAAATGACTCAGTTTCTTTAGTCTTATTAGGCACTTTTGAGGGAAAAACACCTTTGTTTTTTCTTTTTAAATATGCCTAATAAGATTATAATGTTTTCAAGTGTACACTTCTATGATACATCAGCTGTATATTCCATTGTGTATTCACCAACCAAAGTCACATCTCCTTCCATCATCATATATTTGACCCCCTTTAACCTATTCCACTCCCCTAACTCCTTATCACTGTGATGATCACCATATTATTGTATATATCTATGAGTCCTTAATTATATGTCTTGTTTGTTTGTTGTTTTGTTTTATATTCTACATGTGAGTGATATCATAAGGTTCTTAAATTTTTCCATGTGACTTATTTCTTATATAAGCAGGATCCATTGTCAATGAATTATTTAGTAATTTTAATATTTAGATATGTTTGTTAATTTATATGAGATGTACAGTTTCAACTACACCCCAGTGAAAATAATTTCTTAAAAGCAAGATAATAGGGACCATGACCTCTTTATTAGAGGTATGCCTAGAGAGAAAGGGCCCTGAAATATATACATCTCAGATATATTTTTCTTCTGAATCAGTCCTGGTTATTGCCCAACTCAAGGATAAGCACACCTATTTATTTCTTCTTAACCACAATAGAACACATTTCAGAGATGATCTTTGTATACAAATATAAAGACAATAGACTCATTTATACACCTTTACTATGTATAATCTGAACAAGAAAATTTCATCCTTTCAAAAAAGTATTGCTCTTATAATATTGTCAAAATTGGTCTAGATTTGTGAATATCACAAGCCCATGCTATAAATCAAAAATTCACTGAAGTGCCTTTTCTTTCCCTGACATTTCCTTCAAGATCTTTGGTGTAGTTTAGAGCTAAAGAACATCTTATTCCAAGAGTGGACAATTAAGTATTTCTTCAGAAGGAATGTATCATTGCTGTTTTCAACTAAAGTATTTTTTTTAGTATAGTAATTAACCATTTTGATCAAATAAGTACATTTATCCTTAGAAAATTCTCTGTACTAAAGTTTGTAGGACTCACAAAGGTTATATTGCTCTGTATCATCCAGACATATTTAGACATGGAAAACACTTTACCTTTTGGACAATAAAGGTATCACATAATCTCGTTTTGTATTTTATTAGTTTCTGTGGACAATAAATAGAAAGAGCTCATTAACTTGTAGATTGATCATATAACCACAGAATGTAACACCCAGATGTAGTAACTAGAAAATCATAAGGCATAATTCAAATGAACCATTTCTCCCTGGCCAGTTTGGCTCAGCGGTTGGAGCGTCGGCCTGCAGACCAGAGTCCTGGGTTCAGTCCCCACTAGGGGCACGTACTAAAAAACAAAAAACAAAAAATGAAACAAAACAAAAAACAAATGAACTATTTTATTTCATATACATAAAATCTAAAGATAGCATTATGTCTAAATCCTAAAATTTTTGTGCGTGAACTATAACAGGGACATTAAATGAAATAAAAATTCTTGATGATTTACAGAATCTACCACATCATGTTTGCTTGGGTTCAAATCTCTGATTAACCATCTGTTCTAAACAACTAATTTTATTAGATTCATATGAGGTCGATTTAGTTTAAAACTGAATAATAAGAAATTGAAAAACTTTCTTCAATGATGCAATATAAATATGAGCAGATAATCATGGTCACAGTTGAGGAGCGGCATGTTCCAAATATTCTAAGTTAATAATGTAGATAAAATGTTTGCAAATAAACACCAAAGATACTGCTTTATGATTAGCTGTAGACTCACTGGTATTTTGTAAATAAAATCTTAAACAGTATGCTTGGATTAGAGTGTAATTAAATTACAGTGCTGTTGAATTGACACAATTTTAAATTATAAAAATAGTACAGACCATTAATGAAAACATAAAAAATAAATCTAAAGCACAGCATAAAAAAGCAATATTACTATCATTCAAACCCATGTTTTTCTGTATGTGCCTTTATTTTTAAGTTACTGTCCAATTTTATTTAAAATATTTAGTTCTCAATGCTGCCCATTAGACACTATGACAGCTAGAGAAAAATAGTAAATACAATTATTAGTTTAAGATACTTCCAATTGAGTTAGGAGGAAAGATGTATACAAAGAAAAGAGAGAATACAAACTTATGATATCACTTCAATATATGTTTTGCAGACTAAATTCTTTTGTGATCCCTTTGAAGGAAGTATAGTTGTGGAGGGGGTCAATTTCACTCAGGTAGGACTAAGAATAGCCTATGAAAAAACAGCCAGTGATGAATATCTTATTAGTGAGGGTCAATACAATAAACAAAGGCATGAGAAAGGAATCAATTTAAGAGTATATCCCAAAGAAATTACAATAAAAATAAAAGAAGTTTAGGACCCAGCAGGCATTAGATTGAAAGAGAATACTGGATAAATAATGAGACATAATTCTAGAGTGTCTTAAAGGAAAATAATGATATAATCAAAGCAGAGCAACCAGAAGAATAGTCTGGCAACAGAATGCAAAATAGCCTGGTGTGTGAAGAGAAGAGGCAAGAGACATTGAAAATTATTGCAATAAATAAAACATAACAGATCGAACCCTTAGTGAGAGTGAATAAGGAATAAAGGTGACAAATACCATAAAAAATTTTAATAATGTTTCTTTAATTTCTATTATATACTGATAATGTAATAAGATTAAAATGTTTGAAAACTATGAATGTGATTCATTTTTCTTTTTATTGGAGGCTTGTGGGGAAAGGACAGGAAACAGATATAGTTGAGGGAAATGTATATCTCTATTTTCCCTTCTTATGTTTTAGTCAAGTAGTATGTCCCATAAATTGTGAAAAGTGGTGAGGGCATTTCTGTCTCCATTTTGAGCACTAGAATAGTTTATAACTCAGTATATAAAGCAGCCTGATGTGATTAGGTACAGATATGACTTAGTTTGCCCTCCCAGGCCTTCCTCAGTTTTTATAGGCCAGTCATTGTGCTCATTGTAATGAGGGCTTGGTAACCTTACAATAGGGAAATTGCCTTTTCTTCAGAAAGAAGGAAGACAAGCCAGACAAGTTTAGGGATGGTTTAAGTGGCTGAATAAGCTAGGGCTCTTTGGAAGGCCTATCTGAGCTGAGCAATTCTGAACTGTGAATTTTACCAACAGTCAATTTTAATCAGTAGAGACTAGCAGAACACCCATGGAAGGATTCTGCCATTAATCCCCTAAGAATCAGCATGAGGTGAGGTGATCCATTTCCTCTCAACAACACAATGTCATGAAAGTCACTTCTACACCTCAGGTGCTATTTTAAAGAGAAGTAGAGGAATCTCAAATAGAATGCGATCTTCAAATGAAACCCAGTTAAAGCCAAAGTGACTGATTAAATCATGGGATTAGAATGTGTTTAGATCAGATAAGATCAAAATTAGTTTACCTCATGTCCAGCAGGAGGGGGAGATCAGAACAGTTAGTGAGAATAAAGGAGTCTACATTACTCTTCTCAATTATGAGTAGTGTCAGTAATTTGAGATTCTATTACTAAAAGTGCAACTACCATTTTCTTTTTATGGTTATGCTGATATCACAAATCAATAATGATAAGAGTCTATAGAACAATATTCTTAATGAGGAGTCAGAGAATCCATGTAACTGAGAAAAATGGGTCATTGAGCCAGGTAAAGTTCTACCTTTTTTGTCTATATTACCTACTTTAGTTAACTATTCTGTTGTGGGTCACTGGATGGGAGTCATAAATTTAAACAGATATTGGTTGGGAACAGAAAAGAGACTGTTAATGAACAGACTTTGAAGTTGGTAAGACCAAGCATTTGTATCTTGTAAGACCACACTGAATAAAAGGGAAAGAAGAGGGGGGTTATCACCTAAGGATAAAATTAGAAAACCTGGTGAAAGTACTTCAGGCAAATTAAATGACAAAAAAGACATAGCTTCCCTTCTTCAGTGTTCTAGTCACTAAAGAATGTACCTACAGTGCTAGGGTATCTACAGCATCTTTTTAATCATAACAATAAAAATATCTACTTATCCATATCATTCTTTATATTTCTAGTATCACTGCCCTATCTAGGTCTTCATTTCCACTCACTTAAAGTATTATGGGAACTTCCTAATTGGGATACCAAGCTCCAGTCTTTCCAACTAGATTATAATAATCTCCACAAGTGCTGGACCACATCAGGTTTATTGTCTTATCCCCTATAGTGTCTAGAACAGAAAATGAAAGTGTGTGAGAGCTGCACCTATACTCCCTTTCTCTATTAATGATGCTGTTAATTGAGTCTAGTGTTCTTTCCCTTACAAGTCTCAGAACCATACACCACAAAGATCTACTGGTTTATCACTGTTGGCACGTGTGATAAATGGCATTTAGCATTTCTGGATTGACACATAGTAGGCCTAAATAAATTTTATTGAATTGAAATACTGCACAGACCAAGAAATGGAATTGAGCAGGGATGTGCTTGAACAGGAATTTTTAAACATGCTTAGGAATCAGATTCAGAAATAGAAATAAACAGAGAGAAGAGTTAAAGTGTTAAAGTCTTTTAGTATCATTTGCTTGTTGTTGTTTTGATGATTTGTTTCAGTTTATTAATTCTTAAAAATACAAAAGGATTAAGTATTCATTTCAGCAGGGAAGAAGTTCTACATCCTGCTCCATTTGAGGACATGGAGGGAAGATAGTAAGGCAAGAAGGTTGTTCAGCAATTGAAAAATCAAGCAAGCAAATAAACAAAGACAAGCAACAGCATTTGTCAATTAATGGTATCCTGGTGGTACTGTTAACTGAGCATTCCCAAGTTAGGACAAGAGGTGTGCATAAGAACCAAACTAGGCCAATCAAATACCTCTCTGGAAATTTGAAGGAAATTATTGGAACAGGTTTATCTTGATTAGAGAGACTGTTCATAAAATTCTGTTTTTATACTTCCTAGAAATATCCTTTTCCTATCCATCCTTGAGGTCTGTGATGAGCAGCAAACAACTCTGTGATTAACCCAAAGTTCGTCTTGTTATATTCTATCTTTATTAAGGTAGGCAGAGCCTGGTTCTCTTTTTTATATCACAAAAACAAACGTTGATAATACAAATGGAGAACTCACTCATTAGGAACACTTCAACAGAATTACTTTGTAGGAGTTCTCAAGACCTGAAAAGTTTTAGTACTTTTTTTTTCAAAATTATGCACCTAAATTCTGTTTGATACATGGTGATATGATTTTTAATTCCATGATTTGTTTAAGTAATATAAAGTATAATGTATGGACTGATATTGATTTCTGATTTTATCTGATATAATAAGTAATATTCTCTATAGAATTGTAGGACCCTGAGTTTTTGTGAACTGTGGTTGACATGTAACTAAAGATACAAGTAAAATCTTTGATTAATCTTAAGCTATTAATCTTAAGCTATCATTTATATTAACTTCATGAGTCAATATTTTAAAACTTTTTCTATATTAAAATCATTTATAGCATGTTTTCCATACTTTTACAAATTATCAACCACCTATTTTTCCAGAGTACACAGCAAAAATATTAATAACCCTGAAGTAGTCACATCCTTCTTCATAGTTCTTTCTACCCATCACAATCTCATCCCACATTAAATGAATCAGAAGGGCCAGACTTATGTGACTACTTGCAATTTTGGCACATTATATCTCAGGTTTGAGCAATGAACATGGGAAAATATGGCCCTGGGAGATGGGAAGCAGGGGCTAAAGGAATAATTGCACAAAATAAATTTGGAAGAACCCCAAGGTGATGCAAGACAATTGATGTCCATCTGTGTCAGGTCCATGTTTGGTATCTTAGCCTCTGTTCCATCTGTAGTGCTGCCAACTTCTCAAGTACAAGAGAGGAATGGTAGAAGGTGTTAATTAGGGTGCTGATATTGGCTGCTTCAAAAAAAAATTATAAACACTCTAAGGCTCATATAGTAAAAACAAAATTATAGTTCTAGAATTACAGTGTAAGCCACACAATAACCCATTCAGTCTGGAATCACTATATATCATTTTAGTGCTCTTGACAATTAAAATGAGGATGTCAAAATTATATACAACAAAGCTTCCAGGCATGATTCACATGCCATGCACTTCAAATTCCTGAATTATAAGAGAAATGAACTAATATAGGACAGATGGTCATGGGGTGATCTGTTCTTGAGCAATGTAAGAGCTATTATCTCTAATAAAATTTCATTCTTACTGTAAATCTACACACCCCATGTGTTAACTTGATGGCAACATCTACAATGTCTAGTTGAGAGGTTACTGGTAATGTTCAGAAAGTCAGAACAATTTTATTTTTTTAATTTTATTTTTGTTACAGATGTTTCTCCTTTTTTACCCCATTGACACCCTCCTCCCCATCCCCCTTGCCCTGTCCTCGGCTTTGTTGTCCATGTCCATTGGTTATGTACACATGCATTTAAGTTCGGTGGTTTATTTCTTTCCTCCCCCCAACACCCCCACTTCTGGGGACTGTCAGTCTGTAGCCTACTTCCGTGTTTCTGGGTCTACCCTAATCCTCAGACTTATATTCATTATATTCCATATATAAGTGAGATCGTGTGGTATTTGTCTTTTTCTGCTTGGCTTGTTTCACTTAGGATAATACTTTCCAGGTCCCTCCATGTCGTCTCAAAGGATAAGAGATCTTTCTTTCTTACAGCTGCATAGTACTCCATTGTGTATATGTGCCACAGCTTTTTTATCCGTTTGTCTACTGATGGACACTTGGGCTGTTTCCAGATCTTAGCTATTATAAATAGTGCTGCTATGAACATGGGGGTACATATATTCTTTCTTATTGGTGTTTTAAGCTTCCTAGGGTATATTCCTAGAAGTGGGATCACTGGGTCAAATGGAAGTTCAATTTTTAATTTTTTGAGGTAACACCATATTGTTATCCATAGTTGCTGCACCAGTCTGCCTTCCCACCAGCAGTGTACTAGAGTCTCCTTTTCTCCACACCCTCACCAACACTTGTTTGATAAGACAGAACGATTTTAAAAGTGCCCTCCAGCATAGGAACAAAGGTAAGAAACAAAAATTAGTTGGTATAAAAATATATGTCATGAAAGAATTTCATGACAGAAGAATATAGGTTTCTCTGAAAAAATATCAATAATGCCAAGGAAGGGTGTGTGTCTGTGTATGTGTGTGTGTGTGTGTTTGTGTGTAGTAGTAGTACGAAAAATCTGAAGGAAGAAGGGCATGATGGGTGAATGTGTTTAGTGTGTCATTTAGTGACCTTGGAAACAATCTGTAGGTGAAAAATAATAATAGAATGGATTAGGAAATCATTTATGAAAGACGTAAGTAAATCTCAACTACCAAATCAAGTGATTTCTGATTTTGTTCATATAATTATATATATATAATTTCTCATTAGAAAATATTTGTTGGAAAGAGCTTGCCTTAAAACAACCTGCACATTAGATTTAATTCCCAAATACTTACCATTTTCCTCTCATTATTAAGGCAGAATAAACATAAAATTAACTTTATTTCTTCTAAATGTACACTACATTATGACGGTAGTAGACTATATCATTAGTAACATTCTAAAACATTTTACTATGTACTTAATTTCTTCACTGCACTAAAATGCACAATTTCAAAGGCATCTGATATATATTTTCCAAGTTAGGGTATGCTTCCCTTACAATATGGACATTAATGCAATTTACCTGAGCTGGCTAAGCAAAGAAAACTGGGTGGCTGGATCTTAACAGCTTTACCAATTTCATAAAACAAGACTAAATCTATTTTCTGGGGAAGAGGTAGGAATAGGGAGGAAATACCCTGTTGCATGGAATAGAAAAGCTGTCTTGCATCTAGCTATTTTTATGCAGCTCTGACCTACCCTGACCTAGACCATTACAAAAGAAATGTAAGCACCATGTCCTTCAATCATTCACAAGATTAAATGTGGTTGATATGCCAGAGTTACTATTTTAGAGACCTAACTGACCATGCCATGCCATTCTTACTGGTTAAAATCCTCACTGGCTTCCCTTTGCCTATAGATTGAGGTCCAAAATCTTTGAGAAAGCATAAAAGTTCTTTACAACCTGGCTTTGACATACCTCATCTGTCCCATCTCATTATCTTTCCTCATCCTATTCACTAGACTTTCCAAACACCGAAACTTTTCAACATTTCTAGAACAACACAAGCTTGTTAATTATTTCATGCTTTTATATTTGTTTTTCTCTGTGGCAGAAAAGGCCTTTTTGTATCTCACCATATGTGGAAAATTCTTCACTGGCTTTAATAAACAACCTCAGATGACTACTCCTTCCTGTTCTCTTTCAAATTTTTCCAGGGAGACTTTGCTTTTTGTGTTTCCATAATAATTTAGAGCAGTGATTGTCAACCTTTTCATTATTCATGGTAAACATAAACTAATTACTAAAATTGTGTGGCACACCAAAAATATATTATATTTTTGCTGATCTGACCAAAAAATAGTATAATTTTGATTGATTCACACTGGACGGCTACTATGGTGTTGGCTGTTGTCATTTATTTGGTTGTTGTCATTTTTAAAAATTTGACAATCTAAGGGAAAAAGAGGTGAGTGCCCCTAACTAAATAGTCAGGTATTGAATGTTTTAAAAATTCTTGCAGCACATCAGTTAAAATTGCTCATTTAGAGGTATCTCTCCAATAGTACCTTTCAAAATTTATCCTAGGGGGTGTGCTTTCATGGCTATCTCCCTTTTTTCAGCTACAAAAAACAATTCTCACTCATTTCTGCATTCCAAATGCCCAATACAGTGCCTGGCACAATAGGAGATCGGGTAAAAGCTACTCAATGAATAGCAGATTGAAGAAAGCCTCATATAAAGATTGTTTCATTCCAGGAACTGCATGATGGGTAAATACCAAAAAAAAAAAAAATGAGTTCTTAAAGTATGTGACTGATAGACATGAAGTATAGGCCCTGGCCAGGTAGCTCACTTGGTTAGAGTGTCATCCTGATACTCTAAGGCTGCGGGTTTGATCCCCTGGTCAGGACACATACAAGAATCAACCAATGAATGCATGAACAGTGGAACAACAAATCAATGTTTCTTTCTCTCTCTCTTTCCCTTCCTGTCTCTCTCTCTCTCCCTAAAATGAATAAATTAAAAAAAAAAACTAAAAAGAAGTAAAGGATACAAAGATATCAGCACCAAGAGTTTCATTCCTTAGTTTATCTACATTGATAAAACAATCTTATGTAGACTAATATTTATAAAAGATTATATATTCTTGTAGAGAATAGATGATTAGAAATACACAGTTAGAAAATTCTTGTCCATTACTCAAATCTATTCTTCATTAAACAATGTCTGTAGACCTCAATTTTCTGTTGATTATGTCAAGCTGTAAGGGGATGATAATAATTTTATGATTTCTCATTTTCATTACCATATTAAATTTACTATTATACATTAGAGATTATTATTACATATATGTATTATTATACATCAGGAATTGCTTAGCACTTTAAACAAATGATAGATTACGTGTAATCCTCAAAACAACCCTAAAAGTATACTCTATTATTACTTCAATTTTTTAAATGGGAAACTGAAGTTTAACTGTTTCAAAGGCCACAGCACATAGTGGTGAAACCAGGATCCAAACCCAAGCACTCTGATTGCAACATTATGCTATGCTCTAAGAGTAAAAGTTTATGTGGGGGAGAAGATTATATATACAGTTGTCCCTCCCACTGTGCCATCTGCATTATAAACATTGTTATTTGCATTCATCTTAAATTTAAGCTAGGTTCTTAACTGGTATGAAACAAGCTGGTGGAACATTTCAATGATGAAAGAGTTTCAGTTTAACAATTAGGGAATACTTTCTTTCACTTAATTTAAACAATCAAGTCCACATGCAATGGTGATTGAGAAGCTAGCATTTTCCTCATTTAACTAAAATATTAATGTTTTGTTTTGAGTGTGTACTATTTATTAATCTGAGTCAAAGATGTTTGGAAAATCTTGTTATTTTTCTTACTAGTAACATGACACACACAGAAATATTTCGAACTAAAAATTTTAAGTGTCTTTAATATTGATGCAACAAGGATTCCAGAAGGCCTTCAAAATATAGCATGGAGGACCTTCCACTTCTGGAATGGCAGTATGAGGAACTCTGTAGTCCTACTCCCCAGGAAACAACCATAACTGGTGGAACTATTAAAACACATACAAAAAACATTTAAAATTGTCCCAGGGGCATAATGCATATTATCCTAAGGGGATACAGCAAATAAGAACTATTTATACCCAAAACTCTTCCAAATCCCAGTAAGAACAAAGAGAGTCTGTGGCATTTGAGTCATCACCCGCTTCCTCCCTCCCCTTTCCACATCTCAGCATGATGATGGATGCTCCAATTTGGGCAGGTATGGCCCATAAAGTGGGGCTCCCTCTCTCTCCAGCTCCCAGTCAAGTGCTATGGTATCTTTTCAAGATGTGCAGAACACCAGCATTTCTCAAGCCCTATAGTTCTCTGTTACAGTGTTACAGGTGAGTTCAGCTGAGAGAATGGGGGTTCTCTTTCTCCATTCAGCCCTCACTCATAGGGAAGAGGCTCTAGTCCAGGTGTGACATACTGAGAATATTGGAACTGGGCCCTGATCACCCTCACTCCATCTCATTCATAGGGCAGAGGTTCCATTCTGGGAGAGGTAAACTAAGAAGACCAAAGACTACAGACCCTATCCAGCATGTTGCCCATACTGTTACCAAAACTGTACCTACACACAGCTCTTACAATTTAAGGCTCAAGAAGTGGAGCAAGAGGTACTTACAGACATTTTTCTGAATCCAAACAAATACAGTAATCTCAAAGCTTAGAAAGTGAACAAGTCCTTGACTTTTCTTTGCACAGAAACCAGAGAGAATTTTAGAAAACTTTCTGATGCCATCCATGAAAAACTAAAATGCATGGACTTGGCAAAATAATCTGGGGTAACGGGAATCCTAATAAGAGAGAAGAATAAAATTAAGGCAAAAATTATAAGGAAAACTTAATGAAATAAAACAAGAATGTGGTAAAAACACAAAATGTAATAGATCGATAAAAATACACAACAGAGTTGTTAAAAAGAATTTATAAAACATAAAAGCAAATCAGTATAATTTTTATTGTTTCAAACTTTATTGCTTTTATTATTTCTTCACATTAAACATACCTCCAAGTACTGTTAATTATTACTTTAAGAAAATGTCTCCACATATTTTGCTTTTAATTTTCATTGCAATACCATATACTAAAATTTCCCCATCTCATAATTGAATTATTGAGGTAACTATTCACCTGGTCTCAGACATAAATGCTTAATTATATACTATCTTATATTTCTTTAACTGATATATGTTTATGATTACACATGAAATTTTTCAGAGCAAATTTCATTAAATTAATATTTCATTATGACATTCTTCTGTGTGAATAAAAATTATCCAACACTAGAAACAAGGCTTTTCAGGAAAATAAAATGCAAAAATGTGTGTTTTATGCCACTTCAAAAGTCCACTCAAGAATTATTTAATTTTCTAAGAGAATATACCTGTGTTCAATTCCACACTTTTACTAGCATAGTAAAAATATTCAAATTACAGGAAACTAATCAGGTAAATTAAAGTTTCCTACTGTACTTGAAATTCAGTTCCATATCAATGCCTTTAACTAACTCTAGTGTAATACCATTCCCTTGTCTGAAAACACATAAAAACACACACAACACATATCATAGAGTGGAAATGGTTTTCTCCTTACAATACATATCCTTGTATTCAGAGTTTCTGCTATTGTGTATCTGAACTTCAAAGGGGCTCAGTTTTTAAAACTGAAAAAGTTCCAGTGCTTGACTGAACCTAAATTCATAATGCTATATTTTGTGCACAGACTAACTTTATTTTATTTTTATTTTCTAGTATACAATTTAGTTTCACTTTTGAAATGACAACTGAAATACCACCACACAGTACTACCAACAAAAAGCACTATGGTGCTTTACCCATTTTTCGAAGGCTACTCTATAAATAAAATTTTGAATATGTGAAACCATATAGTTCCTTTATTGGCAGAAATATATAGAGCTTAGCTACCTTCATTATATGACTTGTAATTGCAAGGAAATCTATTCACTCATAACTTTAATGTGGTGTATCATCACACTGCATCTGTTCCATTTAAAACCAGCATGCTCGTCAGACCAGGTGTTATGATTTCCAAATTGATTAGTAAAAGCTCTTTATAGTTTGATATATTGTTTTATAGTTTGTAAAGCACTTTCAAAACTATTATTCAATCGGTCAGTTAGTACAAATAGGCAAATATTTATCTATGGCTTTTAAGTATTATATTCTAATAAAAAACATATTTTACTAATGGATATAATTCAAAGTGTGGGTTAGCTATCTTCAGAGAGGAAATTAAACCTATGGAGAGTATTAATGCTAAGCAAAATAAGCCAGTCAGAGAAAGGGAAGTATCACATGATCTCACTTATATGTGGAATCTAATGAACAAAATTAACTAACAAAATAGATCCAGAGACATGGAAATAGGGAACAGACTGACAAACCTTAGAGGGGAGTATAATGCTTACCAGAGGAAAGGAATTATTGGAGTATAAAGTGTAAAGGGGGTCAAATACATGGTGACAGAAGGAGACTTGACTTTGGGTGGTAAATATACAATGCAATATGCAAATGATGTAGTATAGAAATGTACACCTGAAACTTATAATTTTATAAAGAGGGAAGATTTGGAGATGGGCTCCAGACCCAAGAGAGAATATTTCAGCTTAGCCTGGAGAAATACACCCGTGGGGAGGTGATAATGTTGAATGAACGTGTAGGTCAGTGGAAGAAATGGAAAACAAGAACATCTTATAGCTTCTGCTTTCTTTGATAAGTTGGAGGAAGGTAAGGGAGCAGGGTCAGAGACTTGAAGAAAAATAGAGACTATTGAAGTATCTATGATAAAGAATGAGGATGGGTCAGGAGGAGAATGGCAAGGAAACCTATAATGGCTGACTTTATTGAAGACACAAATAAAGGAAGTAACTACAAGTTACAGGACATTACTCTTCATGGTTGTGCAGTTTTGTCATTACTCATATGACAGGGTGTAGGCCTGGAGAAGCAGGTAAATTGATATGACTTGGGGGTTTACGCAGATATGTGCAAGTTGATGCAATGGGGAAAGAAAGGAAACATTTTAGAAAATTTGTTTTCAAGTTTTGTCCAAATGTGAAGATAATGTAGACAAAAGAACGAGTCAATGTCAACAGCTTTGCTGAATAAAGGCTACCACCAAGAGGTCAGTATACCACAGCAACAAGAAAAAGGAAAGATGTCAAGAAACTCAAAGAAGGATGGACTATTTCATGCTGGAAAGAATCCAAAAGGACAGTGAGTAAACTACCGCTCCTTATGCCACTGACAAGAAGAAAGAACAACAGATGTGTCCATTGTCAGGCAGCTTCAGAAGGCAAGGGACATATCACAAGTTGAATATTTTGAAGTATTCCCTATTTATAAAGCATCGACTTACATTTTCTTACATTGCCATCTTGTTACCCATGCTAGCAGGTCCAAAGAACAGTTCATGTGTTATTTGTTTCAACAAGTTTGGGAAAGTAATTTTACTTCATAATAAGGAACAAAAAGCTCGTACAAAATTTCACAAGTTTATATGTGAAAAACGTTTTTATGTTTCCTTACTATAAAATTATACATTTAATTATATTTTAGCATGTCCAAACTTTCTACGGTTCACTTCCACAGTTTAAAAGTGTCTAGCATTTCTGGGTTCTGAAAAGTCCTTAATTGGTTTTCATTTATTTACAACGTCAGTTTGTAAGTGTACTTAAAACTAAATTGAGAAATTTTATATTATGTCTAGGAGCTGTTTTTTCTTTTTTCAATTTTTATTTTTATTAAGTTATTATTGTTACAGATGTTTCTCCTTTTTCCCCCATTGACAACTTTCTCCCAATCCCAACCCCTCCCCCAAGCATTGTTGTCAATATACATTGGTTACGCTTACATGCATTTAAGTTCTTTGGTTTATCTCATCCATTCTCGCCCCCACCCCTGCCTTCCTTCTCTAAGATCTTAAAAAAGAAAGTTTATGTAGTGATTAAGAAAGATATTTTAAAACATAGTTATATCATTTTTATGTTTTCTTACATAATTGTTAGTAATAATACAGATGTTAGCATCCTTAAATTAGGTTCACAAGAATAAAATGTTTTAAAAATGGATTCATTTTTAAAGGAAATGCTTATACAATTGTTTAATTTAAAAATATATTTTTCATAATCTTATATTCAAAACTCCAACCAAATTATTTTCAAAATATGTTTAATTTAAACAGTTGTGTTGGCTGCCCAGGCATTGCACATGACATTAAAAAATTAGAATGATGTAACATCGGTCATGCAGACATTTTTCATGCATACTTGAAAGTAAGCATTTTATATAGTAAATGCTGGGTAAAGCCGATTAGATGAGAGATGGTGTTATGGTGTTGGTTCAACTATTTCCAACAAAATTTTAAATATTAAGAGAAACTTGTTTTGCCCAAATACATTGGTTATAACTTTGCATGTCTCATGCCATTCCTATGATTGGATTTTATAACTGAAATCCATGACAAATATTCTTAAGTGATTAATGATGCATGTATTTGGATTTTAAAAGAACGTAGCTTTTACTGACAGTCTAAAATGCAACTGCTTGTGATTTTATTTAAACCTGTCTCTGAAATATAGTCCTTAAATTTAAAGCAATTTAACAAACATTTATAGAGAGTCTCCCCCTTTTGAATGGCACTGTGTTTAGCACTGAGGATAACAACATGAATAAGGCCACTGTTCATGCCATCACATATTTCACAGTCTAGGAGAGGAAACAGCCAAGACATAATTGCTTAAGGCAGACAGTGCACCAGAAGAATAGGCAAAAAGCTGAAAGAACAAAGGAAAGGGTACAGACAACTGTGACTTGAGGAATTAGGGCATCTAAGCTGAAAAATCACTAAATTTTGAATAATGAGGAGGAAGAGGAAAGGAGGAATCTCTATCAGTAGCATATGGTGAATAGCTATGTTATAGGATAGATCTGTAAGGAGGACAGAAATTATTTTAAAAGGAGTGTTTAAATTTTTCACTCCCCTGACTTTGGCAGAAAACACCTCTTGCTTTTAGCATCAGTTCCTGAGCTTCATTTTATTGTAAACAAAACAAAAATTGGAGTAATGAGTGAAGCAGAAAGAATACTAAAGAAAATAAACAGGCTGAATTTATTTACAACTAAAACATTGAGGGGAACAGAGTAGAAAATAAAACAATGGCTGCAGACTTTCAGAGAGAAGGAAGGGTTGTAGTGGAAGAGAGAAGGAGAAGCCATCCTTCCAATCAACATAGGACACCAAGGTGACAGTATTGGTGGCAAGAATATTTAAAATGTTACCTGTGGACTATGCATACTTCCTCTTTCCAACTTGGTGTTTCATTGTGAGACATTAAATATGTTTGAAATATGTTTATTTACCCTTTGGATATTGGATTGCTTCCTTAAAATGGATATCACTCAAAGAATAAGTCTCGTGAAGCCTAGGGATTATTTGGGTTAAACAATATTGCAGGGGCTACCAAGAGGAGCAACAGAGAAAAAGATGAACATGTATTAGTGAAACATACTATCATTTTGAATGTCATTCCAAGAAGCTCATATTCTATAGGCTATGGAAAATCCTGAAAAACGTTAAAGCATCAATAATCAGATGACCAGATATGTGTTCTGTCCTTAATTCATTTGTAAGTTAGTTGAACTGTGATTCCAATGACACAAACAAAAGTGCAATAGGATCCGTTCTTTATGCTATTTGATGTTTGAACTGTACTAAAAATAAAGGTGCTTTTCAAATTTCAATAAATAAATAAATAAAGCAGCAGTATGTAGGCTATGACAGAAATAAGAAAAATAATAGAGGTCAGTGAGGTAAATATTAAAAATAAACGGTGATAGAGATTCCAGATACATTTTGCAGGTATAAGCAACTTTTATAGCAATAGGTAAGATTTAGTAGATGAGTGAGATAGGAAAATAAGAAATGACTATTCCAGTCTCTCCAGCTGAGTACAGTTCATTTTGGATGACTAAGCATTATAAAATTACCTTGGGAAGTGATTAGCCATAAATCTATACAAATATTATCTGAAAATTAAATATTTGTCCACTAGCTCTTATTCAATCACATTTGATTTTTATCATAAAGACAATCAATCCAAAAGTGCCACCTAATTTGTTTGCAGCATTTCCCAGAATGAAAAGGAGTATAAACTTGCTTTGAAAAATAATAATTTATTAGAAATCTTATTTTCCATTAATACTAGCATTTGCATTTAGAAAAAGAAAATTACAGACTGAAGGCTTAGATCTGGACACGAATTTCAAAATATCCATTTCAGGCAAATTATTTATATCCAAAGATACAAAAATCTATGTCTAACTCTTAATAGGTTATGACCTAGCTCATATAAATCATAAAGTTTTCACTAGTATCACCAGTTAGAAATTTCCTTCCCTTTACTTTTGTGTTATTGCATGCATTCATTTGCTCATTAACTCTACATTTCAGTGTTAATATCTGACACCACTGTGGAGTGTTAGTGATCAAGAAGTTAAATAGTTGCCCAGCCAGAGTGGCTCAGCTCAGTTGGTTGAGCATCATTCTGTGCACAGAAAAGTTATTGGTTTGATTCCTGGTCAGGGCACATACCTGGGTTTTTGGTTTGAGCCCTGGTTGGGACAAATATAGAAGGCAATTGATCAATGTTTCTCTCTCACACTGATGTTTCTCTCTCTCTCTCTTCCTCTCTGTAAGCATGTCTTCAGGTGAGGGTTCAAAAACACAAGAAGTTACATACTAATGCAAAGACATGAATAAACAAGTAAATGCAACTAATTATGTGAAGAAATGAGGAAAGATAATAATATTTGGTGCCCAACTGAAGAGGTCAATGGTGGAAAAATAATAGAGAATAGAGTTAGAGAGATTATTAAAATATGCCCTGGCCCTGGCCAGTGTGGCTCAATTGGTTGGAGCATTGTCCTGTACACCAGAAGGTTATGGGTTCAATTTTCGTTCAGGGAACATACCTAGGTTGCAGGTCCCACCCAGGTGGTAACCCATTAATGTATCTCTCTCACATCAATGTCTGTCTCTCTCTCTCTCTACCTCTTCCTCCCTCTCTAAAATAAAATTTAAAAAAAAATAAATATGCCTAAGATTATTGAGACTGATAACTTTTTAATTTTTTTTTCTTTATTGATCTTAGAGAGAGAAGGAGAGGAGAGAGAGACGTTAATGAGAGAGAATATCAGTTGGCTACCTCCTGCATGTCCTCCACTGGGGATTTGGTCCACAACATGGGCATGTGCCCTGACCGGGAATCAAACTGGCAACTTCTTGGTGCATGGGTCAATGCTCTACCACTGAGCCACACCAGCCAGGCAAGACTGATAGCTTTTAAATGGTATGGGCTATGTGTTATAGATTTTCCTATCTTTGGATATCTGTTTATAACACTCAGGAAGCACTTGTTAAACAGTTCAATAAATAAATTTCTATCTCTCCTTCACCAAACTAGGAGCCTTTTGAAAAGAGGAACTGTGAATAAGTTTGGGATCTTACACTCTAATTCTCAACATACGTTAGTTAAATACGAGTAAGATAAATTTAATAACTAGTGAGTTATGGCATATTTTTTTCTTTTGAGAGTTTAGTTTACTATTAGGGCTTTCAAAATGACCAAAGTCATACTTGTATTTTTTTTCTGTGAACTATCTCTTAATGCCCTTCCTTTATAGCTTTATGTTTTATAGTATTTGTGATTGTGGATTGGTTTTTGTAAGCAGTTTATGCAAATAAGATATCAGCTATTTGTAAAACAATAGATCAGTGCATTTTACTTCAAACAGTGTGTATTGGGGTGGCATTAGATGATGTTTTATAATTTATTTATTGTATATTTCCCATTGGTTTGTGGCTATTCCTTGTCTAACCCCTCTACTTACCTTCTCGAATCACCAAAAATCTCTGATGATATTGTTTAGAAATAAAACAAACAAGCAAAATTGTAAAAATAATAGTGACGCTCTTAAATAATCTTGTATTTGTTACACAGGGATAAGACAATCAGTGAATCAGGATAATCATGAACAGCTGAAGTAAGGCCATCTCACTGAGGTCAGGGGTCAGTCTCTTTTGTGAGCAGATCTAACCCCAGGGTTATTTTTCTCATGCACTACAAAATCCCTTCCTACTTGTAGCTATAATAATTCTAATTGTCATGTACTACCTTATATCTCAGTGAGGTATTTTCCTGGCTCTTTAAAGATATGCCAATAACTTTTCACACAATTTGAAAATTTCTAATGATTAGCTTATTGGAATAAGAGTTCTAACCAAAACCTTCCTGCCACACTTAACTGATTGGCTAAATTGCAGACATGAACATTTTGAAGAGAAAAATATAAGAGGAAATTTGGTTCATAGAAGTCACCTGGATTGGTAGAATTACATAGTTTATGGAATTGTGGGATAAAAATGTAAAGATCAGCCCTGAGTCATAGAATGACTTACTTTGACTGTTACATTTATTTTAAAAAATGAGTGCATGTGTGTGTGTTCCTACTTGAATATGGCTTTATGAACTGAAAAATCACAGCTATAATAAAATGTGCAGTGTTTCTTAACTACTCAAATTGCCAACTGCTTATTCATTTGCAACCTCTTATCAAGTCTATAATTACAATACTTCATCTGCCTCTTTTTTTTCCCCATTTTAACAACTAGACATTAGTTTGAATGTGTAATTCTGTATGGGAAGTTGAAGTATTAGAGTGGTTTTGCCTTTGAGATAAAAAGATATCCAGTAACATTTAGACCACTTCTAGATTTCCACAAGTAAGGTAAGTTACTAAGAACAGAGCCATTTAAAACTCAAGGTTATAGCCTACTAAAATCAGGATACAATTAAACCCTTTTTTTTTTCCTTGTTAGAATTTTTTAAAGACCATGGATACTGTTGGTAATAATAAATATCCATATAACCCTCTCCAATCCATGAATAGGTACACTGACATTTCATTTAGGTCATTAATAGTGTGGTAACTAGTGTCTTTTGATTTTGGTAGCTATTATATTATTAAATATATAAGTTCAATTCTAAAAGTCCTACCAAATTATGCAAAGACATCACGACAACATTCTTTCAACAGGATAATTAATTTTCTTTATGCCTGTTCTTTCAGTTGAAATCCCAGTACTTCACATTCTAAAGCTTTATTGTCTTTCCCCAAAAAAGTTTGTTCAGTAAACTTCAGATAATACTCCACTATTTTCTCAATGAATTTTTGTTTTGTTTACCTTTTTACATTAAGCTATATGAATACTAAATTTTCAGATATCAATGAATCAGGTTACCATATTAGTTTCTTTTATTCTGAATCTGTTTTTCTCCCATTTTATTTATTCTATATGGTTTCATATAGTGAAGCTATTGCAGCTAACATTTTGGATGTTGAGGGGGTTCTCAAACTTACAAAAAATTCTGTTGTTTCTGGAGTTACAATGTATAATAACTGTTCTGGTTTACCATGGTATAATGCATAAGTATATTAATCTGGGAAAATAGATTGTCCAATATAAAATCTACAGACCATAAATCAACCAGAGAGGAAAAAGAGTCAATGCAATTCCCATTGACATAAAAGAAAATCATGGTAGCCTTTTATCAGTGGGTTGCACGGTGAAGATTTCCCTGTAGAAATTTTTTTCATAATCAAAGTTTCTGCCCTGTCTGTTCTCTTCAAATAGTTCCTTAGCATGATCACTGATATAATTTCACTTATAAAACACATTCATGAAAAGCCCTGGCCAGTTTGGTTCAGTGGTTAGAGTATCAGCCTGTGGATCCAAGGGTCTTGGGTTTGATTTCCAGTCAAGGGCATGTATCTGGGTTGCAGGTTTGATCCCTAGCCCCAGATGGGGTTGTGCAGGAGGCAATCAATCAGTGTGTCTCTCTCACATCGATGTCTCTCTCTCTCTCCCTCCCTCCCTCCCTCCCTCCCTCCCTCACTTCCACTCTATCTAAAAATTAAAGAAAAAAATATCATTGGGTGAGGATTAACAACAACAACAACAAACATTCATGGACACAATTTCTATATTCTACTGTTCCCAGATTCATGACTGGCCACAAGTAATAGTCCAAGCCCTGAGAGAGTTGGGCAAATCAAAGTAATAAAGGAGCTATCGACTGTCTTTTTGACAGGGACACAAACTGTAAGTCAAAGAGTCATGTTCCACCTAGATAGTGGAACAGCTGTAGGAGACATATGGAGCTGCTGTGGAAGAGAAGCTGCCTGGTTGGTGGAGTGAGACCCTAATCAAAGTGATTGATGCTGGAAAAGATGCAGAAATTCAGCAGATTCTCTTCTGAGGATAGTCAGTGCAGATCAGTACAAAATGTTCTAATGAATGGGACTGGCTGTAGAACCTGAAATGCCCCTAGAATAAATGGCAAATTTACTTAAATGTTCTAATAGCCACAAATCACTTTCCTCCATTGCTAAATATAAAACACAAAGAAAATAATGATTTTTAGGTGTGTCATATTCATAAATGTATATACAGAACTGCAATTCATAATGTTTTCATCCAAATAGGTGTTTCAACTAGAGCTGTGATATTTCACCGTGTACTTTTCTTTCATACTTTAACATCAATATTTTGGTTATTTTGCATGGACAGATCATTCTTAATAGCCACGTCAAGGAAGATAATAATAAACATAACTTATAAGTCCTAGTCATATATAATAAACCTGATTAACTTCTATGTAATTGTATCAAAGCTTAATAGAGAATAGGGTTTGAGAATTATCAGGTAACAGAAAATGTTGACTTTCAGTGTTTACTTTAAAGATTATTTTTGGCTTCTACTTTCATTACTAGAAGTTTGCTCTGCTGTTACTCTCTAACTCTCTACCTAAATCTAAGTCATTCTAAACTACCCATCTAGCCAGGACTTGTTTAATAAATGTGAATCAGTCATAAAACTAGGCTAAACAAACATGATCTGTTTCAAACTATCGCAATTCACTCCCAAGACTCTGAGGTAGCCACTTCACTAGATTATATGGCTACCCTTGTAGTTCATTAGTATAGATTATCAAAGATATTATATATGTATATACACACACACACACACACACATATATGTATATATATATGTTTGTGTGTATATGTGTGTGTATGTATATGTGTGTATATATATATATATATATATATATATATATATATATATGCCCAGGAGACTGGACTAAACTGCATTAGGTAAAAATAGGCTATAAATCAAAAGAGAAATGGATAAATGTGCTATGTGAATACCATGATGAGATCATCATTTTTATTTTAATCATTGGATGCTGAACAGATCTCAATAATGTGCCATCAATTTACTTAGATATAATAACCAAGAAATAAAATGCGAATCCTTAGGCACTTTAATTGTCCTAATGTGCACACAGCTGCCAGGATGGAAATTACCCCATAAGTATAATTTTTGAAACTTCAATTAACATTTTCAGATCAGTAGGGTAACACTTCTTATACTAATATGGTCATTTATGTAAATAAATCCTACTTGCTTATAAGAGTTAATGTGATAATTTCCTCTTAACATGTAAAAATAAAACTTTCTACTCGTGTGCATGGGATTTTAAAATACTCTCAAAGCCTAAAAATTAATGGATTATTTCTAACCTTCAGAATGATTAAACTGTCATGGCTACTAAGTAATGTTTTCCCATGTGTTATAATAAATAACAGGTTCACAAATGAAGACAAGAAAAATTATTTAGTGGAAGTAATGTGTATTCTATTAACAGGTAATATAAGTAGTTACTCTTCTGTTTATATCAGTGCCCAGCATTACTCAAAGAAATTTAAAATAAACACTTACATTAGAGATTTAAACCTAATTGGCACCAGTATTTTACTGACATGAAGCAGTGTTATGGTTACTGCAAGGTGCAGAAGAATGCATATGACAATGCACAAATACTGATTATTAATATATGTATGAATATGTATGCAAGGTAACTCCCTTTATATCACTCTGCTATTTAAGATTAATTTTAAATTGACACAAATATTTAATATTAATTGTTCTCAGCTATGAGCTTGAAAAATATATAAAAGCAATTGGAGACTGATCAAAATTCCATTTCTAATGAGCTTATATCCATATTGAAGCATTAGTTTCTACAGACCCTACTATAGAACCAAATATACTAAAGACCTTGCTAAATAGCCAAGAATGAGAAAAAATGTACCAACATATTGTCTTCAATAAAAAAATTTAAAAAGTTGAGTTCGAATGTCAATACAAAACATTAAATGATTCCTTGAGATAAAGTTCGTATTTATATAAATAAAATGAACTCCTTGAAATATCTAACTTAATTACTCAAATGATTTTATTCTAATTTGCCCAAGGTAAGATCATTTTATGATTAAATCTATCCTAAAATAGACATGGGGAGTCATATACATGCATGTAAATTAGAACACCAATTTCCAGTAAGTTAAAAAGTCAATCTATTAGCACAATAATTTCTAAGCTATATATTGTGTATATACAAAAATATGCGTCTTTTAATATATGTATTTTGGTAGTCTTGTTATTTTTCTAATTTTAAACACATAGATAATTTTAAGAAGTCATCCTCTTGCAAATTTTAGTTGCTTTGCTAAAAGGTAAAACAAACAAACATTAAAACTATATTTTGCTGCTGAAAACACACTAGGACATATACTTGTTTTCTCACTCACCTAGGCCATGTTTATTTTTCCAATTGAATAAAGTGAATATTTCAGCATAGCACAGTTAATAATATATCATGAAAAAATATATCAATCTAATACCATTAAATGTTTTTGCAAATTTTATTGATAGTACATTTGACAAGGATAATTGAAGCAAGTAATATAATCATAGCTATATTTTCATTTCCAAACTTTGCAGTAAATCCATGATAATGTGAACCATAGTCTTTGATAGAGAAAACATGTTCTGAAAGTTACTGAATTATATGAATAGTATTATAGGCCCTGATCTGTATTATAGTTACTTTATAAATAAAACAAAACAATATATTAAAAACAATAGTGAAATAATTTTTAAAACTCCATTGAAGAGAATGTTCAATAAAAAAGAGATCCTACACATCTATAGAAAAAAACAACAACAACTCAGGAATAGTAAAAGTTCCCTGTAGTTTCTAAAATGTCATGTGGGTTGAAGTAATTGAAATCTTCCCTACTATAGCACAAAATATTTTTATTTAGGGAATATGAATATACATCCAAAGACTAGATATTGAATATGTGTAAATATAATCCATGCTATGTACTACTGAAGGTTGATTTATGTATGTACTTGGCCTGTTCCAATTTAATGTAGTCTATCTTTAAACCATATTCATTTAGTAATTCATTCAACAAGTAATTATTGGTCTTCTATTATGTTCCATCTACTATTCTACATTTTAGTGTTAAGGCAATTTAAATGATCAGATACAGTCCTGCTTTCATGGAGCTTATATTCTAATTTGGGGGGAAGACAGAAAATAAGTATGTTAGGTAGTGGTAAGTGAAGACAAAGTATGACAAGAAAGGTAGACAGTGAAAAGTGTGTTGGAGGCAGTAGCATTTGGTTTGAGGCAATGAAGAAGGTCTCTCAGATAAAGAGATACAGAAAACAGAGGACCATGAAGGAAGTAAGGGAGCAAACCTTGAGGATGGATATCTTGGACAGAAGTGTTTTGGAAAAGGATAACAGTAATTTCAGAAATTCTTAGCAGGAGAGTTACGAAGGGTCCAAACACACTGAAGTGGATGGTGTGGCTGGTGTGGAGGGAGGAAAGAGAAAAAGAAATTATGATGTCATCCAGGTAGAGGGAAAAAGATTTTCTATATATGGCATGAATTTTGGATTCTGATATGAGTGAGCTGGAGAGAGAGACATGATTTAACTTGCATTTTAAGAGAATCACCATGGCTATTTCTGGAGAACAGAACCAAAGTTGCCAAACCTAGACTCAGGCTAGGTAGAAAGTTCTTAACCTAATCCAAGAAAGAGAAGATGGTGGTTTGGACCAAAGTGCTTGGTAACAGAGATGTAAAAAGTGACTGGATTCTATACATATTTTGGAGGTAAAGGTAATAGTATTTGCTGATGGTTTAGACGTGAGAGATGAGGGGAAGAGGAATCAAGAATAACCCCAAGATTTTCACTCTGAGTAACTGAGGGAATGGAATAGCCTTTACTGACTCAGAGCTGACTGTAGAAGAAGCAGGTTTAGCAGTGAGAAACAGGTGTTTCTGTTTGTTTTTGGAGCAGAGAGATAAACGTACTTGATTTGATATAAGCCATCAAAGGCAGAACAAAAGCCTTGTGAAAGATTAATAACAGGAATAGACTCCCATTTAAAACTGGACATGTATTTCCTTCCTCCTAAAACAGAGGGAACACGGGGCAGGTACCTATAGCATCTCATTCATTTATAGGCACAGAATCCCAATATCATTTTATACACATGTAGTGAGAAATTCAAGTAAAGAAATAATGTTTTCCTCAGAAGAGGGGGACAGGGAGGGAGGGAAGAGATAAACCACAAGACTTATATGCATGTATGTATAACCATGGACATAGACAATAATGCTGGGGACGGGGAAGGGGGTTGGGATCAGGAGGAGGGTGTCAATGGGGGAAAAAGGAAAAACATTTGTGACAAAAATAAATTAATTTTAAAAAGTGGGGAATAAAAAGAAATAATCTTTTCCACTGCTTGGCACTGGAAATGGGTTTCATTAAGAGAAACACAAAATATAAACTGCTGGACAAGGTTAAGTATCATACCTATATACATTATTGGCCACAGATGTAGCATCACATGTCTTGAAACGTCTGAATAAAGCCCAGTTGTTGTTCTTTCTAAAGTGTTAAAAATCAGCAGGAAATCTGACTTCTAAATTTTTGAATGATGGCAGAGCTTTCTGATTACAACCAGGTAACTTAACATCAGAGAAACGGAGTTGTACTATAGGAAAGCACCAAAAGCTTGCCAAAGTCAATATCCTAACCAATAAGGACACCTGCTACATGATTCCTAGTCAAAAAGTCTTCTTTCTCCAGTCTGGGCATTTTCTTATGGTTTATAACGTTTACTTTTCAATATTTTAGCTTAAGAATGTCAATAGTCTCAGAAGAGAAAGTGCTCACTTTCTATATCTGACAAATATTTTCCAAGCATTATAACCTTTTGGAAGAAAATTCTGTATAACTACAAAGTATGATGTAGGACGTAGTACTAAGGAAAGCTTCTTGCCCACAGGAGAACATACATAAGATTAGAAACAAGGATATGCCCTTGAGAATATCATACTAAGCGAAATAAGTCAAATAGAAAAAGTTATGAATCATATGGTTTCAATCCTATGTGGGATATGAAACTGAAAGCAACAAGTAAACAAACAAGAAAAACAAAAACTCAAACACAGACAACAGTATGGTGGTTACCAGAGGGAAGGGAGGTGTAGGGGTTGAAAAGGGTTAAAGTGGGTCAAATATATAGTGACGGAAGATGATTTGACTGTGGGTAATGGACGCACAATGCAATACACAGATCATGTAGCATATAAATGTACACTTGAAACCTATTTAAACTTCTTAACCAATGTTGTCCCAATAAATTTAATAAAAGAAAAAAGAAAAAAAAAAAAACAAGGATAGCCAATGTTTAGTTGATAATACCATTTTGGAGTAATTTTTCACGTTTTAAAAAAAGTAAAATAAATACAGCTCACAGCTATTTTATTTGCCCTTAATTCTTACTTCAGGGAAAGACATTCACACTTTCATGTACCTGCTAACCTATGAGACACTTTTCAGTTTGAGAGTGAAGGGTTAGTATTTACCATTACTAGCACAGAAATTCTGGTATTGTTAACTGCCACAGTATGAAATTCTAAAAAAATATGCATAAGCATATGTACAAACACAGTCTATTGAATTAATGTTTTTGGAATTTTCTTCAATTTTATTTATTTATTTTTAAATTTCTACAGCCTATTCCTAGAAATTCTAAAAGTTCATTTGGAAAGTGGCATTTTTTCTTTTTTCATTGATTGCCGAGCTTGCAGCAACTATTAGGGTATCCATCTTTTTCTCCTCGACATGTATTACTTTGCAGAATTTACAGAGTACTCTTTCACACAAATAGGGTACCTTAACAGAGTGCCAACACGCCTCTTTTGAAAAGTGAGATAAAGCGAAGAATCAACAAAATTTATAATTTCATATCTCCTTCAGGTTCAGAGAATTGAGATTGTGCCACTAACGTAACTGACATAGCTGTCTTCCTGAAAAATAATGGCAATACTAATAGCAAATATAGTCCATAAATGTAGTATATCAATATATGGTGGTTACCATTGCTATATTAAGTAAGTTTAGTAATGTTTCACAGATGACTAACATGAAGCCAAGAAATATTAGAATCTAGTAAGTTGTAAGTCAAGATTCAAATGTAAGAATTCTGACTCGATATAACCGGAGTTATGAGTTCAGGGTTTATAACCAGACTTTCTGGGTTATACTCAACTGTTCTCTACCCCAATTACTTCAGCTGCAAAATAGAATCATAATAAATCTTATAGACTGAGAAAAGTGAATTTGTTATTCCTAACCCCACTCTAACTATGAGAAGAACAGCAGGCAGACCTAAATGAAAGGACAATCAACAAAATACCCAACCAGTACTCTTCTAATGTGTCATAGTCACACAAAACAAGGAAAGACTGACATAAAGGAGATATAATAACTAAATGGAATATGATATCCTGGATTGAATTCTGGGGGTGGGGGGGCGCGTTAGTGAATAAACTGTTGAAATCCAAATGAAGTCCCAAGTTCAGTTAATAATAACAAACCAAAGTTAACTTTATGGCTTTCACAAATATATCACAGTTGTGTAAGATGTTAATATTTGGGGAAAGTGGATGATGGGTATATGAGAACTTTCTACTTTATTTTCAACTTTTCTGTAAAGGTAAAAATGAATCCAAAATATAGATGTATATTTCAAGTAAATCCATTAAATTGATTAATATATGTGAGACAGATTAGTGCCAGGCACAGAATGAATGCTAAATAAATATTAGCTCTTAGTAATCAGTACTAGTATGTGCTAGACACTGTACCCATGGCAGAAATTAGGATAAACATGACAGAGAAAAGAGACAAGAAAGTAATTGCAATGGATCACAGGGACAAGCCTGGGAAGTTTGCTGTCCTGCACCTGAAGGACTGAAGGTCAATTATGTATAGAACAGTAAATAGCAGGACCTGGGCTCCTGATCTTCACTGTCCTATTACACTACACCCTTCATACTCTAATGGTCTGCTGAGATGTATAGTCATACTCTCTATCTTCCATTAAATCTTAGTGGTATCGTAAAAAATGTTTGTTTTGTTGCTAGCTAACTGAAAGTCAAATGCTTTAAAACTCTGGACAGTGGAGAAGCTTATGAGGCAAAGTTGTGACTTGTTAGAAGGAAGAGGGGTAAACACTATACTAATGTTGCTGAATCTTTTTAAAGTTTAAGAATATTTAACTTTATGTGTAGATCAAACTGCTTTGAGTTAGCCTGTCATAAGATAGGCCAATGAATGGTATGAAAAGTACCTGAAAAAAGTGTTAAAGCTTTCTGGGATAATGTTACCTTCTGGAAAGCTGTAGCAGCACATGCTTTGAGTGTGTTTGTAAGAAGTTCAGATAGACCTAGCCAGTGTGGCTCAGTGCATTGAGCGTTGTCCCATGGAGTGAGAAGTCCTCCTGGTTCGATTCCCAGTCAGGGCACATGCCCAGGTTGCGGGCTCGATCCCCAGTGGGGGGCACGCAGGAGGCAGCCGATCGATGTTTCTCTCTCACACCGATGTTTCTATCCCTCCCTCTCCCTTCCTCTCTCTCTAAAAAATCAATAAAAACATATTTTTTAAAAAAGGAGCTGAGATAGTGCACAGATATTCACACATTCAGAAATTAGAGTTGCAGTTACAGGTCTTGCAGAACATACAGCTTTCTAGAAGACTATGTGTCATGAACACCCTGCATATGTCCACCCTTCAAAAAAGAAAGTTATGAATGTTTAAAGTATAGAGCACTAAATATGCACTACATAAATACTTCTAAAAATGCCATGTTTCATCTGTTCAAAGACCGAGACCCTTAACCCATTTTATTACCTCTGAAATCAAGATATAGCTTACAATCAACAACATCATTTTTTAATTTGGTTGCTTTTTCTTCCTCTGTGGTTCATAAAATTGTGGTACATTTTGAAATTCATGGCACTTTACACTTGAAAAAAACTGGTACCCAGTTCTTTATGCTTTTCATATGTAAGTTTGTGCTATTGCACTTAGCACTAGTACAGAACCATTCAGGAGAAAATGATTAATGCAAATTATACTTTTGAATGACTTCCACTTTTGTGTTACACATGGATTGGCATCCTTCCCTAAGGATTTTTCTCTCTACCTGAATGTTAATGGATCAGCAAAGTTGGAATTGGCAAGATATTTTGTAGAATATTCGAGAAATACTATAAACACTCTATTTTCTTAACAAATAAGCTACAGGTTAAGTGGGTTGATAGTAAATAAAGTATTTGTATGTTAAAATTGGAATCACATTGAGAAGCATATGTAAAAGCCTGGGAAAGACTCCCTGAGCACCAGGACACTAATATTCTACATCTGATACCTACACTTGGAAAATCTGGGTAATTATCATTGAAATGAATCATTGATGAGAACAAGTTTTGTCATAGGATGCTAACAAATCACGAGGCTAGGAGTTCTAGCACCCTTATGCAAAAAATCCATATGTATTAGTAGGATGGTGATTTTGATTCAAACAATAAAACTTAGCTTGCAAGACCTACATCACTTGGTTCCATGTAATACATTAAATTATATTACCCATTTAATTAATGCCTCAATTCACTTATTTATTCATATAGTGAGATACTAATATGAGACAAGCCCATTAGTATGTGACAGTCATTTGTGCCAGAGGCTGATAACACACATATGCATAAAAATTACATAAATGTAGTGTTCTTAAAGAATAGGGTAGGAGAAGGAGAGAGGAGTGAAAGGGAAAGTTTGATGCATAAATAGTTTCAGTATAAGGGTAGAATATGATAAATATGTTAAGAGATTCAGGTTACATTATGTAAGAGATTAGAGGAGGAAAAATAAAAAAGAATTTCACTTCACTAAATGTTTGAAGCTTTCAGAAAAAGGTTAAATTCATACTGAATAGGTTAAAACACGGTTCCTTCGTAAAATATTATTCAAGGTCAAAGGTAGTGTTAGGTATTCACAATCCACTATTTACACCCTGTCTAGTTTTATTTTCATGTTATTTTTACTTTTTTGGAGAGAGAGGAAGGGAGAGACAGAAACATCGATGTGAAAGAGAAACATCGATCAGCTGCCTCCTGCACGCCCCCTACTGGGGATCAAGCCCGAAATCCGGGCATGTGCCCCTACCAGGAATTGAACCAGTCAAGACTTCTCAGTCCACTGGCCAATGCTCAATCCACTGAGCCACACAGGCTGGTCTACCCTGTCTAGTTTTAAAAGTGCTAGCTGACTTTTGCTTTATCCCTAAATGCCTCCTTCCCATCAGAGACTTTTAGCAACAAATGCCCAAGCTATTTGGAAAATGCCGGTACTAAATGCATCTGTAAGTATCAAGTGGATCATATTAACAGTGTTTCATCCGTGACAGCATTTGACAACATGCTATCTGGATTGTACGACTGCTGTAGATTGTTAGTGTGCATTTTTAGTCGTAAGTACTAGACACACCAGTGAATATCTGAAAACCTGTAAAGTCAATTAATTAGGAGTAGTGGCAGTCTTCTGATACCATGCTGTCATTCTTCAAACAGCTGTGGTTTGGCTTGGAAAAAAAACTTTGCTACAAGGCTTTTTTTGGTTTTGTTGTCCCCTGTCATTCTTCATTAACACATCATGTAGAAAGACAAGTCTTTATATAGAATATCCCACTTGATGGATTAAGAATGCATCTGTGCCCTGGCTGGTTTGGCTCAGCAGTTGGAGCGTTGGCCTGCGAACCAGAGAGCCCCAGGTTCGGTTCCCACTGAGGGCACGTACCTCAGTTGCAGTTTGTCCCCGGCCCTGGTTGGGGTCATGTGGGTGGTGACCACTTGATGTGTCTCTCTCACATCGATGTTTGTCTCTCTCTCTCCTCCTCCCTTTCTTCCTCCTGCTCTATCTAAAGATAAATGCAAAAATGTCCTCAGGTGAGGTTTAAAAGAAAAGAAAAAAATGTATGTAAAATAAAATATATCCTGAAAAATATACAACCAGTTTTTATTTTCTATTCAAAGGTATTAGCAGCCAAGCAAGGACTATAAGAACTCAGGCCAAGAGGATGGTGGAGATTGCACCACGGCTACCGTCAGGGAATAGGGCTTCAATCCCAGAGTCTACCACACAAAAGTTGCATCTGCTTAAATACACTCCCTAATATCTCTTAACTTCAGTGGGCTTTGTAAACTGTAAAGTTATAGGTACTTTCCTAATTTATTTCTAAATGGCAACAATTAGCAAGACAGGATGATGACTGTAATCACTTTACCCATTCAAGCCTGTTCAGACCCTGAATGAATGTGGGTCTTCACTCTGCCACCAGCAAGCACTCCTCCATTTTAGGGCAATCAAAATCAATGATGCTATAATTGCCATGCTCTGAAGATGGTGGTGAGACAGAGCTCTAATGACCCCACTTCTATATGTGACAGTGCTGAAAAAGGCTGAGGCGAGGCCAATCACTAGTTCTGGAACCGGAGGTAGGGACAGGGTGGCTAGCTAATTCAGCTCTCTGCCATCATAGCGCACACATTCAAATCTCAGTTCTGTTGTTATGTGATTCTGGGTGAGTTATTTGGCTTTTTACAGAGTTGGTTTGGTCATCAAAAAATGGGGTGATTTACTGGATTCTTGTTAGGAGAATTAAGTGACAATATGCTTGGTCTGGCATGTTATGAGCACTTAGTAAGCACATGCCGCTGCTGCTCTCTACTACACTTCACATCTTGTTCCACAAATACATCACTTCAAAGACAAGACAGCAAATCAAATGACATGCCACTTGGGAACAAATTTTTTAAATGACCAGAGGAGTAATTGGATTTTAGGAACATGATAGATTAGTAATAAGTGGCATCCTGAAAGCCAAACTTTAAAAAAAAAAAAAAAAAGTAAAATTCAGCTGGCCTATAGTTTTTAAATGTGTTTTCATATGATATGTGCATTTAAAGGGAAAATAAACTTAATAAAGATCAATATTTTTACTTGACACCTGGACATTTTACTAACAAAACAACTAGTATTAGTTTGTATTACTGTTTTCATTTACCCATCCAGTTACCATATTTTGAGAGCCTACAGTGAATTAAAAATTATAGTGAATTTTGTACTGGGTGGCAGGCCCAGAGATCACAGCGGTTGAAGTATTGAAGTTAAAACAAAGCTTTAGATTCTATTTTTTATTGATAGCTCCTGTATGAGGCTTCGGCAAAGGCTCTGAATGTGGCCTGTCCCGTTGCAATGTGAACCATGTGAGACTGGGAGCCAAATGAGGTGCCTTGAACCACTCAAATTCCCCTGCCCAAGTTTTATCTACCATCTTTCAGTTCTTAACATTGAATAATAGTTTCTGCCTCTTCTATTGAGCTGCCTCTAGAGGGCAAAATAGTCCCAATCTATCAAATACCTAAGTATTTTATTCATCACATACAAACATCTGTACACATAGTTGGCTGCAAATTGGAAAACCACCATGTGTCAAATACAGTAAAGACATTCTTGTCAGTCATGAGAAAAAATAATAAGTGTCCCAGCTAACTGTATGAAAAGCAATAGAGAGTAAGAGATTTTCTGTTGATATTAGTTCAATGTCACTGCTAACCCTCCACTGTGAATATCATCAACTTTCTAGACATTTTTGTTTATATTGCCCAATTTAAAAAGATCTATTATGTGTGAATAATCCCAAGTACCATCTACCTAATGCTCTCATATTCATTATGAAAATTAATAAGACAATACTGGGCAGCATTTTCCATTATTTGAAGAAATAAAATCTGCAATTACAAAAAAATGTTATTAATTTGCATACTCCATTGTTTCACTGAAAGATGCCCTGTTATTGGCTACATATTAATCTTGAGAGTTAAAAGAAAGCAATGAATTTTTTCTTTTTTTCAACTTGAAATAGGAAAAATGATAATTAATATCTTTTAAATGGCTACCGTAACAAAACTTCTAACAAAACTTGTAAAAAAATAAGAAAGTTCTTTCGTCCCTGGCCGGTTTGGCTCAGCAGTCAGAGTGTTGGCCCAGGGACTAAAAGATTGCAGGTTCAATTCCTGGTCAAGGGTACATACCTGGGTTGTAGGTTCCATCCGGGCCCCAGTTGGGGTCTTATGGGAGGCAACCAATCAACATGTCTCTCTCACATTGTCACATTGATGTGTTTCTCTCTCTCTTGCTCTCATTCCCTCTCTCCATTCTACTCTTTCTAAAAGTCATTGGAAAAATATCCTAGTGTGAGGATTAACAAAAAGAAAAAGTTCTTTCAAAGTTTCATCTGGTCGTTATTTTAATAAAAAAGATACTTTATCTAATTCAACTTATGCAACTTTCTTAACAGTGTTACACTGCTGTAACCCAGGAGATTTCAGCAGACATATTCCAAACTTTAGAAAGATAACACTTAAAACATGATACCCTCTGAGCTCCCTTGAGATGAGCATCCAGCTTGACAATTTATAAGATATTTGGATTTTTTTCCTCCACTCACCCTGTCACACACAAAAAAAGAAAGCCTAAAATTAAATTAATAAAAGCCCTATTAAGCCAAAAACCTAGCACTTTGAAAGACTAGGGTTTAAGATTCCATTGGGTATCTTTACAATCATTTTCAATTAGCTATTTTTTTCTTTTAACAAATTTCAGGAGGGTTCAGATTCATAGATTAGCCAGGATAATGAAGGCCATTTGTGTTCTGGTAGCTATGTTTTTTTTTTGAGGTAAAGGAGAATGTTTGTGGTGAATCTTTGAATTATGCCTAAATAAAAAGATGTCATGTAAAGGAAAATATTTTAAAAGTAGTGGTGAAGTACCAGGCTTTTCTAATTACAATGACTTTATATTATAATTTGATATCTGGTACTGTGATCCTCCCTACTTTCTCAAGATTGCTGTGGCTATTAGGGGTCTTTTTGGCATATACATCAACGGAACAGATCAGAGAACCTCAAAATTAACACAAACCATTACACTCAATATTTGACAAAGGAGACGAAAACATACAATGGAGTAAAAACAGTCTCTTCAATAAATGGTGCTGGGAAAATTGGACAAGTATATGCAGAAAAAATAAAACTAGACCAACAACTTACACCATACACAAGAATAAACTCTAAATGGATAAAATACCTAAATATAAGTCATGAAACCATAAATATCCTAGAAGAAACAATAGACAGCAAAATCTCAGATATCTCCCACAGCAGAATTTTCACTGATACATCATCTAGGGTAAGAGAAACAAAGGAAAAAAGAAACAAATGGGAGTACATCAAACAAAAAAGCTTCTGCATAGCAAAAGAAACCATCAACAAAATGAAAAGGGAACCCACTGTATGGGAGAGCATATTTGCCAATGATACATCAGATAAGGGGTTAATTTCCAATACATATAGAGTGCTCATACAACTCCACAAAAGGAAGACAAAGAACTCAATTAAAAATGGGCAGAGGGTATAAATAGATACTTCTCCAAACAGGACATACAAATGGCTAAGCAACGTATGAAAAAATGTTCAACATAACTAATCATTAGAAAGATGCAAATTAAAACAACAATGAGGTATCACCTCACACCTGCCAGAATGGCTGCCATCAACAAACCCTCAAACAAGTGCTGGCAAGGGTGTGGAGAAAAGGGGACTCTAGTACACTGCTGGTGGGAATGCAGACTGGTGCAGCCACTATGGAAAACAAGATGGTGCTTCCTCAAAAAATTAAAAATGGAACTGCCCTTTGACCCAGTGATTCCACTTTAGGAATATATCCTAAGAAGCCTGAAAACACCAATCAGAAAGAATATATGCACTCCTATGTTTATAGCAGTGCTATTTACAGTCGCTAAGATTTGGAAATAGCCCAAGTGTCCATCAGTAGATGAATGGATAAAAAAAAGCTGTGGTACATTTACACAATGGAATACTATGCAGCTGTAAGAAAGATCTCTTACCCTTTGAGACAACATAGAGGGACCTGGAGAGTATTATGCTGAGGAAAATAGGCCAGTCAGAGAAAGACAAGTACCATATGATCTCACTTATTTATGACACATCATGAACAAAATAAGCTGTCAACCAAAATAGATACAGAGTCATGGAAGTAGGGAACAGACTGACAAACCTCAGAGGGATGGGGCATGGAAAGAGATAAACCAAAGAACTTATATGCATATATGCACAACCAATGGACACAGACAATAGGTTGGGGAAAGCAGGAGGGGGGTGGGAGCGGGAAGGAGGGGGTCAATGAGGAAAAAAGAGGGACATCTGTAATACTTTCAACAATAATAATAAAAAAAAAAAAACACAGAAAGCAGTTGTTTCAGCTTATTGCCTTTAGATATCCTACAGATCAGAAAACTGAATGTCAGTGTTTCCACGAACTGCTTGAGACAACATTCTTAAACTCTATCTGAAACATAATTTCATCATAAAAGTATGATCTTGGTTGCACTTAGTAGGTGTTCAATAAAGGTTTGTGGAAGAAAGGAAGAACTGATACACTGTGTCTGTGTGTGTGTAGGGGGGGCGGGGGGTAATTAGAATTCCATCACTGCTATCCCAGTGTAGTTTATATTCTCCTGCTCATTATCTAATCTATACTGTTTAATTCTTCTTCTTTTTCTAGAAATGTTAATGAAGACAAAAGTGACAGTGAATCTAGGAAGTACTTTCAAACTATGAATATTATTATCTTTTAACTGGATAAATTTCTGTTCAGTTGCTTGTGTAAATTGAGACAAGCTAGACTATAAGCTCCTTGGGGGCAGGGTGTCTTTCTCAGGTCTTTAACACTGTGTCTGTGTGTACAGCACTGCCTAGTATAAGTAGAGCCCAGAAAATATTGATAAATAAAGGTGGAATCTACCCGCAAGTGAAGAATAACAGATAGTGGCAATGAAGATGAGAGTAAATTCTCCCCAGTGGATATTTCTCATGGGATCTTGGAGAAAGCAGATTAGGATTTGAGAAAGGTTTATAACTTTCTTTGCATTTTATGTTTTTCATAAGTAAAAAAGAGAATTTTTCCTCAATACCCAAGGGTGCAGACATTCAATGGGCTGCATAAAAACAAACACAGTGACAACAGTCACTAAAATATTTATTCTTTTTGAGGAAACATGGGAACACAGATAACTCTAAGATGGATTCATACACTCAGTTAGAATTCAGTCCAAAAATCACACTTCAGTAAAAGAGGAAAATTCCTATTACATTAGAAATGCTGCACCAGACAGATGAGATACTGAAAGGAAAACAGAACACCCTCATTAGGTCTACTATGTTTGTACATTCATACTAACCAATCATCTATAACTTCTACAATTCTCAGATAATACTGAAACAAGTCATTGGCATTTAGTGATATGAGCCTGGAGGGGAGACTATTTGCAGGTGGTTTGCTCCATTTGGAGATAAGCTGATCTGACACCATTAATGGTCTAGTGTAAATACATTTCACACTTCATCTCTCCATTTAAACTGATCAAATGTTTTATATTTATATTTTATTTTCCTGTCTTTTCCTTTTTAGGGAATTAATTATTGGATGCTAGCAAATGTTATAAATGAAAACCAATATCAGACAATGCAGACCTAAACTTTGAATGCCAAGACACAGCTGTTGAAAATTTGTGGATTCCTGTTGCTTAAACCCTGGTTACACAGTGTGACCTGGGAGCAGCAGTAGTATCACCAAGAAGCTCAAATGCACAATTTCAGGACCTACCTTGACCTACTGAATCACCATATACATTTATTTATTTATTTTAATCTTTTTCAATAATCAATAATTTTAGAGAGAGACAGAAACATCGATGAGAGAGAACATCGATTGACCGCCTCCTGCAAGCCCCCCACTGGGGACTTGGCCCACAGCCTGGGCATGTGCCCTGACCGGGATTTCAACCAGTGACCTCTTGGTGCATGGGTTGATGCTCAACCACTGAGCCACACCGGCCGGGCAAGAATAAAGTTTTTGCAAAAAAGGACTTAGAATCTCAATATGAAAGTATTTAAGGAAAAGGTCTTGGCCCTACATAAAAATGATTAATACATGTACTTTATTTTATTAAGCGGTGTTCATTTCACATGCATAATCTATTTCTATGATTTCATGCTTTACCCTAACAGCCATCAGACTTGATTATGTCAGATAAGTCAATACTTCTTTAGAAAATGCCTTATCAAAATATTTTCAAACTTCGTCCACCTCTACTCACTGGTACCAATCAATGGCCTTCATTTCAGAAGCTCAATGTGTTGACAGAGACTATTACAATGAGAATATCCTGGGTCATGGTATTGTGTTGAAGAATAAAACAATGTTAAGAACTACTAATTTAAAGACAAATACATGCTTATTTCATTCATATATATATATATAATTGTTGAAAGTATTATAGATGTCCCTCCTTTTTATTTTACTTATTTTATTTTTATTTATTTATTTATTATTTTAAAGAGAGAGAAAGGGAGAGGGAAAGAGAGACAGAAACATTGATGAGAGAGAAGATTGATCAGCCACCTCCTGCATGCCCCGCACTGGGGATCGGGCCCACAACCTGGGCATTTGAACCCCATCGTGCCCTGACCGAGAATTGAACTGGCAACCTCTTGGTACATTGGTTGACGCTCAACCACTGAGCCACACAGACTGGGCAGTTCCTTTTTATTTTTAATATTGCATTGCCATTTGTAGTAAATTTAAATGGCTATATATATAATTTATAATTTACTTATGATATATATTGAAGATATGTTTTCTAGATGCAAATGTTTACCTATATTTATGAGGGAAGACCTAGCAAATTATAAAAACCTGCAAATAGTAAATATAAAAACAAAAAGCTTTTAATCTAGATTTGTTTTATGATGCCCACAAATGTAGAGCTCTAGATTAAAATGTTACTTTCCATAAATTGTCAGAAGAATCTCTCACCTGCATTTCTTCGACATGTGTGTACTTGACAGGCCATGAAGTTTCCAAGTATCTGAAACATTGCCCCTCTGAGAAAAAAAGGCACCACGTGAAAATTTTTGTGCAGAGCATCTCTGCTTGGATCTTGTTTAATATGAACAGACAGAAGCTATCCTAGGGGCTGTCCACCATTGACTGAACCTGAGCACAAACCAGAGGGAAGTCAGTGCACTATGAGGCCGATTGCCTATCTAAGATACCTTGATATGAAACCTTGTTTATCAGAGGTGTTAAATACTGGATCATAGAAAACTGATTCAATCATGTCTTCTCAATGGAAAAGTGTTGGAGATAGATGAACAATGAGAACAAGGGCCACTTAATTTCATGTTATGTCCCAATAAGACAGAGCTATAATGTCTATTTCTCCCTGACAGTTGATGTATTTTCCTGTTTTAGAAATATTATGTCTTTTTTCCCCACAGTTCTCAAGGTAAACCAATCTTAATTTGTACACTCCTCTTACATTTAGCTGATGTGCTATATTATTTATAATAAAGTAAACATTACCCTTCATTTTGAACATATTTAAAAAACACAGTAACCACTTTGCAGATTATAGAAAATGTGATTTCATTCAAATGTGAATTGATTCTCAAACTAGAGAAAAGGATATTTTATACATTTATTTTATATGATTATATGTCCAATACAGTGACACTCACATAAAAGAAACTCATATGAAATTACAAACAAGTTAATCATCAGGAAAAAACTTTTGTGCTGTCTAGGGGCTCACCTTTCTCACATCAAATTTTGCAAGTGGCAATAATCAAAATATATTAATATGAAAGACACTGAAATAAATCCAGACATTACTTATTAACCACATGTACAATGGCGAGTAAGGAAGTAAGACCAATGAACTGCTTTTTAAATTAAATAGTCAAACATAAAACCTCTTTTAGATGGCACAAAATTGCTTTACCTGGTAATATTCATATGTATTCACACTAAAGCATTGAATCTAAGCCAGTACTATAAAGCTGAAGTAGAACAGAATTCTAGTTCCAAAGCCATTCAGCATGAAACCTTCAAGGGAGTGTCCTCAATAAATATTAGTTAGATAAATTAGTAGCAACAACTATTATCACATAATGTACAGCTGTTCATTTTTTTAATTTGCCTTTATTGTTTAATTTGTCTTTATTATTACAGATGTTGTTGCTTTTCACCCCATTAACACCCTCCTCCCTGCTCCCATCACTCCCCTTCAACGCACTTTTATCTGTGTCCATCAGTTATCATATACATATAAAGTCTTCAGTTTATCTCTCCCTGCCCTCCCACTCCCCTTCCCTCAGGGGTTTGTCAGTCTATTCTCTACTTCCATGTCCCTGGATCTATTTTGTTCATCAGCTTATTCTGTTCATTTTATTCCACAAACAAGTAAGATTATGTGGTACTTTCTCTGACTGGTTTATTTTGCATAGCATAATACTCTCCAGGTCCTTCCATTTTGTCTCAAAGGATAAGAGATCTTTCTTTCTTACAGCTGCATAGTATTCCATTGTGTATATGTACCACAGCTTTGTTATCCACTCATCTACTGAAGGATACTTGGGCTGTTTCCAGATCTTTGCTATTGTGAATAGCACTGCTATGAACATAGGGTTGCATATATTCTTTCTGATTGGTGTTTTCAGGCTTCTTAGGATATATTCCTAGAAGTAGGATCACTGGGTCAAATGGCAATTCTATTTTTAATTTTTTGAGGAAGCTCCATACTGTTTTCCATAGTGGCTGCACCAGTCTGCATTCCCACTAGCAGGGTACTAGAGTCCCCTTTTCTGCGGACCCTCACCAGCACTTGTTGTGTGATGATTTGTTGATGGCTGCCATGCTGGCAGGTGTGAAGTGATACTTCACAGTTGTTTTAATTTGCATCTCTCAAATGATTAGTGATGTTAAAATTTTTTTCATACATCTTTTGGTCATTTTTATGTCCTCTTTGGAGAAGTATCTATTCAGGTCCTCTGTCCTGATGTACAGTTTTTTTCCATAGTGCATATTTTATAAGGTCTTGTAGTAGCAGTTTCCAAATTTTATTATTCCATATAACAAAAGTTTCTGAATAGACATCAATAGATATAATGTGCAAAAAGGTTTATTTGTTCAAATGCTTGTAGGACATGCTGGATGCTATGGACATCTCTTGGAGCAGCTGAATGCAGATTTTAATAGTTTTTATTGATTTTTAGAGAGGAGGAGAGACAGGGAGACCGAGAGAGAAAAAAAGAAATATCCATGTGAGAGTGCAACATTGATCTGCCGCCTCCTGCATGGCTCCCACTGGGGATTGATCCTGCAACCCAGGCATGTGCCCTTGCCTGAGAATCAAATCAGCACAAGATGACAGTCAACAAACTGAGCCACACTGGCCAGGGCCGAATACACATTTTTTTTTTTTTAAAGTTCTGAAAAGTCCAGCAGGCATTTATTAAATTTATCTGTATTGATTCTAGTTTCTCCCAAAGTTGTTTCTCCATAGAACTGTTTACCAAAGAATGCATACTAATATTGCATAGAAAATTGACATTCTATGACAGTTTAGTCCACTACCATACAGACATTTCTTTTTAATCAAATGCTGTTGAAATAAGTAAAAGCATTAACTTTTTGCAAGTAAGAAAAGTAAGAGAATCATTAGTTCCCGATGCTTACCCAAAGATCAAAAAAAAAAAAAAAAAAAGCATATGATTTCACTCATATATGGAATTTAATGAACAAACTGAACTACAAAACAAAACACAGAGAGATTCATAGAGAGCTGTTGGCAGCTGGTGGTGGGGTGAGTGTGGAGGTGGAGGAACTGAGCAAAAAAGAAAAAAAAAAGAAGAGAACTCATGGATATGGACAACCGTGTTGATTGCAGGGTGTGGGGAGGTGGATGGGGGGAGGTGGAAGAGAACATAGAGAGGGAAAATGGTGATGGATAAATAAATAAAGTTTAAAAAAATAAGTAATTACTATGTTTCTACCGATATGGACTACAAAATATACTATCCTAGATTTTAATTAAAAGGACTTTCCAAAAGTGACAATTTTTTCTAGTGGTAATTAAGAAAATCTAGAAGTAGAAACAAATTGTTTTACGTAACTCATGTTCAAATACAAAATAATTATAAGATTTTGCTTTCTGTCTGTGTACTGGTGACTGGAAATGGTTTCAAATCTCTCATTTGCACATGAAATTATTGGCTGATGATTCTTAAACATTTTAAATTATCTCAAAAAATGGTGTTTTGTCCTCTTTCTCAATTTCTGTAGGTTCCTTTTTAAATTTGCAAGCAGGAAAAGTATAGACCATTAGTAATTATTCTTGTGTTAGTGTATACTGTGTAAAAACAGGAGAGGAAAAACAGTATGAATTCTTTAGTTAAACATATTTTTTTTTTCAAATGTAACTGGACAAGAGTATGTCTTTTGACTAAATTGTGATCATCTTTCACAGGCACTTAGATGCCAAAGATAAAGCGTTGACAGCTTCTGTCTCAAGTCTTCTTGTAGCTAATAAGAGAGTTGATGCCAACTTGGCAGCATCAATGCCCTGTTGAATAGGTGAGAAAAATCCCTGAGTCTGGGTAAGAAATTTAGCCTGGAGGCTGGGGTTAATTCTATAGAAAGCAATCACAGGCAGAATAAGGAGATGCATTTTGAATTGCTACAAGAAAACCTATCATTAAAATATGATAGGTATATTACAATAAAGATTACAATTTCCATCATGGAGTGTTGGCAATTTTGGATTTAATATTAGTAGTTCAAATATTTAAGAACAACCTTTAAAGGTTCTGATATCATTAAACCCATTTGTCCTTCTCCAGTATGGCTTTCTTCCTTTATGGTTCTATTGTTAAAAGCATTTTCCATCCTAATTTTATATGAATATTCAATTAAAGTGTTCTCCAGTACTTTTTTAGTTTTAATTTTATATTTACATATTCACTATACCTGAAGTTAACTTTAGTGTATGCTATACAGAAGGGATCCAACTTTTTTCTTTCGAAATGGTAGTGTGTGTTCAAATGCCATTTGAAAAATAAATTATATGATTATTTGAAATAAAGTTTTTATAAAAAGCTACATTTGTATTTAAATTTTTGCAGTTTGTGTACTCATTATTATCCTTGGTAGATGTGTCTGATATATTTGCCTATTCCTATAACAATGCCTTAAAAACATATTGTAGCTTTCCCTGGTCAGTGTGCCTCAGGTTGAGTATCGACCCATGTACCAAGAGGTCACCGGTTCAATTCTTGGTCAGGGCACATGCCCAGGTTGTGGGCCCGATCCCCAGTGGGGGGCATGCAGGAGGCAGCCAATCGATGTTCTTTCTCATTGATGTTTCTATCTCTCTCCCTCTTCCTTCCTCTCTCTCTAAAACCAATAAACAATGCACCCCATCCCAGCATTGTTGTCTATGTTCATTGGTTACACTTATATGCATAAGTTTCATATGTTCATATTATAGCTTTAACATGTATTTTAATATTGGAATATGAAATTGATCATTTCATTCCTTAAAAAAATCGAACACTTTGCAAGGATTTACTCTAGATATATTTTTTACTTCATCATGGGAATTGGAATCACTGGTGAAAAAGTTATTCTAATAAAAACTGGACTTTGATAATTTTAACAGCAAACCTTTAGACAGTTTCCAGTAACAAAAGATTCCAAAGCCAATGAAATTATTGCAAAGCAGTAAAAAGATGAACTCCCAACTTATATTGTGAAAATTGTATAAATGTTATACTAAAAGCTGACACATTTTAACAATCCATAGTCACATCTTTGAAATCTCAAACCAAATTCTACCTACCTCCTCTGTGAAAATCGGACCCCATCTCTGGCTGAAATTTATATCTTTTCTCCTCTGTATTCTGATAATTATTTGTTTGCAAATCTGCACTAGCATTTAATATATTATTTTATTATGAAAAATTTATTGTATGAATTTATTCATGTACTGTTTAAATGGCAAGATCCTTCAGGTTAGAGCTCATGTAATATTTGTATTTATGTTCCCTACCACAACACAGGCACAATATCATGTATTTAGTAAGTAATCAGTATATATTTGATAAATTAATTAAAATTAGTAACTTTAGGGAATATAAGGAAGTACATATTTCTCTCTTTAATTTATTTTGTATTTACTTAATTTATTATTATTATTTATTTTATCCTCACCCGAGGACATTTTTTCATTTTTTGTTCAGATAGAGAAGGAGGGAGAAAGAGGAAGAGAGAGAAAGAGAAACACCAACTTGACAGGGACACACTGAGTGGCTGCGACCCACACGACAAACCAGGGCTGGAGACAAACTGCCACCGAGGTACGTGCCCTTAGCGGGAACCGAACCCATGTCTCTCTGGACAGCAGGCTGATGCTCTAACCAGGGCTATTTACTTAATTCATTTTTGTTACAGATGTTTCTCCTTTTCCACCCCTAGACACCCTCCTCCCTATCTCGCACTCCATCCCAGCATTGTTGTCTATGTTCATTGGTTACACTTATATACATAAGTTCTTTGGTTTATCTCTTCCCTCCCTTCCACCCCCTCCTTTAAGGTTTGTCAGTTTGAACCCTACTTCTATGCCTCTGGGTCTATTTTGTTCATCTTTAATTTAATTATAGCTATTATTTTCATATGTTCAGAATGTTCCACATAATATGCTAAGCAACTTCCACTTTATTCTCACAAAGCCTGATGAAATAGGTATTATTAGCCTCATTTGTCACACGTTGTACTAAGCACCTTTCATTTCACTCTATTTTATTTTCATGAAATTCTGTGAACTAGGTATTAGTGGCCACATTTTCCAGTTAACCAAGGGAGTGTCCCTCGCTTGAAAGTGGCAGACTGAAGGTTCAAATCCAATTCAGTTTGACTTTAAGCCTGTGTGTGTGTGCACGCGCACATGCACGTGTGCACAGAAAATAGAAGAGATAGATATTAAATCTTACCAATACAGCAATGTAATGAAAGTTGCAGAAGAAGTATCTACAATACAATATGTACAAGCACCTGCTATTGTGAATCTAAAGAGCAACAGAGAAAGAAAAGGTCAGGGTACACTTTTTTAGATTTTCTAGCAAAGGGCACTAAACTAGGAAATTAAGAGAACAATGGTTCAGTGTGTTTAAGAAACACTTGGTTAAAACAGATTAATTTTATGCAATGTGAATCATATCACAGGAAAGCTATTAAAATAATTTCTTGGGGAGCTTTATAACATACAGATCTGTATGCTCTACCTCAGGAGATTCTGCTTAGGTAGATCTGGAGAGGAACATAAGAATCTACATTTGTAGATATCACTTCTAGGTAATTCAGATGCAGGAGTTTAAACTACTTCCATTTTGAGAATTACTGCCATAAAGGGTTAAGACTGTAGAGACATTATATTTAGTTTTTCAGGTCTCATGCTCCACACCTCCAGTCGTGCCATTTGTATTATTTGCTATAGGAACGCCACCCTATGAAGCGGTGCAGTGCACAACCTGTACAGATGGGAACACCATTCCTATAAAAGTACATGTTATGATGGAAGGAGGACTAACATTTCCACAGTACTTGCAATCTGCCAGTTACTGTGCTAGTTTTGACAGATAGATAATGGGCGATAGAAAGATAGATAGAAAACTTAGGTAAATTATATAATCAATTTTATCAACATCATTTCAAGTTAGGTATTATCGCCTCTGTTATACATATAAAGAAACTTATATTCAAAGAAGTTTAATAACATTCCCCAGATTTCACAACTACAAATAATTTCTTCATTCATTCGATTTATAAACAGCAATTAATATTTACTATATACCTGGCACCAAGGGGACAAAAACCAAATAATTGAAAAAATGTTTATTAAAAGAACAATATCACCAGTAGACGTCCAGCCTGGTGCTGTATATAGCAATGTGTATTCTATATGGAATATAGGCTGAATAAGTCACCTGTGGTCAGGCAGTACTTTATGTTGATATGACAACCAGGAACATGATAAAAGGATCCATATGAATGTATCACAGTATGCTATCACCATAAATATCATCTTCTTGCAGCAATGACTAAGATAGTTGTCAAATAGCATTTCAATTTTTTAAACCCACAAGTTTTCACTGAGCAAACATTGTGTGTCAAACCCTTGATAAGGGTAAAAGGAAAGAGCTTTGTACTTTTGAGGAAACCTCAAAGGATTGCACTCGTAAATTAGGACAGCCTTATAAACGGTTTGATAAAAATCACAAGGCCAATAAAATGTTCGTTTTCACAAAAAGCCTAAGTGATCCACAGTGGCCACTCTTCTCCATCTTTCTAAGAGAAGATCTTGCCATCCCTTCCACTCGTTCTTTATGTCATTAAGTAAACACAATACCCACCCCCCAAAAAAAAGAATATTCTAAAGGCACACATTGCCATGGGCTTATTATAGTAGCTTTTAAGAACACTTAAATTTTTCTTGATTTGTAATAGAATTGGCAATGATTGTGCTGAACAACTTCTCTGAAATGGTTAGTAAAATCAGAAAGGGAAATAAGTAATTTAATTCTTAAACCAATGGACACTGTCATAAAAAACAAGGAAGTATATGTTTTACCTTCATAAGCTTTACAGTGTTTTCCTGTTGTCATAAAGGATATGCTAGTACCCTCATTATAGGCAAACCATTAATAATTAGAAGATTAAATTTTTTAATTGAATTTAGAGAGAGAGGAATGGAGAGGAAGAGAGAGAGATGGAAACATTGATGAGAGAGAACACAGATTAGCCACCTCCTACATGCCCACCACTGAGAATCTGGCCCACAACCTGGGCATACATCCTGACTATGCCCATGTCATCAAACTGGTGACCTCTTGGTGCATGGGTTGATGCTCAACCACTGAGCCACACAAGCCAGGCAATAAGCAGGAGATTAAAAAGTACATGTTAATATTCTATGAGCTAAAAGAATAGTATCAGGAAGTATTATTCATACAAAACCAAAAGAAAATAATTATCAGCTTTAAATTTGAAAAGCTAGCATTTACCAAAAAAGTTATACAAGATGATAAAAAGAGAAAAAATATGATGGTGCAATAAAGAAAGAATTTAAGACACTGTCAACCAGAAACACTAGAGTCTCAGTTTCAACCTCATCAATACTTTGATATATCATTCAACTTGTCTTTGTTCTCACAAATTTTGATTTTCTTCTTACCACTTGGGAAGCACATTTTTGGTCTTTAAATAGGAGTATTTCACGTCTTAATGAAATTATTATTGCATTCAATTGGGTCCCTTTCTCAAAGGTGTTTATCGCCAAACCACCACAAGTGACATTTTTATTCAACCCACCTAGTAGGAGTCTTGAAATTGAAAATCAGAATATCGGTGTTCTATCTGACCTTTTGCCCAGTTCTTCTCTCTCTCTCTCTCTCTCTCTCTCTCTCTCTCTCTCTCTCTCTATATATATATATATATATATATATATATATATATATATCAAAGGCAATAATACAAAATGTTTCAATACTTTATTATGGAAAAAGTCAGACATATAAAAATAGAGAAAGGAATAAAATAAATGCCCATGTACCTATTACACAGCTATAAAAATAATATATAGACAATCTTGTTTCCCCTCTATTCCCATTCACCTACCCCCATATTATTTTTATACAAATTCCTATACACATCTTTCATCCAAAAACCATTTCTGTTTATATTTCCAAAAACTAAGGGGATCATTTTTAAACATTACCATTATGTCACTTACAAAAAAGTTTTGAATATAATGATATATCCATATATGATCAAAGTACTCTGAAAAAATACAACATATTTGGTTAAATGTATAACCTGTAATAATTATACTTATATGAATAAAATTATAATTTTGTATAAGCTTTGAAAAACAAGTCTTGCTAGAGATTAATGGCTTTTAGAATTTGATACAGAAAAAAATTTTAGCATGTCTTCTAAAAATCAAAGATTTCAGCAGTCAAACTATCATTTATTCAATATATTTAATTTAAAATTAAAATACTATAGCTATTAATAACATTAGATCCTTGGGGTTTAGTAATTTATTATTTTTTATTACAGATGTCCATCCTTTTTCCCCCTCGACACCCTCCTCCCTGCCCCCCCCCCCCCATGTTCACCATTCTTTGGCAGGCTAGAAGAAGAAGCCACACAGAAGAACATGGTCCTAAAGAAGATCCATGAGCTGAAATCTCACATTGGTTTTAAACAAAAGGGTGAGAGAGGATAAAACATGAATCAAGATCCTACCCCCTGGTATAGCAGGTGTGTATGAGAGAGAAAGAAGTTAGCAGACAAGAAGAAATTATTTTGATCTGGAAATAAATATTAAAAACAAATACAATTTCTCTTTTATGTATTCTTTCTTACTATAACTGGAGTAAATCCTGTGAATGCAATAATAAACAAAACATCTCAATGAACTAAAAAAATATACTGGGGGAAAAAAATTAGTCAAGAAACTAAGGTCCCAATGCAATAACAGAGACTTCTATGTCTTCATTTACTCACTTCTTACCTTTCCTTCCCTTGGAAAAAGTGAAAATTAAAAATTAGTTTATAAATTTCCCAGTGATTTTCTAGTAAGTTTGGGCTTAACTTCAATAGACATTTATCACCTTTATGAGAGCAAGTGCTATGCTCTGGTTACTTATTAAGTCTCAACATTTCTACATGTAAGATAGATACGAGTAATTTGTCATTTCCCTTTCACAAGGATTTTGGAAAGTTCACATACAATAATCATCTCTGTAAGGAGATATGCAAACACAGCATGTTACTATTATTCCATGACTTAGAATAACATGTCAACAATGTTACTTGGAAAGTGATGTGATTGAGTATCTTTTAATGTTTATCTTTATTCATAGGTGCTATGGTGTCATGAAAACTAGACTAAAGTAGAAGTGTATTTTTTATTATCAAAGCACCTACAAAATTTCATTTTATTTTAGTGTTGATTTATTCTATTGTGGCCTGATTTCATGGGTGATGCATGGTGGTGCTATTAATTGTAGAGCATTTTGAATTTAAGTCTCTATTCTTTCAATTCATTCTTCCAGAAATTATTAGCTTCCTGGTCTGGCAACACACATCATAAAGTAAGTTAAGGTTCTTGCTGTACGTGTTTACAGTCTAGTGGCAATGACAAACATCATCTACTATCATGGAATATGTTGTGAGCTACGATGTATGGTTGAAGAACATGTTACGGGCTGGTTAAGAAGACAAATCTAAATCTGAAGACGATGAGGATTGATGGAAGGGGTCTGTGTCTGAGAAGATTTCTCATAGCAGGTAATACTTCAATTGAATTTTGAAAAACATGGAGGTGCTAGCAAACTGAAGATAGAAAAAAAAAGGACAAAAGGGGAACTAGAATGGAAATGATGAGGGACAAAATGGTAAAAACATTGACCCAAAATGATGATATAACGTAAAGGTCCATCCACTAGAATGTGGCCTACATGAAAGCAGAGATCTTTGTTTTGGTTTGTTGATGTACTCCCAAGAAAGAGAGAATGAATCCAGGCCAGAATGGTAGGGATGGGTAGAGAGTAGAAAGTAGGTACTGATGTTAAGCACATTAAGGAGCTAAATAGGAGATTTACTCCCATTTATGTTAAGCAATATATGAGCTGGAGACATTTCTTCTTAAAATGGTAAGAGATAGTTGCTGTTAACTAAGCAGTTACTATATTTCAGGCCTTGTTTCAATTGTTTTACATTTTTTACCACATTTAATATTCACCATAACCCAATATAATTATGCCTATCTTACAGGTTATTAAAATGAGGCATAGAGCAATTAAGTAATTTTACTATGGTCACATATCTAGAAAGTATCAGAAACATAATTTGAACCAAGGCAGTCAGTCGGTGTCTACAATCTGTACTATTTATCACTGTGGAATTCAATCTATCATGTTCTGTATAAAAATACTATCCATCACATCTGTAAAAAATAAATAATAGATTTCAAAAAAGTAGATATCTTATCCCTAATAAAGATGCTTTAATGCTTAGATGAATACACTTGACATCTTTCAAAGTAATATCTAAGAAGATTTTCCTTGAGCAGATATTCTGAGAGGGACTGTAACCCTGTACAATAGCAGAGATTTTTAAGTCAGACACACATGAGTTCAAATCCAAGTTCTATGACTTATTAGCTGTGTGGTCTTGAGAGGGCATTTGATTTATCTGTATAATAATATATACCTAATAATGTCTTCAACATGAGATAACATAAAGTATCTAACAGGCAAAAACTCAATAAATAGTGATTTATTACTATTTGGGCAATCAGTCTTTTTATCTCCTGGAATATAACTATTTTCATGGTTAAGCTTCTTATTTGCTAATTATTTCACAGTGACTGTCACTCAAATGCTGGATAAACAAGGTGCATTGCTTGATTTTAACTAAAAACCCTAAAAAGGAGACATCTAATGCTACCAGATTGTGTAGCATAATCTGATGAACAGAAGAAGCACCATTCTATCCAGCTTAAATTTAAATATTCACCTAATTAATATAGATAAGTCATGGATTCTCCATAGGAGGTTTCAAGACATAAGTGGCAATTTAAGGCAAGTAAAAGATGCTATAAATGCAATTCCACTTCACATCTGCGGTAAGTAATGTTGTTCTTTTGCATAACACATCAGTGACAGCATCTAAAATTAAAAGAACTGTTTAAAGGTTCATAAAGAAAACCTTTCAAGATCCAATATTTTTATTTGTCAAGAAAAAATAAATTGGACGTTCTGTTATTTCCTATTTGCACATGCATAAAGCAATCACTTTAGAAAATGAACACTTTGTTAAATTTATAGCTGGTATGTTCTCATTTAGACTGATCTATGCTGGCTCAGCTTAACTACTGCATTGTCAGTACCCGTCTTGCTAAGCACACCCAGCAAATTTCACAATGGCCAACATCATAATAATATATCATATATTTTTCTAAACATTACATGTAGCTGCACATTTTATTGAAAGGGAACAACAGGAGAAAATTAAAAAGGAAGAAAGATGCAATAAAGATGTATTTTCATTAACAGCCAGCACCTGAACATTGACGTGGTTACTTATTTCTTCACTTGCAGATTAATGACAGTGTTTACCCCTAGATATCGACAAGGACATAATACATCCTGACAAATGATTTAAAAGACTGCAGTAGAGTTTATTTCTTGGTAGTGTCAACTGCCCTTCCTTTGGCATGATGTGAAAAGCTTACATCAGCAGTAATTTTTAGTAACACCCTTTTGAGGGGTTCTCTTACAACTTTATAAAACGAGCATGATAAATTGATTATGCTAACAAGTGTGGGCTGCAGTGAGCGGTTTACTGGAGATTGCATTTGGTTTCTAAATCAGAAGAATGATGACAATGGTATACATTAAAATCAATAGTTGTTTAATATTCCTATAAAGCCTAAAGGTTTTGATTGTTAAAGATAATCTAGTCTGTTTTGTAACACTTGTTTAAGTAAGATTGCTGCAGTACATGATTGCTCAACAAGGACAAAAATAATCAAATGAAGTGGAGTTTTGGGTGCTAGGCAAGAAAGAATAATGGTAGCTTTAAGCAGAAGCTGCCACTTAAATAGGCACTTTTTATTTTTGCTTTTAAATTTCAAAATGGCACTGTGAGTCATTGTAATAACTCAAAATAAGCAATGGTAAATGTTTAATTTCATTGTGGCACATTTGCATTTCAAAACTATTTAAGAAATATTTGGAACTAAGAAAAGAGAATTTCAAAAGAATTTTGTCTTGAGAAGCTACAAGGACAAGGCCACATCTCTGTTGGTAGGAGGTAACATTTCCATCTGGGAAATAGCAGATCTTACATAATTTGGACAACAAAGGTTCATAGATAATATAAGTTTTAAATCTAGTATTACCAATATAATAATGTTCAATAATGTTAGTTTTTTCTCATCTTCAACAATAAGATGTATTTATTTTTTAAAAGAATTTTTATTCTCTCAATGTTCACTTTTTATTCTGCTTTTCTATATCCTGATCAATTAAATTCTGTATTTGAAATAAAATTTTTCTGGTGAACATTATGACCTGTGTTGAAACAATATCAAGCAAGAAATCTAATCTATCAAATACAGTTTGGGGTGTACATAATTAAACATTTCAGTGGGAATGATAAGTCAAAGTATTCAGGCAAAAATAAGAGAGAGTATATAGGGTCTAAATGGAGGCAAAGGGTGGCTATACATTGCAAAATTGGTGACATAGAGGTGGTGAGAAGTGCCTTGAGTCTAGGGTGGGTGGGCTGAAGAGAGAGAAAAATGCAGATGGTAAAGGCTGTATGTAGCTTTGCATACAAAGACTTTGGAAGAAAAGGAGAATGAAGAGAACCATTGAAGAAACTGGTGGAGGTGCCCATAGAATGCAGAGAAAGAATCAGTAGATCACACAGCTAAGAAAATCCAAAAAGGAGTCCAAGAAGTGAAGAGGTGATTAACCATCTCTACTTTTGCCTGAATTTCAAAGAGAATGAAGGTTTATAAAATGCCACTAGGTGGATAATAAAGAAATCACTATATTTCAAAAGCACAGTTCAATGAACAGTGGCTAGCAGTTAGGTGAATACATAGAGGGAAAAAAAATAGGAGCAACAGTTGTAGACATAAATCTGGGATTCTCCACCTTGGAGGGAAGAAGAGGGAAGATGGAAACATGAAAAGTTCAAATAAAACTTGTCGCTGTTGTTGCACAAAACAGAAAGTCAATCCCCTGCTTTTATTTTTTTAAGATTATGTCAATTTAATAAAATGAATTGTATAATTTTTCATCATTTTTCTGCATTCCCTAATCATTTTAATTACAGAGTAATTTTTATACTATATTTTTTAAAGTTAGGTCAAATTTGACTATAAAACTATCTGGACCTGGTGATTTTTTAAATTTAATTATTTTTCAATTTTCATTCATTTATTTTTGTTACAGATGTTTCTCTCCTTTCCCCCCAGACACCCTCCTCCCCATACTGCCCCCCCCCCAGCATTGTTGTCTATGTCCATTGGTTACACATACATACATATAAGTTCTTTGATTTATCTCATCCATCCTACTCAATCCTGTGCTTTTAGTCAGAGACAAGGAAGATACCAGGTAAAATGGATTATAAATTTTTTAAATAATAGATAAAAAGGAAGGGTCCAGGGAAGAATCAAAGATGAAAGTTCGAAGTAGGAAAGTGAAAAGAGCTACCTCTCTATAACAGAAACGCTGATAGAAACATGTGCATAAATAATACATACTGAAATGTTTTAAAATGTAAGTATGTATAACTTTTATAACAAATGCATGTGGAACTTTCATTTCTATCATTTAAAGCAGAAATTTGCCAAGAATAACAAATGTAATGAGTAAGACAGCTGCAGAATTACTAATGGAAATGTCATCAACTTGTGACATGTTTCTTACAGATGTGACACCACTAAAATCCCAGCTTTCAACAGTAAATTCCATCAAAAAATTGATATGGGATTTTTAACTCTGACTACAAGTAAAAATAACATAGGGATGGCATTTTGAAGGAATGACCCCATAACTACCTCTAAATTATAAAAATAACCATGGTTTCACTCATATGTAGGATATAAAACTGAAAGCAACAAATGAACAAATAAGACAAACAGAAACTCATAGACATAGATAACAGTACCAGTAGTTGTCAGAGGGAAGGGGGGATGGAGGGTAATTAAGGGTAAAGGGGGTTAAATATATGTTGATGGAAGATTATTTGACTTTAGGTGGTAAACACATAATGCAATATACAGATGGTGTGTTATAGAATGGTACACTTGAGAGCTATACAATTTTATGAACCAATATGACCCCAATAAATGTAATATAAATAAATAAGAAATAATATTATCAGAAACATGTGCACAGATTAATACTGGTTCCATAAGAGCCTTCCTATATTCTGAGTCCCTCTCCTCTAGCATCCACATTTCTTAAGAGAATAGTCCACCCCCATTGCCTTCCTCCTCTGCACCATTCTATTTCACTAGTCATCCCTGAAATTCAACTTACTAAAGTCACCTAAGCCCTCCTAACTGCAAAATCCTATGGATACATTTCAAATTTTACCTTACTGAAATTATCTCTTGATTTTGAAATAACTAATTATACTTTTTCCTAAAGTCCCTCCACTGGTTTCCTTGAAATCACATTCATCACTTATTTATTCATTCACTTTATTTATTAATAGTGATTTTAAAACTATGATTTACCAAGAATCTTTCCCACAGTTGTTCTTTATTTGAGCATTTTTTGTTTTTCTTCCTTCTTTTACCCCTTAAATGTTCTCCTCACTTGACATAAAATTTTATTTGATCACATCTAACATCATGGTTTTAGACATCAACAATTTCCCATGGAGGACATGAAAAGAATGGAGAAGTATTACCTATAGAACATATCAGCATCGCTAGTAGATTTTAATATAAAACTATAATCCTTATAAAACTATAATTCTCTATATGGTAGATTCTAATATACCCCACACCTGAAATGAGAGTCACTGGCATGCAAAGAAGAATGTTACTAATGAGATTTTGTTGGACTTCGGGTATATGTGGAGGCAGAAAAAATTTGGGGAACTATTGAAATTCTAAAATAGGTGCTACTAAATGTACATCTATTGAGTGCGCCAAACAAGTAGATCTTACAGAGACCTCAAACTCTAAAGCTAAAATAAACACCACCCATGCCCAATTTCACCCCTATATCCACCCACAGTGTCTCCTTTTCTAGTGTCTTCCATCATATTAGTAACACAATCATCTACCTAGTCACCAAAGCAAGAAACTTGGGAGTTTCAGGTATCTCCATCTCCTTCCATTTTTTATTCATCAGTAATCCCTTTATTGTTTATTATTATTATTATTATTATTGTTATTATTAATGAGAGATTTGGGGAGATATAAATCACATACCATAAAATTCACTCTTTTGAAGTTTGCAAGTCACTAGCTTTTTTTGTGAGTATACTATGAAATTCCAGAACATTTTTATTAATAAAAAGAAAGAAACTCCGCATCCCCTCTCCCCTTGGCACCTGGCAACCACTAATCTACTTTCTGTCTCTATGAAATTTGGACAAATATGTGGTCTCTTGTGTCTGACTTTGTCCTGTTTTAACATAATAATTTCTATAATCAAATTCTCATCTCTATCACTGATTGTCTGGACTGTTGTGATGTCCTAACATATCCCTGTATAGCCAGTAGATTTATCTAAAGCATAAATCTGACCAGATCTCTTCCCTGTTTTAAACCTCTAAGTGGTTAACAATTACCACAGATGAAATCCAAGCTGTTTAACATGCATAAAACTCACTGCATGATTTGGCCCCTGCCTAATGCTCTTGAATCTCTCTTGACATCAAATGTTTCATGCTTTAAGCTTTGCCAATACTGAATAACTAAGTTCCCTGCAAGCACAATGTTACTCTTCCCCTCTTTGCCTTTGCTCAATTCCCTTCATTTCAGAATGTTCTCACCTGGCCAATGCTTACTTGTCCTTTAAGTCTCAGCCTTTGATTACCCAAGAAGCTTTTTCTGATACCCTAAGATCATATGTTCTTGAATACTTTCAAGATATATTTTAAGATGTATATTAATGCATTTATCACATTATTTTATAGTTATCTGCCTAAATGTCTCTTGCTCTCACAAAACTGTGAGGTCTTCAGGATGACAAGACCAATATAGTCATCTCTATTTTCACATTCTCTGTTGAATTCTTAGAATATAATAGTCCTCCCAAATGTATTTAAAAGTGTATGAATGAATGAGGAGATCAATAAGTCAATATTATAAATCCACTGAGTAGTGGTTAATTGAAAAAACTTAAAATTACTGATCAAACTATAAAAAGATGGTCTGGTCCATGAAGCAATAAAACAAAAGGCATAGATCAGTTGCTGGAGGAAAAGAAATATTTGGAAATCAAAACAGAGTGAATTTTCTTTAATTACAAAATTTCAATGCAAGGGTAGATAATCATGAATTGGAGATTATTAATGGTGAAAATTATACTGAGAATTGAGTCAGATTCAATGATTTCCATGATTATGCACATTAGGATCCTATTATTTTAGTATAAAACAATAAATGATATGTACACATAGACAGATAGTTTTGAATTGAGAAAATAAAATTTAATGACCACCATAGCAAATTACTAACTTGAATAATCAACTGGGTCATAATTAGAAGAAGGAGGTCTAACATATTTTTAAAGCATATTAATTATTTTAAAAATAAGCTACATACCTACCACCATTGATATGATAGGTATAGATCTTCCAAATAACAAATGCCAGAAAACTGCAACCCCTATATGAATACTATATTTCATCAACCATCCAATACTATTCACAGTATGTGAATATGTAATGGCAGTCATCCTTAATAAATCCATTGAGATTATCTGTCAAGTTTGGCTTTTTGAATACACTTAGATTGTTTTTTTCCTGCACGGACTAAAGATTCCTTCACTTCAGCATCCACCATGGCTATGCTGATACTCTAGAAAAATCCTAAGCCTTCAAACCTGGCTTTGTAAACCCCTGTTGCAATGGAAAATAAAGCAAAGGTATTAAAACCTTAAAAAACCTTGTTGCTATGGAAATGTCTAGTTCCTAAAGGCTCAAAGAAAGAACTCTTTTCTCTGATTCACCTGGGTCCTGTTTTTGCATTGGTGATGTTTAGATGATTAAAGGTTTTTGAGAGATAAGCATTTGCTATAAGCAGGTAAAGACTCCACATTTCTTTTTAATTTATAGAAACAGACTGTTGGCAAAAAAATCCACATTCACTTAATTCATTGAGGCAATATGCAATGTGTGGAACTGATATACCACTCATTCAGAATGCTCCTTCCATATTTTCTTTCTTAAAATGTCCTAGTGCAACTAAACACATCTTTTTTCATTATTTGATCTGCTTCTAACATATTAACACTGAACCATATCATTTGGTCAGTTTATACAAAAGAGTCATGCTAATTTGATAATAACTCTCAAAATAAAGGAAAAAGTGAAGCACTGATTTACTATCAAATATAATTTATAATACCAATTTAAAAAAAAAATAAAACATAATACTTTTGCTTGTTTCTAATTCACCAATGATTCTTTTCGAAAAAAAAAAAAAAAAAAAACACAATACTTTAGGAAATTTATAACTTTCAAACACCTATTGGAAATAGTACATACATATGTGTATGTGCATATGCATATATGTATTATTCTATTTTTAAATGTTTTTGAGTTTTTTTGGTATATCACAGTAGTTTGTGTAAAAAACATGCCTAAAATAAAAATATATTACAGAGCTCCTATACTGATGCTATGGTAACACACACACACACACACACACACAGTTTTTTATGAATAATTGATATTTAAAACCCTACATAGCAAATGGTACATTGGCATGCTGAAAGGACCGATAATTTTCCAAACTGTAAATTTTGCTCCTTTTCTACCTATAAAACTTCTTATATTGCCTAGAAATATAAGCTACAATGATATTTACAATGACATATTTATTTTTTAATTATTTTGAACGGCGTGTAAAGGCTGTTCTAGAGTAACAAATGTTGGTAAATTTAAAAAAGAAATATACCAAATTCATTTATGGTGTTTTTGCCCATGTGATCCCATTGAACTAAAAATATCTACATGTTTTCTTGAGAGAGGAACTATAATATAATAATGTGTCATATATTAAAATATTCCCTCTACTGTACTTCTAACTTTGCAGATACACCCTGTGTAAGAGCCAAAACCACTAATAGGTCCCCAGGGACTTGCCAGCTCTTCACAAAGGAAATGGGATCTCTCTGCCTCTACATTCCCTATAAGCCTTCTAGTATAGATGTTATCACTTTATACTATGTGTGTTTATCTCCCACTTTGTACAGTCAGCTCTGTGAGACCAGAGACTGTACTTTAGGCATTTTGATCTTCCCAGCAGTAGAGCTCAGCTGTAAATATGTATTGAATTTATAAATGGTACTAAATAATAGTACTTATCACAATTTATTGTGTATTAGTATCAGTAGTACATATGTAATGACCACTTTCTCTACTAAATAATAATATGCTTGAGACGTGCAAAGTTGTTCTAAACATATTTGTATGCTTTTGCTCTGGCACATTAGCTAGTTGGGTATTTGGTAAATATTATGTTTTACTTAGGGATGTGTAAAGTTCAGGAGTAGTAAAAATAGAAACTACAAAATTCCCTATTGTTGTTTTAACGACTCTTTTAGACAGTAACAACTACTCCCTTATCTGTATTTTTTTCTGAGTTACAGTGGAGAAATTTTGCCCTTCAAAAGCATTAGGTTTTGATACACTTGGCTCTGGTTTGCAAGATGAGCTTCTTTCCGAAGATAATACTTCTTGTCCTTTCTTTGGGAGACGGATTTGAGAGGCCTTACGGATATACTGGATATTGCTCTGTTTTGAAACCTCAGGAATATTCCCCAAATAGATTACAAGTCCTTTGGTATCAGTGGAGATTTAAATCTAATATAAGGTCTTTCTTAGTCCTCACTTTTAATTATCCTGTTGAGACATTTTCTTCTAATAATATAACTTTCAACTGAACCATTGTGGCATCTAATATCTGTAGAATACTTCTATAATATAGTTCAAATTTTAAATAGAATTTTATACAATTCACTGAAATATTTAGAAAATGTTTTAAAATGAAATAATGTGATCAGAAAAGAAGTTCTCAGTGTCAAAGCTCCAATGTCATAGTAACCTCTGAAACTTTGAAGGATTATTTGTAAAAGAATATTACCATATAAAGTTAAAATAATAGCAACCATTAAATTATTTTAGAATACATATTGAGCTACCAATATGTAATTCCTGAGACTAACAAAGACTTCAGAAATTCACACACCAATGTGACATTGTTAGCTATAGTTTAGAATCAAACAAAGCATTTTATTTAGAGTTCAAAACTCACAAAACCTTATGAACAGGTCAAGCACATTCTAATATACTACATCTGCTCCTGTGGTTGCTCCATCTTTTTAGATGAAATGTCATTCAAACACTGTTTTCCCTATTCCCACATGAGTTCTTAGAATGTTCAGAAAACTCATGGGGAGAAAGATTACTTATTCATGAAAGCAGGGTTTCTTTGGTCATCCTAGACTTGATTGGCATTAGCAGCAACTATGTCTGACTCCAAAGATTTAAATATTCATTACAGTATAATCATGGCATTTAAATATCTAAGCATTAGAATTTTCAAGGTAATTTTCACTATGGAATAAATGTAGTCTATTTTACAAAGATGACCCAGCATAATGACAAAAAATTACATTCCTGACAAGTTAATGTTTGACAGACTAAAATGTAGAATATTTGGAATTATGTTAAAATGTCCAACCAAAGGTTGCTTAGATTATTAACCAATTTTATCTTAAAATTGATAAATAAATAAAATAAGAAATTGTTCCTTACAGTAACAGTATGCATGTGTCTCTCTTTGAATTAATTAAGTATCCCTGTAATTACATGCATAAATTAAAATTTTATGTCTGGACAACCATATATAAAACCAAGGTTAATTCAATCACTTTTGGAGAATGCTTTCATAACATTCTCCCCTTTCCAAAGAACTACAGTATAGATGTACATATGGTGGTAGAGGTATACACACACAAAGAAATAAATATTCCCATTCATCGAGCTTGCTGAAATCTGTACATAACAGATATAACATACCAAACTGAAATATTATCATATATAATATCAATAAATATAAAATAACTACAATGAGATACCACTTCACACCTGTTAGAATGGCTATTATCAACAAGTCAAGTAATAACAGGTGTTGGAGAGGTTGTGGTGAAAAAGGAACCCTCATTCATTGCTGGTGGGAATGTAAATTGGTAAAGCCACTATGAAAACAGTATGGAAGTCTTTCAACAAATTAAGAATAGAGTTACCATATAAACCAGCAATCCCTCTTCTGGGTATCTACCCCAAAATTTTGAAAACATTTATTTACAAAGATATATGGACCCAAATGTTCAATACAGCATTATTAACAGTGGCCAAAACATGGAAACAACTGAAGTGTCCTTTGATAGATAATTGGATAAAGAAGATGTGGTCCATATGTACAATGGAATACTACTTAGCCATAAGAAAAGATGAAATACTGCCATTTGTGACAACATGAATGGATCTTGAAAATATTATGCTAAGCAGAATAAGTCAGACTGAAAAAGTTAAGAACCATATGATTTCAAGCATATGTGGGATATAAAATTAAAACAACAAATGAACAAAAAAGTAAAACAAACAGATAAAAACTCATAGACACAGACAACAGTGTGGTGGTTACCAGAGGGAAGGGAAGTAGAGGGCAGTAAAGGATAAAGAAAGTCAAATATACGGTGCTGGACAAAGATTCAACATTGGGTTGTGGACACACAATGCTATACAGATACTATATTATAGAAATGTACATTTGAAACCTGTGTAATTTTATTAACCATTGTCACCCCAATACATTTTAAAGGATAAATAAAAATAAATATAGGCAGTTTATAAATATGTAAATGATATAAATTTAATTTCAATGTATTTGAAATTGAGCCCTCAACTATCACTGTAAGGTTTTCAAAGCCAGTTAAAAAAAAGATCTCAGGTATATTCCTGTTTCCAGGAAACAGCGTAATTAAGCTGGGGTGTTTGAGAAGACTTTAATATAAAGAAAAAGATACAAATGTGAAGACAAAGAAAAGGTATAGAACAGATAGAACCCATAGATAGAGGAGATAGAGAGCTAGCTGAGTTGAGAGGGCTTTCTGACAGGAGCTGTGATTTTTAATGTGATCACCAGTTCACTGCAAAGGCCAGTTGGTAGAAAGGGAGCTTGGAAAACAAATTATCTCACACTCAGTAGTCTCCCTCTCAGTCATCTCTTTCCGTTGCTCCTCACTGGTTATACCCAGTTGAAAGAGAGGACAGGGAGCCCCTAATACATTCCTTATAGGTCCTCCTTCCAGGGTACATAGCATGTTGGGGAAGGGCAGAAATGGCCCCGTGGGGACAGACTGAAAATATCCAAGATATTGCTTTTGAGTTTACAGCTGAAACATGACTATCATCTCTTTTTAATACATATATGTTTATAAGAATTATTTAAGAGTATATTATTGTAAATTCATTTGTTAATTTACAGTCCACTTACAAGATATTATTTTAGTAAATTAGATTTTCTATAAGGCTAATGTCAAGACATATGACTGAATATTAATTTTTGTTTTTACCTTGTTGTGAATATGTAGTTAGAACCAGAATGGAAAGCATGATTATTAAGAATCATACTAAAGAATGCTTTTGTTTCTTCATTTTGATTTTCTATTTTAGTTGCACATTTAAAACATTTTAAATAAGAAATGTCTTTATTCACAAACATGGACAAATCCAAATGGGAAAAAATGTGCACCAGTTTTATTCCCCTAAGCATTTCATTTTAAAAGTAGTAGCTACTAGAATAATGTTCAAACATCTTTCTTGCAGCTGCAAGAATGACTGTCGATTTTACTACTCTGTATCTATAATGAAAACTCGAGAGTTACAGAATTGCTTTCTGCAATTGCTTTTATGGAATTCTCAACACGCTAAGTTTACTCTTTTTAAAAGAACTGATAAAAAATGACACAAAATATTCATTTTATAAGGCCTTGAAGAAAAATATACTCATCCTTGGCAGTACTATGTTTGCTAAAATTTCAAATGCGAGGGAAAAACATCTAAATTTCAATCTCATATATTTTTTTACTAATGTATACATTCTGCATTTAGCTTCGCTTTAAGGAGTGCTTTATATACATATAACATGTCAGAGTTAGCTATATATCTCACATATTATAACTTTGGCATTTTATCGCATTTGTTTTACATTTCTTATCATTGGCAAATGGGAAATCTTACCACATTGTTTTTAAAAGGCCATGTAAAACACCAACAATAATACATTATTAAACAGATCCTGTGAGTAAAGGCATCATTTTTGAAAACTTAGTACTAATGTTGTTTAGTGTACCAAATTTCTTACCAGCATGCTATTCATAAGTTTTAATTTGGTTTCCTCCATATTAATGGGAAGAGTTCAAAAATTCAATGGATTTTAGATGGATTATATTAATCAGATTTCAATACACTATTAATAACTGTATTTGCTATGTCTTTAAACAAATTCAAAATGTCAACTGAGATGCATAAAACAACATGATTTGGTTTACTACAATGTTTCAATAGGTCAACAAAAGTCTCTGTACCTGTCACTACCATAAGGAATTGCTATAATAAAAGTTGACTAGGAATTTTCTCTTTACATTTCATATATATCTTATGAGATTTATAAGAATTTTTCTAAAGATCTTAACTAAAATTGAAGGTTTGTTATTTGTGGATTATTTAATCCCTCTATGAAAACTTTCAGGTGTTTCTACTAAATACTCAAAGATAATTTATTTTCTATTAATGATCATTTTGGTAATATTTGAATCACATTCTTCATGTGTTTACTGCTTATGATTTTTAAAGATATATTAATTTTAAGATTATCAAGTGTATTTTAAATGTCAAATCCTTTTACATGCTCTGCGTAATTTTTAGCACTTGCAGAATATCACAAAACACATTTTTTCTCTTTCTACTTGATTAGAGTACACATATGAAACTAATCATTCTTCCATACAAGTTTTGTTTTCTAAGATCTGGTGTCATTTTTAAACTATCTTTATTTTCAAGTATGGTAATATACATTAATCATATGCATTTATTAAACCAGTTATACCTTACGTATGTAACATAGGGACTTCTTTCAGAGTACACAGTATTATTTTTCCTATTCCCCAAATTAATAGGTATGATGAGACCTATGATCTATAATACCATCAGATTAGCATATATGTAAATTAACTTACTGTCAGGTATATTTTCATTTTCAATTAAGTGAACAAAATAGCTGCAGAATTGAATAAAATCATTACAGTTTTTGTCTATATTAGAACTAATATAAACATTTTGAGTAAAATTTAAAAACCCAGAAATCACCTTCAGTGGCTTCCCTGCCAATGTTCATCCATATGCCATCAAAATACAAGTTCCATCAATTTTATTGTCTAAATGTCTCAAATGTGTTCTGATCACTGCAACTGTATAACTCTTCTCTTGTTTATTTTTGAACTCTTTCTGCTTTCAGCTACTTGCCACCTTGATGTTTCTCCCTTGATTCAAGTTCCTCAAGATCTCTGAGTCTCTGAATAAATTAAGCCCAAACTCTTTAGTAAGTCATACCCCTCCCAAACACTAACCAATCCGTTTCCAGTAAAATTACTATCTTGATTTCCAACCACAGAGATTTGAACTATATAACTTTATATAAATAGAATCACACAATAAGTACTCTTTGAGTCAAAATTCTTTTGATTGTATTTTAAACTCTATCCATGGTATAGCCCAAAATGTTAGTTCTATCATTTTCATTTTCAAATAGTTTTCTATTATATGAATTTATCACAATTTCTTATTCATTTTACTGTTGATACACATTGAAATTCATCAGTTTGGTAAGATAAAGAACAATACTGCTAAATGCATTGTTTATATAACTAATCATACCAGAAAGAATTTGCACGTGATATCACTTTTTTTCCACCAATCTACATATTTCTGTTTTTTAGGTACACTTTTAAAGGTCTTTTAAAATTACATTATTTAAGCTTATTTTCCTAGACAGTTTTTTTAAATTAAGTGTATGAAGGTCATGTTTATTTATTTACTTATTTATTTTTAATTGTTATTGAATTTATTGGGGTGACATTGTTTAATAAAATTATATAGGGTTCAAGTGTACAATTCTATAATACACCATCTGTATATTGTATTGTGTGCTCATCACCCCAAGTCATTTTTAGATGTGAAAAATAAATGTATATACCACAATGTATTCACTCCTTTAAGCTGTTCAAACACCACAATCTACACAATTTTGCAGGAACAATTCATACAATTAAAGACAAGTTCATTGTGAACAAAGACATGAGTCATCATGACCAATATGGGGCCTTATAATTATGCCAGAAGACCTGGGCTATCTAGTCACTCACCAACTACTTGTGAGAACATGAAGGCATTTCTTACTTTCTATGTATCATATTTATCTGCCAAGTAATCTCCCTAAGGCTCTTTCTAGATTTTATATTCAAAGATTCTATTTCTTTCCTTATTAAGTGAGGGCATCTTAGGTACCAGAGTTGATGAAAAAGTGTAGGAGGCTAAGAGAGACTTTTCTTCCCACATTTTTCAGGAGAGACATTCATTTATCTTTGTTTACTTTAGATGACTTTCTCCTTAAGAACAGTGTTACATATGCCATAATATGCTCTGGAAAATAAAGCATAATATATGCAGGAATAATTCCATAAATTTTAGTGTAATCTAAAATAACATGTTTTCTGTTGTCTTTTCATGGTTTTTCCATCCTCTTTTCAGACTGGCTTTAGCAATAGGATAATTGCTTTCCACAAAAGAGATATAATCAAAGTCTTTAGGACTAGTTCAAAAGAAAAAAACAATGAATACCTGAGCAGCTGTGTTAATATGTATTTTCTGCCCTGATGGAATAACATGCTGTATTATGAGTGGTATGACACTGCCCAAAAAAATTAGGATAGAAAATCTTTTTGTAGAATAAAAGGAAATCACCAGACTAGTTATCAAAGATGACAATTCTATTCAGCAAATAGTTATTGAATACCTGCCGTGTGTAAGGCACAGAAATAACTGTAGCCACACGCATGTAAACAAGACATAGGATCTGTGTTCAAGGAGCTCAAACTTTGGTGGAAGAGAATCAGCAAGCAATGGGAAAGAAGAAAGGTAGTGTCATATATATGCCATGCATCTATGGGGCTTCCAGAGTGGGAACAAGAGAGAGAAAGCATGGTAATTTACAAGGGATGTGAGTAAAAATCCCTGTTAGTTTCACTAGACTGCCTTTCTACCATGGTGATGCCTAAACTAGTCAAAAGAACATTCCATAATGAAAAGATGCTAAGTAGCATCCTGCACAAACATTGGTGGGGGATAAAGATTAATGTCCTCACTTCTTTTTTTTTTTTATCCTCACCCGAGGATATTTTTCCATTTTTTGTACAGATAGAGTGGGAGGGAGAGAGAGAGAGAAACATCGACGTGAAGGGACACATCGAGTGGCTGCCACCCGCACGACCAACCAGGGCCGGGGACAAACTGCAACCCAGGTACGTGCCCTTAGCGGGAACCGAACCCGGGTCTCTCCGAACCGCAGGCCGACGCTCTAACCGCTGAGCCAAACCGGGCAGGGCTGTCCTCACTTCTTGATCATATTATTGGAAGATTCATAAAATGTTCCCTTTCTTTGGTCAATGCCAGGTTTTCAGTACCAGTATAAACCAACAGACTAATGTCTAAAATGTTCTTGTAGTAAGTAGCAGGCTCAAAATTTCCAATTACTTATAAGGAATATAATTTCCACAAGTACTCTGGAGGAACTGGGGACTGCTTTGTTATTGCTGGAAGTTTCAAGTTGTGGTTCTTCACTTTGCAAACTGACCTACTTTGAATTACATTTGATGAACTTTGAATGCCACTTGTGTAGATAGCATAGTAACTATCCCTTGAAAGAATTAAAATGAGCTAGAAGTTTAATTTCTTTAACTAAGGAGACTAAGATATGGTTGGTATATATAGTAAAAATTGTAAGTAATTAAGAGGAGTATGCCCTCCTCCCTCCAAAATAGACAAGAGTATGATTACTAGTTGAGGCTGATCTGAGGAAGATTATGAAAGAAGATGCTTTTAAAAGTACATCTTTCCTGGCTAGTGTGGCTCAGTGGTTGAGCGTCGACCCATGCACCAAGAGGTCACTGGTTCGATTCCTAGTCAGGACACATGGCCAGATTGTGGGTCAAATCCCCAGTGGGGGCCATGCAGGAGGTGGCCAATCGATGTTCTCTTTCATCAATGTTTCCATCTCTCTCTCCCTTTCTCTTCTTCTGTCTCTAAAATCAATTACAAAGGAAAAAGAAATTTAAAGTACATCTTGATGGAAATAAATGTTGAGTATGAGAAAGAACAGTTATCTACATTAGAGATAACAAAAAGAGAGAAAATCTACAAGCCTGAATGTAGGGTCAGAATAAAGACAACATAAGAAAAGAAGCTACTAGGATTAAATAATGAACATAAGAAAATAAACAAGTTGAATGACCTTAAGACAGAAAAACAGTTTGGAGCCTCAGGGAATGAAATAACATAAACATGAGGTGGCGGGGAGAATATAAGAGAGGAAAAGGAAAAATCTATACTATAGTCTGACAAAGGAATTAGGAGACCTGACTGAATAACTTTATATGAAGAAAAATATGAGGCAAGAGGAAGTAGAGGTAGGTTTTGATTCTAGATTATAAAAAAAAAATAGAGAATAGACTGTGTGTGTGTGTATGTGCCGGCATATGTAGGGATAGTAGGAGAAAAAGCAAAAAGCAAGAATGTTGAAAATGTTTTAAGGTATGTTTGTGTAATGTAGGGAGATGATTTTTCCACTTTCTTCTTTCTTTCAGACTGCAGAGAGCTCATAATTATTAGCAAGTCATGCTATAAAGCTCTAACAGACTCTTTCCTTCTACGTGGCTGAAGAGTCAAGTTCATTATGTCTGCAGGGACTTGGAAAGCTCACAAATAACAGTGGTCATTAATCACGCTGGCTAAATTCCTGAGCTAGAGACAGGAAAGTGTGGAAAAGTGTGAAATTCTAGGCTTTCCCTAATGTTATTTTAACTTACTTTTTGACAGATAGGTTCAGGCCAGAGTTTACAATCTGTTGGTGAAAGAAGTCTTGGGATAGCACCTGCTTTGTCTTCCACACCATAAATCTCAAAGGCGCAGAACAGTGCATGTTTCACACACAACAGAAAAGATACATCATAGCCATTAACCTTTCCCTTAGTTGCTGATAAAGTAAAATAGACCCATTCTTTACAGAAACAGTTATGTATTTGTTCAGATAAATATTCCTCTACCTACAATAGAGCCTATTATTTTACAACTCCAAGATCAGGTTGCAAAAACACTGAGCGTCATTAAAATCCACAGGATAGGAATGCAAAAATAATACCGTAAAGGCAAAAGCATGACAGTCGATTACATTTAAACGTATCACATAAAAAAAGTGAAGGTCTCTCTCTCTCTCTCTCTCTCTCTCTCTCACACACACACACACACACACACACTGTAAACCTCAAATAATTAAATTCAGGATTCTCATTAGTAAGTTGAAGGAGATTTAAGATGACATATTGCAGAAGGAGAATTGTAGCTGTCAAATGACTAAAGCTGGCAGAAATAATTCTTCTTTGAAATTCTTTTGAATCCCGGAATTGTGTTGAAGTTCACTTTCTCTTTTGGAAGAGTGCCTTTTTTTTTTTTTTTTCCTAAATAGTCTCAGTTGTTATTTCTGCTACTGGACAGGAAAGACCTGCTAAAAGGTGAAAACTTTTTTCTTTAAGGCAATTAAGCCATACTGAGCTAAAAATAATTAACATTGGTTAATTCCTGTGCCTTTTTTATTTATTTTTTATTTTTTTGTCAACTTGGTTCCTTGCATCAACAGAACTGGTTTAACTTTTCTAAATACAACAGACTTGCAAACACCCAACGTAGAGAGAACATTTGCCCGGGAAAAGCATTCCTTGAAGAAGCTGCGCTGAGCGAAAAGGGGGGTTTTCTGCCATGACAACTTTTTCACTGCTGAGACCAGCTGCTTTAGCCAAAGTAATCATGGACTTTGTAGAATGGCCTGCACACCATCTGTCTCCCTTCAATGTCTTGGAGACCCTTCAAAACTGTCTTTAAAGTGAATATTTTCCCTTGCATACTAGATGTATTTACTATTGCCTGGAATAAATCTGGTTGGAGTGGTGGGAAGATGAGGGGTGCTTGAGGTCTTAGAAGAAAGTCAACTTTTTCAGAAATAGACTGAGAAACTGAAAATTGTTAGGATAATCAAGATTTTGGTTTTGCCATCATTTCCTTTTCAGCTTAATAATAAATGTACAAATCTGTATTCACCAATTTGCAAATAAATTTAGCTGTCTCACTCTCTTGCTTTGCTCAGTCTACTTGTTATCATTTATTTAGTATGCTACATAAATTCAGTATGACAGTATGCCAATAAGATGATTTCTTCCTCTTGAAAGCACACAGAAATAAATGATAAATGTAACAGGTGGCAGAATTTCCATCATATATCCTAAGTCTTATCTCGAAACACATTCCAATTAAACTGTCGAAATAGAAAGTTTCATTCAGCTCTGAAAACTATAAACCAAATATCAACATTATCAACTATTGGGCATCATATTAATAAGCACATCCATCTGAACAAATATGGAATAATACCTTTTTATCCAACATTTTCCTCAAGATTATGATTTAAGAAAGATCCTCTTCAAAGCACTCTCTGATAATTTATAACAAAATAAATTCATATTCTATAAATTAATGTTACACCACAAATGTTTCTATCACAACACATTTCCTCACATGTGTTTTGCAGAGACAGACGTACTCAAAGAGAAAGTTAAAGTGTTTACTTATTGTGCATTTTTTTTCACACTATTCTTAACATGTAGGTATACCCAACTTAAATCTTCTGATGTCAAAAAGATGTCCTATGCATAGATTGGATTAGCCCAGGATCACTGACAGATATATTCACACACACACACACACACACACACACAATTTTTATAGATTTTTGACAGAAAGGACAGGAGAGTGAGAGAAAGATGGAAACACTGATGAGAGAGAAATATTCATCAACTTCCTTCTGCACGCCCCCTACTGGGGATCGAACCCACAACCCAGGCATGTCCCCTGATAAAGAATCAAACCAGTGACCCCTTGGTGCATGAAACAATGTTCAATCCACTGAACCACACCAGCATGGCCTGACAGGTATACTTAAACTGATAAAATAGGGTGGTTGAGATTTCCATGTTATAGTCATGGGTAACTTATGAATTATTCATTCATAATTCAATAAATGAAAAGACAAGCCAAATTTAAAATGGACAAAATGTTTGAATACACATTTCTCAAAGGAAGACTCACAAATGACCAATAATCACATGAAAGTATGCTCAAAATGACTATCAGTTAAGGGAATAAACATTAAAACCACAAGGAGATACCACACCATACCCCCATGAGAACTGTAATCAAATAATGAAAACGTTCTGGAACTAAATAATGGTGATGATTGCACAACATGAGATTGTACTTAATGCCACTGAATTGTATGTTTTAAAATGGTTGAAACTGTAAATTGTATGTTGTGTGTTTTGCCACACACAAAAAAGAGAGATAATAATTGTTGGTGAGAATATAGATAATTCTGAACCATAATACATGGCTATTTGGAATATAAAATAACCCAGCCACTTCAGGAAACAGTCTAGTAGTTCCTCAGAATGTTAAACAAGGAGTCATCATATGACCCAGTAATTCTACTCCTAGGAATATGTACAAGAGAAATGAAATGATATGACCACACAAAAACGTATTCAGAGCAACATTATTCACAATAACCTGAATTGGAAACAACTGAAATGAACATCAACTGATGAACAGATAAATAAAATGTGGTATATGCATACAATGAATTATTACTTGGCAAGAAAAATTTGAAGTACTGATAAATATTTCAATATGGGTGAATCTTAAAAACAATATATTAAGTGAATGAAGCCAGTCCCAAAGGACAATATGTTGCATGATTCCATTTATACTAATGTCCAAAATAGGCATATCCATAGAACCAGAAAGAAGATTGGTGGTTGCATAGGACTGAGGCAGGGAGGTGAGTTATTTTGGGTGAAATTGGGGGTGTCTGTTAATGGCTATGGTGTTTCTTTTGGGGATGATAAAAATGTCTTAAATTGATTGTAGTGATAGTTGCACAATTCTTTGGAATGTATAAAAGCAATTGAATTTTATATTTTAAATTGGTGAATTGTATGGTATATAGATTATATGTCAAAAAATGTTATTTATAAAAAGGGGAATGAGCCTCTTCTGGTTTGTAGAGTAAGTGTTCTGTGGAAGCTTGTGTCAACCCAAAGGGAGCTTTTGGGGGGATGCATCTGCTATACTGATATTCTCTAAAATTAGTGTTCTACATCTCTCCTCTAGCTGACACTATTTCTTTTTGCCACTACATACTTTTCATACTATTGTAGACCTGTGAAAAGAAGAGAAGATTGCCCTGGCTGGTTTGGCTCAGCGGTTAGAGCGTCGGCCTGCGGTCTGGAGAGACCCGGGTTCGGTTCCCGCTAAGGGCACGTACCTCGGTTGCAGTTTGTCCCCGGCCCTGGTTGGTCGTGGGGGTGGCAGCCACTCGATGTGTCCCTTTCACATCGATGTTTCCCTCTCTCTCTTTTCCTCTCTCTCCCTCCCACTCTGTCTGTACAAAAAATGGAAAAATGTCCTCGGATGAGGATTAAAAAAAAAAAAAAGAAGAAGAGAAGATCAAAGTAAGAGGACAATAAATTGCCAATTCAATGAAGAGGACTGATAGTAATAGAATCATTCGCTTGGCATTAAGATATTCTAGGAGGAGAACCTCAGATCCACTATTTGTCAAAGAATTATGGGGGGGGGGTGGACCAGCATATTTATCAGTTTGTCTGTCTTTCTAAATACTTACACTAATGATTGATAAATCACAATACTCTGATAGCAATTATATGAATATTTGTTAAAGGATCCTAAGTGAAAACCTCAGAAGAAACTCCATCATTTGATCAATGCTAAGCAATCTCTAGGTAAGTAATTTCTCCTGAGTTTCCTCCTTTTCTTCTACCTCTTTATTCCAAGTTAATATACATGTGCTTTTAACATTATTCCTATTCAAAAGTAGGGTTAGAAATATTGTCCTTTACTCCAACTCTTAATCAAATGTCTAAGCTTCTTTATTTGAAAATAATAATAATCTTTCCTGGTAAAGAAAGGTTGATAAAAATAAAAATAACAGGTTTCTTGTTTGTCCATTTGTTGCTTTCAGTTTTATATCCCACATAAGAGTGAAATAATATGGTTCTTAACTTTTTTGACTGACTTATTTCGTGTAGTATGATATTCTCAAGATCCATCATGTCTTCGCAAATGGCAGGATTTCATCATTTCTTATGGCTGAGTAGTATTCCATTGTATATAGGGACCACGTCTTCATTATCTAATAATCTAACAAATGATACTTCAATTGATTCTGTGTCATGGCCACCGTGAAAAACAAAGAAACAAGAACTCACAAACAGAGATGATAGTATGGTGGTTACCAGAGGGAAGGGTGTGGGGGAATAGTATAGGGTAAAGGGGTTAAATATATAGTAACGGAAGAAGATTTGACTTTGGGAGGTGGATATACAATGCAATATCCAGATGATGTATCAATAAATTGTATACTTGAAACTTATATAATGGTATTAACCAATGCCAGCCCAATAAATTTTGTTAAAAGTAATCATTTAGAAAAATAGGTGTTTTTTTTATAAAGTATATTTTCATTGAAGAGCTGAAAATATATTCTATTTATAGGTATTTTTATTTTTATTTTTAAACTAACCAACATAAATATATGATAGCTGGTGTTACTGCCTCCATGCATTTAATAGGAAGACAGAGGGCACACAGAGGCTTGAAGACTGTCTCTGGTCACATTCATAAATGCACAATTTAGTTTTTATACCATTTATAGTGTTTAGTAATGGTATGGTTTCATGTATTTTCTTATTTCAATGCATAATAACATGAAGTAAAAGATATATTAGTTTTGGTTCTCCACATTCTGTTAAAAATAAGTGCTAATAAAAAACATCCATTTGCTTTATGAAAAATCCCCCTACTATGATCATTCTCCCACAAAAGAATAACATTTCATTAAATTTACCACATGTTTAAGTACCCAGTTTTTTAATAATATCAATGTAATTAAGCTATGTTTGATCTTCCAGATTTTTATTGAAATAAAATTATTCTGAACAAAATTTTCATAAGACTTGAGAACATCTATTTCAGTGCATTTAAACCTAACAAGACTTTATTTATCCTTATATATTAAGTTCTTGGCAACAACAACAAAACTCCTAATTACTTGAAACAAAACTACCAATGACTCAGAAATCTGATCCCCTCACTTGGTCTCTGATTACTTACAGCCTACGGCCCTCTCTCATCTCTAGTTGGAAGTCTTATGGGTATATTAAACTTCTGAGGTCCAAAATAACCTCCTAATCATGCCCACAATTGAGACTTACTCTTCCTGTTATCCTCTTCATACCAATAAATGGCAATGCCAATTTTCCAGTCATTAAGGTCAATCATAAGGTCATCTTTGAAATCTTTCTTTCTTTTATACCTTATATTTAATTCACCAGCAAATCTTACTAGCTCTCCCTTCAAAATATATACAGAATCCAACCATTTCTCATTGCCTTCTACTAATACCATCCTAACTTAGATAATACTGTCTCTGACCTGAATTACTAGAATTGCCTTGCAACTAACTGCCCTTCCACTTCAGCCCATGGACCCCTATGGTCTAGCATATTACATTTAAGTCAGGCAAACCATGCAATCTTCTGCTTAAGAACTTTCATGTCATTTAGAATAAAAGGTAAAGTCTTCACAATGATGCATAGAAAGCCCCCTATATCTGCCTATTCCCCTATTTTGCTGACCTCTAACCTCTCTGCCCATCCCTTAAGATGCCCACCACTTAAGGGCCATTTAACTCTTCTATCTGTAATGCTCTTTCAACAGTTATCCTCATGGCTCCTTTCCTCAACTCCTAATCAACAAGGTATTTCCTAAGTACCTTATTTTAAATTAAAATTCCTCAGAGGGTAAGAGATCTTTCTTTCTTATGTCTCCATTGTGTTCCATTGTGTAAATGTACCACAACATTTTTATCCATTCGTATACTGATGGACATTTGGGCCGTTTTCAGATCTTAGCAATTGTAAATAGTGCTGCTATGAACATAGGGGTACATATATTCTTTCTGATTGGTGTTTCAGGCTTCTTGGGATATATTCCTAGAAGTGGAATTAGTGGGTCAAATGGCAGTTCCATTTTTAATTTTTTTGAGGAAACACATATTGTTTTCCATAGTGGCCGCATCGGTCTGCATTCCTACCATCAGTGTACTAGAGTCCCCTTTTCTCCACACCCTCGCCAACACTTTTTGTTTGAGGATTTGCTGATGGCAGCATTCTGGCAGGTGTGAGAAAGACAAGTATCATATGATCTCAGTTATTTGTGGAATATAGTGAACAAAATAAGCTAATGAACAAAATTGTTCCAGAGATATGGAAGAGGGAACAGACTGACAAACCTCAGAGGGAAGGAGGGTTGGGCGGGGGGATGGGAAGAGATAAACCAAAGAATTTATATGCATAGATGCATAACCAATGGACACAAACAGCAATGCTGTGAATTGGGAAGGGAGGAGGGAGGAGAGTAACAATAGGAGAAAAAAGAAAAGACTAATTAAAATTCCTTTTACACCAGAACCTCTTCCTTCCCACGTATTACTGATCCTCCTTCTTTGCCTTATTTTTGTTCATATACCTAGTATCATCTGGCTTAACAGTCATTTTGCTTATTGTCCAAACTGTCTATTTCACCCACATACCATTCATTTAACTTATTTTTCTTAAATTGGCTGGTTCACCTCTTCTAGAATGTCAACCCCATCAGGGCAGAAATTTCGGTCTGTTTTGTTCAGCAGTATATCCCCAGTTGTTAGAAAAGTTCCTAGTACAAAGCAGGCATTCCACAAATATCTGTGGCAAAAAAAAAAAAAAAAAATAAGTTATATATGCACTCAAGTGTTCTACCACTGAGAAATTCGGTGAGAGTGGAGAGGGGGGTGTTAATGGGGGGGAAAGGAGGAAAATCTGTAGTAAAATATAAATTAATTTTAAAAAATAAAATAAATTTATTTGAAAAGTAAAAAACTAAGTTATATATGGATATAAAAATTCACAAGAGCCAATTAAGAATGTCTGTTGCTATTGTTGTTTTCTTTAATATACTTCAGAATTTCATATTTTCAAAAATGCATTCAATTACAAATCTGAGGATGAATATGAGAATACTCCAATGAGTTAATTTATTTATAGTTAAAATGTCATTCATCAAGCTAAATTTGTCACTAGAACTACTGATCATAAATACTCATAAAAATATTGCAAATTGTCTATTTAGATTTACTTTTATAATTTGCTTATAAAATTAATCAAGTATCATTATTTGTCAACCTCCTACTTCAAACTTTGCCTTCCCGATAAGTCAATCCAATGGCTCTGGCCTGAAATGTAACTCATCTTTGATTTCCTATTTCTGTCAGTCCCTCTCACAAACAATCCATCAGCAAGTCCTGTTAATTATAACTTCAAAGTCTACTATCATGAATCTACCAACACCTCTTGCCACCACTACCATCATACCAGTCCCAGTCACACAATTTCTCTTCTGGAGAATAGCTACAGTCCCTCCATTGATCACTGATCCCACTACTTAAACCCTTCACTTTGCTTTTATGGTAGCTCTAGTTGCTTTTTTAAACTTGCATTTGCAAACATTTTCAGACTTACAGGTAAACTGCAAATACAGGACAAAGAGACCCTGCCATATACTCTATACTCAATTTCCCCAAATGTCAAGGTCTTATCTAACCACAATATAATTTTCAAGTCAAAGACTTTAATAAGAACACAATACTATTAACTAATTGAATACAGAGACTGCTGGTCTGGTAATCACACACTTTGAAAACTACTGCTCTAGTAACACTTGAGTTATCTCACATCCTTGATTATACCAAGCTCATTCCAGCTTTAGGGCCTTTGCATCAGCTTTTCCCTCTGTCTCAGACATTCTTCTCCCCATCTTGGCATGGCTGGGTCTTTTAGTCACTGAAGCCCATTTGGAAAAGACTTCCTGACCATGTAGTCTAAAGCAGTTTCCCTGATTTATTTTCAACATAGCACTTATTACTACTTGGTGTGTGTGTGTGTGTGTGTATGTGTGTGTGTGTGTATATAGATATATATACACACATACATACACACACACATACACATACATATACATATATAATTTAATGACCATATAGCCAGATTAGAATTTGAACATCCCCAAAATAGAACCTTGTTTTTTTGTTCCTAAGAGTATCCCCAAGATTACAAACTCTGTTTACCAAATAATAGGTATTCAATAAATAGTTGTTGATTATAAATAAATTTACCAAGGAATATTAAATTGAATAATAAAGCCAACTGTTATTTCTATATTATCTTGCAGTTTACTAATTTGCAACTATATATTTATTAACTAATCTAAAATAATAGAAAAATTATTAACCTAAAAGTCAGATAAGCTCAGTTTCATTTCCTAGCTCCTCACTGACCACCAAATTTTAAATCCTACCTAAGCTTGAGTTTTCTCATAAGGTATTCAAATTCAAAATCATCCAGTCGGTTCACGTGAAAGCCAGAACTTAATCTCTAGTTTCTTTGAAAGAGCAGCAAGTTTTATGGCACCAAACTTAAATGTATGAGGTCAATAACTGTGTCTTTTTTATTACTCATATAATTACTAGTGCCTAATATTGTATCCCCATAAAAGACACCTAATAAACACTTGTTAAATGAAAGATAAACACTACTAGTATGTCATATGGCATTTATCTATATCATATTTGAGTTTCTGTATTTACATTTCATTCCATTTATTAAAAAGGTATTAACCTTGAACATAAAATTTTATCCCAGTATTCTCATTAACAATATTTTGTCCTTAAGTTCAATGCCATCGAAATAGATTTATGTCTGTATATCACTCTTGAAAACAAGAACTGAATTAAATATCATCTCAGTCCTTACACAATTAGCTTTGGTCAAAATATTTGCCTCTTATTTATCAAAGTTCTGGATTTTTTTATCTCAATATATAACATTTTAGAAAGATCAAGAATTAGATATGCATGATACCACGAAATCATATGTAGAGTCAAATGTTATTTATCATGGAATCAAAGGCTGAGTTTTAATAAAATATTAGGTCAGAAGAACAATAACCCCCTCTCACTATGTATCTTTCTTTGATGCACTTCTAAACTATCTTAATGGGATTCAGTTACATTTTCATGACATTATTTTATATTTTCTCTGATATGCATAAAGTTCTGAGACTTTAAGCTCTTGATAGTTATGTTTTAGTGTTTATGGTTTTAACATTTTCTGAGAAGCTAGTTAAAAAGTATAAGTATTTTGTGCATGCTCTCATATATAAACACATACACAGACACAGTAAACTGTCTTTTTTTTTCCTTGTGATGTATTATTATCTCTTAAAATCTTCCATAACAAATTTAAAAGGAGAAATAAAACTTACAATTAGAACAGATTATGGTAAGATATAATTTGATATAACAAGAAACAAACTATAAATTTCTGATTTCTATAAGCAAGCCTCCATTATCAAAGCATTTGTATGTGAGGATGTATATGTCCTTATACATTTGTTTAGCCATCTCTTTTTCTAAATTATACTCTGTCTCTATAATTTGTATCAAACACCTCATTGGCATTCAGGTATCTGAAATTATAGAAGAAAAAAAAAATCCCTATTCCAAAGGTTTCCAAAGAGATGCTATGAAAATTGTTCAAAATAAAACCATCCTACATATGCATATAATCACTACTGTGTAAACCATACAATAATGTTCAAATTTGGCACTTTGATTCTATACTTGGAGACATCCAAAAGTATGTCCTGGTGTCATATATCTTTGTTGTTGGTGGACCCTGCATATGGAAAGACTTGAATGAGTGTTCACTGGCAGAATGGATATAATCTATTTTGTTATTCCTTTAGCAGCTACATGATATACAATTTTAGCTTCGCTCTCACACATGGGTCAAAAGTGAGCAACAGGGGAGGATAGTGGAAAACTTAAGCTTGAGATAACAGGCTAAAAAGAAACAGTGAAAACTTGTCTGCTTTGCTGAAATAGAAAACTATTTAATATGTCAAAAGATTTTAGATTAATTCTCATTTGATGCAGATATCACCAAACCAGATCTATGAAACTTTACTTGTCAATGATATTATTCATGATTTAGCTTTAAGAAACTTCTGAGATCTAATACAACAAGATAAGCTTATCCTAGATATGATCTCAAAGGGAAGCTGGAGGATTTGTCTCAGAAATGAGACAGACTGAAACAAAGACTGAGAAAGTTTCAATATAATGCCCAAAGCAGATTAAGGTTATGTCTTCTCAGGAATGAAACAACTGATCAATTGAAGAGTGAGGGTGCTGACTTAGTGGCTACTGGTCCATCCAATTTTTAATTTGTGTTTGACTCTGGAGAAATAACACTCTGAGACTTTATCTTTATTTGGTTGCTTGGATGTAGGTTCCACATATTATAACTCAGACCATACACAACAATATCAGAAAATACATCTTCTTATTAAAGACAAAAATTTACCAAATCAATGAGTGTCTTAAAAATATTGCAAACTTGATTTGTTTTACCTGACACTCAGTTTATTGTCATAACTATTGAACATAATAACTGCTTAGGAATCATTTTTTTCTAGCATAAATCTCATTAGAATAAAGTTGAGCAAAAAAGAGATGACACTTTTTTTTAATGTCGTATTTGGCCTAATATATATATATATATCTATATATATATATTTTATTAATTAATTAATTAATTTTTGTTACAGATATTTCTTCTTTTTTTCCCCACTGATTTCCCCCTCCCCCTTCCTCCCTGCCCTGTCCCCAGCTTTGTTGTCCATGTCCATTGTTCATGCATACATGCATATAAGTTCTGTGGTTTATCTCTCCCTCACCAACCCCTCTCCTGGGGGTTGTCAGTCTGTACCCCACCTCCTCGTCTCTGGGACTACCCCATTCCTCAGACTATTATGTTCATTATATTCCACAAATAAGTGAGATCATATGATACTTGCAGACATGACACGTTTTAAGAAAATTTCAGCTTTTCCAATCATAAATTTGATTTCCCAAAATATTTACTACACAAAGAAATTATGAAAATTTTCAGAAGAAATAAACATTGACTATTCTTTTCTGTTCACATGGAAATGCTGATTAAATTAGCTAAGCACAGAAATAATATTAGTTGTGTTTACAATTTTAATTATGGACATTTTGAATCTATATAATTGTTTGATACAAATTTGAAATATCGCAGGCAATACACTACAGCAAGAATTTCACTGAAGAATATATATGTATCAGGATAAGTACAGGCATAAATATTTTACCAAAACTATTAAGGTATCTTACCATGGCATCTTGAACACAAATTAACACCTGACCTGGCTTCTCAAATTCAAAATTATGATTTGTTTCAATGTGTTAAGGCAACTTGTTTCTTATATTAATAATTAAATAGCATTTCCAAATTTATTTTCTGCCCTTTTGTGATCTTAATAGAACAAGGAAAGAAAGAAAGATTTTGGTAAATTTAAGAGCAATGAGTAGGTAATGGCAAAATATAAAGAAAGAGAAAAGTACATGACTTCCTTTATAGTTGATAAGAGATATGCTAGGATAGAGCCAGAGAAACAGTCCACAAAATCTTGGCCTTGCTACCAGCCATTCCACTGGCCAGAATTCTCTGAACAGTTGTGATAGCTGTATCCCAGCGTCTCTCTCCTTTATCTATAGAAGTGATAAAGCTATGACAATGGTTTAAAATGCCTTAATAAGAATTAGCTCAGTGATTAAATAAAACCCAGCAGACAAAATCAAACCTAAAGCATACACACAGAAGAGATAGGGTTTCATTGGTATGAAAACTATCACAAAACACTTCCAGATATCTTGAACAACTGGTGTCTCCGTGTACATTTTTGGGATGCCCTGTGAACTTTCCTTTTCTTAGTTACAATGTAATGTTTACATATGCAGCCCAACCAGACAAAAACTCATTGACAAATGTGGGATACTATAATCACTTGTACTGTAAGAGTAATAATATCTCTAAATTTTTAAAAGCATCCTCCACATGAATTTACACACATTAATGCTCCAAGATGAACATGTGAATGAGAGAGATTTGGCTTTTCCCATCTCCATTCTTCAAATTAGGCTTAGTTAAAAATACAGCTAATCACAGGTGTTCTGGGACTTCCTCCCAGGTCTCCTGATCCACACCTCTTTCCACTAAACATCTAGCAATGACACATATGTAGGTCGTAGGTGAGAAATCCACCCTGAAGTGGCTGCAACGTCATGTATATGCCCATGCCCCCAAGCTGTGAAATTCTCCAGCCTGCTTGCAGGAGGTCCTGAAAGAGTTATATGTGGGGGACAGTGAGAATGCCAGATGGCGATTTGTGAGAAAATCTGGGACCAGGGCAGGCAGCCAAAGACAGGGGACTGAATAAAAAGGATGATCACCAAGAATATACCCTCTCCCCAACCACCACAAATGAATGGAAGATGAATTAGGTCTCTCTTCCTCTTGAAGATAAAAAGTCTTCATGCAATTTTTCATCTGTATGTGCAACAAATAAAACAAGAATTATAAAAATTTAAAAAGGATTTGCACTGTGCTGATTTACCTTACTATCATCTTTTGCTTCATTAGTAGTAAAAAAAAAAAATAGTAAGCCCATTGACAAAGAGTGTGCAGTCAAATTTACAAATAAAGTGTTTCAAAAAATTTAACTGTATCACCAGAAACAGATGAGAATGCTTCAAGGAACCACTTTCTACTTGATTTGTAAGTAACAGGGGTATTTGCATTATATTGATTGTTGTTGTGCGCCTTTATCACATTTATTGTTTGCTGCAGTATAGCCCTTTGAAGGTCTGCCAAACCACTGTGGCTTACTCAAAAGCAGGGCTGAATTTTAATTAAGCTGAGGCAAATAGACACAGAACAGTTGAACTTGATTAGACCACTTGTCCTGATACACACACAGAGGGCATTCAGCACACTTATTCCAATAAGTGACAAAGTCAGTTCATACATGTGGTGAAATTAAAAATATAAAAACCACCATTTGTCAACATATTACTTCTACATGAGACTTCTGCTTCTCCATTTTAATCCATTGAGCCACCAAGGAGAGTTGAGAAGAGAAGGAAGCCAGTGAGGAGAATATATGTGGCATACTATCTTGATAACAATAATATTTGCTATTCCCTCAGAAGAAGCAGTATATGAGTTTAGTGATTAGGATTCAAAAGCATTGTTCAAGTAAAAAATTGGTGTATACATATGTATTGATTTTATTTTCAACCTGAAGAAAAGTTTAACACAGCATTTAGCCCAGATAAGGGAGCAGGTGGGATGTCAGAATTACATGATTTTTTTATTTTTGATACTTCAAGAAGAACAAAGCATCCAGGTTTTCTGGTTTGAACAGCAGAACTGTTCCAAAATGTGTTCCCACGGTAACTTCTGAAATCAGCCAGTGTAATTTTCCCACACAATAGGGAGAACTGAGTCTCTGATAGGGCCATGTTTCTACAAAGCAAAGTACTGTATAAACTGATTTTACTGCTGAATTGCACTCAGTAATCTCTGGAATAGTCTCTAAAACAATGTTCCTGTGTAGATTTTCAGACTCATAGCAGATACCACACCTTCCCTAAAGATAGGAAATTGACCACAGGCAATATTTTAAAATAAAATGCAAAAAGAAGATACTCTTTGTATATGTGCATCCAGAGTGATGTACAGATAGATCCTGAAATATGAATAAGCTAGTATTTCTTACGGTGTCAGTGAAAATTTAAAGTTAAGGTCAAAAGGTTGAAACAGAACTTTGCATATACATCAAGGTGCAAATACATTGCAAAGAGTGGCTCTTCCATTCATAAATTCAAATCACCTAGCCTTTAATATAATGTTACACTTTACTTCCCAGCATCTTAATACCAATAGACTACACTTAATCCTAAGAAAACAAGCCTCCCCTCAGGAATTTCAAAATAAAAAATCAGTAAATTTCTAAATATAAATGGATGCCTTTCTGTGCAGCAAAGTAAATTGGATTTCAAAAAGAAAACAGTGTCTAAAGTTCTCATCCTTGACAACAGCAGGAAAAATTAGTAAATTTCCACTACTTTTTCATCTGTTATAATTTCACTCTTTATTCTTGTCTACAGGAGTTACAGAGGAAAAAAAAAGCAGTTTCCTGGTAAGTTAACTAAAATCCCTGATAAATATACTTTTAAAAATAGGCCATTTACTAGAAAAAAAAATGGACTTAAAACTCAGATCATTCTGAATTTGAATCTGAATCCTATCTATGTAATTTCCTCACTACATTATGTTCCTTGAATCAACCTGCATTTTATAAGATATGGAATGAGAAGAAATAACACTTTGGGAACAAATATAATGTATAAAACAGATTTTATTTAATTTCTACAAAATGAACTTTGTGCAAAAGTTTAATACACTTATATGATAAAAAGCAGGGTTCTATTCCATGAGACATAGCACATTTTTAAAATACTCAATTAGATCTTAACAGTTAGGCACTACTTTTAGGATGCTGCAGTATTTGCAAGTGGTAAGTATGCTTTGATTTTGTTATTTTTCTTCTCAATGGAGCCTGCTATCTACCAGTGTATGTCTAATGTGGTTAATGCAACATATATGCTTTCCATGTATCTATATTATCAACATAAGCATTTAATTTTTCTATTTCTATTAATTTGCATAAAATAAATGGATAATTTTTAAAAATACAAATAATTGTCCGGCCAGTGTGGCTCAGTGATTGAACATTGACCCATGAACCGAGCGGTCACTGGTTCGATTCCTGGTCAGGACACATGCCCAGGTTGTGGGCCCAATCTCCAGTGGGGGGTATGCAGGAGGGGGCCAATCAATATTCTCTCTCATCAATGTTTTTATCTCTCTCTCCTTCTCCTTCCTCTCTCTCTAAAATCAACAAAGAAAAACAAATTTAAAAAAAATAAAATAAAATGCAAATAATTGCTCCTTAGGCAAAGAGAGAAATGTTACTCAAACTCAGCTGTTGACTGGCATTCAGAACTTTCGTTGACTAATTCAAAGTCTTCATTTCATATCTACTATCTGAAAGGTCACACTGTGGTTTACTAAAGGCAATATATGAATGGCAATGTATACTACATAAAAGAATAGATTATACCAAAGACAAATATATAAACCATTAAGAAAAATCTCTGTGCATATGTATTACTCTGTATTTTATTATCACTTCTTTTCTATCTTTTTTAAATTTTTGTTACAGATGTTTCTCCTTTTTTTTCCATTGAAACCCTCCTCCCCATCCCCCACAACTCGTTGCCAGCCTTGTTGTCCAAGTTCATTGGTTATACATACATGCAAATAAGTTCTGTGGTTTATCTCTTCTTTCCCCTAACCCCCTCTTCTAAAGGTTGTCAGTCTGCACCCTACTTCCATGTCTCTAGGTCTACCCTGTTCTTCAGACTGTTATGTTCATTATATCACACAAATAAGTGAGATAATGCGATATTTGTCTTTCTCTGCTTGGCTTGTTTTGCTTAGGATAATACTCTCCAGATCCCTCCATGTCATCTCAAAGGATAAGAGATCTTTCTTTCTTACAGCTGCGTAGTACTCCATTGTATATATGTACCACAGCTTTTTTATCCATTAATCTACTGATGGACACTTGGGCTGTTTCCAGATCTTAGCTATTGCAAATAGTGCTGCTATGAACATGGGGGTACATATATTCTTTCTGATTGGTGTTTAAGGCTTCTTAGGGTATATTCCCAGAAGTGGGATCACTGGGTCAAATGGCAATTCAATTTTTAATTTTTTTTTTAATCTTCACCTTTGGACATTTTTGCATTCATCTTCAGATAGAGTCGGAGGGAGAAATGAGAGGGAAGAGAGAGAGAGAGAAACATTGATGTGAGAGAGACACACCAAATGGTTTCCACCCACATGACCCCAACCAGGGTCAGGGACAAATTACAACTGAGGTATGTGCCCTCAGCGGGAACTGAACCCAGGATTCTCTGGTCCGCAGCCCAATGCTCTAACTGCTAAGCCAAACCGGCCAGGGCCAATTTTTAATTTTTTGAGGTAACACCATATTGTTTTCCATAGTGGCTGCACTAGTCTACATTCCCGCCAGCAGTATACTAGAGTCCCCTTTTCTCCACACCCTCGCCAACACTTGTCATTTGATGATTTGTTGATGACGGCAATTCTGACAGGTGTGAGGTGATACCTCTGATGATTAGTGATAAGCATTTCTTCGTATGTGTCTTAGCCATTTGTATGTCCTGTTTGGAGAGGTGTCTATTTAGTTTCTCTGCCCATTTTGTAATTGGGTTCTTTGTTTTCCTTTTGTGGAGTTGTATGAGCACTCTATATATTTTGCAAATTAACCCCTTATCTGATGTATCATTGGCAATTATGCTCTCCCATACAGTGAGTTGCGTTTCCATTTTAATGGTTGTTTCTTGTGCTGTGCAGAAGCTTTTTCGTTTGATGCAGTCCCATGTGTTCATTTTTTCCTTTGTTTCTGTTGCCTTAGGTGATGTATCAGAGAAAATTCTGCTGCATATGATGTCCAAAATTTTGTGGCCTACATTTTCATATAGGATTGTTATGGATTCATGAGTCACATTTAACTCTTTTATCCATTTTGAGTTTATTCTTGTGTATGGTGTCAGTTGATGGTCTTGTTCCATTTTTTTTTTTTGCATGTCCAATTTTTCAGCACCATTTACTAAAGAGGCTGCCTTTACCCCATTATTCCATTGTATGCTCTTGCCAAATTTCTCAAATATTAATTGAGCACATTTTCCTGGGTCCATTTCTAGGTTCTTTATTCTTCCCCATTGATCTATCTGCCTGTTCTTGTGCCAGTACCAGGCTGTTTTGATTACAGTGGCTTTGTAGTATAACATGATGTCTGGTAATGTGATCTCACCTACTTTGTCCTTCTTTTTCAAGATTACAGTGGCTATTCAGGGTCTTTTGGGGTTCCATATGAACTTTTGAAGTATTTGTTCTAGTTCTGTGAAATATGTCGTTGGTATTTTCATGGGGATTGCATTGAATCTATAGATTGCTTTGGGTAGTATGGACATTTTAATGATGTTTCTTCCAATCCATGAACAAGGTATGTGCTTCCACTTTTTTATATCTTTCTCTATTTCTTTTTTCAATATCCTGTAGTTTTCTGCAAATAGGTCCTTTACCTCTTTGTTTAAGTTTATTCATAGGTATTTTAATTTTTTTACCATGATGGTAAATGGGATTGTTGGTTGTTTTTTGGTTTCTCTTTCTGTGAGTTCATCATTGGTGGATAAAAATACCATCAATTTCTTGACATTAATTTTGCATTCTGCTACTTTGCCAAATTCATTTATTAAGTCTAGTAGATTTTTGATGGAGTCTTTAGGGTTTTCTATGTATAATATCATGGCATCTGCAAATAATGACAGTTTCAGTTCCTCCTTTCCAATTTGGATTCCTTTTATTTATTTTTAATGTCTGATTGCTGTGGCTAAGACTTCCAGTACTATGTTAAATAAGAGTGGCGAAAGTGGGCATCCTTGTCTTGTTCCTGTTCTTGAGGAACAAGGAAATGCTTTTAGTTTTTGCCCATTGAGTATGATGTTTGCTCTAGGTCTTTCATATATGGCCTTTATTATGATAAAATATGATCCCTTTATTCCCACATTGCTGAGGGTTTTTATCAGAAATGGGTGCTGGATTTGTCAAATGCTTTTTCAGCATCTATTCATATGATCATATGAGTTTTATCTTTCATTTTTTTTATATGGTGTATCACATTTATTGATTTGCGAATATTGTACCAGCCTTGCATCCCTGGGATGAATCCCACTTGGTCATGGTAAATAATTTTTTTTGATGTACTGCTGAATCTGATTTGGTGATATTTTAAGGATTTTGGCATCTATGTTCTTAGAGATATTAGCCTATAATTTTCTTTCTTTGTAGTGTCTTATTCTGGTTTTGGAATTAGAATTATGCTGGCCTCATAAAATGAGTTTGGAAGTCTTTCTTCTTCATGAACTTTTTAGAAATATTTTGAGGAGAATGGGTGTTCTTCTTTGAATGTTCGGTAAAACTCCCCTGTGAAGCTGTCTGGGCCTGGGCTTTTTTTTTTTGCTGGGAGAGTCTTGATTACCTCTTCAATTTTCTTACTTGTTATTGGTCTGTTCAAGTTTTATATCTCTTCAGTTTTGGGAGAGTATGTGTTTCTAGAAATTTGTCCATTTTGCTTAGATTGTCGAATTTGTTGCCATATAGTTGTCCATAGTATTTGTTAACAATCCTTTGTATTTCTGTTGGGTCAGTTGTTAGTTCTCCTCTTCCATTTCTGATTTTGTGTATTTGGGTTCTCTCTCTTTGTTTCTTGGTGAGTCTAGCTAAGGGTCCATCAATCTTGTTTACCTGTTCGAAAAAAACAACTCTTTGTTCCATTGATCCTTTGAATTGTTTTTTTTTTTTTTTTTTGTCTCTATGTCTTTTATTTCTGCTCTGATCTTTACTATTTTCTTCCTTCTACTTGCTACGGGGTTTTCTTTTTGTTTGTTTTGTAGTTCTTTACGTTGTGAGGTTAGATAATCTATTAGAAATTTTTCTTGTTTCTTGAGGTAAGCCTGTAGTAGCACTTATTTTCGAATGGCCATGCATTAGTATAACATCCCCATCCTGCTACATTGTTATTATTCAACCCTATTTATGCCTGATATACAGTGATCAGAATTGGAAATGTTATATTCATGTTATGGGTTTTGTTGTTTTCTCTCTGCCTCCCTTATACCTTGAAGGCTTTATATAGGCAAGGACCATCTTCTTTTATTTATTATCAATGCATGTAAATTGTTTTCAAAACAGTGCCTAACTCACAGTCAAGGCTCAAGAAATATTTGTTGAATGAATCCTAAATGATTAAAACCTAAAGTCTAAAAGATAAGCTGACAATTCAGGGAAGATGGAGGGCATCTGATGTTTTGTTGTTGTTGACGTTTTGTTTTTGTCTTTCCTCCTATTAATTACTTTCACTTACTAAATAATGTGCACATTGGTTTCAATCATATCCAGTGTATATTTATTATTCAATTTTCCACCTGATCAAAGAGGCAAAATTGACCTTGAGATGTTATTCTTGCCTTGAGGTACTGTTACTATTCAAAGCATTCAGTAAACATTAGCTTTTCTTAAAACTCTAGAGGCCTCATGAAATTCAGATTAGAAATAATCTTGCCTAGAGGGTAGAAAAAGGGTGACATCTGTAAATGATTCTAATATATAACCCAAAGTTAGACCTTACAAATATGTATTCTTATAGCAGTTAGCAAACTTTAAACTTATAATTACAGCCTGACCATCCTCTCTCTGGGGAGAAGGATTTTGTGTTTAGTGTTCTAGGTCAGGAGCCTGTTGGTGTGTTGGTTGAGATAATGGGTACAGAGGCAGAACTGAACTAGAGAGGAAGTGGAATGAGAGGACCAGTGAGAGAGGGGAAGAATGCATGATATGAAAATATGGTTGGGGGAAGTGTTTGGAGGGGAAGGGAGAAGAGAGCACTGCAGCATGGTGAGAGGTGTTCATGGAAATGCACAAGGAAAGAGGATCCTTAAATATTTTGGCCACCCTTCCAAAAAATTAGTAAATATCAAAATTGTCTTTCTAACTTTGTTTTGGTTGGGCTTTTTTTGGTTGTTGTTCAATGTATGATTTGTGTTTCCTTGTACCATGGCACTGGCCTGAGAATGACAAGGTTACCTTTTCTTGTATGAGTTACCATCTTAAGGGTAGTTTGGAAGTCTCTAAAATCTTACTGTTCTGTCCAATATGGTAGTCAATAGCCATATGTGGTTATTTAGAATTAAAATGATAAAATTTAAATAAAATTAAATATTTAGTCTCAGGTCACTTGCACTAGCTAACCATATTTCAAGTGTTTAATAGCCATATGTAGCTAGTGACTAGTGCCTTCCATACTGCAAAGCACAAATACAGAAACTTTCCATCATGACAGAAAATTCTAGGAGACAGCACTCTTCTAGAACTTTGGGCATACTTTATAATCAAATGATTCAGTCCTGTTAGTAGCACAGAGAATCTATTTTATCATTATCTATTCTACTTCAAGTAGTAAATTTGAAATATTGAAAATGATGACACATTTTTATGCTTTCAGTACACTAATGTCCAGAGAACTCAGAGTTGTTTCTACTTCTGTTGTTGAAACTTTTATCACAGATTTTTGTGACACACCCTCTCTATAGTAATTGCCTACTTTATTCATTTAAGATTATAATTTTCAATCTATTAAATCTGTTGTATACATTTTTAAAACTATAATTAAAGTTACACAGTGGATAAGATAAGTAAGAAAATAATAACATTTTTTGTCATGATTTCTTCTTTATTTCAGAATAATATGATATGAAAGTAAATGCAGTCCTGATTAATATATTAAAAAAAAAAAAATAGATGACCCTGGCCAGTGTGGCTCAGCTGGTTGGGGCATCATCTTATACCCGAAAAGGCTGTGAGTTTAATTCCCAGTCAGGGCATATACCTGGGTTGTGGGCTTCTCAGGTGAGGAAAAAAATTGATGAACAAAAATGCCCTCAAAGATGAACTTGAAGGTCAGTGTGAATTTGAAACTTCTAACTATGACTGGGTGAGGCAAAAGTACTTTGCTCCTAGGCTAATGTTAATCCTTAGTAAACTATAAATTACTAGGAAAGAGAACCCTGGAAGATATGCTTTAGATTAGTGTTGTCACTAGAGGAATAATAAAAGTAGAAAGAGGTGATGATAAACATTTTGATAACTTTACTAATGTTTTATGGGGTGGGTGGTATCCAAGAAGTTTAGAAAAGGGTAAAAGATGAGAACCCCAGGGCCTCCTTGGAGTAGAATCCTCTGATTTCTATATACAGGAGAGAGAAAATTCCCCACATGTACAAGTAGCAATGGAAGGATAACTAGAGATATTTTAGTCTGAGAGCCACTCTGGCTGCCCAAGTAATTTAGATAATTCTAAGGTGGGTAGGAAGAAGGAAGTTTCAGCAGAGTAAAATATACTCATGAATCCAGCCAAACCAAATTATATGCATGTTTATTTCATATATGGAAGTTATTTGAAATGATTGAAACATATTTAGATTATATATAATAATAGTTGAATTCAAGATTCTTTATAGTTAATATGTATTGTTCTTTAGTTAAGAATGATGCTGCTATTTTAAAACCTTTGAACAAGAATAACTAAGTAAAGAAAACAAGGAAAGTTGATGACACCCAGGTTGTGTGGTGGAAGCACTTTCCCGGTGGTCAGATCTTTGCATTTCAGTACTGACCTTATAACCCGGGGTGTATAATTTAATGTACTGGTGCATCTATTTGTCTTTAGGTAACTCTGAAATATATCTAAAGATCCCTCAAAATCAAAATGATAAAAATAGCCTTGGTCGGTGTGGATCAGTTGGTTGGAACATTGTCTGGTATGCCAAAGGGTCACGAGTTCGATTCCTGGTCAGGTAATATACCCAGGTTGCAGGTTCCATCCCTGGTTGGGACACATATGAGAGGCAATGGATTTATGTTTCTCTCTCACATTAATATTTCTGTCTCTCTCCCCTTCTCCCTTCCCCTCTCTCTGAAAAATCAATAAAAACATAGCCTCGGGTGAGAATTTAAAAAAATGTTAAAAGTAAATGGAATACATACTCTAATTTGATTAGAAGTTTCCATAAAAGAACGGTACTGAATGTAAACACAGTGGTGTTATATTTTGATTACCAAAAAACACTATATGGATAATAATAATTACTGAGTGCTTCCTGTATTCTAAGTACCCTGCATGTAATGATTCCATTAACCCTCACAACTCTATCAAGTTGGGAGCTGGGCTGGGAATAAGAAATACATAGGTACCCTAATTATCCCCATATTGTAAATGAGGACATGATAGGACTAAAGCCAAGTTTTGATCCCTGTGCTCATGGGTTGGTTCCAGGAGAGCTTTCTCACAAATGATTATAGCAGGCTTCCCAGAGGACTTAATGAAAAGGATAGATATCATCAAAGAGTTCAGGCAGCACCACTGAAGAACAGCTGCAAATCTAAGTAGGGGACAGATACACAACACCCACACTTTACCTGTTGTATTTGGCACAATGAAACTGAAAGAGTAACCAGAAACTTGGCAACCCCACCAGATTTAACTGCTCAGTTCTTGGGAAACAAAAAAATAGAGCCGTCACATTAGGGGGATATCTGTTTTTATCCTTCAGTTCTTATCAAAGAGCATACTATATTGTAAGCTTTTGATATCTGTTTAATGCATATGCATAGAGAGAATGGGATAGGACAGAAACAGGAGCTAGGTGGAAACCCAAAGCAGTCATGCAGTGGGGCTTGAGGAGTGAAGCAGGCAAAGTGAGAAGGAGAGCCATATGGAGAGAGCACTACTGCTGAGCCTTAAACTACTAGCAGGGTTTTAAATGCTGGGGAAAATTCAGAGTTGATTTGAAACACTTCAAGACTAGTGCAGAGCAGGCATAAAAGGAACATGGTCCAGGCTCCCCTTCAGTCTTTTCTCTAAACTGCAGTGCGCACTGACTCTGGAGCAGGCCCTATTCCACCAGTGGAAAAATGGGTAGATCTACATTTTCATCACATTTAGGAGATATATAGGAAGAAAAGGCTGAAGGAGAAGGGAAGGAACCACAACATGGACCACCATGCAATATGGACATCCTGCTAAGGAGTGTGGGAGAGTCACAAACAGGTTGCATTATCTTGCCAACTAGACGTAAGTGCCTCGAGAGAGAAACTATATTTTAAGTCATTTTACAAAGCTTCGATATGCTTGCTTGAATATAACTAGTAATCAGCAAATAATTATTTTAGAGGCAATGTGGTATAGCGAAAAAAAAGTATTGGTTTAGTAGTCTTGAAATAGAACTGTTTTAATTTTCTTGTCTGCAAAAGACTAAACAAACAACAACAACAAAAAAAAAACAAATAGAGACTGTTAGATCATTTTACAATTCTTTTCAGAAGTATTCATTAAAAATCCATGATTAGGATTGCCAGTTATTTAGCATTTAGCATTACTCTTAATAAAGAGTTCTCCTTTGAGGGGCATAGCATGACGGGTGAGAAAGCACACTTGGCATCTTGTCAAGGGAGCCTATTAGAAGCCCAGCTCATTGTACCTGAAACACTGGGCTAAGCACAGAATTTTATCAGTTTTCAGATACCTGACTCCTGAGGCTTACTAGCTTTGTGTATGGAATTGGATAGAAATTAGGAATATTTATGTTGTAAAAAATAAATAAGATGAAGAGGAGGAGGAGGAAGAGGTAGAGGAGAAGTAGGAGGAGAAGGAAGAAACTACCTAGGCAACTCATATATGCACTTGTCCTCAACACAATTGCAAATCCCCTCTTAACAGAAAACTCTTTATATTATTTCATTTGAAAAGTCAAATCTACAAATCAATTATAATAATTATATATGGACAATGTAGCAGAGGGTGCTCATGATCTATACTAGGGGACACTTAAGTCCAGGTTTCAGGTATTGGATCAAGCACTTCTGTGGGAGAGTCATATTAGAAATAAGATTGTTAATATAGGAATAATAATTTAAACAGAAAACAGAGAACCAAATGAATATAATAAACTTCACATTAACAAACATCTGACTTGACATATGAGTGCCTAAGAACGGTCCGTAACATTTAGTGGAGTGGGAGTATGATCTAAATTAATCTGCAATGATGTACTGGAAGAGACAATATCAATTTGAAATGGTGCAGAAATTGGAGTGGCAAAGAAATTGGTCTGTTCACATAAAATAGCCTGTTAAAGGATTGGAGATATGAGAAGAGAACTCCCTCTCAGTGACAGAGAGCTATTCTGTCTCAATGAATCAGCCATGGCTCTCATGGGAGTTGAGACAATTTGCATGTTTAGTGATTGATGTGGAGCTAGGTCATAAATCACATTGAGTCTAACTTAGCTCAAAAGCTCTGTCTGCTGAGACATAGAAAGATGAACATGTGTACTCCATACCTCAAGAATTCACATTGTTCATCTCTGGCCGGTGTGGCTCAGTTGGTTGGGCATCATCCTGTGTACCACGAGTTCACCGGTTCAATTCCCAGTCAGGGCACATGCTCAGGTTGTGGCTTCAATCCCCAGTAGCAGGCATGTGGGAGGCAGAGCATTGATGTTTCTCTCTCATTGATGTTTCTCTCTCTTTCTCCCTCTCCCTTTCTCTCTCTTTAAAAAAATAAAAAGCGTATTTAAAAAAGAATTCATGTTGTTCAAATTCACTATAATTTCAGGAATGATTTGAAAATACCCAGCAGTCAGCACTGCTGAAATTGGAACAGAGAGAACTGTATCATTGGGAATCATTTACCATTTGATGTGGTAGATTGAGGGTTTCAGGTACAGTATTTTTAACTTGCAAAATACATAATAGGCTTTTTTCTTATCAACATGCTGCATTTTCCCATAACATGTTCCCATACCAAGGGGAAAACAAAAACAAGCGCCACCACAACAAATTTGTGACCCAGGAGATAGAAATATATATTTAGTGTACTGGTAATTTTTCTGACTCTCTGTTTTCAGAAATATAATTGTTTTCTTTATGCTTTAGAATTGCTGATTTTGCTTTCAGATAAAGGCTAATGTTAAAAGTGAGAGCAAGAAATCCAAAATGTATTCTCCATGGAGAGTAATTCTATTACTATAGCTGGACAAATCTTGTAGCTAAGAGGAGTATTCTTTCAAGAAGAAAAATTGCCACTATCTAAATAGTGACTGCATATTCTATCTTTAAGTATAAAAACCAACGATGACACAATTAGCCTTACAAACTAGTGAATTACTAACAGCCAGTATAAAACAGGGTAAAAAGGAAACTGCTAATACCTGGCTACACATAAAAGTATCTTGAAAAAAGTCCAAGAAAATTCCTATTGTCACATTGTTCCAAATTTCTAAAGCAAAAAACAGTGTCTGTGAAAGTAGACTAAGAAGTTGTCTAAGTGAGTTTATGATGCCCCCTCATTCCCAAAGATTTTAGCTCTTGCCTCACTGCCACTCTGTTTAATACATGGCTTGTTATAATATATGGGACTTTATCCATTGAAAGCAATATTCTCACCATATTGGCCTAGTAATTAATGGAACTCCTTGATTCCAGAGCTCTTGTCCTCAACTCTGCCTTGGTCACTTGGTTGCATGGTTATACCCTAGATTCTGTCATAAAATAAGCTTTAAGCATCACATATTCTAACTTCCACCTCCTAAATTACCAGCCAACTCTATCCAGTACCCTTCTTCAAACAAATCCTTGATATCACCATGCCCTGCAATTATTTCTACTGGCTTTTTACCATTCATCAAAAACTTCACATCCTCACTTTTCTTCTTATCAAGCATAAATTCCATAGTTTATCATTTTAAACACTTCCATGCATATAATTTAATATGTCTTTGCCCCCTCTCACTTCTGGAACTCATTTGAAAAAATCTCAAACCCCACTACAGTCAACTGCCCATTCATTCCTTGCTCACTCTCATGTTGTTAAATATTCTGAAAGAACATACATAATCATTCTTACTAGTCTCATTTTTAACTCATGATCACTAACTTCAAGCTGACTCCTAGCATAGCCCAGCAGTCTTATATATTTCTTAGTTGATACCTTCTCCTGTACTTCTAGATCACTTGTTTTCACATTTACCTGCATTTGGAAGAAAAATTTTAAAGTGCTAAAATCAGCGATCACCCCAAGTTTCTGAGTTAACTGGTCATGGTTACCGGGTAGGCAATGGAATTTTTAAATAATCCCTGAGGTAATTCTAATGTGAAACAGTTAGAGAACTCCCTCTCCTGCTGACTATTTTATTCCCTTCTTCTTCAAACATCCAAGACCTCCTTCCTCATTCTCAGCTGATGGCATTGCTTTTCATTTATGTGAGAAAATTGAAGTAATCAGTAAAGAATTGCTCCCCAGCCTCCAGTCACCACATTTGCCCACATGTCTGCACTGATGCCCAATACTGTGGCTCACCAGTATGTGTTCCTATTACAGGCCCCCACCTCGTGTGTTCTAGATTCCATCTACTCTCACCTACACAAGGACATGGCTCCAGCAATTAGCCCCACTCTCTCCTGCATCACCAATTTCTTCCTCATTTCTGGATCATTCCCAGGAGTATGCTATACTATTATTTTCCCATCTTATAAACTACCTCCTTCGACTCCATTTCCCACCCACCAGTAAAAGCCCTGTTTCTTATTTCCCCTAAAAGTGAAACTCTAAAAAAAAATGTAGCAGTTGCTATTATTTTCAATTATTCTCCTCAATTCTCTCATCGCCCAAATATTTCTTTTGATTATGCTTTCACTCCCAACATTCCCTGAAACTGTTCTTGTCAAGATCACTACAAGCTACAAAGTTATTAAGTCTAACAGTCAATTCTTAGTTTTCATTTCTTTTGACAAATCAGCTGCATTTAATACAACCAACAACTACTTCCTCCTTGAAACAGTTTATTTATTTGGGCACTTGAATAAATAAACTACAAACTACAGCCTGCAAACTACAGCCTGTGGAACAAATCATGTCTGATCCTTCTTTTGGTAAATAAAGCTTTACTAAAAGAAATATGCTCATTTTGTTTATCTTTTACCGAGGGCTGCTTTCTTCTAAAAGAGCAGAGTTTTATAGTTACAAGAGTCCTTTTCACTGGTGAAGCTTAAAATATTTACTCTGTCCCTTTACAGAAGAATTTTGCCAATAATCCCTTTGCTCATACTTGTTCCTCCTGTAGTATGTCCAATCTCAGCAAATGACAAGTCTGTCCTCCCAAATGCTCAAACCAAAAAATCCTGGACTGTTCCCTAACTCTTTGTCTTCTCTCAAACCACCCATTTAACTCCTCAGCAACTTCTATCCTCTCTATCTTCAAAATATATTCACATTCCAATCATTTCTCTCCACCTCCACTGCTTCCATCTTGGGCCAAGCCATCAACATTCTTAACTATTTAATGAATTTATAACTAGTTTTCCTTTTCTTTTCCCTATTCCTTACCTCAATTTTATACACCATCCTCCTTCAGTTTATACTATATATAGAAGCTAGTATTATCTTTTAAAAAATATTTAGTCAGATGACATCATGACATTTTCATTTTATTTTTTTCCCAATCGTCACCCAAGGTCATTTTTTTTCTATATATCTTCAGATAGAGTGGGAGTGAGGGAGAGAGAAAGAGAGAGAGAGAGAGAGAGAAACTTCAACATGAGAGGAACACATCAACTGATTGCCTCCCACACGACCCCGACCAGGGCCGAGGATGAATCACAACCAAAGTATGTGCCCTTGACTGAAATCGAACCTGTGACTCATTGATCCATGGCCCAATGCTCTAATCACTAAGCCAAACTGGCCAGACAGACATCATGGCATTTTCAAAGACTTCAACTCACTTCCAGTTTTATACTTTATTAACTAATACTCTTTTAAACTACAAAATCTTATATGATTTTTGGATGTTTCTTCTATTCTTCCTCTATCCTTCGATTTTCCCCAGACACTCGGATCTCCTAGCTCTTCCTAGAACCTACCAGTCTTCTTCATTGTTCATGTCCTTAGCATTGCTGTTACCTTTGCCTGGGATGCACTTTCCTGAGACTTCCTCATGCCTGACCCTTTAGCCCTCTTTTCTCAAATATCACCTACTCAGAGAAACCTTCAAAGTCTATCTACTAAGTCCCGCCCAGTAGTCCATCTCCCACCTTCCTGATTTATCTTTCATCAATGTATTTATCACTATGTAGAATATTTTATATTTTACATATTAATTTTATTTATTGTATGTCTCTTTACATTGGAATATGATCTCCATGAGAATAAGATCACTATATATTCTGTTTATTGCTAAATCCCTTAGGACAAGAAGGTACTTAGGAGGTCCTTGTGAACATGTGTTGATAGAATAAACACTTGAAGTTGAAAGAAGACAATCAGTTGGAAAGATGCTCAATTTTTCTTCATTGTCTTTCAACTTTCCTTCAATAAATTCAAAAATCAAAAACACTTGTACCCTAAATCTTTTGAGCTCATTTCAAATATTTACTAATCTTATGTTTGTGCCAAAATGACTTAGATCAATGCCCTTTAATATGTTAGGGCAACTAAAGTACAAGGAGATTCAGGGAGTGTTCAATCTGGAGAGCTCAAAAAAAAAAAAAAACTCCACAGAGGGAGCAACTAATTTGCTGTCTTGAAAGATAGCTCAGCATTTCCCAAGACAATCCTCAGTTGACAGAGGGGGAGGGAGACTGCTGGCACAGTGAATATCACAGGAAAAGAAGTGGAGATATGAAGCAAGTACTAAGCACAATACTTCTATACAATCATACTTCGTGTTTGGAAAGGAGAGGAAATGGCAGAGCATGAAACTGAAGATATGAGCATTGACCAGATGACAAAAGACTTTATCCTAAAAATCTGAGCAGTGGAAAGTTAATTTTCTTGAATACAAATTAACTTGACATTTATAGTTCAATATCTCTAAATAAAACATATTTTGAGATGTTATAGAAAACACTTATGTTCCACTTTATATGCATTTAAAATGTGCATGCCTATTCCATGTCTGTTTGTGTACCTAACTTTTTAAAATAATTTTCCTTTATTGATTTTAGAGAGGGAGAGAGATAGAGACATTGATAAGAGAGAACATCGATTGGCTGCCTCCCTACTGGGGATCAGGTCCACAACATGGGAACTGAACCAGCAATCTCTTGGTGCATGGATCAATATTCAACCACTGAGCCACACCAGCCAGGCTATGTACCTAGCTTTGCATCTATACAAATACTTATGACCGGTACCTCCATTTTTATTTCCCTATACTCCTCTCCATGTAAATATTATACTACATAAAGGAGCTGATCATTTTCCAATTTTAAACTGACCAACATTTAGTGAGGAGAAGCAGAAAATACAGTAGTAAGTATACCTAAGTTCCAGGCCTGGGCCTGCCATTTACAAGCTAAATGGCATAGATCAAGTCTTTTAATCCCTCTGTGTATAGTCTCTTCATTTCTAAAACAAGGAAAATAACACCTATCCTCACAGGAATTGCTCTATGGATGAAAGAAGGTAATGGAAGAAATTTATTAAAATATAAATGATATAAAAATGATAGTAGTAGTAGTAGTACTAAAGGAAGCATTAATTTAGGATTTTCATATATTAAGTCTTAATAGAGGTTTTTTAGCTACAAGTCAAAGTAGAATTCAGTTTTTACAACTGGGTCACAAATTCAATAAAAGAGATATTCATGAAAAAATCACAATAACATATGTGTTCATTCATTAATTAATTTGACAAATACGTATTGAAAATTAACCTTAATAATTAAACAGACAAAATCTAATGTTTATCAAATACCATATACTATTCTATGTTTACAGTTTATCTGATTTAGTTATCACAAAATCCTTTTGCAATAAATACTACTTCTATTCACATTTTAAATATATTATAAAAGAGGCTCAGGGTTTCAGTAACTCTCAGGCATCATGCAGCAGGCCTATGTAAATGTGAGGAGTCACAGCGAAATCTGATTCTAGCACCAGCATCTGTAACCACTACACCAGTTTACTCTAAGCACATAGCTTTCACTGCAAGCTCATGGTAGAACCTCAAAAATTTTGTGATTAAATGGAATTATATGGTTAATTCACTGATTATAGCACAACCATAAAACAAATGTGAATTCTCTCCAGAGAGGTCTCATTCAACTTTTCAAAATTAATGTGTGTGTGTGTGTGTGTGTGTGTGTGTGCGCGCGCGCGCGCGCGCATCCTAAGCCAAACCATAAACAAGATAATACACTGTGAATTTCTCTAAAACATGGTTCATTTTAGGTAAACAGGTTTTATAAAATATACACACAAAATGTGTCTTGATTAAATAAACCAGAAGCAAGGCATAACCCACAGACGTGAGTTTTTAAAACAGTCATAATTAGTACATAGAAAGAAACCCTGGTTAGTGGATTCTGCAAAATTACAGACACTCATTCAATGTACAAGTTTGATATTTATAAAATAAAATTAAATTAAATTAAAATAAAAACTTGAGTAAAGACAAAAATAGCATCAACAGTGTAGAACAGAAGAAAACGAATGAAGAAATGAGTCCAGCCCTAACCCTGTTTATTTAGTCAGGCAGCGAAGGTCTTATCAAGTATATCTGATCTACTCAAGGCAAGAATTAGGGTGTTCTTTGCAAAAAAACTGATGAGTTACAGTGACACAATTTTAAATAGGAAGGTGTGATATTTAGGCAGGACATAAATCTTAAGAATAACCAATTGTCAACTATTCTAACACATGCAAAATTACAATATTAATTAACATGATGATAATTCTGGTTTAATTTTCCAAAATGACTTGCAAAAACAAAGAGTGGTATGTATATTTTAATGCCATTGCCATAATGCACCAAGTTGAGATGAATAAAGAATTCATTCAACATGTTTTTATGATTAGGTACAATGGGACAGTTGTGAAAGAGAAAGTAAGAAGGCAAGTGCTCTGTTCTTAAAAAGTCATGGTAGTCTGGCTGGCGTGGCTCAGTGGTTGAGCTTCTACCCATGCACCAAAAGGTCGCCAGTTCGATTCCTGATCAGGACACATGCCCAGGTTGTGGGCCAAAACCCCAGTGGGGGGCGTGCAGGAGGCGGCCAATCGATATTCTCTCTCATTGATGTTTCTATTTCTCTCTCCCTCTCACTTTCTCTCTCTCTGTAAAATCAATAAAGGATGAAATTTTTTTAAAAAGTCATGGTAATTTTTGAATAAATAAATGAATAACTATAAGAAAATGGGATGGCTACAGTAATCGACATATGAACCATGTGCTCTGAAACATTACAAGATTAAAGGACAAACTCAACAAGGTGAAAGAAACTTAAAAGATACATTTACACAAAACCTTAATGAATGAGTAGAACTAAATAAGAAATGACCACAGACAAAGGAAACACCAACATAGGGAAGGACAGGACAAGTGGGGGATAAAAAGTGTGACAGATTTCCCCGGGCCGGTTTGGCTCAGCAGTTAGAGCATTGGCCTTGGGTCTGGAGAAACTCAGGTTCAGTTCCTGCTAATGGCACGTACCTCAGTTGCAGTTTGTCCCCGGCCCTGGTTGGGTCGTGCGGGTGGCAACCACTCGATGTGTCGATGTCTCTCTCTCTCTCTCTCTCTCTCTCCCCCACACACTCTATCTGAACAAAATATTGAAAAATGTCCTCGGGTAAGGATAAAGAAAGAAAAAGTGTGACAGATTTAAATCATGGTGGGTAGGTTTGAATATGTGTAAAATGTGCAAGAAGATGAAAGTGGCAGGTGATGAATCTATAAAGGTGGGATGGCTCAAATTTAAATAGAACTACGTTGTAATAAAAAATGCCTGTGGTCTGCAGTCACTGGATGTGTTTATTGTTGCAAGTATTATAGATGACCCTAATTTTCCCCACCTTTTGCCTCCACCCAGCCCCCACTCCACCCCAGGCTTTCTCTACACTATTGTCTGTGTCCATAAGCTATGCATATATGCATATAAGTTCTTTGGTTATGTTTTCATTTCTAGTTCTGTTCCTTACACCTGCTTTTGGAACTTGTAAAAATATTTAACCTCTCTGTTTATCAAATCCCCCTTTAGCAAAATCAGAGATAACAATACCCCATCTCCATAGTTTAGCTTGGGAGGTAAAGATAATTATGCTATACAGCCAGTAATATAAGTTTCTTAATAAACAATAACAACAGTTATTAAGTGTTTTACATCCATGCTAAAATTTTTGGATTTCAGTGGGCAGACCTCAGTGAGCTCTGTACTACTTTTAAAATGTTATGTATAGAATAAAATAGGTCCTTTATTCTTATAAGATCATAGACATAGAAAGGTCACATTTGAATTCAATTTGTTCACAGAATGGGCATTAAATACACTTCTTTGAAGTGCTTATCTAAACTCTTTATTAAGCAGTATCTCTAAAATACACTCACAACAGAGAGCTCTATACTATTTTTAAACAAGGAAGTAACTGTTTAGGAAGATCTTCCTGACACAGTACTAAAGATGGACTGAGGAAAATGACAGAGAAGCCAATCAGCAGATTAGAACAATTCAGGAAAAAAATTGTTTTAAAATAAGATGCCAGCAGCATGCATGGAAAAAGGAGCATAGACAAGCTATAATTTGATGGCACAATTAATTGACAGAATGTGGTGACTAAATTGTTTTGAGGTTAGAAAGCTGATTATACTGATTATAGTACCTGGAAAAATGGAAACTTTGAACTGTTATAGAATATAGATACAAAAATATAAAGAGAAAATTGTTTTCTGTCTATGCCTATGTTGGAAGCCATGTGTACAATTCCCCTTACATCCTCAAATACAAATAGTTCCAATTTACATCCTCAAGCACAGATAGGTCCAATTAATTTCTATGCTAAACTCAGGATTCTCTTTACCTTCTTCTTCAAATATACACACACCCTTTCACTCATGTCTCATTGATCGTTCTGCCAAATTTTAGGTTACATTTTTTTCTTAGAAGTTGAAATGATTAATGAATTCTTCCAAGACTAATGAGCTCGATATAAGAGAGATTCAGCGTTGCTCAGTCATTTGGTACTCTACCCATGTATTAGTGAGAAAACACAGCCATGCATTGATTATTGCTAATGATATCATGTTGCCTGAGCACCTGCAGTCCTTGTCTTGTGCTTGTAGGTCATTGGTATTTATAGATTACCTGCTGAAGATTACAAAGGAGAACCTTGAGTGGCAATGGCAGCACAATCCCATTGACGGCAATGTATTGCTTTGTTGAGAATTCTGGACATGTTTCACCCAAAACATTAATCTTTTTGGTTAGTGTATTTTAACAATATATAAAAAATCACTCAGAATTTTCTAATTGCTTGGTACATTATGAAAACTTTATAAATAAGTTAGAGATGAAGATGGGGCAACAGGACAACATACTGGCTTCCCATAATGGTTTCGCTTGGGTAGAACAATATAGCTCTGCAGCTGGTGGTTGCTAGTTACTGAGATGGTTGTGAAAAAAAGCAATCCATCACTTTAGTCAAGAATACAAGTTAAACCCATGTCTCAAGGGATTTCTCAAAATCAGGGAAAACAGTATGGCTTAACTATATTGAAAATTCTATATTTCTCTGGATTTGTTTTGTGGGACTAGACATGAAAGGTACTTGAATAAATATATATAAATATTCTTCATGAGCCCAGCCGATGTGGCTCAGTGGTTGAGCATCAACCCAAGTACCTAGAGTTTGCCAGTAGTTCGATTGCCAGTCAGGGCACATACCCAAGTTGTGGGCCTGATCCCCCGTGGGGGGCATGCAGGAGGCAGCCAATCAATGTTCTCTCTCATCGATGTTTCTATCTCTCTCTCCCCCTCTCTTCCTCTTTCTCTAAAATCAATAAAGAAAACAATTATTTTAATAATAATAAAAAATAAATATTCTACATGTACTCTTTTTGACTATTGTTATGTGGCTGAAAACAAATAGGATGGCTGGAATAGATGAAAATGGTATATATAAATAATTTTGATGAAATATGGCAGAATAAGTAGGGTGTTTTTAAAGATAATTATTTGAAAATACATTCTTAAGGGCTTTTAACTTCAATGCCACTGTTGCTTTTTATGTCATATCCATAAGCTTATACAAGTAAATTGTATTTTAATTATTATGATATTCAAATTTACTTAGATTAAAGAATTGATTAAGGAGTTACAAACTTATAAACGAAAGAAATTAAGATTAATAAGACTAGCAATAGACAAAAATCAGAACTTTTATCTTTTAGTATGGTTGTTATGATAACTGATACACAGTACAAATTCATGATTTTTTGACTGAATTAACTAGCATTTTTTGTTGTACAATTTTGTTGATTTCTAAATTCTTATAGAAGAGTGAAACTTGCTTACATGGTTTAGATTCCACTTTGGTAAAAAATTAAGTTTTAAAAGATTAATGGAACTAAAGTAAGCAAAATCATTGTCTATCCAAAGTCCCCAATACACAGTGTTATACAGAAAATATATACTACTGATACCTGAGAATAAAATTTCTCAGTTTTATAAAGAAGTCAACACTAGAGAGAAAAATAGTTGATGCTACTGTTGTGACAGTCTAATAGTTATAATTTTTTTCATCTGCCTTGCCAAGGCTAGCCAAGATTATAATAAACCTACCAAACATCATCATAGAAATTAAAGTACATGGATAGGTAGGATTAAGAAATCAGCATGTGGCTTTTGAAGTATTATGTTCCCAATCTTCTAAAAACTGGACAAAAATGCCTAAAGAGAATTAAAGAATTGCTTATATAAGGGCAATCCAGCTTGTAACAATGACTTGAAATTCAATATTTTGCCTGAATAACTCAATTTACATTGTAAGTCTCTTGTGATTGAGACTACAAAGCATGTAAATTTAAGAAGAAAATTCAGGAAGCCAGGTTGAGACACAGGATGTTTTAATGGTATAGGGAAGGTTCTAGAATATTAAAATTAATGTCAAACATACATTTTCTCTGTAGGTTTTGGTAAGTAACTTAACCAGGCTTGAAAATCTTTTTTTTTTTCCTTTTATTGATTTTAGAGAGAGAGGAAGTGAGAGGGAGAAAGAGATAGAAACATTGATGAGAGAGAACATCAACTGGCTGCCTCCTGCACACCCCCAACTGGGGATTGGGCCCACAACGTGGGCATGTGTCCTGACCAGAAATCGAACCGGCCACCTCTTGGTGCATGGGTCGATGCCCAACCACTTAGCCACACTAGCTGGATGGAAATCTTTTTGTTAATGAATAGATGGATAGATCTCTCTACAAATACACCAGCATCGTACCCAGCAAGATCTACTTCAAGGCAGGTTGGAAACTATATGTATTAAACTTTCTCTTTAGTGCTCATATATCCTCAACTAGTTGGCTTGCCCATATATCATATGGCTTTGATGCAAAAGCCAAAGTATGTTGGCTGGATGCATAGATGAATGGATGGTTAGATAAATAGTTTTTATTAAAGAAAAAAAAAACACAACGTTTTCATTAAAAATGACTTCTTTTTATTTGATAGTCAATAAAAGTAATACAATATCTAATCAGTTTAACAACTAATCCCTTCTAAAGACACACATAAAGAAAAAATAAAAACTTGCATTTCTCCCATTGTTACTGGTTAAGCATTGCCTCTCCAAATTTCTCTCTTTCTGTGTGTGTATGTGTGCATATAAATTTGCTTAACATATGTAGAATTTTGATTCTTGCATTTTTCACGTAAAATTGAATTTTGAGTATTACTTTCACAATAACTATATACTTGAACTTTATTTTCCTTCTACATAATGTTTAACTCTTATTATGTAATATTGTAGAAATATTCTAATATCCGCTTCTCTTGGTTATAACAGAATCTTCTTACAAATGCATTTTCTAATTTTACCTTCCCAGTAGTCCTGTGAAGCAGACCTTATTATCTGCATTTTGCACTTAGGCCAAAAGAGGCTCAGGGGCATAAATCCCTGCCTAAGGTCACAGAGTCAGGAATGGCAGGATCAAAACTTTCATACAATGAGTTATAGATATGAAGTAACTGAAGATTTGCATTTGTGAACTTCCCTAAACTTTTATATCTGACAAAACTCTGTATTTGAACACCCATATTAATAATAAACTACACATCATTACCTAGCTAATACTTCCGTACAGTAATAATTTACTAATGACTTATGGAAGTAAAGGCTCCTAACTAATGGTTGTCCGTATTCTAAGTACACCCAAAATAATCTATGGGAATTTTAAAAAGGCCAGTAGCTTATAATTCTACATTAGGTTTTACAATGGACATATTTGCCTAAAAGACATTCAAAATGACATTTTAGTTAACTTATAAAAAAGAAATTTCTCTTTTGTTTCTCCACAAGCTGAGAGCATGCCATCTGGCTCCACTTCCCTTAGCAAAACTTGATAAAAGAATGCAGAAAGCCACTTATAGTAACTGAGAGAGGACACACCACAGGGACCAAAGGTGCCTGACACTCTCCCCCAGGCACATGATTTCTGTTCCATCAATATTTTTTTCTCTTTAAAAATTCAGATGTAAGTAAAGATGATTTTTACTTCTCTTAGTAGTTATTTGAAATAACTTGTTTTTTAATTCTCACTCTAGGATATTCTTTCATTTATCTTCAGATAGAGTGGAAGGGAGGGAGAGGGAGAGAAGGAGGGAGGGAGGGAGGGAGGGAGGGAGGGAGGGAGGGAGAGAGGGAGAGAGGGAGAGAGAGAGAGAGAGAGAGAGAGAGAGACATCCATGTGATAGACACATCGATTGGTTGCCTCCTGTACGACCCCGACCAGGCCAGGGACCATTCCACAACCGAGGTATGTGCCCTTGACCAGAAGCAAACCAACGACTCTTTGGTTCATGGGCTGATGCTCTAACCATTTAGCTAACTAGCCAGGACTGAAATAACTTTTTAAGTGGAGAACATTTTTTCCACTACAACTAAGATTTATTGAATACCTCTTCTAAATCTTGTTAGATTTAGGTTGTGCATGCCTGCACTACAGCACTCTAAATTATACATGTCAATATCTAGCCAGACAACTGGTAATGTTCATCAAGGAGTTTGAAATTGGGCTGTAGAACTCAGAAATGGTTTGAACTAGGTGTTTGGAAGTCAATTGCTCATAGTGATATTATAAAAATAAATTGCCCCAGTGTGCTAGAAAGACAAGAATATGAAGAAAGAAGCTTGGGAAAAGGCCTTTAAGGGATAAGAAAACATTATTTATCTATTAGAAGTAGAAAGTTTTTAAAAATGGATTTTCTCACTGGCCAAGGGAATTAAATTCAACAGTTTTGACTTAGTAAATAGATATAATGGTAAACAAGAAGAGAAACAGATAAAAATCTAAATGCCAGATTTGATACTGAATATTTGTGGAGTTGAAAGAAAAATATGAGACTTCAGAAACTGTTTCTGGCCATTAAGTTGTCACATTGTAGTTCATGTCTTATATGTCTTCAATGAGGAATAGTGGGACCAAGTCCAGTGGGATGGAGTTACCAACTGATGTGTGCAATGAAAGTCTTATATTTGATAAGGAATCCCCAAATGTTTTGAGTGGCTGAAATCAGATACATCCAAGCACTCATGGAATTTGCCCAGGTAAATCTTTCTGTTGTTGTTCATCGCCTTGACCTAGTTTTTACAGCAACAATAAATTTACGGGACAAAATGTAGAACTTGCAACCAAAATAATGCTGACAAAAATTAGATATCTGCTAATTGAGTTGGCCACCTCTTGTGGAAAGCCATTCAGAAAACTTCCAGTAAGCTATAATCACTAGACTATAATTACAAAGGTCTTTGTTGTGATGCCTACATATGTTACAGGTAAAGCAAAAAGAAATCATATTTAATAGGAAATATTACTAATCTCAAGGGGGAAAACCCTGAAAGTGTTTCCCTCAACTCAGGTTTAATTGTTCTAGCAAAACTTTTATGTAAATGGCCACATTAAAATTTAGATGATGACACTAGAATTAAATACTTAATGGAACAGTCTTTTAGTATTCCATATTTGCAGTTATAGCAACATAACATTTGGGTTTGCTGAACTGATATACTACACCATGATATTTATACAAAAGACTGCTGAAGAAAAGCCTTCAAATAGTACTGTGTCATACAGACTTAAACCCACAAGGGGGCAAATACAGAGCTGGTATAGGATCACAATTCTGAAAACCCACATAAGGAAGCCAAAACTTTGACTATTAGAATGAACATGGATTATTCAGAAAATAACTAACATTCAGCCTTCCAGCACCAAAGTTTGGCATTCTCTTGGTCACTCCTCTTTCCAGTTGTAGATGGTATCTGAATACCTCAAGGTAATCTCTTTGTTGGAATACTCATTCTGTCAGCTAACTGAAAGAAGAAATAAGAAGAGCAAAAGTGAAATGTGAAAGATTTCTGCAATCTGAAGCAATAAAAATAAGGTTAACAAAAGAAGAGCAAGAATAGTAACTTCTATTTATAAGTGGTTAATAAATAAAAATATCATTTATAATTTAAAAAAGCATAGTCATTTCTTTTTTCAGAAAATTAGTGAAACATAATTAATTTCGTCATTGAAATGCTAAGAATTGGATTTGTTATAACAAACATTACAAGTTTCCTTGGAAACCTAATTATAAAATAGCTGGTTTTGCTCTAAATTGGGATGTTTGTGCACATATGCTTGAAAACCAAGGTAACTCCTCTTTTTTTTTCTTTATTGATTTTAGAGAGAAAAGAATGGAGAGGGAGAGAGAGAGAAACATCGATGAGAGAGAACATCGATTGGCCACCTCTTGCATGCCCCCCACTGGGGATTGAGCCCAAAACCTGGGCATGTGCCCTGACCAGGAATCAAACCGTAGACCTCTTGGTGCATGGGTCGACCCTTAATCACTGAGCCAAACCTGCAGGGCAAGGTAACTCATCTCAATTACCTTAATATTTACTTAACATCTATGCCATTATGTGGCCCCACCTCTTATCCCATTCCAAAGAATTAAATGGGTTATGCAGTTCTTTTTAGTACATGCCTAACATAGTGCCCAAAGAATAAAAGGCACAAAATAAATGTTTATCAAAAGAATGAAGTGTTATGAAAGAGGTTATTTTTACATCATTCATCAAGAGAAAATTGTATTCGAACAGGGCTCTTTATGATACATGACTTTATTAAACATCTTCATGGTATAAAGGAAAATAAAATCTCACAAGAACACAACTACTGAGAGCACATAGATTGCTCGATTTTTAAAATTGTGTTAGCACTCACATTCCTGATAGGCAGATATTGCTACCCAGGCCCATAAGAAAGTTACACTGAGATCAATGTGAATCCTACAGGCAAAGAACCAGAGGATTTAAAATGAAATCAAGTGCAAGCCTCTCTGGTGTTATGGCAGTTCAATGACTTGTGAAGTTTTGAAGGTGTCCTGTGAGACTATAAATTAATTCCAAAGATTATCTTCTCTGCTAGATAAAAGGCAGAACTGAAATTGAGGGGGGGGTAGGGGGCTTTTTTCAATTAAGTAAATTGCTTTATGCAAAAAGATTTTTTTTTCCAGACCTTCATAGTTGTTGCTTAGCTTCTGAGAGGGGGAAAAAAAGCTCACTTTCATTCCATAAGCTCAACACGTTCTTAAATAAATGATCCAACTGGAACCTGCCTGAAATTCTGTATCTCGAAATGCAGGTGCAGGTTTCAGAATATTAAATACCAAAGAAAAAAACTACATACGAATATGTACATTAATAGCTATCTCACAAAGTGAAGCTAAATTCTACTAAAGGGGCTGTTTTAAAAAAATAATTTTGAAGTTCTTTCTCAACTCTAATTATCAGGAATGGAAATTTTGTATGTACAAATGTAAAAAAATGTTGTTTACTACTTCTTTGCCTATTACTTAATGGACTTTGAATTCTGACCTTATATAAGAACATGAGCCTGAGTTTTAATGGCTTGACATTTTTCTTAACACCCTGTTATAATTCTACACAAGTGGACAGTGCACATTGCCAAGAACAAGACAAACAAGCTGTCTTCTGATGAGCACCAAGCCAAGGTGTACATTCTAGGAATAGTAAAAAGAAACACACACACTATTTAATAATAATAATAATAAAAAAAAGGCAAAACAATAGAATGGGACCCTTATCCCAAACCTTAGAGGAAAAGCAGAGCTGTGGAAATTATTTCAAAACTACTTGAATATGAAAGACCTCGACCCCACAAAAGGGAAAAGTTTGAGATGCTAAAATAAAAATAATAAAATTCACACCAGCAGATCAAACAAGCAAATTTGTACCACATAAATTAGTAATCTCTCTTAGGAGAGTTATTTGGCAATATCTAGGAACAAAATGCACATGCCCTTTGCTCAAGAAAATTGGCTACTGGAAATTTATCCCACAGTTAAATTCCCATGAATAAGCAAAATTGTGTTAAGTGTGTGGGCACCAGAGCATGCTTCATAATGACAAAATGTATATACAAAACAACAATGCATGAGGAAATGAATGGTTAATATAGCCATTAAATGGAAAATATATCTATTGTATGCATCACTGTGTAGTACATACAGAAAAATACATATATGCATAACCCATAGACACAGACAACAGTGTGTTGTTGGTCAGAGGGAAAGGGGGGGGGGGCTGAATGGAGATGGGCAAAGTGGGAAAAATAGGGACATTTGCAATAATGTCAAGAATAAAAAAAATCTTTATATGAAGAGATAAATTTATCTTATTATATGAAAAATAAATGAGTTTCAGAACAGCCCTTACAGGTTTGGCTCAGCAGTCAGAGCATTGGCACATGGATTGAAGGGTCACAGGCAGTTCGATTCCTAGTGAAGGGCAGGCACCTGGGTTGCAGGTTCAATCTCCAGCCCTGGTAGGAGTCATGTGGGAGGGAGGCAACCAGTCGATGTCTCTCTCACAATGTTTCTCTCTCTCTCCCTCTCTCCCTTCCACTCTCTCTAAAAAAAATCAAAGGAAAAATATACTGGATTACCAAAAAAACAAATAAATAAATAAGTTGCAAGACAGAATGTTGTGCAAATAAATAAGAACATAAGTCTGCATATGCCTAGATAATTTATGGAAGAATAGACAGGTAAGTCTCCACTGTTTCTTTCTGGGCAGAAAAATGGTGGCAGTAAGTGGGGGTGGAAGTTTAGAATGGCTTTTTTACTTTACACCATTTTTTTCTGATGAATTTTTTAAGCACTAGCATTTATTTATAAAATTAAAAGAAGTATTAAAAATATTGTCAATGTTTTTCCTAAGTGATATTATATTTAAATATACATGCATGAAAAGTTTTCCTAGTTATGTTATTAGATCACAAGATAGAAAAATATGTAGAGTATAATTATATAACATATGTATGTACTTACACATGTACAAATAAATAGAGAAAACTGTCCAGAACTTCACATACAAAAATGTCATAAATTGTGAAATAAATAAAATTGTGCCAGAAGGTGGGGTAGTGTAGGTGGAGTAAGGTAAAGTAGGGTGTGACTCATTTTATTCTTCTTTACTTCCCTATTTTGAATTTTTTTGTTTTTAAGGGTCATAAACTACTGCATTGTTTCTGTAATTTTGAAAAATAGATTTATAGACAGCATTGATATGCAGGAATGGTTTGATTAAGCTTCTAAAGCACAGAGGGAAAAAAAAACTGTCAAGGAATCAGAGAGATGCAACAATGTGAATGTACCCCACACCTCGGAACTGTACACTTAGTAAAAGGTTAAGATGGTAAATTTTACGTTATGTACATTTTACCACAATTAAACTTTTTTAAAAAGACAGAAAGGAGAAATAAGAGAAGATGATAGAAATGGTTGCACAAAAAAAAATGAACCAACCTAAGGATTATAGAGGTTTTTGGATGAGGCAACAACTACTGAAAACTCTCCAGGAAAATAAAATGATCCAAATGGGTGTATCTAAGTTTCCTCCATTATGTACAACAGTGGTCTCCAAAGGCGGATAAGTACATTCCTAGAGGTGTTATTGATCAATCTCTTGCATGATAGGAGGAACATACTGAAGGTTGTATTTTCATTAAATTTAATCATTAATGATATGATTTATAGATATATTACAAGAACCAAACCTGCACATAATTCATAAATAAATATACACATATTGAGGGCATGATCAGAAGGAGTATATGATGTAAAATACTTGAAGATCAATTTTTTAGGCAACATTTATGATAGGCAAACTCAAATTGATATATTCTGGCCAGCTATTTAAAAGACAGAAAACAACAACAAAAGACTTCTGGGTACAAAATGAACAAGTTACATGTAAAAGAATAAAAATCCAAATTGCCCTCATTTTCGCCTAAAACATTAAAAGTCAAATAATTTTGAAGCTATACCTGTATTTTTTTCAAAGAGAACTGTTGTCATTTAATAATTGCATTTTCAGCCAAGAAATTATAGAAGAGAAATACATGTTCTAATTTACAGCATCTTAGAAAATATATTAACCATGTATTTTTTTTTCTTAAACAAAATACTTGAAAGACTACTCTAAATAACTGAGGTAGTTATCAGAATTATGGATCAAAAATGCAACATTATAAAATGTTGATAACAGTTAATAAAGTCAAGAAACGATGTGTATAAAATTAAAATCAAATGTAGTTGTTGAGAGAAAAAAACTAATAATAAGTCTCAATTACAGAATCTGGGTCTTAAATGCTGAATTCTACTAACTAAAACTTAGAAATAGGGAATTGAGGAGAAAGGAAAAGTATCTAAAAATATAGTGGTTCTGCCAGGAAAAAAACTAAAGATGAAAAACACTGGAGTTTTTGTTTTTAAAGCCACAAAAACCTTCATGATCATTAAGGACTATATTTTAGTGTGTAAGTAATATTAGAAATAAAAAATATTGTTAGATAATCTTACTTCATTTCAATACTTATGTTTTCTAGTATAAAACTAGCTTATTGACACCAAAATCCATATTTTCCCAAAGAACATAAGCATCATAGCAAAATATTTGATGCTCCTAAATTTCAACAATAAATACATACATATATATATATATATATATATATATATATATATACACCTTTCCAAAGTTATCTTCCTTTTCCCCCAGGCTAAGTTTTGAGTGGAAAAAAATGTTACTATGTGGATTTGGACAGTTTATGCTTTCTTGAAGTAAAAGTATCATCTTATATAATAAATACAGGATAAAAAATCTAAGTTATGCTTTTGTGTGAAGCAAACATCTACGTGGATAGGAATGTTCACAACACTTTCTCAGAAAAACTGAAAATATATCTATGTTGATCAGTGGTTCTAAAAGGGTGGCAATTTTACTTCCCAGGGAACATTTGGCAATATATGAAGACATTTTTGGTTATCACAAGTGGGAAGGGGAGTGCTACTGTCATCTAGTGGGTAGCTGCCAGAGATGCTAATAAGCATCCTACAATGCAGAAGATAGATCTCCATAGCAAAGAATTATTAGGTTCAAAATATAAGTAGTACTGAAGTTGTATAACTCTCATCTAGGCAGATGAATATAATTTCAGTATGTTCTACATCTCTATTAAACATAATATGCATGTATTGTGTTCATGCTCAGACACAAAGAAATTGTTGCAAAAATGATATACTTTGGGAGGAGAAAAGTAATTTTTATTATTCTAGTTTTAGCAATAAAAATGACTCCTACACTTATTATGTATATATAAATGTTTATTTTATCCTTCTCAGCATTGTCTATTAAGCTATTCTTAAATGTATAAAGATAATGAAAGGTTTGAGAATTTTGAGTGGATTTTAAATGGCCCCAAAAGATTTAAGTTACAAATAAGGTGGGTCCTCAAATAGTACCCCACTAAATTATTGTATCTTAATTTCAAAATGAAGCATTTGAGCAAAAACCTGAAAACATAAGTAGGATTTAGATGTAAGATAGCTAAATATCACTGGAAACAAAAGCTAATGAAACAGTATGGCAGGCACTAGGAATATAGAAACAGTGAATAAGTCAGTTGTTTAGAAACTAAAGAAGGTAAATACTTGTAGAGGCAAGATGGCAATTTTTTTTAAAAGAGCAATAGATGATAGATGACAGATACATGATAGATAGATAGATAGATAGATAGATAGATAGATAGATAGATAGATAGATGATAGATGATTGATAGATAGATAGATAGATAGATAGATAGATAGATAGATAGATAGATGATAGATAGATAGATATACTTAGGCTTTAGAGTATTTAAATATTGAGCCAAAGAAATTACAAATAATAGGAGGGAGGGCAATGGAAAGTCATTTAGATAACAATAACAAAAAAAAGCTTCCTAAATTTCATTTAGTTATCTTTAGATTCTATTTCAACCACTCACATTGTGATGTATAATACACTTACAATGGTAGGTGGTCCCTACGACAATAACAATGGTACCAAAGGAGCATGTATAAGAATTACTTGCACTACATTTATAGTTGCCTCAAACTCTTCCCCATTTCCCATAAAATACATAATATCAAACCAATGATTCTGAAATTGAGGGACAATTGAACCGAGGAGCAATTAAAGAGAGTAAAAAATGTTTTTTATAATTTTTTCCTTTATTAATTTTAGAGAGAGAGAAAGAGAGAGGGAGAGAGATAGAAACATCCATGAGAGAGAACACCGATTGGCGGCCTCCTGCAAGCCCCCCTCTGGGGATCAGGCCCACAACCAGGGCATGTGCCCTGACCAGGAATCGAACCAGCTACCTCTTGGTGCATGGGTCGATGCTCAACCAGTGAGCCACACCAGATGGGTAAAATAAATAATTTTTAATATTAAAAATAAAATGTATTTAGAGAATAGATTCCAATGACAAACTTATGTATCACAGAATTGTTTCTGCAGATGGCAAATAAATATTGAATCATTATCCAAAAAACTAAATGTATACATAATATAAAAAAAAAATCTTTGCTGCATAACTGAACAGGTACCCTGGCAGTTCACAGTAAGTAAATTACACAAACAAGTTAAAAAAAAAAAAAAACATCAACAGAAAGGCACATTCTATTTTTAATATTTCTAACATGAAAAATATTACTATTTATAGGATGTGAAATATTAACATCCTTAATATATGAACAATTTTTACAAATTAATAAGAGAAATATGGCCCTGGCCGGTTTGGCTCAGCAGTTAGAGCTTTGGTCTGCGGTCCGGAGAGACCCAGGTTCGGTTCCCGCTAAGGGCACATACCTCGGTTGCAGTTTGTCCCCGGCCCTGGTTGGTCGTGCGGGTGGCAGCCACTCGATGTGTCCCTTTCACATCAATGTTTCTCTCTCTCTCTCTCTTTCTCTCTGTCTCTCCCACTCTATCTGAACAAAAAATTAAAAAATGTCCTTGGGTGAGGATTAATTAAAAAAAAAAAAGAGAGAAATATGAATAAAAATGCATTAAAAACTCAAACTTGAATTATATAAAAGAGAAACACATTTTTATTAAACATAAAATAGAGTAAAATGCAAATGAACTACTACTCATGTGATAAAGAATTATAACAATCCCTCCACCCCTCCTTTAATAAACAAAAGAATTATAACAAAATACAACTTTTCCTGCCAGATGAGCAAAGGCTGAAAGTAATATTGATGATAATAGGATGAAACACTCTTTTAAAATACTTGGGAGTATATATAGATTGGTACAACTTTGGTAAAAGGATACTTGTTAAGAATTAAGGGTATTAATTACATTCCAAGAAATTTTTTCTCATAAATAGGGATTCATGCAAATAATTATATCTGAGGATAATATTCATCATATTATTTATAATAGAAAAAATGATAAAAATACATTACTAAGATGAAAGACTATGTTATAAACAAGGTTCTTAAAATATTTCAGGGTATTAAAGAAAGCTCACTGGCATGTAACAAAGAACAAGATATGAATATTTTAATTTTAAAAAAATTCCTGGTAAAATATATGCGAATAATGTTTATGTATTTAACAAGAATATATAATAAAATTATAAAATAAAAGTTAAACATATCTTAAAAGAAAGATTAGATTAAAATCAAAAAGGTACTTAATCTCAGTTATAGTTAATGAACACTAAAATGAAATGTCAGGTGGAAAATACCAATAACCAACTTAATACTAGGTTAAATTATATTAAATTTTCATCCTGATCAAAATAAATTAAATGTTAGCAATTTCAAATGATTTAATCTATTATTTTGAAGAGCTAGCTTGTTAGATAAAGGTCTAAGATGTGTGAAGTGTTTTAATAAAAATACAAAGTGAATGTAAAGTAAGTTGACGACTCTCTAGACTATCATAAAAGAAAAAAAAAAACACAATTTTCCAAGGGGAAAAAAAAGCACAAAGTTGGAAGTTAAGGTTCAGTATCCTGATCTCATTTTTAAAACCTCTCTTTGGTCATACATAAAGCTACCACTTCAATTACAGATATCTTTCATTATCTCAATGTAATCCACTCTGGTCATATATTGGATGAAAGTATTTGGTTACAGGGAGTTTGTATTTCATTATTTTAAATGATGAAAACAACAATGCCTACACAGATCATCTAAAAGCTCCATCAGTTTTTCCAAATATCACAAAAACACTTCTTAACACCTACATAACAATCCACCAAGGTTTCTACATAATATAAAATGTTTAAAAATTAATTATATTTAATACCAATAAGCTAATATGTTCTAAATGTTAATGCATTTGTTAGGACTTTTGTATAGTATACAATGATACAGTGTAGTTTCATTGCAATGACCATATGTTCTACTGTAAATAAACCCCCAAAAATACATTACTATAGGGTAAATGAGGACATGTGAATTGACATGCTTATGTCTTAATTGCATTCCTTTTTATTTTAATTGTTATACATAGGCATTTTTAGGCTTCTCGGGCATAATTCTTTTCTTCATGGTGTTTTCCATTTTCCTTGAGGATTTTTTTTTTTTAATAACGTGGAAATGTGACAATGAGACTGTACATGTTTAAATAATATTAGCATGACATGTTAACCTATTAGTGAACACCTGAGATATTGCTGCAGACACAGTACCTTCTTTCTTCTGAAATAGCCAGCAACTTAAATATTTCTGCTGAAAATTGGGAGAAAATGTATTATATATATCTGATTACTGATTTAGATTTGGGGTAAATAGTATTTATAGTTAATAATCAGAGACTAAGATTTCAGCGAGCAATGGATACCTTTTCTTTAAAAAATAAAAATATATATATATACAAATGAGAATCTAATTTACCCATTTTTGTAAACATGTGAATATGTAAATTCTATCATATATTCACAGAAACTTCACATAATTTAGAAGACTTACTTTTTGAGAAAGACATAATACTTGAGAAAAATAAAATGGGAGCAATTCAGTTACATGCCATACCACACAATCTCAGTGGTAGAAAAAATTAGAAATTATACAGGTCTCTCTCCCTGTAATAGCAATATTTTACTTGACATAATTCAATTTCTCCATTATGATTCATGTGGTACTTTCAAATGTTGAGATAATGTAATGTCAATTATTTTAAGTATTGGTTTCTTTAATCCACAGGTGTGAGGAAACTCTAAATTGACAGGCAGTTTTCTTGGTGAATTAAAAATGTGCACATTTTCTCAGGATGCACTTTTCAAAATAACTGCCTTTAAATGGACTAGCATTAAAAACAAAAACAAAAAGCAAAAACAAAACAAAACACTTTTTTTTCTGGAATGGAAGATTTGGTCTCCAGTAGTATATATACCAAAAAAAATTGTTCTAATTCATGAAGGTGGAATCATTTTGGTATAATGCTTTTGTACAGAATACTAAAAAGCTCAGGACAGCTTTACTTCTGCATTAGTTTTTTTCCCAACACTTCTCCCCAAGCCCTCATTTACTAATTCTTACCTTGTATTGTGTGGATTTTTGTAAGGAACCTAAAATCCTTTCAGGGCAAGGCAGAAGTATGAATAAATAGTCAAGCAAGCAGTAAAAATCAGAAAAGAATGCACATTTTCTCTGGTCTTTGTAGGTTCAGAAATATCTACTACTCTAAAGAAGTGATATTATTCCCAATAGAATAAAACATTGGTTTGGTCATCTCGATGTTAGTGTAATTGCATGCCATACAGATTAATAAGCTTAAATTCCATTTCTGCTCCCAGGGAAATCTATTAAAACATGATTGGGTATCTGATTAACCCAAATGGTTGTAATATAAATTATTATAAGATTTTTCTTGAATATGGCTAAAATGTTGCACATGAAAGTTTAATTGAATAGATTTGAATTTTCCTTGTATTATTCATAATATGTAAACATCATCAATTTCACATAGCTGGCTGCTATATTCCATATTCAAGAGTCCACACTGAATACAAATGAGTTTTACTGAAAAATTTAATATGCTCACACTACAGTTTTTTTTTGAAGTATTAAGAGTATTTCAATTTTTATAAGGAAAATTAAAACTCATTAAATGGGCCAAGTTTTCAACAAATTAAACCATAGTATTGGCTTTTCAATGTTGTATAAAATTATGTATAATTATAGCAAAAGTATACCAAATTTTATTATGGCCCTCATTTTATCCTGCCACAAACATCAATGCATATAATCCTGTTAACACCCAAGTTAAGGCCAAAAAATAAAATTAAGAAAGAGGTCAAAATAGTGAAGATTTGTCTGTGTGTGTGTTTTTTTTTTAAATAACACAAAATATATTTTATCCTAAAACTGTGAATTCCTATTATGTTTCCATGAACAGAGTTTTGCTTTTTGTTCCAAAATGGTTGTAGTCAAAATATTTGTGTTTTCTTCAAGTCCGACATGCCAATATCAGTCTCCTTTTTTTAGTGATATTAGCAGATTGTATTCCTTAATATGCAACCTGCATTTTCTCCAATCGGAAAAATTTTAAAAAATAATAATTTTCGTAAAGAAATGTGTTAGATGAGAAAATTTCTATTTTGCTCTATCCAATTATTTTCTTATTTGTGAATGGTAGAAACCTGACCTACATATCGGAAGAAAGAACATTTCTCAGTGTTATAAGTGGGTTAGAAAGGTTGAGAAATTAAATTTCAGGTTGTCTTTAGCTTGTTACACTTAAAGATATTTTTATGTGCACATATACCCCTACAATAGCTAAACTTTGGTTTTGAAGCTGCCTGATCAGTAGTCTAAAATTCCAGAATTCCTTCAGTTTTTTTGCTTTTGAAGACACATGAAAATTCTGGATATTCACCAACTTATTAAATGCCATGTTTAAATTAAAAATAAACCTTTACAAATGTCTTTGAATAATCTTTAAATATATTAATATTTTTTAAAATGTCTTCAGTTTTTATAGGCTGTCTCAATATAAGGGGTGGGGGCCTCTCTATGATACTGTATTTCTTGTAGTTATATCATAGCCATTATGTACAGGGGTTCCTGAATTGAACTGCCTGGTCTTAGTCTGCTTCCTGGCTCTAACACTTACTGGTCTTATGTCCTTGAAAAGTTATTTAATCTATGCCTCAATTCATTCATCTTTAAAATGAAAATAATGATAGTATCTACCTTTGTGGTATTGTCAAGAGTGATTCAGATAATACATGAAAGAATTCAGAATAGTACTTTACACAAAGAACAAGCTTAATAAATATTAGCTATCAGCCTTAGCTAGTTTGGATCAGCAGTTAGAGCATTGGCCCATGAACCAAAGAGTGGTGGGTTCGATTTCAGTCAAAGGCATGTACCTCGGTTGTGGTTTCTCCCCGGGGTCATGCGGGAGGCAACCAATTGATGTGCCACTCTCACATTGATTGATGTCTCTCTCTTTCTTCCCCTCCATCCTATTCTATCTGAAGATAAATGGAAAAATATCCTCGGGTGAGGATTTAAATGTGTGTGTGTGTGTGTGTGTGTGTGTGTGTGTGTGTGTGTGTGTGTGTGTTATTAGCTATCATTATTTTATTTTATACCGTTCTATTCTTTGGTTTTAAAAGATATTAGGATACACTTAGGCATTCTGAATTAGGGCACAATGTTCATTGTCTTCTAGGTCTTACATCATCAAAAACGAAGATTTAACTTAAGAAACTGAAACAATAGAGACAATACTTCAGAATTAAAATACATTGACTTAGAGATGACTTTTTATTTCCATTTTTAATATATAAACAAAATGGATGGAAACTTTTTTACATCCTGTAAATATCTAAGTAAATATGTCCTAATACTCTACTGGCTATTACCTCCAGTTAATAATTTTAATTAAATGTTATTAATTATTCTTGAGTAAATCTATTTGCCTGCTATACTACTTCGTAAATTAAGTATTCTTATATACTTGGGTTTCTTTTTCTGAATCTTTCAATTTTCAAATAGTAAGAGCAAATGTTAGTGATACCATTCATTGATCATCAAGTAATATTTGAATAAGGTTATTGATGTTAATAATATCACAAGACAGACAGACACAGATTTGACTTTTTTTTTTTTTTTGTAAGGGAAAGTTTGAGGAAAGATAACTAAACACACTAAAAAACATACTAGCCAAAATGTACAGGCTGTATTAATTCTCAAGAGTTTTTGAGGGGCAATATAAATACCACTACAATATAAAAATGACCATGCTAGATGAGTGAGGATGTTATATGCAATCTTTAGTACTTTCCTCACAATAATCTAGACATAACTGGAATTATGAGGGGATAAATAAGTCTCCACAGCCAGAAAGTAAGTAGCATAACAGGGATCTAGTTTCAGATCTTCCTGACACTAATTTTATCCTTCTGAACACTTACCATGTAGTGCCTCACAGCAGCTCATAAAATGTCATTAAAGTCACCAGAATAAGCTTTATTTAATTTCAGCAATTGGTATACTTTCTATTCTCTAATGATAAAAAAACATTATTTCACTTATTTCTCCTTTACCATATAGCCTGCCAGAGTTTAAATGATCAAGTATAGTGAACTACATTGTCCTTATCAACTACACTTTGATACCTTTTCAATTGCCCTACAAAGTAAGGCAAGTCACCTTAATTGAGATCGTGGAGCAAGTGATAAAATAAAAGTAGAATCTCAATTTCTGAAATCTATCATGATACTTACTCTAAGTAGATGCCAAATCCGTGCCTTAAATATTCAAGTGCATTAAATTTAAATAAAATTTTACTTAGAATAGCAATAACAACAGTAGTCATAAAATGTTGCTATTTTATAAGACATTAACTTTTTTTGAATTTATCTATCTATTATTTTATTTATTAAATTTATTGGGGTGACATTGGTTGAGAAGATTATATAAGTTTCGAGTGTACATTTCTATGATACATGATCTGTATATTGTATTGTGTGCCCACCCAAAGTCAAATCATCTTCGATCACCAGACACTAACTTTTAAAACACTGATTTTTCTATAACACAGTGACTGTAAAGTTTGTTTAGTGGTTGGCAAACTTTTTCTGCAAAGCAGCAGAGTAATCATTTGCAGGTCATACAGTCTCTGTCAACTCTATTGTAGCCTGAATGTAGCCACAAACAATATAGTAACCAATGAGTATGGCTGTGTTCCAACAAAACTTTATTTACAAAAACAGGCAGTGAGCCCTATTGGACTGCAGACCCTAGTTTTCCAGTCCCTGGCATAGTCCACTAACACTGCGTTGCCTGTCTAAATACCTTCACATAGACACTACAAATAAAAATTCACAAGGCTATTTCATGTTAAGTGAAGAAAAATACTTTTTTTTAATTATTTTTTTCAGCTGTTACCTCTGAAGAAGTTTCATATAAGGTGGGTACACAAAATAGTCCAAACAAAGTATATTTGTTTGTTTTTTTGTTTTTATTAAATGTATTGGGGTGACACTGGTTAATAATATTGCATAGGTTTCAAGTGTACAGTTCTATGATACATGATATTCATATTGCATTGTGTTTTTAAGGCCATTTTGGAGACCATCTGTCACTGTGTCATTTAATTGTGTTCATTTGTAACCCTGAGCACTCTGGTATTCAATAAAGATCTATTTACCAAAGCCTATTAGAGACTAATTATTTCACTGAATTGGTAGTAGTAGTAATAACAATAGCAACTTCCCTTTACATATGTATTGAATGCTCACCACATTATTGTTAAGAGTGCTTAAAGTTAGAACTAGTTTACATATACTATCTCAAATTCCGATAACAGTTGAAGTAGATTAATTACTAGTCTATCGTTTCTAAATGAGGAAATAAACATCAGTACCATGAACAATGCCACCCAGCAATTAAGTGCCAGAGTTCAATTTCACATCTCAATCATATCTTACTGCCTTTTATCTGCATGGAACCCATACCTCTCTCTTTCCTGAAGATTGGGGAAGGAGAATTGGGTCCAGATCAGGCCAGGAACAGGGAATTTTTATCAGAGGCTGGAGGAAGAATAGGTTTGAGGGAGAGGGTCAAAAAAAGTCAAACATTCTGATATCTGAGGGGGTAAGTAGGTAGAATAAAGCTTATGTACTTAGAAGCAAAGTTTTAGTAATTTTAGAAAAATTAAATGGAAAGAAATAAATCCATGAAATACTTTTAAATAACTTTGAAAAACTGAGCTGCTGAGTCACAACTGAATTTTTCATTCCCACTTTACTATACACAGTCATTATAAATTCTACAGTTGTGCATAGGCCATAATAGTGGACTTCTAGTCAGTCAGAAGTCATACATCTTCTGCAGATTATTCTTTTGCAGTTAACTGCAAGCATTTATTATTTAATGCCTGCTATATCTCATAAGTGTGGTGGTAGAGGGATCACTCACAGCCAATTTAATGTTGTAGCCCTGTTCTCTGGCTAGAATATTCTTCTACTCCATTTCCTATTTCTAGAGAGCCTACTCTATACCCTTCGGTTTCCAGCACAAAGGCTACCATTCCTCAAGAAGCTTTCTCCACGCACCAAAAACAAGCATAATTTTTCCATATTCTTACTGAGGCTATTTCTTTGCATCATTTGCTTATTTCTTATTTCTCATAAACACTTGTATGACTGATTTATTACTTCTGCTAAACAATAAACCTTTGGAGGGCTTTCTGAGGGAATGAACTACATTATCCTCATCTATGTACCTCTCCCAGTATCTAACATATTAGCCATACAGTACACTTTGAATGAGTGAATATGCTTGTATACTCTCTGGTATGTCATGAAATATACTCAAATGGAAAATTAAACCTCAAAGTGATAAAATTAACACCCAGTTCTCCAGTACCCTCCCCAAATACATTATTGCACACCCGTGCCCGCACACATGCACATACACACACACACACACTTACCCCTAGCATTGCTATGGGACTCTACTCCTCTCATCATGCAAACTTCAAATTTTAGACATACAAAACAGGCCCAAAGAGAAATTTATGTAGACAAAGGTATCCACCATTGCATAGTCAAAAGAAAGATGAACGACTTGATCAACTTGGTTCTGATTCATCCTTACTAGGCCTGAAGTTCCAGACACAACTTTTTCAAAGGTTGTGAGTGCTTATTAACGTTCACAATTGTTCCCGTACTGTTCCTCAGTGTTCAAAATGGTTAAATGAATAACAAAATTGGCACTATTTGAATACCCATTGAACTCTTCAGAAGGAAAGTGGCATTGTGATAAATATCACCAAACAGCACTGTGGTTTTATTAAATATAACATCTATGTTCTTTAATACACATCAAATGCCGCAGATCACCAAAATATATGGACACTGCCTTTAAGGTGCATACCAAATTGTGTGAAATCAAGAGTGCAAACCCTGTCTTACTCATTTTTATGTTTCTAATCGAGCATAGTGCCTTGAACATAACAGGGACCCAATAAATAGTGTTTGGGTTAAAATGGAAAAATCTATTACATATCTATTGCTCCAGAATTATCGTCCTCTGAAAGATAAGTTTATTCTCTTTAATAATTATGCCTAACTTGAATGCTTACAATATACCAAGCATTCTCCAAAGCAGTTTATATAGGTTATCTCAAAATATTTTCACATATTTTAAAATTCTCACCAAAACAGATGAGAAAAGTGAGATGTTCAGAAGGTAATCTTCCCATAATTGCATACTAAATTAAGTAGCAGAGCCAGGATCTCAAATGAGATAGCATCATTTCAGAGACCATAGTTTAAATCACTATACTTTCTTACCCTCTCTTAAAATCTTTTTGACAGAACTGGAAGTAAAACAAAATCCAAGAAGTTCCAGCAACTTCTACTTTATCATTGACATCATAAATAACAATTTTCAATTATAAGCTATTTCTTAGTATTTATCTTCTGAACACATGCACTGACTAAGAGCCAGAAAACAAAGTACATTGTAAAGTCATTTAAACTTCAACTGCATTCCCACTGGGCATACTCATAAAAGTGATGCAGGGGGACAAGCATAATGAGATTTTCTTAGAAACTTTGAAATAGAATGCAAAAATGACATATCAAAAGAAAATTTTCAAATCGTTATCCTAATGTCTCATTATTAGTGACACCAGACACAAGGTTTAAGAAAGTATCATAAATCTTACCAAATCTTAACTGATCTGAGGAATCTGTGATTCTTTTTTGGCTTGTGAGTGATTATTTTAAAATAATATTATGATCTTCTGCTACCATAACAAAAATAAAACAACTAATTTAGCCATGATTTAAAAATAATAATATTCTGAACTTTTGGTGTCCGCTGTTATGATTTAAAAAAACAAAAACTACTAAGTTGACTGGCTGGTGTGGCTCAGTGAACTGAGCATTGTCCTGTGCACCAAGAGGTCACTGTTTTGACTCCCAGTCAGGGCACATGCCTGGGTTGCAGGCTCGATCCCCAGTTGGGGTTGTGCCGGAGGCAGCCAATCAATCTTTCTCTCTTATTGCTGTTTCTATCTCTCTCTCTCTTCCTTTCTCTCTAAAAATCAATAAAAAACATTTGAAAAATTATTAAAAGAAACTAAATTGACTTTTATTTATAATGTATATCCGCACACATTAGTTTACTTTACCTTCACTACAACTAAGGAGGACTAGAGTTCATAAATAAGCTGACTTCCCCAAATGCAGAAGTTGCAGAACTTCCATACAAGGGCTCTGATTTACAAATCTATTTTGAGGTGTAGTGGTGAAACAAACTCAGAAAATACATGAAGAAAATAATAGTAAATATCTTTGAGTCCAAAGGACCTGGGAAGAGGAACCAGACTTTCAGCAGTTTGTGAAATTCAAATGCAAGCACCAAATGCATTTCACCTTAGAATAGGTCATTTCTAGTCTGGTGCATTAATTATATCCAGTGGATTCATTGTTGTTTTCCATTAGAACCTAATACCAATAATTTCTTTGCCCACTAATATGCTTGGCAACTCTGGATAATCAAGTATATATTAATTAGAATTTTAGAGATAACATGACATCCTATTAGAGGTTGGGAACATTTTAATACTAATACTAATACTACTACTAATAATAATATCCCCCTATCTCCCAATTCCCAATCTTCCTCCTCATCTCAGTTCTTCCTCCAAGATGCCTCTATAATCACAAGGTTTAGGGAAATATCACTGGTATTTTAGCCTTAAAAATTACTTCCATGATTACCTCCCTCCTTTTAATGGTTACTGTATATTACTGATGGATTAAACTTACTTTTTAACCTTACTGTCCTGATCAATAGCTTACAATGTTGCCCACTGCCACATTCAAGTTCTTCAAAATAACACTCATACTATTTCTCTTTTTTTAATTTATTAATTTATTTTTGTTACAGATGTTTCTCCTTTTTCTCCCACTGAATCCCCTCTCCCCCATACTATTTCTTTAATTGACCCCATCTTTATCTTATTTCTGTCTCCCTATTACCACGCCAAAGTCTCAGATCCAATCATTTGAGCCGTCAAGGCAGATTCCCTCTGCTGTAATGAGTCAAAAAACTGTTCTAATTATCAATTCTTCCAATGTTATTTATATATTATATAGCAATACAGAGAGAAACAGATTCCACTGGCTAAGAAATAAAAGGCAGTTCTTCCTTTGTTGAATTCTAAGTCAATGCTATAAAAATAAGTCAAACCTTATGCATGTGAAGTCATCACAAAATGTAGTGAGTGATATATAGAAGTAAATTTTCAGAAACTTGTATATTTAAAGACAAAAACTAAAAATTTTAAGTAGCTTTCTCCGTGTTTTACTCACTTCTGTGCCTTTTTAAATAGCATACACTATTCAATTCACTTTTTGTTGATGACAATAAACATCACAAGAACTTAGAGGTAACTTTTTCTAATATCGCAACACATTCTTGGGTGTGTTCTACAATGTCATTATTACATGTTTTTTCATTTTGTGCTTGAAAATATCTGGTAAGAGGAAACTATTTGAGGCAAAAATATGCATTCTCAGAAAACACAAATGTTCAAAATATCTTCCTTATTGTCAATAGAAACCCATACTTCTTTCAGCTTTGGTCCCATTGTTCCTAATTCTTCCACCATACAGAACGAGTTTTCTCAACCATCTGAAGCCTCTAAATCATTGTAAATCTTTAATCTTCTTTAATTATGAATATTTTTTGCTATTTAATGTTTCACATTGCTACTCTATGGCCCAGTCCCCACTATCATTTATTGTGGTCAACTTTTTTAGTTTATTCAGGAAAGAAAAAGATAACCACGCATGTCTAAATTATATGTGAAATAAGTAAAAAAAAAAAAAAAACCTGAAGAAATTGATTGAAGGTTGCTTCTGAGAAATTAAAAATGGATTTCAATAACATCCTACTTGTTTATTTTCAAGATCTTAGTTCAAAAGTATTAAAATTGTTATGAACAAAATGACCTGGAATAAATTGTTACATATGTTTTCTATGTATGCATTTATGTTTATAATATATATTCATACATGTATAACTTTTTTATAGTACAGAGTGGGGTAAAAAATTTACAGTTGTTTGTGTATAAAATAATACAATAATAAATAATAATACAAGAATAAACTCGTTTTCATGTACTTACAACTGTAAACCTACTTTCACCAAAACCTGTGCATACAATATAAATTATGTTCTTATATTTCATTTTTTATAATCAAGCATCAAGTATACCACACTTAAATTAGATGATTAAATCCTCTTAAGAAAAGTCCTCTGAAATACTTGTCCAGGCTGACTGAACACAGCAGGCCAACACTTCCCATGACAATTAATTATGGCTTTGAGCATATTAGATTTCATCTCAGCATACGAAATCCTCATCTGTCATTCTATTCTCTTCCACATCTTCTGTTCTTATTTTACTCTGAATCCTTAGAACATTTTTCCCTCTTTCTGTATAATGGTCCTTAAAATTTTGCAGAATTAAGTATTTAGTCTCTGGGATAACTAGGAACTAAATACTCTTATTTAATTAGAGTTGTTAAAGACCGACATACTCTTATTTAATTAGATTTGTAAAAGTTAGTAGTACTCTTATTTAATTAGATTTGCTAAAGATCTATTGTATGCAAGTTAAGCGAGTAGTTACTCTTTAAAAACTAAAACTTTATAAAACATGGTATTTCTCTAAGTAATTATAATGTAGTAGAGTTAAAGGGAGTTTTATGCAAATAATATAATCATACTCTTAAGCAAGGGGAAAAAACAGGTGATATATGTCTGAAAGGTTAAATGGAGTCAAACTGAATATTGTGGTTACCTCCAAAATCTTATAATAAACTTTCATCTTTGAAAAGGAAAACTTTAAAAATTTTAAAGCACTTTCCTTAAGTGTTTTAGTCATTTCTGCCCCTTCTTAGTAGTGCTTATGTTAAGGTACAAACGCACTGCTTAGTATAGAGTATGGAACTCTTCTACCGTCAATTAGATGGAGACCAGTTGAGATGGAACTAGATAAGATGGAAGTGCCAAAAAAATGGTGCCAGAAGGTGAAATCAGAAGATTCCAAATTGTCTCCTCCCTCATAAATTTCTTTAAATCTTCCAATTTCATTCAAATCTAAGTGATTATCTTGCAGGGAGTTTGTAACAAGAGAGATAAGTCAAAAACAAAAAGCACTTACCCCTACCCTTTGAAAATGTTAAGCATTCCCCAGAGCTTTGTACAATGATATATACAAATATTAATACTTGTTGAGTAAAAAGAAATAATATTCTATCAATGGCTAAGGCTAGCATACATTTAAGATTGTTCATTGGAAGATAAAACTCACTGCTGTCATATTTTCACATTAGAATGCCATTCCAAATATTGTTTTCTATGTAAAGCTATTAAAATATTAATACTTTAAATATTTGCTTGAATCTGTACCATAAATAAACTTTATATAATAATAAAAATAAAAATAAAAAGAACCAAAAGGAAAAATTTATAGTGACTTGTCTTTTCCAAAGTGGGGAAAAATAAGTTCTCACTGATGCTCAAATCAGTAATCCATTTATGAATTAAGGCATTTATGGAAAATCTCTGATACAATGATTGATCATGTCCTCACAATTTTCATCACCTACAGATATATCCAAAAAACAATCGGTAGGTTTTATATGACACAGTACCAGTATTTACCTGCTCCTTCAAATGGCAGAGTGAGAGCCAAAGGCGAGCACACCACACAGTCAAATGTGACTGATAGAAACAGCATTATTCTGGCTGTGATTTTCCATTTCCTCAAGCAGGGCATAATATAATCAACAGGTTATTTTTTACCTTAGAGATTTCTAAAACATTTAAACCAACCACATCTTATTTGTCTAGAATGACACATAACGACATCTTCTAAAACTTCTAGAAAAAAAACTATCTCTGATATTGCAAGTTTTATGGGATAAGAGGACCATATTCCAAATCGTTTATAAGAAAAGGGAACACTTCTTAAGAGAACAGTAAAAATAGAAAAAAAAAAAAATCTTAGAAACAGGCTTTTAGCAATACATTATTTTTATTTACATTGCTTAAAAGAAATCAATTCAAATGAGTTTCGCAATCCTTTGGCCAACTGCTACTTAATATTTTTACTCTCATAAATATATGCCTTCTTTGCTCATTACTAAACCTCACAATAATCTACTGTTTCTCATTTTATCCTTATGAGGACAGTACCTTGAGAGTCACATAAAATAAACATTTCAACTGGTTTCATATATTCTGCAGAGCTGAGGAGAAGGTAATAAGAGGTATTCATATGAATGTAATTTTCTTTGCATTTGGTGAGCATATTTATCTTTTTCTGTTATTCCTGTATCCACATATTAAATATAAAAAGATTATCTCCTAAAGTGATTCTTTACCATGTGTGTGGAATACATGCTGTGCAGCTGCACCTGCTTTAATGAGGAAGACAGAAGTAAAAATACACATATATATATACAGCCAAATGTCAATCAGTAGAATTTTGAGAACCATACTGCTATTTGATAAACCTAAGATATAGTATAAAATTTAAACTCTGTCATTACCTGTCTAAATTTGCCTCTGGACATAGAAATTTGTCTGAATCCAAGACACATTGATGGTATGATTCAATGTTATTTGCATTCAAGTTAAACAAGAAAAGCACTGTTAATTTATTGTAAAATAAGATATATCCGAATTTCAAAGATGTAAAATGTGAGGAGGAAAATTGTATCTTAGAATCCATGAAATGCATTGTGTCTTCTTTAGCCCGAGGAACGTGTGTGATGGTAGTAATCCTGCCTTTATTTCATACTGCAAGATAGCATGTAGACACCGAAAAGATTACAGGAACAGAAGAGATGTTTTCCCTCCTCTTCCTGCTTCTGTCAATAGTGTTTGATGTCCTGGGGAGAGTAACTACCAACACCATTCAAAGTGGCAGTTACAAAGCACCCACTGTTTTCTTAGATCAGTCCCTTTCATTTTTTTTTTTTATCTTATGGGTATTTCTTTACTCAAGTAGGCAGGAAAGTAAAATCTAGTCAGTTTAACAACCTAAGGACCCAAGCAAAATAATGGATTTGACCTTATGCCTAGACATGATAAATAATGTACATCATGACAAATAATACTGTTGGATGTTTAGTATAGGTGTCTGTGCTCCTTAGGGTGAAAGAGGAACTCAGAGTAATTATTCAATATAAGCAGCAACACAAAGGACCAAATGTTATTTACTATTTTCAGAGAGTAAATTTTAATGTAGGTACTTACATAACTATATTTCCAAAGACATTTAAAAAATGAAAAAGAAATAAAACTAAATCTTTTATATCGACTGAATTTTTCATTGCCCTTATAGAGAATAGAGCATAAATGGCAAGGTCTGACAATGGGATTAAGATTAATAGTGTTAGAGCCAATAAAAAAGGAAAACACCTATAAAAGAATGTTTGGTGGAGACAGAGCTTCTGAAAAGAAATGTCTCAAAATTTTAATTTGGGAAATTCTCTGCAAATTTGTATTGGAACCAACCCCTCCTTTTTGGGGGGTGCTACATAGTCAAAGCAGCAGGCATTGACGTGAAGAATGTGATGTCAATCACATGATTGTACAATTGAAAAAAAAAGTGAATTCTTGTGATACAAACTTTTACTGTAAAAAGGAGGAAACTGAAGTTTAAATGAATTAAGTGTGCGTCCACATTTTCATACATAAAGTTATTAGCATAGCCAAAGACAAAATCACTAATTCTTTTTTTTTCTTTATTGATTTCAGAGAGAAAGAAAGGAAGATAGAAAGGTCAATGAAACAAAAATTAATTAATTAAATAAATAAAAAAAAAAGAAAGGTCAATGAGAGAGAACATCGATTGGCTGCCTCTGGCATGCCCTCCACTGGGGATGCTGCCTACAACCTGGGGATGTGCCCTGAGTGGGAATCGAACCAGCAACCTCTTGGTACATGGGTGGATGCTCAACCACTGAGCCACATCAGCAGGGCAAAACCACTAATTCTTAAAGTCTCCTTTTCTTTCATCCAAAACTACTGCCATTATATAATAAATATGTATATGTGTACGCACATAGTAATATTATTACATTATATTTGGGCATACAAGGTGTTTGCAACACTATCTGTAATAGTTACAATGATTGAAGAGTAGCCTGTGATCTAGTCTATAGCCCTGAGCATGTTCTCTATACTATTTTTTCCCACAGAGGAAATCATCTGAATACCTCAAGTCCTCAGGTATGTACAAAAGTATCAAACTACAGTGCGAACAATCTTGTGAAAGTTATAGAATGCTCTATTAGATATAAACCACAGAGAATATAAATTACAATTTTCATATTTTTATAGTTGAAGAGGCTATAGCTCAATGGTTAAGGGTCTTGCTGAAGGTAACTCAATTTGTTCAGAGTAAATCAATGCAGGTGACCTACAGTTGGCTAATTATAAACATACTGTGCAAATATATATGTGAGATGCACTTTCTCCCAGAAAAATGCCAAGCAGCTTAAACGTTCTCATATCTTGCTTCTAGATCTAGGACCAAATCCAGCCTGCATCTCAGGCTCTGCTGAACATGGACACACAAGACCATGATAGCCCATATTTGATATCAGATTCATTCACAGGAATATAAGACAGGAGCACAGCAAGCTGGCAGGGAAGCATTAGACATTCCTTTCAACAGTCCAAATAGCCATCCATAAGATATTTTCTTTGACTCTCCAGAAGAAACCCAATGTCCACATTGGCCAGGTGTGGGAGTCTTCCTGGCTTAAAAGCCTCATGCCATATAAGAGCCAGTATCTTCTGTAACAGCTCCGTGACAGAGCTTCCAATTTTGAAAGTGACAGCACTCAGGGAAGTCCAAAGCTACTGTCTGCCCATAGGTATTTAAAGTTCTCTAGTACTGATATAATTATCCAGTCACTGACAATTTCAACTATAACCAATGCTGTCTTCTAGTATACTTGACAAATTATCTTTATCAGGTTTCCAGGGTAATTCGGGTTTCCAGTCAAATTGTCATGCAGAAAAAAAAATCTTATCTTTAACTTACTCATGCATCCTCATGTTCTAAATAAAATCCTTTTGAGACTTTTTGTTCAAGCTCAATACTGAATATTCTTTTAAAATAGTTCTGTTTAAATATAGGCAACATAGTCAATAATATAATAATATCTTTGTGTGGTGATAGATGATTACTAGACTTAATATGGTAATTACTTCATAACCTTTATAAATGTTGAATCACCAGGTTGAACACCTGAAATTAATATAATATTGTATTTCAACTACATTTTCATTTAAAAATCTTAAAAATAAAATATAAGAAATAAAACTTCTATTTGTAGCTTCTGAATAGGTTAAACTCCTAGGTTGTTTATTTAGTCATTTTCTATTAAAAATTATTTGCTAACTAAAATGTATCTGGCTCTATTCTAGGTGCATGAAAAACAAAGAAACATCCAGTTCTTATAATGTTTATATTTTTAAAAAGTGGGACAGTCTCAATAAATTAACAAACAAATAAATAAATAAATGAATGATATACTATGCTAGAAAATGACAAACACTAAGGAGAAAATTAAACCATGGACATGATACGATGGGTCCTTGTGGATATGAGAAGATGTTGCAATTTTAAATAAAGTGGTATGATTTTCACCACTGTGACATTTCAAGTAACACTTGAAAGAGATGAAGAAGAAAGCCACATGGATACCCTCTTTGTAAAGAAAGAACTTTACAAAGTCCATGAAGTGGGAGTCTACTTGAAGTTAAGGAACTGAAAGCCAGTGTGATTGAGACAAAAAGAGCTAACATAATAATAATAATAATAATAATAATAATAATAATGAAATGGGACCAGAGAGGCAACCCATTTTCCTAAAATTCCCCTCTTAATTTTACAGTACAGTTTGATTATCCAGTTTCTTCTCTTCTATGCTTTGATGGAAAATTCTACTTTTGACAATGAAAAATTTCAATAAGAAACATAAACCTCATATATACCAGGAACAAAAGCACAGTGGGCAAATAGAGAAATGCTGATGCATGTGGTAAAATATTATATATATATATATTTTACACACACACACTATATTTACATGAGGGTAAGGAAGTTAAAACAATGAGAAGTTTAAGTTATGCACACATGCACATTTATAGACTATGATCACTCTCCCCAGTACCCCAGTTATCACAGGATGTAGAAAATCAGTTTAAATTTGTTTCATTATGAGTTATCTTTTGTGTGTGTGTGTGTGTGTGTGTGTGTGTTTATTTTTATTTAATTTTTTTTTATTTTTTATTGATTAATTTTTGTTACAGATGATTCTCCTTTTTTCCCCCACTGATTCCTCCCTCCCCCTCCTCTCCCTGCCCCTTCCCCAGATTGTTGTCCATGTCCACTGTTCATGCATACATGCATATAAGTTCTGTGGTTCATCCCTCCCCCACCTCCCCACTCCTTAGGGGATTGTCAGTCTGTACCCCGCTTCCGCGTCTCTGGGACTACCCCATTCCTCAAACTGTTATGTTCATTATATTCCACAAATCAGTGAGATCATATGAAACTTGTTTTTCTCTGTTTGGCTTGTTTCACTTAGGATAATAGTTTCCAGGTCCCTCCATGTAGTCTCAAAGGATAAGAGATCTTTCTTTCTTACAAAATGTTCTCTGTATCTATGAGAATGTTTCTGTTCTTCCTGTTCATTTTGTTTGTAGATTCCATTGTTGATAGATATGTATTCATTGCCATTTTGTTTGTTCATACATTTTATCTTTTTCTTCAAAAAGACCCTTCATTTCATATAATATCAGTTTGGTGGTGATGAATTCCTTTAACTTTATCTTGTCTGGGAAAGTTTTTATATGTCCATCAATTCTAAATGACAGCTTTGCAGGATAGAGTAATTTTGGTTGTAGGTTCTTGGTTTTCATCACTCTGAATATTTCTTGCCACTCCCTTCTGGCCTGCAATGTTTCTTTTGAGAAATCAGCTGACAGCCTAATGGGAACTCCCCTGTAGGTAACTAGCTGCCTTTCTCTTGCTGCTTTTAAGATTCTCTCTTTGTCTTGAACCTTTTGCATTTTGATGATGATGTGTCTCGGTGTGGGCCTCTTGGGGTTCCTCTTGTTTGGGACTCTCTGTGCTTCCTGGACTTGTATGTCTGTTTCCTTCACCAAGTTAGGAAAGTTTTCTGCCATTATTGTTTCAAACAGGTTTTCAATTTCTTGTTCTCTCTCTTCTCCTTCGGGCACCCCCAAGATGCGAATGTTGGCACGCTTGAAGTTGTCCCAGAGGCTCCTTACACTATCCTCATTTTTTTGGATTCTTTTTTCTTTTTGCTGTTCTGATTGGGGATTTTTTGCTTCCTTATATTCCAAATCGATGATTTGCTCCTTGGATTTACATACTCTTAGTGAAGCTGTATAAATTATTCTTTATTTCAGTTAATGCCTCCTTTAATTCTAACTGTGTATCCATGATTTCTAACTGGTCCTTTTTTATGCTCTTGAGGCCCTCCCTAAGTTCACTGAGGTTCTCACTAAGTTCATTGAGCATCCTTATAAGCAGTATTTTGAACTCAGTATCTGTTAGGTTGCTTATCTCCCTTTCGCTTCGTTTTTTTTCTTGGGGTTTTGTTCTGTTCTTTCATTTGGGACCTGTTTCTTTGTCTCCTCATTTTGGCTGCCTCCCTGTGTTTGTTTCTGTGTATTACTTAATGAGAGGTATGGGGCTCGCTGAGACCCGATGCTGCTCGTTTGAAAGAATTTAGGAAAAACCTGAAGCAGGATCCAAGACCGGCCAATCCTATGGTTAAGCAAGTGGCAACAGCTTGAAAGTTGGGTAGGGTGGGGCGGGGCCTCCGGGAGTCAGCAGGGCGGGGCTACCAGTGTGAGCCAGGTTGCTGGAGTCCCAGATATGGCTTCTGTCTGCTGCCCCCGGGAAGGGCTCACCAAAGGAACAAAGGCCTCTGACAGCACGTTTGTCCCCGAGGAAGCCCCCTCTCCAGCCCTCGCTCCAGTGCCAAACAGCTCAGTTCTTCCCTGTGTGTCTCTGGCGCCCCTCGAGCTGCCTCCCCTCCGAGCTTAGAGGGAGTGAGTCCGATAAGTCCGTGCGCGGGCCCTTTAGGGAGCTGCCTGGGGCTCCAGCCAGGTCAGCTTCCCTGAGCCTCAGTTCCCGCTGGTTTTTCCAGCCAGAAGTTATGGGTATTTCTCTTCCTGGCACTGGAACCCTGAACGGGGCACCTGGTGTGGGACGGGGACCCCTCAGTCCTCAGGAAGGACCTTCCCAGCCGTGGGAGCCTCCTGATTTTTATCCACCACGCTTGGGTGTGGGACCAGCCCGTCTCGCCACCGCCTCGCCACCTCCGCGCCGCCGCCCCGCGGCCTGTCCTACCGGTCTGGATGTAGCTGCTTTTTTTTTCTTAGTTCCGTAGTTGTACGACTTCCATTCAGCTTGATTTCAGGCGGTTTTGAATGATGGTTGTTCTGTAGTTTAGTTGTAACTTTGATGTGGTTGTGGGAGGATGCCGCAATACCGCGTTTACCTATGCCGCCATCTTGACCAGAAGTCATGAGTTATCTTATATAGAAGACTTTATCATGTAATTAGTATTAAAAATATCAAGGAAGCAAGGAAGAATAATATTTTGGTTTCAGAAATAAAACAAATTCAAATCACACAAACGAGGAATGAAGGAGGATCTTCATTCCTTACTACCAGCCTTACAGAAATAAAAAAAATTATAAATAATACTATGAACAATTGTGCGGCAATAAATTAAATAAATTAGGAAATTGAAAAATTCCTAGAATGATGTAAACTATCAAACATTAAGACAGATAGAAAATTATAAAAATTGTAGAATAAGTTAAAGAACTAAATAAATGAAAAGGCATCCTGTATTCATGGATCAGAAGACAATATTAACGTGACAATACTCTCAAAAGTGATCCACATCTTCCTTGCAAACCTTACAAAAATTCCAATGGCTTTTTTAAACCAAAATGGAAAAACAGAATATAGATTTTATATGGAATTTCAAGGGATTCTGAATAGCTAAAATATTAGAAAAGAAAAAGAAATTTGGCGGACTCACACCTGTCATTTCTAAAGTTATAGTATTCAAAACAATGTGATATTGATATGAGAAAAGAGACATATAGGTCAGTAATTGAAATTGAGGGTCTAAAAATAAACCTTTATTTTTATGCTAAATTGATTTTTTTTAGAATTTTGACATGACTACCATGCAATTAAATGAGGAAACGAATAGTCTTTTCAAGAAGTTGTGCCCCTGGGACAACTGGATAGGTACACACAAAATAATAAAATTGGACCCCTACCTCATATCATATACAAAATTTAACTCAAAATGGATTAAAGCTGAGATATCACCTCACACCTGTCAGAATGGCTGCCATCAACAAATCATCAAACAACAAGTGTTGGCGAGGGTGTGGAGAAAAGGGGACTCTAGTACACTGCTGGTGGGAATGCAGACTGGTGCAGCCACGATTGAAAAAAATATGGTGTTACCTCAAAAAATTGAAAATTGAACTGCCATTTGACCCAGTGATCCCACTAGTAGGACTATACCCCAAAAATCCTGAAACACCAATCAGAAAGAATATATATATATATATATATATATATATATATATATATATATATCCCCATGTTTGTAGCAGCACTATTTACAATAGCTAAGATCTGGGAACTGCCCAAGTGTCCATCAGTAGATGAATGGATAAAAAAGCAGTGGTACATGTACACAATGGAGTACTATGCAGCTGTAAGAAAGAAAGATCTCTTATCCTTTGAGATGACATGGAGGGACCTGGAAAGTATTATCCTAAGCGGAACAAGCCAAACAGACAAAGACAAGTATCATATGATCTCATTTATTTGTGGAATATAATGAACATAACAGTCTGAGGAATGGGGTAGTCCCAGGGATGTGGAAGTGAGGTACAGACTGACATTCCCCAGAAGAGGGGGTGGTGCGGGAGAGATAAACCACAGAACTTATATGCATGTATGCATGAACAAATGTCATGGATAACAAAGCTGGGGACAGGGTGGGGAGGGAGCGGGACGAGGGAATCAGTGGGGGGAAAAGGAGAAACATCTGTAATAAAAGTAAATTAATTAATTAAAAGAAAAATGAATGAAAGCTAAATATAAAAGCTAAAAGTATAATAAAACACAGGAGTAAATGTGACTCAATTAATCAATGATTTTAAAAATAAGCTATCAAAATCACAGGCAATAAAATAAAATTTTAATCAATTAGACTTCAAAATATAAATCTTTTGTGCTTCAAAGTATATCATAAATAAAATAAAAAAACACAAAACTGTTGAAAATATTTTCAAATTATATGTATAAGGGACTTGTGCTAAGAATATTATAAAACATTTACAACTTAATGAAAAAAGACAAGTAACCCTATTTTAAAATGGACAAAGCACATGAATAGATATTTCTCCTAAGAAAATATACAAATGGCCAATAAAATCATAAAACAATGCTCAACATCATTAGTCATCAGGAAAATGCAAAGCCAAAACACAGTGAGATACCACTTTCAATCTACTAGGTTGCTATAATATTAATAATAATTTTTTAAAATAACATTTATTGATGAATAAGATGCAGAAATTGGAATCCTCATACATTATACAGTGGGAATATAAAATGGCTCAATCACTTTGGAAAAGTTTGATAGCTCCTCAGGTTAAGTATAGAGTTACAACATGACCCAGCAATTCTACACCTAGGTGTATACTCACGATAAATGAAAACATAAATCCACACAAAACACTTGTAAATGAATATTCATAGTAGCACTATAATAGCCAAAAAGTGGAAACAACCCAAATAACAATAAACTGATAAACAGATAAATAAAATGTAGTGTATCCATTTAATGGATGTTATTCAACAATAAATGGAATGAAGTACTGTGACAGGTTTCGACGTGAATAGACTTCAAAAATATTGTACAGAGTAAAATAATTCAGTCACAAGACATCACATATTATAAGATTCCATTCATAGACAATGTACAGAATAGGCAAATATATAAAAACAAAAAGAAGATTAGCAGTTGCCTTGGGCTGGGGAGGTTGGGAGCAATAAACAGTGAACTGTTAATGGGTACAATGTTTCTTCTTGTGGTGATAAAAACATAAATTTGATTATGCTGATAGTTGCAGAACTCAGTGCATATATAGAAGATAATTGAATTGCATACTCTAAGTGGGTGAATTGTATGGTATGTAAAATATATCTCCATAAAACAGTTGCAAAAAAAGGGAGTTTTTAATGCCAAGGAAGAAAAATATCCATACCAACAACCAAGCAGACTAACAAAAAGATTTCATGGACACTTTTAGATATGGGGTAATACTTTTCTCAGATTACCATAATGATACATTTTCCAATGTAGATTGACAGTGATTTATTTATGCTTTGAGGTTTCACTGTCAAATCTATTTCTCTGTAAAATTATTTTATTTATGTATTTATTTTGGTTAATCCTCATCCGAGAATATTTTTCCATTGATTTGTAGACAGAGTAGAAGAGAGGGAGGGAGAGAGAGAGAGAAACATTGATGTGAGAGAAACACATCAATTGGTTGCCTCCCGCATGCCCTGACCTGGGCCAGGGATCAAACCTGCAACCCAGGTATGTGCCCTTGACCAGGGATTGAAGCCAAGACCCTTCAGTCCACAGGCCGACACTCTAACCGCTGAGCCAAACAGGCCAGGGCTGTAGAATTATTTTTAAATGAAAAAAGAAAATAAATCTACTGACTGATAACAAACTATGTGCAATCAGAGATGAGGATGTTGGTAGAAGACACTCTCCAACACTGTCTCCACATGGTCTCAGAAAATTGAATATTCAGGTATATATCATGGTGGTCATTGAGCTGTAATAGAGGAGTTACTTCAGTGGAAAAGGCTTGAAAGTTTACTTCTCCAAGCTCTGCCTACACAGGGAATGAATGATCTGGGATAGTGAAAACAAACCAATGAAAAGTACGACATATAAATCCAAACTAAAAATCCACTGACACATATACCGAGTCTGTAGCTGAAACATGAAGAAATTATTGACACACAATTAATGCATATTTGAAGAAATGTCCTGGCTCATGGAAATAAAAAAATAAAAGATTGGAATCAATGAATTAATTAACTCTGAATTAATTCATCCAACAAATCATACAGAGAAAAGTATATGGTATCATGGTATAGAAAAAAAAAAAAAAAAGGTACTTTGACCAAGCATTTAGTATTAAAGTTTAGAAGTAGAATTGCATGAGAATGATTAGCATTAGCTTTCAGAATTTAAGATAATTTGAGCACATTAAAAATAAAAATGTTCATATGCAATATTTTAATTATTACAAGAAAATTTCCCTTTACTTCTTTCCCATAGTTTTTTCTTAATGATTTTTTTCCTACTTTACCTGTTAGCACTACAAATAAGCTGAATTGCAAAAAATTATAAAGTTATTTACTCCATGGCAAAAATTAGAAACATAAAAAGTCTAAATAGTACTTTAGCAATGAACTCAGGAAGAAATTTTCCCTTCAGGACACTGTTTTGAATTTAGGCTAATTGTTTCTTTATTACTAACATTTAAAAAAAAATAGTAAAAGCAAAATTTTATTTCTCCAAAATGCAAGCACTTAAATTTGTAGATGTATTTATCCACATCAATAAAATCACAAAAGCATACATTTTTTTTCAAGAGCAAGGATCAATAAAAACCATAAATTATAAAATTTCCTGCATTAAATTACAAGGAAATTATGAGACTACTGGCCATAAACAAAAATTCAGCCAGATATTTCTTCAGCAAAATTAGTTTATTGGGAAGCAACAAACATTTGCAATTCAGAAGAAATAACCACAGTGGAACACATGGAAGCCCCTGAAACAAAGAAAAGTCTTATTTTCAAAAATTTATCTTTATTATTGAAAGTATTAGAGATTTCCTTCTTTTTGCCCCCATTGAGACCCTCCTCCCTCCTCCCAACCCCGGCCTTCACTGCACTATTCTCTGTGTCCACTGGTTATGCTTATATGCACATAAGTTCTTTGATTTATCTCTTCCTGCCTCACTCCCACCTTCTTTCTCTCTGAGGTTTGTCAGTCTGTTTCCTATTTCCATGTCTCTGGATCTATTTTGTTCACCAGCTTATTTTGCTCATTATATTCCACAAAGAAGTGAGATCATGTGATACTCATCTTTCTCTGACTGGTTTATTTCACTTAGCATAATACTCTCCAGGTCCCTCCATGTCATCTCTAAGGGTAAAATATCTTTTTTCTCTTACCACTACATAGTATTCCATTGTGTAAATGTATTATAGCTTTTTGATCCACTCTTCTACTGATGGGCACTTGGGCTATTTCCAGATCCTGGCTATTGTAAATAATGCTTCTATGAACATAGGGATGAATAAATTCTTTGTGATTGTTGTTTCAGTCTTCTCAGGATATATTCCTAGAAGTGGAATCACTGGATCAAATGGCAGTTCCATTTTTAATTTCTTGAGGTAACACCATATTGTTTTTCATAGTGGCTGTACCAGTCTGCATTCCCACCAGCAGTGTGCTAGAGTTCCCTTTTCTCCACACCCTCACCAGCACTTGTTTGATGATCTCTTGATGGCAGCCATTCTGACAGGTATGAAGTGTTACCTCATAGTCATTTTAATTTGCATCTCTCTGATGATTAGCGATGATGAAAATTTTTTCATATACCTCTCGGCCATTTGAATGTCCTTTTTGGAGAAGTATATATTCAGGTCCTCTGCCCCAAACAATTCAGACAAGATTGTTTGTCTTCCTTTTGAGTTGTATGAGTGCTTTATATTTTTTGGAAATTAACCCCTTATCCAATGTATCATTGGCAAATATGTTCTCCTATACAGTGGGTTCCCTTTTCATTTTTATATTAGTTTCTTTAGCTGTGCAGAAGCTTTTTAGTTTGATGGAATCCCATTTATTTTTTTTCCTTTATTTCTCTTGTCCTTAGACGATGTATTGGTGAAAATTCTGCTACGTGTGATGTCTGAGATTTTGCTGCCTACCTGTTCTTCTAGGATTTTCATGGTTTCACAACTTTCATTTAAGTTTTTTATCCATTTTGAGTTCATTGTTGTGTATGGTGTAAGTTAGTGGTCTAGTTTCATTTTTTCGCATGTACCTGTCCAATTCTCCCAACACAATTTTTAAATTTTTCTTATTTTCATTGTTGAAAGTATTACAGATGTTCTTCCTTTTCTCCCCCATTGATACCTTCCTCCCCACACCCCTTTATTAAAGATACTGTTTTTACTCCATTGTATACTCTTGCATCCTTTGTCAAATGTTAAGAGCATAATTTCTGGGTTCTCTGTTCTGTTCTATTGATCTATATGCTTGTTCTTGTGCCACTAACAGGCTGTTTTGATTACATTGGCTTTGCAGTAAATCCTGATATCCAGCATTGTGATCTCTCTAACTTTGTTATTCTTTTTCAAGGTTTCTGTGGCTATTTGGAGTCTTATCTGGTTCCATATAAATTTTGGAGTATTTATTACAGATCTGTAAAATAAATCTATAGCCAACATAGTACTCAGTGGGAAAAAACTAAAAGAATCTCCCTTAAGAACTCTAGTACACTGCTGGTGGAAATGCAGACTGGTGCAGCCACTGTGAAAAACAATATGGTGTTACCGCAAAAAATTGAAAATTGAACTTCCATTTGACCCAGTGATCGCACTTCTAGGAATATACCCTAAGAAGCCTGAAACACCAATCAGAAAGAATATTTGTACCCCCATGTTCATAGCAGCACTATTTACAATAGCTAAGATCTGGGAACTGCCCAAGTGTCCATCAGTAGACGAATGGATAAAAAAGTGGTGGTACATATACACAATGGAGTACTATGCAGCTATAAAAAAGAAAGATCTCTTATCCTTTGAGATGACATGGAGGGACCTGGAAAGTGTCATCCTAAGCAAAACAAGCCAAACAGAAAAAAGACAAGTATCATATGATCTCACTTATTTGTGGAATATAATGAACATAACAGTCTGAGGAATGGGGTAGTCCCAGGGATGTGGAAGTGGGGTACAGACTGACAATCCCCAGAAGAGGGGGTGGTGCGGGAGAGATAAACCACAGAACTTATATGCATGCATGCATGAACAATGGACATGGACAACAAAGCTGGGGACAGGGTGGGGAGGGAGGGGATGGGGGAATCAGTGGGGGAAAAAGGAGAAATGTCTGTAACAAAATTAATTAATCAAATTTAAAAAAAAATGGGCATATCATCTGTTATCTATCCAGAGGTGTTGGAAACCTAAGTAATAATGCAATAAAGGTCTCCAACTTCCAAAAAAGAAAAAAAAAAAATCCCTTAATAACAAGAACAAGACAGGTATGTCTGCTTTCACCATTTTTATTCAACATAGTACTGGAAGTCTTAGCTATAGCAATCAGACAAGAAGAAAACATAAAAGGCATACAAATTGGAAAGGAGGAAGTGAAACTGTTGTTATTTGCAGATGACATGATATTGTACATAGAATACCCTAAAAGACTCCACAAAAAAAAAAAAAAAAAAAAAAAACTACTAGTTTTAATAAATAAATTTGGAAAAATAGCAGGATACAAAATTATCAGCCAGGAATCGATAGCATTTTTATATACCAATAATGAATACTCAGAAAGAGAAATTTTAAAAATCCCATTTACCATTCTATCAACATAAAAATTAGGATACCTAGGAATAAACTCAACCAAGGAGGTAAAAAACCTGTTCTCAGAAAACCATAGGACATTGAAAAAAATAAATAGAGGAAGATATAAAAAAGCAGAAGCATATACCATGTTCCTGAATTGGAAGAATCAAAATAATTAAAATGTCTATTCTACACAAAGCAATCTATAGATTCAATGCAATCCTTATTAAAATACCAATGGAAAGGAAACTCTTACAGAGGGGGGAGGGGAGTTTGAGAGGCTAACAATGAGTTCTTCCTATTATTGTTCTTTGAAATCATAGTTCATGAGAGGTCCCCCTTCTGTCCACCCTATTTCATTTCAAATTAGGTTTCTTTTAACTGATGTTTTTACAAAATATATTGTTTAAAAGATCAGGAATTCTTTAGAATTGAGATGAGAAATAGCCCTTGAAGAAAGGTATTTGCAAAAAAGAACAAAATATAATGATTTTAGTGACAAACGCAAATAAAAATATGCAAATGACACATATCAATAGAATCTTTCTCAAACTCAGTTTGTGTATCTATTGCTTATAAATGGGCATTAGCCTCCACCTGTGTAAAATGTATATTATAAAATTACTATTTAAGGAAAACTATTACATATTTTCAGAGGTCTCTCCCAGGATCCAACTTTATATTAAATATAAAATTGATAGCACAGTTTAAAAAATAAGTTTGTGTGGTAATAAAGTATTAAATAATGAATAACAATTCAATTACATATTTGAAAAACATATCTTTATTGTTGAATGTATTAAGAATGTCCCCCCTTTTTCCCCTACTGACCCCTCCTCCCTGCTCCCACTCCACTCCTGCCTTCCCTACACTATTGTCTGTGTCCATTGTTTATGCATATATGTGTATAAGTTCTTTGGTTTATCTCTTCCTGCCCCCTCCTCCCTTCCCTTTGAGGTTTGTCAGTCTAACAACCAATTTGTACTTCTTAATTCTTTCACCTTTTTCACCCATCCCCCCAAATTCCCTTCCATCTGGAAACCATAAAAAGTTCTCCATATCTATGAGTCCGTTTCTGTTCTTCTTGTTCATTTGGTTTGTAGATTCAATTGTTGATAGGTATGTAGTTATTACCATTTTATTGTTCATATTTTTGTTCTTCTTTTTCTTCAAGAAGACCCTTTAATATTTCATATAATACTGGTTTGGTGTTGATGAACTCGTTTAGCTTTTTCTTGTCTGGGAAACTCTTTATATGTACATCAATTTTAAATAATAGCTTTACAGGATAGAGTAATCTTGGTTGTAGGTTCTTGCTTTTCATCACTTTGGAAATTTCTTCCTACTCCCTTCCAGTCTCCAAAGTTATCTTTTGAGAAATCAGCTGACAGTTTTATCGGAGCTCCCATGTAGGTAACTAACTGCCTTTCTTTTTATGCTTTTAAGTTTCTCTCTTTGTCTTGAACCTTTTGCATTTTGATGATGATGTGTCTTTGTGTGGGCCTCTTAGGATTTATCTTCTTTAGGAATCTCTGTGCTTCCTGGACTTGTATGTCTGTTTCCTCCACCAAGTTAGGAAAATTATCTGTCATTGTTTTTACAAATAGGTTTTCAATTTCTTGCTCTCTTTTCCTTCTAGCACTCCCATGATGTGAATGTTGGTATGCTTGAAGTTGTCTCAGAGGCTCCTTACATTATCCTTATTTTTTTTTATTCTTTTTTCTTTTGCTGTTCTGATTGGCTGTTTTTGCTTCCTAATATATCCCAAATTGATGGTTTGCTTCTTAGCTTCATCTATTCTTCTACTGATTCCCTATAAATTATTCTTTATTTCAGTAAGTGCATCCTTCATTTCTGAGTGGTCCTTTTTTATGCTCTTGATGTCCACACTAAGTTCTTCGAGCATCCTTATAACCAGCATTTTAAACTCTTCATCTGAGTGATTGCTTATCTCCATTTCATCTAGTTCCTTTTCTGGAGTTTTGTTCTTTTCCTTCATCTGGGACATGTTTCTTTGTCTCCTCATTTTGGCTGCCTCCCTATGTTTGTTTCTATGTATTAGGTAGAGTTGCTATGTCTTCTGGGCTTCCTAGCGTGGCCTACTGTAGTAGGTGTCCTGTAGGGTTCAATGGCACAGCCTCCCTGATCACCCCACCTGGGCCCTCGAGGTATACCCCTCATGTGGACTGTACACATTTCTGTTGTAATTGAGTCATGATTGCTGTTGGCACATGCCTGGGAGGGATTTACTCAGGCTGATCAGCTTCAAGGACTGGTTGTGCCCACTGACCACTAACCTTTAACTACTTTGGAGGATTAGCTGTGCAAGGGCCCAACACACAGAGCAAGACTTACTTCAGCAGAACTCTTTTACTGGCTGAGTCCACCCTTGAGTGTGTCACTTCTGCAGGTGGTTGGATGGTTGTGCTTCAACATGGTGTAAAGCTGTTCACTGGGTGTGTTGGCTCTGGGGCAAGGTCAGCCATTGCCTCTGTTCTACCCGGGGACAGCAGGCATAAGCTACAAAGCAATCTGCAAATGGTTGCTTCTTGTGCTGGCCTTGGAGGTACCCAGGCAAGGCCAAGCTGTGAACCAAGACAAGCTTCTAGTGCCAGGCATGGGGCCACTTAGTCAGAGATATGGGGCTTGCTGAGGTCAGATGCTTCTTGTTTAAACGAATTTAGAAAAATCTTAAATTGGAGCCAAGACAGGCTTATCCTATAGTAAAGCCACTGGAAACAGCTTGGGTGGGCTGAAAGTTGGGTGGGGCAGGGCCTCAGGGAATCACTAGGGCGTGGCAAACAGTGTAAGCCAGGTTGCTGGAGTCCCAGATATGGCAGCAGTCTGCCAGCCCCATGGGGGAAGGGTTCACCAAAAGAACATCAGCCTCTGCCAGCAAGTCTGTTTAGGAGAAAGCCACTTCTGCAGCACTCACCCTGATACCAAACAGCTCAGTTCTTCCCCATAAGTCTCTGGTGTCTTTAAAGATGCCTTCCCCATGCTGGAGCCTGGAGGGAGGGAGTATGAGTAAGTCTGTGCAGGGGGCCCTTTAAAAGGAACTGCCTGGGTCTGGCTGGTGTGGCTCAGTGGTTGAGCATTGACCCATGCACCAAGTGGTCACCAGTTCGATTCCCTGTTAGGGCACATGCCCAGGTTTTGGGCCAAATCCCCAGTGGGCAGCATGCAGGAGGTGGCCAATCGATGTTCTCTCTCATCGATGTTTCTATTCTCCATCTCCCTTCCTCTCTCTCTAAAAATTAATAAAACAAAAAAATTTAAATAATAATAAAAAGGAACTGCCTGGGGCTCCAGCAGCCACAGCCTCCCTCAGCCTGCGTTCCCACTGGTTTTTACAGCCAACAGTTACGAGACTTCTCTTCCTGGCACTGGAACCCTGAACTAGGGTCCTGGTGTGGAACAGGGACCCCTCAGTCCTCAGGGAGGACTTTCCCAGCCAAGGTGTCCCTCCTGATTTTTATCTGCCACACGTTAATGTGGGACTAGCCTGGCTGAGCCTCTCCCCCTCCTACCAGTCTCGATATGGCTTCTCCTTTAATTCCCTAGTTGGAGGACTTCCATTCAGCTCAATTTCAGGCAGTTCTGAATTATGGTTGCTCTGTCGTTAGCTGTAATTTTGATGTGGTTGTGAGAGGAGGCGATACCGCATTTACCTATATCACCATCTTGACCAGATGTGGTCAATTACATTTTGATCATTTTCAATCAATATAATACTTTTCCAAATAAAATTTCCAAGTTCAACTTAATAATTTATACATCATTAGCTAACTAATTATAACTAATATGAAACAGTGGTACTAAATACTTATTGATAGCTAATCAAATATTATGAAAGTATATATTTTCTATATACTAAATTGAACAATGGGATTTGAAGGAAATATTTTAATCACTTAAAACTGAATAATTTATATATACTAGGAACTGCATTCATAATAAACCAAAAATGCATGGCTTTATCTGTAAAGAAAGATATTTAAATTATTTTTTATTTCTTTATTGATTTTAGAGAGAGAGGAAGGGAGAGGGAGAGAGAGATAGAAACATGGATGAGAGAGAACATCCATTGGCCACCTCCTGCATGCCCCCCACTGGGGATTTGGCCCACAACCTGGGCATGTGACCTTTTGGTGCATGGGTCAACGCTCAACCACTGAGTTACACAAGCCAGGTAAAAAAATACTTAAATTCTAAATAGTTTCAAATATAGTGCTTATTTCCTAATTGAATTGAGAAATTTTCCCATACCTTTATTCTTTAGAGTTCTTATTCAATTTTCACAATTTCTAATAAAACAGGTTCAATCATGGTGATGGGAGAAGACATAGAGTGCCCAAGGTTGCAAGATTTGGTTAAAACTAACTGCAAAGGAAACATTATTTAAAATAGAAACTATGCAGTATAATGTAGGCCATTTCCCTAATTGATTTTATACTAACAAAATTTAAACAATCTAAATGCAGGGTGTGGCAAAAGTAGGTTTACAGTTGTGCGTACCCAAAACACAGAGTTTATTCTTGTATTATTATATATTGTTGTAATATTTTGCATATGAATGACTGTAAACATACTTTTGCCACATCTTGGAGTTACAGTACCTCCTGTATCATTCATTTAATTATCCATTTATTTTTTTAAAATCTACCCCACAAAAATATCCAATGATTTTTTAGCACAGTTTATAGCTGGAATTTTCCTAGAAACCCAAACACCTTCACTTTTTCAGAAGAAATTTATGATCAAATTTCTTCACATTAAAAAGTTTTCAATATTTTTTAGGTATGAGTTAAAGATTATACCTTATACATAGTACCCAGGAGAAATGGAAGGATTACAGTATTGATATAATGTAATACTTAAGTCATGTGCCACTATATACTGAATCTATAAAGGATGAAAACCAATAACTATGGAAAATAACTGACAAGAAGGACAAAGGACCTAGTGTGGAGCTAAGCTGTCCACAGAATACTGACTCTCACCTTTATTATTTAAGCTTTTAATAAGATTCTGCTACAAGAATTTGAATAAAAACTCTTCCTTTAAAAGGCACAATTAAAATACTCATTCTTACTTCTTTTCTGTTCCACTGGAATACAAAGGGAAAAAAATGTTTATAAGGTTTAGATGCAAAAAATTGTCGAACAACATAAGAATATTAGAAGGAAAGGACTATTTTACAAATTCTTCATATTAATCATAAAATAATTTACTATGCATTTTGAAATAAATAGATAAAATCATTATGTAAACCAATTACACTTCAAAAACAAACGTCTGTATATCTGCAAATGTGGAAATCATCCCCAGGCCTTAATTTTTGAAAGGGTTCTGTTTATTTCTTGGTGATAGAGATCAAAGGTATTATCCACGGTTGTTCAGTAAAAAAAGATGGCTACTAAATAATCACTGGGCTGTCTCGCTGCCTTTCAACACATGTTTCTCAGAATAGTCACATAAACCAAGTGGGATATGTTATAAGCCTGATTCCAGAGATTCATTACTGCTGTGGTGATTATAGTAAAGGATGAGGTGGAGAGGGAGGTGTACATTGGATATTAGCCACATCCAGGTCCTAAAATACAATTTTCACATTGCCATTGTTTGTCTCCGTGAAATGTCAACCAGAATGAGGATCTGTGGTAGCCTCACAATTTCAAATAGTTAAAAACCAACAATGTAGCATCTATTGACTTCATCCTAAAGATAATAATTTATTCAGAGTTCTAATTTTGAGGCATGCAAAGCTCTAGACCTTGAGGAGACAATGAAAATTATCATTACAGATCAAGGTAAACAATAAACCTGTAAATAGGTAAAAAGAGAAAGATTTTACAGTGTAAATTCCCAACAACAATTATTATAGGTTAAAGTGATTAAGAGTGACTAGTAGCTACTTAAGTTTGGTTAGCAGTCATGTTAGAGAAAGAGTCATTTAAGCTAAAATCCGAAAAACAAAAGGAAGTCCACATACTGAATATCTGGAGTATATTCTGTATATATCTGGCCAGAGATAGCCTGACGTGAGGCTAGAGTGGATTTGGAAAGAAGATGAAGTGATGTAAAGTGCCAGGCAAGGGACAGATCATGAAGAATTTTGTATGTCAAGTTAAAGAATTCAGATCGTTGTTTTAGGGTGCAGAGAAGTCATTGAAGTAATATTATGTATTTTGTCTATTAAAATATTATTTCTTCTGTAGGGGGATGAAGGGAAAATTAATTTAGGGTAACAAAAATAAGAAGACCTTATAGGAAACAAGTGAAATAATCTAGGTGAGAAACAAAGGAGGATAAGGTGGTGATCATAAAAAAAAGTAGAAAAGTAGAGAGATTTGGGGTATTTGAGGTAGAGAGGAGAAGACAAGATTAACTGATAGATTATACATGATATTTATAAAAGTATATATAACATTAACACTATCTATTGCATCATAATGCACTACAGTTAGTTGGGTAGCTTAGAAAAGTAGCAGGTTGAGCAGGTTTGTTTTTATTTTAGATGGGCTGTTGGAGAAAATCAAAAGGTTTGTTTACTTTATGTTAAGTTCAAGATTCATCTCAGATACACACCCCAACAGATATATCAAATAGGCTGTTTGAGAAATAAATTTTGTATTCAAGAGACAAGTTAAAATTAAGTATAAAAAATGATGAGAGTCATTTGCATATGGTTGTCATTTAGTGTCATTAGATTGGATGAGTTAATCTAGAAAAAGTATGAAGATAAGACCTGCAGTAACATGTGGAGGTAGAGCACTGAGAAAAGGAGACTGAAGAGGAAATCTGGGAAGATTTTATGCAATTCAATATTTTAAAAAAAGAGTTTTTCCAGAAGAATCTAGTGGTCAACTGTGCCAAAATCTGCTGAGTAATTAAGTATAGGAAGAACTGAGACAAGGCCACCAGTCATTTAGCCTTCAGATGCAAACACAGGAAAAAGAAAAGAAAAGAAAAAATAAAGAAAACCAGTCTGTGAGGAAGGCAGACATAATGAACTGAACTGAAAAGAGACTATGGAGTAAATAACTGCAATTACAAACTACAAATAATTCCTCCAAGATTTTGAGGTGGCGTGCGTACGTGTATGCATGTATTAAGTGCATCTGTGTTTGTGTGTGTGTCAAAATTTTAGCTAAGCTACTCCATGGTATCGATGTCTTGGCATCCATTTTGCTTGCCCAAGTGAACCATAAACTGACACTAGCCTACTCGTGCAAACTCATGTCCTAGATAGCAGTCTACAGAGTTACAAGCAAATGTAAGTTTCTGATATGACTTCCCCAACAGCCCTTGTGATCAAGTGTCCCCTGCCTCCAAGTGCTTGTATGATCATGTGTGTGTTGAGGAGGGTATAAAACTAAGGTGATCTAGAAAAGAAAAGAAGTTCAAAAGAGTTTATTTGTGTTTTGACTTATTAAATTAGAAGATACCAAAACATATTTATAGGTACAGAGAAATTGATATGGAAGGATAGGAGAGATAATTTCAGGAGAAATGAATGAATACATTCAGAAGAAATGAACTCCAGAGCCCAAGTGGAAGGGCTAGGCTTGAAATAACAGCAGGTAGACTTTCATCCACAATAAAATAGCAGAGCAGGTACAAAATATGGATTTAGAACCAGATGAATTTGCAGGAGGACGGATGAGGGAACTCAGGAATAATAACTATTTTTATCAATGAAATAAGAAGTAAGGTTAGCCATGTGGGAAGCAGAATCAGTTGTGGGAGAGAGGTTTAAAAAGAGAAGAAAGATGTGAAATAATTTTGGAAAAAAGGAGAGAGAAATGGAGTAGGATGCCTGGGGATGTGGAGTACTCATTTGAGAATTGTTGCTATGAATTTCAAATTAGATCAGTCAATGATATTTATCTACTCGCTATCTACTCGTTATCATAACCAAGGATGTAAATTATAATTTACAGAATAATTTTAGGAGAAAAAGTGATTTATCATCAGACTATACAGGGGCTTTTTTCCTTGTTTAGATCACTTTTCTTTAAGGCAAGGAGTGGGCACTATCCATACCATTAATTCCTATTTATGAGTGCTCTGTCTCTAAAAATATCAATAGAATATTTTCTTTAAATTTTTTATTTATTTTTTTGTTACAGATATTTTACCTTTTTTACCCCATTGGCACCCCCCTCCCCACCCCACCCTCACCCCGTCCCCGGCTTAGTTGTCCATGTCCATTGGTCATGCATACATGCATATAAGTTCTGTGGTTTATCTCTTCCCACCCACCCCCACCCCTACTTCTGAGGGATGTCAGTCTGTGCCCTACTTCCATGTTTCTGGGTCTACTGTATTCCTCAGACTGTTATGTTCATTATATTCTGTATATAAGTGAGATCATGTGGTACTTGTCTTTTTTTGCTTGGCTTATTTCACTTAGGATAATACTTTCCAGGTCCCTCTATGTCATCTCAAAGGATAAAAGATCTTGCCCTGGCCGGTTTGGCTCAGTGGTTAGAGTGTCGGCCTGCGGTCCGGAGAGACCCAGGTTCGGTTCCCGCTAAGGGCACGTACTTCGGTTGCAGTTTGTCCCCGGCCCTGGTTGGTCGTGTGGGTGGCAGCCACTCGATGTGTCCCTTCACGTCGATGTTTCTCTCTCTCTCTCCCTTCCTCTCTCTCCCTCCCACTCTATCTGTACAAAAAGTGGAAAAATATCCTCGGGTGAGGATAAAAAAAAAAAAAAAATCAAAGGATAAAAGATCTTTCTTTCTTACCGCTGCATAGTACTCCATTGTGTATATGTACCACAGCTTTTTTATCCATTCATCTACTGATGGACACTTGGGCTGTTTCCAGATCTTAGCTTAGATCAATAGAATATTTTTAAGAGAAACACCTAAAATATAAAATGGATTGTTCTTACAGATTATCTCAAATAGCTTTTATAATTCTCAAAACAATGTGTTATGTTTTTAGATGTTTAATCTTTAAAAAATGGAGACAATCCTGGGAGAATTGCTAACACTTGAGAACAATGCTGTTTAATAGAACTTTTTGTAATAATGGAAATGTCTTTCTGTGCTGTTCAATACGGTAGCCACATAGGGCTATTGAGCACTTGAATGTGGTAATGAACAAATTAATTTTTTATTTTATTTCATTATAATTAACTTACATTTAAATAGCCACAGATGGCTAATGGCTACCATACTGAACAGTTCAGCTACAGAATCACTAATGCATCAACCATCTACCACTAGGTGTTCTCTAGTTATTTGAAAAGCAAGGAGTTTGATTATTCAAAAAGTTGCAAGATAGATTTCCTTTGGTTCCTTAATTTTGATTGGTAATTCTAAAACTTCAGTAGATTTGATAATTACTGTAAGAGTTGTATATATAGAAACCATAAATACTAAAACAGATAATTCACACAATTTTTTATGGTAGTTTTAACTACTGGCAATTTTCACATTATAAATTATAAATTGACATTAAACTCTGATTCTCTATCTCCTCATCGATTTCAGTAGATAAAGTCATGCTGAGAATTGACTTCAAGAACTAATACAGAAATATTTGGCAAAAATATCCAAAGAATCAGGTTGACAGTACAGTCGTGTACCAAGAATGACTTAGCCCTACAAATTATAAATATATAGTTAATTTTATATATTTATCTTCTCATCAGAGAATTTTAAATATTAATTCAAATGTATTAATCTGCTTTATTTTTGTATTAAAATTTATACTTAAATATGAATGTTTCTTTCCAGCTATTAAATTATATGGAAATTTTAAACCACCATAATAACATTTAGAAATACAACAAAAATTCAAGCATTTGGTGGACCTGCAAATTATCTTTCTTGTTCACACTGATTGTGTAAATTTTTCTATAATGTACATAATAAAATGGAAAACTTTACACTCACCATGTGGTCTACTAAAAGTCAAAATAGAAGATGGCGGCGTAGGTAAACGCGGTATCGCGTCCTCCCACAACCACATCAAAGTTACAACTAAACTACAGAACACCCATCATTCAAAACCGCCTGAAATCAAGCTGAATGAAAGTCCTACAACTACGGAATTAAAGCAGCAGCCACATCCAGACTGGTAGGAGGGGCGGAGGCGTGAGAGGCAGCAGCAGCAGCAGCAGCAGCAGCACGAAGGGCTGGTCTCACACCCAAGTGTGGCAGACAAAAATCAGGAGGATACCTCGGCTGGGAAGGTCCTTCCTGAGGACTGAGGGGTCCCCGTCCCACACCAGGTGCCTCGCTCAGGGTTCCAGTGCCAGGAAGAGAAGTCCCCATAACTTCTGACTGGAAAAACCAGCAGGAACTGAGGCTCAGGGAAGCTGAAGCGGCTGGAGCCCCAGGCAGCTCCCTAAAGGGCCCAAGCATGGACTTATCGGACTCTCTGCCTCTAAGCTCGGAGGGGAGGCAGCTTGAGGGGCTCCAGAGACACACAGGGAAGAACTGAGCTGTTTGGCACTGGAGCGAGGGCTGGAGAGGGGGCTTTCTTGGGGACAAACGTGCTGTCAGAGGCCTTTGTTCCTTTGGTGAGCCCTTCCCTGGAGCGGCAGACAGTGGCCATATCTGGGACTCCAGCAACCTGGCTCACACTGGTAGCCCCGCCCTGGTGACTTCCTGAGGCCCCGCCCCGCTCCACCCAACTTTCAGGCCCACCCAAGTGGTTGGCACTTGCTTAACCATAGGATTGGCCTGCCTTGGATCCTGCTTCAGGTTTTTCCTAAATTCTTTCAAATGAGCAGCATCTGCTCTCAGCAAGCCCCAAACCTCTCATTAAGTAATACACTGAAACAAACACAGGGAGGCAGCCAAAATGAGGACACAAAAAAACAGGTCCCAAATGAAAGAACAGAACAAAACCCCAATAAAAGAACTAAGCGAAATGGAGATAAGCAACATAACAGATACTGAGTTCAAAGTACTGCTTATAAGGATACTCAATGAACTTAGTGAGAACCTCAGTGAATTTAGGGAGGGCCTCAAGAGCATAAAAAAAAAAAAAACAGTTAGAAATCATGGATACACAGTTAGAATTAAGGGAGGCATTAACTAAAATAAAGAATAATTTACACAGATTCAATAATAGAGTACACAAATCCAAGGAGCTAACCATCGATTTGGAATATAAGGAAACAAAAAATGGCCAATCAGAACAGCAAAAAGAAAAAAGAATCCAAAAAAATGAGGATAGTGTAAGGAGCCTCTGGGACAACTTCAAGCGTGCCAACATTCGCATCTTGGGGGTGCCAGAAGGAGAAGAGCGAGAACAAGAAATCGGAAATCTGTTTGAAACAATAATGGCAGAAAACTTTCCTAACTTGGTGAAGGAAACAGACATACAAGTCCAGGATGCACAGAGAGTCCCAAACAAGATGAACCCCAAGAGGCTCACACCAAGACACATCATCATCAAAATGCAAAAGGTTCAAGACAAAGAGAGAATCTTAAAAGCAGCAAGAGAAAGGCAGCTAGTTACCTACAGGGGAGTTCCCATTAGGCTGTCAGCTGATTTCTCAAAAGAAACATTGCAGGCCAGAAGGGAGTGGCAAGAAATATTCAGAGTGATGAAAAGCAAGAACCTACAACCAAGATTACTCTATCCTGCAAAGCTGTCATTTAGAATCGATGGACATATAAAAACTTTCCCAGACAAGAAAAAGTTAAAGGAGTTCATCACCACCAAACCGATATTATATGAAATGATGAAGGGCCTTTTTGAAGAAAAAGATAAAATGTATGAACAAACAAAATGGCAATGAATACATATCTATCAACAATGGAATCTACAAACAAAATGAACAGGTAGAACAGAAACATTCTCATAGATACAGAGAACATTTTGTTGGTTGCCAGATGGGAGGGGGTTTGGGGGAATGGGTGAAAAAGGTGAAGAAATTAAGAAGTAGAAATTCATTGCTAGACTGACAAACCTCAAAGGGAAAGGGGTTGGGGGGGTGGGAAGAAATAAACCAAAGAACTTATATGCATAACCAATGGACACAGATAATAGTGTGGGAAAAGGTGGGAGGGGGGTGGGAGTGGGGAGGAGGGGGTCAATGGGGGAAAAATGTGGAACATCTGTAATACATTTTACATCCAACAATAAAGATTTTTAAAAAATAAAATAAAAATAAAAAATAAAAGTCAAAATAACAAGCAATATGTAGCAACATTTGTAATGATAGACAAAAAGTGTCTTACTAATTGCACTATAAAGGAAACCAGGAAATGAAATTACCTGGCAAAATATTTACATGCTTTGCTTCTTTTAGTTTAAAAGTAATCGATTTACCTCATTTGAATATTCCAACTGTATAAATAAAAATTACTTTTCCATTTAAGTTTCCAGGTTCTTCTTGTTAAAAATATTTGTATTCCCAACATGTATCCAATCTCTTGCCGCAGGGTATTTCACATGAGGGTTGTATGAATCTTACCCTTGCAGACGTAGAAATGTTCTTGTTTGTTTTCCAGAATCCCTATTTGGACATTCTTTGGAAACTTTCTAGAAAAGGTCTCTGTGCAGGCAAACCACCAAAGTTGTGTTTATCTGTCTTGTAGCCTGGGGCCTCTAGATACCTCTGGAGAAACTTCATGAGTCCCACAATTCCATATGTCATTCAGCATTCATAGGGAAAATAAAAATATGGTTCACCTGTATTTGTATTCACATGTACTCTTTCTCAGATGTGTTAATCAGTATTGTAATTAGTGACATTCAAATTAGTTTTAAGTGGTACTGAATTGCCTTCTTTATGGATTCTCTCCATTAATGAGTATTAAAATTAAGTTATTAATCTGTGTAACTTTTTAATTCCTATTAAAATAGAGTCCTTATATACTTTTTTATTTTATTTTATTTTTGTTACAGATATTTCTCCCCCTCCCCACTGACACCCTCTTCCCAGTCCCATACTGCCACCCATCCCAGCATTGTTTTCTATGTCCATGGTTAAGCATACATGCATATAAGTTCTGTGGTTTATCTCTTCCCATATATATATATATTTTTTTTTTAATTGGTAAACCAAACTATGTACCTCAAATTGCTTTTCGACTGTCGGCATAGCAAATGTAGTACATGTAGTCTAACTCCATTTTACCAAGATTTTAAAGAAAATGGTTATGCATTTGTTGTTACTGTTTTTAGTGAGGAAGCAATGAGTTGAAGTTTTACATCTATGAGTTATTGGAAGAAGAGCAATAATAGAAACAGTGCCACATGTTAACTTCACTTGTTGGACTATTATATAATCTTATTAAACTGTCCCTCCCAATGCCCTATTGGATATAAAGTGATCATATCATTTAGAGGTTTAATTCTATTATCCTCAAAAAATAAGTCAAAAGCTAATTAATGAATATCAAAATTTTCATGACAATGCCTTTTTAATGCTTAAGTATCTCCCAAATTCAATGGGAAATTTATTTATCAATCTAAAGATAAACCTGATTCTTTACAGCTTTCTAATTAAAAATGGTATAGAAAATATCCAGGATTTTTAAAGCATTAAGGAAAATGTTTAGTAACAAGTCATAGGTAACGGCTTCATTAATAGCAGAAACTAAAGACTAATGCATCTTTGAAATTTAACATACTGTACAATATCTTAAACATAAATTTTTAACAAAAGTTCTATTTTTTATGCTTAAAAAAACCATTATTACATGCTTTCTAGTCAGCAAAACCAATGACTTTTATGAATGTAAGGAACTTTGGTGAAGCATGAATACTTACATTATTTTAATCATTTTTATAGAATTATAATTCAAGTATATTTTAAGCTTTTCCTCACATTTAATTATGGAAATTTTCAAACATAGAAAATTTGGAAGGCTTATATAGTAAACACCCATATAACCACCATATAGATTATACAATTAAGTTTATTATACTTGCCTTATCACATATAAGTATATCCATCTATTCCTCCCTCTATCCAGTACAAGTTTCAGTCATCGGTTTGGTACTCTTCACTCTTAAACACTTCAGCCTGCACATCCTTAACTAGAATTTAATATTCATGCTTTTAAAATGCACACTTGACATACAACAAAATGCATAAATCCTAAGTAAACCAACCATTCTACGAATTTTGACAATCCAGTATAATTTTTATGCATTGGCATTTGGATGACATATAAATCAAAGTAAAAGTTGAAAGTAAATAATATTATGTTATCAATCTGTTTATTTTTACTCCTGGGGTAATTCAAATGTTCCCACAGAAAATAAAATAAATGTACTCTTAACAATTTAATTTAATAGATTTATAGGTTATATTTACCATGGAACACTTAAGAAACATAAAAACCACAAGAAGTTCTCTCAATGTTTAATTACAATTTATATTTTTTCAAATGTCATGAATTTAAATTCCAACAAAATTCATCACACTAAACTTTCCAGGTATAGATTTCAGGGTTACTCTAATCTCCTTATATAAGTATTAGATAATATCAATTTTGTCATTCAAGCAAGGACTTTAGTTCTTTGAAAATTGTATTCTCTAGGTTTCTAACCCTTAAGAACTGATCCAACTAACAGTTACTAAAATTTTGGGGAGCAAATTGCCAAGATAGTTAGAAATGATCAATTCCTGACCATTTTATTTATTTTAATTCCAACTTCGTGTTTCTGTCATTGACCATTTTATTAAAATCTAAAGCAAGTTTTTTTCACCAAAAATCGACTTACATGATCATAAAATAAAATGTTACAAATGCAGTAAGTCTTCACATCATCACTACATTCTGCAAGTTAAAACAAAATGACTTATAACGAAACCAATTTTACCATGAACTAATAGATATAAACAAGAGTTAATTTCTCATGGCATCTCATCAATGTTATAATAAAATGACGTTATTTGAAAACCTGTCATATAAGGACTTCTTTACTCCAGACCAAGTTTTTTTTTTGCCTTGGGAAAACTTAACTTGTGTTAATTGAGCCCAATTTGATACATCAGTTATGGGCTGAATTGCTGCAAGTGCCATACAAATCGGTTATCTCTTTTCAACAGGGCCAGCAGTGCTTCTTTGTTTTTGACTTTATAAAGTCAACCAAAGGATTAAATGGAAAGAATTAAACTCACAGAGTGAATCCAAACATGCTTTTGGCAGAATACTTGGCCAAGAGTAGGCAGGATAATGCTCTTAATTTGAAAACCCATTTCTATTTTCCCCAACCTGCTTCTCTATAGTTGGAATCTAATGTTAGTTTATTCCTAGGGCAGGTGGCTTCCATAAACTAGCTGGCCACAGGGAGATGGTTTTCAGTGAGAAATAGGGACGGGAAAGAGAGGATAGAGAAGAGAAAGGAAAGAGGGTATGTGAGTCCCACCAGACAGAGCATATACTTCCCAGTAGTTTTAGAAATCTTTCAGTTTAACCTTGCAATAGCTTAGAATTCCCTTATTCTAAGAACCACCTTTTAATTTTTTTCCATTAATACATTTTGAAAATCAGATTGCATCTTGTAATTATAATCTACTATCTAATATAATAATTATTTCCTTCAAAACTATGATTTAAATGATGTTGCAATCAAATTAAAGAACTGTAGGCATTCACGTTTAGTGCTTAGACTACAGTCTGTCTCAATTCCATAGAGTTTAGAAATTGTAGTTATATTCCTCTATTTTTTATTCCTGTTTCTAGGTGAATCCACATAACTTTCAGTTGAGTGGATAGGAAGTTTTCTGATCCTTTCTTTATATTCCAGTCTCGGTCCTACCCTCAAACAGGACACTTTGGCTCCATTCCACCTCCATCTTCTTACCTGCTCCTCTTGAGGAGGCAGCATCTCTATTCTTATTGGTTAGGATTTTATATGCAAGAAGCAATAATTCATTCCTGGATTGGGTTAGTTTATCCCAAAGTAAAAACCAAGCCAGGGGATTTCTCTTTCTGAAACACACACAAGGTTGTACCTCTTTGTGTAAAAAAGTATAGAGAGTTCCCCACTGATGGCTAATTTGTCTTCAATTAATGAGCAGGCAGCAAAAGGCCTTATTTTAGGTCCAAGCAAAGCAGTTTGCTCTTGATCCAGTTATTGTTAATAAAGACTCTTGCATTTTGATAGGAACTGGATGACTGCCAGACATTAATAAATCATGTACTTTGGTCACCATTTAGCTACCTGCTCTTTGTATATAAATTTTGAAGGAAGAATAGGTAAGTCTTAGCCTGGAACCACAATATTACAAAATTACAAAAGCTGCACATTTAGTAGAACTTTTGTTTCTGCTGCTGCTGCCAGAAGAAAGAATTTTACAGACATTTACAGCTCTGGTTGAGAAAAATAGTCCTTTTCAGGAAAAATGATGCCTGAAAGACAATAGTGTTTCTTCCTTATTAGGAGCAACTCCACTGAAAACACCCACATAATTAAAACTGTCATCACTGGGGCAACCTAGGAAGACTTGGAGAAGCAATATAGGTCAAATGACACATTCAAAGCAACCCTCAACTGTATAGAAAATAGCTAGTTTTACAGTTTAATAGAGTACCATATTTTAATCCCACTTAAACATGAGTTTCATTTTAAAGTATGGGTGTTGAGAAAGCTGTTGAGATTTATCACAAAAAAAGTTGTTTATTAAATTTTGAGGGTGACATTGGTTGTTAAAATTAAATAGGTTTTGCCTGGCTAGTGTGCCTCAGTGGATTGAGCAGCGTTCCATGCACTGAGAGGTCCCAGTTTGATTCCCAGTCAGGGCACATGCCTGGATTGCTAGCTTGATCCCCAGTGGGGGGAATACAGGAGGCAGCTGATCAATGTTCCTCTTTCACATCAATGTTTCTATCACTCTCTCCCTTCCTCTGTCTCTAAAAAAAACTATAAAAACATATTTTTTAAAAAAGAGGTTAAAAAATTGTATACGTTTCAAATGTACAATTCTACGATACATACATCACCTGTATATTGCATTGTGCATTCACCATCAAAGTCAAATCTTCTAACACTGGATATGACCCCTTTTAAAGGTTGATTAGAAAATAAATGACAGATCTATTGGGTGCACAAAAGAAGAGAAGACAAAAAATTATCTGATATTGTACACTGACTCTCTAAAAAGATCAGGCATTAGAATTAGAATTAAATTATTTTTCTTTTTCCCTCCACATTTCAAGTCTGGATAATGCTTAGCAGTTCATTAACACAATCAGAAAAATTTAAATAAGTATACTTGCAAATATGTAAAGCTAACTAAGCAAAGAGAACTATATTTAAACTTAATACATTTTCTTAAGTCTGAAAATCTAATAGGCATGCATGCCCCTATTATATTTATATGTTAATTTAGATATTATTTTATAAAAATAACTTGCATTGTAGACTTTAGGCATATTTGTCAGCTATAGAACCTTTTTTTAAAATTTGTATTATTTTTGCATCTCTCACTTATTAAATACTTATTATATGTCAGTCACTAGTCTAAGCTTTTTTCATTGGTGGTTTTACATGAACAGCTTTACAAGGTAAATGTTATTATCCCCATTTTCAGATGAGGAAACTGAGGTTTAGAAAGGATAAATAGCTTACCTAATTTCAAATGGCTGGTAAGTGAGTGGCAGAAACAGAAATCAAACACGAGTTTGATTCCAAAGCTGTACTTTTGATGAGAATATGATGTTAATTTAGGGAAGAAAGGCATTTTCAGAGATAAGATAAATGTTTTAATTTTTGCATTTGTAAACGATGACTACAGAGAGCAGTTGGGTGTCCCACACTCATACAAAGAGCATAGTGGCACTGAGTGAAGGGCTCACAGTCAGATATATAATGCCTTAGGAGATGAGTTAATAAGGGTTGAAACACTGTATGCTTGATGAAATAAATTTCTTAAGAGGAACAGACATTAACAGTTGTTCAAGTATTACTAATAATGTCCCTGTAGGCAAGTACATCAGTTATTGAGCACATGTGGTGTTCCTGCAGTATCTTTCATCTCCTTTAACCAAGAGACAGTAAATAAGCATTCTTGGACTTCAGCAAGATCTAACTTTAGCTCTATAAATATTCTTGCCTCATATTCACCATTTAGTAGCAAAGGTTATTTCTCTAAGAATAGAAATTTAAATAAATGTTTACTGCATGCTTGAAATATTTCAGTGACTTCTGCACCTACAGATCCAAAAAGTTTAAAGCCCTCTACAAGGTTACATGATCTACCACCTATGTACTACACACTACTCTCTCCCTAAGGCAGCCTTCGGCCTTACTAACTTGCCTTTTGTTGCCTTCCTGACTCAGGACTGTGGATCAGGCCTTCCCCTTTACCAAAAGGGCTTCATTCTTAGTCTTTACCAAGCAAACATTTATTTAGCATCATCTCTGTTTTAAAATTCAGGGAAGTTTCCTTGATCCCTGACAATTCACTGGAAACTTTCATGAAAGGTGAATCACCCGTTTTTACTTCCCTGTACTTTTTCTTCCCAGAGCCTACATGAACTATAGTTGGAGAAGAGGATGTGACCAGCCCTTCAAATAATTAAAGAGTTTCTCCATTAATTTAACAAATACTTTAATTTCCTTACTCTGTAAAGATTTTAAGAAAGCTTATCTTGAATAGGGGTATTGAGCCTGTTACTTCAAGTTCCCACAATTTTATTGGTAGCATCCATTTCAGATGAACATGTATTCATTTTGTTCAATTTTCAATTTACTTAATTGGTTTGGCCACTGTCATTATCAAAGAAAAATAATGTGTTCCTTTCTGAGTAAATGCCTTTAGTCCTCTAATTTTTTGATTCGATATGTTTTTTTTTTTTTAGAATTATTAGTCAAAGAATTTTACATTATCAGTGTTAAAAGGAGACACTCAATATAATAAGATATGATGACTAATACTGTTGTAGAAAGAAGAAAATTACTCATGGAAAAAGTGGCATTTGCCAAAAGTGACAACTTGTCAAATTGAATGTCAATGTGTTTAAAGAAAATATTCCTTTTAAAAGGAAATCACGAGAAACAACAGCAGCAAAACAGGAATTTTTTTGAAAGTCAATTTTTTTCAGTGTCCTCAGACAGGTGGATCTCAATTCTCCCATTTAAACAGTAGTCCCAAATTTCAAATATGTATACATTTAACTGAATATGAGTAACAAACTCCAGAAACAATGAATCTAACTGAAAAAAAAATCTTTAAAAAACAGTGTCAGTCTGGCTGGTGCGGCTCAGTGGTTGAGCACCGACCCATGCATCAAGAGGTCACCGGTTCAATTCCCTAGCCAGGACACATGCCCAGATTGTGGGCCTGACCCCAGTGGGGGGCATGTGGGAGGCAGCCAATCGATGTTCTCTCTCATCGATGTTTCTATCTCTCTCTCCCTTTCACTTCCTCTCTCTCTAAAAATCAATAAAGAAAAAAAATTTAAACAAACAAACAAAAAACAGTTGTCGGTTCTTGAGGTGGATGGTTTTAATGACTTCACAACCATGTGAATGTACTTAACGCCATATAACTATACACTTAAAATTATAAAAGGGTAAATTTTGTTATGTATATTATATCACAATTTTTACAAATACAGTAACTTTATAACTCTTTATTATCGCATAACCATCTGGAAACACGTAAACAAGATTTCCAATCCAGGTGTCATATATCTGAACTGGTAAGGGGTTATTAGGATTAGGGCTAGGGTTAGGGTTAAGGTTAGATGACAAGTAATACTTTTCACCTTTGAAAAATCTTCAGAGATATTTTTTTTGTGTGTTTCCCTTCACTCCTACCAAGAATCACTGCACTTGAACCATCAGTACAGCCTACAAGTATTGCAATCAAAGAGTTACTTGGTCTCAGTACATTTCAAATAGGTACTAGGTCTATACTGCCCTCATGTATGAAGTCATGTATCATATCACAAATGAAGAATTTAATCTGATTCCAAGATAAAGCAAGTTTGGAATCTCCAAAACTATGATTTATATGTTTTCAAAAGTTTAAAAGACTGTGAGTTGTGTTAACATTTTTCTTTGCAACAATATTACTAAAGAAAGTTGGCTTGCATGAAGCTGATTTTACATTAATGATATAGTGCAAACACAAACTTTATATTATCTTTCCTGTATCAAGAAACAAAGTACATGTAACTATTAATGTGTCCTTCCTCAGACAATGAAGAGAGTTAAAATGCATTCTGATAAGGTTGTGATCTTGTCTTCATGCTTCAATATTGAAGTACTATCATTCTATAGTGGGGAAAAAAATAATGGTGTTTAACAGACAGGACTCAAGGGAAAGAAGTTTTTCAGAAGAGAAAACAAACCCTAAATTCTACTGTCTATACTCTGTGATTCAAAGAGTAATGCTGAAAATGTTTGATGAACCTGAGAACAGCATACACACTGGGAACCATTTTAAGAAAAAAATTCCCATATCTCAATTATAAAAAATAAAAGATCCCTGAAATATAAATGACAGCTTATAAAAACAGAACAACACAGTCGTGGCTAAGCAATGGTTAGAGCATCATCCCACACACCAAAGGGTCACAGGTTTAGTTCCTGGCCAGGTGCATGTGCCTGGGTTGCATGTTTGATCCCTGGTCCCAGTCGGGGTGCATGCAGAAGGCAACAAATCAATGTGTCCTCTCACATCAGTGTTTCTCTCTCTGTGTCTCTCTCCCCTGTTCCCTAACTCCCTTCCATTCTCTCTAAAAAATCAATGGAAAATATATCCTCGGGTGAGAATTAACAACAAAAATATAGAACAAAACAAAGTAAAAATATAGTGACCTCAGACAAGAATACTCTTTAAAATTCCTTACAGATATGTAATGCATCATCTGAGCTTTAAAGACTTCTTATTCAAAGTATCATCTCCTGACCAGCTGCATGGGCATTACCTGATAATTTGTTGAAAGGCAGATAGCTCTGTCCCCACCACAGGCTGACTGAATCGCATACCCATAACAAGATCCCTAAATGCTTCCTACACAAATGCAAGTTTGAAGCATACATTACTAGCACAGCTCTAAAGGACACATGCATTGTTAGAACTTGAGAATGAAGGGCTGTCCTTTATAGCACTGTAGGTAGTCTCTACCTCCAGATTTGGGGCACACTGGTTCCTGATTGTGTTGAACCCAGGCGAAGATGTAGCCCTAGCTAATTCTGACTTTGTTACCATTCTTGTAAATACACATTCATACATTATGTTGTTAATTTACAACTTCCTAAGTGGTGACATAAGTCCTGATAATAAAAATCCAGTGTGCCAGCAAGAATTGAACTAAGAATGGTGAGGCAGTGTGTGTTCGAGCTATTTGTCCTCAGTAGGGATACTGTGGGCCAAGGTGTATGGTACATCTACTCCTGCTCTCTGTGATTATTCTAGATTTTGTATTCTTCACTGACAGAAATGTGAAACTTCATCTAATTTAACAGTGTCAGTGGTGAAGGAATATTTTGTCTTCCACACTAACATTCAGCCCATCAAAAAAATTATTTCATTTTAAGTTGTAGTTAGTTTAATGTTTTCCTTCTACTGGTAAGTAACAGATTTCATATTTATTAACCACTTGAAATTAGCAACTCTCTATAATTTATTTTTCTCTTGCACTGTTCATAAGTGATGCTGGTTTTAATATCCCTACCAAAGTTGAGAAAAAAATAAATATATCGGTCAATAGAGGTTTGGAATATAGCACTCTAATTATATTATTGAGTGCTTATAGGATGCTGCTGAATTGCTATTTATTCATCACTTATTTTCTTATTTAATTCTTACAAACTTATAAAATAGATAGTCCAGATCTCTTGTAGATGACAAATTGAGAAGTGTGTTATAATGGAAAGACCACATACCCTGGTAAACACTGTTGGGGTCAAATCTTGTCTCTACCATTTTTAGCTGAGTTACTTCATCTATCACATAGAAACAACAGTAGTAATTGACTTTTAGCATTTCTGGGAAAATTTAAATAACCCACATATGTAAGGCATTTGTAACAATGCCTTGGATATTATAGGCATTCAAAGAATACTATTTTTAAGCTACTCCTCTAAGGAACCATCATTAGTATAGGGGCCACGATGCAATTAGAACTCTGTTGGACTTTGGAGCCTGAGGGCTTAAAACATTCCCCCTAACCCTTCCTAAAATGCAATAAAATACCAGAGAGCTAATAGAAAGGATCATGAACCTACATTTTTCACTGTGAACCCGGACATTCATATGACTTTTGTTCAGATGTCTAAATTTATGACAAGTGAGATAGAAGAAACAAACAATAGTCTCCTTGTTAAGTGATTAACTTTCTATTAATGGAAAGTTCATGATGTAAACATTTGAAGAATCTATCTTGCTGAGCTAACACATGTTTTGCTGGCTGGCACCAACACTGAAAACATCCATACAATATTGTTCGGTTGGTGGGACTTAAATAATAATATCCAGTATTTAAATAGTGTTTTTTTTTTTTTTTTCCTTTATTGATTTTAGAGAGACAGGAAGTGAGAGGGAGAGAGAGAAACATCGATGAGAGAGAACATTCACTGGCTGCCTCCTGCTTGTCCCCCACTGGGGATCGGGCCCACAACCTGGGCATGTGCCTTAACTAGGATTCGAACCAGTGACCTCTTGATGCTTGGGTTGATGCTCAACTACTGAGCCACACTGGCCAGACTTGCACAGTGTTTTATAGTTTCAAAGTGTTCAAGTAATAACCTGTGTTATAAGTGGTATAGATACTTTTATTCCTATTAAGCAGATGAAGACATGAAGTCTCAAATGTTGAAGATAACTTTAAAGTTTAAAATAACATAGTGAGATTCTGAACCAATTCATTTCAAATTGTGTTTACCACCTGTCCCCTATGGCATCAAAAATAATAAGATATCAGTTGGTGAAATTATTTAATAAAGTGACTTAATAATAACGAGACTTGAGATCATATAAAATTTGATCATATAAAATTTGATCATATAAAATTTGAAATTATGGTAGATGGTTGTACAATGAACATTTTACATTTTTCAAATGATTTATGACTATATTTATGTTGTGTTTTCTATTTTGCTGTGTTCATTCTAAATTTCTGACATTCACATAGCATTTTCTATTTTTCTATTTTCATTCTAAGTTTTATTAGGGTTGGGGCCATGTTTAATTCACTCACTTTTGTGTACTGACACAATGCAGTACCTAAGAATTGGCTGACATTGTAGTGAGTTTCCTAAGTGTTAATTTAGCATAACAAAAAATGTTGAAAGACTGCAATTTTTAACAATCTCATCACTGAAAATCATCTTATTCAAATTATTCTCCTAATTATTTTTCTGTTCTAGAATGAATTTTCTAAGTATAAAAATGCAAAATAGTATTTTCCGACTTCTCCTTAGTATATATCACAGTATTGCAATAGGAAAAATTAAAATAGCAATAACACTCTAAATGCTCACAAATATATCTAAAGTCACTTTCTCAAAACATACAACTGGTATATTGTTTGACTATCACTATTTTATAGGGGAGGAAACTAGATTGCACCATTTCATCAGATTTTCCTGAGTTGTTTGATAAGAACGAATATCCCCATCTTTCTATGCCACTAGAGATGCTGCCCTTACCAAATTCCATAAGAATTATCTTTTATTCTATATTCAGCTTATCATTAGGCATTGTACAGTATATAAATATTTGTAGAAAATATATATAGGCCCTCAAGGAGGAGCTTGGCATAAATTTGAAGAAATAAGCCATGCTTACAGTGAAACTGAAATATCTTTTGAAGGCAGCACATTATTAAGCATGACTAATGGGTACAATATAAAATTATATGTATAATTAAAAATGAAAATATTCAGCATACATTGTTCTGAGATAATATTCTAGAGCTGCAGCTCAAGAATTTGCAAGGATGACTAAAATCATTGCACATGTTCCCTTCTTGTACTTTAATTTTCTCCATTCTAATGTGAAATTACCTTCTTCAAAATACTCAATGATTTATGGGTTTTATATACTCCTACAGAACTATCCTTACAGTCAATTTTCAATTATTAAGTCCCTTTTCTCATTTTCCTAGATCATTACATTGCTCATTAGGACCTGCTATTAGAAGAGAAAACACACACACAGTGTCAGAATTGGCTATTTTTAAGTTATCTGTCATCACAAAAAGATTCTGATAATTACATAAAATATAAATAAAAATGAGTTTACTTTTAATATGTGAATAAAATAACCATAAGACCCTTTTAATGGAAACATTCTGGATAATAAAACAGCATAACATTTTACTAATGATTCTTATTTTTTCAGTCTTATCTATGAAACAAAAATGCAGGAGGTTGGGGTTCTAACTCCCTTTATATGCCCTTCTATGGCTGTTACTTATATAACAGAATTAAATTTAGCAAGATAAGTTTTTATATACATTCAGGTTTATTTTAAATGTAAGAACTTATATGGGAATCAATTATCTATTTCCAACTTCAATATTACGCTAGAACCTTGTCCCAAAATTTCAACCACATGCTGAATATTCATACATAACTTTGTTTTAACTTGTCAAATGGAACATACACCTACACATATACACACATGCATCATTATATATACACATATTACTATGTGTGTATGTGTGTATTCTCTTATTTATTTATCTTAGCATTTTATCTTCTCTAATATGGCATTGAACCAGTATAAAATTCAGAATCAAATTCAAATACTAACACTTCATAACTGTGTGACTTTAGGCAGATCTCTCAAACTCTGATAGCCTTACCTTCCATTATGGTTAAAATGGAAGAGAAACATTGAATTACTGTGCAAATATCATAAAGACATTCTCAATGCCAACAACTCTTGTGCCGTGATTGCTATATCATCTTCAAGGTGAACTGACATGTTCTGAGAGGCTACTTCCTTCCAGTCTTGCTACCCTCTAGGCTTTTTATACATACAATCTGACAATAGTTCTGCTTTCCTTTTGTCACTCTATTGCCACAAATTCTTCATGGCTCCCTAAGTGAGTACAGAAAAAATTAAAAAAAAAAAATCTAAGTCCATGTTAATTTGAATACAATATACTTTCTAGTCTCATTTTTTTCATCTCCTTTTTCATTCATTTAAACAAACATTTATTGAGTGGACAATATGTTCAAAACACTGTTTCTGGCCATAGGGATACAACTGTGAACAATTTACTTATGGTCTGTGCCCATGGGGAGCTTTCCTTCCAGTGGTAACACAGTTAAACAACTAATCCTTAATCCTATATGTGATAAATGCTAGGTAGAAGTGGTAGAAGTATAGTTTAGGTCCTGACCTCATCTGAGAATCTGGGAATGCTTCAATGAGGAAGTGATATTTGAACTAAAATTTAAAGATGAATGAAAGAGAAGAAATAATGGGGAAGAGCAATTCAAGCAGAGAAAATGGCACAGCATGTGGGACCCCAAAACCTTATACTTCAAGCCAAATAAATCATTGATGTATGCAAAATCTGTATGTTTCCGCTCCCAAAATTTGTGCATATTTTCTTTTCACATAGATTTTTAACCATACTGAAGACACTGGTATATGACCCAAATCACTTTCCAAAACAGTGATTTATAAAGTAAAATACTTTACTGAAAAATACCTTTTAACCACATAAACAAAAGATGATTTGATAATATGTGTTACTATGCTAAACTGAAAATCAACTTGTTCTATTGAGGAATATTAATGATTCATGGGGTTCTTCTGCTAAGAACCTTCTACTTCATTTCAAATATTCATCACCTAGTTTTAGTATTACATTCATTCAATTCAGAATCCATTTGCATTTTCTTTGCTAAAAAATAAATCACCCATTAGTATTCTGTATTGCCTTTAAGAAATTGTTGGTGTATGCCTGTGTCAAGAGATTGAGCATTAGTAAGTAACTTTGATACCTGAAATTGCTTTGAGGAAGACATTTTTAATACTAACAGATACACTTCCCCAATAAATTTTATAACCTTTATCAAAATAAAACTATATTTTCCATTGCCAACCTGACAAAAATGAGACAGATTGTGTTTTGTTTTTTTTTTTAAAGAGTGCACGTGGTTTTTAAATGCAGCCACACTAAATCTATTAACCATTGGACAGTGATGAATTAGGGTTACACATAAGCATGCTTAAGCAGCAACCATTATCTACATTACTCATCTAAGGATTTCCAGGGCTAGGCAGTTTTGCAAAGACAAGTATAGTATATAGTAAGACTCATTTTAAAAACTTTAAGAAATATTTTCACTTTTAAAATGAAAATTTTATTTTTCTTCTTTAATGAAAAAAACAGTGCTGAACTTAACAAAAATTACATCTGCCTTTTTAAAACTTTTCTTTCCTGCCTGTATAATACTATAGTTAAAGCCTTAGTATATAAACATCACTATTCTTTTTTCTATATATGCAGTAGGAATTTAGTAAATATTTCTTGCTATATAAAATAAGAGGAATGACACAGATCCTAAGATTCCATACATTACTAACATCAAATGAGTTTTTCTGGTGAAATCATGAGAAAACCCTAAGGGTTATGTGTTCTGATTGAGTTGAGAAAGGCAAAGATGTCAGTGATTCTCAGATCAAAAGAAGAAAATCCCTTGAAGGGGGTGATATTGGGACTTCTGCAAAGAAAGGCTTTTTTTCAGATCAGAGAGCCAAGAGAATTATGCTCAAATAACAGCATTCTGAATAGTCTTTCCAAATGATTACTATCTGACCCACACATTCTCAGACTTCACAGAATGGAGATAATAAGAGGTATTTTATTTATTAGTTTGTTTTAAATAAGGACATTTCCTTGTGGTTGATAATAGAGTTGGTAGAATTGATTATATTAGCCAGGTTAAAATATATTACTTTGAATTTTTCAGGTAGTCACAAAAATAAAGAAGAATTTTAAATTACAGTAACATAAAATAAATCCAGATGAAGTTGATACAGGTTTCTCAAAAACAATCATACTTTTAAGAACTCAACAGCAAAGTTCTGTTACATCTTTGTGGAAAAACAGATTGAGGACTTTTAGTGAGTTTGCAAATCTGTGAAGAAAAATGATCCAGTTTTTATTATAACCAGAGAAAACTTCCCTCAAATCAAAAAGCTGTTAATGATATACATCACAATATTTTAGAAATATCCTTTAAACTCAAAATGTAAATAACTGTTTTTCATAAAATGAAAGCATGTGTGGTAGAAAATAGTATCATTCATCACTTGAAATATAAATATTATTGGGTAGTAAAGTTTTTCAGAAATTTATCTGCCTAAAAGGTTTAATTACCCTTTTAAAAGAAGTTCAGAATCAAGTTAAACACTGTGTTTAAAATATTAAGATGTTCATAAAAAGAAAAAAAAGAGGTTAAAAAGTACCTCTAAGTTTAAAGATTTTAGAACTGACAGATTGGCTAAAAACTGTCAAAAAGCAATGCTGTATAAATTATTTTCATGTTTCTGCATGGTCAGAGCTTTCAGAGAAAAGAAAACTGGAAATTCAAGAAAGAAACTCCTAGAGAAATCTGCATACATCTCCCCTGGAGCCATTAATTTATATTCTGAGGAACAATAAACCAAAAGACTTTCTCCTGCTCTCCCCAGAGAACAAATGCAATGAATAGAAAATAGTTAAACATGATAGATATTAATCCAACTGTGTCAGTAATTACTTTAAATACGAATGATCTAAGTACAACAATAAAAGACAGAAACTTTCATAGTAGATAAAAAGAAAAGACTCAACCATATGCTGTCTACAATAAACACACTTTAAATAGAAAGACTTAGGTTAAAAGTAAAGAAATGGAGAATGACATACCATGGTATCACTAATTTTTTTAAAAAGCTGAAATAGCTATATTAATTTTACACAAAGCAGATTTCAGGACAGGAAAATTATCAGGAATAAAAAAGGACACCACATAATGATAAAATAGTAAGTTCTCCAAGAAAACAAAGCAATCCTAAATGCATATATGCATAATGAGAGAATGTCAAAACATATGAGATAAAAACTGATAGACTTGAAAGGAGAAATACACAAATCCACTAATAAAGTTGAAGATATCACTTCGATGATTGATGGCTCAAGCAAGCAGAAAATCATTAAGAATACAGGTGACCTGAACAGTACCATCAATTAAATTGACCTATTTTGACATTTATGGAATATTCATCAAACAAGAGCAGAATACACAATCGATTAGTGTAGGAAATGTAGATATTCTTAACATAATTACTCTTTTAGGTAGTTATTGCAGAAATGTAAACTCATTCAAAATATTTTAATTCAGAAGTACATAAGGTAGAAAATACATTCTGAATCCACCCTTCCACTGCCATCTTAACTAAAGGAAAATCAGTGCTTAACATTTGGTAGATTTTCTTTTATACATTTAAACACACACACACAAAAATCATGCTGTGTTTTTGTTCTTTTTTATGGTGAATTTTCTGGCAAAAGGGAAACATTTTTAATAGTCATATATTTCATGTTCATAGTAAATAATAATAACACTGAGATAAAATCCTTAGCAAAGATAAATCAATAATTCTATGATATTTTTGAATATTCACTTGACTAGAAGTCATTTTTTCTCATCATTGTCTAGATAATATGATCCACAAATTTAGAAAATTCAAGTATATACATTACTTTCAAATTACAGATCAGTGATGATAATTATACAAAAATGATACTTTGTAACTGATTTTTAAAGATCTAGTCTACTGAAACCTATTACAGTTCAGTAATAAATTAAGTGTGTTTATATCAGACTATGGAGGAAAAGTATAATGGGAGAGAAATGATCTGAAACTAAATGTAAGAAAAAAATAAACTTCAAAGAAGTAATGGATACTTCAAAGCAAATCAAAAGAAAATCTTCAGGCAACATACTCTAAAAGTCCCTATTTGTTTAATTATTACATGCCTTAGAAACACATTTAATTCCCTAAGTCACAACACATGAATTTACGTAAATGGTAAGCATTAAAAGCTTGAATTGAATGTATGTATACATGTTGAAATATTATGCATAAAATTAGATATTTCCCTATTATATAATATATAAATACATATTTATATGAGTATGTGATATAAATTTATTTTATGTTTATATAACATTTCATAGTATTAAATATTATATAAATATTATAGCTATATGTTATTAAGTATTATATATACAAACAAATATTTATTTTCTATTTTTTTCTCTATAGGTCTTCTGGATTTAATGCAATTAAATAACCCATTGGGTTTAAATCTTATAGTCTGTCAGTTTAAATCTTATACCCTCATTTTATAAACAAGGAAACTGTGGCTAAGAGGTGTTACTGTTTTTCTGTCTCATTCACTTATAAAAAGTATGGCTTTGGGCTTATCCATGTTCAATTTAGTTCATAAATTTTAAGATTATTAAACAAGTTAATTTTTTTATAAATCTCTTAGATTAGTCTTTGGTATATAACAGCACAGTAAACATTAGCTATTATTATCATTGCTGTGGCAATGACTAAAATGATCCTTGAATTTGATAGCTTGATAGTAAATCCTGATACTCCACATCTTCAATAAAACTTTGTGTAGAAAAAAAACTAACAATAGGTCTATTTTGTGACAGAGAATGAAAGAAACCTGCGTGTTTGTATGTGTATAGATATATATATGTGTTTCTGTACATCCATACACACAATTCTTTTATTTATAAAGTTATATTTTCATTTTTTTCATAAATAATTTAAGTACAATACAAAAACACAGAAATATAATTTTTAAAATACATATATGTATGCATTTTATGAAAGTGTTTTATGTTACTCATAGAAAATACGCATTTAGGTAGCTCACAGTAAATACCAATGTTAAGATATTTGATTAGGCTTTGTCTTATCCACTTCCAATAACATAATCTATTATGCAATTCAAATTATTTTACTTGATCAAGTCATTCTTATGTATATTTAGAAGCAGAAAAATGCACATTCATAGGAAAGAAAGCAAGGAGAGGAATTTTCTCTAGATATTAAACACCACACACAGAAGAAATAAAGGCTTTAAGGATCTGTGCTAGTTAGACGCCAATGACAATCTGCTTGTACTGCACATTTGTGACTGAGGCTGACCTCGCTTCGTGGATATTTCACCTAAAGGAAGTATAGGTGAGATATTTTATTTCATTCATTAAGTAAATACATTGGGGAATTGCTAGAGGTTAAGCTATGTGTAATCAAAGTGCTCCCAGTCTTCCTTTTTTTTTTTTTCCATCTTGAAGGGTAGACAGAACATGTTATTACTAATTTATAGAATGATTCTTGAAAATGATATAAAGAAGACAGTAGTAGAAACTGTTATTTATTACAAAGTCTCCACATGGATGTCTCACAACAAAAATTATAATGAGGGAAACTGCTATTACCTGGAGGCTTCTTTAGCTTCTTTCTGTGTGAAACCCATGGGTTAAGGGTGAAGCATGGAATTTGTGAATTCTCTAGAAAGTAGGAAGCAGTAGAAGTCCCAATAACTAAGTCCAAAAAGAAGACAGAGTGTCATGGACTGATAAAATGAAGGAGAAAAGTGAGGTGGTGTAATCTAAACAAGAAAAAAGACATGGACGTAGGGAACCTGGAGAGATCATTTTTCATGGTGACATAAATGTGGAACTTTGCAAAGATCTTAGAATAGCAGATTTTGGGGGAACTTTCTACATGTCATAATGTCATCTAGCAAAAACAAATATATATTATACTTTAAGATTATTGGATGAAGCTTTTTAAATGTTATTCTGTATAGATTTGGGGCTATGCGGAACCATCCAGGATGGGCAAAAGTAGGTTTATAGTCGTCAGTACGCAAAATAGTTTATTCCTGCATTATTATTTATTAATAATTATATTACTTTTCACATGAACAACTGTATCCTGCTTTTGCCCACCCCTATATAAATACCTTGGTTATATATAAATTAACACAAAGTACTTTAGGAGTCAGATGAAGTAAATTATTCAAAGCTGAAGTCATCTCAGAAAGTTTCACAAAGGTAACCTTTGATCTATGCATGAAGGGTTGAGCAATATTTTAGCAGGAGAGGATGGAAATTGTCATCCTATTCAGGGGGGAGTTTATAAATTAAAACAAGGTAAAATTTTACATAGTGAATTTATATATATGGATTATAGTCCAAATACTTATGAATATAGAGATTAAAAGGTTGGTTATTGCCATCATTTACAGAGCCTTGAATTTCAGCGATCAGGATTTCTGATGCTAGGCAAGAAAGTGTCACAAAAAGAATCTGCTTTAAGAAAGAATTCTAATGGTAATGTGAAGAAAGGGTTAAAGAAAGGCAAAGAAATTGGGGGGGTAACACCATATTGTTTTCCACAGTGGCTGCACCAGTCTGCATTCCCACTAGCAGTGTATTAGAGTCCCCTTTTCTCCACCCCCTCACCAACATTTGTTGTTTGATGATTTGTTGATGGCATGGCGGCCATTCTGACAGTTGTGAGGTGATACCTCATTGTTGTTTTAATTTGCATCTCTCTGATGATTAGGGATGTTGAGCATTTCTTCAAATGTCTCTTGGCCATTTGTATGTCCTGTTTGGAGAGGTGTCTATTCAGCTCCTCTGCTCATTTTTCAATTGGGTTGTCTTCCTTTTGTTGAGTTGTATGAGCACTCTATATATATTGGAAATTAACCCCTTATCTGATACATCATTGGCAATGATGTTCTCCCATACAGTGGGTTGCCTTTCCATTTTGATGATTGTTTCTTTTGCTGTGCAGAAGCTTTTCAGTTTGATGTAGTCCCATGTGTTCATTTTTTCCTTTGTTTCTGTTGCCTTAGGTGATGTATCAGTGAAAATTCTGCTACATATGATGTCCGAACTTTTGTTGCCTACATTTTCTTCTAGAATTTTTATGGATTCACAGGTCACATTTAAGTCTTTTATCCATTTTAAGTTTATTTTTGTGTATGGTGTAAGTTGATGGTCTAGTTTCATTTTTTTTGCATGTAGCTGTCCAATTTTCCCAACACCATTTATTAAAGAGGCTGTCTTTACTCCACTGTATGCTCTTGCCACCTTTGTCAAATATTAATTGAGCGTATTGCCTTGGGTCCATTTCTGGGTTTTCAGTTCTGTTCCACTGGTCTATATGCCTGTTCTTGTGCCAGTACCAGGCTGTTTTGGTTACAGTCGCTTTGTAGTATAACCTGATATCTGGTATTGTGATCCCACCTACTTTGTTCTTCTTTTTCAAGATTGCTGTGGCTATTCGGGGTCTTTTTTGGTTCCATATGAACTTTTGAAGTATTTGTTCTAGTTCTATGAAATATGTCGTTGGTATTTTGATGGGGATTGCATTGAATCTATAGATTGCTTTGGGTAGTATGGACATTTTAATGATGTTAATTCTTAAAAATTGAACTTCCATTTGACCCAGTGATCCCCGTTCTAGGAATATACCCTAAGAAGCCTGAAACACCAATCAGGAAGAATATATGTACCCCCATGTACATAGCAGCGCTATTTACAATAGCTAAGATCTGGAAACAGCCCAAGTGTCCATCAGTAGACGAATGGATAAAAAAGCTGTGGTACATATACACAATGGAGTACTATGCAGTGGTAAGAAAGAAAGATCTTTTATCCTTTGAGACGACATGGAGGGACCTGGAAAGTATTATCCTAAGTGAAATAAGCCAAGCAGAAAAAGACAAATACCACATGATCTCACTTATATACAGAATATAATGAACATAACAGTCTGAGGAATACAGTAGACCCAGAAACATGGAAGTAGGGCACAGACTGACATCCCTCAGAAGAGGGGGTCGGGGGGTGGGAAGAGATAAACCACAGAATTTATATGCATGTATGCATGACCAATGGACACGGACAACTAAGCAGGGGATGGGGCGGGGGTGGGGTGGGGAGGGGGGTGCCAATGGGGTAAAAAAGGTAAAATATCTGTAACAAAAAATAAAAAAATAAATTAAAAAAAAAGAAAGGCAAAAAAAAAAAAAAATAAGACAGAAAGAGATTTTAGAACATAGGCAACAGTGCAAGCAAAACAAATTAAATGTCCGAAGAGGGTGATAAAATAATTTGAAAAACAAAATGAAAACGAATATATATATATATATATATATATATATATATATATATTAGATTACTTGCTATCTAAAGATTGAAATTGATATTATATATTAATTCTATTTGAAGTGACATGATGCTTCCTAGTTAAAAAAATAATAAAACAAGGCAAAAAATAAAATAAAAATTTATTTTATTAAAACTATTATTTATTTTTGCCTTAAATTTTTATTTCTATGGTATAAAATGAATTAATGTGTGTGTTAAATAATGCCTAAATTATGGCTATATGTTAGTGTTTGGACTAAGCATGTAAATCAACATTCTATCTTCTTTTTAATTCATTTGAGAGAAACCAAAAAGATTTCACATATAAGCAAGCTATGGCTTGTTGTTTTATCACTTGCTATAATTTCTATAGACTATTAAAGTAATTAAATTTTATTGAAACCAGGACAATTTTCATTGGCTCCATTCAAAGTTAGCAATGGTGAAAGAAATTAAAACCCCATTCAGAAGTCATCATGTTAGTGTATATTTGAGGTTAAGCACACTCACAGGTTATAGTTGGTGCTAAATGCAAGAGACTCAAGCATACAGATACCAAGTTATTCTGTTGTTTAGACAGAAGAAAAGTTAAGGAAAAGAACAATACAATTTACATTTTCACATTTAAGTCCTTTTCATGCACTCAGAAACCAATTCCAATCTAATATGCCATCTAATGTTAGCATTTTAAGAGACTTTTTGTTTTATTTTTTTTTTACAAATTCCAAGGCAACAGATTCTCACAGAAGGATTAACTGGCATTGATTTGATACAGGAATCTCATTTCTTTGTCCTTTAAGCTTCTACAAAGAATGGGCAAATAATTGTTCAGATTTAAAATCATTGACAAATAGAAGAGAACTAAAATCTTTTCTAAATAAATAATATACCAAACTCTAGGCCTAAACCACAACTCTGCTTTTAACGACAGGAAAACTGGAAAGTATTTTTAAATAAATAATCATAATAAAGAAAAAAATTTTGACTTCAGAGTTCATTTCTAGGAACATTATAATTTTAAAAAATTATGCCAGTCCTGGCCAGTGTGGCTCAGTTGAATAAGCATTGTCCTGTGCACTGCAAGTTCACAGGTTCAATACCAGATTAAGGAACATATTCAGGTTGCTGGTTCAATCCCCAGTCAGGGTGCATATGGGAGGAAACGGATCCATGTTTCTCTTTCATATCAATGTTTTATTCTCTCTCTCCTTTTCCCTTCATCTCTCTCTAAAATTAATAAAAACATATTTAAAAAAAAGAAATTACACCAAATTGTTGAATTTTTTTCCTATTTGTGATAGGCAAAGCCATAATATATTGATACTGAGGTCTATTTTTTTTCCTTTTAAAAAAAATCATGATTATTATACTACCACCTCCTACTGAGGGAGATATCAAATTAAACAAAAGTGTTTAAAATAAAAGGGGGAAAAGTATCTCCCTTTACTCATACTTCAGAGGTAACCACTCCTTTTAAAAATCAATTACTATGCTTATCTATGATTGTTTTTTTTTTTTTCTCTTGATTTGAAAACACTGACAAGATCTTTAAGTTGTATTAAAGGTAAGAATTTATTGTACTTCCAGAACCTACAACTTTCTCTTTCGGTTTAATTAACATTTGAGTTATGTTTTATATTATAAAGAAATACAACATTTATAGTCTACTCTGTAACTTTGAGTCTTCCATACATTGCATGTAAATTAGCTTTAAGTTTTTAAACTCTGCAACAATGGCATGTACAGTCTTATTACTTTGTGTCAATGATTTTGTATAGAGCAACTTGTTTAAGTTAGCCATAAAGCCAGGAACATAAACCTTTATCACTAAACCATTGGTATTTCAAAGCAAATGTTCTCAGACTTAGGTCCAACAGAATTTTTAAGTTTTTCATGTCTCTTTACCTCTAGTTTATAATCAGCAGGTACTATTTATTCAAATCTCAGCTCATATTCATTATCCCTTTCCTTGAACAAAAGTAACAAAATAAATATTTAATGGAAAGAATGGATAACAAATGGGACAAAGACAAGCAGATGATATGACTGATCATTTTTAGAAAAGGTTCTGTCTTCAAGCAAAAAAAAAGCAACAGACATAAAAATAAAAGTTAAGCCCTGGCTGGTTTGGCTCAGCAGTAGAGTGTGAGTCCACAGACCAATGAGTCGTGGGTTCAATTCCGGTCAAGGGCAAGTACCTCAGTTGCGGTTTGTCCCTGGCCCTGGTCAAGGTCTTATGGGAGGCAATCAGTTGATATGACCCTCTCACTTTGATGTTCCTTTCTCCCTTTCTCTCCCTCTCTTTCCCTCTCAAACTGAAGATAAATAGAAAAATATCCTCAGGTGAGGATTAAAAAATAAATAAATAAAAATAAAAAGTTAAGTAAAAAGACATGGAAAATAAATAAGGAAGTCTATCAGTTATCAAATTGTTATTTATGGAAACAAACAATAGAGGCAACCCAGGACAGAAAATAATTACATAAATAATATTTAAAATTCCTCAAAGAAAAGAACTTGCTGATAAATTATTAACTTGATGGAGAATAAAGGAAAACACTATGGATAGAATCAAAATTTCAAGAGAAACAAATCTGGAAAATATATCAGGAATATAAAGTATCTTAAAAAAATTTTTAATTGATTTTAGAGAGAAAGGAAGTGACAGAGAGAGAGAGAGACAAAAACATCAATGAGAGAGAACATCAACTGGCCACCTACTGCATGCCCTCCACTGGGGACATAGCCCACAACCTGGGCATGTGCCCTAACCAGGAATCAAACCTGCGATCTCTTGATACATGGGTCGACGCTCAATCACTGAGCCACACTGGCCAGACTAAAGAAACTTTAAAAAAAAAAAAAAAAAAGGTGAGAAAAAGTAAAGCCTCTGTGAAGGAACAAAATTTAGCTATCTCATTATTAATCTTGGACTCTAGAAGACTGGGGAAGCACTGAAGAATCATACAAGCATCAGTGATTTTATACCCAGAGTTCTACCCAAAGTATTAGTCATTCATGAGGCCACGATAATATTTCATCATAGAAGGACTTAACAAGTTTAATACCCACAGATACTTGAGGTTGATTTTTACCAGAAAATAGTAACTGCAGTGTTAAATACAGATTATATAAATGAATATGAAAATGAATGCTTTATCTAGCATTTGCAGAATGTCTTAAGATGTCAGTATTATACATTCATTAGCAATAAGAAATCATTTTTCTAAAACAAAGTTGTAAGCTGATTGAATATTGATCATATCACCAAAAACAGTTCAATTAGAGTTTACCAGCACAGTCAGAAGCCATACTGCCAGACTACTGGATTCAAACACCACCACTTATGAGCTGTATGACCTTAAATAAGTTTTTCTGTGTCTCTTTGCTTCAGTTTTCACAACAAGGAGCCTGGTATGTACTATATGATTTTTAGGGTTTGTTGCCAGGGTGAATCTTATCATCATGAATTTTAGCCTCTAACATGTCTGAGGCATTTCATAATAAATTTGTTAAAATGGGAGAATATTTTTTAAATGGGGGATAGAATTTTTATATCATTTTAAGTTTAAAACAGACTTTTGTGTGTCAATAAAAATATTCAGAAAAATCTATTATGAACTTTTATTATTCTCTCCTTCCAACAAATCAATTTTCTTTTCATACCATGTAAGCCAAGCCTTACTACTGCATCTCTAATATTAGATGTTCAATAGACAAGGAGCGGATAAATGGATAAATCCTAGCAGCTGTTGACTAGCAAATGTATTTACATGTTTATCGGCACTGCAGCAACTTATTCTTTGTACTCTGAAAGAGACCTGGCATAGTTATTATGCTTTCAATAAGTTATTATTTGTTTACACTTTTTCACTAAAAGACTACTGATTTCCATTCATGAGAGGAGAGAGGGTGTGCAAAGACCTTGACATTAGATAAATAAGTTCTTTAAATCGTTCTAAATTTAAAATCTCAATTTTGTCTCATGAAATGATCAGCTATATAACTCTGAAGAGAAGACAAATTAAGATAACCAATATTTAAAAGTGAAAATGGAGGCCAAGGTAAATATCCATTTCTCTAAAATATCTTAATTCTTACATTATGTAAAACTATAAAAAAGCTATATATTTGGATTCTATTAATAAAGCTCCTTACAGAAATGCTTTACACAACAAGAACTGGATATGATCATAGATTTTTATTAAGGATTAATATCATAAGTGGTCAGTATGGTATTCAGAGTAATGTACCCCTCCAAAAAAAAAAAGAAGGTCTCAGATCCTAATCCCTAAAATCTGTGAAAGTTACTTTACATGACAAAGGGGAATTACGGTAGCAGATATAATTAAGATTACCAATAAATGGAACTTAAAATATCCTGCCTTGGTCTGGTGTCTCAGTTTGTTGGAGCACTGCCTTGTGTATCTAAAAGTCATGGTTCAATTACTGGTCAGGGCACATACCTAGGTTGCGGGTTTGAACCCTGGTCAGGGTGTGTATATGAGGCAACCAATCGATGATTCTCTCTCTTACTCCCTTCCTTTCCCTCCAAAAATCAATAAACATATCCTCAGGTGGGGATTAAAAAGAATAATAATAATAATATATAAATTAGGAGATTATAAAAGCAGGCCCAATGTAATCACAAGGGTCCATAAAAGGAGAAGGGGAAGGCAGAAGAGAACCAAGAAAGAGGGCAGATGATAAAGGCTAGACTGATATTGCCAGTTTTGAAGACGAAGGAAAGGAACCACAAGCCAATGAATGCAGGCAAACTCCAGAAAACAAAAAAGACAAGGAAATAGCTTCCTCCTAGAGCCTCCAGAAAGAATGCAGCCTTCTGATACCTTGATTTTAGCCCAGTGAGACCCATTTTGGACTTTGGATCTCTAAAACTATAAGATGATAAACTTGTGTTGTTTTGGGCCACAAAATCTGAGGCATTTAGTTACAGCAGCAATAGAAATCTAATATAGTTTTTGGTAACTAACTGGAAGCAGGGTGCTAATGTAACAAATACATAATAAAGATTTGAAATTAGGCCCTGGCCAGTTTGGCTCAGTGGTTAGACCGGTTAGACCGTCGGCCTGCGGTCCAAAGGGACCCGGGTTCTGTTCCCACTGAGGGGGCATGCCTTGGTTGTGGTTTGTCTCCGGCCTTGGTTGGGTCATGCGGGTGGTGGCAACTCGATGTGTCTCTTTCACATCGATGTTTCTCTCTCTCCCTCCTGCTCTGTCTGAACAACAACAACAACAAAAAAATGTCCTCGGGTAAGGATAAAAAAATTTTGAAATTAGGCAGCAGAGAGAAGCTAGAAAAATCTTATGGGCCATAATAATAAAAGCATCTATCATTTAATGCTTTTTAAACATTGTAAAATTAGGTCATTATATTCTTCTTCTTAGTCATTTTAAATAATTAAACATAAATTTAATGTCAAGAAACTTTTTTTCTCCTAACAAACCAGTCTGTCTTTTTATCTTTACATGTTAAAAGTCGTTTAATTAATTATGTCTCCCTTTTTACCATGTTTGTAAAAAAAAAAAAAAAAAAAAGCTCATAGTTAAATCTTTATTCAGTTAGAGTAAACAGTTTTAGCCTAGATTTTGTAGAAAAACTATGTTCTCTTTCTATTAAATGTCTCTTGTTTTATCTTTAATTTAATGACCCTATTATACTTGGTCATTTATATGTAAATCACAGAAAATCTTTTCTGGAAGTAGGAAGGGAGAAAACTAACATAGATTCAGCACTTACACTCTGTTCCAGAAACAAAGTCATTAAAATGTCTCTTCGGAAGAGCTATTATTCTCAGTCCATAAATGAGAAAGCATCTACAAAGACTCAGTACCTTACCAGTGACTGCCCACTCCAAGGTCTTTATGATACTGTTGTAATTAACCTAGTTATTAATAACAGGAAAGGAACAAAGGGAAGGCCAAATATTATAGTCTTGTCATTTGGGCAGCTTTGCCAGCAAGCAACAGCTTTATACTCCCCAGGGGACTGGACAAAAGGAAGATAGATGTATGTCCAGTAAAGTTGGGGGGACTAGTGAAGGTGCTTACTGACAGTCACACCCGGAAATAGGTCATTGGCTAGAATAGGCATAGCCACTGCAAAGGCACAAAAATTGGGATATTGAATATCCAGAACAAAGGAGTTAACTCTCTTGGTGTGTTGTGTTTGACTCCTGGCTTGCTGGGCTCTCTCAGTCCATGGCCATGTGGACCCACACACACAGTAAACTAATGGACGGCTGCTAGCCTGATGCTGAACTGGACCCAGTCCCAACATGGAACAGAAACTCTGGACACTGGCTATATTTCTAGTTCTAATGAAACCCCAGATAACACTTCTTCTATAACTGTACTAAAGGAAATGGGACTTTGGAAACCCAGACATGTAATTCCATGCAAATAAAAATCACTAATCCTCCCGTGTCAGTCTCAGAAATTTCTTTTTCTCAAGATATCATAAGAAGCCACCCCCAGCACCCAATGGGGAAGAGAACTCCCCCAATTTCTCCAGGACTACCTCCAGTCCAATAAGAACCCTATTGAAATCACACAAGCAACCCATTCTTGCTAAAGATGAAACATGGAGGATAGCTGGTATTCAAGAAAAACTCTTTTTTCCCTTATCAGCCCATAACTACTTACTCATTGACAGTCATTTGAAGATTTTCTAACTCTTACTAATTACCATTTATAAATTCTCAAATTTAAAGGTAAAAAATCCCAGATTATCTCTGAAATTAGAAGATTACAGTCATCCCTCGCCACTTTGTGCTTCACTCTATCGCATTTTTTTCAAATATATTCATTAAAAAGTTGATCGAGACAGTGAAAAGGATACAGCATGTGCTCGGTTGCCTGAGTCAATCATACACTCCTATATTACAATTAAAATTAAAATTACTGTATGTAAGGACTGTAGGTCTATATATTTGAGCACCCTAGGAATCCTTCAACGCCAGGTGCAGCCGCTAGAGTCTGTAATGGATTAATAGCAATAAACGAGGGATGACTGTACTCTGTCTCTGAGTAGCCTAAAAGCCTATTCTCTGAGAGTTGCCACCAATACCCCTGGCCACAGCTGCTGGGTATAAGAGCTGAACACCTGGTACCTAATATTCAGATGATCTCTGCTGGTTAAAATTAAAAACTCGGACTTAGTGATACTACTTAGCAACTCTCGATTTATAGCTTCACCGAGTGGAATGTGATCTTGGAAGTACTGCAGAAGTTCTAGCCTCCCATATACTAGAACCAGTGAAGAAAGTCATTCTACAGGTGAGATCAAAGCAGATGCACATTTAGAATTCATTTGCAATTACTTGTTCAACAGTTGTCTATCACCTTGCCATTCAAAATATAGTCCCAGGACCACTATCAATCGAATCATCTGGAACCTTTGCCAAAAAGCAGATGCTTAGGCCCCACTACAGAACCAGGATCTGCATTTTAACAAAAACCCCAGGTAATTATTTTTTTTACATTTAAAAAAAGAATGTATATGCATAACCCATAGACGCAGACAGCAGTGTGGTGATGGCCCAAGGGAAGAGGGGGCAGGAGCTGGGTGGAGGCGGGCAAGGGGAGTTGGCAACAACTCTAATAGTGTCAGGAATAAAAACAAAGAAAAATATAAGCACCAAGCACGGAAAACAAAATAGCCACATGTAAAAAAAAAAAAAAAAAAAAAAAAAGAACAATGAAAGTGGAGCCTTCCTCACATCAAACACAAAAATTATCTCAAAATAAATCACAGGACCAAATGTAATAACTAAGAACTAAAAGCATGAACTCTTATAAAGAAATTTTTTTTTATAATCTTGGGTTAAGCAGTCTTCTTAGTTATAAAGTAAAATCACAAGAAACATCACACACACACAAAAAAACACATACAATGGACTTCATCAAAATAAAAGACCATTGTGCTTTAAAGACCATTCATCATTACCCAGACAGTGAAAAGACAATCCACAGAATGAGAAATATTTTAAAATCATAAATAAAAAACTCTTACAATTCAACAAGAACACAAATAACCCAACTTAACAATGGCCAGAGTATATGAATTGACACTTCTCCAGGGAATATATACAAATGGGTCAATAAGGACATAAAAAGTTGTTCAACATTATTATTCATCAGAGAAATGTACATTGCAACCATCATGGTATACCATTTTATATCCACTAGGATGGCTATAATAAAAAAGACCAACAAATGTTGGCAAGGATGTGGATACATTGACACATTCATATAATGCCAATGGAAATGAAAAATACTGGAGACTCTTTGGAAAAGTCTGGCAATTCCTTAAAAAGTTAAAGGTAAAGTTAGAATAGGGACCAGAATTTTACTCCTAGGTATGTACCTAAGATAAACGAAAACATATCTCCACATAAAAACTTTCACAGCAGTGCTATTCATAACAGCCAAAAGAAACAATCGGAAACAACCCAGGTGTCCATTAGTGGATGATAAGACAAGTAAAATGTGCTGTATCCATACAATTAAATATTATTCCGCAATAAAAAGGAATGAAGTGCCTTGTACATATTATCCTAAGGGAAAAAAGCCAGTCACAAAAGACCAGATAGGTTTCCACTTATATGAACTATCCGGAATATCCATAGTGACAAAAGCAGATTAGTTGTTGCTAGGAGTTGAAAGGAGTGGAAATAGAGAGGGACTGCTAATAGGTACAGCGTTTCTTTTCTGGGTAAAGAAAATGCTCTCAAATTGTTTGTGGTGATGGTTGTGTGGGAGAGGAAGAATAATTTTCCTTGCACCCAGAAAAAAGAACCAAATTTATTATGTATGTACATACTGGGGTTCCATAAGAATGTGAGAGCTGAGGACAGATCCAGAAAGTTATGGCTTTATATGCCATCTTGAGCTAAAGAGAAGGAGAGAATTGTGGTTTGGGACTTCAAAGGGCAGGAAGACAATTCACAAAAAGATGGAAAAGCAAATGTTTGGTAAACAAATGTTTTCTGGGCTATCTTTAACAATGGGACACAGAGAGGACCTTGCTTAGGTTCCTTCTTGTCTGTCACACACTAATTCATATTAAACTATAGTTTTCTATCATGATAGCTCACTTCCTAGATCAGGTCCTCTATCTAAATTCCTTTAGGCACATGAGGGAAGCTCAAAGACTTTCCTGAGTCTTTTGTTTCTTAAAAATGAACAGCACAAAATAATCAATATCCCAAAAGATCTATTTTCGGGTGTCAAGCACTGCTTACCCTCAGTTGTACAACTCTGTGCATACACTAAAAATGATTGAATTGTAGGCTTTAAATGGGTGAATTGTAAAGTATACAAATTACATATTATATTTCTTAAAAAATCAAATCTTGTTATATGATGTAGTTCCAGTGCCTAGTCCAGGGCACATGATAATCAATAAACACTTGTTCCATAAAACACATGCATGAATGAATGAATAAAATCAATAGAACAAATAGCCCTTGAGACCATATTGAGAGTTGTCTTAGTTCCTGACAGCATTTCTATTCCATCCTCTCTCCTTTATGAATATTACCTGTGTTTTCTAACATTGAATTCCATAGAATAACCCAATAACCTATTATGATAGTGAATGTTTGTTAAGTATTTTGAATTGGTTATTCATAGATGTCACCTAAAAGTACTTACCCTACACAAATACAACTTTCTTAACAATACTATTTGCTGAGAAGTGATTCTCTATTTCGAAAATGAGTGCTGTCAACTAGGAGTAAAAATACCTTCAGTGTTTTTCAGATTTATTAATTTTAAAAGGAAATGCTATCATTCATTCATAAAAGAGTGACCACAGTGCTTTCCATGAGGTTACAATGACTATTTGTTACTTGACTGATGGACTAGAATTTTTGGACGTACACTAATAGGAGCAATTTTTAACTCAATATCTCCCATGAGGGACTTCATTATGAAATAATTAAAATGTGCCTTGGCCATGTACCTCAGTTGGTTAGAGCATCTTCTCCATACACAAAGGTTGTGGTTCCACCTCTGGTCAGGGCACATATAAGAATCAACCAGTGAATGTATAAATAGGTGAAACAACAGGCCGATGTTTCTCTCTCTCTCCCACACTCTTCCTTTCTCTTTAAAATCATGAACTAAAAAATAAATAAAAATTAAAAATAAAATAACTAAAATGCATATATATAAAATACCAAATGATTTATCAATTATTCAGGCATTATTCTAACACATTTTGACATCAAATATAATGTAAAATAAAGGTGTTGTACAGAATGATTAAGCTAATGGAAAAACTTAACTGATTTAACAAGGTCATTATGTAGTAAGTACAAATATAAAGTTTACCCAGTAGAAAAAGTAAGTCCATCCTGTATTAAAGGGTCTCAAATCAATAATAGAAAGTTATTCTCTACACTTTTCCTTGGTGCTTTGAATATTTGGGAGATTTAAGTATAATTAATCACTTTCCCAAATATATTTAAGACATTAAGTACAGTAAATTGTTCTATATTGAACATTACCTGCTACCCCCTTGACACAGAATTATACTTAATGATATAGACAGAAAAATATACAGATACATATATTTTATTGAGAAACAAAGTGGTAATAAACAGCTCTGGAATCCAACATACTCTTTAAAAATGTATGATCACAAACAAAATGCATTCTAAAAATTCCTGAGAGTTTCAAGTTATACTCAATTCAAGACTGCAGACAAGGATTCTCACAAACCAAAAAACTTAAATATGTTAAGTGGCAGAGACATTTAAGCTAAGGTGTTTGTTCCAAACTCAATGAGGATTTCGTGGCTTTTCAAGATTTTCTTTTATCCACCTTCCCTTGTCACTCACCATTAAATCTTAACAACTGAACAAAGCAAACAAAAAAAGGCAAGTTCTCTTCAAGGAACTATCAGAGTTTTTATAGAGATTAGAAGGGAAAAAAAACACTCACAACTGAATTCAAGTATTATGGCACTGGAACTGGATTCCTAATATAATCTGTCCTATTTAAGAAAATATAGAGGATTTACAGCAGTGGGAAAGAAGCATAATAGATGCTGATAAAAAGCTTCTTTCAGTGAGCAATGTCAAGCCTGAGAAAAAAGGAGTCAGACTTCACCAGATATTGTAAATTCCCTGTAGAAAAGCTTCCTTACAATGCCTCCTTTAGAAAGGTGAAAAAAGAGAGTGAATCTATTAGGAAAGGTAGAAGAAACTGAAGCTAAGTATGCAAAACCGCTAAAAAAGTTATAATTTTTCAGAAGATGGTTTCTCCCTTAGGCAATCTGGTTAATAACTTGAAAAATGCTGGGGAAAGGAAACAAATGAAAAAAAATATATATCCAGGAAAACAAAACAAAAAATAAGTGCTTCAATCCAAATACTACCAACTAGTTCATTTCTAGCCTAGTCTTTGGAATTCAGATGGAAATGTTTCATTTGAAAACATAAGTTTCTTCATGTAGACAATGGTGCTGTGCCCAAAATTCCCAAACATTTTAGCATTAATAACATCATTATTAAAAATTCTGTTCTCCATCTCACCAAATCATTTACCTTGGAATTTTCAATATATTCTCATTTGAATATAGTTTTCTTTTACTATCTGAGAAATATTAGGACTTGTAATAATATGCTTCTTAGCAAATGCAAAGTTAAATGCATGTTCTAATATCTATGGACAAAAAATTAAATCCTAATAATATGACATTATTAGCATATAACTAATGATTTAGTAAAATAATATGGTATTTGATATCATATTATTTTACCCAGATAATACCAGAATAGGAAAATTCAGACAGCACCTTTTTCTGTATAATGAAAAACAATAAAGTTAATAGAAATAACTTACATTTTTAACCTAAAAGTCTTAATGTAAATATACTATGGAAAAGACACCCTGCATAAAAAAAAAATTGCTATTTTATAAAATATGATTGCATTTGTCAAATGGTAAATAAAATGGAGATTGTTTTGGGGAAATAAATAATAAAAGGACTGTATTTGTTAACTGTTGTTAGTTCTGATTTCCTTTCCATGACAGCATCATAATCACTGCCACCTAAAACTCATGTTTGAAACAAAGGACAACCAAGTTCTGGTTCGATTGTAATACAACAGAAATATCAATTGTCATATTAGCATAGAAACATCAGTAAATTTACAAACAAAACTGAAAAATTACCTATACTGTTAAAGATTTTTGCATAATGAGTAACATACATGAATATCCATGACTGGGATCTGTAATATCTCCAAAACTCCTGTCTCCACAATCCCAACATTGTGACTCCAATTCATGATGGAACATGGTGGACGGCGGAAAGAATAAATGTTCTCTCTGTGTTGTACTCACTTTGGCAATTTAATGTGCATTTTTTACATACACATTGCCCTCTGTATTATAAGACTATACATGGCATGCCAATCAGAAGTAATTAGTGGCAGACACTCTCCCCAAACATTTCATTTCTCTGCTAGTGAAGGTTAAGGTGAAATAAAAACCAAATGGCCAGAAACTTTTTCTGGGCTGAGGCTCTGACTGGCTAACAGCTTAGCTTTTGTGAGATAGCATTATGATTAAGTTGATTTTATATTTTTTACCAGTTTGTGGCCAATTAAGATGACACAACTCATTAGATAGGATCCTTAGGCACATCAGAACAAGTCACTTCACCATGATTGAGACTAGAACCTTACTAGCAATCTCCAACCTATTTTGAAGTCATCTGCTTCACATCACTAATCAATACTGATACTCTTAGTTTTCCTACTTAATATATTACCTCCAGATTAAGTAGAATTGAAATAAACAACACCTTAACTATTGAACAAGTACACTATTTGCTTATTTTTAAATTAATAGTGCAAAGGCAACAGGAAAGCTGTTTTATGCTCACTTTAAACAGGAATATTTCTTTTTTCTTACTAACTAGTTCATAATAAACTTATTTTAATAGACCTGAAAGTTATTATAATGATTAGAATGTTATTCAACTTGGTTTTGGTTTTCTCACCACATTATTATTTTTTTTTTCCAATCCTTACGAGAGGATATGCTCCCATCAATTTTTAGCAAGAGAGGAAGGGGGAGAGAGAGAGAAGCATCAATGTGAAAGAGATACATCGATTGGTTGCCGCCTATACATGCCCCATTCTGGGATTGAATCTTCAACCTGGAAATGTGTCCTAACTGAGAATCAAACCCCATCCATTTTGAGTGTAGGACGATGCTCCAATGAACTAAGCTACCCAGCCAGGACTTTCACCACATTATTTAAATTTTCTGGAAAAGTGATAATTTGATGAATATTCTCTAAACAATGAAATATCACATAATACTGATAATGAATAAACTAATGCTACACATATCAACTTGAACAAATTTCACAGGTACAAAAAGCCAAACAGAATATGTTGCAGAACACGTATTTTCTCATACCATTTATACAAAATTCAAAATTGTAAAACAATACTACATTTATTTAGGGATACACATCTAGAATTTAAAAATATTAAAAATGCATGAAATGATGAACACCAATTTCAGAAAGATAGCTACCTCTGGGAGAGAAGAGAGATGCTCAATGAAGGAACAGATAGGAGGGAATTTTACTGCTTTGGCAATATGTTATTATGTAATCTGGGCAATGATTACATGTGTTTAAGTATGCCCTAAATATCACATAATAAATTATTTAAATCTTAATAATTATTTTGAAGCAGTATCCTTCAAATTAAACATGATAATTATTATCAATCAATCCATGCCATTTTTCATCAATATAACTTTTCTATTAATGAGCTATATAAACACCTGTAAACTAAGTAAAATCACACAAATTTAAAACCTTGTCTAAATTTGACGGAACTGTGAAAGATCACTAGAATTCTTTTTCTAACCCAATATATTTTAAAGACATTTTTCAAGAGATGCTATTACCAAAGCAACATTGCTCCAATTATCCTGTTTTGTATCTTAATTATGTCAGAGAGATTTTCTACATAACTTAAAACTCTGGTTATGTTCTGCAGGCCCATTCTCTATTAATTACACAAAGAAAATAAGATTTCGAAAAAAGTTATATACCTTCATGTAAACATTTTCTAATTAAAAAAAAAAAAAAAACTCAGAAGAAATGATGCTTTACAGAGTGATACAGTGCTAAAACCTTTAAAAATCGAATCTAAAAAAGAAGCAATGTAAAAAAATATATAACAAAATTTTAAAATATTTTAGTTCTTGAAGAATTTTAAAATGGTTGGATCATTACTCATGTGGTGTGTATCACTTCATTCAGACTCTAAAACTTCCCATGTTTTCATTTTCATTTTGTAACAGTAATGAGTATCATTCCCATATTTCATTCAGAAACTATAGGTTAGGAACAAAAAAATCCAGAGTTTAAAGAGTATGAAGAAATTGGAGCACTTATGAAGTGACAAATTAAATTTGATATGGAGTCTATTTGTCATTTATTTTTGTTCCTGTCTAATTAAAAATGTTGAATTCTTTGTAGCTATAATTCTACAGAAAAGTCAGATTTCCTAGAGTGATTTTTATTGACTATATCTACATCTATAGATATATGCACATATAATTTTCTGGAAAAATATGCAGTTCATATATTACTTTCACATTGTTGAAGCAGAATCCACTGGGCCAGCATTTACCCTTCTTACATGAAATGAAAAATATTATTTTATGGAATATCAAATTTATGCTAGAAACATTTACCCACGGGAATAATTAAAAGACCTGTGTCTCAGAAGCCATGAATCAGGTAGTTTCAAGATATTAGCAGACTATAAAGAGTAAGGCATTTGTGGTTTGTATTTTATTGAACATGATGTTAAAATAAAAAAAAAATATGTGCATTTTTAACCTTTCAAAATTAGAAAATTGATTTTCTGTTATTCTCAGACTAAGAGTAGGGTTATCAATTTTTTTTTTTAAATCCTCACCTGAGGATATGTCTCCATTTATCTTCAGATAGAGTGGAAGGAAGGAAGAGAGAGGTAGGGAGGGAAGGGGACAGGGAGGAAGAGAGAGAGAGAGAGAGATCAATGTGAGAGAGACACATCGACTGACTACCTCCCACATGACCCAGCTGGGGATGAACCGCAACCGAGGTATATGCCCTTGATCAGAATCAAACTTACAACTTTTTGGTCCGTGGGTCAACACTTTAACCACAGATCCAAACCAGCCAGGGCAGGGTATAAAGTTTTTATATTAAAATGACTAGAAGGGTCAAACAAATAAGTCAAACAGATGACATTTAATATGGACTGATGGAGACCGAGCAAAGTGGAAACCCTTTTTTCATCCTTACTAAGGTTATAAGGAAAAATAATGAGACTCCTTGAAATGAGCAAAAAAAGCGCACCAAGTATACTGTTTAGAGCACTCTTCTGGGTAATATCTGTATTTCATTATGTTTGAGTTATTTTACAACTCTGTAAACTGTAGAAAATCGATTATAATGCAATTGATTCTTGTCCATAGAAATGTAAATGATTAGTCCTTCCTGGGGATGCAATGAATCATTGTCCTGTGCATAATGAGCAGTTCTGCATCTATTTGTAAATTTGTTTCAGAATTCCTAATTGGTTTTATCTGTTTTATTAATTTTTTTAACCAGTTATAACATCTTACTGGTTTCTCATTGGTTAGGAAGCTAACTAAAACTTTGAACCATATTATTTTTATAGTTAAGAGAGTCACAATTTTATCCTTTTATAAAAATTAATTTTATATGAAATTTATATACCAATTAGCAGATAAATCACATTAGGAAAACTCCAAACAAAGATTTGGGGGAGGTTCATTAAAATGTTACAGGTGTGAAATATCTACTTTTTACCAAATAATTTATAAAAATTATATATGTTGTCTTTATCATTCATTCAGCTCAAGTTTGAATTATAAAACAATATATGTAATGCGATTAATAATAAAAGCCATATCAAACAATGCATGTTTATTTAGTAAGCCATTATAGAATTTAATAGCATGTTGACTTGATCAAAATAATCTCAATATTACTTTCTAATATGAATAATCTAGGATTATGTGATTCTATACCTTGCATGGTTTATTAAACAGCGAAAGAATATAAGATAGTCTGTACGCTTCCCCCTCAAGAATAAGACTGTCAAGATTAATGATCTCCATTACCACAATAAAAAATAAATTTAGCTTTGTATCAAAAGCAGTTTATATAAGTAGTATTTTCTAGAAGCCATAGTTCAGCACTTTTCAAATGTAAAGGTTCTAAAGGTCTATGCCTTAGTATTAATTGAATCCCTAGCTATATGGCAATTTTAATAACAAAAAATATAAAACTTTGTTGATCTTATGCATTTTTCTCTATGATTATTTTCTGGAATGATCAATATTTCTATTTCTGAATGATATTCTGACACTTTCATCAAATTTCAAATCTAGCTTCCTCCAATATTGCATTTCCTCAATCATTTAGATAATTTTCAAGGAAGTATAAAATCTTTCTCTTATATTTTATTTTATTTTATTTTAATTATATTTATTGAGGTGACATCAGTTGATAGGATCATATACGTTTATCAATTGTTTATCTCTAAATCAATAAGAATAAATCTCCTTTAAGAGATATTATATTCTAACTTGGGAAAATCATCAAGAGGTAAGAAACTAGTACACATTCACACCATGAGATGTAAAGGTCTTTCAGAGTTAGTGACATAAACTTACAGACACACAAAGAAAGTTTATGACTTAAACTCTAAATTTTCATCCATAGTTCAACCATAAACAGAAACATAAAACCAGACAAGGTATCTACTTTCTGGTGTGCATGAAGGAAACCAAACACAAAGTTAGCAGTGCAGAAAATAAAAATAAGGAAAACAGAGAATCAAGCAATTTCTATTGCCACTAAGAATTCATCTTTGGGAGACAAGAAAAGGAACAACCTGGATTTAAATCAGCCACAAGGTGCCTTTGTCTAATGAGGAAGTTTACCTGGCTCTGGTAGGTGAATCCATTGGCCATCTTGTTGGAAGACCTCCAAGCTTTTAAAAGATAATTTTCATAAAAAAGATAATATGATGTGTAATACAGATATAAAAATGAAAACAAACACACACTAAAAGTTTTATTTTTACTCATTAAATGAGAATACCAGACAGATGCTGTAACTGATTCAAAGGAAAAACATAAAAGATCAGAAATATCAATGGAGTAAATGAATTGAATTGTAAATGCAGATGCAACTGATTTTTTTTCTACAGTTGGGAGGGAAGTCAACGGAAACTCCATGGAAGAAGATAGAATTTATTTAGACTTGTACAAGAGTTCAAAGGCAATAAAAATGAAAAATAAAATATGCTATTTTTGACAGTGCATACTCTTTTATTGAAATAAGCATTCCTCCTCTCTAAAAATTATTTTACAAACAAAATAAAATAGAAAAAATGTATTATACAAAAATTATGGTTTATAAGAAAGCAGCATTAAGAGTCACTGGATAATGAATGAGTGAGACCAGGATTAATTCTGTCCCCCTGCAGCTGGTATTCAATTTAGAGATTACTTGATAGTTTGAATTTATTTGCTTGTTGATTTTTTTAAGCAGTGATGAAAATAAAGTACTCTTATTTTGCTAGGTAGCTATATCTCAGTCCAGCATGACAAAATTTTCAACAATTAGGGCTATTCAAAAATGACATGGCCCCTGGAGTGAGATTCCCAACACTGAAGATATTCAAACAGTGCTCGGATCACTAGTTACTCAGAATCTTTTACAAGGGAATTCCTGCACTGCGTGGGAGGTTGGATTCCATGACCTTTAAGTTTTCTCGCAATTCTAAATTATATGGTTAGATGCGAGCTAGATGTTCTAATATCACATATTACTCTCCTTAAAAATGATTTATCTTAAAGTCCTTAAAGTCAGATTTTCGTTTCCATTTCATTTTTAATTCAAACCATTTAAAATTATACATTGACAAAAATGCAGTCTGTAGGTTCTGGATACAATATGCTCATTCGTATATGAATTGAATAATTTCAAATCTCACTATAAATGTCTGTTAGCAGACTGCAGAGAGAACTTCCCCAGCATGATCTCACAGCATGGTCCAAAGGAAAAGAACAGAGCCTGCCATAATGTTTAAAATAAAGAGAATCAGAGTTCACTTTGGAGGTGAATTCCTCTATAGTCAGGCTTTTGTAAAGAGTTCAGCCTTAGGGTCCTGTTCATTCATGTCACCCTCACTCAATCTCTGTATTTCAGAATACAAAATACGTGTCTGTTTAAGATTGTATAGAGCATTTCTCTTTGCCTCAATATTTAATCAAATAGTATTATTTAAGATCAAGTGCTTTTTGTCTTAAATATGTATTTCACAGCCTACAATTGACAATGTTGAACTTTACCCAAGCCTTGCAATCCTATATAATAATGATGGTTAAATAAATATCCCGATGACAAGGCCACACAGTCACAGAGACCCCCCCCCCCCCGCAAATTCACTTTCGTTGCCATACAAATTATTAGTTGAACTGTTTGTACCTGCTGACCAACTTGGAAAAAATACCTACTACCTTGTCTTGACCAACCTAGCTAAAGCTTCTCTCCTTCTCCCAGGCCTCTGAACTTTGACACCTCCTTAACCTGAACCAGTATACAACCCTTCTTTTTTTTATACTCACCCGAGGACATTTTTGCATTTATTTTCACATAGAGCAGGAGGGAGAGAGAGAGGAAGAGAGAGAGAGAAACAGCGATGTGAGAGACACACATGGAGTGACTGCCACCCACACAACCCCGACCGGGGCCAGGGACAAACTGTAACCGAGGTACGTGCCTTTAGTGGGAACCTAACCTGGGTCTCTCTGGTCCATGGGCTGACACTCTAACTGCTCAGCCAAATCAGCCAGGGCCATATAATCCTTCTTTAAGATTCCCACCAGAACACTGACTAACTTTAGCGGAAAACATTCCCTAATCAACTATGTGATGATGTGATCATGTCAACCTTTCTTCCTGCTTTCCCACATCTGGTTTTTTTCTAGCCTTGTTCATTTCTCTTTATAAAAGATAAGACCTTTTCTGCCTAACCATAGAAATATTTAGAGATCTCATGGTTGGAACATTCTCCCTATTGCAATAGACCCTCTTGAAATAATCCTTTTGCATAAAGTCTTTCTTTATCTACATCCAGATTTGTTTATATTTGATAATATCAGAATTATGTGGCTTAGTTACTATTTACTTCTATTAAATGCTTGTCTACATAAATTGAAGACTATTTTGAAGCAGAGAAATATGTTGGTGTAAGATTCATTTGACAGTCTTTCCTGCATGTGTATTTTTATCTTATAGAGCTCTATGGATATCAGAATGATGTTTAGTCTTATTCACTTTCAAATGACACATCTGTAACTAACATTACTAAAAAAAAAAAAAAAAAATGAAGCAAATGTCCTCTTAAGAAAGAAGAAACTTAATACCACATAGATTCTTAAAAATTGGTGGCTTTATAATTGTAGTTTCCATTGCTCTCTCTCTCTCTAACAGTCATTTTAACCCTAGCTACAAAACTCAAAATGTGACTTTTTAAATGTGTGTCATATTTTATTGCAGTGTGTTAAAGACAGAGATTAGAGCAGGGAAATTAATTGTTAGTTTACAACACTTTTTTCTTTATTTTGTTAGATCATCTATTAGGATAACTATGATAATGGTATCTGTATGCATTTAATATGACATTGTGTAACAACCTCAGGAATGGCATATTCCCTACTCAGCTGACTTATAAACCAGAATAGTATCATACAGAGACTGACAGAATTCCAAAACACACTGTGACTTATGTAATAACTCCAATGTTTTTCACATAGAAGTGAACCAGAAACACTGCAAACATAGATTCTGTTTTACTAAATGGATGGTGGTGTTTGGAGGTTAGGTGTTAAAAAATGAGATTTGGTTAATGTATTGTTTGAGAAAATGAGTTCAAAATAAATACACTTCTCTTACATAACATTGAAACATTCCAGGACAGCAGTTTTCACTTCTGGTTGCTCACCAGAATCACCTGGTAATATTTAAAACATTGATTCCTGGACCTCATACTAGACCTCCTGAATTGGAATGTCAGAAAGTAGGAGCAAGGACTTTTTGTATTTTCAAATCTTGTCAGGTAATTTTAATGCATGGTCACAATTAGGCAACATATAAGGCAGCAGAGCATTCTTGGCCTCTGATAATCAACAGAACTAGGTTACTACATTCTTTAGAGATACCTATACTTCTCTTGCATTTAACATGAGTCTCTCAGGAAAATAAAAAGGTACATAATTGATCTGCTCCCCCTTCTCAAAGTATCAAAATGAATCATATCTGGAAAATAAAATCAGTTTCAGTCTTGTGTAAGGACAGGCAGAATTAATAAAAATCTTGTAGAAAATCTTGATTGAATGGTTGGACTAGCTTTTATGTTGTCATTTTTTTTTCCCCAACAAGAATAAAATAATGCACATTTCATTCAATAAGAATTAAATTAGGCATTGATATACAAAAGGGCTACAGCTTGCAGGTTGTGCTACTGCCAATACTCAATTCAGTTCTGACCAGAGAAGCATTATCTTTGTTTGCAAAGCCACAGCTGCCAGCTTGGGGTGAGTGGAGGAAATGAGGTCAGTGTAAAGCTCAGAGGTGGCTCTAGAGTTAATCATGTTATGTTGGCTAAGGTGGGATGCCTGGATCTTTGCTCTGACAGTTAATGTGTTCTTCAGATGTGGCAGATATATCTAATGCTCTCCTAAGTCTTGTTCTTTTCCCCTTGTGGTCACAAAAGACAATTATACTTATTTGCCACATTGCCACTAGCAGAATCATGAGAATAATTCTGGCCAAAGAATTGTGGACAAACGTATTGCAGGTCACATCTGGACTAGAGGATTGCAGGATTTTTCAGTTCTGTCCTTCCTCCTGCCACAGTGACCAGCAGTATTCCACTTAGAATCTTTGTCAGGCCTGAGTCTAAGTGGGGACAACATGCAGTAGAGCCCACAACCCTGTCCCTATTCTGAAATGGACATATAGCCAGAGCCAAAAAAGAAACACTTTTTTGGTTGTTTCATTTTAGCCCACTGATATTTGGAAATCATTTGTTTCTGCAGCATAAAGCAGACTATTCTAACTGATACAGCAAGTCAAGTTGATGAAAACCTGGTACATGATGCAAAGTTATCAAGAGCACATGTATCTACTTTTGGAGTATTCATCTTTACCTTTATTTATTTGAGGTGGGGAGTATTTTTTTTTATCCTCACCCGAAGACATTTTTCCACTTTTTGTTCAGATAGAGTGGGAGGGAGAGAGAGAGAGAGAAACATCGACGTGAAAGGGACACATCGAGTGGTTGCCACCCGCACGACCCAACCAGGACCGGGGACAAACTGCAACCAAGGTACTTGCCCTTAGCCGGTCTCTCGGGCCGCAGGCCAACGCTCCAACCTCTGAGCCAAACTGGACAGGGTGAGGGGGAGAGAATTCTTTAACTTTCTACAGGTAAAATGAACTAAAAGTAAACGCTAAAGGAAGGATTGGGAAAAAAATCATGTATCCCTAATTATGAGTTAAAGCCAATGTGTTCTTTCTCGCTACATATTGCATTTTATACATTATTCATAATTTTAATCAACTCTATTCCTAAGAACTGCATGATTAGTGATTCTTAGAAATTGTTTTCTAGGTTGAATGAAATTTGGAACTGCCAAAAATCCACAATCATTAATCTATTGGAATACCACGATCTCTGTTCCCTGTGACTCTTTAATCAAAGCATACACCCATTAATAAGTTGTGAAATCAAATGGTTCCTTCTGATTACATGCTAAGAAATCTGGCTTAATGTTTGGATATAGAAAATACTTATATCTAGGTAACCTCAATAAAAATTGATTGTAGTTCTGAATTCTTCCCATCCTTTCCCAAAAGGTATGTGAGAAGCGAATTTTACACAAGCCAACAGATTCCTACTTATTGCTAATTCATGCTAACTTGGAAATGAAACCAAGAACATCTTAAATCTAAATGAAAACATAAAATGAGAAAGCACAAAGTACCACTTGCACTGCCAACTTTGTTATAACACCACATTCATTATAAGGAAGATGGTTCATTAAAAATAATGCAATGGATGAAAACATTATTGAAAAGTGCGGCTTACACACTAAACATAGGGTTCTCACATAGTCACTTAACTTTGGCACAGAATAATTAAGGATAAGCTATGTCTGTATGATTGTCAACCAGATAAAGATTGATGATACAAAGTTTTTTTAATTTACCATAATTTGCACATATCTGAAACATATAATTGTAGCATGCTAGCCATGAAGATAGTAATTTATGAAAGTAATACCTGTAGAAGTCTGTTTCTCATTTCCTTCTATATTTTAAGTATCATTTGTATGTAAACAAATATTATGTAGAATAATTCAGACAATACTATACTATTATTTTAAAAACAGTTTTATTTTTTGGTTATTTTTTCAGATTTTTATTAAAAATTTTAATGTTGATATTATTACAGGTGTCCCCCTTTTGTCCACATTCTCCCATCCATGCCTCCTCCTTCCTTGGCCTTCACCACACTATTTTCCATGTCCATGGGGTATTTTATAGAGCAGTCCTAGGTTCACAGAAAATTTGAGAATAAATCACAGAGATTTCCTATATAATCCCTGCCCCCATACATTCATAGCCATTATCAACATCACTCACCAGAGTGGTAAATTTTTTATAACTGATGAACCTACACTGACCCATGATAATGACACAAGACTCATAGTTTACATTATGGTTCATTCTTCATATCGTACATACTATGGGTTTGGACAAATACATAATGACATATATCCATCATTAAAATATACAGACTTTATTTACTGTCCTAAAACTCTTGTGTTCTGCCTGTTCATCACTCACCTTCACCCAACCCCTGGTAACCACTGATTGTTTTTATTGTCTCCATAGTTTTGCCTTTTTTAGAACATTGAAAACATAGTTTGTAGCCTTTTCAGATTGGCTTCTTTCACTTAGTAATATGCCTTTAAGTTTCCTCCATGTCTTTTCATGGCTTGATAACTCATTTCCTGTTAGTGCTGAATAATGTTCAATTGTCTGAATGTACCATGGTTTATTTATTCCTTTACCTACTGAAGGATATTTTGGCTGCTTCCAGGTTTTGGCAAGTATAAACAAAAGTGCTGTTAACATATGTTTACAGATTTCTGTGTAAATGTAAATTGTCAACCTCTTTGGATAAACAACGAGGAATGTAATTATTCATTTGTATGGTAGGAGTATATTTAGTTCTATAATAAACCCTCAAGCAATCTTCCAAAGTAGCTGTACCATTTTGCATTCCCACCAGCAATGAATGAGAATTCCTGTTGCTCCACATCCTCACCAGCATTTGATATTGTCCGTTTTCTGGATTTTGGCCATTCTAGTCGGATGTAACATTATCTCATTGTTGTTTTAATTTGCACCTCCCCAGTAACACATGATGTGAGGCATCTTTTCAAATGCTTATTTGCCATGTATATCTCTTCTTTGGTGAGGTGTCTGTTCATGTCTTTGAACCATTTTAAAATTAATTGAATTTCTTTTCTTAATGTTGAGTTTTGAGAGTTCTCTGTGTATATTTGCTCCCAGTTTGTGGCTTGTCTTCTCATTCTCATGACACTGTTTTCACAGAAGTTTTTCATTTTAATAAAGTCCAGTTTATCAATTATTTCTTTCACAGACTGTGCTTTGGTGTTATATCTAAAAAGTCATCATCCTGCCCTGGCCAGTTTTTCTCAGTGGTTAGAGCGTCGGCCTGCGGTTCAGAGAGACCCAGGTTAGGTTCCCACTAAGGGCACGTACTTCGGTTGCAATTTGCCCCAGGCCCTGGTTGGGGTCGTGCAGGAGGCAGCCACTCGATGTGTCCCTTTCACGTCAATGTTTCTCTCTCTGTCTTCCTTCTACTCTATCTGAACAACAACAACAAAATGGAAAAATGTCCTTGGGTGAGGGAAAAAAAAGTAATCATCCGTAATCAAGGTCATCAAGGTTTTTGACTATATTATCATCTTAAAGGTTTTATAAGGCTGTTGTTGTTTTTTTAACTTTTTGGCAAATAAAAATTCCATATATTTTAGGTATACAACATGATGTTTTTATATATGTATACACTGTGAAATGATCACAATGATCAAACTAATTAACATATCCATCACCTCACAGTTACCATTTTTTGGTGTGTGTGTGTGTGTGTGTGTGTGTGTGTGTGTGAAGAGGACACTTGAGATCTACTCTCTCAGCAAATTTCAAGTGTATGGTATATTTTTATTAACTATAGTCACCATGTTGTACATTAGTTCTCCAAAACTTATTTATCTTATAACTGAAAGTTTGTACCCTTTGATTGATATTTTCCCTTTCTTTTTCCCTACTCCTCAAGCTGTGGTAACCACCATTGTACTCTCTTTTTATTTTTTACTATAAGTTTGACATATTCTCTCTCTCTCCTTTTTAGATTCCACATATAAGTGAGATCATGCAGGGTTTTTTTTTCTTCTGTGTCTGGTTTATTTCACTTAGCATAATGTCCTCTAGGTTCATTCCTGTTGTTGCAATACACATTTTCTTTACCCTTTCATCTGTCAAAGGACATGTAGGTTTTTTCCATATCTTGGCAAATTCAACATGGTCAAAAAATAAAGAATAAAGGAAAACAATAGTTAATAATGATGCAGTGAACATGGGTTTGCAGTTATCTCTTTGAGATAGTGATTTTATTTAGGAGTTTGAGAAATTTGGATTTAATATTTAGGTATATTATCTATTTTTAATTTACTTTTGGGAAGAGTTTAAAAATTATGTCTAGATTCTTTTTGCTTTACATGTGGATGTCCACTTGCTCCAGCACCATTTGTTGACAAGGCTATCTTAGCTACATAATGTTCTGCTATTTTGAACATTTTTACTTCCAGGTAAACCACAAAATTCTCCACATTCCATTGAGGATAATGCCTTCATTTGAAGTAGAATGAAAGTATTTTTAAAGTAGCAATGGAATAAAGCCTTGAATATGAAAATCTCAATCACTTATCAGCATGTGTAAACAACAAGCCACTCCAAAATACATTATACATCTGCCTTATCACATGACCTATCAATTTCTGAGTTTCTCTCTCTTAAATATTCAGATATTGTGATTTATTTTTCTCCTCATACTTTGTTACTTTTTCCTCCTTCTTTGTAGAAGGAAGCAATAATTACAGAACAGAAAAATAAAAATCTGAATAGGGTTGAAAAAAGCCAATGTGAAAAATACATCCCAAGATGCAATCTTCAAATCTGCCCATACAATTTTAAGAATACTATCTTCAATATTCTTCTTAACAATATTAGATAATAATAACTGAAAGCAGAAGCAAACTGTATGTGCATTATTACGTCTCTTCACAGCACCATGATGAAGTAGACACTAATAATGCCCTTTTATTAATTGATAAAATGCAGAGAAGTTAAATAGCTTTCCCTTCAGGTAAGTGGATGAACAGGGATTTAAACATAGGTCTGTCTGAGGTGAGAGTTCAGGATTTTCATCTACAAGATGAAATAACATTCAGGAACCACTAAACACCTCTTTCTCCGTGTGGAAACATACTCGTTTGGAAATGAAAAGCAAATAGAAGGCAGCATAATGAGGTTTTTCATCAAGAAATTAATAAGAGAAGAACAAAGTTATATTTCTCTTTTGTAGATAATTGGGCTTATAGACAATAGTATTTTTGTCATGTTAGAGTTACAGTTTAAAGACTTTTATTATCCTTTTCATGAATGTATTATTTCCCAAAGTCTCTATTCCAAATGCCTTTTAGCATAAAACAGTGCCAACTGGCATAACCAAGCGAGTAGAGACAACAAAGACAAAATGATTTAATTTAAGGACCTTTTCCCACAGAGGACAAAACTAACCAACAATCAATAATCAGTGACTTCCTTTCCATGAAAATTCATTTTTAAAAGTAATTAAAGCAGTAGACAATTCTGAGTATGCTGTTAAGATATATAAATAACCACATATATTATTTGCTCTCTTAAATTAGCATTATTTATAAGAACATTTATTAAATATGTATTAGCTTCCAATTGTGCTAAATTGATTTCATAAGTTGTATCATATAATCATCACATGCTGGAGTGATCGTGTAATTTATAATCCAAACTAAGATCATTTTCAGCATGAAGATGCTATTAATAATTGGCCAGCACTTAAACCTATACTCTCTCAAGAAAATATGAATATGGTCACCTTTCATCTCAAACTTTATAGCTAAAGAAAGTGAAAGCTGAAAGAATTTAAGTGGTTTGTTCCTGGTTATATTACAAATTAAGTAACAGACCCAAGACTTGGCCTCAGATAAGTCACTACAAGCAGATGTACAGTACAGTACAGTACAGTACTGTAGTTCTCAAACTTTACCATATGTGAGCATCATCTGGGGTTAACCGATAATATTCATATTCCTGGGCCTCACCCCAAGAGATAGTGACCAAACAGTAATAGAGTTGTTTCTGTGCTTCATTTTATAGCAAACTCCTTGAAAGACTGGTTTATACTTCCTACTTCTACTTCCTCCCTGTGATTTTTTTTCTTTAAATGTAAGAACAGACACACAAACCAATGAAAGAGAATTGAGAGTCCAGAAACAAGCCACATGTATATAGGCAAATAATTTTTGACAAAGAATTCAAGAAACATACAATGAAGTAAAGTCTCTTCAATAAATGGTGCTGGGAAAATTGGAAATCCATATACAAAAGAATCAAACTAGACTACTGTTTGTCCCCATGCACAAAAATTAATTCAAATGGATCAGACCTAAATATAAAATGCAAAACAATAAGTCACATAGAAAAAAACATAGGTATTAAACTTATGGACCTTGGTCTCAGAGAACAGTATATAAATTTGACCCCAAAGGCAAGGCGAGTAAAGGTAAAAATGAACGAATGGGACTATCAAACTAAAAGGATGCTGCACAGTAAATGTAATTTTTTTATTTCTCGATTGAAACTCTTCTTCTCAGGATCAACAATGCCCTATATCTTGACAAATTCAACGATCAATTTTGTCAGTTCTCATCTTACTCAAGTTCTTCTTAGCATTTATCGATTGATCATGCCTTCCATCTTGAAGCACATTCTGTTTGGCTTGGGGATCAAAACACACTCCTAGCTTACCTTCTTACTCCTTGGCCACTCCTTGATCCTCTTTTCAGGTTTACCTCTTATGCTAAATATCTAAAATTGAAATACCCAGGACTCAGTATGTGGGCTTCTTTGTCTACACTATCTTGACTTTATTACACCAAATCATGGTTTTAAATACCATCTACATTCTGGGGACTCTCAAATTTACAACTATAATTCAGACCACTCTAATGAATTATAGATCACAATATTAACTGCCTACTCAACAGCTCCATCTGGATATGGAGCAGGCCTCACAAATATAATATAGCTAAAAGTGACATTCTGACAAGCCCCTCCCATCCCATAACCTTCCTTGTCACAGTAAATGGCATCACAGTTCACCAGGTGTACTGATCAAAACCTAGGAAATATCCTTGAATCAGCTTTTTTTCCAGCACCCTATATTCAACTCAGCAGCAAGTCCTATTAGCTCTACCTCTACCTCTACACGTATTCTGAATCACCTCTTCCCACTACAGCCACTGCTTCCACTCCAGTCCATTAACCACCATTTCCTAATAAGACACTATATTAGTTTCTTTACCAGTATACCTGTTATCACTGGAGCTACTAGAATAATATAGTTCATAGCACTGCCATACCTACAACCATCTCACATATGCCTCAGAGTTCTATGCATATCTAACAGTGGCTCACAAGGCTTTGAATGATCACTGACCCTACTTCGGTTCACTCTTTCCCATGCTCACCACTGGCTTCCTTCTGTTCTTCAAAGGTATGAGCTCCATTCCCATATCAGAATCTTTTACAATACGATTTCTACTGTCTGAACACTCTACCACCAGATCTTCCATATGACTTGTTTTCTCCCTTCATTTAAAACTTGCTATGCCAAATACCTCCCTCTGTGAAGACCCTTTCAAGACCACCCTATCTAAAACAGTTCTTCCCTCTACTTCCCACAACTCTTTCCTTTAGTCTCTGTTTTTTTGTGATAGCACTTCCATAGTAAAAACTATAGCAAAAAAAAAAAAAAAATCATCTGTCATCTTATTTTATAAAAATGTCACAGGAACTTCATGCCCAGAAGTTAGTCTGGGTATGGCACAGGCACTCAAAAATTATCTTTCTGAATTCACAAATTCAAGTATTTTATTTTCAATTTAATCTTCCCTACAAGTAAGAAAATGGATTAAATAATATTAAATGTCAATAAGATCGGTGCATTCCTAAAACTTGGTTATGCTTAATTAAATCACTGCTATTCCAGGTCACTAAAGTCAAATTTTAATATTGTTTTATTCTTCCAGTATAATAAAGTGGCCCAAAAAACTGAAACATTTTAGATTTCACGTATTTTTAAAATCTGGTAAAATCAAGAATAGTCTATGACATAGAGTTGTCATTGAGTGTGTCACTGTGTGAGAGAATCATATTCAAGAATACTGGTATTTCTTCCTGTCTCTCTAAAAATGAAATGAAAGCATAAAATATTTTTTTTAAAGCCTGGACAGTGTGGTTAAGTGGTTGAGCATCGATCCATGCACCAAGAGGTCATCATTTCGATTCCCAGTCAGGGCACATGCCCAGTTTGTGGGCCTGATGCCCAGTGGGGGGCATGCAGTAAGTGGCCAATTGATGTTCTCTTTCATTGATGTTTCTATCTCTCCCCTTCCCTTTCTGTCTCTCTAAAAATCAATTTTTAAAAAAATGTTTTAATAAAAAAAAGAATACTGGTATTTCATTGCTTTTCTTGCTCAGAAACATGTGTTTACATATATACAATGCAAAAACATTAAAGCAGGAGTATAAAGAGAAAACCAGTATGTCAGTTAAATAAGCCAAGTTTTGGGAAAAGGTTAAATATTTAATGAATATATGAATGGCAAATGAAAAAGTAGTATTAAATATTATTAAATCACTTTAAAACTATTACTAGAGACAGCCTAAATATATGTAATATGAAAGTGGAACACTGAACCAGCCATAGGTTTTCATCCACAAAATTCCTTCCCATATATGTGTGTGTGGGTGTGTGTATGTGTGTATATATATGGTTGACATGTTATAATCCAGGTTTCAAAGAAATATATGTGCAAAAATAAGTCCTAGAAATTGTCTAGATGTTAGCATAGTGGTAGTAACACATTTATAGCATTTACTACATGCCCAACATGGTTCAAAGCATCTTACATATATTAAATTACATAATCCTCATAACAGATCCTTTGCTAGCAGGAAACCTGTCATGTTCATCCCTTAATCCAGTGGTAACAAACAAAGACCTGTAGGCCAAATCAGGTCAGCCATCTGTTTCTGTAAATAAAGTTTTATAGAATACAAACACACTCATTTATTTACATACTGTCTATGCTGCTTTCATGCTATAATGGAAGAGCTGAGTAGTTGCAATATAGGTTGTGTAGCTTGCAAAGCTGAAAATATTTACTATCTGGTCCTATAAAGAAAGAGTTTGTCAGCAGCCCTTGGTTGAACCTAATAATATAAGGCCTGGCTTAATTTTCAATGTGCTGGTTATTTAATATGTAGTTGGTTGATTGGTTTTACTAGTATTATGGAGGTAACCAGAAACAGAGTTGTAGTGATGATTTAAAAGTCTCTATCAGACACTAAATTTTTGTCTTTTTACATTTATAGCTTTAAAGCTGGCCAAGACACTTAAACATAAAAAGCCTAACAGTTTATAAAGCAATTTTCTCAGTTTTAATAATTTCTTGGGCAAAGCAACATATTCCTCCTGCAAAGAAGCCAGTCCCACTGGAGACTGACCTGTCCAGTGCCTGGTGTCTGCTTTACATATCTTCGTACCACCAGCACTTAACACAGTACATGGCATAAAGTTGAGCCTCTATGAACGTGTGGCACAGATCTACCAACAAAGTAGATGTTTTTCAGGTAATTAAAACTCTTTGTCTGTCCAATTAATCATCATATTGCACAATTGAAAATTACACAATATACTCTAGGACTCTTATATTCTTGCAAGCCTGCTTATAAATTTGAACTCAACTGAGCTTTTTGAGAAAGAACTTTGGTTTCTACAAGGAAAAAGTACCAGCATGGCACAAGCCTTGAGAAACAAAGACCAAATGTTGCTAAAGGTGATGGCATTATACAATATTCTCCTACACATCTTCACATATAGTTTTCATAAAGATATTTACAAGTATAAAATCAATTGTGTGAATGTTGTAAAATAATATCCCTGAAAGTAATAAAAAACACAGCTGTTATGTAATCAGATTGTTATTTTAAATGCTTGTAACATTTTAGATATAAATTATCTTTCTAAAATTATTTCTTCCATTTTCTTCTTGGCCTTCATATTTAAAAAACATAAAAATTAATCAGTTGTAGTTGTTGTTTTTTTAAACAAAAAACTCTTCATTAATTCTATTGCTGCAGGATACTGTGAATTTTGCTTGTCTTTGCCAAGTCATTTCTAACAAATTGTATTTAGAAAAATACCCTCTTAGAATATAATTCCATGATCTAGGTCAAGGAGAAAAATAAACAGAGGGAAAAAATAGAAGGTTAACCAAATGCTAAAAATAGCAAAACATGAAGAAGTTCTAAAACCTTAATAAACAAAGTTGGGGACCTCTTTGAGACAGTGGAAAGGGCTGAAAGATGTTCATCTTTCTATTTTAGACGTCCTAGTGAGGGTATGTGTGTGGAGAGAGGAAACAAATTGCTCAATGAAAGTAATGGGGTCATCCCCTCGGCTGCCTTCAGGGATGCTGTAAATCTGGAAGTTCTTCATTCTGTTTCTATTCTTTTCCTTATGTAGCTCCTAGCTATTTCATTTTAGAGACCACTGCAGTTCATTACAAGGTGCATTTCTCCTTGCAAACTGAAGTGTTCTTCCAGACAACCCCCACAATCTGAGATTTCTGCTAAATGTCTGCATTTAAAATCCAAGTCAAATGTCTTGAAAGAAGTGAATTCCCTTACATGGGAAATGGTCTCTCATTATTGACCCCTCTGTGCTTTATGCATCATGAATCTGAGCCATGGGTCAAACATGTCAGCTTGTAACCATTGGGAAAATCAGAGAAATAAGGAGCATAAACAACTAAATGGGATTCCTGACATTATTAGTGGTGTGCTGTTCTCTTCCAGAGAGCCACTTGTGAAAATAAGATGGATCTTCACTTTTTATGCTGGGAGAAGATATGCTGGGAGTCCCTTTGACATTTTTTTGCTTATTCAGTTATGCCTTAAGTGGCTATATTGTTTCCTTAAGGAAAGGTATTAATATTGCCTTTAAAATGAAGTGGGTTAATTTCTAGTGTAGTTAATGCTGTGTTTGGAAGAAATGTTTGGTTTTTTTCCAGCAGTATTACTGAGAAAAAAAAGTCTTACAAATAGATTTATACTAAATAAATAAGTTATTACAACAGGGAACAATACAGCAAGCATACTTTATATATTATGCTCTAACACTGTAGAAAATATGGCTAATGTAAATGTTGAAAATGCTATTTCTTTCTAGTATATTTAGATTTTACAGTAGGTATTGTTTTCTCAATCAAAATGAGCCAGATTAGGTAGGTCTCAGGGACAATTAGGCTAAATATGGGCCATTGGCCACTTCCAAACACAAGCATAATTAACTAATTAGTATTATATATACTTTACTAAAATAACTACACATATTGAGTGCTTACAATATGCTACACACTGTTATAAGAACTTTCCATGTATTTGTTTAATCCTCAAAACAACATAATGAGCTATGTAATACTATTAGCCTCATTTGACAGATGTAGAGACTAAAAGTACAGAAGTTAAATAACTTGCTTAGTAGCTTAGAGAGAGTTTTATCTTGATCATTTTCCACCAGAGTCCATGCTTTGCACCATTATATTAATACTTTGAATTATGCTTTCTGCATTATAACAGACTGAAAAACAGTGAATAAGTAATCATAGTTTGGGACAAGCAAATTAAGTTAATATCAAGTTAGCATTAGTTTTGTAAAGGGTAATTCTTTTAAAAAAATACACACAAATAATATGGAGGAACTGGGATCCCCAATGGAATACTTAAATAATTTTAAAACAGAAACATCATAAATTACTCATAATATTTCAAATTTGTATTTTAACATTGATCTCAAATAAACAAAAATGGATGTTAAGTAATTAGAGTTTTATAAATATATTATTTAAATACTTGAGATTTTTTTGTAGGAGACTATTACTGCATATTATACCTTCTGTATGGTTAACTAATACATTACATTTTAAAATGCATTTCTATGGACTATAAACTATATAAAGAATCAAATCTAACCAACAACAAGTACACTGTGTACCCTTCACAGAATGGTTCACTCTTCCAATATCATTTGGAAAGCACATGAAATAATATTAGTGACAAAGGAACCCTACTGCACTGCTGATGGGAATGCAGACTGGTGCAGCCACTATGAAAAACAATATGACGCTTCCTCAAAAAATTAAAACCAGAACTGTCATTTCAACCAGTGATCCCATTTCTGGGAATATATGCTAAGAAGGGTGAAACATCAATCTGAAAGAATATATGCACTCCTATGTTCATAGCAGCACTATTTACAATTGCCAAGATCTGTAAACAACCCAAATGTCCATCTGTGGATGAGTGGATAAAAAAGCTGTGGTACATATACACAATGGAATGTGTATGCAGCTATAAGAAAGATCTCTTAACTTTTGAGATGACATGGAGGGACCTGGAGAATATTTTGCTAAGTGAAATAATCCAATCAGAGAAAAACAAGTATAACATGATCTCACTTATTAATGACATATAATGAGCAAAATAAGCTGATGAACTAAATAGATCCAGAGACATAGATGCATGGAACAGACTGACAAATCACAGAGGGAAGGTGGGAAGATATTAGTCAAATAACTTTTATGCATATATGCATAACCCATGGACAATAGTGCTGTGAAGACCTGGGTCGGTTGAGACCTGGGTGAAGGGGGTCAGTGGGGGAAGAAAGGGGGGACATCTGTAATACTTTTAACAACAATAACTTTTTAAAAAGATGACATGAGGGTTTGACATCATATCATATCAAAGAAAACATTTAATTTGGAAAAACAATGTTAATCACTTAAACAGAGGTACCTTTTCCCCAATATTACCATACAGTTCCAAAGATCAGGCAGACGGAGCAGGCAATAGCACAGGTATATCTGTGTATACTTAAAAAAAAATTTTAAATCTATTTCAAGTTAAACTGCACTTTATTATCACCATGTGCTGGCAATTCTAAATACTATACATGTTGAAATATTTCTCCTTGAAAAATACCTTTTGTTGTTCCAAGTTGTAAGCAATTGTTAATGTTCTTATTAATTTCAATAATATTTGTATAAGTGTCAAATTAGCACGTTTTTATCACTTATCTTTGAATAGACATTGAATTCTTCATGGAAGTAAATTTGGAGAACTCCTAATTATACACTCGAGCCCCCCCACACACACACACACACACATTCTACTGCAAAGGTTGGTTTCAAGTGTGAATTCCTGTTATTGACTATAACTATGTATGTATGGTGCCAGGTGGCAACACTTTATAAATTACGGTTGTCTAATAACTATGCTGTACACTAATGTAAAATAATATGAAATGTCAACTGTAATTGAAAATACAACTTAAAAAATAAAAAATAAATTAAAACAAAAAGAGTAAGTTCCTAAGGGCTCAAAATTGGAGTCACGGAAACTCTTTTTGGGTACAGTTGCTGCCTCAAACTCTGGTTATTACATAATCTTAACTTTCTAAATTAGATGTAAAATAAACAATTATCTCACCATGACTGTGATGACAGAATATGAGCTACTTTATTACTGACACTTTATGTAGACACTTGGAAATTTTATCTGTGTTTAAAATTTTTTTGACTACGGACACATGTGAAAGCCTCTAGAATTCATTTCAAGGAGACAAAGACATGGACTATATTGCAATTTCTAGAACTCATTGTTAAGTGGGATTTTTTAAATGTCTACTAAGCTTACTCTTATAGTTAAGAATTTTCCAAACTACATATTTGTATATACATTTGTTCATGTGAAAGATGTTTTTCAAAACTAAAATGAAATAAAAGGGCTCTTCAAAGTCATTGGCAACTTTGCAGAAGTTAAGGCTTGAAACAGCAAACCATGTTAATAAACACTGCAATAGATCAATAAGTAGGTATATATTTTTGTCTTTATTTAGAAAACATATTAATGCAACTAATAGTATTATTCCATACTTTCCCACTTTTTGCTCTACTGTAGTATTTAATTTATTCATTCACTAATTTTTCTGGAATAATCAAATATATGATCATTTTAATTTTTGGACATTATTATTACTTACTTAACTCATCATATACTAAATCTAAAGTTGTAGAGAAGAAGACAGGAATAAAAAATTATACACTGTGTGTGTATATGTCATATACACTAGGCATGCCACTGTAAGATAAAAAAATCTGAGACAACTTCAGAAGGGAGGCCATCAAAATAACTGTTGACTTGTGCATAATGAAGAAATCACTCACTTGATACCTCCTTCTACACTTGCTGAGATCACTTTCTCTAATCTCTCCCTTTTAAAGCATGACCATCAGATTTGTACCTTCTGCTCACGGGATCTGGTCTTGCCAAGGTCACTAATGACCTCATTTTATTTAATCTCTCTATAGCACAACTCTTTGCACCTTTGATTTTCATAACACCATTCTGTTATCCTTATTTTCTCTTAATTGACCCTCCCCCCTGCATGTCTGTTCCTCCCCCCAGTTTCTGCCCTTTAAATATTGGGTTCCATTCTGGCTGGTTAGAGCATGAGCCCATACACCAAAGGGTCGTGGGCTCAATTCCAGGTCAAGGGCACATATCTGGGTTGCAGGTTCTATCCCCAGCCCAGTCAGGACACATGCGGGAGGCAACCAGTCAATAAGTCTCTCTCACATTGATGTTTCTCTCTTTCTCTTTCTCCTTCCCTCCTTTCCACTCTCTCTAAAAAAAAAAAATCAATGAAAAAAATCTTCTAGTGAGGATTAACAAAATAAGCAAACAAACAATGAAATATCAAGTTCCTTGAATTTTCTGTTTGGTCTCTCCTCTCTCCACATATTATTGGTGTACCACCACACACATTCTGATTATTTTAGCTACTAATTAATTGCTGAAACTTGTATATCAACCCATATCTCTCTTTTCCTTAAATCCTTACCCAAGGATATGTTTTTCATTAATTCTAGAGAGAGAGGAAGGTAGAGCAAGAGAGAGAGAGAGAAACATAGATGCGAGAGATAAATTGCCACCTGCGCATGCCTTGACCAGGGATCGAACCCACAACCTGGGTATGTGCCCTGACCAGGAATCAAACTCATGACCCTTTGGTGCATGGGATAACACCCAACCAACTGAGCCTTATCAGCCAGGGCCCACCCATATCTCTTGAATCCACCCTCCACTTATGATATCTATGCCTAGGCATCCAACAGGCTCCTTAAATATAGCATAAACAAAACTAAAACTTCTATCTTCCTCCCTTAATTACTTCTATATTCTCTAAACCAGAAAAACTAAAGACACTTCAGATTTCCTTCTCTCCATCCTGATGTGCTTTTGCTGGTCAAATTCTGTTGATTCATTGTCTTTTTTTTTTTTTTTTTTCCCCTACATTCCCCACACCACCAGCTCCATTCCACTGCTACTACCTTAGCCTCATTTTCTCCAACCTGAATTAATTGGTATTTTCACATCCAGACTCAAAACCTTTTAAGGGGATTTTTTTACTATATCTCCAAGTAATCTTACCAAAGTGCACATCCTATTAAATTACCTTTATGGCTTTCGCACCATTCACTGTAGAAAATCAGCACTCCTTACTAAGGCATATAATCAGACACTGATCTCACCTTATCTCTTGCCATACTACTGGAAAAGCCTAATACTTTACTTATCTCAAATTATTTGGAGTTCTCTGAGTGATCCTCTATGTTTCATACCTTTTTATCTTTACTTCTGTCCATGACCTTCTACAATCTACTCCAGAAAAAAACACATTACTCTGATGATCAGATAATGTACCTTCTGTTTAAAACTTTCCTTATTACCACAATCAGTAAAATTAAACATTCCCACCTTGCAGAATTTCTATGACAGTCCCTCTTACACTTTGAAACTTACACATCTTCTAACTCTCTAAACTAAACTCCCAGAGAAAAGGTACTCTATCTTAATTATCTCTATATTGCTAACACCAAGTACATTTACTAGGTAGTTGATAAATGGTTCCTGAATTGCCTGGCTGGTGTGACTCCATGGTTAAGTGTCAACCCATGCACCAAGAGGTTGCCAATTTGATTCCCAGTCAGGGCACATGTCCATGTTGTGAACCTGATTCCCAGTGAGGGGTATGGAGGAGGCGACCAATTGATGTTCTCATCAATGTTTCTATCTCTCTCTTTCTCTCCCTTCCTCTCTCTCTAAAATCACTAGAGAAAAGAAAGTTATTTTTAAAAAATTAAATAAATCACTTTTTTCGGCCTTATTTTTTTCTTTCTAATTTTACTATTTATGTTCCTCATGTTGGTTAACTCTATAGTCCTATTTCATCTCCTCAGACTAATTATAGGCTAACAAACATACATTATAGCTGCCTTTGTTTATCAGTTACTACGAATCTTTATTATAACAACATACTTTTGTTAGGGAGCACACTGTGTGTTTGGTGTGTGTGTGTGTGTGTGTGTGTGTGTGTGTGTGTGTTTGTTGGGAAAGGGAGCTGGGTATAATGTAAAATTTGGTCTCAAATCTTTGCTTATTAATCTTGGCCTAGCCTCTCATGACCTCTATATACTTATTTCATAGACAAGGTGAATAACTTCAATGGGGTTGGCAAAGTCCCTTTTCAAAGGTAGATTTATTGAAGCCAACAACACATAAATTTCAGTGCCCTTTCACTAGCATGGGCCCTTTCCATGGAAACTGCAGGCAGTTATATTCATAATTTATTTTATGCAAAAGCACTGAAGTTGCTGTAGGCACTTTGCAGTCATAATTTTGTTTCCTTTTTTTGCAGCGTGCCTCCTCCCAAATGTAAAAGCTTTAGGAACATAGAAAACCTGGATCCATCCCTTGCCTCTATTTTTAGGAGTCGCTATTATTTATTGAGCACTTTCTATGTGCCAAGCACTGCTCTACGATTGACATGTATTTCTCTCTCTCTCTCTCTCTCTCTCTCTCTATATATATATATATATATATATATATATATATATATATATATATATATATATATCAGGATATTCAGAAGCCCATAATAATAGTTAAGAGTTCTCAGTGTACCAGATATACTGCTAACTGCTATTTAAACATCAATGCACTGAATTCTCACAGACACCCTGAGAGGAGGTGATGTCATTGTCCCCTTCTTTCAAGTGAAAAAGAAAAAAAGGGGGGAAACACAGAGAGATTAAGAAATTTGCCCCAAATCATATAGCCAATATCTGAATACAAGCACTGAGGCCCAACTCTGCATACTTAAGCATTACCTTATATAGCTTGGGTCATAATTCATCCTCTCTGTGGTTTTTGATGACTGCAAGTCCAACAGGAAAATGTATTTTATTCCATCAGTATCTTACTTGAGACCTCACATAGAAATATCTCTGGGCAAGTACCACACTGACTTACATTCATGCACACAAATTATGCCTATGTATAAAAATTAAGAGAGTGGGAAAATTAGTACCAAGACAATGTGGAATGGAATAAAGTGCCAAAATACAAGCTTTGCCAACTTAATCATATTAAGTAGGTTGGTCCAGAATGTTGAAAACAGCAAGCTGTCAAGGTTAATATAGGAGCAAATCAAAGCTGTTGTGAGACCACATAGAAACTGTCCATTGTAAAACACAAATTTGTTATATTCATCTAATTTTAGGCAATATATTGCAAATATCAGCTGTTCCTATTTAGCAACTTAACTCCATAGTTTGGGCTGGCTTCATCTTGGGAATAACACATTTTAAATGGCCATGAATACTATACATCATGTTGTCTTAATAGCCTCATTTGTATAAAATGCCACACTGTTTTCTAATCTAAAATGTGTTTGTTTTCTTTGCCAAAAGTCTAGTACCATTTACTTCTTAAATTTAGCTTAATTTCATATTTTACTTAGTGCTTCACTGAAATTCTTATGTGTTCCTGTTCTCCGTTGTAAGGTAGCTATTGTGATTCCAAAGGTCATGTGTAGCAACTGAGTGGAACAAAGGTCCCCAAATACCTCCCACTGCCATTTTAAGCAGGTGTCACTAGATAACTATATTCCCAGCCAGCTCAGTGTGTCAGATTAAGGGAGATAATTTTCTTAAGCTATAATAGAATTTTCATTGAGGCGATTTGTCTTCAATGCATGAGATTTGAATTGCTCAGCTAGCCCCAGATTTTATCTGAGAAATCAAGCAAAGACATTGTCAAATAGTGGCTTTGAGTATTTTGATCTAATGTAAAAAGCAATACAGTGATAATATCATTTGGGTGTACCATTTACATAACACAAATTTATAATTGATATGCCACTTTGTGGTCACCAGAGTTAATGGACCTTTTAAAAACCTCCACTTAATACCAATAAAATACCATTTTTACAAGATTTAATGTTGGAAAAATTAATGCACCTCATAGACTGACCTTCAATTGCTCCTTTGATGGCGACTACTATATTGTTTCATTCTAAGTCTCAATATTTAAAGTTGACATTATAAAATCAGTGTTCTAAGATGCTTTTAATAAAATTAGGATATTAATTGTGGATAAATAGAGTGGGCTTTTTAGTATGCAGATAACACTTTTAAAAGGATAAAAATTTCACCAAGGTTTAGATAATACTCAACCTCCAAAGCATCTAAATAATTTGTATTGATATCCAGGTGCCAGAAATGATTGCTAAAGCATCACCATACCTGATCTGGGAGGCAAGCTAAAAATAAATTTATTTTTTTGCAAAATAAGTATGGGTTAAAGTATTAATACCATCTCCCTTAGTTCCTTCACAATTATACATGCCAAAATGAGATGCAGTGGAATGGTAAATATCCCATTTCCCTGATCATGGACAGACACAACAAAACAAAGCATCGACAAATAGCAGGGTGTCAAGACACATCCTAGGCAAGTGTGAGTCCTTAACTCAAGCCTCCGATACAAAATTGCATAATAGGGTCTACTAGCCTGTGAAAGTGTTTTCCGACATATCAGCATCACAGGAGATCTGAAAAGAGTCGCCAAGTAATTTTGATTTGCCAAGTAGGATAAACAAACCTCCTTTAACTGGCAGATGCAGGAGAAGCTATACTTTTCTATACTGGCTGGCAGAGTTCAAATTGAAGGAATGGAAGTACTAGGTTAAAACAATAAATAAGTTAATTAAGAGGATGTTCAAGTTTCTCTAACAGTTCCTGAAAAAGTATAGGGTTATATAAGTCTATGATGAAAGATCAGGCCTTAAAACTTGAGACCAAATTTGAATAAAGGGTCATAAATATATAATTAACTGTAACAAGCATCTTTTTTTGTATGTGTTAATGCAGGCCCCCCTCCTGGAGAAGCTGACAGAAAGATGGGATTAGATAGGGACAAGTTACAGGGTTGGGGAGATTACAGCCTATGAAAGAAAATAGGAGGAAGTCAGAGGAGGATGGGAGAGTTATCTCACTATGACGCATGTGCCATAAGGAAGCAGGCTTTGTACTGTAGCACAGTCTAAGAAAGTTTTCGCCAACGTGACTAGAGAATCCTTCAGCCAAAGTCACCATCAGGGGACCCCCACATCTTGAAGGAATGGGCCTGCCTTAGTACCCCTGCTGCACTCAGTCATTGGCTGGGATAAGCTCCTGGGAAGGGGCTTCAGCAACATCCTGATAGAGTGTGGCATCTACAGCCAGCAGTCAATTACATTCCCCAAAGTAGGAGATGTGAGAGGGTGTTCTCCTGACCATCACAATGCATTTAGTCAGTTACTGTTTTCCTGGGGCTATTTTAATAAAAGTCTGCATTTCATCTGGGTAAACAAACATGAGTGATTTTATTTCACACTTACAGAAATCAAATACTTTTCTCTTATTGATACAACAGAGAAGTTCGGTTAGAAGAAGCAAAAGATTTCAGCTGCCCATAAAAGTAGCAAATCATTCCAATTAATCAGACCCTCCAAATGTATTTCTTGTTTTGGACATGAATGCTTTTAACACATGTAACCACACATTACTTTTAAGATCTTAGTCCAACAAGAGAGCAGTGACATCAGTTGAGTAAAACCAGTAGAGTACATCAGTGACACTGCTCAGATAATCAAAACAGATTTTCACAGAACAGGGGACAAAGGTAAACAGAAATTTATGGGACTAACATGTGGAATATAACATGTGTATTTCATTATGCTATGAGTTTTATGAAGGACAAACATGAGCAAGAAAGATCCCTAGATATTATCTTAAGCATAATAGAGAAGCTTCCTATTTTGCTCTGATATTGCAAGCTACCAAAGGGCTGGTTTGAGCTGTGCATACTGGTTGAAACCTGAATAGATGGGCTGTTTGCATGAAAAAGAGCTAATTGGGGACATTCCTTTTTCTGAGTACACAGAAAGTAGCCCTTAGAATCCTTAATGGAGCTAAGTGACATGCACAGGTGCTGATATTGATAGTTTAGAGCTTTCAAATAAACCTACTCACATGTTTTTTGGTACCTTGTGACATTCTGTGTAATTTATGTGATATCCGGAAACCTGGGCAAATGGTTAAAAGGGCCTCTCTGATGTAACTGGTAACCATATGCTTTGTGGAAGCATTATCTTCCATGTAGAGGCATCTGAAGGTAGTTTCATGCAAAGAATAGTGGATATATATGATTTATTCCCAATCTGTCTGAGTGATTTTTGGAAAAACAGCTGTCATGCTATGAATGCTAGTTACCTGCCCCCCAATAAAATGAAGAGATTAGACTAGATAAAATTTTCAAGTAGCTTCACAGAGGCCTAGAATTTTCCAGTATACCTTATGGGGCCACTCTGGAAAGAGAAAAAACAAAAAACAAAACTGATATTGTGGGCAGTGCTGTTTGCTATTTTGTATTTGCATTCTATAACACATCTCATCTGAAGAAAAAATTTGAGCATTAAAATTATCTGCATTATGTGATTTCTAGTTCATACTGCAACACAATTCTAATCTTTTGATTTAAATTGTGCATAGAGGAGATGTACAAAGATTGGGGTGAGAAAACTTTAGAAAATAAATTGTCTGCACTTGTAAACTGTGGTGTTGAGTGTACCCAAACAGAAACAGTTAGTAAACAATACTATCTCATTTACATCTTATTGAGAATCACATAGTGTAGGAAGCTGAATAATGCCCCCACAAAATGTATCTTCATCTTGATCCCTGAAACCTGTGAATGTTACCTTACATAGAATAAAAGAATCTTTGCATATGTAATAAAGTTAAGGATCTTTAGATGGGAAGATTATCCTAGATCATAGAGATGGGCCAGAAATGCAATGACATGTATGTTTGTAAGATGGAGGCAGTGGGTGATTTGACACACAGAAGAGAAGATGAAACAGAAAGAGATGTGAATATTCTGGCATTGAGATTGGAGTGGTTTGACCACAAGAAAAGGAATGCCAGCAGCTACCAGAAGTTGGAAGAAGCAATGAACAGATTCTTCCCTGGAACCTTCAGACAGAGCATGGCCCTGCTGATACCTTGATTTTATCACAGTGCTACTGATTTTACACTTCTTGCCCCCAGAATGGTGAGACAATAAATGTCTGTTATTTTAAGCCACATTTGTGGTAATGTGTTATAGCAGCCAAAGGAAACTTATATACATGAGAAAGGGTTTTTTCCCCTCAAAGCCTTATTTTTTTACCTGTTGAAAACAACACAGTTTAGTCACAGTTAAAAAGAATTATGATAAAACCACAGAACTTATATGCATGTATGCATGAACAGTGGACATGGACAACAAACTGGGGAAAGGGCAGGGAGGGAGGGGGAGGGGGGAATCAGTGGGGGAAAAAGGAGAAACATCTGTAACAAAAATTATTTAATAAAAGAAAAAAATTAAAAATAAAAGAATTATGCAAGGTCACCTGGAAATACTACTGAATCAGTCATTTGGAACACATTCTACTCTTTTGTTGCAATCTCTAGGAACTTGGAAGAAAGAAATGTTTCTAAGGAAACATTTTACTGAAATAAATTATATATACAGAAAAAGAAATCATAAGTACAGAACTTAATGAACTTTTATAAACTAAACATGCCTGTATAAGCAGCACCAGGAGCAATCCTTCTTCTTCTTCTGGTCAATAACCCTCCATAGGCAACCACTATCTTGACTTCTAACACCCAATAGAATCATATTACCTTCTTTTGTATTTTACCTAAATGGAATGATACAATATACACTCTTTGGGTCTATCTAGCTTTGCCTAACAATTTTTGACATTCTCCTGTAGTGTTGCATGTAGTAGTAGACTCTTCTTATTGTTATATAAGAGAGACAATCCTATTTGCGTGTCATGATGCCACTAGTATTTATCTATCGGTGGTCATTTGGATTGTTTCCACTTTTAAACTATTAGAAATAGCACTTCTCTGAACATTTTTAGAAACAAAAGTACTTATTACTGCTGGGTGAGCAGTGCCTGGGTTGAAAATGCTGAACCATAGCGTATGCATATTTAGAACAGAAGATTTTATAAGAAAAAAAAAGTATAATTTCAAAAGCATCCCTATTTCATTATGCAGATATTACTCGATAATTTTTCTATTATTGACCTTATAAAAGACCTGGGTGCTTTGATTAGAGGTCCCTAGAGAAAGTGGCTATGCTCTGAAGCCACAGTCTTATATTTATGTTTATCATTTTTGAAAGGTCACTTTAATATAGTAAAGTATTTTTTTTTAATCAGGATAAAAAAAAAACTCAAACTTGCTGGATGCTTTTGAAATTTCTCTTTCATATGATTTTCTGGAAGAGACAATATCAGACCCACAAAAATCCTTAGTAAAGTGACATGTTAACCCTAGAGAAGCATCTAAAGCATCTTGATAATCTTGCAACTTCTCATGTAATCCAGAAAAATGTAAAACTATAGTGAAGTACATGTTCTCAGACTTGAATGGGTGCAAAAAGATGAAAATATAATTAATCCAATTGTGTTCCTTTGAGACATTTCCAATACTTCCAGCCAGCAGAACAATGGTAATTTTTTCCCCTTTCAGCAGAAATAGATTCTTTTTTAACATTCTCTTTTGAATATAGGTTTTGGGGAGGCTTTTTGGAATTGCCTTTTCCTCCTCCTCCCTAGGATAGTAAAGCTCTGAGCTCCATACAGGCATTCATAAAAGGTTTTATAAAACACAAAATGTTAAAGTTACAGAGAAAAGAACTAGGTTTTAGACTATAACACAATCAGCTTGGGGCTGAAAGAATCAGAGGTCTAAAGGTTTACAGACTCAGAATGAAAGCGCATACAACACCTAGCTCTGAAATTTAGGTCACGTTAACAGAACCATTTGGCTGCTCACTTTGCATCTGAAAGTCCAATATTTGAGGAAATGTGCTATTTTAATGGCAAGCTTGTGTCAGCAGTTATGAAAATGAGGCCTGATGCAATGAAAATAGTCCCTTTCCTTGTTGTTTTTGTCCTTATAATTATTCCAGATTGAGTTAGAATATCTGTCTTCATCCTGCACCTTACTTCTCATCCAGCAGTGGTCCCTAACTCAGAACTAATTTGTAAAGGCCATACTGAAGTCTGGAAGCACCCCAAAGAACCTATGATTATACATCAATATTATTGAGGAGGATTTTGAGAGTAAACAGCTTTTGGTTAAATAGAGTGATTTTTTTTAAATAAACAAGTTCAGTAAAGGGAAAAAATAAAATAGATTAATCTGTTAAATAAGAAAATCCAAAATGAAAAACAAAGAAACTATTGGTTGCTTTCTCTACTGTCAAAGTACACAGTTGAGAAAAATATTATACAGTAAATACTTCCCTAGTATTTAAAATGTATTAGAAGTAATGCATTCCATCAATCAACATGTTGCTAGGCATCAGGGATATTAAACAAAACAGTCAAAAATCCCCCCTCACAAGGCTTACATTTTAAGAGCGGGGAGACAGACAGTAAAATTGTGTATCATATGTCAGTAATGATAAGAGATAAGGGGAGCAGTCTTCAGTATTAAACAGGTGACCAGAGAAGGTCTCACTAAGCAGTGACATATGCCAAATATATGAAGGAAATGACAGGGTGAAGGGGGTTGAGTGATGGAGGTGAGCCATGAGGCTAGCTGCAGGGAAAGCATCCCAGATAAATAGAATAGCTAGTGGTGCCAGCATGGTGTGGGAAGGATGGTTTCTAGTATAACAGGAGCATTGTGTCCTGGAGTGAAGCAAGCAAAAAGAAAATACTAGGAGACAAACAGAAGCAAGGAGGGGCCAGATCATTGTACACATAGCTTTGTAAGTAACTGTGGGGACTTGGAATTTTAGGCTTAGAGAGATGAGAAACCATTACAAGTACCTGTTGGACACAGAAAGCTATCATACAATTTGTATTTCAAGGAGTCATACTTCCTGATATGTTGAGAGAGAGAAACTTAAAGGGAACAACAATGAAAGCAGCAAAAATTGGGAGTCTATTGAAGGTCTTATAAAAGGTGAGAGGGCTTGGACCAAGATGTAACAGGAGTTTTGCTGAGAAATGGTCAAATTCTGGGTCTATTTTCAAGGAAGAATTGACAGAATTTCCTGATGGGCTGGAGCATATGAGAAAGGGCAGTCAAGCAGAATCCAAGGTTTTGGATGGAGCACCTATGATGGAATTACCATTGAGGAAGATTGGGAAGGGTCAAGAATAGGAGGGAAGGTAAGAAATTTGTTTGGGCTTGGCTAAGTACAATGGGTCTATTTAAACCAAAAGTAAAGAAGTAGACTAGGTAGATGGATATGTGTATCTGGAGTTCAAGGGAGAGGTCCAGGGTAGTGATGAAAAGTTGGGAATCATTAGCATATAGATGGTATTTAAAGGCATGGTATTGGCAGAGACCCCCCCAAGACAGTGAGCCTACACAGACAAGATGTCCAAGGACTGAGCCCTGGGGCCATCCAGTGTTTAGTAACATATAGTTTATCTGGAACTCATGACAAGAAGTATTCTACATATGTGCCCAAAAGGAATCTGGATAAAATTATCCCTTAAAACAAAATATTGTAAAGTAAGGTCATACACTGAATGATTTTTAAAAGATGCTTTCTAAAATTCCAAATGTATGCTTTTTATGACTAGTAGTGAAATCTTTCTTTATCCTTATAAAAGTCTAATATATGAATATTTAATATAAGTATGCATAAGTATGATTTACTTTTACCTCATATGAGAATCAATCTTTTATTGTTTGAATGATATCTTATAGTAAAAAATTTGCTGCTTCCATTTGAAATTTAAGCATTGAGTGAATGTTTCAACCCATTATCTGTCATTAGACTCATGAAAATCAGTGACAAGTAAAAAAATGATATTAATACACCTCACCAAAGAAGACATAGAGATAAAAAATAACCATATGAACAGATGCTCCATATTATATGTCATCATGGAAATACAAATTAAAACAATGAGATACCACCACAAACCTATTAGATTGGCCAAAATCTAGAACACTGACAATATCAAATGCTGAAGAGAATGTGGAACAACAGAAGCTCTCATTCATTCATTGTGGGAATGCAAAATGGTATACCAACTTTGGGAGACAGTTTGACAGTTTCCTACAGAACTAAATATATTCCTACCATACAATCCAGCAATTTCACTCCTTAGAATTTACCCAAATAAATAGAGCTTTAAGTTTATGCCCATACAAAACCTGCTCACAGATGTTTAGAACTGCTTTATTTATAATTGCCCAAATTTGGTAGCAACAAAAATGTCCTATAGTAGGTGAAGGGATTAATAAACTGGTACATCCAGACAGCAGAATATTATTCACTGCTAAAAATAAATCAGCTATCAGGACTTGAAAACACATGGAGAAATCTTAAATGTATATTACTGAATGAAAGATCCCAATCTGAAAATTCTACATAATGCATAATCCAACTATATGGCACTCTTGAAAAGGCAAAACTATAGAGGTAATGGAAAGATCAGTGGTCACCAGGGGTTAGGGTAGGGGTGGTATGAATAGGCAAAACACCGAGGATTTTTAGGGCAGTGATGATACTCTATTATGATACCATAACAATGTATATATGTCATTATACATTTGTTCACACCCTCAGAATGTACAAAACCAACATAATTTAAATTATGAATTTGGGTTGATTATGATTTGTCAATGTAGGCTTATCAATTATAAAAATATTACCACTCTGGTGAGAGCTGTTGACAATAAGGAAGGTTATGCATGTGTGGGGGTAAGGGGTATATGAGAACTCTCTGTACCTTCCTCTTAATTTTACTGTAAACCTAAAACTGCTTTGAAAAATTAAGTCTTTTTATAAAAGGATATTAGTTAGTCTAAAAGTGTCCTGTGTTAAATCAACTCAGGATTTAACCAAGAGATGTAAAGACACTGAATGGTTTCCATTTAATATGAAATAGCTAGATTATTTTGTCATGTGAGGATACATTTTATAAGATTTATGATTTTGATAAATGTTTATATTTTAGTACATAAAATTAAATTCTAAAATATTAAAAATTGAGAATTTCAGAAAAAAACTAACAATATTTAATGCTATACATATATATCAATTTCAACATGGCACCTTCAGTTTAGACTATACATATCTTTCGTTTGTGTGAACATTCTTTACTCTATAAAGCCCTAGGGGAAAACATCTAATAAACAAGACCTCACTTTATAACTCCTGTGTAGATTCTGATTCTTCTTTAAATATTTTTTAAAATTTATTTTTTAGTTATAGTTGACATACAATATTATATTAGTTTCAGATGTACAACATAGTAATTAGACATTTATATACCATACAAAATGATCACTTCAATATGTCTAGTACCCATTGCAGAGATAGATGAAAAAGGTAAAAGAAATTAAGAAGTGCAAAGTATAAAAATATCAAGGGGATGTAAAGTACAGTGCAGGGAATACAGTCAATAATATTGCAATAACTAACCAATTCTTTACTTTTGAAATACTTATAATATTAAAAATATTGGCTTTCACTACTACTTCCACCCTAGTCATCTTTACAATTAAATTCAACACTGAAGAATTCTGTAAGATTGTGATATTTTTACTCTAGTATGCACATCAATAGAATATGTTTACTATCCTTTCTTAGCATTCACTTTAAAAATTACTCAAGATATACAAAATCTTAAAATGATAATCAAAGCTTTTCCAAAAACAGTAGTGTTAAAAAGTCAACACTTGAATGCTACCAAACTGTACATGGTGATATAAGATAATTTCATTAAGAACTACATCTCTCCTTTGTCAAAGAATCACCATATCTCAGTAAAGTAACATATTCTCTCCTCATTATAGCAAACTTAAGTCATGTTTTCAAACATAAAAATATTTAATCCTAAAATATTAAAATAGTTTATGGGAAAGTAAATTATTTAGAGAGAAAAATACTCTTCAAATTTAAGAGTCTTCCTCATGGAACTTAAAGAGAAGTTAATAACTCCATGGGAGTCCATTAATCTCATATCTTCTTAGAGGAATTATAGCAACACAAAGGTAAGAAGTGACCATGTCTTAAAGCAAGACATGAATACCCACAATAGCTGACCAAGACCCCAAGTGAACCTAGCCAAGACTAGGAGGTTTGTTGGTCTAGAATCGCCTTACTCATGTGTGACAGACAGTTAGCTGTTGGCAGGGATGAGAGAGCTGCATTCCTCCCTTTATCTGGAGAAAATGAATGGAAAAGACATCACAGATGGGTGGGGGGCTGTTAACTAAGGTTGGAGCAAGAGGAAAAGTGTTAGGGGATGAGGTCACAGAGCTTGGCAGGAAGATCAATAGTGGAAGCTAGGAGAACAATTAAGAGGCTATTGAAACAATCCAGTGGAGAAATCAAACTATTGATTTTCAAGTAGCTAACTCCCAATGCACATTGCCTAAAGAAATTTCCTCCTAATGGGAAAGCATCTGAAAATCAAATAAGGCATGCTTTAAGAACATACTATTATGAATATCTTGTGTTTTCATGTTTTAAGTCTCAGGGTCTGCCACCAAGGAATATTTAGGGTTTGTTTGTTTGTTTGTTTGTTTGTTTGCAAGATAAACTACAGAATAAAAAATATAGCATAAAAATAAATAACATTAGAATTTGTAGCAATTCCTACAATTAATTCTTAATTTACAGGATATATTTTTTGAACTCCAAAGATGTATACAAATTGGAATTAACTACTGAAATAAAAATAAGAACAAACTGTTTATAATGATGAAAGCCATACACCTGACAGCTAGCACATACAGCAGAAACATGCTCTAATGGATGGTACTTAGGACATGTACAGTACATTTTTTTTTATAATTTCACCTATCTTTTCATTTACTTACATTAGAAAATGATCCTGAATAGCTAGGAATTACCTTACACATATTTCCTCTATGGTTATAGAAGATATGTCAAGCCCTCTAAAACAGTTTATAAGAAAAAATGTGCTGCATAACTAATCTTCAGACCCTTAAAATTTAAGAGAAAAAAGTGTATATTTCCACTTTATCTATAAACAAGAGCTCTAGAATTACTCAAGCTAAAAAAAAAAAAAAGTAAATAAGAAAGTTCTATAACTTGATCGCTTTTCTTGTAACCCATGTCTTTCATGTCTCAAACATTTCTATGATTGAGAAGCATCTGTGAGAGGTCATCATGAATATACCAGAATCTTTAAACAGAATTATACTATACGAGGCAAAGAAAAAGAGCCCTTTTAAAAAAGTTCAGTGAAGCCCTGGCCGGTTTGGCTCAGCAGTTGGAGCCTCGGCCTGCGGTCCAGAGGGACCCAGGTTCTGTTCCCGCTAAGGGCGCGTACCTCGGTTGCAGTTTGTCCCCGGCCCTGGTTGGCCGTGCAGGTGGCAACCACTCGATGTGTCTCTCTCACCTCGATGTTTCTCTCTCTCTCTCTCTCTCTCTCCTTCCTACTCTATCGGAACAAAAAATATAAATAAATAAAAAATAAAATAAAAAATTCAGTGAAGCCCGGCTGATGTGGCTCAGTGGTTGAGCGTCAACCCATGCACCAAGAGGTCACTGGTGCGATTCCTGGCCAGGGCACATGCCCAGGCTGTGGGCCCAATCCTCAGGGGGTGGCATACAAGAGGCAGTCAATCGATGTTCTCTCTCATTGATGTTTCTATCTCTCTCTCTCCCTTCCTCTTTCTCTAAAATCAATAAAGAAAAAGAAAAATGAAAAAAAAAAAAAGTTCAGTGAAGCATTACCTCTTTGCCTTTTGGCTAAGATCAAATACAGTAAAAACTCAGTAGAATAGCCCTGGCTGGTTTGGCTCAGCTGATTAGAGTGTTGGACTATGGACCAAAGAGTCCTGGGTTCGATTCCAGTTAAAGGCACATACCTCAGTTGCAGGTCAGTCAGGCCCTGGTTGGGGTCTTGCAGGAGGCAACCAATCGATGTGTCTCTCTCACATTAATGTTTCTCTCTCTCTCCCCTCTCTATCTCTCCCTCCCACTCTGTCTGAAAATAAGTGGAAAAATATCCTCAGGTGACAATTAAAAAATAAATAAAAAGCTCAATAGAACAAAATTCTATAACTTAACCTTGTAACTTTATCCCAATCATCCTCATTACCACCAAAGGTGTGACATTAATTTTCTGTCAATTCATACTTCCAAGCTTTTATTAAGTGGAAAACACCAGCTTTATAATACAGCAAATTTAATCCACGATTTCATTCATTCAACAACATTGAGTGAGTGTCTACAATATCCCAAGTTTTATATGCATGGATTAAAAGTAATTGTCTTTTGTGATAATTAGGGGAAAGGAGAATAGAGCAGTTGCTGATTGTCTGCCGTGTGTTAGATTATACTGGGAATGAATTTTCATTTCTCATGGGAACCACAGGAGGTTCAAGAGTTAAATAATTTGCCCAAGGTCACAGATAAATGTTGCAAAGCCTGAATTAGAACACCAAACTATCCAGTGTCAATAACTATACTTCTTCCACTGTACCATATTTTTAATGTATTTATATTGATATTAAAGAGAGAAAGAATAGGGAAGAAGGAAGAAGAGAGAGAGAGATAAACATCAATGTGAGAGGAAATGATTGATTGCCTCCCACACACACCCTGACTGGGGATAGAACCCACAACCTGGGTATGTGTCTTGACTAGGAATTGAACCCTCCACCTTTTAGTGTATGGGATGATCCTCCAACCAACTGAGCCATACTGGCCAGGACTACACCATATATTTTAATACATGTTGGCCAGTTCATAAAAGTAATAAAAATTATTTTAACATTGCCTTTAAAACTGTATTTTATATTCACACCTTAACACATACCTAACAGCCCTGGTTACTTCATTTCTAGGTCCCATACTTGTCAGGCCCCTTAAATAACATAAGCATAACATATTTATCCTTGAAATACATAAATAGTTAAATTTACAATGTTCCAAATTATAGCTAGAAAAGCTTTACAATTTTTCTAATTACTGAGATATATCATGTGAGTAGTGACAAACCAGAGTAAGCAATTATATTATACTATCAGCTGAGAAAGATTTGGGAAATCAGACTACTATCTTTCTCCCTTCATTTTTGAGTCCTAGAGCCACTGTAGCTCATTGGTATGTCTGGAACCCAGATTTTAGTTATTTCTGATCACTACAACATTGTACATTATTTTCTTTTCATACTCATAAGGTAATCTACTGAACTATGTAGTCATCAAAAAATTAAAAATGGAACTATCTTCTGACTCAGTGATTCCTCTTCTGGGAATTTATCTAAAAAAATCTGAAATGCCAATCAGAAAGAATATAGGCACCCTTATGTTCATTGCAGCATTATTTACAATAGCCAAGATCTGGAAACAACCTAAGTGTCCATGAGTAGATGAGTGGATAAAAAGTTGTGGTACATTTACACAATGGAATACTACTCTGCTGTAAAAAGGAAGAAAAGTTAGTGACAGCATGGACAGACCTGGAGAGCATTATGCTAAGTGAAATAAGCCAGTCAGAGAAAGACAAGTACCATATGATTTCCCTCATATGTGGAATTTAATAAACAAACTAAACTACCAAGCAGAATAGAGACAGTCTCATAGACGGAGAGCAAGCAGACAGCTCTGGTGGGAAGGGTCAGAGAGGTACAGAGATTGAGAAAAAAAGAGAGAGTGAACATGGACAACTGTGTGGTGATTGTGCGGGTGGATGTGGATGGGTAGAGGTGGTAGAGGGCATAGAAGGGATAAAAGGTGATGGCATACATTAAATTAAGTTTTTAAAAAATAAATATTTAGTCAAATTTTAAAGTGTTTGAAATCAAATAAATATGACTATTTAGTAATGCTTTTAACTCTTAAGTCATCTACAAACTAATTCTAGAAAAAGTACACTACACAGACACCAATAATACAAGACTTAATACCTGTTTCCTGCCCTAGAAAAACAAGTGTTTTATCTTACAAGTTTTAGACAACCATTTACCAGGTTTTACATGATGCATTCTGAAACCACTCCCAGGCAATTAATTATGTGCCTCAAAGGTAAAGAACCATAGTTTATATGATGATTGTCAATTGCATTGTCATTTCCTTTCTTTGTAATTTATACCACAAATAGAAGGTTTTATGAGCATAAGGCTTTTATCTGTCTATGAACCAGTTAGGCAAAACATTCTTAGTAATATTCTACAAAGACAAATGTATATATCATTTTATCTTGTTTTACTTCTACTAACCTTATTTTTGTACTAAAAAGCTTTTGCTATTATCTCTAAAATGCATCTCTGATTTCTAACTTTAAATTGTAGTACATAATTCTTGGTGATAAGTTTAGTCTATGAGTTGGATTTTTCTTATGTAAATTATTCTGTTAAGTTATGCATTATGGTATAGTACTTATATGAAGTTCTCAATTTCCTAGACATAAAAACCTTTGTGGTACACATAATAAATGTAAATGCATCTACTGGTAAACTATTGGAATATTAAGTATCACAATGCTTTGCTACAATAAAAATTGGAAAGACATATTTTTTTAAGATTTATAGTTTCCCTTCAAGTTTAGAATATTAGAATATTCAAATAGTCACATTTTGACAAACATCGACAATACTTTTCATATTACATTGAAAATTATTTTTCTCTGAAAGCATCTGCTCACATTCAAGACTTAATATTCAGTGTATGTAATATTATACTGAAGTAGATTTGTTCAGAGACAGGACTACTGTGCCAGAACACATATAAAATATATTTCCATTGTAAAGAAAGTTCTTTGCCTGCTGACATTAAGAAATTAATTTAGGGGACATAATCTAAGGTCTCTCTATACCTCCTATTTATGTGTCTCATTCTAGCTTCAGTGGTTTTAGTCCTGGTGATGACCACACTGGGAAGCACAACTTGGACACAGCAGCTTAAGTCCTCCCAAAACAAGGAAAAAAAGATGTAGTCCAAAGATATTGCACTGCATATGCAAAGAATTAATAAAGAACCATATATTTATAATAAAGCAAATTAAATCCAATTTAAGTATTTCTCACAACATATGTAAAATCAAATTTCTAAATATTTTTTTTTAGAAATCCTTTAAAAGTTTTAGTATTAAAAAAGTATGTTTACTGATAAAATCTGAATAATGTCTGTACTGAGTTAACAGTACTGTACCAAAGTCAATTTCTGGGTTTCGTAATATATGATAGTTATCTAAAATGTTATCATCAGAGGAAAATGAGTGAAAGTCACAAGAGAACTGTAGTATCTTTACAACATCTGTGAGTATAACAGTATAGTAAAATAATAATTTAAAAATGTGTTTGATGAGCCCAGCCAGTGTGGGTCAGTGGTTGAGCATTGACCCATGCACCAAGATGTTGCCAGTTCAACTCCTGGTCAGGGCACATGCCCAGGTGTGGGCCTAATCCCTGGTGGGGTCATGCAGGAGGCAACCAATCGATGTTCTCTCTCATCAATGTTTCTATCTCTCTCTCCCCCCTTCTTCTCTCTCTCTCTCTCAAATCAATAAAGGAAAACAATTTTTTTTAAAATGTGTTTGATGAAACTCACTCCAATATAAAGTTGTTTTCATAATTTCTATTATTTTAGAATTCTACATTCATTAGTCATCTCCGGTAATAAATAATCAGGTCTCTTAATACCCAATATCATTTTGGTGCAAAAAGATGTAACTAGTACTTCTTAATTTATATGCTTTTTGTTTTCTCTTGAAGAAACAATTATAAGCAAATATTTACCAGTTTCAAACTCTACTATATTTTGTAAAATGCGCTTTTACTTAGTGGGGTTTTTCAGAGGTTTATGCAATGGAGGTATTTGATGTCATCTTTTCTTCCTCATGTTTTCCTAACAAGTTAATTCCTTCAATCTCTGTGTGAAAGATTTACAACCTCAATTTCTGTTATGAAAACAAGTTGCTGAAATATGCAATGTTAAAAATAAAAAAATATTCCCTCATTTAAATAGAATAATCATAAGTTAAATAAATATATACTGATACTTTATATTTGTCATCATCATTACAGATCAATCCTGTCTCAACTAGACATGATGTCTAGGCATGGTTTCTAGTTTTCACTGTTGACATGAACTTGCTCAATGTTTTGAACACTGTAGTTGCTCAATAAAAATTTTGTATACAATTTAGTATTATGTATAATTAAAAGTAGCTATTGTTTTAAAAAATTATTTCAAAACTGTGTCACTATCTTGGATAATACTTCATAGCAATATTTTAAGTCCATCTTAATAATTAAATTTATCTTATTAGTTTGTAATAATTAAGATAGTATTATGATATTATAAATATAAGAATATATATGGATATATTAATTTACTTCTAGGCATATTTTCACTTAGATACAGTCTATTCTGCCTACTGCTGCCTAGTATATGTGCTAACATAAGAAACTTACATTTAAATTTTAGACATATTATTGAACTTCAGTAAAATAATTCATTTATGTCCTAAAATTTGCATTTACTAAAAACTTCTACCTCGTGTGGACTGTGTTTGTCTTAAACTTAAAGCCCACATAAAAACTATAGGTGGTCACAGAATAACAAGATAGAGAAAGGAACACTAATTCTTTTTCCTCACCTTTATAATCAATGGACTAACTTGATTTATTTCATACCTACTGTTCAAATGCAGGCTTACATAGTACTACAGGGATGGGAAACATGAACAAGCTCTAGTGATTTGAATCCTTAATAAATTTACTCTCAAAATGAATATGTATATCTGAGTGTGCCTGTGTTAGAACTACCTGTCTAGGAATTTTTTAGTAAACTTTTGAATAGAATTCAATCATATATATAATAAATATATGTTAATTTGAAGCTTACATATATATTATTGAACATCAATCACAAATGTAGCAATTGTTCAAAATATTGTTTTCCCAAGGAGAAGTACTTTATCACTGTCATTGTTTGAAATTGCCAGGTCATGGTAATATTTTTTTTTTTTAAAGAAGACAAAATTTGCATCAATTTTTTAATTGTTTTACAAAAATAGCACTCCCCTTTATTTCCTTTATCAATGTCCTTTCACCCAGCCTTTGTACTCAATGGTGTACATATGCTCTTCCCTAAAAAGACAATATTCATTTCTCTTCTCTGCACCTTTGTCTATTGCTTATTTGGGAACTATTTACCCCTATACCTTTCATTATTTCCAACTGCTCAACTATGATTTCTCAACTTTGTTCAAGTTGTTCAAATATTATAACCCATGATATGATTATGTGTAGAGTTGTGGAAACTATTCTGTATAGAAAATTACAAGAACTAATTTCTAGTAATTCCTGTCAAAAAATATACCCCATTGCCTGGTTGGTATGGCTCAGTAGTTGAGCATCGACCCATGCACCAAGAGTTCGCTGGTTCAATTCCTAGTCAGGGCACATGCCTGGGTTTTGGGTTTGATCCCCAGCGAGGGTGTTGTACAGAAGGTAGCCAATTGATGTTGATGTTCATTTCTCAATGATGTTTCTATCTCTCTCTCCTTCTCCATTCCCTGCTCTCTAAAATCAGTTTTTAGAACTGTACATTAAAGGGTATAGACTAGATTTATTCTAAGATCCCTTCCAGTTTTTTTTGTTTGTTTGTTTTAAACAGCAGTTCTTTGATATAATATCAATTTTTTAAATATGTTTTCTCTTCTGTCCTGACCAGTGTAGCACAGTTGGTTGGAACATTATCCCGTACACCAAAAGGTTGTGGGTTTGGTTCCCATTTTGGGCACATACCCAGGTTGTAGGTTCAATACAGTTAGGATGCGTGCAGGAAGCAACCAATCAATGTTTCTCTCTCACATCGACATTTTTCACTCTCTCTCTAAAATCAATTTAAAAATATGTTAATCTTCTTTCCACACAGTAACTAATTGTGTAGAAATAAATAACTAATTCTTCCTAGAGTGATTCCAGAGTATTTGTTTCTGGTGGTGAAGTAGAACTAACAACAGGAATTGATGAATACCTAAGGATAAATAATCCTCAGCTGGTGATTTGCTGAAGACAATAGCACCTAAGTAAATGGAAGATGAGAATGCCATAGTAGTGTATGAATGCTTCACTGGTGAGAGGGGAGTTGAACTGGACCAAAAGGAATAGTAGAGTTTGCAAGGAGCCAGAAATGGGACCACAAAAAAGCAGGTGCTGTGTGGTCTTAGTATGTGGGAGGGAGAGGAATGGTGCTGAGCAGGGGTGCTGGAGCAGGAGATAAGGAAAGAAGGATCAAATTGTGATGAAAATGAACACTTGGTAAACCAAAAGCCTAGTAATCAAATGAGTCTCAAAAGGAAACATGACATGAATATTCCATTAATGGTGGTAGCACTTTGTGAAAGAACAGTGCTTTATGATCCATCAGGACTCTCTTGCCACCCACCACTGAGAACTATCATCTTATTACCCTATTACCTTTGAGGGGTGGGCATGAGGACACAAGAACAGTATTTCCCATCTGTTCCCTGTCCCAACTGTAACATTCTAATCAATCATTTCAGCTATTCCCCAACTACAGTTTATTTTCTTTAAAACAAACAACCATATGTTCCTGAAACACGTTTAAAAATTGTTTACAGCTTGATAAGTAGGCCATTTGTTAGAACTTCATGCCCTTTTTGAAAAACTATGGCCAGGATTTTGAAAGTGGGGAGTGTTAGCCATCCCTCTTCTTCTAGCTCATGCTTAAGAAGAAGCAAGGAAGCAGTTTTAAAACACTGTAATGCACAATAAGAAGCAATCACACCAAATTTCCACTCTCATAAATAAATTAACCTCTCTGAGTTCAGTTTGTAGTCCTAGTAAATAAGAAGGAATTATTATGTGATTTTTTAATCTACAGTCCTCACCCCCATCCCTGTTTTTCTTTTTCTTGGCCTTCTTTCTTCCCCCACAAGGAGCCAACCATAGGCAAAATTGGTTAAAGAGAACAACATAATTTTCACATTGCATAGTTTTGAGTGAATAGTCAACAGAACTAAGCAAAGTGAAAATGAGATGAGATACCAGACAAGCAGCCTTTGAGTCACAATAATAATAATAACTAAGGGTAATGGAGATGGTGGTGGTGAAGATGATGATCCTGATCACGGGAACCAGGTATTGAAGTTGTGCCATGTGGTAAGTGTAAAGTTTCTTACATTATAAAATTTTCTTAAGTTATTTTTTTTTTCCTTACAGATAAGTGACCTTGGTAAAATATCAGTTTCCTTTATTTGAAGACTTGCATTGATTATTAGAATTAATAATATAAAAATAAAACATAATTCATCTACTATATTGCAATAATTTGCACAACAACAACACCATCAGATAAACCTTTTGCTTTCTAAATCAGTTTGAATGGCTTATTTTCCTCTTAGCCCATCAACTTCAAAGAAAGGAATGAGTTAATATCCCATAATTCAAAGAAATAATTTCAATTTTGTCTTTTTAATTTCTATGTGTGTTTATATATGTAATTACATATATAAGTAATATATATGTTATATATATATATATATAAAACAGCAGAGTTCAATATATTCAATATATATATATATCTGGGAAGGCATTTTATAACTTTCAAGCCCTTTGGCATACTTCCTGGAAGTCTCAGTAATGACTATAGTTACTCTTAATTGCCTTCAACACACTTACATGAATGCTACATTCAGTTGAATTATTTCCTGGATTCCCTCTAATTAATCTGATAGCAGCTGTTTTCAGGCCTGTGCTGATTAACAGTTGCAAGACAGCTAAATGCCTAGTACAAGAAAAGCTCTCTGAAGCTTACGTATGTTCATCCACACAATTTTGTCTTTTAAGCATCAACACTTCATAGACAATCTATTTTTAGTTAACCCTATTATTTGTTTCTATAACTCAAATGATTTCAACCTAACTTACAGAAATAATATTGCAAAATAGTTAATAAATATTCTAATACATATTATAGAAATTCAATATTTCAAAAATAAATATAAAATTTTTTTTAAAGATCCAAATAAAACAGAAAACAAATGAGGAGGTATTATAGTATGTACTTGTACTGGTTTCTTTGTTCTAGTTCAGAAAACATAAATGAACTTTACAAAACAAATACTATTTTAAATAAGTGATTCATTTAAAATAAGGTTCTATTAGGCAAACCTTTAAGGTCAAACTGTACATACTTGATATTTTATTCCTTTTGACCTACAAAAATGGCAATTTGATGTGTTTCAGCCACAGGTTTAGTTCAAACAACCACAATTGAATGGCATTTTCTGCATTTTGCAATTTTAGGCTATATTTTTCCTGTTAAAAATTAAAGCTCTGATTCTGCATTTCTCTATAAAAGCATTCAAAACACAAGGTTTTCTAAAATATTGATGTCAGACCTCACAGTCTAGCATAGTCCTCTCCACCCTGGTCTTTGGCCGTGCAGATTATTCCTGCATAATTCCCATTCCTCTTTCTTTCAATTATACTATTTCCTCACTCGGCCTGGAAAAGCCTGTTAGAATCCTTCAAAGGAAAGCTAAAAGCCACTTACTCAAAAAGCTATATCAAGCATCACAAACTCAAGTGCCTCTCTGGAGGAAGCATAAATAAGCTATCAGGGCTGGAGGCAGGCCCAAGAAAGGTAGCTTAAGGGTCAGTTCCACATTACTGCAGTGGGTAAGATTTTCAAATATCATGATTTTATGGAATACACCAGAAATCTAGAATTTAATGTGTGACATCTTGATTTTAAAATGTTGGCAACAAATAAAATATAAATTCTAAACACATTGGGAATCAAGCACTTTGCATCTGCTAATTGGCTTCTGCCTCTTAACAGCCAGTTTGTGGCCTGTGCATCATATAATCTTCTGAGGGGAAAGTGACCTCTACATGGTATATTTACTGAGCTTTACCTGGACTATCTGTCTATGTTGTAATACAGGTGTGTGTGTGTGTGTGTGTGTGTGTGTGTGTGTGTGTATCCCACTGGTGTTGGGCATACAACAGAGTTCAATAAATATTTACTATTAAGAAGCAGCAGTCATAGCATTGGGTTTTACAATGCACAAACTAGAATGCAAACCCCCCTCTTGACCACTCACTATGTGTGGGATTTTAGGCAAATTGCTTATCCCCTAAAATTTGCAGTTTACTCATCAGATTTATCATAACCTACCTACTTTGTACAATTGTGAGAAGTAAATGAGATAAAACATGTTCAGTACTCAGAAAAGGACCGAGCACAAGAACAATCAAATGTTAGCCACCGTTATTAAAACCGTGATTTTTATTATATATGTAGCATAAGCATGTGTGTATATTTCTTAAACACATAATGCACACACATTTAACAAGATATTTTACAGAATTATAAGTATGCCTAGTATTCTACTTCATGCACCTTTTGAGAAATCAAGGCCAGAACTTTTTTACTAATACTCCCAGACATGAAATAACCTTCCCCAAATTTTCATTTCAAGAGAATGAATTAAAAATAGCTATGTGTTTATGTGGAAAATTCAATAAATAAAAAATAAAAATGAATCACTGACATACAAAAGAACGTAGATGAATTTCAAAACACTACACTGAGCAAAAGAAGGCAGACACAAAAGATTACCTACTGCATAATTCTGTGTATGTGAAGTTTAATAACAATCAAAATTAATTGATAGTAACAGAAATCAGAATGTGAGTTACCTTTGGTATATAGGAAAATCATGAGTCAAAGATGTGGAGTGACAGAAATGTAATCCCTTGATTAGAATGTGAGTTACATATTTAGTAAAACTAAATAAACCATTCATTTAAGATCTGCATTTCATAAGAAGAAAATCTCATCTGAATATAAGAATTTAAAAGGTGGATTACTTAATTAAACACTTCCTGCATTTCCCTAAAAACACCAACTTAATATTAACATGAATATATTTTAAAAATTATAAAATAATATGTGAACCCACAAATACAAAGTCATTAATCCCACCATGGTCAGTTTGGCTCAGCGGTTGAGCATTGGCCTGCGGACCAGAGACTCCCAGATTCGGTTTCCACTAGGGGCAAGTGCCACCAGGGGAAAAAAAAAAAAAAAAAGAAAGGTCCTTAATCCAATTATAACATACAGGTTTTGAATGCATGAATTACTGGAGAAAAAGAACAATTGTTTTTTAAAGTCAATATGGTATCACTTATTAAATTATATGTTGTAGATAAACTCTATAAAGTGCAGTTAAATCTTTAACTTTTTAAACATACTGCAGGGATTGTGAAGAAAATCAATGGCATGTTAATATACAGCAAATATAGAAATTTAAATGGGGATGAATTGGTGTTGATCTAAAGGCACGTGCTACAGGTTGGTTATTATGAATACAATAATAGTATTATAAAGCTTTTATTTTATTCTAATTCTATAAAATACAGTGTAGAAAAAATAAATCAGGTTATTTGTTTTCTGAATAAAGGTAACTTACTTCAGTTTACCGTAATAAAATTCTACTTTTCAACATATTTCTGATTTAGACTTTTCTCAAGTGCAGATGAACCTTGAAGATTTTTTTTCAGATCTTCTATTTTTAGTTAATTTTTATTGAATGACAACACATACTTAATTTGGGGGAAATTTTTTTCATGACCAAATTGATAACTATCTTAACAGTATTCTGAAAATAGCATTTATAGGAATTGCAAGTCTATGTTAAAATGTAATAAATAGTAGGAAAAAAATTAGCAAGTGTAGTTCTTCAAATATTTAAGTCCTACACTTTTAAAAGTACATCAAGCATACCCTAATGCATTGGAATCATTTTTAACTGAAAGCACAAATAGGCTTTTTAAAATTAAGTAAAAAATAAATTTTAAATGTGAAAAATATTAAATAATAAAGAAAATAAAGATATACAAATGAGAAGCACCTCCAGAATGGTGAAATATCATTCTCTGAAAGCCCACTCTTCCATAAATGTAAAATGAACACTGGAGAAAATTTTCAAAATCAACTTTGTCAGACATCTGGAAATTAACCAAAACCTAGCAACAATCTGAAGAATATTTACTCAATAAATATTAGAACAGTGAGCTTTATGGCATTTTAGTTTTCTTTATTCCCATCCCCCTCTTACAAGCTCTGTGTTACCTTTGGGGGAGAGGGGAAGAAACAGTAGCCTGGCAGCCAATGAAGGGGGAAGGCTAGATTTGAAACTTCCCACAAAGCTCCATCTCAAGAGGACTATTACTATTTGCAATCTGTCTTACAGGTCCTTTAAAAAGCCCCACTAAAGAACTTCTTTTTATTTGATCTGATTCATAACTTGCTCAGTGATGAAAGTGCTATCCCCTAGAGTGTTTTTAAACAATAATCAGCAGCAACTGCTTAATATTTCAGCTTCCTGAGGTGGTAACCCAAGATGGAACAAAAAAGAACATAGCCAAAACACTTAAAAGGAAAATGTGAGGAATAAGATGATCCATAGGCAGCTTTGAAAAGTTATGACATATTTCAGGGGAATCAGTAGGCCACATGCATGTGCAGGGCTATGTACATGCCCAGGGGAAAAAAAAAAAAGCTGAGATAGCCCTAATCTCTCTCCTCTGGATGATCTTGAGTTTCTCCACAAACTGGAACTAACGACTAAGGCAGAGTTGTCAAATGGCAAAGTACTGAAAATGTTTTCAACACACACATGCACAGAGAACCCCTGGGCAAAGACTGAGAGATTTATTGGTTCGAGGCAATTTTTTTAAAAATTCTGTCCAAACACTAGCTTACTAATAAGTTAACCAAGCAGAGTTTTTGGTGGGATACTTAAAGAAATAATGCTGAAAGTTTCCAAATTTGATTATAAGCATCAACCTATATAGCTAATAATTTCAACAAATTCAAATAACAATAAACTTAAAGATATTCATACCTAGGCACATGTTAGTAAAATTGCCCAAATTCAAGGAGTAAGAGAATTTTGAAAGTAGGAATTGAAATACAACTATCACATACAAAGTTTTAACAAGATTAACAGCTGACTTCTCATCAGAAATCACAGAGGCCAGAAGGCAGTGAGATGAAATATTCAAAGTGTTGAGAGTAAAAGAAAGTCATCCAAGAATTCTATGTCCAGCAAATGAATTCTTCAAAAATCAAAGATAAATTAAGGCATTCTCAAATAAACAAAAACTGAAAGAATTTGTCACTAGCAGACCTGCACAACAAGAAATACTCAAGTAAGTTCTTTGGGCTAAAATAAAAGGACATCAGAGACGTGGAAATGGGATACAGACTGACAATCCCCTAAATAGGGGGAGTGGTGGGGAAGAGATAAACCACAGAACTTATATGCATGTATGCATGAACAATGGACATGGACAACAAACTGGGGAAAGGGCAGGGAGGGAGGGGGAGGGGGGAATCAGTGGGAGAAAAAGGAGAAACATCTGTAACAAAAATTAATTAATAAAAAAAAAAAGACTCAACATGGGACATTTAAAAAAAAAGGACATCAGGCAGTAGTAATTCAAATTCACATCAAGAGTTAAAGAGACCCACTAAAGGTAACTACATAGATAAATATAACGGACAATTTAAATGTATTTTTGCTTATAACACTTTTCTTCCCCCACCTCATTTCAAAGAAAATTGCATTAAGCAATAATTACAAACTGTGTTCATGGGCTCACAGGGTATAAACAAGGCATTTTTGTATGACAACATAGCAAAGTGGAGGACAAGACAGCTATATTAAAGCAAAGTTTTGTACACAATTAAAATGAAGTTGATATTAATCCAAAATAAATTGTTTCAATATGTTAATTGTAATACCTATGTCAACACTTAAGAAGATATTCTACAATATATAATAACAATGTAAAATAACTGAAATGTTCAAATTCCCAATATAATACAAATAACTCAAATTGACTCAAAAAGAAATAGAAAATATAAATGACCTATAACAAATAAAGACATTGACTTAGTAATTTAAAACTTTTCACAAAGAGCTCTGGACAGGTAGCTCAGTTGGTTAGAGTATCGTCCTTGGTAAGTTCAACCCCCAGTCAAGGCACATACCAAGGCACATCAGAAGCAACTAATGAATGCATAAGTAAGTGGAACAACAAATCGATGTTTCTTTCCTTCTCTCTTCCTTCCTTCCTCCCTCTCTCTCTAAATCAATTTTTTAAAACCATTATTTAAATAATAATAATGAAATGTTTTTTAAAAAAACTTTCCACAAAGAAAATCTTAGGCCCACATGCTTCACTGGTTAAGTCTACCATGTATTCAATGAAGAATTAATACCAATTCTTCACAGACTCTTCCAAAAAATAGAAGATGAAACACTTTGCACCTCATTCTGATAACCTGATCACCCTAAATACCAGAACCAGATAAAGACATCTCAATAAATAAAAACTACAGAATAATATCTTATAAATATAGATACAAACGTCCTCAAGAAAATAATAAAAAATAAAATCCAGCACCATATAAAAAGAATTATACACCACCAACAACTGGGATATTTCTGAGAAAATCAAGGCTAGTTTAATATCCAAAAATTAATCAATGTAATGCACCATATCAATAAAAAAAGTTGTATGACCATTTCATCTGATAAAGAAAAAAATTAAATCCCATACCTTTCATGATAAAAAATAAATTAACAATTTAGAAACAAAAGGGTACTACTTAAACCCAAAAAACAGGGTGTCTACAAAAATCCCAGAGCTAACATCATATGAAATGGTAGACTAGATAGTTTTGTCTTGATCAGAAATTGGACAAGAATTTCCACTCTCCCCATTTCTATTCAACATTGAAACATAGATTCTTGCTAGGGATATTAGGCAAGAAAACGAAGTAAAGGGAATCCCAAATGGAAAGGAATGAGTATTTGCAGATATGATATTATAATAAAGAAAATTCTAAGATATACTCAAACATAAAGTAACTATTTAAAATAATAAATTCAGCCCTGGTCAGTTTGACTCAGCAGCTGGAGCATCAGCCTGCGGACCAGAAACTTGCAGGTTTGGTTCTAGTCAAGGGCGCATGCCTCAGTTGCTGTTAGGTCCCCAGCCCAGGTTGGGATCTGTGGGAGGCAGCCAGTCAATGTGTCTCTCTCACATCGATGTCTCTCTCTCTCTCTTTCCCTCCCTCCCCCCTTCTCACTCTATCTGAAGATAAACAGAAAAATGTCCTCGGGTGAGGATTTAAAATAATAATAATAAATTCAGCAAGGGTACAGGATTCAAGATCAATATACAAGAACCAATTTGAATTCTGTACACTTGCAATGAACAATTTGAAAATAAAATACAGAAAACAATTCTATTTACAATAGCATCAAAAATAATAAAACCCTTAGGAGTAAACCTTACAAAAGATTCAAGACTTGCATACTGAAAACTACAAAATAATGTTGAAAGAAATTAAAGAGGATCTAAATAAATAGAAAGATGTCCCATTTCACAGATGAAAAGATTTAACATTGTCAAGATTATAATATTTCCCAATTTAAACTACAGATTCAAAGCAATCCCCCTCCAAAAAAAAAAACAAAAACAAACAAACAAACAAAAACCTAGCTTTCTTTTTTGCAAATATTGGCAATCTGTGCCTAAAATTCATATGAAAATGCAAGGAACAAAAATAGAGAAAAATGATCTTTAAAAGAACATAGTCGAAGGACTCACACTTGCCAATTTTAAAACTTAATAAAAAGCTATAGTAATCACGAGTGTGGTACTGGCATAAGAACAGACATTCAGATCAATGGAATAAAATTGAAAGTACAAAATAAACCCTCAGATTTACAGTTAATTGATTTTTGATAAGGACAAAAAGACAATTCCATGAAGGAAAGAATAGTATTTTCAACAAATGGTCCCTATCTCACATCACATACAAAAGTTAACTACAAATGGACCAAAGACATAAATGTAAAAGGTAAAACTATAAAACTCAGTAAAAAGCACAACTGTAAATCTTTGCTAAATTGGGTTAGAAAAGTATTTCTTACATGTGACACAGAAAGTGCAAGCAACAAAACAAAAAATAGATAAACTGGGTATCATCCAAATTAAAACTTTATATTCTTCAATGGACACTACCAAGAAAATGAAAAGACAACCCATAGATAGGAAAAAATTACTTGAAAAACAAATTTATGATTAAGGTCTTCTATCCAGGGTACATAAAAAGCCCTTTCCTGCCAACCCAATTAAAGAATGGGCAAAGGGCTTTGGCCAGTGTAGCTCAGTTGGTTGGAGTGTTGTCTTGTACACTGAAAGGTTGCGGGTTTGATTTCTGGTCAAGGCACATACCCAGGTTGCGGGTTCAATCCCTAGTTCAGGTGCATGCTGGAGGCAACCAAATAATGTTTCATTCTCACATCGATGTTTTCTTTTTCTCTCTCTCCTCTCCCGTCTTCTCTCTGAAAATCAATAAAAAGCATGTCCTCGGGTAGGGATTACACAAAGAAATTTAAGAAAATGAACAAAGGATTTCAAAAGACATTACTTCAAAAGACATCTCTTCAGAAGACACACAAATGACCAATAAGCCCATAGAGAGAAGCTTTTAATATTCTAAATTATTTTATAATATTGGAAAAGTATTATATTAACAATTATTTGAAATAAAAAATATCAATCAATAGGCAATATTGTGTTAGATTTTTCACTGTGATGGAAATTGATGTTTATTAGGACTGATGTTCAGATATTAGGAGCATTTTAAAGGTGCTAGTTCACATTTAATTTCCTCACACTAACAGCTGACCTTAACTGATCTCCTTCTTGTGTGGACTCATTGGCTGATGTTCTGTAATGAACTAATTCTAAATCAATCTCTCCAGTTAGAAAAATGAAACCAGGATACAACTCTAAAAGTAGCAAAATGAGTAGTATCAATATATGTACAAACCAATCTAAAATCTAATCATAGGCCAAAATAGACAAGTGACCTGGTAAAGACATATAAACACTGGATACTCCCAGGCCCCTTGCAAAATTATAGTGTTAAAGAGAAACAGGCTGTACATATAAAGGCATTATTATAGAAAACCTTGTGAGGAAAAGAAAAATATATTTTATAGGTAAATTAAACTTTTGGAATTATTAAAACATACAATCATTGCTTAAAATAATTCAACTCTTAATTAAGCTAAAAGAAAAGATACTAAAATGTTAATGACATTCAATATTTGTAGGAGAGCAAAACAACCCACATCTTAATTACTTCTCTAACTTCATCTTTGCTGCAAGTATTAATAAATGAATACAAATTTTCAATACTGCTGACAGAAAAAATTAATTAAATGTACAAATAGCTACCACATAATATAAATCCTCTTCAAAGCCATTGTAGGAGAAGGTAAAATTTAATTGTTCAAATTTCAGAAAAAAAATCAAGACACTAGGGGGTTCTTTACATGCATGAGTAAATAAGCTAATCAAGTCAGAAGAAAACCTTTTTATAACCTACATCAAAATCTCTTCTTATTTCATATTAACCATGTTATTTGTAAATATTCTAATTTTGGTCCCATCTGTGATATTTCATACTGAGTGAACACTTAACTTAGTCCAGTATGGTTTTGATTAGACTAATGAATCAAAAGCCAACAAATTTTCCTATATATAACTCTTATGCTTTCAGCTTATAAACCTAGTTAAAAGGAGATTAATTTAAGTTTTTAAGTAATATAAATATATAGGAATTTAAGAAATGGGAGTTATTTAAATGAAAATATGTAGCTAAATAAAATATTTATACTCCAAATATATCTCTACTGAGCATGAAAATATGGTGCATGTAAAAATCCTTAGAAAGCATCCTAAATAGTGATTTTTAAAAAATATTTGCACAAATAGCATCTTCAAGAGCCGATATAAAAACTGCCGATATTCATATAAATTCAATTTAATTATCCACACTGCTCTTTCCCAACATTTACACAGATAATTAATAATCTTCTCAACCAATCTACGTCACTCAGTTCACAGTATTACCAATTCAAATAATTTACAAAAATATAAGTCTTGAAATATCTATAGATTTACAGGAATGCAAATAAACCTCACTGAGTCACTGCCATTGTATTCAAAATAATACAATAATACAATCAATTATTTATTCACTCATTATTATCAGAAAGCCAGCATGGTTATTCAAAGTACATTTTCAATATCTGAGGCTTAATTTGAATACATATTATATATTCAAATGTCAAAGATTTTTAAATATGCTGGTTTAAACTTTGAAATAAAATGGCACCACCATAATAACTTATCCTTTTGAGTGTAAAAAGTAAAATGTTGTTATTGAACAGTAAAAGGAAAAGTGACTGACATAGGTAATTGTGAAGTTTGGGGGAAAGTAATTTACATTTACATATCTGTCAACGCCACAAGAAATGGCACATTCCATAATTTGCATAGATACTTAAGTGTTACAGGCAGTTAATTTTTCCAACGTTTCACTAATACTGCAAGCATCAGATGATACCACAATATTAAACATCTTCAGAGAAAGCTCTGCCAGGTCCCACACTCTTGTGCTATTCTCCATCCATCAATGGCACTGCCTGATCAGAAATCCCACTGAGAAACTTACAGCAGAACATTAAAACACTCATGACTTCTGACAGCAATTTCGTTTTTGATAAATACCAATAAAAAACATTAAAAAAAATATCCTAACATACATCAAGTTCTCATTGGCTTCACAAGAGCATTTTTAGTGCTGTTAAGAAACTGGGTTCAGTCAGATACTGTTAAACATACTAAAGGCTAAAGTTCTGTGGTTTTATAGTTGGAAAAGTCACATTGGAATGTATCCCCCTAGAAGCTTTTAGGAGATAGCCACCTCAACATAGACATCTTCATGTCCACACATCTTCATATCCTTCATAACACTTGGCATAGTGCTTCTCAGCCAATGTAGAGGTAACTAAAACAGACAATAAAACTAAGATACACTACCTCAAATACCAGGATTACTTGATCACTCCAACCTATCTGTGACTGGGATTTCAAAAGGAATTTACACGCTGTGTCACAAGATGTTTGCAAAGATGAGAAAAATGTTTCCCACTGAAAACTTTCAGGAAACAGTCATTTAGGTATAGTTTGCTTGCTGGCAGTTGATTCCTTCAATACACATATTAAATCAGTGCAGTCCTGTATTCTGGAATTTTAAATAAAATCATGGTAATACTATTATTGAGTACTTTCTATGTACAAAACAAGGGAGTGGAACTTAGGAGATACAAATCTGGACAGGATGTGTTTTCTGACCCTTAGGTGGTTGTAGGAGGTTAGGATAGGATACCACACAGTTATATGAAAACAATGCAAAGGAAGGTAATTTAATTTACTTTCAGAGTATGCTTATTGTCCAGATGGTGAAATGTTGGGGCAGGGGGTTGTCACAGGGTATTTGTTTTAATGCAATCCATTCAAGAGGCCATATGAGTTTAATTTGAGGTGCAGGTAAAATGAAGTATTTATTTGAATAGTTTTGCAGATAATGAGTTTGAAATGCAAAAGAATGATCTTTATTAATTCAGGCATTTGGAAGATAATTTACATTTTTAAAAAAGCAGAGTGTGGCCCGGCCAGTGTGGCTCAGTGGATTGAGCATTGTCCCATGGACTGAGAAGTCCAAGTTCGATTCCCAGTCAGGGCACATGCCTGGGTTGCAGGCTCGATCCCCAGTAGGGTGCATGCAGGAGGCAGCCAATTAATGTTCTCCCTCACATGAATGTTTCTATCTCCCTCTCCCTTCCTGTCTCTCTAAAAAATCAACAACAATATATTTTTAAAAAAAGAAGAAGGAGCAGAGTATTCCCCTAATACTGAAAAACCCAATGCTACTAAGATCCAATGGTAACAACCTAAGTGAGGCAGAAAAATGGCCCCTATGGATGCCCATTCCTAAATATAGGTACCTGCAAATTTACCTTATATGGCAAAAGGGACTTTATATGTATGATTAAGTTAAACATTTTGAGATGAAAAGATTGTACTCGATTAGTCTGGTGGGCTCAATGTAGTTACAAGGGTTGTTAAAAGAAGAAGGCAACAGGGTCAAAGTCAGAAGAAAAGAGATGTGATGACAGAAGCAGAGGATGGAGTGATGCATTTTGAAGATGGAGAAAGAGAACACAAGGCAGGCAGACTCTAGATGCTAGAAAAGGCAAGGAAATGGATGCCCCCTAAAGCTTCCAGAAAGAACACAGATCTTCTTTCATCTTGATTTTAGCTTGTAAGACCCATGTTGAACTTCTAACCTCCAGATAAAAATATAATAAATTTGTATTGTTTGAACCCACTAAGTTTATAATAATTTGTTACAGCAATAATAAGAAACTATAATATACTAAGACTAACCATCCTTATGAGGTAAAAGGAGGAATTAGAGGCAATGACCATAATAAAAGAAACTACCAGAAAAATCAGAAGCCAAGTTGGAGACATAGGTGTCATAGTAAATATCATGGGGAGCTGGTTAATAGTTAGAATGAAAAAGAGATCAAATAGCGTGAGATATGAGAAAATTAATAAATCTGAGGACTTAAACAGGTCACTGGAAATCTTTTTTTTTTTTTAATTGATTAATTTTTGTTACAGATGACTCTCCTTTTTTCCCCCACTGGTTCCCCCCTCCTCCTCCCCTCCCTGCCCCTTCCCCAGATTGTTGTCCATGTCCACTGTTCATGCATACATGCGTATAAGTTCTGTGGTTCATCCCTCCCCCACCTCCCCACTCACTGGAAATCTTTGAGCAAACAATCAGAGAAGTTACATTCATCTTCTGGTACATTTTTTCATCACCATTTTTTATTCAATAAATTAAATGTCAGAATACCACTAAGTCATCCTAGAAAGCAACCAATGATGTCTAAATGAAGGTAGGGCTACTGAATTACAACTACTGGGGAAGAATATGGACATAACATCAGAAGACCAGTAATATCTTAAAAGAATTAAATGAGATGAGCTGAAGAAAATAAAACATAATGAAAGAGAAAACCACTTTAAGGTAGTTCTTGGTCACTCTTTAAAACAGTAACTATGACTGCTGGGAAACTCTCAGGTTAAAAAGGCAGTCTGGGACAGTCCTGGCATGGACACAGCACTAAGTGTATGACTCAGTTGGCAGGAAATCAAAGATGCAGCATCAAAAGAGTAACAGCAGTCGATGGAAATGGTACTGAACCATAATGCTGGGCCCTGATGTTAAGTCTTACGAGATAACTATGCGTTAGGGCAAACTCCTATCCTTTGGCTTTATACTTTCTACTATAAGAAGATGCAACTGAACAAGGTGCTCTCCAAAGTCCTTTTAGTGCTCAGATCCTTTAAAATTGGTGAGAATTTGCCCTGGCCAGTGTGGTTCAGTTGGTTGGAGCATTGTTCCAAATAGCAAAAAGTGACGGGTTCAATCCTAGTTCTGGGTGCGTGCTGGAGGCAACTGATGGATGGTTCTCTCTCATATTGACATATATTTATCTCCCTCTCTTTCCCTTCCTCTCTTTGAGATCAATAAAAAAAAAAGTACTTAAAATTTTGTTTTTTATTGATGAGAATTTTCATCTTGTCTCTCTGTACCAACCATCACCTCCAAGTCTTTTCCATCCTAAATTAATAAAATCTCTCCTGGGAACACCTCCTCCTCAGAAAAGAGGGTAACTTGACCTAGGAAATGGAAGGGATTATTGACCTAGTAGATGGAAATAACTGTTTAAAGGTGAGAATGTTATGTAGAAAGAACTGCATTAAGCACAACAGGAATGTGTCTGAAATAAGGGACTTTTTTGGGGGGCACCACATGCAGTCTTACACAGGGGTTGGCAACATTTTGCTATAAAGGGCTTGATGGTAAATATTTTAGGATGTGTAGGCCACATAACATCTGTGTCATATATTCTTTTCCTTGTTTCTGTAACCCTTTTTAAAACGTAAAAACATTGTTTGCTTATAGGCTGTACAAAAACAGGCTGTGGGCCAGATGTGGCCCACAGGCTACAGTTTGCTAATCCCCGGTTAACAGGCCATTATCAATGTGTACACAGAGAACAGACATAAGAGCAAATATAAAGGCAGTTAAGGGAAATGTAGACGCATTGTTATGAGACTGCAGATGGATATTCTTTACGGGAGTGTTTTGGTGTGCATGATGAGGAGCTGTTTGAGGAAACTCTTCCTGTGTACAATTTGGTATCCTTCAAGTGAATTTGTATCATCCCAAAATAAAGCAAATGAGCGGTGGAGGGGGAAGCAGGGAACAGAACCCAAACAATCACAGAGGAATAAAGCTGGAGAACTAATGCTATCAAAACGTCTGGCTCAAAATATGAAATATTCTGAAAGCCTACCCTACATCTGTGCATACTGGATAAATAATAAATCTTTTCATTTCTGTCATAATTTAAGCCAGTTTGTTTTGGATTGTTTCTTTTGATCAAAAGCATGGTAACTAATACAATGTGAATGAAATGTCTCCTTCCATTACTAAACCTCACCCAATTTCTGGACCCCATCTCATGGTACATGCCATCTTCAGATACACAACCCATCAATTACCTTATCCTGGGGCCTAAGAAAGCTGGGGATATGGTGAAGCTTGGAGATAAAGCAAGGGTGGGAAATAGCTTGGTAATATTACTTGCAAATGAAAAAAATAAAAAAGGTTTATGTTTGCCTTAGTAAAATCTCTCAAGTCAAAAATAACCCACGTTAAAATATACTGCTTTATCATACAGATCTGTACTTCTTCATACATTCATAGCACTGCTTAGAAGGTATTAGTACTCTGAGAAATTGCTATCTTTGAGAAACATAAAGGACTGCAATTTTAGAGAATAGCATTGGACTACAACTTCTATAACAGGCTGAAAAATGGCCCTTCAAATGTGGCTACATCCTAATCCCCAGAACCTGTGAATGTTACTTGAAAAAGCTATCTTTCATATAAAAAAATCCAAAATGTTAAGAACACCAACAATAAAAAATACAGTAGAACTTTTCTAGCTGTTACATGTATACATGCACATGCATTAATCATATCTTTTAGAGTAAATACCTAACCTTTCCTGTTTAGATAGTTTTTAATCAGGTTAACTGTCTCAATTAATCTTAAATTCTGGGGTTATTTTTTTAGTTTTTTTAAAAAAACATTAATAATTATTTAATTTATTGTGGTGACATTAGTTAATAAAAATTATATAGGTTTCAGGTGTACAATTCTATAATACATCATCTGTATATTGTATTGTGTGTTCACCTCCCCAAGTCAGTCTCCTTCCATCACCATTTATACCCCTATACCGTCTTCTACCTCCCCCCACTTCCCTTTTTCTCTGGTAATCACCATACTGTTGTCTGTCCTTGAGGGTTTTTTTTTAAGAGTTTTTTATTTTAAATATGTTTTTATTGACTTTTTTAGAGAGGAAAGGAGGAGAGAAACATTGATGGGCTGCCTCCTGCATGCCCCCTACTGGGGATTGAGCCTGCAATCAAGACATGTGCCTGACCAGGAATCTAACTGGGACCTCTCAGGCCATAGGACAACACTCAATCCACTAAGCCACACAGGCCAGATGGTTTGGGGTATTTTTTGTTTAAACCCTTCATCTTTCTATTATTATTATTATTTTGAAACAATACAGCGTGGGATTTATCCATAATTCTTTTTAATCCTTTACTGAGCACCTTACTGTGCTTGACAGCTTTAAGTGTCAGCATTTTGTGCTGGACTATGTGTTGCTTATTATCAATTCAACATCATCACGGCACCTTTGTACTCCTCACTGTTTCACAAGGGGAAACCTGTAACTAAATTTTCTGGGATGCCTTTGCCTCTATGTTCCAGAGTTGTTTCAGCCAGTCAGAGGCTCTTGCACTTTATTTGGAGGTTAAAGAGAAGGATAGGCACTTAGTCTTCACAGCAGTTGCAGCAAAATCAGATGGCAAATGTGGAATCCGAGGAGGCTCCTGTGTGGCTCTTTCCGTGAATCACCCACGTAAATGCATAGATAGCCAGCAATGGTTCCCCTCCCATCCAACGTTCTGATTCCCTGAACTCAAACAGTAGCTTCCCTGAACTTTCTGTCTCAATCCTGCAATGGCTGTACAGTCCTCTAATTCCCTGAGTTAAAACTTCCAACTTGCAAAACCCAGGGTAGCTTCTCTTTCCTGAGGAAATCCATACTAATACACATATTTACTATATTTATTAGCCCTTTGAGATCATGTTTTGTTGTTTTTTAAATAAAAGTAATGCCTGGCTGGTGTAGCTCAGTGGTTGAACATTGAGGTCACCAGTTCAATTCCCAGCCAGGGCACATGCCCAGGTTGTAGGCCTGATCCCCAGTGGGGGGCATGCAGGAGGCGGCCAATCGATGTTCTCTCATTGATGTTTCTAACTTTCTCTCTCTCTTCCTCTCTCTCTAAAACCAATTAAAAAAATGTTTTTTAATTTAAATAACAAAGTAATTTTTTCAACAATAAAGATAAATTAAAAAATAATATAAATAAATAACAAAGCAGCTAGATCAAGCAGTGAGTGGTGTAACTCAACACTGCACTAGATGATATATATCACTAATACTTAGGTAAAAGGAAACCATAGAAAGTAGTAGTCAATTCTCAACCAGACTGTGCAGCCAATTAGTTGCATACCATTAAGTCACTTCACCACAGACATGGGTTTCCTCAACTGTAAGGAAAGGGAACAGTTTATCTCAGTGATTTTCAACTGGTGTGCTGCAAGAATTTTTAAAACATACAATATCTGATTATCTAGTCAGGGACACTGACCTCTTTTCCCTTAGATTGTCAAATAAAAAAATAACAACAGCCAACACAACAATAGCCATCTGATGTGAATGAATCAAAATTATGCCTATTGTTTTTGTCAGATTGGCTATATATATATATATATATATCACAGAATTTTAATAATTTAATTTGTGCCAACAGATGAAAAAGGTTGAAAATCACTGTTTTATCTCAAGGGTCACTTCCAGGATTAATAAATTCTGTATATATCAATAATATATCACTGACAAAATCCTCTGATTCTACGGAGAAATAAAGTATGCATTTGGGCAAAATATAAACACAATCCCAAACTTTTTAAATATTTTCATACTTTGCGTACATTTTTTTAAGTTATTGTGTTTGAACTGAGATTACACATGAACATAATTTTTGTAGGTAGTAGTTTAGCAAGTATAGGCTATCTACTGATACAATACTTTAGTTCCGTTAAATACATCTTTATTTCTAAATATACAACATACATTACTATGTTTATGTGTTAATTCCAATGGTAAAAATAGAGCTAAAGTCCTTCAATCATAAGAAGAAAAGCAAGGGATCAAATTTAATTAAAGATGGTCTAATCCTTTCCCTTCATATAAATCAAATATAGTAAATGATAACTACTGAACAATAATGCACAGCAATTATTAAGGTACCAAAACAGAAAAGAATGCATGCAGTTCTCAATGTATCATATGCACATGTAAATTAACTTAGAAAACCTGATAATCAGTATATTTTATTTTGGCTCTGAGTTATCCTTAATAAGTAACCCCGCAACCAGGTTTCTGTGGACAATTCTGATCTTATACAAGTCTTTTCAATTTTCTACAAAGATGATTCACCATTCGTATAACTACATGGGATTACAAATACACCTAAAACCTTTAAAAACATTTACAACTGAGAAAAATGTCTTCTCAGTGATGCATTTTTACTTTTTATTACAAAATTTGGACTTTGTAACAATATGTGTCTGGCTTAAACTTCACTTTAGTTTTTTCTAAGATTGTAATATTTGTTTTAGCCACAGGCTTGGGGAAATATCAATAATTGTACAACATATTATATAGGATATTATAGTTGTAATATAAATATTTACTAAAATTTCCTTAATAAAGGAAGAAAATATTAATCAGCAAGAATAAATAAAGTCATTTTCTCCAAATCATACCCTATGTACAACACATAGACACTGGAAACATTTTGAATTACTTGGATATATCAAGTTTCTTTTTTTTAAATCCTTGGATTAAAGTATCCTAAAATGCGTGTATTTGTATTTTCTTAGCCAGAAAAAAATTGGGGTGGGGGGCTTGGTACCGTGTTGAATCACAAGGTAGGGCTCCCTAATCTGCTCCCCTTTCTTCAGGGAGTCCAGAATGGAAACTGTTGAGGTAGACAGATTTTCAGTGTGTCGGCAGATCAAGTTGAAGTAAGGATCCCTCAGCACTGAGGAATTCTTGCTGGGGCTTGTGGTCCAGGAGGTTCTTATTCCTTGGAGGCCATGTGTACCAAAAGGTACACTACCCTGTTGCAGTAGCCAAATTTATTGCCACATTGGTTATTGAGGGCAATGCCAGCCCAAGCATCAAAAGTGAAAGAATGGATGTCATTGTTAAAGTCACAGGAGACAACCTGATCCTCAATGTGGTCTAGGATGCCTTTGAGGAGGCCATCTGATGTCTGCTTCACCGCCTTTTTGGTGGTGCCCTATATTTCTTTAAGGGGATAACTGATTGTTTTATAGTATAATATTAAAGCAGGTTTAAGATGATGAACATGTTCAGATTTATTTTCTTTAGGGCACTACAATTCACAGAAAGGCACCGATATGGCAGCATGTTCCATGGCTTCTGCAGAGTTCCTGGAGCTTTGGAGTCCACAGTAAGGAGAATGCACCTTGTTTTAAAATACTTGCATTGATCCCTCATTACAAATACAAGGGAACTTTGTGCATAGCCTTATCTACAACAGAAAAAGACAAGAACCATATGATTTTACTCATATGTGGGATATAAAACTGAAAGCAACAAATGAACTAAGAAGACAAACAAACATAAACTCATAGATACAGACAACGATATGGTGGTTACCAAAGGAAAGGGGTAGGAATAATAAAGGGTAAAGGGGATCAAATATATGGTGATGGAAGAAGATTTGACTTGGGGTGGTGGGCAGACAACACAATATACAGATGATGTACTAGAATTGTATACTTGAAATCTATATAATTTTATTAACCAATGTCACCCCAATAAATTTAATTTTTAAAAAATTCAAAAATATTTGCTTTATAACTTCTCAGAGATCAGTAGAGAGTACTGGGGGAAAACTGAAACTCAGAAGCCAACACATCAAAACATCAGTTGGACTATAAGTCAGAAGAAATCCAGTCTTATTTAGCTCAGGAACTTAAATGTAAATCTTATAATCAATCACCTTAAAGATTCCATGAAATATTTGAAAGTTAGCCCATTTTATACAGAAAATTTAGGAGAACCAAGGTACAAATCATTAGCTCAAAATCCCGAGAAACAATAAATCTCAACTAGGACTCAGAAATTGTCAGGCCTTAAACCACTTTCAAAGTCCACAATGGAAGTAAGTACACATGCTGTATCTTAGACCATACATTCCTGTACAAAATACAACTAATGTGTTAAATGAAATAAAATTTTTGTTTTAGCCATTCATTTTGTGAAATTATTTATAGAAATATGTCCATGCTTCCCATAGTTTTACAACATAGACTATTTACTTATTATCAACCAGTGTCTTTCTATGTCCACAATTTGATTATTCTACAAATTACAAACTTAAGATCACAGACATCTTCAAGCTCTGAAATTTGTGTTTTCCCAAAAAATATTCATTGTAATTCTTTAAAATGGAGACTTTAAGTTTCCATGTCCCAAAACAAGCCTTCCCAATATAGCAATGCCTCTTGTCCTTACAGTTTTGTAAATCCAAAATCGTGCCTTCAAGTGAGTCCTGGACAGGTAAAATTTTTCTTTCACGAACCTTTCCCATTTTGTTAATTCAACTTCCCCTCACAAAACCCAATTTGCAGCTTGCTGGCATGACTAAGCTATGCCTCTGGCATTATGATTTATCTTCCTACTATTTGGTTTGTAATTTAGGTGTCAGCAGTTGGAATCATGATCACAAGTGAAAAGGTGCCTAGAGCTTTCAAGCAGTCATGATAATTATGTACATTACTAAACTGCTCAATCATACCTAGACCAACAATCCTGTCACCATTTACAAGTCCAATGATCTTAAAACTCTCCCCACCAAAAGAGAAAATTGCCTGCCAGTAAATGACATGTCCATCATTCAGTTGTATGTCAGTTCAGCTTTAAAAAGGTCATCTTCTAGAGGAGGCTTAGCAGAAACTCTCTGGTGAAAATGAATTATTTAGCTACCTGCCTAAATTCTAAGATAGAGTGACTAGTAATGTGCACTTGATAAAAAAAAGTCTCAACACTTAGCCAAGGATATCAATAGTACCAAAATGGACCTAAACCTTTACTAGTTTGTATATTCTTGTTTAAGATAACACGTCTCTTGCTTCATGGTAGATGTTCACATTTCTTTATGTAGCTTGTGCTTGGTGTGTGACTGATAAAATTGATTTAGAGATGTCTCCAAGCACATTACACATTTTGTAGATTTTGCTAATAGTCTTCTGTTAGCATTGTTCCAGGAGATTATGGCAACCTACTGTTCTCTCAGCATGGTAGCTTCTAAACATACTCTTTCTATCCATCATTTTGAAAGATCTGCTTGATATATGTGTGACCCACTGCAAATGAACTGATATTGGGAGTTCATGGTTACTGACTCATAGGTTATGACATATGAAATCCAGTATCTAAGGTCTTAGAAGTGATAGAGTGAAAGGATATAAGGTCATAAAGAAAACTTGATTTTGTCTGTGTCTTCCTTACACAACTGTTGTCTATAATACATTTCTAGAAATATCACTGAGTATATATAAAGAAAGAATGGTGATCTCTTTATCACCTTCACGATTCCAGATAAGAGCTTTTAAGTTTCAGGAAATGTTATCTGATCAAATTCCACATATATATATAATTACATAAGTGTCTCTACATTATCTTAGGTTTAAATATCAAATATTTTACACAGGGCTTTATAATTAAATTATTGTTATTGTCAATAATATAATGACTAAGATTTACTGAGCTCTGAATATGCAGCACATACTGTGCTAAATGCTTTATTTGCATTATCAACATACTATGAGAGATGTACTATTATTGTTCTTACTTCACATAAAAATACTGTGAACTACAGAGTCTAAGAAACTTTTCCAAAGCCTCATAACTACTAGTAGAATAGAGCTTCAGATTTATGGGTTGTTTGTTGTTGTTGTTGTTAGTTTTTGTTAATCCTCACCTGAGGATATTTTTTTCATTGGTTTTTTGATAGAGTGAAAGGAAGGGAGGAAGAGAAAGAGAGAGAAAGAACGAGAGAGAGAAACATCAGTGTAAGAGACACATCAATGGGTTGCCTCCCACACAACCCCTGGGGCTCTTGATTGAACCTGCAACCCAGGTAAATGCTCTTGACCTGAAATTGAATCTGTGACCCTTCAATCCACAGGCCAATGTTCTAACCACTGAGCAATACTGGCTAGGGCTCGGGTTATTTTTTTATTGAAGGCTCTAGGCCATTTTTAAAAGATAACTGTTATCCTTGAGCTCAGTGGGTGTTTTCCTTCTGAGTTTTTCACCATCCTTTAGCCCAACTATTGACCCCTCCATTCCTATAATACCCTTCCTCTATTCAACAGCCACATTTTATCTTCTTTCCTTCCTATCAAAACTGCCCTAGACATAAAGAATCCCTCTTCCAAGAATAATCTTCATGTTACAGAGGGAGTAAACATTTGGCTTGAAGAATAAAGGTGTGATTTTAGAACTCCAGTCATTGTTAAGCCTGTATAACAGGCTATAATCAAAAGTGATAAAGACTTGCTTGGAGTTCATTAAATGATATCAAGTAGGCCACAACCTGGACAGAAGAAAAACCTAATGTAATATACCACAATACTATTTTTTGTTCTTGAGAATACCATTTCCAGCACTGAAGGATTAGATAACAAGAGATGGGGCCCAAGGAGAGGAAACTATAGTTGTCTGTTCTTGCCTTCATACATACTTTGTTGTAAATTAACTCTACAGAATAAAACTTGAACTCATAGAGATGATATATTTGAAAATTCAGTTAGAAAACTAATATTCCCCTAAATTTCAAACTGATGGTTGCCAGATTGGAGGGGTGTCAGGGGGGTGGCTACATGAAAAATGGTGAAGAGATTAAGAAGTACAAATTAGTAGTTACAAAACAGTCATGGGGATATAAAGTACAGCATAGAGAATATAGTCAATAACATAGTAAATGTGTATGGTGCCAGATGGGTACTAAACTTATTGGGAGGATCATTTCATAAGTTATCTACATGTCTAACCACTATGCTGTACACCCAAAACTAAGATAATACTGTATATCAACTATAATTAAAAATGAGAAAGAATGAGATTTAATCATAAGATTATAAAATTATCTCCTTCCCCCATATTACACCACTACACCAACAAGGTGTAGTATAATAATAGTAGATTACATCTGAAAGAGTTGCAAGACACAGATTTTTTTTCTGAAGAGTAGTACTTAGGGAAAACTCAAAGCAAAAGAGGTAATAAGACAAGGACACTGGAGGAATATGAAGCCTTTGGTATATATAGCTACAACTAATGTAACACACACACACACAAACACACACAAACGCACACACATGCACACACACACACACCAACTATTAACTAGATTAACATGAATCCTCATGCTAGAAAGCCTATTTACCTTATACAACATGTCTTGTTTTCACCAAAAATTTACAAGGTATGCCAGGAGGCAAGAAAAACACAGTATAAACAGACAATGCAGTAATCAAGCAAGACTCAAATATGACACAGATGCTGAAATTATCAGACAGAAATTTACAATAACTAGGATTAATATGTTAAGGTCTCTAAAGAACAAGGAAACAAAAGCCAGAATATATGTATAATATACTGAGATGTAAACTTCAAGCAATAATCCAATGGAAGTATTAGAAATCAAAAACACTGTAACAGAAATTAAAAATGGCTTTAAGTTCATCAGTAGGCTTGACAAAGCCAAGGAAAGAATAACTAAACCTAAAGATACATCATAGAAACTTTCCAAAATTGAATACAAAGAGAAAAAAACAAATGAAACCAAGAGGACAGAACATCCAAGAATCAAAGGACAATTTCAATATGGGTAATATGTAATTGAAATACCAGAAGGAAAAGAAAGAAAATATGGAGCCAAATAAACATTTGAGGTAATAATGGTCAAGACTTATCTGTAATTAATGATGGACATAAAATTATAGGCCCAGGAAGCTCAGTGAACACCAGATAAATATCATTTTCAAACTGCAGAAAACCAAGACAAAGAGGAAATTGTGAAAGACACCATGTTCTGTGTGTTGCAGGGGCAGGGGGTCCTTATTGGACCAAGAACACAAATTACAGCAGAGTTATCATCACAAACCATGCAGACAAGAAGAGAGTGGTGTGAAAGGGTGGAGGGGAATCACAAATCTAGAATTAATCACCCAATAAAATTAAACTTCAATTTTGAATGAGAAATAAGGTCTTTCTCTGACAAACAAAACCTGAGGAATTTCACTGAAACAAGCCTTCTCAGTTAAAAAATATAGTTCAGATTTTTCAGGCAGAGGTAAAATGATGTAGGTCAAAAATTTGGTTTTACATAAAGAAAGGAGGAATATCAGAGGATGAATATATGAAGGTAAATAAAATATTTTTCTTAATGTTATTTAATCTAAACTGTTTAAATTAATACTAGTAACAATGTATTTGGATTATTATAACATGAGGATAAGTAAAATGAATGACACCAATATCATGAGGGATAGAAGAGAACAACTGGAATATTCTGTTATAAAGTATCAGTACTAAATATGAAGCATACTATTTGATGGTAGACATATATTAGATTAAAATGTATATTTATTTTTGTTGTTATTATTGATTTTTTTTTAGAGAGAGTGGAAGGGAGAGAGACAGAATTATCTATGTGACAGAGAAACATTGATCAGCTGCCTCCTGCATGCCCCCTACTGGGGATCGGGCCTGCAACCTGGGCATGTGCCCTGATGGGGAATCCAACTGGGACCTCTCAGTCCATGGGACAATGCTCAATTCACGGAGCCAGACATGCCGGGCTAAAATATATATTTCAAATTAGGGCAACAAGTAATTTTTAAAGTATAATTGACATGCTAAGAGGAGATAAAATGATCATAGAAATGTTCTATGAAAACCACAGAGGAAGGAAAAAGAGGAAAAATAAAAACAAAGAACAAATGCCACAAATAGAAAATAGTTACAAATATTTAGATATTGATCCTACTATTTCAATATTCACATTAAATGTGAATAGTCTAAATACATCAATTAAAAATAGATATTGTTCAAGTGTTTTTAAAAACATAAGACACAAAAATAAGTTGTCTACAAACAACCCACCTTAAACATAAAGACTCATGTAGGTTAGTACAAAGATGAAGAAAGATACAGGCATAATTTGGAGATATTGTGAGTCCAATTTGAAACCACAGCAATAAAGTGAGTTGTAAACTCTTTGCCAGCGCAGTGTCTGGTCTTCAACTTGTAAAACAACAACAACAACAACAACAACAACAACAACAAAAACCAGAAAACTCAACCTCTGTAAAGCATAATAAAGTAAATGTTTATTTTCTGTGAATAAAATAATAAAAACGTAACATGGAATCAGAAAAACAAAACAAAATAAGGTATGTCTGCACACCATGCTAACACAGAGGGAGAGATGGGGGGATGGGGGGGAGAGAGAGAGAGAACCACTTTGGGGATGACAGTATGAAGAGCTCTGTAGACCATCCCCTAGTGAAGCAAGTGAAAATGGTGAAGCTATTAAAATAAAACAACATTTTAAAGTATCTGGAAATTGTCCTAAAGGAGTACAGCAAATGAAGAATCATTTATTCATGTAAGTATACTAAACCTCCATAGAAACAGCAAGAGTCAATGTCATTTGAAAAATGACCCGCCCCCTTCCTCCCTCCCACAACTCCTCTCAGCTCAGAGAGATGTTTCATTCCAGATGGGTGTGGCCAAGAAGATTGTGCTCCCTCTCTCCTCAGTTCCCAATCAAAGATTACCATAGCTCTCTGGGAGAGGCAGGCCACCAGCATTTCTCATTCCTTCCAATTCCAAGATAAAGTGTCTAAATTTCTTGTTAGTACAACTGAGAGGTCAGGGTAATCCTTTCTTTCAATCATCCCTCCTCCCCTCATTGGACAGAGGTACAACACATCAAGAATATGGTGTCCTGATCACTCTTGATCCAGCTCATTCATAGGAAAGATTCCATACCAGGGGAGGCAAGGCAAGAAGATCAGAAACTTCTGTATGCCAAGCACTTGGAAAGAAAGCTAGACTTTAAAAAAAAAATTAAGTATTAATTTCAGAGAATGCAGACTTTCAAGTGTAGAAAATTATTAGTAATAAAGAGGTGCATTAGTTAATGATAAAGGGGTCAATTTCTGAAGAAGTCATTATAATCCTAAATATATCTGCATCTAACAACAGAGCAAAATACATGAGTGAAAAACTGATAAAACAGAAAGGAAAAATAAACAAATCTATTGTATTTGGAGACTTAAACATCCTTATATTGGTAATTAATATATCAATGAGGCAGAAAACCAATAAGGGTGTGTATGACCTGAATCACACTATCAATCAGTTTGGTCTCATTAACATTATAGAATACTCCATCTAAAACCAGGATAATATCCATTTCTCTCAAGCTCACATGGAACATTCACCAAGAAAGACCCCATTCTGGGCAATATAGTATATCTTACTAAATTTAAAGAATATAAATCATTCAATGTATTATCTCAGACCATAATGGAATTAAACTACAACTCAGCAACAGAAAGACAGCTGGAAAATCCCCCAAATATTTTGAAATTAAATAACACTTATAAATAATTCCTGATCTGATAAATCTCAAGAAAAATTGTAAAATATTTTTTAACTAAATGTCAATGAAAATACAATTTAATCAAAATTTGTGGGATGCAATAGTAACAAGTGCTTGAGAGAAATTAAATAGCACTAAATGCATGTATTAGAAAATAAGATCCAAAATCACCTGAAATGGACTTGGATTTTTAAACTGAAAATTACAATGAAGAAAATTGTCATTCATTTCTTTGATTTTTATCAAACATCTTTCACATGTCAGGTATTGTTCTAGGGGTTGGGGATATAGCAGTGAACAAAAAGGAAAACCCCTGCTATACTTCAGTTTACATTTTAATGGGGACAATTGAACATCAAACAAGTAAAATAGTTTTTTAAAAAATGCTTCCAGCCCAGCCAGCCAGTGTGGCTCAGTTGGTTGAGCCTGGACCCATGCACAGAGAGGGGAGATGTAGCTGGTTCAATTCCGGGTCAGGGCACATGCCTGGGTTGCAGGTTTGATCCCCAGTAGGGGGCGTACAGGAGGCAATCAATCAATGTTTCTTCCTCAGTGATGTTTCTATCTCTGCCTCTCCCTTCCTCTCTCTCTCTAAAAATCAATAAAAACATTTAAAAATAAAATAAAAGTTCTTCCAGAGGGCCATGAGTGATGTAAAAAAAATAGAACTGGGTAATGTGACAAGTGTTAGGGGGAAGGGGGAATTCTTGGTGGTGTGACTAGAGAATTATAACATTCAACCGAGAATTACACGACAGTATTATGGCACTCTATGTTATAGTATTAGTCTTCAACCTCTCTTTCAACTTACTGAGGTGTTTGTTTTTTAATCTTAGGAAACATCTTTGTCTTTTTTTTTTTTTCACACTTCATTTTATGAATATGTATCTATAGACTGAGATGGAGAGAGAGAGAAACATCAATGCAAGAGATATACATCAACTGGTTGCCTCCTGCACAACTCCAACCAGGGCTGGGGATCAAATCGCAACTGAGGTTCATGCCTTTGACCGGAATCGAATCCATGACTCTTTGGTCCGCGGGCCAATGTTCTAACCGCTGAGCCAAACTGGCCAGGGTGAGGTTAATATATATTTAACTATATTTGCTTATGGGCAAATTGTAAAAGCAAGCATTTCTATATTTGCTTGAGCAAATCTAGACATGAAATTTTTTAAAAAGACAAGTGATTTTTTTTAAAGAGAATAACATTATTAGTATCAGAGAGATGTGTATTTTAACAACTTGAAATTTGACATTTTAATTACAAGCAAAAAAAGTCAAGACATATTCCAAATCTTTTATATTCAGGAAAAGAAAATGATAAGGATCCAAAAATATGTGCTTAAGTTTGTCTAAAATTACATCTTTTGCAAAACCCAGAGGCTTGACACTTGAAATCTATTCATCAGAGAATGATGCCTTAGCAAATCAATATAATTGAATTAAAAAACAAGGTTAAACTGCATTTTTCTGATTTTGAAATTCAATTGGGTACTTGCCTAAACAATATATACATAACATGTTGTTTCATTTTGTGTGGACAAAACTAATAAAAACTAAACATGTAGGCACAAAAGTAGTTTCTTTGTATATGAATTTTTATACAATAGTTATATTGTTGTTGATCTCTGTAATTCAAATATGCCACTTAGTCAACACTTCCTTTTTTCCTTGGAGTAATGCACAAAGGCTGGTCTCCAACCCACAGCTGTGACCTCTTTATACCACATGTAATTCTCCTAAACAGTTCACACTATCTCTGATGGTCAAGCCCAGCAGGCCACACAAAGTTCTTTGACCTCATGGGAGAAAGTTATACCAAATGATCTCTGACATTCTAGGCTTCAATATAATTTTGTTCAATGTGTTCTTTAGATAATTCTTATTATGTTTCTGCTCCTCTCTCTGCTTGTGGTCATCTAAGGCTTACATATCTGAGCTCTTTTTGACATGAAGAAATTATATTTGGTACATATGTGGGTTTGAATGTCAAGGCTTAATTTATTCATGTCTAATTATTATATCCAGTTCAACTAACTTTTTATTCATGTGCTCAACTCAGGTAACCAAATCATGTCTTTGTTGCTCTATCCTGTCATCCTGCCGTTATCTGACAATATAGGTCTATTTGAATTCATAATTTCCAGCCTGCATCTTTCATAGCCTCAGAATGAGAATATTGACAACTGTCTGTGCAAAATGAATAGAATTTTAACCATCAAAACTACGTCTTTTTTTTTATTTTTTTGCCAGAATAATTAATGCTTTACAATTTGTCAAAAGTATACATTGTTAATTACAATAGGCCACATCTTTTCTATGAGTTTCATTATAATATTGGAAGCTTTATTAGTCACCAGTACATATCATAGTCTAGTCTTATTTTACATGCATCCTGAGATTAAAATATATTTACATAAAATTTACTGAATTAAATTGAGAAAGAATTATCATATTTTTTAAGTTGAAATAATTCAACTAGGTTAAACCTCTAACATAGTTTTAAATCACAATGTGTCAGTGTGGTACACCTGATTGAATATTATTTAAGCTCTAAATCTAAATAAAGCAAGTTTATTTGGGATAGAGGAAATTGTCATTTGTGCTTATTATTTACACTTATGAAGAAGGATGGTGATTAATTTCATTGTCTGAATTTCTAACTTAAGAGATTTGACCAGTTGATAGGGAAAAAAAGTATATATATATTTTTTTCAAATGGCTATCTATGCCTATGAGAAATTTTACTAGATGCAGGCAGGCAGAAACACAGCTCTTCATTATATAATAGATCTAATAGGACAGTGGGCCTAAGGAATATGGGTTTGTGAAATAAATTTCAATCAATTTGATGTTAAATAGTTTTGTTTTTTTTCCTAAAATAGTTTGAGCTCTATGCTTTTTTGTTCTCTTCACTTCTCCTTTTCACCTACATACTGACCTTGGGATATCTAGTAGCACATATTAACCTCCACACAAAAAAGGAATTTAAAGTTACTATATTGTAACACCGGTACTGCAAATAAAACTTCGAAGTTGGCTGCCTTAGTCTCTACCTGGCCACCATTCTCTTCCTTTCTCTCAAGTTCATTTATTGCTTTTCATTACTAATAGTTGTATATATGTCCAAATCCAATGAACAGTACTCTATCTTCATCTTACTCCATTTTTTAGCTCTATTCAGTACATTTGATTTCATCTTCTTGAATCAAACTGGGCTCCCACAAAAATCACTCAATTTTTCTCCTATCTCATCTTTCTTGCATCTCAGTTCCCTTTGCCAGCTCCTGAAATACTGAAGCATCCCAGAGCCCAATCCTATGACCTCAATTTTTTTTATACCTACTTATATTCAGCTTCAATAGTTTTAAATACCATTTACATGCCAATGACTCCTCCTGTTTAGATATCCAGTCTTACCTGTCCACTAAGCTGCCAGCAGACTCCTTGAAAAAGTGATGTGAATTCTGAATGGAAACCTCAAATTTAACATGTCTAAAACAATAACTTGTCTGTCCTAACTGGCCCCATCTCAGTAAATAGCCCCATCATGAACACAGTTGCTCCAAAAACGTAGAAGCCATATATTATATGTTATACATTACACATTATGTATCATATATCATATGTTATATATTGCACATTATATATTCTTCATATATTTCTCATTCCCCACATCCAGTTCATCATCAAGTCCTATTTGATTCTATTTCCAAATTGTCACCCAACGCAGTCTCTATCTCTCCATTTTTCATTCATCACCCTAGACCTAGCAACTGTTCTCTTTTGCTAGAATGATAGCCTCTTATTCCATAACCAAATTAATGTTTTAAAAAATGTAAATCAGCCCTGGCCGGTTAGCTAAGTGGTTAGAGCGTAGGCTCTGAGGGCAGGAACCTCGGTTGCAGTTTGTCCCAGGCCCTGGTGGGGTCGTGTGGGTGGCAACCAGTCAATGTGTCTCTCTCACATCGATGTTTCTCTCTCTCTGTCTCTCTCCCTCCCGCTCTATCTGAAGATAAATGCAAAAATGTCCTCAGGTGAGGATAAAAAAAAAAAAAAAAAGTAAATCATATCTCATTCTTCCACTTACTAGATTTCAGAGGTTTCCATTACACTGAGAACAAAATGGAAATTCCAAATCATGCCCTACAAGGTCACAGTTAATTCTCCAGTATTTCCTACCACTTTACCCTTTTACTCATTTATCTACAGCCTTTGAAAACTCCACTGTTTGATTCCCTATGAATTTTGTTTACTGCCTATCAGCCACAATGACCTTATTTTTATTTCTTATATGCATTGTTTTGCTCCTGCTGCATGTCTTTGACATTCACTATTCTTTCTGCTTGGAATGAGCTTTTCCCAGATTCTTATATTTATTTGTAAGTCAGGTATCAACTCAAATGATACCTCCTTAAAGACCCGTCTCACCACCCTATCTGAAATAGCTAGCTTTGCCAATCACTATCACATTTTATTTTATTTACAGCATGAAGTACTATGGAATTATCTGGTTTATTTAAGCTTATGACGTTGTACCTACCATTTTACCCCCAGTGTCTGCAACAGTATCTGGCACATAGCAGCCAACTTAGATCATTACATGTTGAATCAGTATTAAATGAAAATAATTACTAGGTCTTATACTTTTTGATAAAAAGAACTAAGTCATCTATTTTAATAACCCTCCAGCGTGTTCTGTGAAACACACAACCCAAGCAATCACTATAAAAGCAGATAGCTGTAAGACTCTAAGAAGAGTTTGTACAACCTGATAGAAAATACATTTACTCTTTTCATTTGTATACCTCAAAATATTTTCTTTAAAAAACCACTTCTTGAAATTACTTCTATAATGATTTAGAAGGCTACAAGAACAAAAAACAGCACTGACTAAAAACATTCTCCCCGTTGTTTCCCTAATGCTGAGAAAAAGCAGCAATAAGAGAGAAATAAATATCCTCCTCCTCCTACAAATAGTAATTGCAAAGGTAATGTAATCTCTTTGTTGGTTACAAAGTGGGGTACAAATGGAGATCTTACACTTATATGCTTCCAATGAATACAAATTTGTTTCTCAGAAAATATTTAACTTTTTCTTATTAAAAACACATAGCTAACTTCATACTCATTCCAATTCAAGTATAATAGTATTTAAGTATTTAAATATCTAACCATATAAATAATATTTAAATTATCTGCAGAATAATTAAGTAGAATATGCATTTACATTCATATACACAGGAAAACAGATTCTCATTAACTCTTCATGTATTAATTCCAGTTCACTACTTTTTTTTATGTTTGCAATTCCCAGAGCTGTAGGCATCTAAATTAAATATAAACACGAATTTGAATCGAAGTTTTAATAATTTGTCATTGAACAGTAATTTACAGATGGTGTGGCATAACCCACATGGCAACATGAACTAAGTGTTCTCATTTCAAAATCTCAAAAGGCACCTAGATGTTTTCCTTAATTCAAAACATCTGGTTGTAACATCATTTTTCCTAATCTTCAACTTTTTCTCAAGGTTTTTCACAAAAGAAACATGTTTGATTTAAGCTATGTTATCCATTGACATTTTCAAGCCTCTTCTTCATAATTCCTACCTCATTCTACTGTGAAGAAAATTGGTTTGATTTCATGACAAAAGATTTCATGGGAAAGTATGGCACCAGGGACAGAAAGGAGAGTTTGGACAAAACAGGTCTTGAATCTATGCTCATGTGCTACTCGACACTCTGCCTCAGACACTTTCCTTACCCTGTGCTCTCAGCTGCCTCCTCCTTGGGACTCTTCTCCATGCCTTCCACCTGATGGAGAGTTTTCCTCCAAAACTGTCAGGCATCATCAGAAGTTTTGAAGAGAGGAGAATCACATGAGAGATTTTTCAAGAAAACCTTCCAATCACATCCAAAATGTGTCAATATGATTCTACTTTTCCTACTTATTAAACTACATATTATAAACTATAAATCAAATTTAGGATGATAGGAAAACTAATGGTTTGCATCAATAAAGTTTAAATATTTTATCTGAATCATACAAAACCTGACTTCTTTAAGGTAGGATGACACAAAATCTGCATGATAAGTTGTCAAGTTTCAGATAATTATTTCTTAGAGCATGAAGGAACTGATTTGAGGAAGCATAAGCAACATAAAACTAAAACTAAAGAATATAATAAAAAATTAAAATAACTACACAAATGAAATTCATTATATGCAAGATTCTATGTGAGGTATCAATTTAGTCAAGTATATGTTCTTTTCTAATTCAGAATATGTCAACAGTGTAATCACTCAGGTGGTGATCACAAGAAAAAGTGAAAAATACTATTCAGTCCCCAGCAGCTGTAATTCGGAACACAAACATTAAATTCAAACAGAATCCAGTATCACCTGCAGGTAAAATGAAAAGGGATACAAGGTCATCAATAGTTATGCCATATTAAATTAAAATAATAGATGTGGATTTAGGAACATTATACAAATATTGAAAAGGGTATATATGTAAATCCAAAGCCTGAATCTTATCATTGGTGGATAAGATAAAATTGAGAAAACTGTCCCTTAAAAATACTAGGTACTGAAAGGAAGGGTTGACCAAAAAACAAACAACAACAAAAAACCTCCAAAAATAAAATAAACAAAAAGAAGCAAAGTTATTGTTGTATCAACCCCATGCATGCTGCAGAATGAGACTCTCTCCAATTAGCTTCTGTAGATTGTCTCATCTCAGACAATTAGAGCTAGTTGCACAAAAATTGTCTCATTCAGAACATGCTTTGAGAGCGCTTACAACATCCCAATGGAGCTTCCAAACTTGCTTTGTTTTCCTAATTGAAAACTTAGAAGGTAATAACCCCCTCTCAATTCAAAGAAAGCCTCAAACCCTAGGATACAAAGCTGTTTTCAAAGAAATTTAAAATAAAATCATGTATCATTAAAAATTGAACAAAACAAACCAAGCACGTCTTCCAAAGAAGCAAAAACATGCCTTTTAAACAAACAGTAAGTCACCACTGTTCATTGCAGAGTGGCGTGTCAGATACAGTGGCAGAATGAATGTGCAAATTGCCAAATTAAACTAATTCATGTTCTGACTTAAAATAAAACACCCTCAATGTTGTAGGCCACTTCTATTCTCCAGCATTCCTAGGGTTTGCTGTGATCTGTCTTGAGAGACATGGAGACATTGAGCAGCTGCTTTGGCTCATGCCCCACTCCTGGCAGGCACCCTTCCATGCAGGATTCCTTTCTTGCATCTAGTCCTCCTTCATGTAATGACCTACATGTGCACCTATATGGCAAAAATTCTAAAGATAAGGCGGAGGATAAAGCTGTACAATCCCCATCACAATGAAGTAACTGAAAGCTGCCCTTTTGAGCAGAAGAAATGCCACCTCAAGATCCCAGGATAGCTACAGTGCTTCTGGCTTTGGCTATTGCAATTCCAGCAGAGAACATGTATAATCTTCATGAATGGTCAGGTCAACCCGACAGCTAAATACACAATTTAATTCTCCCTTTCCAGAGAAATGTAAAGTCTGATAAAAGTATTAATTTTGTGCAAGTTAAATTAACTCATTTGCTCATGTAACCATTTGTCACAGAATGTTATGTGCAAGCCCCTGTGTGAGGGCTTATAAAGGTTATAAAGTTAAACTATATAGAGATCATTCCTCAAGGAGCTTGCAATACTGGAGAAGAGCTATGACGTGCACATAAATTGCCACAGGAATATATACAGTGCTGTGATGACATTCTTCAGCATGCTTAAATCCAAAAACCAAATACAAATATGTATTGAGCACTCATTATGCAATGACTCGTTTAAGCACAGTGATTCTAAAAGACATATACATAAACATGTATAAGGTATTTTTATACTCAATGAGCTTATACTATTTAGTTGGGTAAATAAAACAGAGATGTTAAAAAAAAACTCAGTAATCATATATCCTAATCATTTTTTAATCCTCAGCACCTGGCACACAGTAGTTCCTTGATAAATGTGAGTTTTGTGAATTAACATTTAACTGTGTGTATATTGGTATGTATGTATGTGTGCATGTGGGTGCATATGTGTATATGCATGTATGTATGTGTATATTATACATTATACTAGTATAAAAGAAGCCTGAAACCTTTTAAAATGCAACTCCCTATGTTTGTTTGAGGAATTTCTCTGAAATTAGCAGAGGAAGACTCATTGATTCAACCTTCATTATAGGCACATATGAAAGAAACTTGAAAAACCTCTAAGAAGTAAATGTTGACTTTAGGAAAATGCTCTGGGTATGAAATTTACAACAAGAGAGGGATTTAGCTCCAAAACTGAGACTTTTATGCCAGATGTACAGTGGGCCACTCTGAACCCAAACTACAAAAGATATGTAATGTTGAAAACCTAAACATGCATTTGTCCAGGAAGAAAACAGAATAGTAATGCTACATGAGCTATTACTGCTCAACAGAATTTTAAGTTTAATAAAAACAACTGGAATCACCTTCCACCTCTCTCTCTTTCGACTGTACAACAACCACAAGTTTTTATTAATTTCATATTGTACTAGCATTCAAAGTCATCTCTTCTTTCTATTTCTAATACCATTGCCTCAATTCATGACTTCCTTGCTTGGACTACTGGTCTCATTTCCTACCCTTTGGTCTCAGGGCTTTTTCCAATCTATCTCGTCAGAATATTCCTGCTGTACACCTGCTTCAATTTTCTTCGGTGGTTCCCCATTTCCTACAAGATAACAGTCACATTTCTTGTTATATCATACAAAGCCCTTTGTAATATGGTTCCCATCTATTTTTTCCACCCTTTCTCCTGACACATTCCTTCCTCCTGTCCCCCATCCTGTGCCGAAAGGTGCATGTATTCCAGCCATATCCAACTCTTTCATCTAAATGCCACTCTAGTGTACTTCTGTGATACCACAGAGAAAGCCCACCCCAAAGTTTCCCTGTCATAATTCCTGGAACATGTGCATGTGTTATTTTACATGGCAAAGGGTACTTTTCAGGTGTGATTAAGGATCTTGAGAGGAGGAGATTATTCTAGGTTAACCTTGTGGACCTTAAGTGTAATCACAAGAATCCTTGTAAGAGGGAAGCAGGACAGTTAGAATCAGAGAAGATGTGCCCTGGCCGGTATGGCTCAGCGGTAAGGGTGTCGCCTGCCGACTAAAGAGTCCCGGGTTTGATTCTGGACAAGGGCACGTACCTCAGTTGCAGTTTGTCCCCGGCCACGGTTGGGGTTGTGCAGGTGGCAACCAATCGATGTGTCTTTCTCACATCGGTTTCTCTCTCTCTCTCTCTCTCTCTCTCTCTCTCTCTCTCTCTCTCTCTTTCTCTTCCTCCCTGTCTCCCTCCAGCTCTATCTGAAGATTAATGTAAAAAATTATCCTTGGGTGAGGATTATGAAAAAAAAGAAAAGAATCAGAGAAGATGTGACAGTTGAAGCAGAGATCTAAGAGAGAGTTTGGAAGACGCAATGCCCCTGGATTTTAGTTTAGGATGAAGCCACAAGACATGGAATGTAAATGGCTTCTAGAAGCTGGTGAAGGCAAGAAAACAGGTTATCCCCTGGAGCCTCCTGAAAGAATACAGCCCTGCTGAATCCTTGATTTAAGGACTTCTGACCTCTAAAACTGTAAGGTAAATTTGTGTTGTTTTAAGTTACTCAGCTTGTGGCAATTTTTGCAGCAGCAATAGGAAATAAATACACTACACTGTGTCTCATCTCTCTCTCTTTTTTTCCCCAAAATCTTTAACAGTAGAGATGGTAGATAATTCATCTTTTTTTTAATTCCCTGGAAAATTCATTCATACTCATTTATAGTATGTTTGGTTTCAAAATATTTGCTAAATATGAAAGTGTAACTAGAAAAGATGTGAATATGACTGGACAATGCCTATAGCACCACCAGTTTCAAAGTTATGACAGATGCATGGGTTTTATAATGTAAAAAATCACGCAGCTGCCCTGACTGGGTAGCTCCGTTGGTCAGAGCATTGTCCTGATATGCCAAGGTTTCGGGTTTGATCCCCAGTCAGAATCAACCAATGAATGCATAAATAAGTGGAACAACAAATTGATTTCTCTCTGCCTCTTTCTCTTTCTAAAATCAATACATAAAATTTTTAATGTCTTATTTTTATAAAAGCATGCAGCTACAAAAACAAAATAAAACACTCCATATGTTTCCAAAACAATAATTACCAAAGCTATGGGGAAACAGTATAAACAACTTTCCGAATACAATTCATGGATATGGAAAACAGAGAAGGAAGTGATCAAGTCTAACAAAGATAAATCATTTCACTTTTTGTTTCTTTTACTACAGCTTCCTATAACTTTGTTTTTAAATAAGAAGTCCAAAAGTCAAATCTCTACAAACATTTTATCCTTTAACCTACAAATATTTTAACTTTTTTTAATACCCAGGTATAGCTGATGTCAGTCAATATTAGTGAGCACTTATTACAGTAGGAAGTCAAATGTTTGTTAATAATCATGTATGGAAACTATTACTTTGTCCTTGGGAAGATGAAGAAGCTTCCATGTGACATTAGGTCATAAGTGCATAAAACCCTAATAGATACTAACAAACAAATATAGCTGTATACATTATACATACATAACTAGAAACAATTGGAGATTCTGTTCAAAGTTTGGAAAAACTGTTAATATGTCAGTATATGTGTGCACATGGATGTGTGCATGTGTATTAAATGTCATTTATTTTAAAAGATATTTATAATAGCTAAGACTCTCTAGAAATATTTTGTCTTTAAAAAACAAACATTTCTGCTGGTGTGGCTCAGTTGGTTGAGCGTCATCTCATGCACCTAAAGGTTGCCAGTTCGGTTTCTGGTCAGGACACATGCCTGGGTTACAGGCTCAGTCCCTAGTGGGGACATGCAGGGGGCAGTTCATCAATGTTTCTCTTGCTCTCTCTCTCCCTTCCTTTCTCTTAAAAAAAAAAAATCCCTCCTGTCTCTCTAAAAAACAATCAATAAGAACACATTAAAAAAAAATTGTCGACCAGGAATTTCCCTTCACCATGGACCTCATTCTTTTAAAATTTGCAAATAATGGCACTTGCCTTTCAAGGTAACTTTGTTGATGACTAGTGATTTACATCAGCTTGACTATCCTCCGGAACCCCCACCTCCTATTCTAGGCCCAGTTCTTTGGACCAGCAGAAAATCTAGGTGGTTTAGCACAGATCAATTCTCATTTCTTCTTCACTTCCCTATTTCTACTAGCAGCTCTTCCTTATAGTAGTAAACACCTGAAAAATCTTTAATGACTTTTTCTCCTATTTATAATTGAATCATTACAATGAATACTTTAATGGTACCAGCATATTAAAAGAACTGATTTTTAAAATACTTTATAACATGAAGGGACTTGTCTATGTAATTTAAACTCCAATAATACAGGGCTACCAATTTACATCATGATAATATCATAAAACATAATATTTTTTGTCTCTTTAAAAAATGTCAGTGAAGCCCAGCTGATGTGGCTCAGTTGTTGAGCATTGATCATGCACCAGGAGGTCGCTGGTTCAATTCCCAGTCAGGGCACTTGCCCAGGTTGTGGGCCAAATCCCCAGTGGGGAGCATGCAGGAGGTGACCATTCGATGTTCTCTCTCATCAATGTTTCCATTTCTCTCTCCCTCTCCCTTCCTTTCTCTCTAAAATCAATAAAGAAGAAAACATTTTTTAAATGTCAGTGAAAATTTTTATTATATATTTGTTAAATAACAGAAACATATATTTTTTATTGTAGGGCAATAAATTAAAGACAATAAATGGAAAATATTAGTTATTTTAATACATAAAATACATCATATATATGTAATAAATTCTGAACAATAATTCATTAGAAGTTTTTCCCCCCATGTTTATTTCCTCTCTGCTTTTTGTATTTATTATCGCATTATTATCAACTCCGAAAAGCCACCAGATGGCAATGAAGAGTCCAATTACTGTATACAATATATTTCTAGGAAAAATCCTCTTTTCAAGTTGAAGTTGTATTTTTTTTTGAATATGCAAATATAGTGAAGAAAAAACAATAATTCATCAGAGTATGGATAACTTTTCTTATCATTGATTTAAAAAGAATTTTTCTTTATCATTCACAACAAATGTATGTTGCACGGGGAATATGTTTTTAGAGATCAAAATAAAATGCCAATTATAGCACTTTATTGAAATCAAGTTAGCTATATTAATTAAAAAAATATTTTGGTACAGTTAGTAAAATATAAATGAAAATTGAATAGTTTTTAGTATACCCACAAGAGGCTTACTGACACTTTTAAAAGAGATGTTTATATATAACCCTCAGAGATTTTAAAACTTGGCAAAGTTATCCATTGTCATTGCCTTAGGCAACAATTTTCATGCAAGGCAATGCTCTACATGTCTTAAGAGAATACAACTCTATGAAAGGAAATTTGTTACGGATAAAACACAGTTTAAGTATATTGAACTGTCAAACCTAATTTCACTCAGACATATCGTCACCTGCAAGGAAAAGTACATTATTTTTACTTTAGCTTTGTAACTATAGAGCATGTGCTTTTTAATAAAACTAAAAAATATATATTTTTAAAAATGAAACCTCTGTTTTAAACTGCTAACATCCTCTGCTCTGTGGTATTAGGACCAACTCTGTAGCATCAAGTTAAATGTAGTCAACGCTGGGCCTCAAGTACTCTGGCTACAAATTTTAGCCATCTTAATTTGTTTGATCAATTTACAAATATGTAAAATACATTTCAGAAGAAAGTGTCACTTTGTGTACTGAGTGTGCATTGAAAGTGTTCAATAAATGCCTGTGAAATGATAAAAAGGATAAACATGTATTTTTACTGACAACTTTTGCTTTATGTAAAAGGAAACTGAGGTCCTGTAAGGTTCAGGGACTTGCCCCAATCAACAAGGTTTATGAGGTACTGGACTGAAAACCAACTTTCTTAATTTCTGATTCTATGGGTTTCATAATGCTCATCAGAACAACATAAACCACTTCTGGAAAAGTGTGTTTTTAGTAATCATAATTATAAACAAAAGTTGACACATCAATATTAGTTGTCTGTAGAAATGTCCTGCCAATTTACGATAGTCAACATGAGGATTAGCCACAGCAAATTGTAGTACATTGTAAGCCACCTTTCCCATCTGCATGAAGGGGACAAAATGGAATTAGTATTCCCCTACTTCAAGAGATTAGTTTATGGCAAACATATTTCAAATCTAGGTAAAAGAATTTTTAATTGGAAAAAGTTTTATAATTTCTACAGTACAATTATTCTCATTATCATGGATGACTAAGAGTTTTACAGTTGTGTAACCTAAATAAAAATAGTAAAAGTAATAATTTCTAAGAGTTAAGCAAACTTTAAAAAATGAACAGCCCTTATACTGATCTTGTATAATATATAGTTTGTAAAAAAAAAAATCTGCCCTGGCTAGTTTGGCTCAGTGGTCAGAGCGTTGGCCTGCAGTTCAGGGTTGCAGTTTGTCCCCAGTCCTGGTTGGGTCGTGTGGGTGGCAACCACTCGATGTGTCCCTTTCACATCCATGTTTTTTTCCTCTCTCTCTCTCTCTCTCTCCCTCCCACTCTATCTGAACAAAAAGTGGAAAAATGTTGTCGGGTGAGGATAAAAAAAAAATCTGACAACTTCTTTCAGATCTCTAGATGAGATCATACTGGATTATCCAAGTGCAGCCTAAATCTAATGACAAGTGTCTTTTTAAAAATTTTTGTAATCCTCACCCAAGAATGTTTGAATTGACTTTAGAGAGATGGAGTGGTAGGGAAAGAAAAAAAGGGAAACATCAATGTGAGAGAGAAACATCAATCAGTTGCCTCCCACACACACCCCAAACAGGGATCAAACCCACAACCCTTTGATGCACAGGACAACTTTCTAACCAACTGAGCCACACAGGCCAGGGCCAATGACAAGTGTCTTTATAAGAGAAGAGCAGGAGATTAGAGGCATGAAGGAAAAGGCCTTGTGAAGATGGAGGCAGAGAATGGAATGATGCAGACACAAGCCAATGTACAGAAGCTAGAAGGGGCAAGGAGGGATTCTCCCACAGAGCCTTCAAGAAATGTGGCCTTGCCAACACCTTAATATTGGACCTCTGGCCTCCAGAACTGTGAGACAATAGGTTTCTATTGTTTTAAATCACAGTTTGTAGTGATTTGTTACGGCAGCCACAGGAAACTAATACAACTCCAGACTAATAAATCCATCAGCTCAATATTTCCAGTGATTGCCACTGCTCTTACATTCCAAACTGAACTCATTCCATCTCCTCTTCCTGAACAAACCACCTGCCCTCCTTCTCTCTGTAACTGGCAACATCACCAATATAACTCTTCTTCAAATTATTTCACAATCCATCTCCAAACACTCATTTCATCCCACTATTCTTCAGAAACATGTTTACAGGCTCTTTGACTAGTTTTCTGGCCCTTAATATAGCTAATACAATTTAAATTTTTTTTTCTTTATTGATTTTTTTTTAGAGAGAGAGGAAGGAAGAGGCAGAGAGAGATGGAAACATCAATGAGAGAGAACATAGACTGGCCACCTCTTGCATGTCCCCTACTGGGGATTGAGCCCACAACCTGGGCATGTGCCCTGACCAGGAATCAAATCGGTAACCTCTTAATGCATGGGTCGATGTTCAACCACTGAGCCACACTGGCTGGGCTAGCTAATATTATTTTTTTGAGTCCCTTACTGGTCACTCTGAAATTCACTACAGTCTTTAATACAGAAAATACTATCTATCCAAAAACAGATCTGACCATGCTACTCTCACATGTAACCCTGTATAGCTTGACTGTGTGTGTCTTTCCTACTTGGTAAAGACAGCTTTACTGATGAACTAATAAAAGCATTTGTGAAGCACTATCACACATATACCAAGGAGTTTCATCTTTATAGTGTATAGAAGACACCACAATAAATATATCTGCCAAATCAGAGGCCCAACATCACAGACCAAATTTTCTACTGAAGGGATTTGCAAAGTAATTAAATATCTCAGCCAAACTTTTTTGTTCTGCAAGATAAAATTGAAAATTCCTTGCAAGACATGAAACCCTTCAATCTCTATGCCCAATCTACATTTTTGGTTTTGTCTTACTCATAAAAACCTACCTACTCTTCTCTTTAAATAAGTGTTCAAGTTTCCATTTTTTGTGGACATTTAACAAGACTAATGGCAGAATTATTTTCTCCACCACTCTTTTTTTTTTTTTTTTCAAACATCCCTATCTAATCATCAAACTCAATGGATTCTAACTTATAGTTGGTTTCTCTTCTGTCTTCTCTGTTCTCAATGCTGTTACTGTGAGTCATGAAATCATTTTCATCAGACATTTTGGTTGAAAGGAGCACAGACTCCTTTAGGATACCACAAGAGAAAAGGGATATTTTATAAAGTATATTTGTACAGTGCAGATGAATATTAACTTATCAAAATGCAAAGCAGCATTAGTTTATTTCTTCCTTCTCCTTCCCTATCTCTCTTCCCTCATCTTTCTCAGCCCTGTTTTCTTTTCTCCTTTTCCTCATTTTCTCCAACTCCTCTTTGTCTCTCTTTTTTCATCATGTACCACAGATCATATGGTCCCTTCAGCAAAACAATTTCAACTACCTTGTTCTTATCTACAACATTCCCACTTAGCTCCTTTCTAATCTCTAGTCCAAATTCATTCAGTTTGTATGACTGACTTAGGTAATTATTAGTTGTGGTAGAAAGAATAATGAACTCACCTCCCAAAGATGTCCACACATAAGGTGACTATGTCACCTTATATGGCAAAGGGGACTTTACAGATTTGATTACTTTAAGGATCTTGAGATGGGGAGATTTTCCTGGATCAGCTAGGCAAGTCCAATATAATCATGCGTGCCTTTATAAGGGAAAGAGGAAGGCTAGAAAGTCACAGCCAGAAAAGGAGATGTGACAGGTGAAGCAAAGTTTGGAGTGATAAGGTACTGGAGCCAAGGAATGCAGTCAGTCACTAGAGGCTGGGAAAGGCATTGAAACAGATTCTCCCCTAGAGCCTGCGTGAGCGCACGCATACACACGTAGCCCTACCAACCTATTTTAGACAGTTGATCTCCAGAAGTGCAAAATAAAAAAATTCTGTTTCTTTAAGCCACTAAACTTGGTATTTTGTTAAAGCAACAATAGGATACTAATACAATAGTGTCCCTAATTTCCAAGCCACTTTATGGATCACCTTCAAGATAATATTAAGATTGACCATGGATCAGGGTTTCATCCTCTGGTCCAGCAGTGATCACCTCTGTGCTGTCTCTAGAATGAACATCGATTTCTTAAGATGACTTAAAATGCCCACCAATGACTGGCTCCTTACTGCTGCCCTCTACCCCCTAATCCATCCCTTTAAATATACAGAAAAATATAATTTTTATTACCCCCATGATACAGTGTCACATTGCTGTATTTATTAACTTGGAAAAGTCCCCTCACTATTGAAATCCTATTCAACTTGCAAGATTCATCCATATTGACTTTTTTTTTCCTCCATGTAAATTCACTATGAATAAGGCATCAGTTTGCACAATTAGCATTAATCTATACTTACTCTATGTAAAAGTATACTGACAACTAAAATAGAACAAGTTTATAGTGAAATTTGTAAGTATATTAAATAATAATTAAACAAAGATATTAGATTATTTTATTTTATTTGTCAGCATTAGGTTCTATTTTTTGTTATACTTATTCTGATTAAATACTTCAAATCAAATAAATATTAAAATTATTCTAGATCTAATCTCAAAATTTATTTTTTTTAACTAGATAAATAGAAGAGAGAAATTTTTTTCCAAGAAAAATTAGAGTGCATTTTATTTTCACTTCAAAATTAAAGCAATAAAGCCTCACAAGTTTGGTCTTGTGAGCTATCCCAAAGGAAAAAAAAGAGAACTACTTCATACTTTATGACATTTTTGACAAACTAGGAATAAACACCTGGTAACAGAAAAAAAAAGGCAGATGCTGGGGGACTAGGTTGTCTCTTAATCATGTGGAATTAGGCTCACTGAATTCCAGAAATGCTCAAGAGAGTGGATGCACATAAATCACATTGGCATAAGATGGAAGCACCCCACCTGACTTTCTCACTCCTGTTCAGTTAAATTTCACTTTCTTTATACACTAGCACAATTTCTCTTAGTTAAACAAATGATGATCCAAAAATAACAAACACAAAGATTAGAACCTAAACTACCTTCATATATAATTGTTTTTTACTTAAACAAAAAACTTTTTTAGTAACATTTTCTAATGATTACAAGTCCTTACAGCCATAGTATTAGACATATCATAAACACTAAATACTTATTTAAGATAGGAGATTTTTCCTAACGACTAAACTAAATTATTCTTCTAACAATTCAAATTATTTTCTTCTTGTCTTATTATTCAGAAATAACAAACACAAAGATTTGAACCTAAACTACCGTTATCTTTTATAAATTATTTGTGCTCAGAGTTATGAGTTTGGAAATGTCTTTTGAGAGACTTGCCTTCTTCTTGCTCTTGAGAAGAACTGCATCTAGTCATTTTACACAAACAGGTGTCCATTGTCAGGTTCTAGACTGAAGAGAATTCAACCCCCTGCCTTCAATTTTCTAATAGCTAGTTTCTTTATGTAGTTTTATGTATCTTAAATAATTTCTAGAATAAGAGATACTCTTTAATTTATGTAATATAGCCACTTATCTTTCCCAATATGCTCTAATAGTTGTAAGCACTTTTTTTTTCCTATACTGAAGTCACTTGTTTATCATGTATCAGTAATCAGAAATGACACCCTTTTCATGATGGTCTATATTGAACAATATAATTAAAACCAAAACATCTGCATAATGACAGTACTTATTTAAAGCAGCACTAAATTCAATACAGTAGTATTTAAAGAATCATTTTCCTTTCCTACTAACAGATTTTGAAATGCACTTTAAGCTCATGAAGTCAATCATGATTTGCAAAGTTTCACTGTCTTCAAATAAACCTTCATTGTCCTTAGATATTGCTTATTCTTAGTTTATATATTTTGCTTCAGCAGTCTTATGTTATATATTATACTAATTTCTATTCATTAACATTTTTTTCGTAAATGCCTATTTTATTTTATTTTTCTAATACTGTGTAGGTTTTGTAGCATTCTCACTCATGTAACCCGGCCTGAATATTAAAGCCATTCATTCATTCATTCATTCATTCATTCATGTAATCATTTACTCATTAAGACATTTCATTGAACCCTGACTATGACACACACATCATATTTGGCACTATAGAGGTTATAAGCATATATAAATCAGGGTCTTTGCATTCACCATCTTATATTCTAGGGATGGATATGAGAACAAAGAGAAACAGACAACATGTATTGATTCCTTTATCTTTCCTCTTCTCTACATCCACATTCCTCTAGGTTCATTTCTTGTCAGTTTCCCAAACTCTTGGGCCAAATCACAACTCACACTTTAGTTCCCTGAAAGTATTATACTCATAGTTTATACATAATAGTCACTCAAGAGTTTACATTATTCTCTGCTCCTGACTCCTATCCCAAATTATCTTAGTTATGCAAAGTAAAAAATATATATATTTAAAAGCCATTATTAACAGAGACTATACTATCTACTTGGAAAGGACTGGGAAAGACATATTATTTTATGAACTTTAACTCTTCAAACAAAGTAATGACAATATAATTAGTTTAAAACATTCTACGAAGACACAGTGGAAATATTCCAAATAGATTATTTAATTTGCATACAAATATACCAATAAAGAAGAAGAATAAAGGAAGGAAGAATGGAAGAGAGGAAGAAGAGAAGAGAAAAGAAGAGGCAGGAAGGAAGGTGGAAAGGAAAGGAAAGGAAAGGAAAGGAAAGGAAAGGAAAGGAAAGGAAAGGAAAGGAAAGGAAAGGAAAGGAAAGGAAAGGAAAGGAAAGGAAAGGAAAGGAAAGGAAAGGAAAGGAAAGGAGGATGGAAAGAGGGAGGGAGGGAAGAAGGAAAGAGGGGAAGGAGGAAAGTATGGAAAGAGGGTAGGAGGAAAGGAGGGAGGGAGGAAAGAAGGGAAGGAGGGAAGAAGGGAGGGAAGAAAAGAGAGAAGGAAGTAAAGAAGGAAGGAAGGCAGACAGATACAGATGAACCAAGAACATTATTAAGCTATCTTTCTAAACTGGTTGAGATACAAAGACTCTCCAGGCAATCATTTGCTTTACATGTGGTTTTTGCACAGAATTCTACAAATGACAGCAACTCAAATGTTTATCTACTGAATTGCTACAACGCTTCACACACTTGAGGACAATAGGTAATATTGATAGTCTTTGCCTTTCTATTCAAGTACTGCTTATACAAACTAAAAACAAGGTACAAAATTGTTCCAAGAGAACATCTATTTTGTTACAAAGGCTTAATATTTGCTCCCATAGATTAAAGACCTTTATTCTAAATGTATGCAGAATTTTAGAATATTGCCTCAGAAACCAGAGTCACAGATTCAATCTATAATTTTTATAATCATATATATACCTGGAGTGATATTTAAAATAAAACATTATAAAGTTTAAATTTTAATATTTCAGTCAAGGATGTTATGATGATTTAACTGCCTTACTATATTTAATTTGTTCCTTAAATTAATAGCAATGGGGGTATAAGTCAATGTGATAAAAATAATAACATTTCTAGCTTGTGTATCAAGAGCTCCTATTGTTTTCAAATTAGTTCTGTTAGTGATAAATAAATACTTCTAAATTTTTATGGAATGACTGTATGTGTTTATCTGAAGTAAACACTATACACAATTAACATACCATAAAATTGAACATTACTATATGCATTAAAATCATAATTAATGTGTTCTTGGTAATTAAAATGTCTAGTTCCGATTTTTCTAGCAGTCACAGTGAATTAGAAATAATATTCTAGTAATAATATAAAAAGCATTGGGTTTTGAATCAAGTTTAGTGATGTTTAAAAATGATTTATAAAATTGAAAAGAAAAAGAGAATTAAATGATAAGAAGAACAAGGATAAGTAGCCCTCTTGGTTAATATGCGAGATTGAACGTCAAAAATTGATTTTTATTCACTGGCCTTGATGCCTCTCATTTTATATTGGGCTGGGCATGAAGATTGAGCCATTAATCTCTTAAAGAGAAGATGCCAAGTGCACTCCTCTTCTGCTTGATTTATGGAGATCAGTAATGATGCTCTTCAGTAAGCTACCTATCTGTTTCTCTTAATAAAGGTGCCATGGTAACAGGCATCAGCTAAAATTAGTGAAAATTATTATGGTATATGGGTAAATTAATATTATTTACTCTCATATTGCACATTTTATATTAAAAAGTTAGACAGACAAACTTCCATCCAACTAAATCTTAACATAGATACTAAGGGTAGCTACCTTAATTCATATTATACCGAAAAGTAAACAAATCAAACATGTCACTAAATCTCAGTACCTGCCTTGTCATTTTTATATTTTGATACATAAGGTTTGGGAGGTATTAAGTAGCTATGTGACAACCGTATTCATATATAGAAGAGAACAAAGTCTCACAACTTCTGTCAAACTTAGGGCAGCATTTTATTACCACCCTCCTAAAATAATTATATCATTAAAATAAAAAATTAAATTTGAGACAGGTCACTGACTTTTCTCAAGTCTCTGGAGCAGAAGGAGATATGAATGTTTCAACTGTCCCACATTTCTAGTCCTGCTCCCATTCCTCTCAAACATACAAAGTAAATCTCAATTTAATAAAATATTTCCCCCAAATTAGAATTTATATAGAATGGACCTGTCACCACCACTATTTGATGATGGAAAAAAGTCACACTTGCATTTTGATAAATAAATCATAGATCTGACATACATAAAAAGAATGAAAAAAATATGTAATCAAAGTACAATAACCAGAAAAATGATGTTTTTAAGATTAAATCAATATTTCTATTTTGGTTGGTTTGTGTTATAATACTTATCCAGACGGGTGTTTTTCTTCTATATGGCCAGTATCTCAAAAACGCATGTTAAGTACTTTTATTGTAAATTCCTATTCTAGAAAATACCACTGTTATAGAGATTATCAGCTTTCATCACAATTTACTCCTTCTTATACCCTCCTATGAGTATGCTCAATTTTCCTTGCAAGTAGCAGACAAAAACAAAAAATCAAGATATCTGCTATTTGCTAGTAATCCATTCAAATTACAAAAACAAGCAAACAAACAACACTATATTATAATCCTGTCCTAGGGTTTCCTCTCATTCAAAAAGATCCACCAAGAGGAACAAATAAAATAATGTTTAAACATAGAATCACTTTTTTTCACATTGCCTACAACTGTATTAGTGGCAGATACAACCACCAAAAAGTTCTGGAGCCAATAGCCTCAGTAAAACTCCTTCTATTCTCAACTCTGCATCATCCTCTTGTACCTGCACAAAGTATTCCTCAATTCCTCCCCAGACTTACTCCCAAAGTGGGGCTCATGAGAGCAAACTTGCTCTCTACTTCCCTTGACCTTTGTCATTATATAATCAGTGTGAGTTTGAAACCTAGTAACCTAAGGGACTAGGTTACTGCAGCATAACCTCAGCCCTTTCATTCCCTCCCCTTTCTCAATTCCAGATACTTTTGCTTGTGCAATTCTTGATGTCCCAACACTCTGCAGTCTCTTTCTTGCATGGTATCTCTTCTTTTTCTCCACTGTCCCTCTAGAACTTACAGATAATACATTCTAGTTCTAGCAACTAAACATAATAAATTTCTTCTTCTACTATATCCAAAAGTTATACCTTCAAAAATTTGGTAACCCCACAAAAATATGAGTATAGCAAGTCTTTCTATTATCAGTAACTTATTATACAAGATACAACTTCACATTGATAACAGTATTTATTTATTTGCCTTGTGCATTTCACTAACTCCAAGTATCAATAGTTAACTAGAAACCAAGATGTCTGATAATATAAGTTTCAACATTATTCCATTTAGTATCTCCTTTCATATTACCATTCTATGCTACCTCTATATTTCCTACTAACATATTAAGATGTTTCTCCAAGACATTTGCTTTAATAACTCTGGTGCATTATTTAAATACTTGCAAAATAATTCAGCAAATCAACTGAAATATAACCCTAAAAAGTGTCTGATAATCATAGATGACATTAAAACAGTAACAGTAAAAGTTAACATGAAAAAATTTATGATATTTCCATGCAAATATTAAAATGGCACTCCTCAAAAAACGTCGAAAATTATGTAATCATATGAAATCAAACTGGTATTAAATCCATTCCAGATGACAGTAATTAATGAAATGAGCCACCTTTCTTTCAAACTATTCCCACCTTTCTAATTCCCTAGTATGTTCTACTGATTTGAAGAGATATCTACAATATTTCCACAATATGGGTTCCCATTAATGCTCCATCCCTCCACAAATTGCACATGTGTAAATATAACACCATCACTTCAAGCCATCAAAATGAGAGAAAAGGAAGGAATATTGCTTACCAGAGCCTCTTTTGGTCACAACTTTAAAACTCTGAGTAAAAGTAGCATACAGGAGAATCAAGTGCGGAATCGGAGCTTTCATCTTTCAGCTCTTAGAGGCTGTTCCCTAAAGCAAAGATAAAAAAAAAAAAAAGAAACATATACATTTTTAAAAATATATATCAATATTATAAGATTTTTGTTAGACTTATGCTCATGCACAAGTGGGGCAATACATTTCACAAAAGGGAAGAATATGAACAGGATCTGTGTATTCTATGTTCCCATATGTGGTTCCTAAGTTAAATCAAAACCAGTAATGCTAAAAGCATGTCTCTATTGGACTCCCAAAATGTTTTTGAAATCTTATAGTCATTTAAGGTTAAAAATGTCACTTTATTTAGAGGACCTAATTGTATTTAAATAATTGCAAACAGCCCGGCTGGAGTGACTCAGTGGTTGAGCATTGACCCATGCACCAACAGGTCGCCGGTTCGATTCCCAGTCAGAGCACATGCCAGGGTTGTGGGCCAAATCCCCAGTGGGGGTCATGCAGGAGGCGGCCAATTGATGTTCTCGCTCAATGTTTCTATCTCGCTCTCCCTCTCCCTTCCTCTCTCTCTAAAATCAATAAAGAAAAAACTATTTGAATTAATTAAATAAATAAATAATTGGAAACAATCACTTCAAAATGACTATTTCAATAACAATTCATTTTTATATTTTTAAATATATAGTCTTCTTTTAAATTTTTTTTCTTTATTGATTTTAGAGAGAGAGGAAGGGAGAGGGAGAGAGAGATAGAAACATGGATGAGAGAGAACATCCATTGGCCACCCCCTGCATGCCCCCCATTGGGGATTTGGCCCACCACCTGGGCATGTGCCCTGACCAGGAATCAAATCAGCAACCTCTTGATGCATGGGTCACCACTCAACCACTGAGCCACACTGGCTGGGCTAACAATTCATTTTTAATATAAATTTCCACATATTGACATTTTTAATGTTCTATGCTGCAATACAATATGCTTTTATTCAGTATCACTCTTTCCAATAAGAAAGCATAACTTCTATGTCTCTAAAGATTTAATTATAATTTTACAATTCTCTTTCAAAAAAACTCTAAAAGATACTTCAAGAGAATTTAAGACTGTTTTGCTATTGAATGAAAGTACATTATGTATGAAAGCTACAGTAAGATATAATTTCTTCACATAACAAGGATCTCAGAAGGACACTAGAAGGGACACTAGCCTAGTGTTTGGATTTCAAAAGGGGGGAATACTTCATTTGAAATGAGCACTGCCTTCCTCAGAAAATCATCCCTCTTTATTTGTGATACAACTGAGATAGTAGAGCTGAAAGACTGAATTTCAAAAAGAAGTAAGTAAGAATACAGTTCAAACATATTGTCAATCCATGACAGTACAAGTTTCTTTGCAAGACAAGTGAAAATTGATCATATATTCAGGTTTCCATTGTTAATGATGCAATAACCTGGTTATTATTTAATAGGAAAGGAGTAAAGGGAAGCTTAGCTAATTTAATGCTCCAGGCCTATTCCTCACATGCTATTCCCCACATGGCAGAAGGTTCAGAAGAAAGGCAATTTAGAAATGTGCCTGGTAGGGTGGAGGTGACATGGGAGGTGCCTACCTATCCATCACACCTGGGAGCAAATCAGTGGCCAGAATAGGCATGGCCACTGCAAGTGCTAGAAACCTAAATATTTAATCTCCTAGACAAAGGAGATCCTGCCCAGCTGATGTGACTCAGTGGATTGAGTGTCATCCCACAGACTGAGAGGTCCCTGTTCAATTCCCAGTCAGGGCACATGCTCAGGTTGCGAGCTCGATCCCCAATAGGGGGCGTGCAGGAGGCAGCCGATGGTTGTTTCTCTGTCACATTGAAGTTTCTCTCTCTCTCTCCAAAAAATCAATAAAAACATATTTAAAGTCATAATTAAAAAAAAAAAAAAGACAAAGGAGCTCCCCCTTGCTTGCTCTCTCCTTGCCACTGGAGCCAGAATCCAAGATTGCAAACTCCCATGTCCTGCACCCACCACGTGGCCCATAGCCACGTGGGACCCATGCAACAGATTAATGGACTAAATCTGGACTAATCCTAATCTGGACACAGCTCTGGACTCTGGTTTTGCTTTTCCCTTTGCTAAAGCCCTAGCTACCCTTCTTCCAGGACTGGCTTGGGGGAAATGGGACACTGGAACCGAAGAGAGTAATTTTATGCAAATGAAGTATTCTACCACCTCTCATCCTCCTGTTTAGGCCTCTGAATATGCATATTCTGACTATGCCGGGAGAACCCCACTCCCATTAGAGGGAGGAATCTGATTCTCCAATAACACCAACACTGTGACTTTATTAAAGACCAGAAAGCTGAAATGGTGATTTGACAGTCACCTTTATTTGCTCTCCTCTTAGAGCCTCAGATACCTCTGAATAGTTTGAAATGATTAATTCATTCACATTAATAAAATGTCTATTAAAGCACATTTTAATTCACAAAACAAAGTCAAAATCCTTTCACCTACAGTAAAGTGTTACCATCATTTTAGTCAGAAAGTTAGTGAATTTTAAAATAAGCATTGAGAATAAGCTATTTTAATTCCAGTTTTTTTTAAATGATGGTAACCTGTTTCATTTTCTAACCAAGGACCTTGAGTTCACATAAAGACATAAACAAAAACAAGTCAGAACAGCCAACTCATCAGCTACATCGGACGAAGCGCCACATTAAAGTGCTAGCCTGAATTGTGCATTCCTAAAACCCGAATCCTGTTTCCCAGCCACCGTACTAACTAGAGCTGCAGGAAATCTTCAAGTTGATATCTTCAGCCTTCAGGTTAGCAGTGAGAATCACTTTTCTTAGTGAGGGTTTAATCAGTGCTGCCCAAGAAACTCCAGGATCCAACTATATACTGTAAGATCTTCCAGCTTAACTATCTTATTACTTTATTCTTGTTTGAAATACCATTTTCTTACTCATTTCATTTCTATAAGGCATACAGGATAGTTTGTAATTCTGTTTCTTCAAATTAAATTGGTTTGGAAAGGATCAATTTGGTAACATCAAGATCCTTAATTAAACCTCTTGATACTTTGTGTATCACGAAAAACAAAAAAGAATTACACAGCATTTCACAGATTTAATGCCTGGGTCAATCAACAATCATCTTTACAAACCTCTTAGAGGAAATTTATTATATTTTATATTGAAAGACAGGTTAAACACGTCTATTCATAGACATCCAAGTTTTGCTGAATTGTTGCATAATTTAAATTCTTACCCAGAAATCACAATGCAAACTATATATAAACATTTATTTAGGTTCCATGTGTTTTCTTATTGTTACATAGCAGTTCATACTTTCAATGACTTAATTTCAAGAGGCTTTTATTTCTGAGTGAATTGACCTGAAATGATTTGCTTATTTTTTGTTAAGAATACCATTCACCAACTGGCTTCACATAAACCACTACTAAATCTTATGCAAAATGAGCATATCACAGTAGTTATAAGCAATTATTCTGTCTGGATTTATTTTTTTTAATCCTCACTTGGTTATATATTTTTCTTAATTTTAGAAAGAGACAGAGGGAGAGAGAGAGGGAAAGAGAGACAGGTAGGGAGGGAGGGAGGAGGAGGGAGGGAGGGAGAGAGAGAGAAACATTGATGTGAGACAATGTGAGAGGGAAATATCAATCAGTTGCTTCCCATATGCACCCAATGGATTCTTAACCCAGTTTTGCCACCTGTGAGCTGTGTGATTTAGGGCAAATAACCTCTCTGTGACTAGCTCCTTCATTTGAAAAATAGGTATTATTGTAGTACATATAGCATAGAGCCTCGATCAACACTGGCACCAAAAACAAACTAAATAACTGAAAGCTGCCATGATTGTGTTTATTGTAGGTGATTGTTGCTGCCATTATTATAATTTACACTATTACAAACTCAACTCACATCCTCACCTGTGAATTTTTGTGTATATGCCAGCTTTCTTTACATCCTACCCCCACACTATTAGTTTATCTATTTAATTGTATGTCTTTCTCTTCTACCAGACTGAAGTCCCTCCAGGATAAACATGTGTTTTATTTATATTTTTATATCCAATGCTCAATACATGTTTGCTGAACAAATATAAATAAATTAAAGACTGAATGTGGCTGCTATTATATGCAGTTGAACTTTGACATTCAAACTCATCATTTGATAAACACTTATTAAGCGTATACTAGTTACAAAATACCGTGCTATGGTGCGGTGGGGGCACGGAGACAGTGTAATGCACTCTAATAAAGAAGGCTCACAGACCAATAAAGGAGACAAATGCTTACCTACTTAATTAGACTGGCCCTATTGCCATATGGTGAGTATAATATGCTGAGGGAGTAGAGGGAGATATCATTAATTCTGCTCCAGGTTGGGTCTGGTGAAGCATTAGAAAAAGACCTTCAAAAGAAGAAGCATTTCAGCTAGGTAATAAATGAGAGACTTTCTAAGGGAAAGAAAATTCTGGATCTAGGACAAAAAATAAGTGAAATTGTCAGTCTAGTAGGAGGAATGATGTCTACCACCAAACACACCCATGTGAATTTCTGGAGCCTATGAATATGTTACCTTACATGGCAAAGGGGCTTTGCAAATGTGGTTTAAGTTAAAGACTTTGAGATGGGAGATTATAATTTGCATGAGCCCATTATAATCACAAGCATCTATATAAAAAGGCAGTAGCAGAGTCAGATTCAGAGAAAGAAATGTAAGTTTGAAAGCAAAGGTCAGAGACTGGAGTGGTGCACCTTGAATGTGGAGGAATGGGACAAGTACTAAGGACATTTGTGGCCTCTAGAAGCTGGAAAGGCCAAGCAAGTGGATTCTTCTTTACATCCTAGAAATGCAGAACTTTACACATAAAATTTGGGGTTGTTACAAGCCACTGAGGTTGTGGTAATTTATTACAACAGCAATAAGAAACAACTACAGCAAGGAGATGAAATGGCAAGTTTCATGAATGAAGTGTAAATAGACCACAGGTTGGGGGCTGTAGTGGCAGAAATTGAAAAAGTCAGTGTAGAACTGTTAATAGTAAGATATGCTAAGTAAAAACTTGGGACTTTTCTCTACAGTGTCCTTTGCTCATATTCTAACTTCATCGTCCAATAATATCTCATAACTTCTTTAACCTTTTCATAATCATGAAAGCAATATGTATCTTGAATACATTTCCTCAGAATATGCATGATAACTCACCAGAGGTTTGGATCCACCTCTTTCACACACCACTAAGATTCTCTGCAGCATAGACAAATAAAGAACCAGTGGAGACTTACATGTGAATAATATGAACTGTTTCAGAAATCAAAGTTTGAAGGTGGAAGAAAATTGTTAGCAGCCAGTAGTGCAAGCAGATGAGGAAGAGGGTCAGTCTTAGTGCAGTAGTGGGAGAACAGAATAGATTTGGGAATAAATAGAGCTTACTAATATTTTTTAAAGTGGCATTAAAAGGAAGCTTCAAAAGTGGATCTGAGGCATATATTTCAAGCAACTAGGTCTATTATGAAACTATGTACCAATATGTAGGTATAGAGAACACATTTTGGGCATTGAGGGTGGAGAAATATACAAAATTATATTTGGGGCACACAAATTTTAAATTGCCTGTGGAATCTCCTGTTAGAATTGTCTTGTAATTAATTGAAGTTAGTAGCCAGTAGCTCAATACAGACATGAAAGATAACAACACTGTAATTGTAACTGAAATTAAAGACATAGATTAACAGGAAAGAAAAAATAGAGAATAAAGAGAAAAAGTCTCACACTTTCAACTCTGCAGACTACGGATATTTATGAAACAGGCAAAAGGAATCAAAAGGGAGAAAATCAGGCATTAAAGGGAATATGAATCAGGAAGGAGTTGGGTCAACATAGAAAGCAGGGATTTTTAAGGACACAATCAACAGAGTTTATGTATGGTAAGGATAAAAAGACAACTGCTTTAGAATTAAGATCCTGCTGATGATATTGGCCAGTCTTTTAATTAGACAAATAGGGGCATAATAATAACATTTAAGGAGGAAAGTAAGTTTCATTTGCTTGCTTCTGAATGGTAGATATGTTTGTAAGTGAAATGGAGGGAATCTGTACTCATTTGCTTTATTTCATTTACATCATAAAGCAGAGAATTGGTTTTAAAAAGAGAATGAATTGGATTAAGAGTCTTACTATATGTTGGATTAGGCAAGCTACTTCATTTCTATAAGTCTCAGTTTCTCATCCATAAAGCATGTGCCAAATTTACTTCTTTTTAGTGTATTTCATTTCTGACCTATTTTCCCCAACACACTGATGTAGTAAATATGTACTTCAAAGTTTTACAACCTTTAAATAAAATAATTATCTTTATGGTGTCTACCACAGTATATGATGATATTTAACTGCTAGCTCTTTCCATTCTTGGCTAGTATGTAATACTTATTATGTCTCAAAATAGATCCATTATATTTTATTTAATCCTTAAAGTTTTTACATTATTAAACTCAAGATTATACCAATCATTTTCTTCACTCTAATAAAAAAATAATAATTAAAGTATCCATTATGCATGAAACAAAGTATTTTACCAAGTGCAAAATTTACATAAAGCAATGCATGTTAAAGTTGTGGAATAGATTCCCTACAGAGAAGATAAACAGAGGTTTTTACAGACTCTGCAGCTAACTAAAAGTTACCAAAAAAGCACGATATTTAAAATTAGTCCCAAGGAAACTTGTTTCTTATGTTATGAACCACAATTATCTTGAGGAAAATCAACCACTCGCAAATTATGACAATATCTATACATTTATTTTAAAATATTTTTGTACCAACTGTGTTTCAGATGCTGTTCTAAGTACTAGGGATATAAAATCATCAGGAAATGGTCACTGTGGCCAAGGATCACATAAAAAAATAGACATGAAAATCAGTGATTATAGCAATGGGATAGGTAACATAAGAGAAGAATTTAATTAATTCAATTCATTCTCATTCTAAAATTATTGGTATAATCAATGAAAAGTGCTCAGTGCTGCCTGGAGAGGTCATGAAAACATTCTCAGAGTGTAACACTTGGGGTGACTTTGTTAGAAAGGGTTCAAAAAGTGGTGGGCCAAAGATTACAGGTAGAGGGGAACAAAATGAGTGCATGGTGCATTTGAAAAACCACTAGTGAAAATAAAACTATACACTTGACAATATATTCATTATAGATTGGTGAGTAGGAAGAAGTATATGTTTAGATCATCAAAAATCACTTTTAAGTCACAAGGGTAATATTTTTACAAGCTGACCCAGACATAGGCAAGGAAACATTAAGGTTCCAGATCTTTATAATTACATTTATTGATTATAATAAAGCTAGTCAATGACTGCTTTGAGATAAAGAAAGTATTTTTATAAAGTTTAAAGAAGAAATTACAATAAGCTACCTTTGGTTAGATTTTTTATTCTAGTGAGTGCTTAGCATTTTAATCAGAAACCATATGAACAACAATATAAGGACACCTTTGAGGCAGTTAAATAAGAGATCAGTGGAATTGCAAGTATGCATAGAGAAAGTCTATTTCCAGAACATCATCCTCAACAAGAACTAAATATATTTTATACACTAGGCCTTACTCTCAGCTTTGGAAAGGCAGAGGAACTACCTACCCATCTAAGGGGAATGGTAGCTGGGACATAGCTTCCTAGAAAAAGGCTTCAATATCAAGGTCATTTGAAATGTATGCAGTCATCCCTTGCCAAGTCTAGATTTGCTTAGTGTAACCTGCTATAGCTTAGAAAATCCCTGGCACTAGCTGATGCTTGTCTGCAAAGACAGACCTTTAGAGATATACAATGAAGATGGTTAAGTGCATACATTCAGCACTAGAACTATCTGTGTTTAAAACCTAACTCAACATCTCACCAGCTGTGCAAACTTGCACAAATTAATGATACTTAATATCTCTATACCGCTGTCCTCTCTTGTGTAAAGTAGGCAAGAAAACAGTCTTCCCCCAAGAGAATTCCTGCAAAAATCAAATGCAATAATGTAAGATTAGCAGTAAACATTGGTGCTTAGTTTGGTGCATATTGCCCTTTATTGTTATAGAGCCACATTTCCAGGGCTGTGTTGATAACTATAGCCTTAATTGAATTAACTGTATGTAATAATTCCAAACGGAAATTACTGAGAATTACTGGGGAAATGAAAATATTCTATATGCTGGCAGAAAAATTTTTAAAACTGAATATAACTCACACTTATTTGGTGACAGGAAAAAAATCCAGTAAATGGATGAACCTGACTAGCTAAAACGGAAAGTGCACTGTACACTCAAATAGAGAGCATAAATAAAAACATTACAGAGTTTCCATCTGCCACTTGTCTAATTCACCTTTCTTATGCCTTTTGTATTCATCATGCCTACCACTGCAATTCAACTGCAAAAGCTCATAGCAAAGAAATTTCGGGGGTTTCAAAGTCAGCAGATTGGATGAAGCAAGTTACAAAGCCAGGGAGGAAAAGCAAATATATTCGATCATCACTCTTGTGGGCTGCAAACATGATCCTATCTGAGAAGATCTGCCCTCTTTTGTGAGTTCTTCCTGCCAATATATTTAACAGAGCGTTGGATAAACCTGCCCCTTATCACATTTCTGTGTGTTTAAAATTCAACACATCGAAGAAACTTACTGGATCTCTCAAGAAAAAGTGGAATTATGTTAATTAGAGTTCCACTGTTTGATGTTAGTTTTATGTGGCAAAAAAGTCTTTATAAATTTTCTTTTTCCAGTTAAACTCATATACCCACAGCCATAACAACTTCAGAGGAAAGTAGGATAGTGGGAGAAAAGCTAAGGAACAGAGTGCTCCTCAACCTTGGCTACATCTGGAGATTACGTGTGGAGATTTCAGAGACTGATGACCCAGATGATGCCCAAACTGCTGGTCCAGGGACAACACTTTAAAAAGCAAAAATATAGCCCTGGCTGATTTGGCTCAGTTAGAGCATCGGCCCATGGACCAATGAGTCACGGGGTGGATTGCGGGCAAGGGCACGTATCTTGGTTGCAATTTGTCCCTGGCCCTGGTTGGGGTCATGTGGGAAGCAGCCCCTTGATGTGTCCCTTTCACATCAATGTTTCTCTCTCTCTTTGTCTCCCTCCCACTCTATCTGAACAAAAATGGAAAAATGTTCTTGGGTGAGGATAAAAAAATAAAAAAAATAAAAAGCAAAGACATAAACAATAGTATTTTTTCAGGCTCCCCATGACAAGATTTTTTAAACTCAGTGCTATTAACATTTTGGGCCAGATTATTTTTTTTCATTGTCCTGTGCATTGCAAAATTGCTAATGGTGTCCATGGTACCTCTACCCACTAGATGCCAGTAGAACCTTCCCCAAGACATAGCCAAATCATCTGTGGTATGACTGGTAAGGCCATATCACAAGTTTAATCACTAGTTAGAATAATTAGCTCTATCAAATAGAAAAAAATAAGTTCTGAGGCCAAGAAACACAGCAAAACTGGTAATCTTCTATAAAGGTGCTTAGTACTCACCCCTGGATACTCAGTGATAACATGATGATCGAAGATGCCAGGAAGAGAAAGAAAAGCATTTGTCTGCCCTATGTGTCAACAGGTCAATAGAATTCTCTTATAAATGAAACAAACAAACAAACAAAAACAATGTAAAGCTTCATACTTGTTTTTAATAACTGCTAACATTTACAGACAGCAAATGTATTTGTGTGAGACAGAATAATGACCCTCAAAGATACCCGTATCCTAATCCCCAGGATCACTGAATATGCTACCTAACACAGGAAAAGGGACTTTGCAAATGTGATTAATTTCAGTATCTTGACATGGGGAGATTGTCCTGGATTCCAAGGTACGTCCAATGTAATCACAAGGATTATTATAATAGGGTGACCAGAGTATTAAAGGTAGGTAGAAAACCATGCAATAACGGAAGCAGTGATTTGAGTGTTGAAGCCAGGAGCCAAGGAATGTCAGCAACCACTAGCAATTGGAAGAGTGAAGGAAAGCATTTTCCCCTGGAGTCCTTAGAAAGACCAGCCTTACAGATACCCTGATTATAGCCCTGTAAAACTCATTTCATACTTCTAACTTTCACAATTGAAAGAGAATAAATTTGCATTGTTTTGAGCTACAAAGTTTGTGGTAAGTTGTTATAGCAGGAATAGGAAGCTAGGACAACACGGCAGAAGCCAGAAACTTAAAAGGAATACCCTAGTTTACCACTAGCATTTGTAGATAATTGTGGTAATTATTTATATAGTCATATCTGATTTTGCATATTTTTTTCCATGTTTATTAATAACAACTATTAACCTTTGTTGAGCATTTACTTAATGCCAGGCATGTATCTAAGTATTTTACATAAACCATTTTGTTAATCTTTAAAATTTTCAATCAGGTAGATGCTGTTTTCTATACAAATTACTTTCCTCAAGGTGACACAGCTGGAAAATCAGTTTCTATGTATTCTACTGACAATATTTGAAATAGTCATTAGTAAGTACAACACAGTTAGTTCTGAGAACTTTGATGCAAATATATCAACAACAAAAACACATAGAATCCATATCCAATGATCCACCTTCAGACAGTGCTATTATTGCTTCGGACAGTGTGTGCTTAGAGAATTCACACATGCACTGAAGTTCTTTGCATGTGGTATTTACATGATTTTCAACTAGGCATTTGCTTCAATCATTCAACTCAAAGATTTTTACTCTGTGGCTCCTGCTTCTTTATCACAGATGTTGCACTATCTCCTCAAAGAAAATGTAAATTGCTTTATGCCTGTCTGATCTGGTTGCTTCTTAACTTCCTAGCACTTAGCATATAGCTTTCCTTGCTTGGGGTTTTCCTAATAATTGATTTCTAAGATTGACAGTTCTTCTTCCTACCACATCTAGAAACACTACACATAAATTCTTGCCACCTCCACAAGTTCAGAAGATCAGAGATAAGCCAACATTTAGTATCAACTACTTTCCAGAGTCTATTTAGCAGTTCTGTAAATCATCTTCATCTCTGAGGTTTCAATGGGTATATAAATTTATTTACCAACATATGCCATTCACTATTCTAGATATTAGGGACATAACAGGAAACAGATAATTCAAGACCCTTCCTGCATCAAGCTTACATTCTAGTCAGGCAAAACACAAGCAGACAAGTAAGTAATATATTTTGTTTAATGAAAAAGGACTATGGGATAGAGACTTATGTGGTAACGAAGTTACTGTTTTAATGTCTCCAAGTTCTCGCCTATAACTTGGGACTTAAATTATGAGATGGAGGCAGTCACATGTGGATATGGGTGGGGGAAGGGGATCATCACAGGAATAGGAAGAGCATACAAAGGCCATGAAATCAGAAAGCACTTGGCATAATTGTATGACAGAAAGGTCAATATAGTTGAAGCAGACTGGACAATAGGGAGAGTATAACTAAGTAAGGCCTGAAGAACAGGCTGGGGCCAATTCAAGCAGGGACTTGTATTTTATTTATAGTGAAAAGTCATGTAGTGCTTAAAGGACTATTGTGACCTGGACTGTGTCACCCAAAAGATATGTTGAACTTCTAATCTTAAGTACCTATATATGATCTTATGTGGGAACAGGGTTTTGTAGATGTCACCAACATAAGAACAGTTCATATTGAATTAGAGCAGGCCCTAAATCCAATTACTGCTGTCCTTATTGGGAGAGAGACATACATTGACAGGGAGGAAGGCCATGTAATGACAAAGATAGAGATTGGAGTGATGTGTCTACAAACCAAGTAGAGCCAAAAAATTCCAATAACCACAAAAAGCTAGAAGTATTCATGAGAGCACCATCCCCTAGGGATTTCAGAGACAGTACTGCCTTCTGCATTCACCCCACAGGGTATTGGGCCCAAAACCTAGGCATGTGCCCTGACCAGGAATCAAACTGGGACCTAAGGGTGCATGGGTCGATGCTCAACCAGTGAGCTACACTGGCTGGGCATAAGACTTTAAGTTTTAAGTATTTTTTTTTTATTTTAAAGAGAGTGAAAGGGAGAGGGAGAGATAGAAACATCGATGAGGCAACAAAATTTCAGACATCATATCCAGCAGAATTTTCACTGATACAACACCTAAGGCAAGAGAAACAAAGAAAAAAATGAACACATGGGACTACATCAAACTAAAAAGCTTCTGCACAGCAAAAGAAACAACCATCAAAATGGAAAGGGAACCCACTGTATGGGAGAGCATAATTGCCAATGATACATCAGATAAATGGTTAATTTCCAAAATATATAGAGTATGCATACAACTCAACAAAAGGAAGACAAAGAACCCAATTAAAAAAATGGGCAGAGAAACTACATAGATACCTCTTCAAACAGGACATGCAAATGACTAAGAGACATATGAAAAAATGCTCAACATTACTAATCGTCAGAGAGATGCAAATTAAAACAACAATGAGGTATCACCTCACACCTGTCAGAATGGCTGTCATCAACAAATCATCAAACAACAAGTGTTGTCGAAGGTGTGGAGAAAAGGGGACTCTGGTACACTGCTGGTGGGAATGCAGACTGGTGCAGCCACTATGGAAAACAATATGGTGTTACCTCAAAAAATTAAAAATTGAACTACCATTTGACCCAGCGATCCCACTTCTAGGAATATGCCATAAGAAGCCTGAAACACCAATCAGAAAGAATATATATATACCCCCATGTTCATAGCAGCACTATTTACAATAGCTAAGATTTGGAAACAGCCCAAGTGCCCATCAGTAGACAAGTGGATAAAAAAAGCTGTTGTACATATACACAGTGGAGTACTATGCAGCTGCAAGAAAGAAAGATCTCTTATCCTTTGAGATGACATGGAGGGACCTGGAGAGTATTATCCTAAGCAAAACAAGCCAATCAGAGAAAGACAAATATCACATGATCTCATTTATTTGTGGAATATAGTGAACATAACAGTCTGAGGAACAGGGTAGACTCAGAGATGTGGAAGTAGGGTACAGACTGACAGCCCTCAGTAGAGGGGAAGGGGAAGGAAGAAATAAACCACAGAAGTTATATGCATGTACGCATAACTGATGGATATAAACAACAAAGCTGGGGACGGGGTGAGGGGGGTGGGGAGGAGGGTGTCAATGGGGAAAAAAGAGAAACATCTGTGACAAAAATAAATAAATTTAAAAAAGAACACAAATAAAGTTAAAATAAACAAAATACCAAACATTAATGAGAGAGAACACTGATGGGCTGCCTCCTCAGTCCCCACACTGTGAATTTGGCCCAAAACCTGGGCATGTGCCTTGGCCAGGAATTGAACCGGCAACCTCTTGGTGCATGGGTCGACACTCAACCACTGAGCCACACAGGCGGAGCTTAAGTAATATTTTACATTGCAATATGTAACAAATACAGATGGAAAGAATGTGGGAGAAATCTGAGCGTCAGACATATTCAGGAATCATCAACACAGAGATTTTTATCTCAAAGGAATTAGGTATGATCACCTAAAGAAATCAATGAGGTAAGAGGAAAACCAGAAGAAACTATTTGGAGATGAAAGTTATGTCCAACTGGGTCAAATTATGCAAAGGGGTCAGGTAAGATTAGAACTGAAAATTGACCACTGGATTTGGTAATAGATTTCATTTGTAACCTTAACACAGCCATTTTGTCAGAAATGAAAACCTCATTGCATATGGCTAAGGAGAGAATGGAAGGTAAAATAGCAAAGACAAAGAATAGTGAAAACTCTTCGAGGAGTTTTTGTGTGAAGCCAATAGATACATAGCTCAAGGGAATGTTTTCCTTAAGATGTGTGAATAGAAGCTATATTTGTAGGCTTATGGGAATGTTCTATATTTAGAGATAAATTGGTGATGTAGGAGAGCTGACAATTGAAGGAGCAGTCTTTGAGTATTTGAAAACAGAAAAGTGGAGTTGGCTTTAGATAGTACCAGACAGATTTCATATACTCTAAGTGGAGGGCGGAGTAGGCTGGTAAATTCAGTGATAGAAATGTGAGTCTGTTCTTCTCCAATGCATGACTTGAAAGAAAGAAAGAAAGAAAGAAAGAAAGAAAGAAAGAAAGAAAGAAAGAAAGAAAGAAAGAAAGAAAGAAAGAAAGAAAGAAAGAAAGAAAGAAATTAAGTAGGAAGAAAGGTAAACTGAGTGTTTTGCAGCTGAGTGTGAAGGATATGGAAGGAGAGTGGAAAGATTAAAGCTAGAGGAAAATGGACAATATAATATCTCATAGCGTGGTACAGTAAATGTCCTAGAGAAGGAGAAGGATTGTATAGCACTGTTATATGTCCACTATGGAGCTATGTGATCATAAAGATTAAGTCAGAAAGGTAGTATAATATACTTCACCAATGTCCAACACCTTGAGTAAAGGGAGAAAGCAGGTGGATAGTTAGATTTAACTCAGTTTCGGGTTGTTTTCAAGTGAGTATCATAGGAATATAGAGAGACAAGGGTTTTAAGAGTTTAGCAGGATGTAATAGTGTTGGACGATGAAACTGCACCAATAAATTGTTGATGTATATGATGTCCATGCCAGAACCATATTTTCTTCTAATAGTTTAGACCTGCCAATACAATGTCATGCTAATTGAAAGCTAACTTGTTCAAGTAGTCCCAAAGAACAGTTTCGTGATAATGATTAAGAGGCAGACACACATAATTTGACAGATTGAAAAGATCCAGTTCCCTTTAGCTGACTGTGTTTTAACTCCCTGGGTAATATATCCAATGCTTGCACTTAAGAAAAATGCTTTCAGGCATGATGGGGTCTAAATACTCTCACACTGCCTGCCTGGAAGCTAGTCTACTATTCTCTCTCTGTTAACTTCAATGCAAGCTATGGGCTTGACATTGCAATTTAACAGGATTTACTACTTGTTCCTGGAAAAATAGTTACAAATTTAAACTCCAGTAGGTATTATTATAATCATAGCAGAAAACCTAATTTTGAGAAACCTATGGGCTTCAAGGAATATAGATCAAAAAATAGTTTCTCATCAACATCATGCAGAGAATCATGTCATCAACTATTTACTAGATAAAATATGTACCTGAAATGTTGTATGTGATAAAACACACACACACACACACACACACACGCTGATATTATCATCCCAAACAGCAGAATCTCACCTTCTCTGTTGGGGACATTTCTCAATAAACTCCACCAACCCTGTTTTCCATCAACCAATAATTAAATGCTTTGAGCCAAAGGGGTAGAAAGCTCTCTTAATCCATAGTTGTGCCACTAAAATCACTGTTGTTTTTGTTTTTTTTTTTACCTAGTATTTAACTTTATCTTCTGTAACAGTTCTTTGTAAAAGCTAAATTATATTTCATAAGCAATAGTCAACATTTTAAAATGACCAATGGTATTATCCATTGACCTACATAAATTTGATTATTTTTACATGATATACATATTAACTACTGCTTTTAAAAATCTTATTTATCTAGCCTGGCCAGTGTGGCTCAGTGGTTGAGTGTCAACTCATGAACCAAAATGTCACCAGTTTGATTCCCGGTCAGGGCATATGCCCAGGTTGTGGGCCAAATCCCCAGTGGGGGGCATGCAGGAGGTGACCAATTTATGTTCTCTCTCATCGATGTTTTCATCTCTCTTTCCCTCTCCCTTCCTCTCTTTCTAAAATCAATTAAAACAATTTTTAAATCTTCTGTATCTAATAGAAATGTCTTCCTAAATATCAGGTCTGAATATGACTGTTTAAAGGTGCCCTTGGAAGGCATTTTCCAACATTATTCAATTGACACAGGCCCCATCCTTGCTCCTACAAGTTCCTCCATTAAAAAAAATGACAAGTTGGCCCAGCCGGTGTGGCTCAGCAAATTGAGCATTGTCCCATGGACTAAGGGGTCCCGATTCATTTTCCGATCAGGGCACAAGTCTGAGTTGTGGGCTCGTTCCCCAGTAGGGGGCGTGCAGGAGGCAGCCGATCAATGCATCTCTCTCACATCTAAGTTTCTGTCTCTCTCTCCCTTCCTTTCTCTCTAAAAAATCAATAAAATATATATTTTTAAAAATGACAAGTTTAGGAGAATTCCAAATCTTTTCTTACTATGATATACATGCTTTGTTCCATCCCATTCTTGTTTTTCAGGCCACTTCACTTGAAAATGTAATTCATAGTGACTGACACTCCCACTGAAATTTGTCTGCAACTAATATATTCTAGCAGCTACTATCATGTATTCCTTCTCTTCTATTTGCTCACTTGGACTTTCTCCCCTGAAGACATTGCTTGTTAGAAATATGCTGGGTTGACTATTTTCCTGCCAAAAGCTGCAGATTCTAATTAAATATCTCACAGAAAAGCAGTCATAACAAAAAGCTAAATTACAAGGCCTTGGGAATGCAATTTTTTTCCAAGTGGGGAAGGACAGTGGAGATGGTATAAACTTCTGCTGACCTTTAGGAAGAGACAGAGTAGCATAATGATAAACCTACTGCCCTTTGTGTCCTGACCCTGGGCTTGAATCCCAGTTACATTACTTCAGGGAAAATAAGTTAATATCCTTCAACTGCTTTTCTTAACAAGAATAGGCAACATAACAACAAACTTGCCTATCTCAAAACACTCTGTAAGAAAAATATTGCCCTTATTTCCTCTGTGCCTATCATGCATTTCATGTGTGGCATATTAACATTGGAAACTGAGTGAAAAATACAATTTTGTATATGCATCATTTCTCTAAATACTTACATTGATACCATTCATACCAACCCATTTTTAACATACATGAGATGGTAGCCTCATTTATCATCATACAGTAAATGAGAAAACTGAGGTAAAATAATTTATAATTGCATGACTTCCCAAAATAAGCAGATACACAGGATTGCTTTAACATTATTGCATCATTCACAAGTCTTTGGCCTTCAGAAATCAATAGCTCTGTTTCCTACCTAAATGTTTGTAGTTGGAGGTTTTTAAAAAGTACAGCCACATTGTCTAAATCACGATACAAGGAAGCATCATATTTCTTAAAGCTAGAAAGCATTACTTGAATTTCCTTGCATATATTCATACTTACAGTCAAGAGTATATTTATAATCAATTGTAAATGGTGAAAGGATATCACCTTAAGTCCAGAAAAGAGATCATCCTCAGTAACAACTTTGTCTGGAATGACAACATGTTTTTTTCAAAAGTCCAATCAGAGCTCTTTTATTCCAATTAAGCTAATTGATTCACCACCAGAGGCTGATGAGGCATGAGCTTGAGGACACTTAAATTACACAGGCCTTTTTTAAAGCCCTGTACAGTAAGTCCCCACTTAGCATCATTGATAGTTCTTGGAAATGTGGTGAAACAACATATAACAAAACCAATTTTACCATAGGTTAATTGATATAAACAAGAGTTAAGCTCTTATGGCATCTCATCAATGCTATAATGAAACGATGTTGAAAAAACAATTTTATTTGAGGACTTTCTGCACTTTGCATCTTTTTTGTTGTAATTTTGCATTTTTCTTTTCTTATACAGTGAGGCCAAAATTGTATAAGCTTCATGGCTCATCAATACTACATTCTCCCCAGCTCAGCAGACGCACATAAATTACTATCATACTCCTGTCAGATTGACTATACATTTGCACTTTTCTAGAGACTCCAAAATTATTGAATATATAATAAAATAAGCTCTGATTCACCATTTGGTGAGGACAGTGCTTTAGAATTTGGAAAGGAGTGTCAATGTATTGAATAACAGGAAGAGCAATAACTTGTTAGTTAAGAGACCTAGATTCAAGTCCAGAGTGTACTACACCAGCCACCAACATTAAGATGTTAGCAGAGCCATTTAACTTCTCTAAGCTTTAGTAGTCTTATCTTTGTGATGAAAAAAGAATAAAATTATCACTACAATTTCTTGGAAAATTATATAACATAATAATATTCTTCAAAGTCATATTATTTTGGATTAAACCTCATATGGTAACAAACAGGTGTCATGACAATAAGGAATTCTCTCTTCCTAAATGCCTGCCTATCCTGGGAAGTTTCCCCCCAGAATAAGAACTTTGGTCTGTCTGCTCATCAACTTGAAACACAAAAGACACACTTACTGTATTCATATTACACTTCATCAAATGGTTAAATACTGTCTCTATGTATTACTTTAATTATGGGGATAGAAGAGAAAATGTTTACATTTAAATTATTTTCAATGTTTGCTTACCTGTTCTCATGAAAGCGATAGTCAATATATACAAGTATCATTAAATAAGATTTACTTCTTGAATAGCTATCTCAAATATAGCTGTCAATTTTATCCCTTTCATATGCACACACCATTCTTCCATTGAGAGATGGAGTCTATTCCTCCACTCCTCTTGAATATTGGCTGCCCTCATGGCTCATATGATTATTAAAATGCAACAAAAATGACATTCTATGTCCCATGTTTTGCAGCAGCAGATAACTAAAACATTTTTTAGGTCAAACCAAACCTTTTTTCTTTCATTTTTCTAAATCTATCTATACAGTATAAATATGGGTTGTAATTCAACTCAGATCCTATGTTGTCATTTCTTTGTACATCAAGTATAAAGGAATGGGTCTCTGCACTATTTCACTTTACACTCAATGATCTCATGTAAACATTGCAGCTTTTTTTTTACTAAAAATAAAGTTTTGAGTATTTATTTCATACTTTTTTATTTGATTTTTAATATTTCTTAGTGCTAACCTCTCAGCTTCAGGTATACAATGAAGAAATAAATATATAATATTTACTCTCAAATCTGTTACAGACTGCCATAATAGGTTATAAAAATTTTATCTTAAAAGTAATGTTCCATTAATTAGGAATTTCAATGAATTGATTATTTAACATACAGACTGCAGTCATGCAATTCTTAATCACAGTATAAAATTGATATTGATACTCTGGAATTGAAGGAAATACACACACACACACACACACACACACACACAAAACAAAGATCACTTGTTTTTCACTTGATTTCATACAAACACAAGTTTATTCTATATGTACCCTAACATTAAATGAAAACAAAGGGAGATTCCTTCACATAGCTCTTGGAATTTTTCATAAGGTTTATGACTGGGAAGTGCCAACGAGAGCACACAGTACCAATTCTGTGTCACAACTGTGCTTGGAAAGAGAGCCAATTTTAAAATAACTGCTATCCAAGCAACAGATGTGTTTGTAGATCAACATATTGACTTTTGTATAACACAAAATAAAGATCAAAGTGCACAAAATCAATATAGTCAAGATGATAGACATCAGAATTTTATAAAACTAGACCTGCAGTTAGAATTCCAGCTAAACTGAGTTACATTTTCATGAACATAAAATCAGATATGGTAAATAAAAATCTATATCAGCATGCAGGGACCTGAAGAGTATTGTGCTAAGCAAATAAGTCAGTCAGAGAAAGACAAGTATCACACGATCTCACTTATATGTAGAATCTACTGAACAAAATAAACTGAGGAACAACATAGATCCAGAGTCAGGAACAGACTGAGGAACCTCAGAGGGAAAGGGGAAGGGGGAGGTGGAAAAGGTAAATCAAAGAGCATACATATGCATAACCAATGGACACAGACAATAGTGTGGTGAAGGTGGGGTGGGGGTGGGGGACATCTGTAATACTGTCAACAATAAAGATAATTTTTTTAAAAGTCTACATCACATGTTTATTATTCATGGACTATTTAGGACACGAGAAATTAAGCCTATGTCTTTTTCAATACAGAAAACTTGCATTAAGGGTATTATTCAATAACATTAGAGCTTCTATGTAACAGATATATTCTAGGTATGCATATTTCATGATACTAACACTGAGCAATGCTCTTCAGTTAATTAAAGGTTAGTTATATGGACTCTAAATCCTCAGACTTCCAGAAGAGCAAGAATTGACCTATGATCAGTGATCTTTTTTTTATGTTTTTGCATTAGATTTTAGAAAATTCAGTTATAAGTAGTTTTATAGGTCATTGCATAAAACCCACGCTTAGCTCTTGAGTATATGTACACATATACACATGTGCACACACATACATATCCCACATATTCAAGCAAAATCCACCATATTTTACATTCCACATCCACACACACACACACACACACACACACACACACACATACACACACACCAGTCCTGAGTTCCTTCCATTGTACCCCCCCTTCCTGAGGAAATTCAACGGAGAACAAGGTACACACAAGTTCAGAATTATTCAATTATTCATATAGTTTTCCATATCATTCATCTTAGGTGTCACTTCAAATGTGTCAAACTGGACCATTGATCACAGTATATTTTTATGATAGAGGAATGGTCATATCACTTGTTATACATCCAATGTCAATGACGTTGTTATACTAAAGTCAAGAATGGTCTGTTTAAACCTACTTAAACAAGATAAATTGATTGTGAAGGAAATCTTAATGATTGCAGGACTACTTTCTAATTGATTTAATTTCTAGTTTTCTAGAAATGACTAGTATTTGTGTCACATAGATATGCAAGTTCAGATTCTTGGACTTGTTCTTTCCAAACAACTTTTCTTTCTAAGACCCTGTTTAGAAAACTGAGTCTCTCTAGAAACGATAGCTTTCTGTACCTTTTGTTTATGAAAAGGTAGACAGACTACATTTTTTCCTTTCCCAATCAAAGGGTCAATTTGGGAAAGAAAAACAAAAAGTCATATATCATTAAATTTTTTCATTAAGAAAAATAATCTCTTGCCTGGCCAGTGCGGCTCAGTGGATTGAACATGTCCCATGGACTGAGAGGTCCTAGTTCAATTCCCGGTCAGGGCACATGCCCAGGTTGCTGGCTAGATCTCCAGTAGGGGCATGCAGGAGGCAGCCAATCGATGTTTCTCTCTCACATAAATGTTTCTATCTCTCTCTCCCTTCCTCTCTCTCTCTAAAAAAAAAAAAAAAAAAAAAAAAAAAAAATCACTAAAAACATATTTTTAAAAAAAGAAAAAGAAAAAGAATCTCTAGGCAAGTATTTTTTATTGGGTACAAACAGGGTACATTATGGTGGTGAAATCCTGCATTCCAAAGAAATATGCAAAAACCCTCTTAAATAGATGTTTTGCCAGCTCACCAACTTGTAATTTTCTTAAAAGCTTTAAACACTTGTATTCCAATTTTCTTCAAGTATGTCAAAGCAGAGAAGTGAGGGAAAAGAGAGAAATATTAACAAACTTGTTCATATGCTTTTCAAATTATATTCTATGGAATCCTGAATCTAAAAAAAATCTAACTACTGCTCCATGGTATTTTTAATATGAAAACAGAATCATATGAAATTATCAATACTTTACCATTTTAGGTTTGTATAAGAATATTAATTTTAAATATTCAAATTATATCCCCATCTTCATCTTAAAGAATGTACATATTACTTGAAGAGCAAAAAAAATACCATATAGTGGTATCAATTAAGTACTGTTACCATTAGCTGTTTTTTTCCATGTATTTTCTTATTTTATTGATGATATTGTTTTCTTCTATAACTTGAATCATTGAATCAAGTTATTTAAAATTTTCTTCATAAAGATCACCAAATCATCAATATTTGATAAGTCTTACATAATTTATATATTTTCAATTATTTTAATTGTAAAAACATTGAAAAGCTATGACTCAGAACAGTGGCCAGCAAATGACAGCCCATTGGCCAAATCTGGTCCACTACCTTTTTATAAGTCCTACAAGCTAAAAATTTTTTTTATATTTTTAAAGAATTGGGGGAAAAAGAAGATTTTCAACACATGAAAATTATATTAAATTCAAATTTCAGTGTCCATAAAGAAAGTTGTACTGGAACACGACCATGCTAAGGATAACTTTCTTTTCGTGAATTAAAACGGTATTTTGGTCCTTTAATACTGTCTATATTTCTTTTCTAGATGAACAATTTTCAGAGAAAATGTAAATCATAAAAATAGCATGTCCAACAGCAACATGACTGAGATAAATATTAGGCTTTTTCACACATTTGAATAGCTGAAAGTTTAAGTTAATTTTAGAAATGGCATAATCTTTAAGATAAAGGTTTATTTATGCGTTATTAGGTAAGTAAATTACTGAGTATATTGAACAGTTTCTGAAGTGCTGTATTTGATAACTGAGGAACGTGTGGCAATCTTGAGAGCTACTAGATAAATCTTTTTTTTTTCTTAACCACCTCTATGGTAGTAATTGAAGGAGTAAGAAGGTGACATTTCTGATTTCCAGCTTGACTTCAGATAAAATTATTTAGGACATGGTATTGAAAAGTCATTCTTTAAATAGATATTATGATTGAGAAGTTGACAGTTTTGTGCCTCAACAGGTACAAGAGTACATGTCTCTTTTCATGTCAAGCCATATATCTATCAGAAAACAAAATTGTTATAGATTATAATCCTTAACCTTCCATTTATAGAATAGATCAGAGAACACAGAAGCCACTCAAAACAACATAAAACAAACTTCCCTGACCTACCATGTCCTCCCCTTCCCACCAAAATAAGGTATTTTATTTCCCTCAGTAACAAACTTCATATTTCAACAACAGTCTCTCCAGCTCTGACAATACACAGATCCCTTTCTCAAAAACCTTCCCCCTTCCTTAATAATCAAAGCAAGAGATCACTTTAAAAAGTCTGGAGTTTCCTTTTTCTTTATGGAGTTAATAAAATATCCAGTGGTTACTGAACTATTAATTGGGCCTATCTGGTTTTGAATCCACTAGCAATTGGTCTGATCTGTCAAAGTCCACTAAGTCTCAATATATTCATCTGTAAAATGGATATAACAACAGAACCTACCTAACAGGGTTGTTATGAAGATTAAATGAGTTAACACAAGTATACAAAATAGTTTCTGGCACTTGGTAAACACTCAGTATGTGTTAGCTGTTACCAGCATTTATTATTTTCTAAGAAAACATAAAAAGACTTTCTGAAATTGAGTCACTCATACAATTTCCCTATATGAACTCAACAAGAAAAATTCCCGTGTTTTTACCCAAGGAGTTTATGCATTTTCCTTCAGTAAAGGCTTTCTTCTACCCATTTCACCTCTTAACATGCAATAGATCTAACAATAGCATAGATTTATTTGGCAGGGAGTCGGTCCTAACCCAATATCATACTCTCCTACCATTAAGAGAGAATATACTTCGCTTATTTAGACAATTGTTGAAAAGATAGGTGTATTTGGACCTTGGGATAAGAGATGAAACAGTAGACTAGAGTAGAGGAGGAAAAGTTTTCTTCAGGTCTCTCTAAAATAAAAACTTTGTCATTTGTGTCATTTTATTTCAGCTTTATTGAACTATGTGCTTTGTTAAAAACACCTCATATTTAAAAGGGTAAACTGAAAATTATGCCTTACTTTATATTTTTTTATTTTTCAAATACCATTTTCATTCAATATTATTTTGTATTGTTTCAGGTATACAGAATAGTAGAAAATAATATATTTCATAAAGTGTTTCTGCTGCTATTTCTAGGATCCACCTGTGGCATGACTTACTTTAAAAGTAAATCAGTCCTGCCCTGGCCAGTTTGGCTTAGCGGTTAGAGCGTCGGCCTGCGGTCCGGAGAGACCCGGGTTCGGTTCCCGCTAAGGGCACGTGCTTCGGTTGCAGTTTGTCCCCGGCCCTGGTTGGTTGTGTGGGTGGCAGCCACTCGATGTGTCCCTTCACGTCGATGTTTCTCACTCTCTCTCCCTTTCTCTCTCTCCCTCCCATTCTATCTGTACAAAAAATGGAAAAATGTCCTCGGGTGAGGATAAAAAAAAAAAAAAAAAAGTAAATCAGACCTTCCCTATACTACTTTAGTCCTTTAAAGTATCAAATAAAATGAATTATTCATTATGCAGTTTTAGTTCATTAAATATTCTACGGAAGCAAGCCCACCTTACCTCCCAAATAATTACTCTACAGAGTCATCTACAAATAAAAAGGATACCCAGGGTTTTACTGTAAATGCTAAGATCATACTACGGACTCCACGCAAAATTTCACAAAAGGGCAAACTAACCTTACCAACCAGAGAGTGGCTACTAAATGCTAACTTTAGAGTGAACACATTTATGCAAATATTTTCATAATGTAATAGTGGAATCAAATTGGACTTTAGAAATTAAATTATGCTAAAATGTCCAGCACACTAGAAGTATCTGGATGGACCTGAGCTAAGGTTAGGTAGATTAATATAATATATTAAGGAACAGAATTTTTTTTCTAATTTTTGAAATCATTCTAACATAATACTGTAAGATGCTGGAGTATTTCTGAAGATCTGGTCCTTTAAAAATAAATCAGCTTTGTTATCATGGTTCTAAGCTTCCAGGTGAGAAAAGAGTAGTAATTTTATTTTTCATTTATTTAGAGAAGTTGTGACTTAATGGCAGTCTCACTGCTATATTTCTTAAACAGCAAATATGTCTGGCAAACCTTATATTTGTTAATTATATTAACTAGTTGTTTTTCTTTCTATTAAATAGATATTTTTCAAACTAACTTTAAAAAGTTTTATCCCAGAATAAGAAAGGATGGGGTGAAATGTGCTTTTACATACCCTTTAGAGGGAATATAAACTTGTATAAATTATCTGATTATAATTCAGCAATATAGATGAGTTAAATCTTACTTCCAGAGTAGGTTTTAAAGTTGGTGTGGAAAGTAAAAATCAGCCATATTCAAAATCATCCCTAAGAAACCATTTAAATTATCAACAAAAATACAGTGTGCAGATTTCAGAAGTAGAAGTTAGCCAGTTTTCCTCTAGTGTTGAACACATTGCTGTTTCTTTTGGTGATATACTAGATGAAGTGATTGGCACATGTTTAGGGTGCATGTTGTACAAAAAATCTAACTTTAATCACCACAGTGAAACTCAGCTAGGTAAAATCTCATAGTACAAGAAGCACGCCAACAATGAGAATTAAAACAATATAGACTAGAGGGTCCCAGCTTATGCTGCTCCTTTTCAAGAGTATGGTCATTAACTTGGAGGTAATTACAACCCAGCTCTTGAACTAGATTGTACTCTTTTCACTCTTGTTATCTCTTGCTCACTCTCTTTTTGCACTGTTGCTTTCTTGATTTCCCTTATCTCTAGTTGTTCCTGATTAGACATAGTTGAATTGGTATAAGTGAATGAAAGATATAGTTTCAATCATGTATTAAAAGCCTTAAAGATGTACCTACATGTGATTGGACAAAATAATTTCAATTCTAGTAAATTATCCTGAAAACTAAAACCAATAAAAATTACAACAAAGCTTCATGCACAAAGACCATCATCATAATATTAATTATAAGATTAAATGTTAGAAAAACCTAAATGTTCATCAATGTAGAAAAGGCTAAATGAATGATGGGATATACATTCTGTGACAATCATTGCTTTTTGTCTGCACTATATCTTTCCACCTTCTTCTTGTCATAACAGACCTCAGTTCTATTGATGTAATCTGAGCTATTTACTATATATCCCTGGCCATATAATTGGTCCAGGAATAAGCAAGTGACCCAATGTCCAACAGAAATCTACCCTGGAATTCCTCTAACTAGAGTTAGAAGAGAAGGTCTCTTCTTTCTTGAATATTAACACACAAGGATGCTGAACTAGACTTATTTGTATTCAAGTTCCCTGTTAAACCAGGAAAAACCTGTCTATAAATTTGAAAAGTTAAATCCAAAACAGTGACTATTGATATGTTGAGGTCCCTCTTTTCTGTAACTCCTAAGGTATCTTCCATAATGTTATTCTTCTTCTTTGATTACATAAAGCATGCTATACTCTATATTTTTGAAATCTAGTTCACTAGAGTTTCAGAAGCCTTCAACCAGAAATCTGATTGAAATACTAATAGTATATAGAGTCAAAAAACATCTTGAAGACTATTCTGAGACTCAAAAAAATCATGGAATAATGCAAAAGTAAAATGTAGATAATGCAAAGCATGTGTATGTGTCCATGTGTACATGTATGTGGATGTGTCTGAAAGAGACTCTATCAGATTTAAACAGTGGTTATCAGTGAGGAGTAAGATTACAGAAAATTTTCTTTTTTCTTCTTTGTATTAATCCTCTTCTGAATGTTTTTTAACATTTTGTATTTCTTTTGTCTTTTTCTTTGTGGTTGTATGTGTTAAAAAAATTCTCCATTCATGCCTTTTTATTTCTATTCTGATTTAAATTTTTCATATTGATTTGTAAAAGTTCAACATATATTAAGGATATTAAATATGCATTAATATTCATTGCAATAATATTTCCATTTAGTCATTTTCTGTTTCATATTCATAAGTTTTTATTATTGTGTTCTTTTTTATGATGTCTTCCATCATTTACAATATTCTTTTCTACTCATAAATCAACAATTGATAACCAAATATTTTAATGGATTTTTAAAATGTTTAATTGATTTTTTTTTAGAGAGAGCGAGGAAGGAAGCAGGAGAGAGAGAGAGAGAAACATCGATGAGAAAGAACATATATTGCTGCCTCCTGCATGCCCCTCACTGGGGATGGAACCCACAACCCAGGTATGTGCCCTGACTGGGAATCGAACCAGCAACCTCTTGGTAGATAGGTCAATGACCAACCACTGAGCCACACTGGCTGAACTAGATTTTGTTATATTTTAATTCTTTACATTTAAATTTTAAAGTTATCAAATGTATTATGATGATGAATGCCAATCATAACAGTTATTTTTTTTTTATCCTCACCCGAGGACATTTTTCCATTTTTTGTACAGATAGAGTGGGAGGGAGAGAGAGGAAGGGAGAGAGAGAGAGAAACATCGATGTGAAGGGACACATCGAGTGGCTGCCACCCGCACGACCAACCAGGGCCGGGGACAAACTGCAACCGAAGTACGTGCCCTTAGCGGGAACCGAACCCGGGTCTCTCCAGACCACAGGCCGACGCTCTAACCGCTGAGCCAAACTGGCCAGGGCAACAGTTATTATTTTTAAGTGTTATTATGTGTTAGGAACTATGCTAAGCTATTTACATATATTTTTTATTTATTCTGACATCTGATTAAGAGTTCCTACTATTATTATACTTATTTTATAGATGAAGAAACTGAGGTTTAGAGATGTAAGTGATGACTTGTTAGTAAGTGGCTGAGCCAGGATTCAAACCCAGGTATTACTGACTCCCACAACTACACTGTCTAGGATATAATTCAACTATCCTTTTTTTTTCAGATTCACAAAATTCCTGTTTTAAATTATGAATGGCAACCTGTATTTTTCTGAACATATTGAAGTATATTTAAACAAAATAGAGAGGTTTTATTTTTACACTTTTTATTGTACTTTATAAGAATTATCCTTGTAGAGCTAAACTGAAATTTCCTACATTCCTGCTTTTTAAACTTGTCCATAGGAGCTGATAAAGGGTTGGTGCCACCTGTGTCTGATGAAAGCATAGGCACTTTGGCACTCACCAACCTGAAATAAAGTTTGTTCTTTATTGGATAGTGTAATGCTCTATAGCTGAGACTTTTGGTTGGTTGATCTGCCAATTTTCAACAACTCCTCTGTCCTATTCATTTTTCTGTGATTATTGAAGAGTTGTTGTACGATCCAGTAAAAACCAAGGACATTTGGAGCTACATAACAGACCTAAGAGTTTACATGACAGTTTCCAATTATTAATCATTCTCATATAAATATTTGGTTACACTAATATTAAACACATAAACACAGCATTTTTTTTAGTGTTTTACTAAATAATGAGAATTATACTGTCATAAAGCCACAACCACACAAAAAAAGACAAAAGAAACACAAAGGGCCAAATAGCATTCAGAAGAGGATTGATATGAAAGAAAAGAGAAAGTTATCTGTAATCTTACCCCTTATTAATAACCACTGTTTGAATCCCTGTGATGCTTTTAAAAAATGTGAAGCTAACGTTTCTTTTCTTCACTATGACCTCATAGTTCCCATTCCATAAGTCCACAAAGGGAGTGAGGTTTACAAAAACAAAAACTTTTCTATTTAAATATTATGTTTGTTTTATACATTTGAGTCCTAAAATCACACAGGAGGATTTTTTTTTTTAATTCCTCATGAAAAATAGGGGCAAGATAGCTAATGAAACTATATGTGAAAGACATACAGGGCATTTTTCCTTTAAAAAGTAGGCAGAAATACTTTCTAGGTACAAGACAAGACCTCATGCGGTCCCGGATTTATGGTTGTATTACTTTCATGATGCCAAGATTCATCAGTGATTCAGGAGGTTTCAGCCTGATCCCTCCATGTTCAAGTACCCCATCAATCTTTAATCTTGTTAATCATTTCATTACAGGCTGCAAAACAGTGATGTTCTCTCAGGCCTTCAGAATTTATTAGTCAAAACTATTCTTCAAAATAAGTTTTCCCTATTTCTAATACCGTGTGTCTAAAATACAGTTGGTACAGAAAAGGCAGGTCATGTGTGTGTTTCTTTCCCTTTGTCTCTTTTCAAAATAATGAGATGGGATCCTAGTAACCTCCAATGATAACTAACAAGGCATCTTTTAGTATTTTATGAACTGATGAGTTTTTAAATATTTGACGTGTCCCAATTCTTTGTAGTTGTTACTCTTATTGATGTTCAAACTGTCTCAACTTATGCTCTGCCCTCATTTTTAATTGAAAACAGAGAGCATTGCACACAGAGCTCCTTCTCTGCAGGAGATAATGAGGTGCTGATTAATCCATGTGATGCTTTAAAAAATATTCTGCCTTGGTGGATAAGGAGAAAGTATATTTTTATACTTATGTGGCGTGAAAGGCATTGCTTTTAAATCTAACCTCTCTAATTCATAGAAAGAGGTCAGGTTAGAAAAAGAGGGCATTTGGAAATTTGTATCTAAGGAGAAAAATGAAAAAATGTTTTGGGTGGGCTCTATTAAAATAAGAAGCTCTCATGAGGGTTTTAATTTACAGTAAACAGCAAGATATAATAAAAATAAATTATGACAAATCACCAGGGGATAAAAGCAGTACATGTTTATAACAGTCCTCATTTTAAGTCATGAGAAACTATCAACAATCCTGAGCATTCCTCTTTTCCTGAGAACCTCTGTCTCTAAAGCATGTGTTGGCTCATCAGCCTTCTATTCCTTACCTACAGGAGTTCCTCAATCTGTGCACTTTGATAATGCTAGCCTCTCTCTTTCATTCTTAAAGAACTATACCCCTTTGGCATCTTTCAAAAGTATTTCTATTGAGTTACTTGTAATATTTTGTTCCATCTCTAATGTTACCCCTGAGTGCTTGTCCCATCTTTCTATTACCTAGATAAAATTTCTACTAGAACTTCACCTCTCTCTTTGAATATTTTTTCCTCTGAAATCTCTTCTTTCTCTTTTTATCTATTTCTCCTCATGACACTTTCATCATCCCAGTTATCTACACTCAGAAACTTTTGTGTCATTTTTATTCCCATTGTTCTCTTGTAATCTACCAACCACAAACTTTTGCAATTACCGTCTTTAAAGAACCCCTTATATAAACCAAATCATCTCCATTATGAATTTCTAATCCACCAATCCAGGTTCTTGTGGTCCTGGGCAATGACACCTGCAGTAGCCTGAGTCACTTTCATCTTTAATCTAGCTATCTCACATTAACAAATAGCTCCCTTAATTATATTCTCCTTTTAATATATGTCACTTCATGAAGTCCACAATGTAACAACATGTAATAATGGTTACGAGGCTTTTCAACAGCTTTGCGTGTTTTCCTTTTGTCTTCTCAACTAAACTGTAAGGTGTGTATTTTCTATATGACAAAAAAACTCACAAGTGGCATGTTGAAGGGGGAAAGAGTGATAAAATATATAACAAGATATAAAGAATTAAAAAATGGGGGGAAATACCCAGCCAGTGTGGCTCAGTGGTTGAGTGTCAACCCATGCACCAAGAGGTCTCAGGTTCAATTCCTGGTCAGGGCACATGTCAAGGTTGTGGGCCTGATCCCCAGTAGGAGGTATGCAGGAGGCAGCCAATTGATGTTCTCTCTCATCAATGTTTCTATCTCTCTCCCCCTTCCTCTCTCTCTAAAATCAATAAAGAAAAAATAAATATATAAGAAGGGAAAAATGTACTACATACATTTTTTCATTTGCTCTACTGAATGATTCTACAAGATAGATGCTAATACTAGCCCACTGTGTAGAAGAGAAGTAGAAGTAGGTAAAGGGAGGATAAATGGTGAAGAAAGGAGGCTTGTCATGGGGTGGTGAACACACAGTACAGATTATTATAGAATTGTACACCTTAAACCTATATAATTTTATTAACCAATCTCACCTCAATAAATTCAATTTTAAAAAATGAGGAAAAGAGACAGGTTTTGTGGAATGGTGAATAAACAATAAACTATAGCCCAACTGGTATGGCTCAGGGGTTCTGTGTCAACCCATGTACCAAGAGGTCACTGGTTCAATTCCTGGTCAGAACACATGCCCAGGTTGTGGGCCTGATCCTCATTTGGGGGTCATGAAGGAGGAAGCCAATCTATGTTCTCTCTCATCAATGTTTCTATCTCTCCCTCCCTGCCCCTTTCTTTTATTCTCTCTCTAAAAATCAATAAAGAGAAAAAAATTAAGAGAATAAACCATAAAGCAGCCTATGTGTATTGAGCTTTCAAGACCAGTGAGAGCCCATGTGGCAACTTGGGGCAAACTGGAAATAGGAGTTTCTTTTCAAGACAGTGCTGGGAATCATCTTAATATATAAACAGATCTGTAGTGTCTCCAAGGTGCAATGCACCACCTGCATAGCCCTGAAGAGCAGCCCTTTCTACACTCTATAATTCTGCTATCATTGCTAAGTCATGTCTGTCATTTGGGCCTCAATTTCTAAACCTGCAAAAGAGGCACAGTAATCCCTACTCTAATTGCTTTACCGGGTTACTGCAAACGTAACAGTGACCTAAGCTGGTGTGGAGTACAGGCTGGAAAGAAATCAAGCTGTGACAAAAAAAAAAAAACCCAAAACAAAACAAAAAAACAGAACTGTAAGCATATCTGGAACTGTGGGAATTATGCAGTGCTGAGATGTCTGTTGTTATATTTGTATTTTTATTTTGTTCTGGGTTTTTTTTTTTTGCATTGTTTTATGTCAGTGGTATACTGTTTATGAGAAAAGAGATAAAGCTACAAAAGCTATAAAGGCAAAAGATAACAGATCAGTAAAATAAATATTAGAAAATCTTTACCGCAAATTTACCTGCTAATTTGTATACTGCATCTTCTGCAAGAAAAAAAAAGAAGAGAAAAAAATAACTTTGCTCATGGGAAGATACGATTATATAATATTAGTAATAGCCAAGATTTACTAGGCTATAGATGAACCAGGCATAATGCGAAATACATTCTTTCGTGTGTTCTACTCAGTGAGTCTGCAAGGTAAATACTAATACTAGCCCACTGTGTAGATGAGAAAAATGAGAAGCAGAGGCAGGATGTGAAAACAGATTTTTTAACTCTAGAGGCTCCTCTTTAACAATACTAGATTGTATCCTAAAGAGATGCTTCACAAGGAAGAAGTGTTACAGTCTAACAAGAAATAAAATTGAGATCTGCTTATTAATTCAATTGGAACGAATCCAAGATACACAAATGCATTAATTCAAATGCAAGGAAGTAAAAAGCTTGATGTAAGTTCCAATTCAGCATGAAAATAAACACTTTTTACAGACTATACAATAAGAAAACAGGTCAAGCTTTAGAAACAAGAGATACTGTGATATTATTTTTATTTTATTATTTTTTAAATATGTCCTTATTTTTTTGAGAGAGAGAGAGAAAGGGAGAGAGAGATAGAAACATTGATGTTAGAGAGAAACATCGATCGGCTGTCTCTTGCACGCCCCCTACTGGGGATCAAGCCCACAACCAGGGCATGTGCCCTGACCAGGAATCAAACTAGGACCTCTCAGTCCATGGGATGACGCTCAATCCACCGAGCCACAGTGGCCGGGCTGTGATATTATATTTTAAAGGTGAATGAGCATGAGCCTGGTTAGTAAAAGATGGAGACAGTTGGAGGAGTAGGTGCAGAACACACTTGTTAAGGAGATAACAAAGTGGGGAGAGTGTTGACCACCTGCCAAGAGATTTGCATTAAGTTACAGTGAAATATTACTACCAAATGAAAGACAGCTGAAGACTTGACATAGCTGTTGCTTGCTTGGGCACTTAAGTGTATAACACAATTGAGAAACATGGTTTCAGTCTGGAGTACAGGGACAAAAAGTGCCTCCTGATAAAAGATCCATGAATAATAGTAAAAAATAAATACTATTAAGATCATCCATCACTGTGAACAAATATGTTCCATTAAATTACTTGTTAAAACATGTAAAAAAGCATTGCTCTTCACACATGTTGTAAATCTTTATTGAGTATAATAATTATTTTAAGAAAACTATGATCTATTGAACACCTTCACTTGCAAAAATTTTACATAGCAGACAAAAGTCATATTCTGTCACACATTATCTCTTCTATTCTAATCCTGGCTTGAAAAGATTTTTTTTAGAAATGTTGCTTATGAAATAGAATATCAAAGTTAAATGATTAGAGATGTACCACTCATCAAAATATCTTGTTTCCTGAAACAACCTATTGTATATCTATTATCCATGAACTGTACCTTTTCAACCTATTCTAACACTTGTAGAGACCTATTTATCACTTGTACAGAATTTCATAAGTTTACTACCCACTGGTTAAAATAGAACTTTCTTTCATTTTGTCCTCAATGTGATTCTTTCAAGCCTCAGGGAGTGCTTCTTAGTTCTAGTATTCTGACTTTGGTAAATAAGAACGTGTTGACCCTATTCATGCAATTTTTGATTTTATAAGCTTTGATCATATCTTCTCTTAGGCCCCATTTTTTAAAAAGAAGGTGTGTTTTTTTAAAGTTTGTCCTAGTATAGAAGTTTTGTTTTCTCCTCCAACATGTTCAGTCCACTTTATAATTTAGCAGATTATTCCCAACTCTTAGTTTTTCTTTTAGTCACAGACGTAAAATTGCAACGGTTTTGTGTGAGCAGTATGTTTTCCAGATTATTTCTAAGACATTGCTGTAGAACAGTACTTCCAACCATTTTCATGTCATAACACATAGAAGTAAACTGAGGAGGCTCCTAAAGGCTGGAGACAACTAATCAGGGAGTTTGGGCTGCCCTAGTCCCACCCAACCACCCTGAGATGATCAATATCTTGGTGCCCGATTAACCTGTTTGTTGACACCAGTTGAGAAACTCTGTTGTAGGTTTTACATACAAAACACACACTGAACTTAACCATCTTTCCCCATCTTCATTGCAACCACTCTTATAATCCCTCCAGTTCAATTATCTCAGAAATCTGAGGTTAGTTGAAAACCCCAAGTACAAGTGTTAAGTGGTTTCTTGATATGATTCCATGTTTTTCCTGGGGATATGTTGTTTCTTGTAGCTCTGATCCTTGTTGTAAAGCATCCAAGTTAATTGTCTGGCACTCCTAGCAATGCTGTGGGCTATCTAATTGTCTTTAATAAGTCTCCTTGTGCTTAAGTTAACTAAAATATTTTTCTAATATTAAATTCAGCTGAGCAGTCACGCAAATAAGCCTTTCCTGACCCCTCAAACCAAAGTAAAAACTTAAGTAAATCTAATCCAGTACTATGATTTATTTTATTATAGGACTTGTCAGTGCCTTATATTTTCTAAATTATTTATTTGCTGAATCTCACTATCTTCAAAAAATTAAGAATCTTTTCCATTGTTTTCATTACATCATCCCCAGTGCTTAGAAAAGTATCCATAAATCCTTGTTAAATGAATTTATAGTAATCATTATTACCATTTTGACCACAGACACATAATGGGATCATCTTTTGAAAACAGTACCCAGTATCATAAGGATCCTTTTTCCCATCTACAAAAGTATCAATGTAATTTAGTGGTTAAAAGCCTAGGCTGTGATGTGAATGTGCTTGGATTCATATTCTGCTTATATAATTTATTCTCTGTGTGACCTTGGGCAGGATATCAAACATCTCTGAGCCTAAGTTTCTACATTTTTTAGGATTGTCATGTAGAATAAATGAGTTAATCTAGGCAAAATTCTTGATTGGTGTCTAGAACACAGAACATTTTAGCTTTTTTTTTTAATCCCATAGCATAGAGATCATTAAGTACTACTGATTCACCCCTGCCTGTCTGTCTATGGGAATGTGTAAACTCATCTCACCTTTCAGGAATTTATAGCATAGATATGGAGATAAGACATTTACTTTGAAAAGGAACCTGAAATGAATGGATGAATGAATGAAAGAATGATGAAAAGAAAAGGAGAGAGAGAGGTATTAATGAAAAGGATCTAAAAATGGTTAATAGTTAGTCTGGCCAGTGTGGCTCAGTGGTTGAGTGTTGACCCATGCATTAAGAGGTCTTCAGTACGATTCCTGGTCAGGACACATGCCCAGGCTGTGGGCCTGATCCCCAGGGGGGGCATGCAGGAGGTGGCCAATCAATGTTCTTTCTCCTAGATGTTTCTCTTTCTCTCTCCCTCTTCCTTCCTCTCTCTCTAAAATCAATAAAGGCAAAAAACTTTTTTTTAAATAAATAAATAAAAATGGTTGATAGTTAAAAGTAGTTTGAGTTGAAAGGAGTGAAGTTTATTGGAAATATTGGGACTTAAATTAATAACATTCATATCATTATAAAGCAAGATATTAGAGTTGACCATCAGAACATGTAAACAGGTATAGTTATTTCAGGAAAGTAAATGAAAAGGTTTCAGCAGGTAAAGAATCAGTGATAGAAAAGACAAGAAACATTTTGGAATATCTGGAATCATAGAGGGGTTTGTGTTTGTATATTATCTCATCAATAATATGCCACTGAAAGTTGTAAAATGACACAGAAATAGGTAGTAGAGGTACAGTTGGAACATTTCTCATACCTAGGCACTATACAAATCAGTCTCAACTGAACCCTATTCACTGATAAGTAAACTAAAGCCCAACAACTAAATCACTTGTCCTGGGTCTTAAAACTAGTAAGAAATAGGGCTTAGCTTTATGCTGAAATCTGTATGAGCATCATACACATGTTTCCTGCAATACTTTGAAAAAAATACTTTTTAAAAAGCATATTAAAAATTATATGCTTACAAGAATAAACTCAGATAAAAGACTTAAATGTAACTTGTAAAACCATAAAAATCCTAGAAGAAAAAGTAGGCAGTAAAATCTCAGGCATCACACATAGTAGAATTTTCAACAATACATTGCCTAGGGCAAGAGAAACAAAGGAAAAAATAATAATAAACAGGACTACATCAAACTAAAAGCTTCTGCACAGCAAAAGAAACCAGCATCAAAATGGAAAAGAAACCCACTGTATGGGAGAACATATTTGCCAATAATACATCAGATAAGGGGTTAATATCCAAAATATATAGAGTGCTCATACAACTCAACAAAAGGAAGACAAACAACTCCATTAAAAAATGGAAAGAGGACCTGAATAGACACTTCTCCAAAGAGGACATACAAATGGCCAAGAGATATATGAAAAAATGCTCAATGTCACTAATCATCAGAGAGATGCAAATTAAAATGACATCAGGTGTCACCTCACACCTGCCAGAATGACTACCATCAAGAAACCATCAAACAATAAGAGCTGGCAAGAATATGGAGAAAATGGGTTCTAGTACACTGCTGATGGGAATGCAGACTGGAGAAGCCACTGTAGAAAAAAATATGGTGTTTCCTCAAAAAATTAAAAATGGAATTGCCATTTGACCCAGTGATTACACTCCAAGAAATATATCCTAAGAATCCTGAAACACCAATCAGAGAAAATATATGTACCCCTATGTTCATAGCAGCACTATTTATAATTGCTAAAATCTGGAAACAGCCCAAGTGTCCATCAGGAGATGAGTGGATAAAAAAGTTGTGGTACATATACACAATGGAATACTATGCAGCCATAAGAGAAAAAGATATTTTACCTTTAAGATGATGTGGAAAAACGTAGAGGGTATTATGCTAAGTGAAATAAGCCAGCCAGAGAAAGACAAATGTCATATGATCTCACCTATTTGTGGAATATAATGAACAAATTAAGCTGATGAACAAAATTGATCCAAATACATGGAATTATGGAACAGACTGAGAAAACTCAGAGAGAAGGGGGGTGGGAAGAGATAAACCAAAGAACTTATATGCATATATGCATAACCAATTGACACAGACAACACTGTGGTGAAGGCAGGGAGGAGGGTAACAATGTGGGGGAAAGGAATGACATCTGTAATATAAATAAATAAATAAATAAATAAATAAATAAATAAATAAATAAATATTGTTTAAAAAGCAAATAATAAATAAACATTTTGTGCTTAGTGATTTGAAAAGCGGGAATCTAATGAAATGGAGGTTTATGTCCACTGTAAGATTTTAAAATATGAAATGATAAGTACTTAAACTAGGGTAATATTCTTTTGAACACTTATATGATTAACCTACTATTCTTTGTGGTAACAGTTACTCATAATATGTACTCTATTCTTCTTGGCAAAGAACATACAATATACCTCTTGCTCTTCTCCAAGAAGACTCAGACTGACTTCACCAACTAAATCGAGAAGATCCATTGTGTTTTCCACTACAGCTGATTTGACTAATTTAAAATAAAATTTGAGAATAGAAATGTAGTGTTTTCCAATGAAGACTACAGAAAATGAAATTATAAAAATATATTTCTATCTTTCTATTCCTTGTATCAAATAAAGTGCCAGTATAAACAAGTACTTCAAATCCACTGAATTGTTGAATTAGGGATCTCCTGTCTCCTTATCAGCAAAAGAATATGCACTAAACAGTAGTATTCTTGGTCCTACCTTTGGCTGCCACCTTGCCCAGGATTTACTTTGAGAAGTCAATTATGAATTATTTCAGTGCACTTTATATGTATTTTAATTAGTTTAGTCCAAGAAATCTTAGTTTAGCCATCATCTACTAACTGTTGGCTACCTTTTATTCACAAGCATAGTATTATAATTTGCAAAATCTTATTTTGAGATCATGTTCAAATGAGATGTTCTGCCAGTCTTTGTGTAAAGAACTGGAATTTGCCATTACTACTACTCAACCTAACTATTCACATACCAATTTCAGTCTGAAAATTCCAATCACATAGTCTACAGAATACCCTCATTTTGGCAGCCACTATGGAAAACAGCATGGAGCTTCCTCAAAAAATTAAAAATGGAACTGCCATTTGATGCAGTAATCCCACTTCTAGGAATATATCTAAGATCCCAGAAACACGAATGAGAAAGAATATATATACCCCTATGTTCATAGCAGCACTATTTACAATAGCTAAGATCTGTAAACAGCCCAAGTGACCATCAGTTGAAGAGTGGATAAAAAAGCTATTTTATATTTATTTCTTGTTTAAGTTTTTATTGATATTTTTAGAGAGAGAGGAAGAAAGAGGGAGAAAGAGATAGAAACATCAATGACAGAAAAACATCAACATTGATAGGCTGCCTCCTGCACACCCCCACCAGAAATCGAGCCCACAACTCATGCATGTGCCCTGACTGGGAATCTAACCAGCGACCTTTTGGTGTATAGGTCAATGCTCAACCACTGAGCCACGTTGGCTGGGCAATTGGTGTTATATTTACACAATGGAACACTATGCAGCTATAAAAAAGAAGGATTTCTTACCCTTTGAGACAGCAAAGATGGACCTGGAGATTATTATGCTAAGTGAAATAAGCCAGTCAGAGAAAGATAAATATCACATGATCTCACTTATATGTGGAATCAAAGGAACAAAATAAACTGATGAACAAAATAGATCCACAGACATGGAAGCATGGAACAAACTGAGTGATCTCAGAGGAGAAGGTGGGAAGGAGGGGCAGCAGAGTTTAATCAAAGAACTTATATGCATATATGCATAGCCCATGGACACAGACAATAGACAGGTGAAGGCTTGGGGTGGGATGGGAGATGGGTTGAGGGGGTCAAATTCGGGAAAATGGGGGAACATATGTAATACTCTCAATAATAAAATTCAATTTAAAAAATATAAAGGATGCAGAATAGTTATAAAGCAGGGCCTAAAAGAAAGAACCCTTTTGCTAAATTGAGATGAAGATCCCAAATTAAGATTGGATTTGAATGTATTTTATTTTATATCAAAAACTACAGATCTTCATTTTGCTTTCTGACATTCAATAAAATGGGATAAGGAATCTCTTGGCAAATTGTTTTACTAGAGTCTATTTACCCATCTAAAATATTTGTATAGAAGTCAATGTTTGTGAAACATGTCAAGATAATTAATTACTTGTAGGCACAAGATATGATTCCTTCCCAGAGAGATCTTCCTGAGCCACTCTAGGGAATTGCAACAATAAAAATCCTACCCAGATACTTCTTATTGCTCTCCTCACTTCCTTTTATTTTTGTCCATAGCATTTATCATCCACTAATCTTTATTAGGTAAGATCTATAATTGGTACTTAATATAAATATTTGCCAAATAATTACAATAATGTTAACATGAACTAGATTTCTGAAACGGAATTTTTTAGCCAAATGTTTATGTCTTGTAGGACATTCTGGATACCACAAATTAGTTTTTGATGATGTCCTAAGATTTTATTTTAAATGTTTGGATATTTGGAAGAGTTGGGTATTTGAAAACATAATGTAAAATAAATGACATATGTGGAATTAATTTTCTGGTTGCAAAAGGCTCTTAACAGCACTTTGGTTACTTTGACTTTCTCAATGATTTGAGTACCTATTTTTTTCCTTTTTCTTTTTCTTTTACTTCTCTGCATCACTTCTTCATTCTTTTCTTTCTATTTTGACTTTTAAAATTTTTCTTACACTTCCATTTGACTGAAATATATGAAGACTGGGACGTGGTCTGATTCATTCAATTTGTATAACCAGTGAATAGCAGAATGCCTAGAACACAGGAGGCATTTGGCACATTTTTTAAAATTAGTCGTTTTGTTATGAAGGAGTGTGCATCCAAGTTTCAATATTACATATTTGTAGGATATCTAAGAACAAAAAAAAAATACTCAAGAAGAAATCACATATTTTACCTGAGTATCTCTATATTAAAACAAAATGTTAAAGTTTAAAAAATTTTGGGATATAACCTTTCCTGTAAATAAACAATTAAGTTCATGCATTATTACTCTTTAAATATTTGGCTCTCTTAATAGAGAGATGCTCTCTCATTATAGAAATGGAAGGACATGAGCGGCATTGAGGGTTCCACGACCCCCTCCATATTTCCTCAGTTTCTCTAAACATTCAGATATCTTTTGTTAAGTGTTTCATAAAACTCATTCTTCATCATAGTCAAAGAAGTTTTGGATGGAAGAATCCATGACACTTGGTAGAAGAAGAATTAAGAAAATCCTTTGGTGTATATTTATCATAAAGTAATACCCATGCAAAAATCATTTCTGAAGGAAAAAATAATAAAATGGAAAGTTTCTCACTAATCTATGAAACAAAATATAACCTGACCTCAGCTAGTGTTGATATATCGAGCTTGTTTTGTCTATTTTTTTCTCCAGAGAATGTTTATGCTCCTGGGATACTAAACAATTGTATAGGCTGGCTTAACAGTGATGGTCATTAAGTACATTGGGAAAAGTTAAAGGTCCATCATTAGTGCAGACTTTATTTGGCTTTTTAAGTTTGGGATATAAACTAAGTCATTTTAATGTTTAATGTGCATATGTTCTATGCAATTGTAGGAAAGGAACTGTATAAATTAAAACATAAGTAGAAGTGTCAGAAGGAAAGCAAACTTTTTTCATGAATCTCCTCTATGAGCCACCATTTAATGAACAAGAACTATACACATTCCAATTGGCATTACTTCTTTCCAGTTTGATCATTTGATTCAGCAAATACATGAATGCTTCTTGTAATAGAATTCCTTAAATTTCTCTTAAAATCATAAAAGGGTATATTATTCTATGGATAACCCATAGCTAATATTTATTAAATTCACTAAAAAATACTTGATATTCCATATTGCTTACCCAGAATAAAGGAGACATGAAAGAGAAAATCTTTAAATTATTAATTCAACAATATTTTTGTCATAGTTTCCTATTATGTATTATATTTTGTTTGTGAGACTATTTAGTTCAGTTTGTTTGTCTCTTAAGTCAATTTACTTCCAAAGATTTTGAGGACTCTTTCCAAAACATTATGTCTAAGTAAAAACACTAAGACATTTATTTTTTTTTCTTTATTGATTTTAGAGAGAGAGAAGGGATGACAAGGGAGAGAAAGATCGAAACATCGATGAGAGAGAACATCAATCGGCCACCTCCCGCATGCCCTTCACCAGGGATCGGGCCCACAACCTGGGCATGTGTCTTGACTGGAAATTGGACCAGTGACCTCTTGGTGCATGGGTCGACGATCAACCACTGAGCCACACCAGCTGGGAAAGACACTAAGACATTTAGATTGAAGCATGAAAACTTGACATTACTTTGCCAGAAAGTACAATAGATGGTTTCTGCCCTTCAAGACTTAGCAAGCTAGTTGAGGAGATAAAAATTATGCATATGAAACAATAGGACTTAATATAAATGTAATTGCAAAATTGTATATAGCGAAAATAAATGCTACACCAGTTCTGAGGAACTGGAAATCATTGGCAAGTGTGAAGAAGAAACAGTTCATGGGTGATGCAGAGCTTGAAGGAGAGGCAATGTTTAATGAGATTAAAAGAAGACATTCCAGGTGAGGGGAGCAACACTGAATGCTACAGTCAGGAAATTTTCTGTTGAGCTATACCTATTGAATTGGCAAATGAAGTAATAGACTATGTTAACTGTTATGGCATGTGTCTATTTTGCATAGTGTCTGCATTTATGGAATACCCTTTTCAAAATAATATTTCTAGAAGAGAGGAAAATCCAACAGAATACTCATTGTTTCACTCATTCACCCAGCATATATTCATTGTGCACCTACTATATGACAGATACTGATCTAACCAGTAAATGAAAAGTGTTTCCTTCCTTAATGGAGCTTATTTTCTAATGGGGGAAGATACAGAAATAACAGATATAATAAATAAATTGCATATGATAAGTAAAGATATAATAAACTCTAAAGCACAATAGGGGAAATGAGAAGTGTTAGAGGTGGGAGTGGAGGGTTGAAGGGTTATAGTTTAAAATCAGAGGATGAGCCACATTAAAAAGATGACATTTGGGCAGAGGTCTAAAGGACTTATAGGATTATACATGGGAAAATTGTTTTAAGCAGATGGAACAGTAAGTACAAAAGGCGGTAGCATGCCTAGCATGTTTTAGGAACAGTGATGATACACTGTAGCTACAGTAGCATGAATGATAAGGAAAGTAGTAGAAGACAACATAAGAAAAAAAATGGGGTCCAGTTCATATAAGGCCATGTAAACCACTATAAAGACGTTGGCTTTTACTCTGAGAACACTGGAACCCATTTCAGAATTTCAAGGGGAGTACTAAAATGATTTTACTGCCATTTGGCTTCTGTGTTGAGAATAGATCAGAAGGAGAGAAGAAAAGAAGCAAGGAGACCAGATATTATTCAAGTCATCCAGGAGAGAAATGATAGTGATTTAGAATGGGGTGGAAGCAGCGAAGGTAGTAAGAAGAGGTCACCATCTGAATCTATTGTGAAGGTGAAGACAACAATATGAGAACTGTTTGATGTAGAGCATGGCAGAAAGGAATGAAGGATAACTCAAAAGTATTTGTCCTGAGTAACTGGAAGGGTATGAGTGGAACCAGCTTTGAGGGGAACATCAGCTATACAGATTTTGGACATTTTAAATTTCAAGTGTCTACTAGTCCCCCAAGTGAGAATATTCAGTAAGGAATTAAATGCACAAGTCTCAAATTCAGGAGAGGAGTTGGAAACAGAAATATCAATTAGTCAGTTGTCAGCAATAATATGGTATTTAAAACCAACCATAATACTGGGTAAAATGACCAAGGAAGTGAATTGAGAAGAAAACCAAGGAATGAGTCAGACTTCTTCCATCATTAAGAGATCTACAAGATGAGACAAACTCAGCAAAGATGACAAGAAAGAGCAACCAATGAGTTTGAAAGGTAGCCAAGAGACCATGGTTTCTGAAAGACAAGTGAAGACAGTGTATCAAAGTAGGTGATCATATTTTATTCATTATATTCCACAAATCCAGAGACAAGGAAGTAGGGAACAGACTGGCAAACCTCAGAGGGAAGAGGGGTGGGAGGGCAGGAAGAGATAAACCAAAGAAGTTTATGCATATATGCATAACCAGTGGACACAGACAACAGGGAGATGAAGGCAGGGGTGGTGGGACTGGGGAGGAGGGTGTCAATGGGGGGAAAGGGGAGGGACACCTGTAATACTTTCAACAATAAAGGTTTTTTTGTTGTTGTTGTTGTTTTTAAAAGAAGTAGGGTCCGGCGGGTGTGGCTCAGTGGTTGAGCAGCAACCCATGCACCAAGAGGTCGCCGGTTCAATTCCCAGTCAGGACACATGCCCAGGTTGTGGGCCTGATCCCCAGTGAGGGGCATGCAGGAAGCCACCAATCGATATTCTTTCTCATCAATGTTTTTATCTCTCTCTCTCTCTCTCTCTCCCTTCCTCTCTCTCTAAAATCAATAAAGGAAAAAAAAAAGAAGTAGGCGATCAACTGTTGTGGACAGGCAAAGGGAAAATAAAATTGAATAATTGAATTAGATTTAGCGATATGGAGCTCATTATAGTCAGTGGCAAGAACAGTTTAGTTGGAGGTGTGGTTCTGCAAACCAGATTGGGTCAAGTTTAAGAGAAAGGGGAAGAGAGCAAGTAGAGACAACTCTTGTTTTACTGCAAAGTAGAGTTTAGCAGAAGGAGCTGAGGGATGGTATGTGAAAATATTATTGATATTATTATTAAGATTAGAATATGATTGCTATTACTATTATTAGGAATATTGTTAGTATAAAACAGTGTTAGGAATACTAATAATTATAAATATTTAATAAGCAGTTTCTCTGTTTCTGTTATTGTTCTAAGCATGCATATGTGTGTATGCATGTACAATGTGTGTGCATAATAAATTGTTACAACCACTTTCTGAAATAGGCACTACTGTTGGCTCATTTTGCCTGTGAGGAAAGTGAGACATCCATGCAGAGGCCTAGTGTCTGCACACAGGTAGAAAACGGCAGAGTCAGGATTCAGTCCAACTAATTTGGCTCCAGAATTTATGTGTTTAAAACTATACCATCCTGCTTCTGTCTTATGAAAAAATAATAATTAGTACAAATGAGGTATCAGAAAGGATACTTAAACTACTTAGGATGTCAAATTATTCTAATTGCCTGAATTAAGGAAACAGGTGTTTATAAAACCCTTCTGATACACATTATACTTATATACTAAAAAAAAAAAAAAAAAAACAAAAAACTCTTAAGATACACAGCAAAGGCGTTCACACAGTATCAAAGGTTAACTTGAGCCTCTTTATATATTTATAAGAAAATGCCACCTCTTTCAGAGTGTTCATGGATTTAGAATGTTCTTCCAACAAAGTCTAAATGAGGTTGTACTACACAACATAATGCAAAATAAATTTGATATATGAAGAACAACTCTCCCCAAAATAAAACTTTTGTAAAAAATCTAAGAGAAAATGTTCTTGCACATGACTACTTAATTTAATGATCTCTTCATAGTTTAGTATATTTACAATTTCTTGTTTACTCTAAACAACTTCTGCTTAGACAAATGTAACCTACTCTTGGGCCTCCTGAGCTATTTCCCCTCCCTCCAAAGTCTGGTTGAAAAGATCTTTTTCTAAGTAGGTCATCCTCTGCCTTAAACCTCTTAACCAGCCTTGCCTTTTTTCCTGCCTCAGACTGCAGTTCCTTATGATTATTTGCAGGGCCCTCATCCCTGCCTGTAGCGTTGCTTTGATTCTTGCCCCAGTTTTTCTGGCTTAACTTCTAAATAGCGTCTTTATCACCTTCCTCCACTCTGGTCTCATGCTGCCCCTGTACCTCATTCAACAATTTTCTTTGACATCTTTCTTGAAAAATTCTATTTTCTTTGACATCCTTCTTGAAAAATCTTTTTATTAGGAGAGTTGTCTGGGGTTAGGAGGTAGGGGAGAAGAAGGGAGAAAAGAACATAGGCAGGGGACATTTGGAGAAAGGACAAAGGCTCCGTAGTATTCTCAGCTGCGCAACTCCTCACTTAGCAGCCACCTCACACTCTCTTGATCTAGGACTTTGCCTGTCTTTCCCTCAGCCAACGACCCTTCACACACTGTTATGAAATGAATGTGCCATCAACTTGGCTTTTCTCACCATTCAGTTTCATCATTTCATCTCAGCTTTTTAACCTATCATTCAGAGTATTAGGAGCTCTTCAAAAAAGAAGAAATGTAATGGCATAATAAAAGTACCTTTCTCCTTTTTTCCCCCTCCAGATTTCCCCGTCAAAGTAGTGCGAAGTTAACATGGCAACAAAAGCAGACTTCACTGTCAGCAGAGAAAATGGAAAAATATCAGCTAGTAGTCAGTCATCGTCTTTTTAACACAGTCACTTGATTTTCCACACAGGCCTACCAAAACAGTTCAGTATGAATATTTCAAAGCAAAAGTAAAACAGTTGTAGGCTTTCTCTAGGAGGATTTTCTTCTTTTAATTATGGGAAAAAAAAAAAAAACACTAAAATTAAATAGAGGACACATCAATGTGACAGATATTCTTTTAAGAGAGTATATTTGCTATAGTAATTGTATATAATTAAAAGCTTTGAAGTTGGTGATCCTATTTTGAGGCCTCTTAATATGGAGATATCATTATTACATCAGCCACTTACTAGTTGATCACAAATACACCAATTAATCTTTCTCGTGGTGAGGATTCTTACATCTGAGTCACTTCCTACTTATTGTCGTTTTGCCAACCCTTAAATTGATCTCGTGGCCCTAAGATCAATTACACTTAAACCAATGTGTAAATTCTGGAATGTTCATTAATTAGAGTCAAATTTACACTTCTGTAATTGAGACTAATTATTTGTTTGGTTTAAGTAAGTTGTTAGGTATTCATTAAAGCCATTGGTCATAGGCATTGAATGAACATGACTGCAAAGTCCACATATGTTAAAACATCAGGCCTGGAACTTCACAGAAAAGAAGTCTTTCTAAACTGACATCTATAAATAAATCTTAGGATCTTACTCAAGTTAATGCATGGGTATAAAATAATGAAAATTATGGCACAGCTTAACATGTCTTTAACATAAGCATCAGACATCACAGTTCAACATGTATAATTCATTATCCAAAAAATTGGAAAGCATCATGTTCTTTCTTTGTTCATTTTATTTACATGGTCGTTTTCACAACAAGACATATCTATCAAATAAGTGTCTTTATTCTATGTTAGATAATATTGTAGAAAATATAGCCAAAACCTATTTAAAGAGTCATTCATCTGAAGTACTTCACATCTGAACACCTAACAGTTATATACCCAGTAATAAAACAGGAAAAAATAATTATTTAAAACTTAAATTTTTTTAATAGCCTTTCTAACTATATACAACACTATATGTATAAGAGACACCTATGTTCAAGAACTGATACTTCAGGTCTCATTTAAATTATTGAAGCCAATATGGGCTAATTAAGTAAAGTAGGAAACTTTCCCATGACAAAAATTGTCATTATTGTGCTGCAATATCAAAGTTTGCAAAGGAATAGCTGAGACAGCAACACAAACTTCAGCAAATAGATGAGCTTTCCCAAACAGCAATGTTTTACTGGCATTGCAAATATCACAACAATTGAAAAATGTATATTTTAAAAATCATAATTGAAACAAAAGAGGAAAATCACCTTTTAGAAAGTATCATAAAACAATGTCAAGTCCTGTGTAGTTCTTTTAAAAAGAAATATTAAATAAAATAGAATAATGCCTAACAATAAAAGTAAAAGACTAAGCTATTTACTACTACAATCAGTGGTTGATTTTCATATGTTTGACTTTGAAACAACCCATCCTCTTGCAATTACAGTGATATCTCGGTTCTCGAACGCCTCGGATTTCGACCAAATCGGTATTCGACCAGGAGATTCGAGAAACTTTTGTCTCGGAATCCGAACAAATATTTGGAACTCGAACTTCCGAGATGAGCCGAGTTGAGCCGAATGGCGTTCATTCGGCCCAGCGCGCCTTGCTCGCGTCACCAGTGTGAGTGCAGAGAGAGAGTCACGCTTTGTGGAGAGAGTCACGCTTTACACTGAATTTAACCCTTAGACATACTGTACACTTTTATTTCTTGTTGAGACTTATGTTTTTCTACATATTATATACAAATTAGGCCAGTAAATAGGCATTTTCTGGGGCTTGGAACGAATTAATCCAGTTTCCATTATTTCCTATTGGGTTTCATTGCTTCGGTTCTCGAACAATTTGGTTCTCGACCGTCCTCCTGGAACGAATTATGTTCGAGAACCGAGGTATCACTGTATATAATCTCAATCTAAAATGACCATTTCTTGTGCCAAATTTAGACTTTCATATATCAACTGAAGAACAAATATTTCTAGCCATGACTTGCTAGCCCCACTTACACACAAATTATTCCATAGCTACTGTTGCCATTTTTACTTGGAAAGTGGGGATTTCTAATTACTTGAATGTTTTTATCTCAGTAGTTTGCAAATTGTGACCTAATGAACATTGGAATTGCCTTTTGGAAAGGAAGGAGGGCCAAGTTTGAGGCTCCCAAACCATATTTTATCCAGACTACATCCCCCTTTCTCTGTGAAACTTGCTGTGGATCTAGTAAAGACTTTGAGGAAATGATTTCACTGTCTTAAAAAAAGGAAGAAAGAAATTAAAAATATAATGGAAAGAGAAAAATAATGGAAAAAGAAAATCAGGAAGAAAGGGAGGAAAGACAGAAGACAGGAAGAAAAAAAATAAGGGGGAAGGAAGGGTTTTTAGGGAAGTCACCGGTTTACGTGTGTTATCCTCATTCATTTATAATGTTGTAAGACAATGAAAAGTGTATGAGCAATAAGATACATGTCTTATAAATGTGTTACAATTCATTCACTGATTCACTTTGGCCTGGTTATCTTGGAACTACTCAGCATAACCCTAAAGGGTCATTATAGCTCTAGAATATCCTGTGGCTGATGTAGTCTTAGGGCCTTTTAGCATACTCTGTCATCTCCTTCTGCCCACTGCTGCATCCTTCACCTCCTTCCCACCAATTTTGACCCCCAAAACATTTTCTAATCAATATTCTGCATAGTAAACTCCAACTTAGAATTGGCACCTTGGAAAATACAAGCTATAATATAACCTTTATATAAACACACATATTAACTCTTATTACAGAGTATGGGTTCTATTAATATTCAGAGAATTGTGTGTGTGTGTGTGTGTGTGTGTGTGTGTGTTTTCTTTATCTTCAAGAAAACCCAGGTTAACAATTCTTCATACAGAGGCAATATTTTACATCGTTCCAACTGCTATTATGTGAACAATGACTAATCAAAACAGACTTCAGTATTAACAATACGGCCTTGCCAGTATGTACTCCCTGATTATCAACTCTGCCCTCAGTAGTTTTTTTCAATCTTTATTGTTGAGAGTATTATAGATGCCCCCCCTCCCACCCATTGCCCCCCTCTAGCCTATTCCAGACCTGCTCCAGGCCTTCACCACATTATTGTCTCTGTCCATGGGAAATGCATATATTCACATGAGATTTTGGTTAATCTCTTCCCACCCCAAACCCCTCCTTCCTTTGAGATGTGTTAATCTATTCCATGTTTCCATGCCTCTGGTTCTATTTTATTCATCAGTTTATTTTGTTCATTAGATTCTCTATATAAGTGAGATCATGTGAAATGTGTCTTTCTCTGACTGGTTTATTTCACTTATCATAGTACTCTCCAAGTCCCTCCATGCTGTCTCAAAGGGTAAGAGATCCTTCTTTTTTACAGCTGCATAGTATTCCATTATGTAAATGTACCGCAGCTTTTTTATCCACTCATCTACTGATGGGCACTTGAGCTGTTTACAGATCTTAGTGATTGTAAATAGCGCTGCTATGAACATAGGAGTGCATGTATTCTTTCTGATTGATATTTCGGGATTCTTAGGATATATTCCTAGAAGTGAGATTACTGGATCAAACTGCAGTTCCATTTTTAATTTTTTGATGAAATTCCATACTGGTTGCACCAATCTGCATATCCACCCGCAGTATACTAGGGTTCCCTTTTCTCCACAATCTTCTGCTAGCCCTTGTTGTTTGCATCTTCTGAGTCTAGGGTTCAAGATGTTCACATACATACAGAAAGCCAGCTCCTCATCGTTCTGGTCTATCTGGTGATGTTGTACACAGAGCTTGTATACATCTGGTATGCTATTTGGTTGTTTATTCTGATTGGTCCTGTCAAGCCACACCTCCAAATAAATATTCTCAATATCACTCCTGGTTACATGTTACCACAACTTAGGAAGAAAAAAGTAATATCTCATTTAACAAAAGTAAAACAAATCATAAAACCTATCATATTCATTGTATTTATAATTTTAATGATGTTCAACATAACATCCTGAAAGTTTCACTTTGAGTGAATATTTCAAGAACCTAATATCTCTTTGCTTAGGGCGATTTTTATTCCTAGAATCTAACCTAAAATATAAGTCATCTTCTAAAATTCAGATGAGCTTAACTAGCTTCCCATCTTCAGGTAATTTTCTATAGTATATTTAATTGGGCAACCATATCTACAATGTTAAAGTGTTTCCAATCTTCATTAATCATTGGGTAAAGCTACTTTGAACCTAGCCATTTCCTTAGCATTAGACATATCCCCTGGTGATATAGCATTTATTATTATTAAGATCCATTTATCTTTAATAATTCATCATAAATCAATCTCTTTGATTCCTAAATAATTTGAGTTGTTTCCATATTTTCCTTCAAATGCTTTTATGCTCCTCTATATTTCATAAGAGTACATATACTCTAATTTAATGAACTCGTCAAACAGATCTTCTATGTTCCCTTCATGTACTAATTCTGGAATCCTACCCAGAAAAGCTATTAAATTTATACTGAACTGGCAGTTCCTTGGCTATTACGTAATCATAATGGAAACAAATAGAACCAAACCTTTCCCAGTGGAAAACACCACACACACACACACACACATATATATATATATATATATATATATATATATATATATATATATAAAATAATATATATATATAAATTATATAAATAATATATATCTGATATATAATAAATAACTTCTCCAAAAAATTTTGGTCAGTCTGAGAGACTATTTGGTAACTGCAAAATAAAAGTCGGTTACTTAACACTTGCCCAAATTAAAATTTACAAATGATATCATTATAGTTATTAATGACAAACATCTGAGATGAGAAAATCAGAATATCTAATAAGGTGGCTAGATTGGGTTGTAAAGTTGTTTTTGAGTTAAAAAAATAGAAATAATTGAAAGAGGACAACATGAAAACTTCCTCAATATTTACTCAAGGAAAAAGACTTTTAAAGCAACAAATATGCAAATATATATAAAAGCTATAATGTCTACAAGAAAATCAAAATAATGCAGTATGGAGGGGCATGATTCCTGAGGATCTGAATAAGTTTTCTACTGAAGTTCTTTGCATCTCAGTTTCTTCCTCTATAAAATGGGTTTATTATGTGAATTAATTTTTTTTCTGAAATAAGGCATTGCACCAAAGGAAGGTTCCAATAAATATAACTATTACAATATTTTTGGAAAAAATATATATGTGGAGATACTGAATTAATATTTTCTACAAATATTACAGAATATTGTTTGCTAAGTCTCCCCCGTGTTCTTTAAGATTTGAAGTTCTTTCTTATTTTCCTAGAATAAAACAAAGTCATAAAGTTTCCCTTTCATAAAAGATGGAATCATTTCCTCCAACAGAGCAAGTTCTTTTTGAGATGTCATCATTGTAAACACAGTTTGAATTCCCTAAATGCAGAGCCTTCATCTCCAGACTGTATGTTGGACTGTGGGTGGATGTGCACTCAGTATCTCCAGAAAATCTATTTTTCTTCCTCCCTCTCTGAATAAAGGTATTGACAGAAGAAATGTGTAGAACTACAGATATAAATTTTACATATTCTGTGATTTCAGAATGGTTTAATAAACTATTAAAAGCATAATCTCTCTTTGACTAGTTATGGGAATGTAAAGTACAGCATAGGAAATATAGTCAATAACATTTTAATAACTATGTATGGTGCCAGGTGGGTACTGCAAATATCAGGGGGAACACTTTGTAAAGTATATGATTGTCTAACCACTATAATATACACCTGAAACTAATACAAAATAATATTGAAGGTTAAAAATTTTTTAAAATAAATAATTAAAAAGAAAGGAATAGTTAAACAGAAATTGATTTGTGAACATCGCTACACATCTTAGAATAATATTTAATAATAACCGTGTACTGTTATCTGAACTTACCAAAAGAGTTACTTCTGTTATAATAGAAAATTTAATCTCATATATACTATAATGAAGATCATTTTCTTTATTAAGGGATTAGGGGAAATAAAAAGATGACAGTTTATCAGTACTATAGATTGGACAAGAAAATTTACTTCTAGACTCTCTCAATGCTTTATAAATATGCATCTTTTACCACAAATGAATACATTTCAAGAGTTTAGAGGCAAAGAAAATCACAAATTACGTGGGAATATGCAGAGCTACTTATTATCTGCATTTTTCTTAGAGAATTTCTTTTTTATCAAATTTTTCAAGTAGTATATGCTCACTCAGTAGGACAAAAACCTCTATGATCAAAGTCACTGACTAAAACTGAAACAAAAAAAAAAAACAAAACACAATACAGCAGAACCTTGGTTCTCGAACTTAATTCGTTCCAGAAGGCTCTTCGAAAAATTTGTTCAAAAACCGAATCATTTTTTTCCCATTAGAAACCATGTAAATTGAATTAATCCTTTCCAGACTACTAAACGATTCCATCTTAATCTTTCTTATTTGCAGTTCATGTCTAAAGTACTGTTTAATTTATAAGCAAACACTTCTTTTCTTAAATTTATCAAACCATCCTTTACTAGACTTAAATGAATCACTTTCACCACTCATTCCAAGGGTGTCTTTCAGGAAGTCAGTATGGGGCACTTTAGCTTGTACGTCTATCATTGCCTCCAAAATGCTGTTTCTGGATAAACACTTTTTGTTTATCCAAATCAATAACAGTTTTTTTCTACCTCTTCAATCATCTGTGACCATTCTTTCTTTCACACCCCCATGTTTCCACTCTCCTTCCCAAACTTGGGTGTTTCTCAATACACCAAGCAGAAGGATCAATTTAAAATATAAGATAGAACAAGTTACTCTTCTGTTTAAATGTCTACAGTGACAATTACAGTGTAGAAACTAAATCCTAACAGTGACCTGCAAGACCCTCCCTCTGTGCTGTCCAATATGGTAGCCACTAGCCACCTGTGGCTATTGAGACTTAAAATATGGCTAGTCCAAATTGAGATGTGCTATAGGTATAAAAAATGCACTATATTATAAAGTCTTAGTACAATAAAATATAAAATATCACATTAATATTTTATATTGATTACATGTTAAAATGATAACATTTTAGATATATTGCCTTAAATATACTATTAACCTTAATTTCACAGGTTTCTTCTTTTTTTCAATGTTACTACTGAAAATTTTAAATTACTTATGTGGTTTGCACTGTATTTGTTTTGGATACTTCTGCTCTACATAATCTGGACCTCAGGTAAACTCTCCAACCTCCTTTCATCTACTCTTCTCCTCACTTTCCCCATACCAGCCATACCAGCGTTCTTGGTGTTCTTTGAACACCACACAAGTTCCCATCTTCAGGCCTGTATTTTAGCTGCTGCTGTTCCCTCTTATCCACAGCAGATTCTACTTGTTTTTTTTTCGTTTTTCAGGTCTTTGCTCATTTCTCCACTTCTTGAGGAGACTTACCCTGACTATCTCATTTAAGACTATTTCTGTCTGCCTTGTGAGCACACCCAATCCCATTTACCTGCTCTTCTTTCTTTCTTCCATGTACTTATCACCTAATATATTATATCATTTGCTTGTTTATGTTGCTTCTTTTTTGTTGTTTGTTTTGCCTCCAGAATGTAAGATTTCAAGGTTCATGACTATATTCCCTGTACCTGGACCAATGCCCAGCCCATAGTGAGGCTTCCATGTTTCTTGACACGATTATATCTAATCTTTAAATAAAATTATATTATATATATTCTCACCAAATCACTATTTTTTTTACTGCATTAAAGTCACAACCATCTCTGTGTCAATAAAAATAAATAAGCCTTCATCTTTTCAAATACTCCAAGTTATGATAAGCTACAATTTAACAATTCTCCTTTTGAAGGTCATTTATGTCAGTCATTTTCTCACTTTTACAAACAATACAGTATAAGTAATTCTAATTCATTCCTAGATGTGAAAAGGCTGGATCAAAAACCATCTACATTTTAAATTTTAAGGTTCTGCAAAATTGCTTGCCTAGAAACTTGTACCAATCTGTTCCTACATACCATCAACTAATCTCCTACTCAAAATCGCCTAAATTAGAATTGCTACTCATTCTTCCACCCACTTATACACCTAATATGCCATTTTAATTTCCACCTTCAAGCTGCTACTTGAAGCATTATCACTTTTCACCATTTCCTCACAATTCCACCCCCAGATACACACACTCCCAAGACCCCACCCCATTCTCCTTTCATTCATCTACATCACATCCCTCATTCAAGATTAGTAAAATTCCTTTCTGTTCTGAAAAAAACTGGCAATTGTCTTCTGTGTGTCAATACAGACTAATGTTTTAGGCACACAGACTCCAAAGTCAGAGTCCCTGGGTTCAAATTCCTGCTCCGCTGTTAAACTCAGTTACCTTGTGCTTGATAGTTAATCTCTCTATGTTCCTATTTTCCTCATTAGTATATAGTAATCAAAAATATTTTCTACTAAATTTGTATTGATGATTAACTTTGGACTATTATCTATGTGTATCCTAAATGCACTCTATTTTATTGTAACACACTTGGTGCTTACATATTATCAGTTTTATTCACAGATTTTTTTAAATTCTTAGATAATTGTAAATTCCTGAAAGATGGGTATTATGCCTTTTAATTAAATGCCTGACAACACCTAACACTTCATCATACATAGAAGGCAAGTAATGCATATCTGATGATCAACTGACTGACTTGCACTGTCTCTATTTTTGAGTCTTGCCATAAGGACGATGCCTTAAGGATATTTGTTAGGTGGAAAAAACTGACATGTTTTCACACTTGATTAAACCCCTGAATAATCAGCAGGGCCTTTTTCTACAGAAACATGTCTTATAACTAAATATGGAAATCTGGGAATCCTGAGGTTATACCCAGCCAAAAAGCAATACAATGGAAAATTCTTCATTGCTGGGGCACTTCTTGCATTCTCTTTCACTGCGGTCACCCATGCAGTCATTTGTCAATGCCTATAACTCCACAGCAACACGCTTTAGTTCCTCAGTGTTTCAGGGATGATCCCAATCCTGGTGAAATTGGTAGGCACTTTGTGCTTTGTGTGTTCTCTGGGTCAACAGGATTTCTGAACAACACTATTTTTTTGTTCTTATTCCTGCTCCATTTCCAATATTCACTGAGACTTGAGGCTAATTCTTGATACTTTGAAAAAAGACATCCTGCCAACTGCACTAATGCATTTAGCCACATACAATTCATTAAAGTCAATGAAAAATGCGCTACAAAAAAATCTCTATTCATGGCACCACATTCTCCCCTCACTATATGCATTTTATTCCTATTTATACTGAGTCAGTGTAGAGGAGGAAAGATCTTTAAATATTTCTCTTTTAGTCATCAGCTCAGATTAGTAACTTTATAAAAAGCCTTCTCTTTGACTTTGGATTAAATATGAGGCAATATATCACAGTTAACATCATTTAGGTCAAGCTCATTTGCAATAATGTCACCATTTCTCCTTGGAAGCACTACCACCAAAGTTGATTTTCAGGTGTTTTCCCTCTGAAATTTTAACAGTTGAAAAAAGACCAGTCAGTGGTTTGATCTGTTTTATACACTGTGTGACCCTATGTAAGTTTGAAGAGCTCCCTTGAAAATGGTAAAATATGTTTCTTGACTAGTAATTTATGTAAAAATCATGTGGGTGATAGGCAAACTTATTAAGCAACTATGTAAAGTATACTATTTGCACAGGTGCTCTCTGAGACACAAAAACATTACACAGGCCTTGAGACCATGTTGCTTATAATTTAAGAGGGGGGAAAGGATACACATGCTAGAAAGTAGAAAATTTTCTTAATTCATTCATTGTCAAAGAAGTCAAAAAAGTAACACATGCTCTGGGAGTCCAGAGGAAATAGAGGCCAATTTGGCCTCGGTTGTTTAGGTAATGTATCGAGAAGTCACCTCACTCCTGTCAGAATGGTTATTATCAACAAGACAAGAAATGAGAAGTGTTGGAGAGGCTGTAGAGAAAAGGGAACCCTCATTCACTGCTGGTGGGAATATAAACTGATACAGCCACTACGGAAAAGAGCCTGGCAATTCCTTCAAAAATTAAGAATACAGTTACCATATGACCCAGCAATCAATCCCCCTCCTCTGTATATACCCAAAAAACTCGAAAACATATATTGGCAAACATATAAGCATCCCTATATTCACTGCAGCATTATTCACAGTGGCTAAGACATAGAGACAACCAAGGTGTCCTTCGATAGAGGATTAGATAAGAGAGAGAGAGAGAGAGAGAGAGAGAGAGAGATGGTACATATACAGAATGGAATACTACTCAGCCATAAGAAAAGATGAAGTACTGCCCTTTGCAACAACATGGATGGACATGGTATGCTAAGTGAAATAAGTCATTCATAAGAAGCTAATAACCATGTGATTTCACTCATATGTGGGATATAAAACTTAAACTCATGGGCACAGAGAGCAGTGTGGTGGTTGCCAGAGGGAAGGTCTTGTGCAGGATTTTTCAACCTTCACACTATTGATGTATTAAGCTAGATGACCCTCTATCGAACCAGTGACCTCTTGGTGCTAACCAAAGCCTGTCTCTCCTCTCTCCTCTCTCTCTCTCTTTAACAAAGACTTTGAAGACCTTATCAGTGTGTATTTTTTAGCCCTGGCCGGTTTTGCTCAGTGGTTAGAGCATTGGCCCGTGGTCCTGAGAGACCCGGGTTCGGTTCCTGCTAAGGGCATGTACCTCGGCTGCAGTTTGTCCTCGGCCCTTGTTGGGTCGTGTGGGTGGCAACAACTCGACGAGTCCCTATCACGTCGATGTTTCTCTCTCTCTCTCTCTCTCCCTCCCACTCTATCTGAACAAAAAATGGAAAAAATGTCCTCGGGTGAGGATAAAAAAAAAAAGTGTGTATTCTTTAGATGTTCACTAATATCACCCTAGTCTAAAGGTTCAGAGAATTTTGTATCCTCAGGGACACTTAGCAATGTCTGGTGACATAATAAGTTATCACAATTGGAGGAAGCAATGTTACTAGCATCTAGTTTATGGAAGCCAGTGATGCAGTTTAATGTCTCTCAATACACAGGACAATCTTACACAATTCATTAAATTGAGGCTCAGTGGTTGAGCATCGACCCATGCACAAAGAGGTCACAGGTTTGATTCCCGGTCAGGGCACATGCCCAGGTTGTGGGCCCAATCCCCAGTGGGGGACAAGCAGAAGGCTGCCAATTGATGTTCTTGCTCATCGATATTTCTATCTCTCTCTACCTCTCTCTTCTTCTCTCTCTAAAATCAGTAAAGAAAGAAAAAAATTAAAGACTTTATTAAAAGAAGGGGAAAAAACTATTCCAAATGAGGAGTGAGGAAGCTAGGGTATTTATCTACCATTCCTCATCCATCACTGTTTGAGGACTGCTCTCAGGGGTATGAATGCTTCTGCCTATAAGGTTTACCTTGTGTATGACCAAGTGTGCTCATATTTCCAAAAACAATCGCCCTCAGGCAAAGATATACAAGTGATCAAAGTAAACAGCCTTCGCTTCACAGAGCCAAGGCATGTGGATAAGCACTGAGAGCATCTGCCACACTATATATTTATACAATAATTTAATGAATATGCACCTTCCCCACTGGACTTGAAAAGATATGTCTATTTGGTTGACCAAGGTATACACTGAAGCTAGCACAATGCCTTGAACAAAGATAACACCTAATAAATATTTATACTTGAGCAAATCAATTTATGGAGGGAATTGTTCCACCTTTACCTGTAATGTCAATCCTGGTTCAGGGTTGGGCATTTGGCCCCCAAAATCTTATGCTACATTTGTAAATCTGGTCACAGTTTAAAACACTTGACAGGTAATTCTCACACATTATAATGGCTATTATCAAAACGACAGAAAAAAAATACCAAGTATCAGAGAGGATATGGAGGAATTAGAACCCTTTTGTATTGCTGGTGATAATGTGAACTGGTACAGCTGTATTGGAAAATAGTATGATACTCTGCATCAAAGATGTTGGCTACAAAAAAAATGGTGGTGGAGTGAATGGAGCTACACAGACCATCTCCAAGGACCAAAATGGATTTACAACAAAAATAAAGAGAAATCGTCAGGAAGGGGCAACCAAAAGGCAGCCTGGAGGACCACATAACCAGGGACACTGACTCAATCCTGGTAGACTTGCGAGGACGAGAGAGAGGGCCGGGAGCCCACGGTCCGCAGTCGCCTGGGCTGGGACCAGCGGACTCGGCTGGGACCAGCAGACTCCGCTGGGACCAGGGGACTGGCTGGGACCAGGGGACTGGCTGGAAGCTGCTGCCGCCTCAGCTGGGTGCCACACCCTCAGCTGGTGCCACATACTCTAAGACTCAGCCGCCGTTAGCTGGGAGCAGCGCCCTCGGGTTAAAAGTCCCAGGCAGCTCCACGATGCAGAGTCTGGACAGAGGCTAAATTGGCAGCAGCCACTCACCTTGGGCTCCGGCAGAGGGAAGGCAGAATGGACTGGAACTGTGTGGGGACACTTGGGATTTGGAGGGTGCTCAGAGCTTTTGCTGAGTGCAGCATGCAGGACTGTGGTCATCTTACTCCTTCCCAGGGCCCTGGGGAAAGGTGGCGGCCCCTCCTTTGGAGACTCAACCCCACCTGGTGGCTATTGAAATGCAAACTGAGGCCCATTAACAACCAGCATCTGCTCCAACTTCAGGAAATCCTCTTACACTGAGCACCTGAGGGAGTTTTTCAGGCAAGTCAGAAACCAAGATTCTTCAGGTGACCTCTACTAATAGCCTCCAGGCAAAAAAATACTAGAGGAAAGTTAAGACTTGAGAGTGTTGGTTAAAGTGGGTACTCCCTGCCTCATCCAAACCCAGGAGAGGAAGCCACAAACAGCAGAACACCAACACCCACAGGGAAAATTTGGCAGACTCCAAAGCCCACTGTGATAGCCAAAATGGTGAAAAACAGAAACAAAAGCCAAATGAAAGAACAAGAGACCTCTACCGAAGATGAGATAAATGAGGTGAAGTTAAGCAAGTTAACAGAACTAGAATTCAGAGCCATGATCTTGATGAAGATCAACAACATGCGTAAGGACATGAGCGCCATGAGTAAAGACATAGAAATGTTGAAAATCAACCAGTTGGAAATTAAAAACCACCAAGAAGAAATGAAGAATGACATATCAGAAACGGAAAGCACATCGGAAGGTCTAAAAAGCAGAGTAGAGGAAGCTGAGAACCGGATCAGTGAATTAGAAGACAGGGTAGAAAAAATCAACCAATCAGAAAACAAAAAGGAAAAAAACGATTAAAAAACAGGAAGACAGCTTAAGAGAACTGTGGAACAACTGGAAACGTAATAATATTTGCATCATAGGAGTCCCCGAAGAAGAAGAAAATGAGCAAGGGTTAGAGAATATATTCAAAGAAATAGTGACAGAAAACTTTTCTAATTTGGTGAAGAAGGCATTCAAGTTCAAAAAGCACAGAGAGCCCCAAGTAAGAAGAACCCAAACAGGCCCACACCAAGACACATAGTAATCAAACTGCCAAAAATTAAAGACAAAGAGAGAATCCTAAAAGCAGCAAGAGATAAGCAACAGGTTACCTACAAAAGAAACCCCATAAGGCTCTCAGCTGACTTCTCACAAGAAACACTACAGGCAAGAAGGGAATGGCATGAAGTAATCAAGGTCATGAAAAACAAGGATCTGAACACAAGACTACTCCACCCAGCAAGGCTATCATTCAAAATGGAAGGTCAAATAAAGAGCTTCCCAGACAAAAAAAAAGGCTAAGGGAATACATCAGCACCAAACCAGCACTGCAAAAAATGTTAAAAATACTGCTGTAATTAGCAGGAGAAATGGGAAGAAAAATAGAACCACACTAAACAAAAATGGCAATAAATAAGTACATATCAATAATCACCTTAAATGTAAATGGATTGAATGCTCCCCTAAAAAGACACAGCGTAGCTGATTGGATAAGAAAGCATGACTCATCTATATGTTGTTTAAAAGAGACCCACCTCACAAAAAAGACTCACATAGATTGAAAGTGAAGGGATGGAAAAAAATCTTCCAAGCGAACAAAAAGAAAAAAAAAAAGCTGGGGTAGCAATACTCATATCTGATAAAATAGACTTCGAAATTAATGCCATAACTAGAGACAAATAAAGACCACTACATAATATCGAAAGGATCTATCCAACAGGAAGCTATAACCTTGATAAACATATATGCATCCAATATAGGAGCACCAAAATATATTAAAAACCTTCTGGAGGACTTCAAAGGAGAAATCGATAGCAATACAATCATAGCAGGGGACTTCAACACCCCGCTGACATCACTGGATAGATCCTCTAGACAAAAAATTAGCAAGGAAACAGAGACTCTAAATGAAGCACTAGACCAAATGGATTTAATAGATATCTACAGAGAATTATACCCCAAAAATACAGAATTCACATTCTTCTCAAGTGCACATGAGACATTCTCAGAGATAGACCACATGCTAGAGCACAAACTAAGTCTCTACAAGTTCAAGAAGATTGAAATCATATCAAGCATTTTCTCAGATCACAATGGCATAAAACTAGAAATCAATTGCAAGAAGAACATACAAAGACATTTGAACACATGGAAACTAAATAGCATGTTATTAAACAATGAATGGGTCACCGAGGAGATCAAGGAAGAAATTAAAAACTTCCTGGAAACCAATGAAAATGAACACACAACAACACAAAATCTATGGGATGCAGCAAAAGCATTTCTGAGAGGGAAGTTCATAGCACTACAGGCCTGCCTCAAGAAGCAAGAAAAGTCTCTAATAGACTAATCTCACAACTTAAAGAACTAGAGAGCAAACAAAAAGAAAACCCCAGAGCAAGTAGAAGGAAGGAAATAGTAAAGATCAGAGCAGAAATAAATGACATAGAGACCAAAAAAAGAATTCAAAGAATCAATGAAACAAAAGGCTGGTTTTTCAAAAAGATAAACAAGATTGATGGAGCCTTAGCTAGACTCACCAAGAAACAAAGAGAGAGAACCCAAATACACAAAATCAGAAATGAAAGAGGAGAAGTAACAACTGACAGCACAGAAATAAAAAAGATCGTTAACAACTACTATGACCTATTATATGGCAACAAATTCGACAATCTAAGCAAAAGATCGTTAACAACTACTATGACCTATTATATGGCAACAAATTCGACAATCTAAGCGAAACGGACAAATTTCTAGAAACACATAGTCTCCCAAAACTGGACAAGGAAGAGATAGAAAACTTGAACAGACCAATATCAACAGAAGAAATTGAAGATGTAATCAAGACTCTCCCAGCAAACAAAAGCCCAGGCCCGGATGGCTTCACGGGGGAGTTTTACCGAACATTCAAAGAAGAACACCCATTCTCCTCAAACTATTTCAAAAAATTCAAGAAGAAGGAAGATTTCCAATCTCGTTTTATGACGCCAGCATAATTCTAATTCCAAAACCAGAAAAAGACACTACAAGAAAGAAAACTACAGGCCAATATCGCTGATGAACATAGATGCCAAAATCCTGAACAAAATACTAGCAAATCGGCTGGAGCAACACACCAAAATAATTATCCACCTTGACCAAGTGGGATTCATCCCAGGGATGCAAGGCTGGTAAAATATTCACAAATCAATAAATGTGATACACCACATAAATAAAATGAAGAATAAAAACCACATGATTATATCAATAGACGCCAAAAAAGCCTTTGACAAAATCCAACATCTATTTCTGATAAAAACGCTCAGCAATGTGAGAATAGAGGGATCATATCTAGACATAATAAAGGCCATATATAAAAGACCTACAGCCAACATCATACTCAATGGGCAAAAACTAAAAGCATTTCCCTTAAGAACAGGAACAAGGCAAGGATGCCCACTTTCGCCACTCTCATTTAACATAGTACTGGAAGTCTTAGCCACAGCAATCATACAGGAGGAAAAAATAAAAGGGATCCAAATTGGAAAGCAGGAAGTGAAACTGTCATTATTTGCAGATGACATGATACTATACATAGAAAACCCCAAAGACTCCATCAAAAATTTACTAAACTTAATATATGAATTTGGCAAAGTAGCAGAATACAAAATCAACATCAAGAAATCGATGGCATTCTTATACACCAAAGATGAACTCACAGAAAGAGAATCTAATAAAACAATCCCATTTACCATCGCCACAAAAAAATTAAATACCTAGGAATAAACTTAACCAAAAAATAAAGGACTTATTCGCAGAGAACTACAGGTCATTGAAAAAAGAAATAGAGGAAGATATAAAAAAGTGGAAGCACATAACCTGTTCATGGATTGGGACAATTAACATCATTAAAATGTCCATATTACCCAAAGCAATCTATAGATTCAATGCAATCCCCATCAAAATACCAATGGCATACTTCACAGAATTAGAATAAGTACTTCAAAAGTTCATATGGAACCAAAAAGACCTCGAATAGCCACAGCAATCTTGAAAAGGAAGAACAAAGTTGGAGGGATCACATTACCAGATTTCAGGTTATGCTACAAAGCCACTGTAATCAAAAGAGTCTGGTACTGGCACAAGAACAGGCATATAGACCAGTGGAACAGAACAGAGAACCCAGAAATGGACCCAAGGCAATATGCTCAATTAATGTTTGACAAAGGTGGCAAGAGCATACAGTGGAGTAAGGACAGCCTTTTAATAAACGGTGCTGAAAAAATTGGACAGCTACTTGCAGAAAAATGAAACTAGACCATCAACTTACACCCTACACAAGAATAAACTCAAAATGGATAAAAGACTTAAATGTGACTCATGAATCCATAAAATTCCTAGAAGAAACTGTAGGCAACAAAATCTCAGACATCATACGCAGCAGAATTTTCACTGACACATCACCTAAGGCAATAGAAACAAAGGAGAAAATTAACACATGGAACTACATCAAATTCAAAAGCTTCTGCACAGCGTAAGATACAATCATCAAAATGGAAAGGCTACCCACTGTATGGGAGAGCATAATTGCCAATGATATATCAGATAAGGGGTTAATTTCCAATACATATAGAGTGCTCATACAACTCCACAAAAGGAAGACAAAGAATCCAATTTAAAAATGGGCAGACGACCTAAATAGACACCTCTCCAAACAGGACATACAAATGGCTAAGAAACATATGAAGAAATGCTCTTCATCACTAATCATCACAGAGATGCAAATCAAAACAACAATGAGGTATCACCTCACACCTGTCAGAATGGCCGCCATCAACAAATCATCAAACAACAAGTGTTGGCGAGGGGGTTGAGAAAAGGCGACTCTAGTGCACTGCTGGTGGGAATGCAGACTGGTGCAGCCACTATGGAAAACAATATGGTGTCACCTCAAAAAATTAAAAATTGATCTTCCATTTGACCCAGTGATCCCACTTCTAGGAATATACCCTAAGAAGCATAAAACACCAATCAGAAAGAATATATGTATCCCCATCTTTGTAACAGCACTATTTACAATAGCTAAGATCTGGAAACAGCTCAAGTGTCCATCAGTAGACGAATGGATCAAAAAGCTGTGGTACATATACACAATGGAGTACTACGCAGTGGTAAGAAAGAAAGATCTCTTATCCTTTGAGACTACATGGAGGGACCTTGAAAGTATCATCCTAAGTGAAACAAGCCAAACAGAGAAAGACAAGTTTCATATGATCTCACTTATTTGTGGAATATAATGAACATAACAATTTGAGGAATGGGGTAGTCCCAGAGACGCGGAAGCAGCGTACAGACTGACAATCCCCTAAGGAGTGGGGAGGTGGGGGAGGGATGAACCACAGAACTTATACGCATGTATGCATGAACAGTGGACATGGACAACAATCTGGGGAAGGGGCAGGGAGAGGAGGGGGAGGGGGGAATCAGTGGGGGAAAAAAGGAGAATCATCTGTAACAAAAATTAATTAATAAAAAATAAATAAATTAAAAGAAAAAGGTGTTGGCTACAAAATCTGGGCTTCTCAAGAGCATTTCCTGATTACACAGAAAGCCACCTCATCTCTTTCTTCATTTCATTCATTTCTTTATCAAAATTCTGCTAGTTGCAGCTACTGAATCCTTATAATCTGTCCCATGCCTCTGTGCAGTTGTGTATGCTGGTCTTTTCTCTGGAATAAGAGAAAAGTAATAAAAATTCCTGTTTCTAGAAACGTACCCTTGACCAGGACCCCATGAGCAACTGTCTCTACCCTCTGAGATACACTGGAATATTTATTTTGCTGTTTTTATGTTGGATACCATATTGGAATAAGAGATTCTTGAGTATAGTGATTGTACATTATTCATATTTATATCACAGAGTCTTTTAGTGTGCCTAACTCACAAGTCTATTACAGTGTTTTCTTTATCCAATGTCTTTTTTAAAATGGCAATATATAATTGAATAAGAATTCCTTTTTTCAAAATAGCAATAATTTGTCTTTACAGAAAGGCCTATTTTATCAAAGGATGCTAATAAGTTTGATGAAAACTCTTGCAGACATTTTGAAGGGGATTCATAATAATATCAAATGTTTTGAGGTTGACTTTCCTGCTTTTGTTTGTTTGTTTTTATTTGTTTTTTTTTCTTTTTTCTTTTTTTGTATGGCAAAAAATTCAACACTTAAGTTCCCCATCCCTGATCAAATTTGTCAATAGCACTGTGGTTACATATATCAAATATAATTAGGGTAATTCTGTTGGATTATAACAGAACAAATCATCAGCCAGTCCTATTGACTCTGTCATCAAAATATATCCTGGATTTGTTGATTTCTCTCAGATCAATTCAAGAGAATTGTAATAACCTTACTATACTGTATCTTACTATACCCACTCTGGATTGCTACAAAACATTTCTTAAAATAAATCAAAGTGAGGTTTTAAAGGACAAGTCAAATCATGCCACACATCTTACTTACAGTCTTCCAATGGATTCCTATTATATTTAGAACAAAATGTAAGTTTATTTCCAATGCTCAGCACAATCTGGTCTAATACTACCTATCTATCCCAGTATTGTTACTCTGAATAGCCGGTATTCCTAATCTTGCCTACTATGCTCCATTCACTGTTTTCTTTGTTACTCAAACCTGCTAACTAGCCCCTACCATAGGGCTTTTGCATTTCTTCCTGATATATTCCCTTGTCTGGCTCTTCCGTATTCAGCTTTAGGCTCCAATTTGACCTCCCCAGAGAAACCTTGCCTATCTAGCTACTCTCCATTACTTTACCATATTTAATGTTCATCTCCTTGTAATGTATATTATTAGCCCTTATCACTAATTTTAACCTTTGTATGAACCACATCTTTAGTTCAATGCAAGTTCAATGCTGGATTTGCTGCTGGATCCCCCTGCACCTACAACAGTTTCCTGATACATGAAGAGATTGTATGTATAAGTGTGTGTGTCAGTGTGTATGTCTAGAAAGGAAATAAGGAAGGTAGGGGGGGAGAAAAGATATACACAGAAGTGGAAGTCATACTATTCTGAGATTTGGAATAGAAAGAGGGAAAAGAATGGGAATTCTGATGGCTTAAGGTTTCATGAATTAAGTGGAGGTAAAAATAATGGCAAAAGGAGAGATATAATTAGACATAGAGCCACTTCAAGGTATAAGTAAGGGTTAAGAAATATGCAAAAATTGATATGTGTGCAGTATTTGATACTAAGATACTGTTTACTTGAGTGCTTCCCATTATTTAATGGAAAAAGAGATTTGTTTACAAAACTTTATTTGGGATACTCTATTACAGACTCTATTTCTTCACTTATTCTATTAGGTAAGGCTTCACAGCCTCTGCTACTCACTGCTAAGAGTCCCTGAAGCATGTGGATACTTGAGTGGGCAGAAAAGCAAGCAAGCTAACTAGGTAAGATGGGAGAGAGATCATCGGGAAAGTAAAAATTGGAGAAAAGCTAATGGTAATGACATTTACTGATAGCAACAGAAATAGACAAGAGTTCAAAAGTCTCCAATGTTTTCCTATTAAAAGATGAGCAGATTGGTTTACTTTAGAGCAGACAGATAAGGTCATTTTAATATTTGCTCTAATTGGTGAGAGATCTATAGTTTGCTAGTAACTGAAAACAGTGATGACAAAGTCATTTTAATTGATCAGCAGTGGTTATGACCCACTTTATATTTTGGGAGGATGGGGATTGAGAAAAGAACTGCATATCTCCTATATAAGCCTCCACTATCAATCTCCCGTCCCAGGATCTATACAGGGTGTGGCAAAAGTACGTTTACAGTTGTGAGTACATGAAACATAAAGTTTATTCTTGTATTATTTTCTATTAATTATCGTATCATTTTCCATACATACAACTGTAAATCTACTTTCACCCACCCTGCATTTGTACATTGGAACCTATGCCTTTTTTTTAAAGAGAGATGAACAATGATCCCACACAAATTGCAGAGATAAGATTTTCTCTGAAATTATCTTTGCCACCACCATCTCCATCATGACTAACATTTATTGAACACTTACTATACGCCAGGCAGGGGATTGACCATTTCCACATAGATTATCTCCTGAAATATTCACATCAACTTTATGAGGTAAGTACTGTCCTTAAGCCTGTTGAGGAAAACTTGCTTTAAAATCTGGTAACATCTCAATGGCACACACAGATACAAAGTGTTGACTTTCTAGGTAGCTTTTATAAGAAGCCATCTTCCTAATTCCTTGGAAATTTAACCAACTACCGAACCTAGCTGTCTGCAAGTATCCAAAGTTCCACTTCTCTGATACAGGGGCATGAGAGTTGGCCATAAAGAGTAGACACCAGACCAATCAATTATAATCTGCAATCTTGGGCAGTCTTATGAAGATAAGAACTGAGAAGGTTATTAAAATAATTCAGGTCAAATAAATAGTACCTTTGAGTCTCAATAATTAGGTAGAATATTAAGTCTTACTTTCATTTTTAATGGTTAAAGCTACAGTCCTCATTTCAGGCAAGTAAACTACAGTACAGAAATAAAGCATTTGAAGAAATAAATAAGTTTACTGTGAAACAATTGTGGGGAATGTCATTAAGTTGGTAAATAGCACATGTCTATAATCACTTTATTTTCATCAAGAATACAATTGTTAAGAATATTTGTTTATAACTCTGCCGAAACATAACACATTTCAACATCCAGTTAAAAGCATTCTGACTTTATTTTTCATTAACAGTGACTTAGTAAGGCATCAATTCTCTAAAAACTACACGATGCGATTACCCCATTTGAAATAAGTTTCTTTTGTTAATGCTACCATGGAAATGATTACTTGAAAAGGCCAATGGTTTCTTGATATATTGAAGTTTCTTCCTTTTGAAAACCTGTCAGTTGTACTGACAGTTTTCTTAAAGTTTAAAGTACCAATTAGAGTACTTTCAGTTTGTGAGATTTTGACATCATAACCTTGAAAATTGCCTTTGAAATAAACATTTCAAATAGTTTTCAGTTGTTATATTTTTACAATTATATCTTATTTTTTATTGTGTATAATTTAGAATGCATTCATTAATGAAAAGGAGTTGAATTAATAACTAAATTTTTAAAGTTCTCATTGTCCCTGAATCATAGGATTTTAGAGCATTAAAAACAAAACATATCAGCCCTGGCTGGTTTGGATCAGTGTTTAGAGTGTCAGCCCGTGGACCAAAGAGCTGGGGGTTCAATTCCAGTCAAGGGCACATACCTCAGTTGTGGTTCAGTCCCTGGCCCTGGTTGGGGTCATGAGAGAGGCAACCAGTCGATGTCTCTCTCTTTCTCCCTCCCTCCTTCCTTCTCACTTTAGCTGAAGATAAATGAAAATATATCCTCAGGTGAGGATTAAAAAACAAAACAAAAAACACAACAACATAAACAAAAAATGGAGAGATTTTTGCAGTCCAAACCATTATTATATAGTAGAAATATCCAGAGCCCAACATTGTGCATGACTTGCCAAGTACCACAAGGCAATTTATATATATATATATATTTAAGTATGTTTTTATTTACATTTTTTTAGAGAGAAAAGTAAAGAGAGAGATAGAAACATCAATGTGAGAGAGAAACATCGATCAGCTGCCTCCTACATGCCCCTCACTGGGGATCGAGCCCACAACCTGGGCATGTGCCCTGACCGGGAATCGGACGGGAACTTCTCGGTCCATGGGATGATGCTCAGTCCACTGAGCCACACCAGCAGGGCATGAGGCAGTTTACTATATTAAAAACAGATCCAGCACCATAGTCTCCAAACTCTCAATCCAAGACTTAACTCCACAAGCATCATTTCAGTGTCAGATAACAGCCTCATGAAGCTTCTCTAATACAGGCAGGAGAAGTGTAGAGTGGCTGTTTAAAAATAAATATGCCCCATTTTACAAAAGTATTTTATATCTAATCTGCGCTGTGAATTGTACCTTCATTTTTTTCATTAAGACATTAGATTATTTTCTTAAATTATCTTCTCTTTTCAACCCTGTGTAAATTCCCCTACCACATTTTCTGCTGTATATCTTTTCTGCAGGAAAATAACTCAGTAAGATGACAAGACTTTAACACATGGTTCTGAGCCTAAAAAACACACATAAAACCACAGGAAGGAAGTAGTGGAAGTAGCTGAGTGTCTCCCTACATGCGCTTTAAGCAGGACAAGCATATGTCATAATTCCTAACTCCTGCATAAACCCAAGGGCTTATCTCTTGAGGCTTATATATTTTATTTCCAAAATGAGAACCAGAGATTCAGACAAAATAAAATTTATTTATATAGCAATTTTCTTCTGAAGTTAAGACATTTAACGTATATCACTTTATAAATTTTCCAGAGCAGCCATATAGCATTCTTATGACTGATCACATTTTACAAATAATACAATTAATCTCTCATCAGTACCATATCAGAAAACAAAAACTGCCTCCTATGGCAAATCAAAGCAACAGTGATGTCTCCCTTACACACAGATTTCACACATTTATATTTCAATAATTTTTATATTAAATTACAATATAGCAAGCATATACCCTGTTTCATGGATATCAGCTGAATAGCTAGTCCAGCCATTAGAAATAAGTTTTAAATTGGGCAAAACCAATTTAATTTTGAACTATTCATACCTGGTTTACTACATAGTTTAGGAACCAGACTGGACTTAAAATCCCCAGCTTTGAAATTTTGGGTGAATTACTTACTTTCTTTGGGCTTCAGTTTCCTTATCTATTAAAAACAGGATGGTGCCCAGCCGATGTGGCTCAGTGGTTGAACGTCGATCCATGAACTAAGAGGTCCCTGGTTCAATTCCTGATCAGGGTAGATGCCCAGGTTTTGGGCCAAATCCCCAGTCGGGAGGGCATGCAGGAGGCAGCCAATTGATGTTTCTATCTCTCTCTACTTCTCCCTTCCTGTCTATAAAATCAATAAAGGGAAAAAAAGTATTAAAAAAAGATGGTGATAGTGTCTACTTCATAAGAATGATGACAGGATAAAAAAAGTAACCTATGCAAAATGCCTGGCAACTATATTGACAATTATCATTAGGTTACTTTATCTGTAAATAGGTTGAATATAAGCTTTTATCACCTGTCTATAAATTAAGAAGCTATTTCTTTCCTACATCACCTTGTAGTATATTATATTCTTATTAGGTAGTAAAAGGTATCCCGTAGACTCAAATAGTCTAAAAAATTGTTGTCTTACCATACTCTTCATTTCATATCTAATTTCTTCAGTCTATGCAACCAAATTCAGAAACTTGTCCTTCTCTTAAATAATAATTTTAATTTTTCAAAATAGTTGAGTTTAGCAACTAATTTGCTATTATTAATGGTCTTTCCATTAACGACATTGAAAAAACAGGTGTCTGTGGGGAATGTAGCCTTTCATGTTAGGTTTCTTAACATCTAAGAAAGCAGAGTTTCTATTAGCACATCTGTTTTAGACTCCTAAACAGAGTGACAAATGGTGTCCAGAGCAAATGTATGATGACTGTGACATAGTTTTAACAATATATTTTTAATTACCCTTTCTTAAAATTATTTTAAGTTTCTGCTTCCCAGTCCATCAATGAAGGTCTTTTGTTGCCTTCTAAGTATTCATCTGTCTGTCACTGTATTCACCGTTTGCATATGGTTACACAGTTGATGGCAACTTTACCCATCATTGCATATGGCACAATAACAGTTGACAGCTGCCAGTAAGACAAACTACTCAAGCCCTTCTATAACCATGAGGCTTCAACAAACAAGGAAGAAAGAGTCTGAACAATCCTAATCTGGCACTAATTAACTTCATTGGCTGGAGTCCTACTCTGCTACAGGAGAGAGGACACAGTTCAAAGAAAATGTTTGGCTAAAATGTCTGCCTGAGTCAATCTAGTTATGTTTAAGAAATAACACCCACATCCATATGTATCAGTTTATCCATTTCAAAATGTTTCACTACTCTGTAGATAGGCTCGCATTGTGTTAACAACTTAGAAAGAATCTCGTATTTTGATGAAGTGTGGAAAATCTCTATCACTGGAATTTAAAATGGCAGCAGACACACCTACTGAATTGTATATAGCACTCTGCTGACTATGTTGAAGGTGTATTTTATATAACCAGAGAAACAAAAGGCATAATCTTTTCAAAGAATAAACAGAATACAGGGATCACTACCAAATTAGGGTCCAGTTAGCTGTGAGGTAGGTAATTTCTAAGTAAATCTAAATAGGAACTCATTCCCTGGCTCAAGGGATTACATGCTCTAACATGGATCATATGTGCCTATGCAATTACAAAGAATAATTGAACAAGGTAAAAGACTGATACAGTGGGTTATACTAAAGACACATTAGACAATAAAAATTGAAGTGAAAAAGAATTTGCTCAATGCTTTAAAACTGGTAAACTCACTCAGTAAAAGGGGTTGAGGACAAAATGTGCATTCCCATGAAGTACAATTTACATGCTTAAACTTATTTCTGCATGGTAGTCTGTGGTTTTGCATGATAGCGACACCCTTCATCTGCTTGGCTACTTCAGTTTCTGTTTTCTTAATTCAAATATATGAGATTCCCACAGTCATTTATACAAACATGAACTTATTTATATATGCAATAATTTTGAATGACAAAGTAATTGGCATGACAGAGTACTTTATCTCACTGGTTAACTATGTTGCAAATATATGTCTAAATCAGACATATATACTTGTAAAGGATTATACACTTAATTTGTAACATTAAAAGAGGCAGACTATCTTTTAAGTTATTTTCCATGTGGTAACTTTATAATATATTCTGCATAACACAAAAACCATTAAAATAAATCATTCTGATCATGTCAATTAATTTTATTCAAATTTTTTAAAGATTTTTAAAATTAATTTTTAGAGAAAGAAGGAGAAAGAAACAGCCAGTGTGAGAGCAAAACATTAATCAGCCACCTCCTGCATATCCCCTACCAAGAACTGAGCCTGAAACCTGGGCATGTACCCCGACTGGAAATCGAACCAGTGACCTTTCCGTGCACAGGACAACACCTAACCAGCTATGCCACACTGTCCAGGGCTTATTAAATTTTTGCTAGAGTGATTTGATCTAAAATAATGTAGCACATTATTATTTAATCAAGAATCGCAGGTTGTGGGCTCGATTCCCAGTAGGGGGCGTGCAGGAGGCAGCAGATAGATATTTCTCTCTCACATCCATGTTTCTCTCTCGCTCTCTAAAGAAAATCAATTATAATAAATAATGGCAGTTATAATACTCAACCTATATATGTTGTATATATTGTGATTAAACCCTAACTACCTTTTGTGAAATTAAGGTGAGCCCAGCTGGTGTGGTTCAGTAGTTGAACATCAACTCATGCATCAAGAGGTTGCCAGTTCGATCCCAGTCAGGGCACATGCCCAGGTTGTGGGCCCGATCCCCAGTGGGGGGTATGCAGGAGGCAGACAATCGATGTTCTCTCTCATCGATGTTTCTATCTCTCTCTCCCTCACCTTCCTCTCTCTCTAAAATCAATAAAGAAAAAATAAATAAAAAGGTGACAGCTGCCCTGGCCGGTTTGGCTCAGCGGTTAGAGCATCCGCCTGCGGTCCGGAGAGACCTGGGTTCGGTTCCCGCTAAGGGCACGTACCTCGGTTGCAGTTTGTCCCCAGCCCTGGTTGGGTTGTGCGGGTGGCAGCCACTCGATGTGTCCCTTTCACGTCGATGTTTCCCTCTCTCTCTCTCTTCCTCTCTCTCCCTCCCACTCTATCTGTACAAAAAATGGGAAAATGTCCTCGGGTGAGGATAAAAAAAAAAAAAAAAAAAAAAAAAAGGTGACAGCTCAGGGGAGGTTAATGTTTAGTTGTTCACTTGAAAAACATCATGGTGTCCACTTTTATAAGTAATTTGACATCTGTTTTCAACTACAAAGTGATTCACTTTTTTCATTAAATTTAGCTTTCAAACCCCTGTCCCATTACCATAATTCAGAGAAGACGTCAGTAAGAAAGTCAGAACAGAGATGGCAATCATAGCAAGAAAAACACAACCCAGAGCCTTCAACTAGTGAGATAGTGATGATGATATTATGGCTACATAGAAGCTGAACACAAGCTCTCTTTCACCTTTATTCCAGATTAGCTAAATTCAGTCTACCCAATTATCCACATTCATTCATTCACATTATCTTTCTCTCTCTTTCTTTATAAGCTATAGTAGGCTTTTATTTGTTTAAGCAGAAGATGACTTGAAATACCTGAGTAATGTAAGAGATTGGTCAACTTTTTTATTATGTTTGAGGTCTAGAAAGGGCTGTGGAGCTCATTGAGTTCAACTTCTATAATATATATCAGAGTAAAATAAATCCAGTGATCTCCACAACACTTTCTAGTCCTTTAAACAATCATTCTCACACTTTGGAATGTATTCCTTTGATATAGAATTACTTAAGGACATTTTCAAGGATGTTTACTGCAGCGAACTTGTAGTGTCAAAGCCTGGAAGCAATGTGCCTAAAGCAAATAGGGCAAAGACAAAATAAATTCTGCACATCACCATGAAATATCATGTACCTATGAGCAAGACTGAAAAATTAGGGCTGTATCTGATGACTTAGATTCCCAAGGGTTATTATTGAGTGAGAAAAGCAAGATGCAGAAAATTCAATATTGTATAATCTAAATTTTCTAAAAAGCAGTAAGACTATTTGTGTGATGTGTGATTCCTAAATAGAAATATAAGAAAATGGAGAGATACACGCTTCATTACTAATATGTTTGGGTTTTGTTGAGGGGGATCATGGCTGATTTGCATCAAGACGGAAAGGAATAGGCAGAGAGAAATCCAGCCTCTGTTTTAAATTATTTTATTGATTGTGAAATTCTTTAGGAGAGTTAATCAAGTTAACTTCACTTTATTTGTAAAGCTACCACTTATTGAGGGCCACAGAATGCATTAAACTCTCACTCAACATATATATTGTTAGTCTGTTTTAAACAGAGTTTAATTTAAGGATCAACAAATTCCCACAAATTTTACCTTACTTCATGGCTAGGCCAGTGTCCATTTTTATATGTAAACTCTATGAAAGAAGATTCTTTTTTGTTCACTATTGAATCCAAAGTGCCTTCCATCATTGCTGGCACATGATAGATAGCAAATACTTGTTGAATTTGTGGACTAAAGGACTATATACGATTATTTTTATGTCACTGGAAATCAGACTTCTGAAGATGATTAAGTTATAAAAGGTTGAGTTCGCCCTGGCCGGTTTGGCTCAGCGGTTAGAGCGTCGGCCTGCAGTCCTGAGAGACCCGGGTTCGGTTCCCGCTAAGGGCGCGTACCTCGGTTGCAGTTTGTCCCCGGCCCTGGTTGGTCGTGCGGGTGGCAGCCACTCGATGTGTCCCTTCGCATTGATGTTTCTCTCTCTCTCTCTCTCTTCCTCTCTCTCCCTCCCACTCTATCTGTACAATAAATGGAAAAATATCCTCAGGTGAGGATAAAAAAAAAAAATATATAAAAGGTTGAGTTCAAACTTTCCTACTTTCCTGTTTTTATACTCCTAAATCAAAAATGATCAATAAAAACAGAAAACAAACAAAAACTTAGAAAATTCTAAAAATTTCAAGATTCTAAATTTCTAAGCAAAGTTAACACCCTGAATGTCTGAGAATGTAGAGTTTCATATATTTAAGAACAGATCCATGTGGGGTGATTTAGTGTGTGGTACAGTGGCAAGGATGAAAATATGGGCTAGGCAACTGGACTGCCATGATTCAAATTCTTATCTCTTCGCTTAATAACTGTGTGATCTTGTAGAAGTAACATAGCCTCTCTGTGCCTCCTCTGTAAAATGCTGTGAAACTTATATGAGGTATGACATAGAACCCCCAGCTCAGTATCTAGAATATGGCAACAGCTTAATAAAGTTCTTTCTAAAACTATTTTTTAACATTTATTTATTTTTCTTTATTGATTTGAGAGAAAGAGGAAGGGAGAAGGAGAGAGAGAGATGGAAACATCAATGAGAGAAAACATCGATTGGCCGCCTCCTGCATGCCCACCACTGGGGATCGGGCCCACAACCTGGGCATGTGCCCTGACCGGGAATCCAACCTGCGACCTCTTGGTGCATGGGTCAATGCTCTACCACTGAGCTACACCAACTGGGCTCTTTCTAATGCTATTAATAATGAGGTGAAATTTGAAAAATGAGGTGAAATTTGAAAAAATAATAACAGAATTTATCATCTGTTTGCCAACTGACAATGTTTTTGTTTGTTTGTTTGTTTTGAAGAGTTAATGCTTCCAGGGTCTATATGGAGTACCTCAGTTACTCAACACACCTCCTAATGGCAGAGCCAAAGGCTGGGGTTAGGACTGAACCCAAGTTAGAATTGGGCAAGAAGTCAAGAGACCACAATTGGAGATCAAGTTAAGAAACCATAACAATAATGAATAGACAAGCAGACACCAAAGGTCAGAATGAAATAGTGGTTTAAAAACCAGGCAGGTCTAAAGTAGACTCCAGGAAGCAGGATACCCAGAGAACCCAGAGCAGGATAGGAAAATCAGAAAAGTGAACTCCAACACAGTAAGGGAACTTGATCTTGATGGAAATCCAGGATTGGTCAGGAACTTCCTTGCCTTTCACCTCCTAACCAGTAAAACAGTCTTAATCTGCCAATTAAATCAGAATGTGGGTATCCCTGAATTCGTTGAGAAGTACAGGAATGAAATAAAATGAATTAAAAACTCTCATAATAAGAGTAACAACTCATTTACTCATTGCTTACCTATTTTATGTTAGTGTTTTATTTTGTCTCTTTTTTAATTGTCCAAAGAAAGGTACAGCAGCACTGTCCGTTTATCACAGATAATAAGCACAATTGTCAATAACTGTACTTAGTGAATTCTTCAGAGCCCAATTAATATGCTTAAAGCTCTGAAGTTCTCACTGCCTATGTGTTGACCTATGAAATCTTCATATTTTTTAAATTAGAAGATGGCTTAGGAAGCAATAACCTTATGCCTGTGTGGTAGATTGGGCCACAATGAAAGTAGTATGTTAAGTCAATTTTCAGTAGAACAAAATAAAAGTGATGCTTAATTTATGAAGTTAAAGTATCTAGTTAGTCTCATAGAAAAGGCATGTGATCAAAACTCCTGAGGCTCAGAAAGAAAGGACAAAGACTAATATAAGCATATACTGCAGGACTAAAACAAAGCAGCTGTTTGGTGGTGGCCTATATGTGAAGGCAGGAAAGCAAAGTGCAGCTGGGGAGAATGTTCTCTGGTTTCCTGGGTAACAGGAGTCAAAGACTATAAGGAATGGAGCTGAGAAAGGTACTTCCACAGGAAAAGCAAGAAACATGCCACCACAGGAGATTCTCTGCGGGGAGGTAATAGCACATGTTCAACAACTGTAACTGGGCAGGTATTCAACCAGAGGTGGGAAAGATGAACTGACCCAGAAGCCCTGACGAATTCTTTTTGGAAATACATTTCCTCAGCAGGTAGACACAGTTACTTCACCAGCATTCCTTGCCTTGCATAATTGAATATTGATTGAAAAGATGTATTTAGTGCCTCCGAAGTAAAATCAGGGGGTGCTGTATGCAGGGAAGGACTCAATAGTCGGGTCACAGAGCAGGGTTTCCTGCTGACAAATGAAGGGTCTGAAGCATCTCTTCATCAATAATACCAGCGCTACTAGTCCCTTCTGTAAGTTATCATTATTATTCCAGACACTAGCTGCCCTAATAATCCTATCAAATTCACTTGAACTCAATTCAGTAGAAGAAAATTAAAAAGACTCATCCAATTTGATACTAGAAATACCTGCAAATGGGCAAAATGTGTTTTACTGCCATTCTAAAGCAGGGCTTCGTCAAAAATGTTAGGTTCAGTTTGAGCCTTGAGACAACATTTCTTAGAGTTAATTGCTACATAAAACTGAGTCATTTTATGACAAAAGCATAATGAGATAATCATAATTTATAAAAATGAACAATTTAACCCTGGCAATTTGAATGGACAGCGCATCTGCAGATTGCTTAAGAAATAACACATCACTAAAGACATATACACTTCTTTAAGTGAAAAGGATTATCCTGCTGATTTCCTGTTGGATGGCAAAACATAGCTTTGGCAGTACTGCCTTGTGAAGGGTTGTTTACCACTTGGAAAAGGGTTTCCTATTAGGCATGTACTGAACATGTTGCAATGTCACAGAACAGTATCAGCTGTGTTGTTGCCAAAAATGACATCAATTTTCTCCCCTACAAAGACAGACATTGTTAGGGGTACTATTAATGAGGCATGCACTTTTTCTTTCCTCTACTTTTCCTCTGTGGAATAAGCAATCTAGGCTTCTAGTGGAATTATTTTTCCAGAAGATAAGAAAACACTTTAAAATTTTGAACCACGAAGGTTTTAAACAATAGAAAAGTAGAAAATATAAGAGCAATGCATGCAATTACAAAGTTTCCACATAAGAACATACAGACAAGTAGAAATACATGCAGACACACAAATGTGGTATATACACACACATGCACTGTTCTCACAAAGTATTTATTGTGAAAATATGAACTGTTTTTAACCCTCTCAAATTTTACAATGCATTTATTATCCAATTTTTATGTTTCACCATCTGATTTAAATGTTATATATGAACTATGGACACTCAGTAAAAATTTTTCTATCCTCTATGCTGCTTCATAGTGATTAAGAAAACTACCACTACTTAAATCATTTTTGAACAAAAGCCAAAATGACTATAATTTTTGAGTAACTTCTATATGCCAGGTTCTTTCATTACATATATAAATACTTCAATGTAATGCCTACAAGCTAGTTATAATTATCCTCTTACATTACCAAGGAGGAAACTGAGATCAGAGATCACTAGAATAGACCAGAACCACACAGCAACCAAGTGGCAAAGCTGAAACTCAAACTCTATTCTTTCTGATTTCAAACCTGCAGTCACTCTCTGCTATGACTGGCTCCCCATTACTACTATGGAGGAGAGACTGTTCCATGAGGTGACCCGCTGCCTGATTCTCGTGCTAGATTCAGCTAGATCCAGGCCACAACAGAGATAGCTTCTCTTAAACTCCCCCAGAGACTGTTCATCCCCTCCCTTGTGCCCTAGGCATGCTGATTCCTAGAATAGGCACTCCCCCTGCCCTGGAAAATTATGTAAGGTGTCTTCCCCTTAATTGGATGGGTCATGCCCCTGCACAATTACCCATTCTGCCCCTTCCCATATAACCCTTTAGTGCCTGCCAAGCTGTGCAGAGGATATCTATATTGTCTTTCCGCCATTCAAGATGTGCCTCGTATGTATGTTCCCTTAATAAACTCTTAATGTTATGCTGGAGTAGTCAGCTTCTTTCTCCTGTCTCTCAGCCCCACAAAATTTTACATAATAACCATTAATATCCTATCTGATTAACTCCAACAACAACAAAAAATTTCTAATGAGGCATTAATAATTACAACCTAGAAAATAACTGTTTAATTAGTAGCTGACCTGCAATTCTTCATAGTAGATACACAATGAAAAAGGCCAGAAGAAACAGAGGAAGAAAGGAAGTAAGAGAAAGGGAGGGAAGAAGTAAGAAATGCTTTAAAAAATATTGAGTGTTCATTATGTCCCAGCCCTTCATAGGAGCTAGAGATACAATTGTTAGCAAAATCATTCACTGTCTCTCATCTCACAGAGTTGATAGACAAGTGTGGAAGATTTTAATTAATCAAATAATAACACAATAAAATGTAAAATCACAACTTTGTTAATGCTGCCTAGCAGAGGTACATGGCACTACTGAAAATGTGTAACAAGGTATTTGACATAATGAGCTTGGTCAAGACTTGCCTGAGAATATAACAACAAAGAAAAAAATTCACTAAATAGATATTAACATGAAGGGGAGGGAAAGCATTCCAGACAATGGTAACTGCATGTTCAAAACCATGAGGCTGTACTGAGGGTTGAGAAGGAATACCAAGTATAAAGGACTTAAAGCAGGTGGAGAGGCTGGATTGCAGAATGTGGGATAACTATGTAGGGAGATAAAGCAGGAGTTATAGTTGGCACTAGGTCTTCTAATATTAGGAGTAATGTAGTTCTAAGAGCAACTGGAAGTCGTCATTGAAGGTCATTGAACATCTGAAGGTCTTTATAAATTGACTTTAATTGTGAGAATACGGCATTCAGAGCAAGGTTAGTATTCTACTGCAATTGTCTAGTTGAAGGCAGGAGCTTGGATTAGGGTGACAGCAGTGGAAGCCTAGGGAAGTGAATAGAATTAAGAGATATTTAGGACATTGTAGCAATGGTTATGGTTGTGGGTATGGCTATGGTTGTGGGTATGGTTATGGTTAGAGTTATGGTGACAGTATTACTATGTGAACTGAGAGAGAGTAAGGTTTCAAGAATGACTTGGGTTTATTGTTTGACTAACAAAACAGATGAGGCTGTTACTCATTGAAGGAGAGAACCAAAGAGGATGAGCTTGCTGGGAGTTGATCGTGTGTTGTGACTTTGACATGTTGAGTTTACTGTGCTTTTGAAACATTCAAAATGAAGTATCAGTTGTTTGGCTATATGGTGGAGCTCAGAGGAGAGATCTGGCTAGAGAGAGGAAGTTTACATGTCAAATGTAAGTAAGTAGTATGGCAGTCATGAGAGCTGTTCACCAATTATTCCCAGCTTTCTGTCTTCTGGAAGCATGGTAGGGTTGAACATCCTAACCTGGATTTATCAGTCAGGGGATCATCAAAAACAGAAACCACTTTAACTTTCAACACAGAGAATTTAATACAGAGAATTGTTTACACAGATTTTGAAAGAACTGAGAGGCCAAACAGAGGACAGAGAGCAAAGAAGGAAGAGTTTGTTACATCCTGAGAAGAAAATGGTCAAAGAAGTATTTTACCCGTCCCCAGATGCCACTTGCAGAAGCTGAAACCACACTATGCCTCTCTTTTGGGAGCTGAAATCACAGAGAAGTCACTGCTGCTGAAGATGCCCTCCAAATGTGAAAAAGGGACAGAATGAAATAATCTAGTTTCTCCATTCCCCCAGCCCTCCACTCTTCCATCACTGTCTCCCAATGGCTGGAACTACCTGAAAGCCAGAAAGCAAGATAACAAGAGAAATGCAGTCCTTTGGAAACCAGAGCAAGGTTGAGAAGAGTGGAGAATGGACTCAGGGCAAACAGGCAAAATACTGGCATAGTGTGGTCTTTCAGTAGGTCTGACCAATGAGTTGTGAGAGGAAGCAACATGGCACTTTTGAACAGAACATTTAATTACCATTGGGAAGTTCTCTAATGAACTTTCTTCTGCCATAATAGCCAATAACATTCACCATAATGACTGCTCTACCAATTATGTTCTGAGAGTGAGGACAATATGGAGCAGAGGCTCTAGGAGATCCACAATGGAAGTGTAGCATATAACCTGAGTGAGAAATCAATCTTTTTTTTTTTCCTTTTAAGCCACTGAAATTTTTGGGATTTGGGGCATTTGCAAACTTGCAGCATAACCTAGCCTACCCTGGTAAACAGAATATTTAGAACTGATTAGTGGGGTTATGTCCCCCTTAATTTAAGAGGATTGGCTGGCAGTCACTAATTAAACTGATATTGAAAGCTATAAGATTTATCATCTTGAACCAAAGAACTTATACGCATGTATATATACATAACCAATGGACACAAGCAACAATGCTAGGGTGGTAAGGGGGCAGAATGGGAAGGAGGGGGCTTGGGGGGGGAGAAACATCTGTTACAAAAATAATAATAAAAATTGAAAAAACAAATAAAATAAAACAATATCAGAGAAAAAAAGATTTCTTATCTAAAGTATGCAGTGGGAACATATTAGTTAAATCAGTTGTCAACAACAGTTTAATGTGCAGATAATATACCTTAGAAATATATAGCTGTTTTCTATATATATTTCTTAGATTTTCAATGCTTGCTTTACCATCTCACACTTCTCTTTCTCTCAATTAAGTATAGGTATCATAGACCTCTCACTCTATGGGTCCATGTCTGATTCTCATTCATTATCTAGAGATTTTGGACTTTTGGATGGGATTTATTAATTCTCCTTTGGGAAGTGAGTAAGTTTATTTTTGCTGTCAAGCTAACTGTGGTGATCACCAAATATTTTCAATCTCTGCATTCCAGTTCTATGATAGTATTGTATTTTGGTGTAGTCATATTAGTTTTGTCCAAAGAGTTCAAAGTAGAAGTGACATGTGTTACTTCCACATGAGATTATGAAATAGCTGGTGTGAAAATTCTAGAACTTTCTTTCCCTGTGACACAGAGACCAGCAACATTTCAGATACAAGTTGATCCATTAGCCTAGGTCTCATAGAACACATAACATGAATAAGAGACAACCTTTATTGTTTTAATCCATTACGATTTGGGGTTGTTCATTAGGATTATAACCTATTTCATTCTGATTTATATAGGTGGTGATCAAAGCCAGGCATGTAAAATGAATGGGAATGCCTAGAAAGAAAACATTGTATTTTTAGGAGAATACACTTTCAACTGCAGCAGAGAATGAAAAGAATGAGAGGAGAAAAGTTAGAAGAATTTTCTGCTTCGGAAGCACTCTAAGAAAGTGCTTCAAGGAAAGAATGGTCAAGCATCTATTACTGTTAAGAGATCAAGTTTCAAAAAGGAATAAAAACTTCCACTGGAGTTAGCTAGAGATGTTCTTGATGATCTCAGCAAGATGTCTTTCATCAAATGAAGGAGACAAAGGCCAAAATAGTATTGCTTGAGGATTGAGTGGGAGTAGGAGAAAGTGAGATAATATAAACAACTCTTTTGGAAAGCCTGGATAAAGGAGAGGTTAAGGGCGATGAGAGACAGCCCAAAAACAAGCATTTTGGAAAAAAGTTTTTTCCAGACTTGTGCACAACACACGTCATTCTAATGGAATAAAGTATCATATAAAACAATTACTTGGAATTCTAGTTGCTGAGGGGAAATAACGATCACTTTTAATGCAAAATCTAAAGCACCTTGTATTTGTGATTCTCTAAAAAACCTGCTCTGTATTTTCTGTTTTTCAATAAAGAGAAATATGTGCACCTGCAACTTTACAGCTAAATTTAATTGCAAGGGATACTTGCAGATTGTAACATTATTACTTATACCTTTCCATATGCTTGCATTATGATCAAATTGGTTCTATCAGGCAGAAATGTGTTTCTAGATGGAACACATAGTTTATGTATGGAAAAGACTGCACTGACCCAATATTACAAAAAAACTATTACTATATTAAAGCATTTTTAGTCTTTCCACTTTTTTAATCCCAGTGCCTAACGCAGTGCCTAGAATATTCACTGCACACCTTGTCACTATTTTCTGGTGACATCCCTTCAGTCAAGAAGCATAATTGCAAATGAGCTAACTAGTTACTGATGAAATGGCTAATCCACAAAACTTCAGATAATGTCTTAGTCAAATAATATTTTTACAGCCCTACAAAATAGAAGCCACTATCCAAATAAAAGATTCAGACTGCGTGTACAGCTTTTCATTCCTGGTATGCCTCTAATGTACACATTTACATTTAAAGGCATCAAGGAAAATACTACAAAGTGAAAAACAACAACTTTTCATCACATGCCTCAAATGTGCCAAATCAGTGTTAGGTAGATTATATATCCTAGCTCAAATCCTTTCAATAAACTTAAGTGGAAGGTGTTATAATTCCTATTCTACACACAAAGTGTACCAGTTTAAGTCCACACAGGTACCAGGTAACCAAACCAGGACACTAACCAAGCCCCATATGTCACTAACAATGTTACACAAAATATTGCAAACATTGTTTTATTACAAACACAAATATTCAATCTCTAGATTGGCAAGCAAATAGGTATAGTGTTTCATTCAAAAATTGAGGCATATTTTGGGATTATTTTACCTAGAGCTAGAAGGTAGAAATTCCTTTTAAAGTCTGATAAAGATTGTTATTAAGGCCCTGAAGTGGAACTTGACTATGTAGCATTGGCAAAAGAAACTCAACAATTGAAAAGTCTTATTTTCTGAAATATATCACCTATTTATTCTAAAAGACCTTTTGAGTTCTCACACAGTGGGTAAAGTAGCAATAATAAAAATTATTTTAAACAATTTTTTACAGTGAGATAAATTAATGAGGGTGGAAAATCCTTTCTCATTTTATTAATGTTTATTCTTATCTTTCTATTACATGCTTTCAAATTTACCATTTACTGAGTGAATTTAAAAGTGAGATGATTGGTCTCACATTTGTATATAGGACATATTCATAAAGACTTATTTTCTTTCCCATCTCAACTAATATAAAGTAATAATTTAGCCCTGGCAAGTTTTGCTCAGTGGTTAGAGCGTTGACCCTTGGACCAAAAGGTTGCGGGTTTGATTCTTGGTCAAGGGCATGTACCTGGGTTGCTGGTTCAATTCAGGCCCCGGTGGGGGGGGGGTCATGCCGGAGGCAACCAATTGATATGTCTCTCTCACATTGATGTTTCTCTCTCTCTTCCCCTTCCTTCCTTTCACTCTGTCTACAATGGAAAAATATCCTCGGGTGAGGATTAACCAAAAAAAAATAAAATGATAATTTAATCTAAAAATAGATCACACCCAAAATGTAGTTCACATCCTAGCTTTGTCAATAACTCTTTCTCACCATAGGTAGGATTATCAAGAATTTACAGATATTATTTTTCAAAAGAAGGGTAATGGAGACAATTCCTATGAAATTCCAAAATTTGAAGTGCCCTCAAATGGCTGTACAGTGTTATTGTTACATGAATAATATTCATTACCATTCATTCTGTAGAGATTATACACAGTTGATAGTCAGAATTTCAAGCACCAACCAAATAAGCACCTTGATATGGGGGAATGAAAGCACGTTTAAAATCAGAAAATGTGAGTTTAAAGTGCTGATAGTGTACAGATATGATTGTTTTAGACAAGACATAGAGCCTCTCTAAGTTCTGTTTCCCTATTTTCACAAATTAAATGATACCTAATTTAAGGAGTCATGATGAGTATAAAATGAAAAAAGCACCTTGCAAGCTGTAATGTCAACTTTGATAAATACGTGATGTTTTATAACATGACAGATATTGTGCAAACAAAAGGTAGTTTCTGTAATGGATAGTTGTTGCTATATTCTACTGAAGTCGTTGTTTGCTGGCCAAAGAAAATATTTTTTTTTGTTCATACTAAAACTGATGCTGTTATACAAAATATGAAAAGTATAAGACAATCTCAACTTTTCAAATAAATAAACTCAAACCACAAATCCAGAGTTTAAATTTACTTTTGACATATCCTAAATTTCTAATTCAGCTGAACTGCTTACCTAACAAACTTTAATACTATTATGGTTGTCATTTCTATAAACACACATTGAATGAGGATGACCTTGGAGGATATGGAAAATGATTCTGGGAAAAAGAAAAGAAAAGAAAAAGCCGTATGGTATTTATATGTACTACAGGAATAATTATGCTGGAATACAGAGGTATTAGAAGTTGCATTCAAAGAATGGCATATTTTACTTTAGTACTTCAAGATAAAGGCACTTTGAAATACATGACTATTTAATGAACATAACAGTTTGAGGAACGGGGTAGTCCCAGAGACGTGGAAGCGGGGTACAGACTGACAATCCCCTAAGGAGTGGGGAGGTGGGGGAGGGATGAACCACAGAACTTATACGCATGTATGCATGAACAGTGGACATGGACAACAATCTGGGGAAGGGGCAGGGAGGGGAGGGGGAGGGGGGAATCAGTGGGGGAAAAAAGGAGAATCATCTGTAACAAAAATTAATCAATAAAAAATAAATTAAAAAAATAAAAAATAAAAATAAAAAGCCCTGGCCGGTTTGGCTCAGCGGTTAGAGCGTCGGCCTGCGGTCCTGAGAGACCCGGGTTCGGTTCCCGCTAAGGGCATGTACCTCGGTTGCAGTTTGTCCCCGGCCCTGGTCGGTTGTGCGGGTGGCAGCCACTCGATGTGTTCCTTTCACGTCGATGTTTCTCTCTCTCTCTCTGTTCCTCTCTCTCCCTCCCACTCTACCTGAACAAAAAAATGGAAAAATATCCTCGGGTGAGGATTAAAAAAAAAAAGAAAGAAAGAAATACATGACTGTAAAACCTAAAAGAGAGTCCGATGGTGTGGCTCAGTGGTTGGGCATCAACCCATGCAGCAAGAGGTCACTGGTTCAATTCCTGGTCAGGGTACATGCCAAGGTTGTGGGCTCAATCCCTAGTGGAGGAGGTGCAGGAGGCAGCTGATAGATGTTTCTCTCTCACATCAATGTTTCTATCTCTTTCACCTTCTTTCTACCTCTCTCTCTAAAAATCAATAAAAATATATTTAATAAAAAACTAAAAGGGAGTATTAATAAGTATCTAAAAAGCCCACAAATAACATCACTAATCATCAGAGAGATGCAAATTTAAACAACAATGAGGTATCACTTCACACCTGTCAGAATGGCTGCCATCAACAAATCATCAAACAACAAGTGTTGGTGAGGGTGTGGAGAAAGGGGACTCTAGTTCACTGCTGGTGGGAATGCAGACTGGTGCAGCCACTATGGAAAACAATACAGTGTTTTCTCAAAAAATTAAAAATTGAACTTCCATTTGACCCAGTGATCCCACTTCTAGGAATATGCCCTAAGAAGCCTGAAACACCAATCAGAAAGAATATATGTACACCCATGTTCATAGCATCACTATTTACAATAGCTAAGATTTGGAAACAGCCCAAATGTCCATCAGTAGATTAATGGACAAAAAAGCAGTGGCACATATACACAATGGATATTACGCAGCTGTATGAAAGAAAGATCTCTTATCCTTTGAGATGACATGGAGGGACCTGGGAAGTATTATCTAAGCGAAACAAACCAAAGAGAGAAAGACAAGTATCATATAATCTCACTTATTTGTGGAATATAATGAACATAACAGTCTGAGGAATGAGGTAGCCCCAGAGATGTGGAAGTGGGGTACAGACTGACAATCCCCAGAAGAGGGGGTGTTGGGGGAGAGATAAACCACAGAACTTATATGCATGTATGCATGAACAATGGACATGGACAACAAAGCTGGGGACAGGGTGGGGAGGGTGGGGGAGGGGGAATCAGTGGGGGAAAAAGGAGAAACATCTGTAACAAAATAAATTAATTAATTTAAAAATAAATTTAAATAAATAAAAAGCCCACAAATAAAACAGTTTCATTATAAATTATAAAAAGTATTTCAAAGAAAAACATTTTCTTGTTTGAGAATATGGAATTCCGGCCTATGGATAGCTGTTTTAGAATTCTCAGACTTTCCCAGATTCTGCAAACATAAATACACATTGTAAATAAAAATAAGCATTATATCATTCTTTAATTACTTACTCCAGCTTTGTCCACAATATCCTTTTCTGACCCTTGCAAGGCCATGCAGATACAGAATGCAAAAGGGAGAGGGGTTAATATGGATAGAAAAAAGTTCTGTAGTCAAAAGCATTCCTTAATATTTAAAATGAAAACTCAATTTTCATTAGATAATTAAGGTGATATAATTATATATTAAAAACAACAAATGGAGTAATATGTCCAATTTTCGTAAGGCTACTGAAGTCTTTATTAAAAGCTGAAAACAATTCTGATCATTTTCTACTATAGTAAACAGCATTAATTTTAATGTTTTTGTCTGGAAAATTAGAGTGTGTGGGTGTTATCTGGGCCAAGAGAAAAGGTTCTGCAGTTAACCAAATGTCCAGATGCATTTTCTTTTCCAAGTGTCTATCTTGTATTTTTAGTGTGTTGATCTCAAATGACCAACAATATTTTCAGTTAAGCCTTGCTTAGAAATCTAACTAGAGAACATTGGAAAGGGTTAGGAGTAAAGAGCTGCCTCTTTGGGGTCCAGAAGAAAGCTATAACAATTGAGTGAAAATCAACTCTAATGTTTTTTTTCATTGTTTATCCTTAATTGAAATAAAAATTATTTATGTTTTATATATCTTCAATACTCCTGAGATAAAACTTTAATTCATGAGGATGTTTTTTATTTACTTCAATTCAACATGTTATAGACTTATTGAGGATGTATGACCAAGGCAGAATTGGTGTATAGATAGAAACAACAGTCAGCAAGATTTGCTCAGTCCTTGATCCCACAGAACTTTCAGGCCATGTAGAATCAGTTAGTTTGGTCAATTCAGTTCAAACAAAACAACTGGTGTAGGATAACTGAAGTTCGCAAAGGAAAATATAAACTATACAAGAGAAATCCCCATTACTATTAGTGTCAAGATCCCATTGAATCTATTCGACTCTGCCAAATGCATTCCTTGAACTAATGTACAAGAGCAGGTTCATTTGCATCTTAATTTTATTTGAAAATAACCATTTATTTATACTTTAAAAATAATATTAAATAAATGAAGAAAATCTTAAGTAGGAAGTTCTAAATCCTACTTTGTAAACATTCCTAAAGAAGAATTATGCAAATTAAAATGAAAAATGCTCATGCTTAGAGTCATCTAAATGATGAGATTTCATGAAAAATAAGTTGCCGATGAATGCCAGATAAACCACCATCTCCTGTATAGCAGTAAGAGAAAAAATGAAATGCTGCTAATTAGATTTTCATATTAAGTCCTGATTTGAGAAATGTTAAGTGTGTGCTTAGAATCGGTGAAGTATGGTAGTTTTTGTTTGCCCACTCTCTTCATACAAACAACTCAAAGTTGAACCCGGCTGGTGCAGTTCAGTGGATTGAGTATCATCCCATGGACTGGGAGGTCCCGGTTTGATACCCTGTCAGGGCATGTGCCTGGGTTGTGGGCTGGATTCCCCAGTAAGGAGCATGCAGGAGGCAGCTGATAGATGTTTCTCTCTCACATCAATGTTTTTCTCTCTCTCTCCCTTACTCTCTAAAAAAAAAAAAAAAAAATCTAAAAGTTGATCCAATATAAGTTCACAAGTAAGCTCATTCAGTAATTTAAATTTAGCTTAGTTCCATAAATTAGAAAATTATTCAGCAATTATTAAAATCCTAAAGAACAAACTATTGGAAAGTATAATCTTAATTGTGTTGTGATATTAATTCTAAGTAAACATCAACCTAAATAACTAAATGAAATATGGTCATTGATGGGACTGACTGGTTAGCTAAAATATTCAAAACTAAATATGGCTTAAGGTCAGCCTCACCAAATTGGCTACTGGGACTAAGAGGCAGCTGGGGTTTCACCACAGAAGTGAAGCAGTTGCTGTTACGATTAAAGGGAGAAATATTGTTGATCCAGTCATAGGAGCTGACATTAAAGTATTACAAAAGTCAAATATTCCAACAGTGCGTTATTTAGTTGGTAGAAAGTTAACTAGTTTGATATTTAAAATCATAGCTTTCTAATTCCAACCAATTTCCCAGCCTTCCAAAATAAAAAGGTCTGCCATTATCTGTGATTTTCTTTAGTTTTGTTTTGTTCCTCATGTTGGAGATGAGAAAAGCCTTTGGGGACCCATGAAATGTTTCATTTTGAAATGGTAACTTAGTTAATAGTTATGATTATCAATGTGAGATTAATTTAGAAATTAAATTAAAACCACAAATTTAAAACTTGCCGTTCTTCTCAAAGCTTAAGATTTAGTCAGTATTAAATAATTAAAATCACCACGAATTTATTAAAGCCCTACAAAAATCCCGCGGAGTATGTTAGGTACATAGCTCACATCAGAGCACCATAAAGTAAATAAAACATAATTCCTGTCCTCAAGAATAATCCCAAATTTATGACTGGTTAACAGCCACATATCCTGCATTACATATCATTTACACCAATAATTTGGCTTCTCAAAATTCACACAAAAAAAGAAATTAGTTTCCTTGCTGTTTTCTGGATAGACTAAAAATGTTAGAATTCAAGTTAGTTTACAACAGAATAGCACAGGTGCAGTTGTAACACAATAAAAGACATCGGAAGTTTTATAGTATCTTACAACCTAAATCCAGAAGTGGTGCTATTTTTGTGCCTTTTGAAAGGTATTGGGAATGTCTAATATGATGCAGGCTGTGCACAAATCAACCTATGTATGACAACTTATCTTTCTATTCTTCAAAGTTGGAAGAAATTATGAAAGTGCTAAAAATCACTATAATGAGATAGTGGATAGAATGTTGTGAACACTGAATTTAGATGCAAATACAGTGGAACACACTACACAGAACACAGAGCTGAAAATTCACTTAATTTTTCAAGTCTCAGTTGCCCCTAAGAAAAGGGTGACAATGAAATAAAATATTATATGCTAAAGTAGTGTTTAAATTACATAACAAATAAAAGTTACTGTTTTTCCATGAATAAATATACTGTCAATAAAGAAATCTATAACATCTACAAACAAGAGGTGTATAAATTTTGTTTCTTTCTACATTTTTGTCCTTAAAGTAAAGGAGATGTGATGCTGTGGTAAACAGAACAATGGCCCCCAAAGAGGCCCATGACCAAATCCCCAGGACCCATGAATGTGTTATTTGACATGGTAAGAAGGACTTTAAAGATGTGATTAAGAATCTTGGCATTATTATCAGTGGCTCATTAACAAGGTTATAGAGACTGATAAATTAGTAACTGATTGCCCTGGCTGGTTTGGCTCAGCGGTTAGAGCGTCGGCCTGCGGTCCAGAGTGACTCAGGTTCGGTTCCACTAAGGGCATGTACCTCGGTTGCAGTTTGTCCCTGGCCCTGGTTAGGTCATGCAGGTGGCAACCATTCAATGTGTCCCTTTCACGTCGATGTTTCTCTCTCTCTCTCCCTCCCACTCTATCTGAACAAAATATGGAAAAATGTCCTCGGGTGAGGATAAAAAGAAATTAGTAACTGATTCATTTCACATTGTGCTCCTGGGCGACGGAGATTTCAAAGATCATGACTTACCACCAGGAGAATTTTGCCCATTGGGAAAGGCATTCATTAAAGACTCTCTCCAAAAATGTTGAAAGGGACCTTACCTTATCAGGAGCCTAACTACCAATGGACACCTGCCCTTGTCTCTGACTCTGGCTTCCATCTACAGCAGAGATCTAAGACTTTTCAAGGAGAAGAAGCTTCCAACAACAGAGCCAGACAGCTATCACAAGATGTCAACAAGGCCTGTATGCTCACAAGTTGATGCTTTTCAAACCGTGTTCTTATATCACCTAATTGTTGTTGACTGATTTGTACATGATTTATATATTGTTATCTTCCTGTTTATGGTTTCCTAGTGGAAACAATATCTGTCTTCCCAGATCCACTCCTTTATTACATATGAAAAATTTAACTTTGGTACCTGCTAATTTTTTCCACCTACTGAACAACAATATTCTGCTTATTAGTTATGATAAGGAAGGTAACACTTTGTTGGATATGTAAAGGGTTTTTTATTTTTTGGGATGCTTGTTCTCTCTCAGACTTTTCCTTGTCTATTATTGTACATTTTCTATTCCTGATTGGTGTTATTGGTTTAATATTGTTGATTTTGTTCCTGGTATGTAAATGTTTTACTAGATGCAAAACAACAAAACTTAAGACAGGCAGCAAAAAGACATGGATCATAGTAACTCACAGGTTAGAAATGATCTAGAATATATGTATTTTTTTACAACATTATTTTTTTTCTTTACTGAGTTTAGAGAGAAAAGGAGAGGGAGAGAGAGCTAGAAACATCAATGAAAAAGAAGACTGATTGGCCCCCTCCTGCATGCCCCCCACCAGGGATAAGGCCCACAACCTGGGCATGTGCCTTGACCGGGAATCAAACTGGCAACCTCTTGGGCCGGGCTAGAATATTTTTTAACAAGGACATATAGGATCTGACTGCCTCCCATTCACCTGCCTTTTATTTTGAATAATAATAATTTGACCTTGAATGCCATCTAAGGTTATAGCCTTGCCCCATTCCCAGTGGTCCACCCTGTTCAGCAACACAAACACTAACACTGAGACTTCCTAGGAATGAGACTTCCTAGCACTGTGGTCATCAATGCATCCTTTGCATTGATTTATGTCCAAAAGGGGGATTTGTGGACCAAAAGAGGCTACATGCTAACCTGACAAGCTCAGGGACGGCTTGTGTGACAGACAGACTTGCAAACTCAAAGACCTACAGTAACCACACAGGATGGTCTGAAATTTAAACTTTTTAACTAAAAGCAGTTTATGGCAGGTAGTTAGGTCCTTGGTGGCATCTTCCCTGAGAAAGGTCAATTTTCACCTTAATGGAGGCTATTGTCTTTTTGCATCATCAGTGGTTCTCAGTCTTTGGGGTGGAAAGACCCTTTCACAGGAGTCACCTAAGACCATCGGAAAACACATATTTCTGATGGTCTTAGGAACCGAGACACCGCTTCTCTATCTGTCTCCAGTCTGTCCGCCCACATGCAGATACGCTCACATACAACATGAGGAGCTGTATTAAAGGGTCACGGCATTAGGAAGGTTGAGAACCACTGAAGATAACATATTTTTGGAATGTGGGGTAACTTCTTTTTTCCAAACCCCTCAGGGCACAACCTATGCACCAGAATGTAAACCACAAATCCCCTCATTGTTATTATCATGTTAATTGTTGACTGTTAACTATCCTGTACCCACAAGGATGTGTTTATCATTTTACTTTTTACCAAATCCCAGAGATTTCCACCCCCACCCCTGCTTTGCTTTCTCTCACCTCCTTAAACTATCACCAATGGATTTCATGTAATCCATTTAACATCTCCTCTTTTGATTGTAATGTTTAAAATAGGGTGCAAAACTGCCATTCTCTGGAGAATTGTCTCAATCATTTCAGGTTTTGCTTTTATGCTGAATTCTCTAGGTGAGACCACAAGAATCCTTATAAGAGAGGGAGGCAAGAGAGTCAGAGAAGCAGATGTGAGGATGGAAGCAAAAGTCAGGGTGTGATTGCTGGCTTTGAAGATGGAAAGCAGGCTACAAGCTAAGGAATGTGGGAAGTTTCTAGAAGGTAGGAAAGGACACAGATTCCCCCCTAAAGCTTCCAAAAAAGAATGCAGCCCTACCAACCCCTTGACTTTAGCCTAGTGAGACGTGTCAGACTTCTGCTTTCCAGAATAGTAAAATAATACATTTGTGTTGTTTTAACCCATTAATCATGGGATAATTTGTTATAGCAGCCCTAGGAAACTCATATACATGCCATGGGAGAGTGCATAGTTGGAGTCTAGTCCACTGGGTGGAAACCACAGGGCTATGTGACTACACCAGTCCTCCTTATTTCAATAGGAATGTGGAATTAAGGTGATCTCTCAGGTTTCCTCTATCTGAAAAATACTATAATTGAACACACTAAATTATCCTTTGTTTCACTTTTCCCATCTTCCATGCTTCCTCTCCTCCTTGGGTTAAAAGAGCTATTTTCTCTCTTGTATTCTATGCTTTATGGAGAAGGTAATTCCTTGGGCTGGCTGGTCTGGTAGAAACTGCTGAGGGATAATGAGGCCCACTTACCCTGACAAGCCATGTCAGCTGCTTTCCTTCACTGACAGTAAGTAGGGAACTTCTCTTGCCCACTCCAATTTTCCCTGAGTCTATTATCCAGACTTCAAAATACCCAGGCAGAAGTTACATAGAAATCCAATATGAACTCAAGGTCCCTAGAGAGTAGTTAGTTTCCTGGGCAATTATATATAAAAATGTTCTCATCAAGATGGTTCTTTTAAAGAGTGTCTTCAGCACTAAGATTTTAAAAAATTAATGATTTGTCATCCCCAATTATAAGCAGAGAATTTATAAAAATCTGTGGTTTCTCTGGATAAGGTCACTCACTAACAACACACTTGATCTTGAAACAGAAGGGTCAACTAAACTATATATAACAAAAGCCACACCTACAAAGTGTATCTGTGCTTTCTTCAACCCTAAATTGTAACAATTTTAACAAAAGTCTAAAATTCCATGAATAAGATGCCTGGAGTGTGAAGACTTTAATTCCTTAAACATCAAACTTTGTCACAATAACAAACTGGGTGATTACTCAATATTTAAAAATAATAACTTGAAGTTTTTATTTTAAAATAGTAAGGAAACATTTTATTACCATACTAGTACTTATACCCTTGTGAAAGAAGACTGCAAAATTTCTACAGTTAAGATGACCCAGCAACTCCGTGGCAAAGTATTTACCCCAAAGAACTGAAAACAAGTACTTATACATTAATGTACATAACATCACTATTCACAATAGCCAAAAAGTGGAAACTTAAATGTCTATCAACAAATGAATGGATAAACAAAATACAGAATACCATATAATGCAATATTATTCTGCCATAAAAGTTACAACATGGATGAACCTCAAAAACATGCTAAGTAAAAGAATCCAAGCACAAAAAGTTATGTATTATATGATTTAACTTACATAAAATACAGAGTACGCCAGGCTGGTGCGGCTCAGTTGGTTGAACATCATTCCATACACCAAGAGCATCATCCCATGCCAGTTTGATTCCTGGTCAGGGCACATGCCTGGATTGTAGGCTCGATTCCCAGTAGGGGGCATGCAGGAGACAGCAGATCAATGTTCCTCTTTCATCAATATTTCTATCTCTCTCTCCCACTCCCTTTCTCTCTCTCTCTCTCTCTAAAATGAGTAAAAATGTATTAAAAGAAAATCCAGAGTAGGTAAATCCATAGAGACTGAAAGCAGATTAGTGGTTACCAAGGACTAGAGGGAGGGAAATGGGTAATGCCTTAATGCATACAGGTGTTTTTTTTGGGGGGGGGGTGAAAATCTTTTGGAACTAAAGCTTGATGGTGGCATAACACTGTAAATGTTCTAAATGACACAGATTGTACATTTTTAAATGATTGATTTCATATTATGTGAATTTCACTTACTTTTAAAACAAAGTTCTATGGTTAGACAGAAATGAATTCCATTTTGGCCCTGCCACTTATAAGGTGGCCTTTAACAAATGACTTAAACTCTCCATCATTAAGACTAACGGACAGAAACCTCATTTAAATTGGAGTTGGGAGGGCCTGTATGGGAAGCTAATCCTCATCCTACCATTCATCCTCAATTACTCTAATCAGAAAGAGAGTACTTTCCATATCCAACAAGATTTTTTCTACTTTACTACTTCAGCAGAAAGGGGGAGAATCTTCTCCTCAACAGCAATCACTCAGCCAATGAAAGATTGTTACAGCTCAGCCAATGAAAAGCCACTACACTTTGAACTCCCAATTTCCTCCAATGAACTCTTTGTTTACAACAGTCCCTCTGAACTTCTCTTTTCTCTATTTTGTAAAAAGAGGTTCTACTCTTTTGTTCTCTAGACCAGTGTGTACTTCACCAGTAAACCGAACATATCCCAAAATAAAATTTTTTGTTGTTCCCATATAACACATTTTGCTGAAAAAATATATGGCTATTTGTTTATGGTCAACACCACTCAACTGTCAGGGTTAAAGTGAATATTAAATGAAATAATGTATTTACAGTATCTGATGCATAGCAGATTATTAGAAAATAAAACTTCCATTCTCTTTACCTCCCCCCCACCCCCCACTGGCTATTGGGACTTTAGAAGACCAATTTATAAACATAAATAAGCAGTAGGCAAAAGAAAAAAATGGCATCGCTATACAACTTCTAGAAATGAATCTTAAGAAATCTGATGAAAGAATGATCTTTGAATCTTTGAAAGTATGCACCACAAACACTCTCACAGATGTTATACACACCTCAGTGTGTAAGAAATAAATATACCATTTATTATCAGTAAGACTCCTGAAAATATTACTTAACCTCTGCACATCAAAATCTTGGAGAGCTGAGTAATATAATTGGTATAGAAATATCAGTCTGTCATTATATGTAGGAGAAAAAGAACCAGGGTCAGGATCCAAGTCCTTAGATGCAATGAATGCTAATAAAATCCTCTGAAAACTTTACTAGCCCTCAAGAAAAGTCAAAATCATGAATTAAGTGTTGATATGTACAAAGAAGATTTTTAAATCTTGCACAGTGCAGCACATCTTTTTGAACTTCTTTTCCCTTTTGTTGAATTTATTAGGGTGACACTGGTTAACAAAATTATATAAGTTTTATGTGTACAATTCTACAACACATCATCTGTACACTGTATTGTGTGTTCACTGCCCCAAGTCAGGTCTCCTATCATCACCATTTATCCCCCAACTTTCAGAATGACTATTGTCAATAAATCAACTACAAGTGTTGGCGAGGATGTAGAGAAAATGGAACTCTTGTGCACAGTTGGTGGGAATGCAGACTGTTATAGAAACTGTGGAAAAAAGTATGGAGATACCTCAAAATATTAAAAATTGAACTGCCTTGGACTTCCGGTCAAGATGGCGGGTAGGTAAATGCGGTATCGCGTCCTCCCACAACCACAACAAAATTACAACTAAACTACAGAACAGCCATCATTCAAAACTGCCTGAAATCAAGCTGAATGGAAGTCGTACAACTACGGAACTAAGAAAAAAAAAAGCAGCTACATCCAGACCGGTAGGACGGGCGGCGGGACGGCGGCGGGGCGGTGGCGAGGCGGTGGCGAGACGGGCTGGTCCCACACCCAAGCGTGGTGGATAAAAATCAGGAGGCTCCCGCGGCTGGGAAGGTCCTTCCTGAGGACTGAGGGGTCCCCGTCCCACACCAGGTGCCCCGTTCAGGGTTCCAGTGCCAGGAAGAGAAGTCCCCATAACTTCTGGCTGGAAAAACCAGCGGGAATGAGGCTCAGGGAAGCTGACGCGGCTGGAGCCACAGGCAGCTCCTTAAAGGGCCCGCGCACGGACTTACCGGACTCTCTCCCTCTGAGCTCGGAGGGGAGGCAGCTCGAGGGGCGCCAGAGACACACAGGGAAGAACTGAGCTGTTTGGCACTGGAGCGAGGGCTGGAGAGGGGGCTTCCTCGGGGACAAACGTGCTGTCAGAGGCCTTTGTTCCTTTGGTGAGCCCTTCCCGGGGGCGGCAGACAGAAGCCATATCTGGGACCCCAGCAACCTGGCTCACACTGGTAGCCCCGCCCTGCTGACTCCCTGAGGCCCCGCCCCACCCCGCCCCACACAACTTTCAGGCCCACCCAAGCTGTTGCCACTTGCTTAACCATAGGATTGGCCGGTCTTGGATCCTGCTTCAGGTTTTTCCTAAATTCTTTCAAACGAGCAGCATCGGGTCTCAGCGAGCCCCATACCTCTCATTAAGTAATACAGAGAAACAAACACAGGGAGGCAGCCAAAATGAGGAGACAAAGAAACAGGTCCCAAATGAAAGAACAGAACAAAACCCCAAGAAAAGAACTAAGCGAAAGGGAGATAAGCAACCTAACAGATACTGAGTTCAAAATACTGCTTATAAGGATGCTCAATGAACTTAGTGAGAACCTCAGTGAACGTAGGGAGGGCCTCAAGAGCATAAAAAGGACCAGTTAGAAATCATGGATACACAGTTAGAATTAATGGAGGCATTAACTGAAATAAAGAATAATTTACACAGCTTCAATAATAGAGTATGTAAATCCAAGGAGCAAACCATCGATTTGGAATATAAGGAAGCAAAAAATCCCCAATCAGAACAGCAAAAAGAAAAAAGAATCCAAAAAAATGAGGATAGTGTAAGGAGCCTATGGGACAACTTCAAGCGTGCCAACATTCGCATCTTGGGGGTGCCCGAAGGAGAAGAGAGAGAACAAGAAATGGAAAACCTGTTTGAAATAATAATGACAGAAAACTTTCCTAACTTGGTGAAGGAAACAGACATACAAGTCCAGGAAGCACAGAGAGTCCCAAACAAGATGAACCCCAAGAGGCCCACACCAAAACACATCATCATCAAAATGCAAAAGGTTCAAGACAAAGAGAGCATCTTAAAAGCAGCAAGAGAAAGGCAGCTAGTTACCTACAAGGGAGTTACCATTAGACTATCAGATGATTTCTCAAAAGAAACTTTGCAGGCCAGAAGGGAGTGGCAAGAAATAGTCAGAGTGATGAAAACCAAGAACCTACAACCAAAATTACTCTATCCTGCAAAGCTGTCATTTAGAATCGATGGACATATAAAAACTTTCCCAGACAAGAAAAAGTTAAAGGAGTTCGTCACTACCAAACCGTTATTATATGAAATGATGAAGGGTCTTTTTGAAGAAAAGGATAAAATGTATGAACAAACAAAATGGCAATGAATACATATCTATCAACAATGGAATCTACAAACAAAATGAACAGGAAGAACAGAAACATTCTCATAGATACAGAGAACATTTTGTTGGTTGCCAGTTGGGAAGGGGGTTGGGGGAAGGGGTGAAAAAGGTGAAGGGATTAAGAAGCACAAATTCATTGCTAGACTGACAAACCTCAAAGGGAAAGGGATTGGGGGGGTGGGAAGAAATAAACCAAAGAACTTATATGCATAACCAATGGACACAGACAATAGTGTGGGACAAGGTGGGAGGGGGGTGGGAGTGGGGAGGAGGGGGTCAATGGGGGAAAAATGTGGAACATCTGTAATACATTTTACATCCAAAAATAAAGATTTGAAGGAAAAAAAAAAATTGAACTGCCTTATGACCCAGCAATTCCACTTCTGGCTATCTGAAGAAACCCAAACACTAATTGAAAAGAATGTATGTACCCCTAGGTTCATAGCAGCATTATTTAGAATAGCCAAGATTTGGAAGCAGTTCAAGTATCCATCAGCAGGTGAGTGGATAAAAAAACTGTGGTACATTTACATAATGGAACACTACTCAGCCATAAAAAAGAAGGACATCTTACCCATTGTGACAGCATGGATAGATCTGGAGAATATTTTGCTAAGTGAAATAAGCCAGTCACTCATATGTGGAATCTAATGAACAAAATAAACTAACAAACAAAAAAGACAGACAGGGATAGAGAGCAGGCTAGCAGTTTCTGAGAATAGGGTGGGGTTGGAGGGTTGTGGGGATAGAGGGATTGAACAAAAAATTAAAAAATAGATGCCCAGCTGGTGTGGCTCAATGAACTGAGAGGTCCTGGTTTGATTCTCAGTCAGGGCACATGCACGGGTTGTGGGCTCAATCCCCAGTGGGAGCCATGCAGGAGGAAGCTGATCGATGTTTCTCTCTCACGTTAATGTTTCTATCTCTCTCTCCCTCTCCTTCTAAAATAAATCAATAGAAAGATATTTTTTTAAAAAGAGAAAAAACTCATGGACACAAACAATAGTGTGATGATTTCTGGGATGGGGGGCACAGGAGAGATCCATGTGAACGTTTTCTTAAATGTATTGGGGTGACATTGGTCAATAAGGTCATATAGGTTTCAAGTGTACATTTCTATGACACAAGATCTGTATCTTGCACTGTGCACCCACCACCCAAATTCAAATCATCTACCATCACCATATATTAGGCCTCTTCACCCCTGTCCCCCACCTCCTTCCCTCTGGCAACCACCTCATTGCTGTCTGTGTCCATGAGTTGCAGTTTTATATCCCACATACGAGTGAAATCATATGGCTCTTAGCTTTTTCTGACTGACTTATTACACTTAACATAATATTCTTAAGATCCATCCATGTTGTCGCCAATGGCAGTATTTCATCTTTTCTTATGGCTGAGTAGTATTCCAATGTGTATATGTACCACATCTTCTTTATCCAATCCTCTATTGCAGGACACTTTGGTGGTCTCCATGTGTTGGCCACTGCAAATAAGGCTGCAATGAATATAGGGGTACATATATCTTTGCACATACATGTTTTCAAGTTTTTTGGGTAAATACCCAGAAGAGGGATTGCTGAGTTATATGGTAACTCTATTCTTATTTTTTGGAGGAATCACCAGATTATTTTCTATAAAGGCAGTACCAGTGTACATTCCCACCAGCAGTGAATGAGGGTTCCCTTTTCTCCACAACCTCTCCAACATTTATTACTCCATGTGAACTTTTAAACGCTCTCTTTCCCTGGGTGTTTAATTTATGCTGAAGTTGACATCCTAAAAGACCATGAATGTATATAGAGATAAATGGAGATATGAATTCTGTCTAATGTCAAATCCTGATTTTTAGATAGTTTTTAAGAATCAAATGATGCTTTCAAGTTATTTTAGCACTAAAATTAGAAGACAGATCAATAAAATGAAAATGTAGTGGATTAAAAATTAGGTGTGGTAGAAAAAATTAAATTAAGTGTGTTGGGGTCATTATCACCTAAAGTATTTCAGCAGTCAAAAATTCCCGTTGACAATCATGAAGATCAGATCCCTTCTACCAAATACTATGTTTAACAATGAAAATGATTCAAACACAAAGTCAGCTAAACTCATGCAACTGATGAATGGAGTGTAATTACCATAATGTATCCCAACCAATTAAACTTCTAAAAGGTTTTGGGATTTGGAGCTGCCCAGACATGTATTCTGCACCATGAAGAGTTTAAGCAATATAATCTAAGCCCATTGTCTGTATATTTGTCCTTATATGGTTTCTAATTATTTTTGTATACGGTTGTTGTCCTCAACAGCAGGATCCCTTTTTATATTTCTATCTGATACTGCCTTCCACATCCTACACCCATAATCTCCACAATACTTAACAAAATGCTGAACATCTGGTAGGTGTTCAAATATATATATTGGCTTTGGTTAAAAATAGTGGGACAATATAAGCAGCAAATATGTCTTGTAATGCAGCTTGTCTCTCAGCCTAACAGCAATGCCTATTTACAACAACCTGCTGGGGCTTGGCAAACACACACAGAATGGCAGACATAGTCGAGCAACCATGACGTGACATGTTAGAAAAGTACCGAGGGTTAACAATGATGCTTTGAGAATGTCCTGAAACGTACCTTTAAATATTATCATGGAACTTGGTTAAGATTAGCCAAAATAAATATTCAGTGTAGGCCACAGAAAGGATAAATGGGATAACCCATTTTAAGCATTTAAAGCCCAAAAGTGTAAAAGGAAGAAACACCAAAAAGACAACTGCTCAATGCTGCTATTGTAGGTCAAGAATTATCTTGACCAAATAATGGGATATATTATGGTTGGGTATCTAATAATTTTAGCCACACCCTATTTATATCTACTACAAAAAATACATCCATCTTACCATCACTTACAATAATTAGTTATGAATTTCCCTATATATACCAACAGACTATTTTTAAGTACATATTTTGTGCTTTGAAATTAAAACAAGGAAATATTTATTTCTTACCTATTTTATTTTTTTATTTTTATTTTTTTTATGAATTTTTATTTATTTTTTTGTTACAGATATTTTACCTTTTTACCCCATTGGCACCCCCCGCCCCACCCCACCCACCACCCTGTCCCCGGCTTAGTTGTCCATGTCCATTGGTCATGCATACATGCATATAAGTTCTGTGGTTTATCTCTTCCCACCCCCCCACCCCCCAGCCCCTCTTCTGAGGGATGTCAGTCTGTGCCCTACTTCCATGTGTCTGGGTCTACTGTATTCCTCAGACTGTTATGTTCATTATATTCCGTATATAAGTGAGATCATGTGGTATTTGTCTTTTTCTGCTTGGCTTCTTTCACTTAGGATAATACTTTCGAGGACCCTCCACGTCGTCTCAAAGGATAAGAGATCTTTCTTTCTTACCGCTGCATAGTACTCCATTGTGTATATGTACCACAGCTTTTATATCCATTCGTCTACTGGTGGACACTTGGGCTGTTTCCAGATCTTAGCTAATGTAAATAGTGCTGCTATGAACATGGGGGTACATATATTCTTCCTGATTGGTGTTTCAGGCTTCTTAGGGTATATTCCCAGCACTGGGATCACTGGGTCCAATGGAAGTTCAATTTTTAATTTTTTGAGGTAGCACCATATTGTTTTCCATAGCGGCTGTACCAGTCTGCATTCCCACCAGCAGTGTATTAGAGTCCCCTTTTCTCCACACCCTCGCCAACACTTGATGTTTGATGATTTGTTGATGGCGGCCATTCTGACTGGTGTGAGGTGATACCTCATTGTTGTTTTAATTTGCATCTCTCTGATGATTAGTGATGTTGAGCATTTCTTCATATGTCTATTGGCCATTTGTATGTCCTGTTTGGAGAGGTGTCTATTCAGCTCCTCTGCCCATTTTTTAATTGGGTTCTTTGTCTTCCTTTTGTGGAGTTGTATGAGCACTCTATATATATTGGAAATTAACCCCTTATCTGATACATCATTGGCAATGATGTTCTCCCATACAGTGGGTTGCCTTTCCATTTTGATGATTGTTTCTTTTGCTGTGCAGAAGCTTTTTAGTTTGATGTGGTCCCATGTGTTCATTTTCTCCTTTATTTCTGTTGCCTTAGGTGATGTATCAGAGAAAATTCTGCTCCGTATGATGTCCGAAATTTTGTTGCCTATATTTTCTTCTAGAATTTTTATGGATTCACGGGTCACATTTAAGTCTTTTATCCATTTTGAGTTTATTTTGGTGTATGGTGTAAGTTGATGGTCTAGTTTCATTTTTTTGCATGTAGCTGTCCAATTTTCCCAACACCATTTATTAAAGAGGCTGTCTTTACTCCACTGTATGCTCTTGCCACCTTTGTCAAATATTAATTGAGCGTATTGCCTTGGGTCCATTTCTGGGTTTTCAGTTCTGTTCCACTGGTTTATATGCCTGTTCTTGTGCCAGTACCAGGCTGTTTTGGTTACAGTCGCTTTGTAGTATAACCTGATATCTGGTATTGTGATCCCACCTACTTTGTTCTTCTTTTTCAAGATTGCTGTGGCTATTCGGGGTCTTTTTTGGTTCCATATGAACTTTTGAAGTATTTGTTCTAGTTCTAAGAAATATGTCGTTGGTATTTTGATGGGGATTGCATTGAATCTATAGATTGCTTTGGGTAGTATGGACATTTTAATGATGTTCATTCTTCCAATCCATGAACAGGGTATGTGCTTCCACTTTTTTATATCTTCCTCTATTTCTTTTTTCAATGACCTGTAGTTTTCTGCAAATAGGTCCGTTACTTCTTTGGTTAAGTTTATTCCTAGGTATCGTAATTTTTTTGGAGTGATGGTAAATGGGATTGTTTTTTCAGTTTCTCTTTCTGTGAGTTCATCATAGATGTACAAGAATGCCATCGATTTCTTGACGTTAATTTTGTATCCTGCTACTTTGCCAAATTCATTTATTAAGTCTAATAGATTTTTGATGGAGTCTTTAGGGTTTTCTATGTACAATATCATGTCATCTGCAAATAATGACAGTTTCACTTCCTCCTTTCCAATCTGGATCCCTTTTATTTTTTCTTCATGTCTGATTGCTGTGGCTAAGACTTCCAGTACAATGTTAAATAAGAGTGGCGAAAGTGGACATCCCTGTCTTGCTCCTGTTCTTAATGGAAATGTTTTTAGTTTCTGTCCATTGAGTATGATGTTGGCTGTAGGTCTTTCATATATGGCCTTTATTATGTCGAGATATGATCCCTCTATTCCTACATTGCTAAGCGTTTTTATCAGAAATGGATGCTGGATTTTGTTGAATGCTTTTTCAGCATCTATCGATATGATCATGTGGTTTTTATTCTTCATTTTGTTGATGTGGTGTATCACGTTTATTGATTTGCGAATATTATACCCGCCTTGCATCCCTAGAATGAATCCCACTTGGTCATGTTGAATAATTTTTTTGATGTATTTCTGGATCCGATTTGCTAATATTTTGTTCAGGATTTTGGCATCTATGTTCATCAGGGATATTGGCCTGTAGTTTTCTTTCTTCGTAGTGTCTTTTTCTGGTTTTGGAATTAGAATTATGCTGGCCTCATAGAACGTGTTTGGAAGTCTTCCTTCTTCTTGAATTTTTTGAAATAGTTTGAGGAGAATGGGTGTTAGTTCTTTTTGAATGTTCGGTAAAACTCCCCTGTGAAACCATCTGGGCCGGGGATTTTGTTTGCTGGGAGAGTCTTGATTACCTCTTCAATTTCCTTAGTTGTTATTGGTCTGTTCAAGTTTTCTATTTCTTCCGGGAATAGTTTTGGGAGACTGTGTGTTTCTAGAAATGTGTCCATTTCGCTTAGATTGTCGAATTTGTTGCCATATAGTTGTTCGTAGTAGTTGTTAATGATCTTTTGTATTTCCGTGGTGTTGGTTGTTACTTGTCCTCTTTCATTTCTGATTTTGTGTATTTGGGTTCTCTCTCTTTGTTTCTTGGTGAGTCTAGCTAAGGGTCCATCAATCTTGTTTATCTTTTGGAAAAACCAGCTCTTTGTTTCATTGATCCTTTGAATTGTTTTTTTGGTCTCTATGTCATTTATTTCTGCTCTGATCTTTACTATTTCCTTCCTTCTACTTGCTCTGGGTTTTTTTGTTTGTTTGTTTGTTTGTTTGCTTTCTAATTCTTTAAGTTGTGAGGTTAGACCGTCAATTAGAAATTTTTCTTGTTTTTTGACGTAGGCCTGTAGTGCTATGAACTTCCCTCTCAGAACTGCTTTTGCTGCATCCCATAGAATTTGTGTTGTTATGTGTTCATTTTCATTGGTTTCCAGGAAGTTTTTAATTTCTTCCTTGATCTCCTCGGTGACCCATTCATTGTTTAATAACATGCTATTTAGCCTCCATGTGTTGAAATGTCTTTGCATGTTCTTGTTGCAATTGATTTCTAGTTTCATGCCATTGTGATCTGAGAAGATGCTTGATATGATTTCAATCTTCTTGAACTTGTAGAGATTTAGTTTGTGTCCTATCATGTGGTCTATCTTTGAGAATGTCCCATGTGCACTTGAGAAGAATGTGTATTCTGTAGTTTTGGGGTGTAATTCTCTGTAGATATCTATTAAATCCATTTGGTCTAGTGCTTCATTTAGAGTCTCTGTTTCCTTGCTAATTTTTTGCCTAGAGGATCTATCCAGTGCTGTCAACGGGGTGTTGAAGTCCCCTGCTATGATTGTATTGTTGTCGATTTCTCCTTGGAAGTCCTCCAGAAGATTTTTAATATATTTTGGTGCTCCAATATTGGGTGCATATATGTTTATCAAGGTTATAGCTTCCTGTTGGATAGATCCTTTCAATATTATGTAGTGGCCGTCTTTGTCTCTAGTTATGGTCTTCATTTTGAAATCTATTTTATCAGATATGAGAATTGCTACCCCAGCTTTTTTTTTGCTTTCCATTTGCTTGGAAAATTTTTTCCATCCCTTCACTTTCAACCTATGTGAGTCTTTCGTTGAGAGGTGGATCTCTTGTAAACAACATATAGATGAGTCATGCTTTCTTATCCAATCAGCTACTCTGTGTCTCTTTATGGGAGCATTCAATCCATTTACGTTTAAGGTGATTATTGATATGTACTTATTTATTGCCATTTTTGTTTAGTGTGGTTCTATTTTTCTTCCCATTTCTACTGCTAATTACAGCAGTCCTTTTAACATTTCTTGCAGTGCTGGTTTGGTGCTAATGTATTCCCTTAGCCTTTTTTTGTCTGGGAAGCTCTTTATTTGATCTTCTATTTTGAATGATAGCCTTGCTGGGTAGAGTAGTCTTGGATTCAGATTCTTGTTTTTCATGACTTTGATTACTTCATGCCATTCTCTTCTGGCCTGTAGTGTTTCTTGGGAGAAGTCAGCTGAGAGCCTTATGGGGTTCCCTTTGTAGGTAACCTGTTGCTTATCTCTTGCTGCTTTTAGGATTCTCTCTTTGTCTTTAATTTGTGGCATTTTAATTACTATGTGTCTTGGTGTGGGCCTGTTTGGGTTCTTCTTACTTGGGACTCTCTGTGCTTCTTGAACTTGAATGCCTTCTTCCTTCACCAAATTAGGGAAGTTTTCTCTCACTATTTTTTTGAATATATTCTCTATCCCTTGCCCATTTTCTTCTTTGGGGACTCCTATGATGCGAATATTATTACGTTTCCAGGTGTCCCATAGTTCTCTTAAGCTGTCTTCCTGTTTTTCAATAGTTTTTTCCTTTTGTTTTTCTGATTGGTTGATTTTTTCTACCCTGTCTTCTAATTCACTGATCCGGTCCTCAGCTTCCCCTACTCTGCTTTTTAAACCTTCCAATGTGTTTTTCATTTCGGATATGTCATTTTTTATCTCTTCTTGTTGGTTTTTAATTTCTATTTGGCTTATTTTCAGTGTCTCTATGTCCTTACTCATGCTGTTCAGCTTCCTCAAGATCATGGCTCTGAATTCTAGCTCTGTTAACATGCCTAATTGCTCCACATTGATCTCATCTTCAGTGGAGGTCTCTTGCTCTTTCATTTGGCTTCTGTTTCTGTGTTTCACCATTTTGGCTATCACTGTGGGCTTTGGAGCCTGTCAAGTTCTCCCTGTGGGTGTTGGTGTTCTGCTCTTTGTGGCTCCCTCTCCTGTGTTTAGATGAGCGAGGGAGGACCCACATTGAACACCACTGTCAAGTCTTACTTTCCTGGTTAAAGTTGCCAGCCCAGGAAACGTACTGTTATCCTCTAGCTTTTTGCCTGGAGGCTAGCAGTCTAGGTTAATTGATGAGTTTTGGGTTGTCAGTTGATTGAAAAACTCCCTCTGGTGCTCAGCCAAGGGGCTTTCACGAGGGTGGGGCAGATGCTGGTTGTTAGTGAGCCTCAATTAGCACTTCAATGGCCCACAGGGTAGAGTTGGATCTCCGAGGGAGGGGCTGCTGCCTCTCCTCAGAGCCCTGGGAAGGAGCAATGTGGCCACCGTCCTGAGTGGTTGCACTCAGCCAAAGCTCTGAGTGCCCTCCAAACCCCAAGTGTCCCGACACAGTTCCAGTCCAGTCTGCTCTCCCTCTGCCGGAGCCCAAGGTGAGTCTCTGTGGCTGTGGCTGTTTCAGCCTCTGTCCCGGCTGCGCTGTGGAGCCGCCTGGGAGTGTGACCCGAGGGCGCTGCTCCCAGCTAAGGCCGCTGCCGAGCTGCCGACCGTGGGCTCCCAGCCCCCATTTCGCGCCTTCGCAAGCCTACCGGGATGGAGTTAGTGTCCTTCATTGTATGGTCCTCGCAAGCTGCTTTTCTGTTGGTTTTTCCCGTCGATTTGTCTGTGTTATAGTTGTAATTTCAGTTTGGTTCTGGGAGATGGTCTGTGTAGCTCCGTTCACTCTGCCGCCATTTTTCGGTTCCTCTTACCTATTTTAAACCTATGTTGCCAGTTGGGGGGAGGAATAAATTTTCCACTACCCTTTTAGGTTCTTTCACCTGGTCCAATAATCAAATTGACAGATTAACAAGAGAAAATACCCAAATTTCATTACATAAGTACATACATGAGAGGTTCAGAGACAAAAAAGGTAAAATGAGGAATATATGGCATACTGAGTTAAGGAAGAGATAAGGCACCTGAGGCTTCAGAAGGGAGAAAAATCATAAGATGATAACAAGAGCACATATTCAATAATTAGAAGTTTGCCCTGTCCTATATATAGGTCATAAAATGTTATCTCTGGTGATACATTGTTATGGACAAGGTCCCTAATTTTTTTTTTTTTTTAATCCTCACCCAAGGACCTTTTCTTTTCCATTTTTTGTTCAGATTGAGTGGGAGGGAGAGAAAGGAAGAGAGAGAGAGTGAGAGAAACGGCGACATGAAAGGGACACATCGAGTGGCTGCCACCCGCACAACCAACCAGGGCCAGGGACAAACTGCAACCGAGGTACATGCCCTTAGTGGAAACTGAACCCGGGTCCCTCTGGACCGCAGGCCGACACTCTAACCGCTGAGCCAAACTGGCCAGGGCCCTGATTTAAATTTCTTAAGGGCAAGGTAAGTTTCTTGTGAGCCTGCAGAGTCTTGATTGCTTTAGCCAAAAATAAGCCACATGCCAAAGTAGTAAGTAAATCTTGGGGAGACATGTTCTGAACCCCTTCACTAGACACAGACACAGGAATTTAAATGTATAAAATGTGCATACATGATATTTTTTAAATGGAGCTAGATATTTTTCAAGTTCATTAGTTAATTTTGGTCTAAACATCAAATTTTTAATAAACCATGCATACTGCATAAATTTATAAGTATTCTCCAACCTTTAAAATGCTTGGGTTTTGAATTTTTCTTTTTTTCAAGCCATTAAAAAATAAGTTTACTCTGACTCAAGACAAAAATGAAATTCTAAAGTGGTTATATTTTCCAAAATAAATGTATCTCCAACAGGATCATATTTTCCCTAGCCAAAATTAGGACACATAGCTTGAAATGTAGGTAGATAATTCAGACTGTTTGAAAATCAGGCCAGTTAAAACAAATCTAGGCTAAATGGTTATTGCACTTATTTTAACTTAGATAACAAAAACCATTGATATATAAAATACTCCTCCCTCAAAATATTTTGTTGACAAAAAGTCTATAATGCAAAAAATGAACTTGTTTTCATCATTAAATCCAAAGAAGACATTTAATGTTATTCTTAATCTTATTGAGCCCCCAAATAATGAGGCAAATACAGTCAATGGAAAAGAAGAGAGGGGCAGCAGGAAACAATAGAGGCCATGGTCACAGCAAGAGCCTATAGCCTCCCCATCCTTCCCACCACACTGGACCTCAGAATCCTTCTGGCTGGCTTGCCTGCCTGCCTGCCTGCCTGCCTGCTTGCCTGCCATGGCTGACAGGAAAGCAACCTTTGATGATGCAGCAGAAGAACATTTGATCAGTGAAGAGTACAAACTATGGAAAAAGAACACTCCCTTTTTCTTTACTGTCTGGTGATGGCCCATGCTCTGGAGTGGCCCAGCCGAACTGCACAGTGACTCCCAAACGGAACCAGACCAGAAGGGAAAGATTTCAGCATTCATAGACTTGCCTTGGAGCCATACACGCTGGATGACCAAAAACTGCAATAGCCAGTGTGCAACTCCCTAAAGATGATGCTTCATTTGATGCTTCATACTACGACAGTTAGAAAGGAAAATTTAGAGTCTTTGGTTCTGTTAGTTGAAAAATTGAAATGGAAATCAATATCATCCATGAAGAAGTAAACAGGGAACATTATATACTACAGAACCTTTGCATATTGCAACAATGACTTCATCCAGTAATGTTCTTGTGTTTGACTATACAAAACAACTTTCTAAACAAGACCCTTCTGGAGAACACAACCCAGCCTTGTGTCTCTGTGGACACCAGAAGGGAGGTTATGGGCTTTCTTGGAACCCAAATCCCAGTGGGCATGCACTTAGTGTTTCAAATGACCATACCATCTACCTGTGGATCAGTATTGTTCCAAAGGAAGGAAAATTTGTGGATGCAAAAACCATCTTTACAGGGCAACCTGCAGTAGTCGAAGATGTTTTCTGGCATTGGCTCCATGAGTCTCGGTTTGGGTTGGTTGCTGATGATCAGAAACTTATGTTCTGGGATACTCGTTCACAATACTTCCACACCAAATCACTCAGTTAATGCTCACCTGCTAAAATGAACTGCCTTTCTTTCACATCCTTGAGTTCATATTAGCCACAGGATCAGCTGATAAGACGGTTGGGATATGAGAAATCTGAAACTTAAATTGCATTTCTTTGAATCACATAAGGATAAAATATTCCAGGTTCAGTGGTTGCCTCACAACAAGACTATTTTGGCTTCCAGTGGCCTTATCGCAGACCAAATGTCTGGGATTTAAGTAATATTGGAGAGGAACAACCCCCAGAAGATGCAGAAGATGGGTCATTGGAGTTGTTAATTCTTGGTGGTCATACTGCCAAGATACCTGATTTCTCCTGGAATCCCAATGAACCTTGGGTGATCTGTTCTGTGTCAGAAGACACTATCATGCAAGTGTGCCAAATGACAGAGAACATTTATAATGATGGAGACCCTGAGGAAACATGGATCCAGAAGGACAGCAGTCTTAGTTATGTCTGCACTTGTAATTTTAGACTCCCCTTTTTCCCCTCCCAACCCTGATATTGATTTAACACTGGTTTTGAGACAGAGACGTTGTTCAGCTATCTCTCTATAATAGGTACCATCAACAAAGCTATTATCCCAAACCAAGGGTGTTTTCTAAATATTAACTAGGGGGCCTTGATTCAGTAAAGTCACAGACTTACATTTAAATTTTTCTTCAGGAATTTTCTAGTAACGAAGATCTAAAGTAGCCACTGAAATGGGAATATCATGTGTGGTTATTTTATTTTTCTTCTTATGCTACATCCCCAAGTTTTTCAGACTCATTTAAGTAAAGGCTAGAAGTAAGTAAGGAATAGAGCCATGTGAGGTAGATGTCTGAGCCATGAAGTATAAGTACTGCAAGATGTTGTTTTTATTCAGGAATTAGGGGCTATTGAAGTGACATACATTTCTACTTCAAAACCTTCAAACCTGAGTCTCCAGGATATACATTTTCCTATGTAGACCAGTCTCCTCTCAGTTTTGTGAGTTAAGTCAGAACTACATGTTCCTCTTTCCCCATATATGTTTGCTTGATAGTGTATTTCTTGAGCTGTTTTCATATTATTTCTTTCCTTTCTATGAAATGTTTTTCTAGAAAAACTTGGGACCATCAACTTATAAAGATGCATGTTTTTACCTGACAGTTATACCACAAGTAGACTGTCCAGTTAAATTGAGGTGAATCGATAGTCTGTATTTTTGTAATTAAATTAGTCCTGGATAAGAGTTGCTATTTTTTAGGAGTTAGTCCTTGACTACTAGTTTGATATCATCTCTGTTCCGGGTGACCTGTTTCACCAGCATGATTAACTGTGTAAGTGCTTATAATGGAATAAATTGTTCTTCTACATAAAAACAAGAAAAGCAAATATGTGACCAGAAAAATATTACATAAGTCACCTATTAAGCAAAATAAGCTCCTACTTAGTTTGAGGAGTAAATGCAATTTTAAGTAATTATTTAATTTAAAAAAAAAAAGCAACCACATTATGTGATTTCAAAATGAAATTCAAAGACTAATGCTTTGGTCCAGTGTTATTCTAATACAATGCACCTTCAATACACTTAAAGAAAGCCTGCACTTCTCTATTATATTTCAGAAAATATTCTTATTTGATTATACAGACCCAGCTAAAGATGTAGATTTGTCAAAAAAAAAAAAAAAAAAAAGAAAACTGACCATGTCCTGGGCTTCCACAGTTTAAAACTAAAGTTAGTAAGCCAATGAAATAAGTAACATCCATCCTAACAACTAATGTCAGTTCTAGACAATTTATGAAATGGGAACATTCATTTACTCATTCATGTAATCAACACTGCAGATCTAGTGTCAAAGACACTTGTTTTTTGGTTGTTTTTTTTTTGATCCTCACGCGAGGACATTTTTCCATTTTTTGTTCCGGTAGAGTGGGGTGGGGGGAGAGGAACAGAGAGAGAGAGAGAAACATCGATGTGAAAGGAACACATCGAGTGGCTGCCACCTGCACGACCGACCAGGGCCGGGGACAAACTGCAACCGAGGTACGTGCCCCTAGCGGGAACCGAACCCGGGTCTCTCAGGACCGCAGGCCAACGCTCTAACCGCTAAGCCAAACCGGCCAGGGCCAAAGACACTTGTTAAGTGTGGGAAAGATAATGGTCAACAAGAGTCATGGATCATGCCCTGGGAAACCTTACAATCTTAGTTTGCCACAACACACCTCACCTCTTCCCCTATCAGGGTCCCAGTGCTCACACAGTGCTCAGTTATCTCTAGTCCCAGAAGACAGTAAATAAGGAAAAACCCTTTACACTAAGATTATACACCTGAATGTGCTAGCCACTGAGAGCACAGGCCTTTTAAGAGAGGACCTTGGAAATAAAGTAGAAAGCACACAAGCATGAATAATTTTCAAAGGGACTGAAGTGAGGCTGTCCAAGCAAGACACTGGAATTAAGGGATTCCTATCAAGTAGGATGGCAAGATTGGCAAGTTGCTATAATTGTTGCACTGCCTCTAGAAAACAGGGTTTGTTATGAGGACAATGAACCAGAGCAAAAAAACTGAAGTTAGGGTGCCAGAGCCTTGTCCAAAGATGAAACTGGACAAAAGTAAGGCAGGTGAAAGTGGGGATGAGCATCAGTGGTGGACTCAGCTGTGAAAGGCATGAAAGGAAGGGAAAGAGGAACCACCCTATGTATCACTGCTCCTAGTAAGTGGTCATTAAATCTTTCCTAGAACAAAGTTTTCATCAAGAGGAAAGTATCAGCCCCTTCAGCTTTTATATTTTAATTCATTTAGCAGCTTTTAAATGAACAATCAATAAAGTTATGTCTCTCATGGTAACAAGATTCCCTTCATTTATCATGTTTAATAGTCATATAAAAAACATCTTTTTTATTTTTTAACATTCTCTTCTTGCTTTACTAGATAAAACACATGGGAATGTGTCTGGTTTACAAAATTCAATTATAAGGTCTAAAGGATAAACTCAGTATCATGAATGTTCAAAAATATAATTTGTCTTTGGAACTGTTCTTAAAACCATCATAAGCATATAACTGCAAATGTTGATATTTAAGCCTGGAGAGATTATGCTCTGTGCAGGTACAAAAACACTACTGAATATAAATTATTTTCAGTAAGAAAAAAAGGGCTATAACTTTCTTAGTTATAACAGAACATGTCAGAAGATGAAAATAGAGAAAAACTAATCAAATTGCTTACAATTCTCATCCTCAGAAAGGTGAATCAATTTAACACTATGCTCTGAATACTATAAAACTCAATTAGGAAAGCATTGGAAAATAAATACCAATGCAGACCTACTGGTTTCAATCTTTTTTTTTTTTTTTTTTTTTTGTATTAAATTGGCTAGACAGAGAAAACAGTTCAGCATCTCCCATGCTCTTTCTACTGAGAAAAGCCCATGAAATACATAGGATGGCCTCTGATTCTGGTCTAGTGTCTCTGGCAGAGTAAGTTTATTGGAAAAAGAGGTTTTTAATTTCTCCAGCCAAGACAAATTTCTTTACTGACCAGATGCATTAAGCTTCTATGGTTTGTTCATGCAGATGCCCCTCTTGTTCAATAAATGTAGCCCAGGCAGTGGTTCTGAGTGATTCTTATTATCCTGCTACCCAGCTGGACAGAAAATCTAGACTTCTTTGCAATCATAGTTTCTTGGTAGAAATCACAAACATTTAGGAAAACCTAACCATTTAAAGGACCTGTTAAATAACACATGAGCACTGGACTACCAAACTCAGTCTACGTTCACAATAGAAAGATTGCAAACAAAAAAATGTGTTATTGAATACAATCGATACTAATTTTACTATTAAATATGCTTATGTCCTTTTGGCTAGAAAGTGTGTTGGAACAAAATTTATGATTTTTATTTGGCTTAGATACAAAAGTATAACTAGGATACTCCATTTAGCAGTTAACAAATATGTGGGGCCCCTATGATTAAATCTGTATGAAAATTTCAAGGCATAACTTGAAATAAACATATCCCCATGTCTTTTTTATTATTTGTTAATGTAGTTTCCAAATTTTAAAAGAGACTTTTTGAAGGATTTGAAGAATAAAACCTAATTGTTAAATCACAAGCAACAGAGCCTGTATGGGCATTTTAGAAGGCTAAAGATTTAAACTTCAGGGGAATTGAATTATACTTAATTGGTGCCATTTGCTGGAAATTTTGACCACAGAGGTGTGCTATCTATATTTACAGATAGTTTCCTTTAAGTGTACACATTAAAAATTTTAACTTTTGGAGTTTACTTCTTCTCAGTATCACACCTTGGTATAATCATTTGAACCTTCTCAATCAGCATATCACTATCATTACTGGATCACTGGTAATTAGATTAGAATTTAAGTACCTTTAATGTTTTTATTTTTATTTTTATTGTTGACACTATGACAGATGTCCCCATTTTCTCCCCATTTGTCCACCACTACCTAGACACCACCCCCTCCTTCCCTCTGGCCATCACCACACTGTCATCTGTGTCTATGGGTTATGTACATATGTTCTTTGGCTAATCCCTTCACCTTCTTTCATCCAGTACACTTTCCCCCCTACCCTCTGACAACTGTCAGTCTGTTCCATGTATCCATGCCTCTGTTTCTATTTTGTTCATCAGTTTATTTTGTTCATTAGATTCCACATGTAAGTAATATCATGTGACATATGTCTTTCTCTCACTGTTTTATTTCACTTAGCATAATAATCTCCAGGTCCATCCATGCTGTCTCAAAGGTAAGAGTTCCTGCCCTGGCTGGTTTTGCTCAGTGGTTAGAGCATTAGCCAATGGACCAATGAGTCACAGATTCAATTCTGGTCAAGGGTATGTACCTCGGTTGTGGTTCATCCCTGGCCCTGGTCGGGTCGTACAGTAGGCAACCAGTTGATGTGTCTCTCTCACATTGATGTTTCTTTCACTCTCTCTCTCTCTCTCTCTCTCTCTCTCTCACTCTCTCTCTCCCTCTCCCTCCCTCCCTGCCTCCCACTCTAACTGAAGATAAACAGAAAAATATCCTCAGGTGAGGATAAAAAAAAAACAAAAAACGGTAAGAGTTCTTTCTTTTTTACAGCCATGTAGTATTCCACTGGGTACGTGTACCACAGCTTTTTTATCCACTCATCTAATAATGGGCATTTGAGCTGTTTCCAGATCTTGGCTACTGTAAATAACACTGCTATGAACATAGAGGTGTATATATTCTTTCAAATTGCTGATTCAGGATTCTCAGGATATATTCTCAAAAGTGGGATTGATACCATTGAAATTTGCTAGTTATTAATAATAGAAAAAGAGCAAAGGGGAGGCCAAATATTACAGGCATGTCATTTGGGCAGCTGCATCAGGAAGCTACAACTTTGCACTCCCAAGGCAACCACCAGCCCATTCCCTGCAGATCCCTGAGGGAAGGGGTCCAACAAAAGAGAGATACACACATGCCCAGTGAAGTAGGGGTGACACCAGGTAGGTACTTGGCTGTCAGTCAAAGCTAGGGACAGAGATAGTTGACAAAAATGGGTGTGGCCACTGCAAGCCCACAAAAATCTGGGAATACATAATGTCTTAAACAAAGTAATTCCCACTCTTGGCTCTTGGCTTTTTGTACTTGACTCTTGGCTCATAGGGCTCTATTGCTCCTACTTCCTTGCATTTACCCATGTTTCCTCCATAGCCCTGTGGATACCACATACAATGGAATGATGGACTGCATCAGGGAACACAAACTATAGTAGCCTGATGCTGGATTGAACTCTATGCCAACATGGAAAGGAAACTCTGGACATTTGCTCTGATTTTAGCTCTACTGAAGCCCCAGCTACATTTCTCCTATGGATAGACAAAGGAAAATGAGACTTTGGAAACTCAAGGATTTACAGTAATTCCACAGAAATAAAGCTTTCTAAAATATCTCATATTCCCATGGAGGCCTCCTGAAATTCTTATTCCAGTGGTGCCCCAAGAACTCCAATTCCACTGATAACAGAATCACTGGGACAAAAGGCAGTTTTAATTTTTTTTTTTCTTTACTGACTTCAGAGAGGAAGAAAGAGGGAGAGAGAGAGAGAAACATCAATGAGAGAGAACATCGACTGGCCACCTCCTGCATGCCCCACACTGGGGATTTGACCCACAACCTGGGCATGTGTCCTGGCCGGGAATCAAACTGGTGAACTCTTGGGGCATGGGTCAATGTTCAACCATTGAGCCATACTGGTTGGGCAGCAGTTTTAATTTTTTTATGAAACTCCATAATTTTCTCCATAGTGGCTGTACCAGTCTATCTTCCCACCAACAGTGCACTAGGATTCCCTTTTCTCCACATCTTCGCCAGCTATTGTTTGTTGATTTATTGATAGTAGCCATTCTGGCAGGTGTGAAGTAGTACCTAATGGTAGTTTTAACTTGCATCTCCCTGATGATTAGTGTGACACTGAGCATTTTTCTTATGTCTATTGGCCATCTCTATGTCCTCTTTGGAGAAGAGTCTATTCAAGTCCTTTGCTCATTTTTTAAAAATATATTTTTATTGATTTTTTTAAAGAGAGAGGAAGGGAGAGAAAGAGTGATAGAAACATCAATGAGAGAGAAACATCGATTGGTTGCCTCCTGCATGTTCCCCAACCTGGGCATGTGCCCTGACTGGGAATCGAACTAGTGACCTCTTGGTTCATGGGTCAACGCTCAACCATCTAGCCATACCAGCCGGGCCCTTTGCTCATTTTTTAATTGGATTGTTGAGTTACATAAGTTCTTTATATCTTTTGGAAATTAGTCCCTTATCAGATGTATCATTGGCAAATATGCTCTCCCATACAATGGGTTCCCTTTTTGTTATCTTAATGGTTTAGTTTTCTGTGAAGAAGCTCTTTAGTTTGATGGTTCCATTTATTCACTTTTTCCCTTATTTCCTGTGTCCTAAGAGACATATTGTCTATAATATTGCTATGAAAGATGTCTGAGATTTTATTGCCTATGTTTTCTTCTAAGATTTTTATGGTTTCTCGACTTACATTTAAGTCTTTATTCAATTTTGAGTTTATTCTTGTGTATGGTATGAATTGGTGGTCTAGTTTCATTTTTTTGCATGTACTGGCCAATTTCCTCAATACCATTTATTGAAGACACTGTTTTAGTAAATTGTATGTTCTTGCCTCCTTTGTCAAATATTAATTGACCATAAAGGTGTGAGTTGATGTCTTTGTTCTGTTTGATTGATCTATATGCCTGCTCTTGTGGCAGTTTTGTTTTGTTTTTTAATCCTCACCAGAGAATAATTTTCCATTGCTTTTTAGATAGAGTAAAAGGAAAGGAGGGAGGGACAGAGAGAGAGAAACATCAACGTGAGAGAGACATATCAATTGGCTGCCTCCTGCACGACCCCAACCAGGGCTGGGGATTGAACCTGCTACTCAGGTATGAGCCCTTGACCAGGAATTGAATCTGGGACTCTTCGGTCCACAGGCTGACGCTCTATTTGGTCCACAGACTGACGCTCTAACTGCTGAGCCAAACTGGCCATGGCCCAAGCAGTTTTGATAACAATGGCTTTGTAGTATAGTTTGATGTCCAATATTGTGATACTTCCAACTTTGTTCTTCTGTCTTAAGATTGCTGAGGCTATTTAGGGTTTTTTTGTTCCATATAAATTTGTGGAGTATTTATTCTAGAACTGTGATATACGTCATTGTATTTTAATAGAAATTGTGTTGAATCAATAGATTGCTTTGGGTAGTATAGACATTTTCATGATGTTAATGTTTCCAATCCATGAACACGGTATATGCTTCCACTTATTTGTGTCTTCCTCTATTTCTTTTTTCAATGTCCTATAGTTTTCTGAGTACAAGTCTTTTATCTCATTGGTTATGTTTATTACTAGGTACCTTATTGTTTTTATTACAATAGTAAATAGTATTGTGTCATTAGTTTCATTACTGGTGTATAAAAATGTCACCGATTTCTGGATATTAATTTTGTATCTTGATACTTTACCAAATTCATTTATTAGATCTAATGGTTTTTTGGTGGCATCTTTAGTGTTTTCTATGTACAATATTATGTTATCTGCGAATAATGACAGTTTTCCTCCTTTCAAATTCAGATGCCTTTTACTTCTTTTTCTTGTCTGATCGCTGTGTCTAGGACTTCCAGTACTATGTTGAATAAAAGTGGTGAAAGCAGACATCCCTGTCTTGTTCCTGATCTCCCTATCTTGTTCCTGATCTTAAGAAAAACGCTTTTAGTTTTTGCACATTGAGTATGATGTTGATTGAAGGTTTTTCATATATGGCCTTTATTGTTTTGAGCTATGATCTATCTATTACCACTTTGCTGAGAGTTTTTATCATATATGTGTGTTGGATTTTATCAAATGCTTTTCTTAGTCTATTGGTATGATCATGTGATTTTTATCCTTCATTTTGTTTATGTGATGTATCACATTTATTGATTTGTGAATATTGTACCAGCCTTGCATCCCTGTAATAAATCCCATTTGCTCATGGTTTTTAACCTTTTTTTTATCCTCACCCGAGGACATTTTTGCATTTATATTCATATAGAGCAGGAGGGACAGAGGGAGGAAGAGAGAGAGAGAAACATTGATGTGAAAGAGACACATTGAGTGGTGGCAACCCACACGACCCCAACCAGGGCCGAGAACAAACTGCAACCGAGGTACGTGCCCTTAGTGGGAACCAAACTCGGGTCTCTCTGATCTGCAGGCCAACATTCTAACTGCTGAGCCAAACTGGCCAGGGCAATTTATAATCTTTTTAATGTTTGATAGTTCTAATTTGCTAATATTTTGTTGAGGATTTTAGCATCTATATTCATCAGGGATATTGGCCTATAATTTTCTTCTTTTGTAGTCTCTTTATCTCATTTTGAAATTAGCATAATGCTAGCCTCATAAAAAGAGCTTGGAAGTCTTCCTTCCTATTCATTTTTTTAAAATAGTTTGAGAAGGATAGGTGTTAGTTCTTCCCTGAATAGTTGATAAAATTTGCCTGTGAAGCCATCCAGTTCAGGACTTTTGTTTGCTGGGTGTTTTTTTTATTACTGCTTCAATTTTATTTGTTTTTTATTGGTCTATTCAGGTTTCTGATTCTTCCTAATTCAGTTTTGGAAGATTGTATATTTCTAGGAATTTGTCCATACCAGCTCGGTTATCCAATTTCTTGGCATATAGCTAGCTGTTCACAGTATTATCTTAAAGTACTCTGTATTTCTGCATGCCAGCTATTATTTCTCCTCTTTCATTTCTGATTTTATTTACTAGGTATCCCGTGAGAACCAATAGTGCGGTATCCTTGATCTCCTGAGTTGGGTGCTCTAGAAATGTCCCTTGTGTGGGTTTTGTTTTCCCCTGTTGTAATTGAGTCTTGATTGCTGTTGGCCCATTAATGGGTGGGATCAACCCTCACGCTGGCTGACTGTGAGGTTCAATCTTGACCACAGCGTGTGTGCTGATGTAGATGCCAACTGGATGTGGTTTCTTCTGCAAATCCTTGGTTATAAGACTCCTCCTTAGCTAGTCAGAGTGATTGTTTCTCAGTTTAGTTGTATTTCTTATTTGGTCCTGGGAGGAGGTGAGTGCAAGATCCACCTACTCTGCTGCCATCTTTTTTTAATCCTCACACAAGAAATTTTTTTTTTAAATTTTTGTTCAGTTAGAGCGGGAGGGAGAGAGAGGAAGAAAGAGAGAGAGAAACAAACATTGACGTGAAAGGTACACATCGAGTGGCTGCCACCCGCACGACCCAACCAGGGCCGGGGGCAAACTGCAATCGAGATACATGCCTTTATTGAGAACTAAACCTGGGTCTCTCTGGATGGCAGGCTGATGCTCTAACCGCTGAGCCAAACCAGCCAGGGCTCTGCTGCCATCTTAAATGTCCCTGTATAATTCTTCTGGTGCACACCCCAAAATTGGTTTCCTTCTCAGGAGCCTGGGTCACATCCAGGTACTATTTCAGGAAAGAAGGGAGATGGCTTTCTCGTAGGCCTGAAAAAAACTAGAATTGTTTTTTAAAAGAACTAATCTGGCTCAGCTGGTGTGCCTCAGTGGTTGAGCGTTGACCCATGTATCAAGAGGTCACCAGTTCAATTCCTGGTCAGGGCACATGTCCAGGCTGTAGGCCCAATCCCCAGTGGGGGGCAGCCAATCGATGTGCTCTCTCATTGATGTTTTTATCTCTCTCCCTCTCCCTTCCTCTCTCTCTCTAAAATCAACAAAGAACAAAGATACTTAAAATAATTATTTTAGCTCGGCCAATGTGGCTCAGTGGTTGAGCATCGACCCACATACCGGGAGGACACCAGTTCGATTCCTGGTCGGAGCACATGCCCAGGTTGTGGGCTCAATCCCCAGTGTGGGGCATACAGGAGGTGGCCAATAGATGTACTCTCTCATCGATGTTTCTATCTCTCTCTCCCTCTCCCTTCCTCTCTCTCTAAAATCAATACAGGAAAAAAATAATAATTATTATTTTAAATAAAAAGAACTAATCTGAAGGTGGACTGTTCTCTGGATTTTAATCCCAGCTTTTCCACTTTTGAGCTAAGGGACTTGGGGCAAGTTTTTAACCTTCTCTGCTCCTCTTTTCTTACATTTTCCAGCTTCCAGAGACTATGCATTTCTTGGCTTATGATCACCTTCTATCATCTTTACAGCCAGTAATAGAGAGTCAATTTTTTCTCTCATTGCATCCCTCTAACTCTCCTTTTATGGTTTTGAATCTATTTTATAAAAGTTATCATATGGAGCTGTTTTGTTATTATACATATGCTTTTATTATATTTGATTATACATATGTCATTGGACATATATATTTTGGTTGAGGACAATAAAGTTTTAAGAGTTTAAGTGACTTACTCAAGTTTATATAAATTACAGGGCTGTAGAGCTGGATTCAGTTATTCTGATTCCCACCCCTATTCTGATTTCATTACACTGGGCTGCTTCTCTTTAATTGAGTGCAAGGGACAGTTTTGCTATAAGGTGAAAATTCCCAGGGTCCAAAATTATTTCTCCTCCCCTACAGACTCTTCCATGAACCAGAAACTGTACAAGATTCTGGGATTCTCGAAGACTAACACACAACCTTATTCTTGCTTTTAAGAGTAGAGTGATCAATTTGTTCCAGTTTGCCTAAGACAGTCCCAATTTTAGCAATGAAAGTCCGGCTTTCTGAGAACCCCTTAGGTTTGGGTAAATGGAATGGTTGGGAACCCTACCTTGAAGGAGTTTTTGGTCTAGATTAGAGTAATGCATGAAAGTATGAAACTGAATAGTATCAAAGTGTTTAATGGTGACATGTTAGTGGAAACAAAGTACAGTGGAAACAAAGTGGAGAACCTCTACATATGCCTGGGAAAACTCTTATATTTATCCATCAGGTCCTTATTAGTACAAGTCTCTTAAAATCATGCCCTTTTTTTTTTTTTTTTATCCTCACCCAAGGACATTTTTCCATTTTTTGTTCAGGTAGAGTGGGAGGGAGAGAGAGGAACAGAGAGAGAGAGAGAGAGAAACATCGATGTGAAAGGAACACATCGAGTGGCCGCCACCTGCACAACCGACCAGGGTCGGGGACAAACTGCAACCGAGGTACGCGCCCTTAGCGGGAACCGAACCCGGGTCTCTCAGGACCGCAGGCTGACGCTCTAACCGCTGAACCAAACCGGCCAGGGCAAATCATGCCCTTTTAAGCCTCAACAATATCTCCAAACTTACCTTTTAATTTCCTGCTCTGAAATTAACACATTGTTATTATTTCTTCATTCTCTTTAACTTTCTGGGCTACATTTTTAGTTATGTTGTTCTACCTGCAACCATTCTCTTTCCTCTTCCAGCTATCCTTAACTCTAACATGTCATATTCCCTATTATTGTTTCTAGTACATTTCTGGGTCAGCTCACTTTAGCAGAGGCCTGGAATAAAGTAGCACTTGAGAGAGTTTGTTGAATGAATGACTCAGCATTTTGACTATCTATATTTATCTAAAACATAGATAAAGCATATTGGACAAAGTCCATTTTTGTTTAAAATAATAGGCGGGGGCAAATTTTATTAGTGTTTCTTATTGCCAAGTAGTTAATTTTCTTCACTTAATCTTCTTAACCACTGAGTAAAATGAATATTGTGATTATCCCCATTTTATAAAAATGCAAAACAGGAACAGAAGTTAAGTAACCAGATCAATGATATGACAAAAATTCAAATCTCATGACTATACCTTGCTGTCCCTGGCCCTCAGTATAATGAATGCCTTGGTAACTGGAGATAACAGGCAATAAGTAGTTTCCACAGCAAGAATTTGCCAACAGAGACCTTCAACTAGGAGAATTAGGTTACCCCAAGAGTTAGATGGACATGGCTATTTGGAATCTAAGACAGGAATTTCTTACATTAAGTCAGTCATCTAAGACACACTTATTGGCTATAGCTATTGTAATTCATATGCAAATCTGGGGATGAAAAGCTGAGTAAGAAAACATTTCTTTCTTTCTTTTTTTTTATCCTCACCTGAGGACATTCTTTGCATTCATCTTCAGACAGAGCAGGAGGGAGAGCGGGAGGAATAGAGAGAGAGAAAAACATCGACGTGCATTGAGTGGTTGCCATCCACATGACCCCAACCAAGGCCAGGGACAAACTGCAACCGAGGTACATGCCCTTAGCGGGAACAGAACCCGGGTCTCTTAGGACCAGGGGCCAACGCTCTAACCACTGAGCCAAACCAGCCAGGGCAACATTTCTTTTTTATACTGTCTTAAATCCAGTAGCACAGCCAATGAATGGCTAAAAAGAACCCCCTTTAAGAATTTCTATTATTAGCCTCAAGTCATCACAAGTAAATATGCAATTTAAGTAAAAACAAAGTGATTGCAATGCAAACACAGCTTCAAGGCAAATTGCTTTTCCCTCCATATCCAAACAGCTCCCCAAGCATCACTTACATACAAAGAAATTGTAAGGCTGCCACTGCTTAAGGTTGAGGTCAGAATATCAATCACCAGGAAAGGAGGGGCCACATCTGCAGTTACCAGAAAGATGTTCAGAACCAGATATAGGGGAGAAACAGAATGGATGGAGTTGCTATCATGGGAGAAACAAAGACTTGTTCTCAGTCACAAGAGGCAAGTACAGCTAATAGGATTAGGGCACAAGGTCCAAGTCAAGCAGACAGCTGTGGATAAGGACCAAAGCAAAAGATATAAGTGAGGCAATATAATAGCCCTGCAAAGTTGTCTGTGCTGTACTATTTTTCTTTGACAAATTTTGTTTTAGTTTAGAGTTGCAGTAAAAACGCGCGAAACATGAGATTTATATTTAAGATTCAGGCAGACCCAGTTTGTGACCTATTTTACAAAGATTATTTTACAGGGCAACAATATTGTAAATCTAGGTAAGAAGCTAATTAATCACCATAACTATCTTGGGTAGTAGGCACGGTATATTTCCCAAATGTACTTTTGAAAAGGTAATTCAGTAGATATCATAGGCCAAGAACGATTCCATTCACTTGCTTGGAATTTTAAAAAAATGAACATTTTGAAAAAAGGTACACATTTCCTTAATAGGCTTTTAAGTGAATTTAAAATTATGCCTAAACATAAAGTAGAATTGACATGTCATTAGGAGTAATAAATATCTTTATACTATAATAAACTGTCTTATTCAAGATGTAAATTGTTAATATATAGTATGCTTAGAAAACCACTGCTAGATAAATAAATAATACTGGTAAAATTTAGACCCCAATACATGGTGCAATTAAATCTGCTTTCTCTTGGAAAGGCATATTGACTAGAGAAAGTCACAAACACATTTACCAAAATCAATTAGCAATTTGTTATGGTTATATGGCAAACGAAGCCAGATGGCAGCACAAATAAATCAGTATCATCTGCTTGATGGAAAGTTTTAATTCAGAACAGCTGATTTTTCAACCGGGTACCTTTATAAAACCAACAAAGCAAAAGAACCAAAAGACATAGCTTTTGAAATTCTTATTAGAAAGGCTTTATATGTGTGTATTCATTCATACTTTGTTATTCCTCTCTAGTTTTTTTTTCCTTTATTGATTTTAGAGAGAGAGGAAATGACAAGAAGAGAGAGATAGAAATATCAATGAGAGAGAACATCGATCGATCGATCGGCAGCCTCCTGCATGCCTCCCACTGGGGATCAGGCCCACAACCTGGGCATGTGCCCTGACCCAGAATCAAATTGGCGACCTCTTGGTTCATGGCTCCACGCTCAACCACTGAGCCACACAGGTGGGACATACTTTGCTATTCTTTTTCACCTTAATATAGTCCTAAGTACCAAACAACAGACTATTTGTAAAACAGCAAAACCTATTTTATTCAAAAACTACCCATTAATAAACTTTATTTTGTACTTCTGAAGTAATGGATTAATTACCTTTTTAGAAATCCAACTCATCTCTCTTTTTCGCCACATTTTCTTCTTGGGTTTCCTCCTTGACTGTCTTACAAGTCCCCCCCCCCCACCCCCAAAGAAAACTCTTCACCATCAGCTTCCCCATAACCGTTATACCTGGCAAACTGTTTCAATCATTTCCTTTAGCCCAGTGCACAAATAGGCAGGGTCCAATGTTTCTTTTTAGCAAGTTCAAAATCCGCACAGGCAAGGATTGGGCTATTTGGATGTGATTTTTCAGAACTTTCCACTGGGCAGCCTGGCACACCGTAAAGGAGGCATTTATTAGCGTGTAACGCCGCCTTTGAACTGATGAGGTGAAGCCTAGTGGGGAGCAAGAACCGCTGCTCACAACATGCCCAATCCATCCACAGGACACTCTGCAGGACAGGACCTTTAATCCTGTGAGCGCCAGCGGGCGAGCGTGAGAGAACGCGGGCAAATGTGAATCTGCGTGGTCCTGCGTAGGCCAGTGTGGGCTTGCACCAGAGAGCTCATGCATGCTCCACAGCTGCCTTCACTCGTAAGTCTCTGTTTTTTCATATTCCCTCTCATTTATGTGGCATTTGGGGGTAAGAGAATAGTCTTATTAGTCACTAATCTGAGAAAACGTACTTTTTTCAAATGATCCTTGTTGTTTACAAGCCATCACTTTTGAATAGGTTTGCCAGATTTACTAAATACAGGACACACACATACGGGGTGATTAGTATTCAGGTAAAGAAAAAATAATTTGTTTAATATAAACATATTCTGTTTAATATTGGAGGCATACTTATATGAAAAGAGTATTCCTGGTTTTTCATCAGAGTGTCTTGTATTTTATCTGGTACTGCTACAGTATCAAGCAAAGGTCTTGTTAAAAGCATAGCTATCATAACCAGAAGCTATTACTTGAGAACAGTGTCTCCCGGTCTTGGTTGCTGCATTGTCTTTCAGTCCCAGTGGCCCAACTGTCAGTCAGTGATGCCCAGCCCCAAGACTGCATCTGTAGTACAGACTTGGACAGCGGGGTAATGTACTTGTTTTGAAAATGTATTCTAATAAATGTTTAACTGTGTCTGGTTCAATTGGATCAAACAGAAATTATCCCCAAATTAAATGTCTATCTAAAAAGCAAATGGAAATAGGTATGTATTTATGCCATATAGCTTTACAGAGAATGAAACCATCTAAAGACCTAATTTAGAGTCTAACAAGTGACCTGCAGTTCTGCTCTTCCTTCCCTTGTACACAGGAGGCCTCAGGGAATTGCCTGGTTCACCTTCTGGTGGCTAGCAGTAAGACTGAAAAGTGCAGTTCTCTGGGGTCTGAGCAAAAGTTCATTTACTCTTCCTGATTCATTAGTGAATCAGAATGGAACATAGCTTACCAGTGATGAGCATGTGCGGAGAGGAGGGTTTTGAGGCAGGGACAATACAAGGTTCTTGGATGGATTTCACAAAAAAGGGTAGAAAAACCAAGGGAATGTAAAGATAAACAGTACCATTTTAACACTTAAAAGATTAAGCTTTGGGAATGACTGGACAAAGTCAGCAAGATGGAATCATTTTGGGGAGATCAAAAAGGAAATTTAGTAGAGCTAAAAAGTACATAACCACATGGCCCCAATGCAAGCCAAGGAGGATGGACAGAAATAGCCCCCTGCAGATATTTTTGACTGTCACTCCAAATAAAATCTTATCCTCTGAATCCACAATACAGTCTTTACGCTCATCATATTTTCCCAAGTCAAAATACTCACATAGATATAAATATAGAAATTGAAAGTGTTTTCCTTCATGTTCAAATTTTAAAAGATACATTTTTAAAAGTATGACAGTTCAGCCCAAATCACAATTGAATTTGGGGGACACTTACAATGCAAAAATCAAGGTGTTCCCTATGGATTTATATTTTGGTTTTAAAAGTTAGTTTCATTTGATTGCATGTGATTTGTTGTCTTTTCTATTGCTATAGAAGAAACAGGGAAATGACTATAATTATGCATACTTTGCAACGATTATGCATTTAATATACAATAATATTTGCTAGGGAAGTATGTCTATGGTGAGAACACAGAACAGGCTCCAGGGTTATGTCAAGCTGCAAAGTGATATGTATGCGAATGAGTTCTCAGGCTCATTAATCATTTTTATACTTGAAGTGCTAAACTGCTAATGTTACACTGAGAATGAAAATGAAGTAATTAAGGAGTTTAATAGCTACAGTCTTTTGAGGAGAAAACAAGTTGATAATGCTTCTTTTAATACGTTACCTAAATTGGATTTTTTGTTAAATTACAAAAACCAGGTTCATCTATTGTGCAGCTTCAAATGACACAAATCATTTGATTATATTTGTATATAAGGCCAAAAGATGACTTTGTGAAGGCATTTCACTAAGCCATCACATTTGCAAGAGAAATTCTCTATTACCAAGAACACAAAAGCACCTATCAGGTTCTCACATTTTTTCTTTTGATATTCTAAAGCACTGCTTCTCAAATTATGTATGTTGAAGGGCCAGTTTTTGTTCCTTTGTTCCCAGTGTGTCACAGATAAATTATTTTACAAATTACAATACCAATTACTTGAAAAATGCAACAAAAATATATACAAAATATTATACTGTTTTTAAATCACCAGACTCAACAAATATATCATTACTCAGTCACGTTTCCATAAAAGTTTCTAATGGCCTAACCTTGATTACCCCACAGAGCAGAAAGAGTGTAAGGCCTCCCATCAGACCATAATGAGACACACTGCTCTAAAAGCAGCAGTCTGGGGAGTCATGGTTCGGTCATACACTAACACCAATTCACAGAAAACCTGCATGTTCAGGTCTCCTGCACGCTAGGGACACCAGTGAGGAGCTAAAAGCCTGTGCAAGCCTCCTGATGCCTTTATAAAGGACTGTTACCACCCTGGCAGGTTTGGCTCAGCGGTTGGAGCGTCAGCCTGCGGTCCAGAGAGACCTGGGCTTGGTTCCGGCTAAGGGAACGTACCTTGGTTGCAGTTTGTCCCCAGCCCTGGTTGGGTTGTGTGGGTGGCAACCACTCAATGTGTCCCTTTCAGGTCGATGTTTCTCTCTCTCTCCCCCGCCCCCTCCCACTCTATCTGAACAAAAAATGGAAAAATTTCCTCGTGTGAGGATTAAAACAATAATAATAATGATAATAATAATAATAATAATAATAAAAAGAGAGCCACGTTTTTGTTTTTGTTTTTTTTTTCTAAAAGGACTGTTACCTTATCTAGGTAGGGGTTAGAAAGAACGTCTCGTGGATAAGCCTCTCTGTTCCCTTTCACCGGAATTTCTTTCCTCTTTAGTAACCGAATACATTTTTCCCATTCTCCCCCTTTCTTTTCTTCCATTATTTTTTCTTCTTCCCATTTGGAGGCATTTTGATGCAATGAAAAAACCATGACCTTGGAGATAGACAGAACTGTGTTTGAATTGTGACACTGCTAAATTCTGAGTATGAGAAGGCAGGCCAGGAACTCAATCCTGCTAAATCAGGATTTCTCATCTGGAAAATAGCAACACCATTATCCTTCATACAGTATGAGTGGGATTCTAGAATCAGATAAAAGAGCATAAGTGCTCATCAAATGCTGCTCACCAACTCAATCCCTCCTTTTCCTCGTAATTTTTAGATGTCTACAAGAGAAGACTGCAACGTTATGTGTTTAAGTTCATACATTAGCAGATATGCTTGAGCTTATAAACATGACTCTTTTCAGAAAATTAATTAAATAAAGTCACTCAATCAACCAACAAACCAGTTATACAGACAATAAATACTACTCCACCTTTCTTTCTCTGGTAGTCAAACTCACACCTAACCCCTTTCCAAATGTCACCAACTCCTTAAGTTATCCCCGCCAGATGGACTTCACTTCCATTCCTTTACTTTTGTCCCCTAGCTTACAACTTCAATTCTTTCCTGAGGTTTTGAAATCAGTCCCCCTGTATCTTTTCTCAAACCCTTGCAACTGATCATTTTCAGCTTTGATATCAGAAGGCTCTTGCTAAAAAAAAAAAAAAACCTTCTGCCTTGGCTGGTGTGGCTCAGCAGTTAGAGTATTGGCCCACACACCAAAGGATCTCAGGTTCAATTCCCAGTCAAGGGCACATATCTGGGTTGCAGGTTCAATCTCTGCCCTGGTCAGGATGCATGCAGGAAGCAAACAATCGATGTCTCTCTCTCTCTCTCTCTCTCTTCCCCCCCTTCCCTCCCTCCATCCTTTTCTGCCCCCCCCCCAACTCTCTTTGAAAATCAATGGAAATAATATTCTCAGGTGAGGATTAAAAAATAATAATAATAACCTCCTCAAGTTAATCTCCTGCTTAAAACTTTCCCCCAGAGGCTCACTCCCTGTGACCTATGGGGAAAAGTTCAGAGGTCTGACATTTGGGCTGTTACAGCTGTCACAATAGTAAAACTCTTTCCAAATTAGTTGGTAAATAACAGCTTCCCTAGATTAAGGACTTGCAGGCCACACCCAAGACACGTGACCCAGATCTTGCCATCATCTTGCATGTAAAGCATTAATACTTGGGAGAGCATAAGAAGGGGACCTCTCACCCTCCAACTGAGCTATCCTGAGAGGTGATATCCAGCCTCACCAGTTGGAAGGTGTCTTGAATATCTCTCCTGTTTAAAAGTCCTTCACTGTCTAGCCTTGGAGTACTTTTCCCTTTTCCAAGCTGGAAAAGTAGTATGTGGTTCTTGCCCCTATTCTTTAGGCAAATGCTGCGCTAAGGCAGAGACAGACATGCAGCACAATTTTACTATACCATGAAGCAAATATTTGAAGATAAAGTCAGGCTTGTCATTTGCCAGACTTAAAAGTACATAGGTATAGCAGATAACATTATAGAATATAATTTTGTTTTGTTTTTTAGAGAGAGAAGAAGGGAGAGGAAGAGATAGAAACATTGACTAGAGCGACACATCAATCAGCTACCTCCTGCACACTTCCCACTGGGGATTAGGCCTGCAACCCAGGCATGTGCCCTGATCAGAAATCGAGCCAGGACCTCTTGTTCCATGGCTTGATGCTCAACCACTGAGCCACACAGGCTGGGCAACTTTATAGAATATAGACTGTTCTTTGATCATCAGTATGTTTGATTCTAAAATGTCCAATGAGTATCACATGTGAATTGGTTTTCCTCTCTTATTATCAACTCACATTCTATTTTGCCTATTAATACTCTTATTAATTATTATATTTTCATGGTAGAAATCATTATTTGTTTTATATCCCATCTCCTAGACTCACTACCATTTATAAAAGGAGCCGATGTTTTTACATATACGCACAGATTATAATTATAAAAGTCTAGCTTATTTAAAAGATTTTTTATTGTGATTAATTTGGTATAAAATGTATTACTAAGACTTATCAGTGATCCATTTAATTTCAAGATTACTTAGTATAACAAATCCCCACTATGTAAAAATATTTGGAATCAAACTTGACCTCAATTAATAAATTCATCAGCATTCACTTAATGCACAAGTATATGAACTTTTACATGATTAGCTTAGACTTTGTTACATAAATGCTAATTTTCTATTTTCTATTGAATGACACAGTAGTTACCCTCAACTAAATTTTATTTTCATGCATCAATTACATAGTAATCTTGAACACATGTATGGCAATATGTAATTAGATAGACTTTATCAAAGAAATGCTAGTATTTTTAATTCTGTTTTAAAGACAGATTGCCTTCCTCAATTGAATTTTATTTTTATACATCAATTTCTTATTTGACTTAAGATCTAGATGACTGGTTTTCCTGCAAGAAGGAAGCAGACTTAAACACAGGAAACCTAAACCAGTCTAGACTTGGAGCTGAGTATAAATCACAGCACCTTTTTTGGTAATATAGAACATTTTAGGATGGAAAGAGGCCAAGGTGTACATTTAGGTCTGGCCCATCTTTGAGTTATAAATATTATTATAGCCTACTCTGCTTTCTCCCCAACCTTTTCTTGCCAAAACTATTTTTAAATTATACTTGTAATACTTTCTTCTTTTGCTGGCCTTGCTGACTTATTCTATGTTATCCATTCCCAGTGTGATGAAACTCTTTATATTTCTTTGTGACTTTTCTTTGATATAAGCTGGTGGTGTCTGCTGGCAGTTGACATTTGTTCAAATAGGTAGGATCACTTGTCATATCTATTCCCTAAGAACTGTGTAGATATGAAATAATCCTATTTAATCTCTTCATTCTCAAAGTACATATTTATAGAATTTCCTATTTATTCCATATAACTGTGTTCTTGAGCATACATACTTTTAGTTACTCAATATCCTGTCTGTCATTTCTAAAATAACAAATTTATAATAAGACATGAATTTGACTATTCCATATCTAATATTTTATATCTTCACCCTTTATTCCTTTTACATAATATAAAATTTGGCCTTTCTATATTAGGAAAACATTGCAGAGTCTTCAGGAATAAATATCTGTATTCTTTTTTTTTTTTTTTTTTATCCTCATTCGAGGACATTTTTCCATTTTTTGTACAGACAGAGTGGGAGGGAGAGAGAGGAAGAGAGAGAGAGGGAAACATCGATGTGAAAGGGACACATCGAGTGGCTGCCACCCGCACGACCAACCAGGGCTGGGGACAAACTGCAACCGAGGTACATGCCCTTAGCGGGAACCGAACCCGGGTCTCTCTGTACCGCAGGCCGACGCTCTAACCGCTGAGCCAAACCGGCCAGGGCAATATCTGTATTCTTAATTCTCACCTAAAATACCTCTTATTTAATGATTAATCTTTTGAGAAGAGTCAGAGAGAAGAATAGCAAATAATACTTAAGTCTATTATAAAACCAATACACTAATAGATATTTTTTTTAAAAATTAAAAGTATTGGAATGCACTAGACATTTATTATTTGTCCTGGGAATGACATGAAAAAAATAGGAAAAAATAGATCAATTAAATTTAGTTGCAACCCCATAATCTTCACCAAACACACATCTACACCACCCTCACCCTGCTTCGGAATAGAAGATGTTTCACAGGTGAGGTGTTACATAGTGGTTTCCCCTCATATAGATATGAAAAAGCCAATCTAAAACAATGCATGTAGGAGTATTTCCTCTCCTCCCCATCACTCCATCATCTAAAACCCAGATATTATGTTCCTTTTTCTTAATTAATTAATTTTAAATTACACATGTCCTTCCTTTATCCTCCCATTGACATCCTCCTCCCTACTACTGTCCTACCCCCACCCCACACCCCCGCTTTCACAGCACTGTTGTCTGTGTCCACTGTTTACGCACATATGCATAAAAGTTCTTGGTTTATCTCTTCCTACCCCTCCCATCCCCCTTCCCTCTGAGGTTTGTCAGTCTGTTCCCTACCTCCATGTCTCTGGATCTATTTGGTTCATTATATTCCATTAATATGTGAGATCATGTGACACTTGTTTTTCTCTGAAGGGCTTATTTCACTTAGCATAATACTCTCCAGGTCCATCCATGTTATCTTAAAGAATAAAAGATCTTTCTTTCTTACAGCTGCATAGTATTCCATCATGTAAATGTACCACAGCTTTTTGATCCACTCATCTATTGATGGACACTTGGGCTGTTTCCAGATCTTAGCAATTGTTATGAATATAGGGGTGCATATATTCTTCCTGATTAGTTTTTCAGACTTCTTAGGATATATTCCAAGAAGTGGGATCACTGGGTCAAATGGCAGTTCAATTTTTAATTTTTTAAGGAACACCATATTGTTTTCCATAGTGGCTGCACCAGTCTGCATTCCCACCAGCAGTGTACTAGAGTCCCCTTTTCTCCACACCCTCACCAACACTTGTTGTTTGATGATTTGTTGATGGCGGCCATTCTGACAGGTGTGAGGTGATACCTCATTGTTGTTTTAATTTGCATCTCACTGATGATTAGTGACGTTGAACATTTTTTCATATATCTCTTGGCCACATGTATGTCATATTTGGAGAAGTATCTATTCAGGTCCTCTGCCCATTTTTTTTTTAATTCTCACCCAAGGATATTTTTGCATTTATCTTCAAATATAGGGAGAGGGAGAGAGGAAGAGAGGAAGAGAGAGAGAGAGAGAAACATCAATGTCAGAGAGACACATGGAGTGGTTGCCACCCACACGACCCCAGCTAGTGCCGGGGACAAACTGCAACCGAGGTATGTGCCCTTAGCAGAAACCAAACCCAGGACTCTCCAGTCTGCAGGCCGATGCTCTAACTGCTAAGCCAAACCAGCGAGGGCGACTCTGACCATTTTTTAATTAGATCGTTTGTCTTCCTTTTTTTGACTTGTATGAGTACTCTATGTATTTTAGAAATTAACCACTTATACAATGTATCATTGGCAAATATGATGTTTCTAGAATAATTTAGGAAAGAAATAATGTAGGCCAAGGTCACTAAATCTAAATTTCACTAGAGTCAGACATAATGGGGGAAAATGGCAAAGTAAAATTTTAACATGTAATTTTGTTGCAGTGAAGAAAAATTAAGTGCAATCATCCTAAACTATGAACCACTAATAATTAACTTCTATATGAACTACTAATAATTAACTTAGAAGTTACATAGATTCAATATACTAATATTACACATCCCATATTGTCTACTTATTTAACAAATATTTATTGAACATCTACTATATGTAAAGCCCTATGCAATAGATTAAGGATGTAATGATAAGCAAATATAGACATGGTGTCTGCCTTCACAGAATTTAGTCTGGTAGGGATGGCAGACTTTAATAAACACTTTTAAAATTGCATTGTGCCAAATGCTAAGTATACAACATTATGACCTATTTAGAGAGATCATTCAAGGCCTCTCTGAAATTTTTTTTTAAACTTCTGCTTTGAATATATGCTGTAATTAAGAGAAATATATATATATTTAATGATCTACTACATCACAAAAGATTGGGAAGTGTTTATTTGTTTGGTGTTCTTTTTGTTGGTAGAAGCAACAAAAGGCTTTATTTTTTCAGAGTTTGGAACAGGAGATATTATAACCAAGAAATATTAGCATGCTTTGTCGATGACATTATTCAAGAATCAATTTATAGCCATTTTTATCACTTTCCTGTATAATTTTGATGTTACTATAATGTGGTGCACCAAGTACCTTGCTGGTAAGTATTTTTACCACCTGAACTTTTCTTACAGGAAATATGATTCCCTAGTTCCATCTGCTATTCCTTTTCAAAGATTTCTTATATAAGTGTATATGTCAAGTTAATTTATCTGGCTTCATTTCATGTAGACCAAGGTCATGAGTTTAATTTCTTTGGAGGCAGCTCAGTGTTTTAAAAGAGAACTAAATTTGGTCCCAAAGAGACCGGATTTTCCATCTCAACTCATCCACCCCCACCCCTACCCCACCCCACCCCTTTGCCAGGTCACAGGAGAAAGCATACCCTATTCTGTCTGGACCCAAGACCCATCAAACTCAGCTTTATTCTAAAATATAATTCTCCCTATAATCCCCTAAAAACTAAGGTTCACCCAATTTACGTGTACTTCCTTCTGGGTCGAGTTAAGGTACTTAGACAAATTTCTTAATTTCTATGAGCCTCAGTTGCCTCTCATCTTTAAAGACTATTTTTACAAAAAAGGTTCTCACAAGGTGACTCCTTAAGTATGTCAAGCACCAAGTGCAGTGTCTCACAGTTAATAATTGGTGAACAAATGTTAACACTTTTCTTCCCTGTGCTTGATTTCTTTCTTTCTTTCTTTCTTTCTTTCTTTCTTTCTTTCTTTCTTTCTTTCTTTCTTTCTTTCTTTCTTCCTTCCTTCCTTCCTTCCTTCCTTCCTTCCTTCCTTCCTTCTTTCTTTCTTTCTTTCTTTCTTTCTTTCTTTCTTTCTTTCTTTCTTTCTTTCTTTCTTTTTTTTGCTATCTATGGAACAAATAGATTACTAAATCATAGATTGCTGACATAATCTTGGAAAGAATCAATCAAGTTCCATTTAGAATTGTCCTCTTCCTCCAATATCCCAAATAGCTTTTGCATCCCAAGTGCATTATTGCCTAAGAATCAAAAATTTCATAATATATCTCTATTTGAAATTATTTATTTATATTTAGGGCTAAATAATTAATTTATATAACTATAATAGAAGACATTGGCAGTTTTTTTCACTTCAAGTATTTTATAAATAAGGATAATAACACCTACCTTACAGATTTATTGCTAAAAATAAATAGGTTAGTAAATGTAAATCATTTAGTAGAGTGTAGTATACAAAATTAAGTACTCAATAACAGGTAATTATTATTTTTGAAAGGGCTTTGAGTTTATTTAGGAAGTACACAAAATTATAAGTGCTGCAACAATTAAAAAACAAAACAAAACAGAGATCAAAATCTCAAGAGAGAAACAGAGCCAGATGGAGAGAGAGAGAGTGAGAGAGAAGAAAGTTTCCATTTTAACTCTCTGGAACAGGAGGTATTTACTCCTGCCTTTGCTTCACACTAGCCAGATAACCTTGGCAAAGTCAACCTCTGAGCCTCAGTTCTTCACTTTCACCTCTAGCATGATGTTTACTGAGCATGTAACACAGGGCAGACACACTGAACTTGAATATGATGACAGATATAAAAGCGGTCTTCACATAATAAAACACCATCCAAACAGATGCAGGTTCCTATGTTTCATTGAGAAACCTGGTTCTAAAAATGGTTAACACTTTACCTGCCTGACAAAGGAGTTTGGTTTTAATGCTTTAATTATCAAGATGCCATTCCTGAGAATCCTCATGAACTAAAATGCAGGTCTTCCCTTAGTGCCCAGCACAGGGCCAGGCATAGAAGTGTGCTCAGGTGGGTGTAAGATAATTGATGGGTTGCTTTTGTCAGCTTCTTTCATTTTTATACCAAATCCCAAGTCATACAGAGAGCCCCATGCTTCTCTAGCAGTGCGATAATAGAGCCATTTATATACATATACATATATTAAATCCTGGTATATAAGCTGCAAGGACTTAGGTGGTAAAATGAGCTGTCAAGGGCAACCCATAGAAGCCTATATAGAAAAGAATGTGGAGTTAAAGTATGTTCCAATATTTATGATGCTATAGTGGACAAATTTATTATGCTATACTGCAAAAAAATATCTGTATCAAGCTTCCTTGAGCTGAGCTAAAATATAAGTACAAAAACTCATGTGACACAATTAGGTTGGCACAAGTGAAAAGATTGGCTTCCCTGGCTTTTATTGTCCTGTTTTACAAAATATGATATACTTCTTACTTCTTTACTCAGGACTAATTTATTAAGTTGGTCTCATATCTGTAACAAATATCTATTCAAGTTAGTTTTACTTTAAAATACAGCCCTCCCCCCATGAACCAATAAACTTCAGATTCAGCCAGTGTGGGGAGTCAACATATATTTTCTTCTGTGTTTTTTTTTTCCCTCTACTGAAAGAAATTCATGTCAGTTATGCAGCTATTTCACAAAGACTTAACCTTGTCACTGATATAAAAATGGTATCATTTCCTTGGTAAAAAAATGTATTTTCACATTTACTCAGCCCCAGAATATGGCATAAGACTATCCTCTGAGATTGATAAGCTGGGCCTTCCTTCTGCAATAAGGCAATTTTAGTCCTCCCTCAGCATTGTACTGGAGGTGGAACATAATTAGCACTCCATCAAAACCCACTTTGGATAAAACAAACATTAGTTGGCTTCCAGATCAGACGTCTGAAAAGAACTGAATTATACAGTATAAATAAAATGCTAATTTATTATCGATCGAATGGGGAAGTGCATGCACAGAGAGGCTTGGTTGCTTTCCAACAACAACAACAAAATATTAGATTATATGTACCCTCTCTTTGTCTTTTGAAATAAGGATGATTACAAAGAGGCTGGGCAGAACATTCTTTAGTAAACTCTGGGTGTACTATGAGAGTTAGAGGAAAAGGAAAGCTGCTTCTGTCCTCGAGGACTTCACAGCATGGACAGAAGAACAGAATATGTGACAAGAGTAGTCACCCAGGTCCAGCCTCTTAATCTCCATCCTTAGAAGATACCATATCAGAAGAATTAAAATCAAGATTTGAACCCAGCCAGTGTGGCTCAGTGGTTGAGTATCGACCCATGCACTAAGAGGTCACTGGTTTGATTCCTGGACAGGGCACATGCCCAGGTTGTTGGCTCAATCCCCAGTGGGGGGCATGCAGGAGGCGGCCAATCAATGTTCTCTCTCGTCGATGTTTCTATCTCTCTCCCTCTCCCTTTCTCTCTCTCTAAAAATCAATAAAGAAAAAAAAAATTAAATCAAGATTTGAGTAGCTGGAAGAACTGCCCCAATTATAAACTATTTTAAAACCTTAAAATGGAACAGTTGTAAATATTCTTTTGGTCAGACATAGGAACCCAAAATACAAATCATTTGACACACTACAAAGTGGAAATCATTTGATACACTACAAAGTAGAAATGCTCTTCTCTGGGGATTTTAAAGGCTACAGTAAACCAAAACCTTTCCAGGATGCTTTAAGAGCAATACTGTCCAGATGGAGTAGAAGACATTAGATGGCATCTCAAGCTTCCTTCCAACGTTATAACTCTGTCATGCTAAAATACTTACAGTGCAGGGGATCCATGCTATTTTACTCAGTTTAAATATGATTGAAAAAGAAATGTTCAATGTAATAGAAAATACAAAATGCCAAACACTGCCTGGCCGGTGTGGCTCAGTGGATTGAACATCCTCCCATGGACTGAGAGATCCCCTTTCAATTCCTGGTCAGGGCACATGTCTGGGTTGCGGGCTCGATCCCCAGTAGGCGGTTTACAGGAGGCGGCCTATTGATGTTTCTCTCTCACATTGATATTTTATCTCTCTCCCCCTTCCTCTCTCTAAAAAAATTAATAAAAATATATTAAAAAAAAGAAAATACCAAACACCATATGGCATGAAAGTGAGGGAAGATGATAAGATATGGATTACTTAGGTAGTATAAGTCATCAGATTTTTGTAACCAAAAAATAAATGGATTTTCTAGTACAGTGAAAGAGTCCTGGCTCTGTTTAAATTTGTTTTGAGTGGGATCTTATATAGCTGGCCAACTTGGTTCCACAAAGGTGAACAAAAATCACGCGGTGGTGGCAGAACAGGATCTTAGTGGTCATCTAGGTGAGTGGTCAGCACATTTTTTCTATAAAGGGCCAGATAGTAAGTATTTTAGGTTTTGTGGCTCATACGGTCACTGAGGCAAACACTCAGCTCTGCTGTTGACTCCAGAAAGAAACTATAGCCAATCTGTAAACAAATGGAGGTGGCTATGTGCCAATAACACTTTATATATGGACTCTGCAACTGAAATCCCATATAATTATATGCAAGATAATAATACAAATTATACAAAATATTATTTAAAAATTTTTAACCATTAAAAATGTTAAAACCATTTTAGGCCACACAAAAACAGGCAGTGGACTTTTTTTTTTGTCCACTAGTTTTCAAACTACCTTGTTAGTAGAACATGTCTCTCCTCAAAAAGAAATATATGCCTTTTGGGATATTGCTTTTTTTAAATCCTCACCCAAGGACAGGCTTAGAGAGAGGGACTGAGGGAGGGAGAGAGAGAGAGAAAGAGAAAGAAACATCAATATGAGAGAGAAACATACATCAGTTGCCATCTATACGTGCCCCAACCAGGGATTGAACTGCAACCCAGTTATGTGCCCTGACCAGGAATCAAACCGGCAATTTTTTGGTGCACCAGACAACTCTTAATCAACTGAGTCACTCTGGCCAGGTGTAAGATATTGATTTTTAATTTGGTTATTAAGAAACAAAAGACTCGGGAAAAACCTTTGACATCCCCACTACCTTCCTAAGAGGAGTTTTGATAGAGGACCTACTCCAGGAAGGAAGATATCATCACAGATAACTACAGTAAAATACAGCCGTCCCTCGTTTACCATGGTTAATCCATTCCAGACTCTAGCCGTTGCATGTAGCATTGAAGGATTCCTGGGGTGCTGGAATACATGGGCCTACAGTCCATACGTACAGTAATTTTCATTGTAATTGTAATACAGGAGTGTATATTTGACTCAGACAACCGAGCGCGTGTTGTATCATTTTTACTGTCTTGATCAACTTTTTAATGAATGTATTTGAAAAAACCGCGATAAAGTGAAGCTGCCAATGTCGAAGCGCGAAGTGGCGAGGGACGACTGTATAAACTGGTGTGAGATAGAGAGGAAACCAGCAAGGCCCCACTTATTCAAAGCCTTCCCTGTCTCACATTGTTAAAGATGGCCCAGCAAACATTTATTCACCAAATATTTGCTTTCCATTTCCTTGTGAATTTCCTCCCTGCCCTTTGAAGTCCCAAACCACAACCCCCCTTTCTCATTAGCTCCAGAATGCATATTAGCCTCAACTACCCAATCTGTTCTTGGGTCTCATTATGGTACCCCTGAATGTGCATTTGTTTAATAAACTTTGGACACTTTCTCCTGTTAATCTGTCTTTTTAATTTGATTATTAGTCCAACTAGAAGAACTTAGAAGGTGGGAGGAAATTATTTTTTAGTCCTCACTGTTTCATCATCTTCCTATTTTATGGATGAGAAGCTAAGGCACAGACAGTCAAAGTAACATGCCCAAGGTCCTATAGCTAGTAAATAACTGAGCAAGGATTTGAACCCAGGCTCTCTAACTGAAGAGGCCATGTTTGTATAGGGAGGAGTGCCATGAACTCTGAAATGAAGTGATGTTGAAGTCATGAGCTGATATAAACTGGTAGTCTAGGAGGTCTCTGAGGAAAATATATTTAATGGAGGCATTAATGCTGAGATAGAAGAAAAATAGATTCATTCCATGCAAAGGCAACCATCAAGTGTAGGAATGAGCTTAACTTACTCAAGAAGGGGAAAGATCACTGTGGCTGGAATATAAATTAAGGGGAGAGTGGTATGAATTGAAGTCAGCAAGGAAGCAAGGGACAGGTTATCTAGGATCTTCCAATCTGATTTTGAATTTTACTCTAATTAACAGCATTAGTCTTTCCAAATACTATAAACATGGATATGAGAAGTTGTTTCCAGTTAAATACTTATGAAACACAGTTCTTTATCCCTAGGAATTTAATCCGGGCATATTTCTGCCTCTATATTGAACAGAACTTATTCCAAGCAAAAATAACCTAGATATTTGATCTAAGAAACACCTATTTCCAAAAAATGAGTGTGAACCAACTAACTTAGCAACATACTTGTCAAGACTCACTTTAAATCCGGCTAGTGTGGCTCAGTGGATGAGCATTGACCCATGCACCAACAGGCCGCTGGTTTGATTCTTGGTCATGGCCCATGCCCAGGTCATGGGCCCGATCCCCAGTGAGGGGCATGCAGGAGGCAGCCAATCGATGTTCTCTCTCATTAATGTTTCTGTCTCTCCCTCTCATTTCCTCTCTATCTAAAATTAATAAAGGAAAAATTTTTTTTTCTAGAAAGACTCACTTCAAGGCCCTTTTTTTATGGTACCCACCAATCCAAAGCTACTATGTAATAAACTCTATCCAATCTCAACTATGTTCAGCTTAACAAGTCCCACCCTAAAATCCCCTAGCCCAAGCTACAAAATATAATAATTGTCCTACCCTAGTTACCCGATTTTGAGCTCCTATTAAGACTCTGTTGAGTTATGTTCTTCCTTAGTGTGTTAAGTCAAAAAATTTTAATTTGTGTGATTGGCAGATTTTTCTGGTGTTCTTTTGGGGAATTCACAAACGGCTAATGAGAACAAGGATCTGCGAGGAGCCTCTTGAAGGAGCACTGGAGAGAAATGGGGATAAACTAAGGTGGGGCAGCAGAGAAGGAGAGGAATGATTAGACTTGGATATATTTTGCAGTTAGAACTGTTCAGAGACGTATATGCATATAGGATCTAGTGGTTTATGGAATGAGAAGACTGAAAAATAATAACTGGACTTATTATTGTTATTTTTAAATTTATCATTGTTACTTTTAACCTGGGCACCCAGGTAATGGTAGTGCCATGTACTAACTAAGTGGAGAAGCTGGAGGAAGATCAGGTCTGAGATTGGAGGGATAAACAAGAATTTCTTTTTAGGCATATTAAATTTGAAAAGCTTATTTGCCATCAATTGAAGCTATCAAACAGACATTTGGAATTATGCTATTGTGTAGATGTCACAGTCATTCAGTTTAGAATTCAACTAACTTGGGTATTTTTCAAGGCTACTGGGGAACTAAGGGAAACAAGAAGTGAGAGATAAATTCACAAGAGCCATGCAAAGGCAGCTAAATGTTATTTTTATGTTTGAGCAAATGTTATCTTTGGGATATGAAATGGAAAGATCTGAGAATAAAAATTATGGAGTGAAAGGAGTAACAACTGGGAATACATATAGTGCTAGAGACAAATTGAAATTGCTACTAAGAAGTGCTCTAAAAGTATTACTTATAGGAATTTCTCTTTATTTCCATCTGACTCTCTTCTGTCCCACAGAGTAGAAAATCACCAATTTATTGCTTTCAGCAAGTGCATGTATATTCAGAATTGCCACATTGCTCTGCTTTTTAGAAAGGAGAAAGATACAACCTTGTGTTAAACAAATATACAATTGGAATTATTTTAGAAAGGATAAGTATTGTGCTGTGATTGTGCTATCATTTGAAATTAATTAAACCATAACATCATATTGGTTAAGATTCTTGCTCATATTAGCTTGTATAATTAGTTTGTCTAAGTGAATTTTTAAAAAATAATTTTTATAATAATTTCAAATACAATACACTCACCAGTTATATGCATCCACCTTGGCCATTTCAAGAGCTTTAATGTTTTTCAGCCTTACAAAAACATATTATAAGAACGGGCCTTAGAAACATTAGTGAGGTAGAAGAGGAATCAGTGATTCTACTAATCAATATCATTATCATATTCTTAAAGCATACTGTACAAAGTCTAGATTTTTTTCACTTCTAATTTTTTTATTAAAAATTCTTAATGTTGATACTATTGCAGATGTTCCCCATCTCCCCCTCCCCTTTGCCAAACTCCACCCATCCCTGCCTCCCCATCCTTTGGCCTTCACCATTGTCCATGTTCATGGGGTGTGCATATATGTTCTTTAGCTAATCCCGTCATCTTTTTTATCCAATCACCCCAACAAAACCCAGATTTAAGAACTGCAAAGACAAAATAGAATATTAATTTGCATTGGAATGCTCATGAGCTCAAATCTGCTGTCTCATTTTCAAATTTCTGAGAATTTTCTACTTCCAGTTTCTCCTTGTATTAATCTATTATACACATCATGTCTGGGGTAAACCTTCCCAAAAGCAGTATTTTCATTATATGTTTCTTTGAGACATCAATGGCTCCTCGTAGCCTGTAGCATTAAATCCAAAATTTGACCTGCAACTCAAGACCCTCTACAATCCAGAGGAATCTTCTTTTTCAGCCTTCCCTCTCACTATTTTTCCATCTATTACATTAAGATTTATCTCTGCAATGACCTCTGAATAGATCCTCCCATATCTACCTTCCCCTGTTACAATTTTTCCCCAAAGAGATTACACTACCCTCAAAACCAAATTCCTTGCCATTCTTTTTAGCTCATAATTGCCCCTTTGTTTTCAGCCTTTAATTACTACATAACCAATATCTCTGATATTTTATGTATTTGTATGAATATGAAGCACAAAAGATGCTTAATTAGACTTATCCTTTTAAAACTAGTATCAACATTCTGTAGTCAGAACTCATTAGTCTCCAAATAAAATTGTGAGCTGTTATAGGGCAAAGACATCATTGATTTATTTTTTAATGCCCACAAACTTTTATTATAGCTTGAACTTAGCAAAATTTCAATGATGGTCTCCCTTGGAATTTGTCAAATGATTTATTAATCAGTTTAAGAAAATTGAGATGAGCATCAAAGTAAAGTAGAGCTCATTAGTAGAGATTATGCAGGCAGACAAGCCTCTGCTCTTATTGCTCCCCTCATTCAGGGAACCTCAGTCAATTAGAGTCAATTAACATACAAGTGAACCATCTCTGCTGAGTGCAGGGCATTGGATGGGGGTGTGCATCAATGAGCACAACAAGGCTAGAGGCCATAAGTAGCATCCACTTATAACTACTTGTGCTCTTCAGGGGCAAAGGTTTCATCTCCCTTCTAGAATTAGCTGAACTAAATACAGAGGTCATAAGAATATTTCTAAATAAAATAGGATGTTAAGAACTCAATGACAAGATAAGAAAGCGTGCAACAAATTCAATGACAAAAACTTGAGCGCTATAACTTCAAACAGGTATAGCTACTAATCAGTAAGAGACTTAAAGATTACTGTCCTCCCTGGATCTGGAAGCCATAAGAGCAATACACACACACACACACACACACACACACACACACACACGGCATTTAGGGAAAAACCCTTTAGAGAACATATTTGTCTCTCTCTTTCCAACCCAGGAAATAGACCCCTTTGTTGAGTAAATAGAGATAAGCCACTTTGACCTCCATTTTCCATGATAGGGCAGAGAGATCCCTACATTCTAAAGAAAGTGAGATTGGTTGTCATGATTTTGTTTTGCCGAGAATGTGTTTGTAAGCTCAGGACCAGAGCTGAATTATTTGGCACAACAGAGATTTTAGAGGCTATGTGAGGAAGATAAAGAGTAATAAAATAGCTGGCAGCTAAAGAGAGGGACTTTGGGAAAGGAAAACAGGCAGATGTAAAGGAGATTTAATTTTGTTTATATTGACTGGTATGTGATATAAATCCTCATGATCTACTTTCTAAATATTCAGTAATATCTACATTTCTTACTAGTGTGTTGAAAATTTTTTTTTACTTAGATGTTTTTAATTAAATATTTGAGAGGATGCAACAATGTTCTATATGATCAAGGGAAACAGCAGGAGTGCCACACTTAAGTTAAAGAAGACAGGAATGGTAGCCTGGGAAACAGCCTCCAAGATGGCCCCCAGTGATCCTCACCTCATGGTATTCATTCCCTTGTATAGTAGTCTTCTCACACATTGACTAAGGTTGATCTTGTAACCAATAGGATATGGTGGACATGATGGTATGTGACTTACAAGGCTAAGTCACAAAAGATAGAGTAGCTTCCAACTTTCCCTATCTTGAACTACTCACTCTGGGAGAAAGCAACTGCCATTTTGTGAGGATACTCAAGCAGTTCTATGAGGAGGTCCAAATGGCAAGAAATTCAGTCTTCTTACCAAGAGCCAGCACTAATTGGTCTATGATGTGAGTGAGCCACCTTAATAGAAGATCCTTCAGTTCCAGTCAAGCCTACAGATAACTGTAGCCCTAGCCAACATCTTGATGACAACCTTATGAGAGACAACAAGGCAGAACTACACAGATAAATTGTTACCAAATCCCTGACATACAGAAACTCTGAGGTTTGTAAATGCTTGTTGGTTTAAGTTTGGGAATAATCACCTGCACTGGGATCTTTGGCTTTAAGGTATGTTCTTGAGAGTCCAAGCTGAAATAAAGAACTTAAGATGCACCTGCCCTCTCATGGACAATTTTATTTTCTGTCTTTGGAATAAATGTAACTGATCAACGCTGAGTGGTTCAGTTGTTGATTTGATTATTTGGGAATTACCATACGTTAAACGGGTTATTATTCTTTTTTGCAAGTTCAAAACTACAGGAAATGCCACTGAATTCAATCTAGCTGACAATCAAGTAATTGAGTTGAAAGCAATATTGGTGGGAGGAATATTGTTTTTAGTTAGATTCAAATTATGCACACCATGTCTAAACTATATCATGTAATTCACATACTTAGTGATAATAAAGGGATTAATGAATACATATATAAACAATACTGCATTTTATATAATTATAAAATTTCTTTTCAACTAAATTATAAACTCTGAATCATTCATTGCTCTCAGGGGGAGAAGGGAAAGGAGATTAATACATAATGAGCACTGGTTGCATGCTAGGCAATATGTTAAAATATTTTATATATCTTTTTTTAATGTATTTATTTTTTATTTATTAATTTGTTTTTGTTAGAGATGCTTCTCATTTTCCCCCATTGACACCCTCCTTCCCTCTCCCCCGCCCCATCCCCAGCTTTGTTGTCTATGTTCATTGATCGTGCATACATGCATGTAAGTTCTGTGGTTTATCCCTTCCACCCTCAACCCTCCTCTGAGGCTTGTCAGTCTGTACCCCACCTCTATCTCTGGGTTAATTTTGTTCAGCAGTTTGTTTGGTTCATTATATCCCAAAAATAAGTGAGATCATGTGATATTTATCTTTCAATCTTTACAGTTACAATCTTAAGAAAAGGATTTCCACATTATGAAGAAGAATCTTAGGGTCAAAGTATTTAGTAGCTTGTCAATAGTTACAAAAACAGTACTAAGAGAATAGATTAATGCCTATGTCTATTTAAACACTAAAATCAGGCTTTTTCCATCCACAGTGATCTGATGTCAATAAGAAAATCGTTGACATAATCACAAGGTTGCTGCACAACTCACAAAATACCCACAAATTTGAGTAAGTCTAATTCCAGGAGAACTCTTCTTAGTGTGTATATTCATTAAACAAAGTGTCCAAATCCCATCCATGTGTCTGATACTATATGTATTCACTCTGATGTATTGACCAATGAAATATTAGGATGCTGTGTGATATGCCTACATTCAGATTAGTCCTATGATTATATATGTAATATAAATATAGCTGTTTTCAGTATTCTCTTATGAGAATGGCATTTTCTCATCCTGTATTGATTAATAAGTTTGGAATAAAATTGAATGAGAAACAAACACACCATTATGCATATATTTGTGTTATTGCCCAAATTGTTTGGATTAGGTTCATTAGTAGATATATTTCCACAGCAGTGGATTTTCAGTCAATAGATTTATAGGGGAACATAACAAGGGAAAAAGTAATGTAGGAAGATTGGGATAAGACAGGGTATGTATTTCACTTGAGCAATGAAACATGAAAATGCTCTTTGGAAGCCAGGGCAGTTTTTAATTATGTCGTAGAGGACTATACAATTCACTTGACCAGTGTTTTTACCCTGCACCATTTCCTGACTCATTAAGATACGTTCCAAATTTACTAACCCATATTTCTTTCCTTAGCCCATTTCAGATCCCTGTTTCTGGACTAGGCATATAATTTCATAATATATACCAAAAAGTATTTAATGATGGGCAAAGGGTTGTAGAAAAATTTTTCCTCCAAAAATCCCTCTTCCCCTTAGGAATTTTGCTGAAGAGTTCTGAAATTGGTGACCTGGAAACTTCTCCCCATGATGTGCATTGTTGTATGGCCTACTGAAATAGAGCATCTTCTAGCCCCATTATAAAATTTTTTCCAAGACACGAGACAGAAAAAAATGTGTGTATTAATTCCTGAGCTAAATATTTTCATATAATTTACATGGCCTTAATATACATTTATGACAAGGAAGATAAGCACTGAAATAATATTGTGGCAGTTAGAAGATAGAGGCAAAGGATCATGTCTTACAAATTTAATCATTGATCAATATGTGATCAAATGTTTTAAACAACCTAATTGTTTTTCTCCCATTCATCATCTAACATTCTGGAAAAGAGTTAAAAAATATATCTGTGCCTGGCCAGTGTGGCTCAGTTGTTGAGCATTGATCCATGCACTAAGAGACTGCAGGTTCAATTCCCAGTCATGGCACAGGCCTGGATTGGAGGCTCAACCCCAATGAAGGGTGTGCAGGAGGCAGCCAATTGATGTTGATGTTTCTCTCTCATCGATGTTTTCCCCCCTCTCTTCCTCTCCCTTCTTCCTCTCACTCTAAAATAAATTTTTAAAAATATTTTAAAATGTATTCAACTTCTCAGCTTTCCCTGAAAATAGGAGTGGTGACTGACCCAGTTCTTATCAATAAAATATATGTAGAGGTTGTTATACAGCATTTTGAGGAAAGTTTTTGAAATTGATAAGGTTCAAATAGAAAGTATTTTGACCACTGAAATTTCCCCCTTTGTCCTCTAATTTATCCCTTCTTTCTGCCTTGAACATGGTCATGATGCCTAGAGGTGGATCAGGCCACTTACAATCATGACAATGAAAGTAATATATTAATGGTGGTGGAACAGAAAACCAAAAGTTTCTTGAATCCCTGATAGGATCAGTACACTGCTAGACTGCTTACCCTCTCTTCCTTTTGTTTGAAGAGAGAGAAAAACCCTTATGTGCTTAAACTATTATTAGTTGATGGGAAAAAAAACAAAACAACACAGCTGCCTATGTTGGAAGAATTTACAATGCAATCAGGGAGGCAATGTAAAAAATTAAAAAAGTGATATGTCTTCAAATCCAAATACACATATATCAACTTGAGTATATGTTAATTTAGAAAATATTACGGTATTCAGATGTGGGCTGATTTGCTTACCATGCCTGGAATTTATAGTAGGCACTCAATACATATTAGCAATTGAAATAATGAAATATATAAATGATTAATGACTAAAGTAATTTGGGCTTACAAAAGCATTTGTAGAGAAAGCAAGTTCTGAAAGAAATGAAGGCACTATATGGTTGGAAGAAAGAGATAACATTCCAGGTAGAAAAAGAATGGTGCATTCAAACATTGGTTTGTGAACATTGCTTTATGGGTAAGAATGGCTGTGGTAATGCTTTTGGAGATATGGGAATAATATAGATAGGCTGATTAGATTAAGTAAATAGACTAAAAACAATGTAATTTCATTTTTATGGATCTTCTAAATCTTATAATGAGATCTGACAAGAGGAGAGTAAATGGTCCTTGGAGAAAGACACCAAGAAAATACTGTATCTGAGAAGGAACCTTGCCTGTGTGATATGAAAAATAAGAACAATTATAATTCAAGACAAGTATCAGTGTATGTCCATGCCTGCCAAGCTAAACACACATGCACACATACACACAAATGATAAAATACCTATAGAATCAGTGTAATTTAGAAGATTTATCTGCACATTCAAATCCATGTATATGTATGCAAAACTATTGTCAAGAACTGTAAAGGGACTGAGATTTTATTCTACTTGCAAGCTAACAAGTTAGCCTCCTGTGGTTTCATGGATACTGACATAAGACATGATGCTCCTAAGTCAGAGATAAAGAACAGCTTGTTAATCCCAGAAAAAGCATTAGCACATGTTGTGTCAGTTCTCTGAGCCCTAATTACCACAGATTGACATGAAGAGGGCCAGATGATATCTGCACGTGCAGTGGAGTACATGATAGGAGAGGAACTTTGATCTTCAGAAACTTAAATCTTTTGTAGTGGGCAATAATCATGCCTGCCTTTTGACTCAAAAGGAGACACTATTTCTATCTTCCAGTATAGTCCACAGAAGATTATTCAGAAAAAAGACAGTCAGTGACTCTTCTCACAAGAAATGCAGAAAGCTCAAGGCATATGGAGAATTGTCTCCCAACAATCATTTAAAGATATCTGGAGAAAAGTAGGTAGAAAGGCCATAACACAACAAAAATAAATTAAAATTGGAAACAAAAATATTAATTAGAAAGTAAATAAAGTGACTTGATAAAGGATCAGTTCAAAAATGATAAGGGGAAAAATGGAAAGGAGAGAAAAATGAGAGAAAAACAAAACAAAGGAAGGATTCAAGAATGAAAAAGATTAGGATTATGGCAGAATCTTTACCATATAAAATAATATTAATATATATTCAGTTATATTTGATTATAAAATCATTTGTTGAACACCAACTCTGTGAAATTCAACCTTTCAGGTGTTGGAGAAATTAAAACACAATAAATATGACTTATTTCTGTCCTTGAGGAATATATCACTATAACCCAAACTCTCTGTGTTAAAATTGATCTTTAAATATTTAGTGTTTTTAGTAAAACAATGAAGTGTTGGGGACTTTTTATTAGCTATTAAAACTTGGCTCAATGTGGTCATAAAAAATGAAATTACCATCTACAGAAGAGTAAATGAATGGTCTGTTTCACATGGTGGTGGCAGATAACATCTCAGTTACAGAAATTCTAAGCAACAAATGACAAGGAACTTTTGAGCATTAGAATGTAGTTAATTTGTTTACTTATTTATTTTTAGAATGTAGTTCATTTAAAAGATGGAATAATATTCAGAAGCTGAATTCCTTTAGTAGCAAAATCGATCTGCTATAGCAAGACTTTTTTGGAAAACATTATTTGAACCAGCCCAATGAAGAATTGGCCAATAGATTTCACAAAAATAATTCTGTTTTATCCTCATTTTAGACAATAAAGAAGTATAAAGTGAAAATGTCATTTAATTTAACTTGCAAGTGAAAACCATCAATTTGCCATGGCTTGGTACTTGCTATAAAAATGGGGTGGGGGAGTCAATATGTACTATTGCAATGACCAGTACAAAGATGCCAAGGTGTAGCATTGAGGAGTAAAGGGATTGGGGAACTTTTCAAAAGTAGGATGCCAAAACGAGGAAATTCATTAATTTGGTGAATGTTCTTAGGCTCTAAGACAGTGGTTCTCAAAGTGTGGATCTGCAAAGTCAATACTATTTCATAATATTACCACCACTATTCCCACAGCCTCTTTCAAAGATGCCAGATTGAGAGAGCAAGGTGTTGTTGAAACCATGGACAATATAGGTGACTGAACCCAGTTACAGCCTCTATATACATTTTTAAGATCCTGACAGGTGGATGTGGAGATATTCTTGTCTTGTGATGCTGAAGACAAGCCTCCTGTCTAATTTATTAAACCTACCACCTACCAATCTGGAATGGCCTGCCTTTTACTTTGGTCTCTCCTTGTCCTCCATCTGCAGGGGCCAAAGCCAGTTTATAAACCAACCTAGAGCCACTCTGAGGAAGAGCAACCAGAGTGGCCTACAGAGATTGAAGGTAGAGCAAGTGCACATAGATGTATCGAGGAGCAAAAAGGGGCAAGAGAAAAGAAAGGCTTGCAGGTATCACAGCCTCTTTGCCCTTCTGTTTACTCCATTTCTAAGCATAAACAATTATCTTCTTGTTGAAGATGATCTAATAAGCCCTAGGGAGAACGTGATCAGAAGTGCCATGATTGGATTGTTGTAAAAGCTACAACAGTAAATGAAAGTAAAGAGAGTAGGGTGAACCAAGGTTTGGGATAAGGAAATAAATACTATTTGGGAAGAAAACCAGGAAAAATTGAAACAAAGCAAAACAAAACAAAACAAAAAAGCAGAGCTATCACTGCAAATAACCAATGAAAAGGAAGATAGAAAAGTGTGCCTGGAAATCTATTTTTACGACATTTTCCCTCCAGCTTCTAATATCGCTGGCGTTTTCTTTTTAAACATCCTTGGTATTGCTCCCTGCTGTGACAGCAATTTCCCTAGAATTAACAAACTGAATTTTGTGTATTTTTAACACACTAGATAACTGAAAAAATTTTGGAGGTAATTTGCTGTGGAGGATCATAAAGTTTATGTGTAATGTTAAAATAATGCTTCACCATGTTGTTCAAACCTGCCACAAGTTGGATAGGATAACTGCAGGAAAAGCACTTTGGCCAATTTAAAGCCTCTCTTTGCTATTTGTGCCTATCATTAAAGGCCTTCTTGACAGTCGCTCATTGAGGTCCAGGTTGTGTTTCCATTGTGGGCCAGGGATAAAACTTGACCTCAGAAAAAGGGATGTGGACTTAGTTTTGGAAAGCTGTGATGCTCAGAGTTTTCTGGAATGTTCCCAGTCACCCTGATTATTAGATATTCCCAATTTCAATTGATAACATCTACTATCTTTAGCAACTCTACCTCCTCTAGTCTACCTATATAGACAATCACCAAGTTCAGGCCATTAAACTAGATAATAAATTCGCTTTATTCTGTGTCTCTGAGGTATGTATGTATTATATTTTAGCAAACATCATATTTTCTTGTGAATATTAATATATAGCATGTCTTTAATACAGTATTTTTTATGAAGATAAGAATGGTGGCCCTGGCCGGTTTGGCTCAGCGGTTAGAGCTTCAGCCCACAGACTAAAGAGTCACAGGTTCTATTCTGGTCAAGGGCACGTTACCTCAGTTGTGGTTTTGTCCTCAGCCCTGGTCGGGGTAGTGCGGGAGGCAACCAATCGGTGTGTCTCTCTCACATTGATGTTGTCCCCCCCCTCCCACGCCAACTCCATCTGAAGATAAATGTAAAAATATCCTTGGGTGAGGATTATTTAAAAAAAAAAAAAAAGGAATGATAACACACAGTAAGATCTTCCATAGTCAGTCAGCTTTTGCTCAAACACCTCCAACTCATGATGACTCAGTAAGCCACTTAGAAATGGATTTGGCTTCTTTAGATATAGTGAGTTTCTCATCACTGGAGGTTTCAGGCAGGACTAGACTAGGAAATTCCTAAAATCCTTTCAATCCACTAAAGCAAAGTATAAAAACAAAGACACATCCTTTTTACATACATTTGTCTTATCCACATTATTAAATCTGCTACTTTCTCATTCAGTGTGTTATGCAGGGTATAATAAACCATGTACTCATGGTATATACTCACTAAATTTGTGTTATGAAAGAATTATTTCTTGTTGGCAATAACATCTCTCAAATATAATGTGCTTGCTATTTAGTAATCTCATGTAAAGCATTTTGATTTTGTAAAATGAGAACAACTATTATTTAGTATCTACATTTATTTTAATGGTCTTCTTTCTATGATGAAATGGCACCAGAAACAGAATTGGTTAGCAGCGACCTCCACAAATCTTTAATCAGTTAGAAAAAAAAATGAAAAGGAAAGATTAAAGGTTCAACTTTTTTTAGACCAAATACAAGGCTACAGGTCAACTTAATTCAAGTTTATAAAAAATAAAACTCACCACCTGAGAGATCTATTTGCTTAGCTATAAATTCAGAATGTTGTCTATGATCTGTATTCTATATTAAGGTATTTATTTTATTCATATGTGATGCAGAATAAGCAGATTTTTAAAAAATATGTTTTTATTGATTTTTTAGAGAGAGAGGAAGGGAGAGAGAGAGATAGAAACATGGATGTGAGGGAGAAACATCGATCAGCTGCCTCCTGCATGCCCCCTACTGGGGATCGAGCCTGCAACCCAGGCATGTGTCCAGATCAAGAATCAAACAGGGACCTCTCAGTCCATGGGATGACACTCAATCCACTGAGCCACACAGGCTGGGCAGAATAAGCAGGGTTGTTTTTTTTGTTTTGTTTTGTTTTTTGTGGAACTTCATGCCTTTGACTTGTAATAGTTTTAATCTGATTAAAACAATACTACACTTTAATCTTGCAAGAGTAAAAATGCTTCTCTTAAGTACTTAAAATGTTCATCTGCTTAAGGAGTCAGTGTTTCTTATTCTCGTTAACACCTATGATGCCTAAATAATCTTTTCTGTGGTGCAATTTTCTTCATAGGTATAATGGATCAATATTCCCTGTATATCAAAACAGGTGTTCCCAGAAAGAAAATTACTTGAGATAGCTACATCATGAGAGAAGCTAAAAAAGACCATAATTTTTCATCCTTCCCTCTGTCCACACCCTTTACACAATGTGGTTTTGCAATTTCTTTCACTAAAAGAGGCAAGGTCTATTTCTACTCCCCTTGAATCTGGGCTGTCCTTGCAACTTATTTTGACCAGTAGATCACAGCAGAAGTCACAGTCTGCCAACTCTGAGCCTAGGCCTCAAGAGACCTTGCATGCTCACTTCTGTTCTTTCTCAGAACCTTATGACCATCAGGAAAACAACCCAGGCTAGTGTGCTGGATTATGAGAGACACATGACCCAAGCAACTGCCAGCCAACTCCCAGACAGACATGTGAGTGATCAGCCAGATCAGCCAGCCCCCGGCCAACATGTAACTGACCACAGACAGATGGTCAAGCCCCAGAAAGATCAGTTTAGCTTAGTCTAAATCAGAACTTCCCCAACTAGTGAGCTTATTGTTTTTATCCACTACAATTTGAGGGTATTTTTTCACAGCAGTAGATAACTTATAAATGACAATTGTGTGAAAGACTGTAACAAGCAAAATAGAGACAGACTCATAGATAGAGAGCAGGCACACAGCTCTTGTTCGGGGGTGTTGGGAGGGGTGGAGAGATTGAGCAAAAAAGAAAAAAGAAAGAACTCATGGACACAGACAACAGTGTGGTGATTGTGGTGGGGGGGTGGAGGTGGAAGAGGGTATGGGGGGATAAATAAATGGTGATGGAAAAAATAAAATAAGCAACAAAGAAAATAAGACAATCCAATAAAGTAAGGGAGTGTTGGAGGATTTTCTTAATGCCAAAATTCAAGGGCAAATTCCAGTTTTCCATTGTACAACTGATCCTAGGAATTAAGCATAGTACAAATGATGTGGCTATTTATTTTTTTAAAGTTAGCATATAAATTATTACAGGCAGGGAAATGATTGAAAGTCTGAAGTACCAGCAACAGAAAAATTGGTGGAGAACAGAAATCACGGAGGTTGTGATTGTCATCTGGTATATACTGATTAAGGAAAATGGAAACTGAAAGTGTAAAAAGCACAAACTGAGCATAGGTGTTGACTGTGGGCCGTGCTCTCACCCCAGAGATTACTGCTCACTTCTTAGCACCGTGTTTAGGATGAAATGGCAGATTCTGTAAAGCTGTTAAAGCAGTGTCTTAATGTTTTTGCTTCCCAAGCAGTGAGAGCTTTCTATTTAAATTGCTATCCCTCTGAAGAGTTGCATTAGCAAGCAGCGACGGAAGAGAACTAGGTAAATTTGCCATATTGGATTTACTCCCTACCCTTCCATTCTGTCCTTTAAAATTGAGGTTTTCAACTGTTAAGATTATAACTCTTAAACCTACCTGAGTTATATTTTTTAACACTGGATTGAGCATTCAAGGCCATTTTCTTTAACATTTGCATCACCCTTTCTGCTGGCCTTTTCAATTCAGTTAGAGAGAGTCATGAACTGAGAACTGTTTAAAATACATAGTTCATAAATCTTTTGGTGTGGGAACAATTCAATACCCAAACCACATAGCTGCCAACTTCTACTTCTTCACCTTTGTTTTATATTTTGATTTGGGAAGACACAAAACTAAGAGAACATGATATATTCCAGGGTGTGGGAGAGTACAGCATCTATTACAAAACAGGGAGAGTCTACAGTGTGATCTTAAGGCTGTGATGAATCTGCCTGACTTCATTTTATTAATTTATTCTGTAGACCCATAAACCAAGAAATGAAAAGGGTCGATCAAGGTATTAACAGCCAGGTGCTTAAAAAAAATTAGTGCAAAATGAATTAGCATCACTGATCAGGGCATCTCAGAACAAAGGCTAAGATCTCAACGACAGTTGCGTATGGTTCAGGTAGTACACAAATGGCTCCTCCACACCTTGCAGTGGTTCTCAACCTTCCTAATGCTGTGACCCTTTGATACAATTCCTCATGTTGTGGTGACCCCCAACCATAAAATTATTTGTGTTGCTACTTCATAACTGTAATTTTGCTACTGTTATGTCTTAGGCGGCCCCTGTGAAAGGGTCGTTCAACCCCCAAAGGGGTCTTGACCCACAGGTTGAGAACCACTGCTTTAAAGTGTTATGCTAAATATCTCTAGCATTTAGAATAAGCAACCAGTAACACCAGATAAGGGGGGCAGTGAAGTTTGACACCCATTATAATAATAGTGTTCTGAGCTACTTCCTTACAGGCTACCTAAGAAAGTCAGGAGGTGGTTCTGGAGTTAAGAAATAAATTAGCCCCTGAAAGGATTATAAACTCTGTAATAAGTACATAAGAAACAGAGTGGCAAAGAGAGAGGCTGGAAAGAGGTTTTAGTTTTATCTTTAAAATTCATTAAAAATCAAAAGAATGTTGGAGAACATTTGAAAGCCTGTAACATCTGTTAAATCTGGATATTGAGATATTTTTCCTTATTTTTCTCTCTTTATATTTAAAATAGTTCATAATGGTGTATATATAATAAAAAAGAAAATGGAGTGGAAGAATCTATGTCGGCCCACAACAGAACCAACTGCCTCCTAGGGGATGTTGAACGAAAATACGAAAAGAGGTGTCTGCGTAGATAGCTAGGCCTATTTTCTGGCCTACTTCTGAATGCCAGGTTTCAGTGATTTTTAGAAAAAGACCTGGTAGTATAGCAAGTCTCCTAATATAACTTATATTGCCTGTATCTTCTTAGTATAAGTCTGTTTCCCATGGTATGGGCACAAGAACAAAAAAAAATAATAATAAAACAGCAATGGTAGAGCAAAAATCATTCTGTGGGAATAATAAAGTTCTTTTGTGCTTCAAAGCTCCGGAAATAATCCCACTTGCTCTACCCAATATGGTTGATTCCTTTATTATCAAAATGACAATAGTATGACTAATTGGAATTTGAATAAGTCCTCTTAATAAAAGTATAAGAAAGCCTCTATGTAGATTCTTGGTGAAAACAGACATTGTGATTACATCCTTTGTTTTCTTAGTCTACCAACGTTTTACATATTTGTCCCTTGTAAAATGACCACAAGGTTTTCCCTGCCCCTATCTCTTCCTATGATCACATCCCCTCAGTGCCAGCAGTACACCTGGATCTCTGCCCACTTGGCTGTGTGGCACTGCTTACTTAGAGCAATGAGAGATGACTTAGAAAGCTGGGAAGTGCTGCCCTTCCCATGTGTTTGCTAAACACAAAAGGACAGGTGAGGAGCACACAGTTCTGTGAGCAAGAGGCCGTCTGCCTTACAAATACGTAGTTAGAAGCATTCGAAGAAGCAAGGGCCCAGTAGGTGGCTGATCTGCTGCTTCTCTACCCTGTGTGGGCCCTTAAATCCTTTCCTTTGAGCTCCCTAATATAGCTCTTCTAAGGGATAGCTATTTAAATAGAAAGCTCCCACTGTTTGGCAAGTCAAAAAGCGTCAGTTCAGTGTTCTAACAGCTCTACAGCAGCTCTGAAAACACAGAGGAGATGGGTGAGCAGGAATCCCCAAAATAGTCTATTTGATCTACCAGAAGTCACTTAGTTACAGTGCTGCAATTGAGAAGAGAAAAGTCTTTCCTCTGGCCACTCCTTTTCATCATTAATATCCTTGGAGATATCCAAGTAATAAGTTACCTTATAGAGACACTCTGCTTCTTGCTCTCCTGCAAGTAGGACTTCCCAGAGATCCCATCCTCTATCAGCTCATTTATGTTCCAACTAAAGTACTATGCAATGCTCTACAGCCTGCAGGAGGAACCTTACTTCATTCCCGGTGACATAATTATTCCAAAGGAAGGTTGGAAAGCATACAAGAATTGATCTTTAAATACTATTAGTATTTTAAAACTGACTAAATACAAATGGTTGGTTTAGATTCATTGGGAACTAGAAAATAAGTGTAAGAAATTAGGGGAAAATCAACATATACAAAATAACTAAGCAAATAAAAAAAACAAGTGTATAGTTTAGGACTCTGTGATGTGTTATGGATTATAAATTCAGAGTTCAGATAAGGGAGAGATGACCGAGGCTCAAATAGACAAAAGCTTCATGGAGATGATGACAAAAGATTTGAGGTTTGATGTGAGTACCAAGAAAGGGTTCAGTAAGGTGGGAATAAGTCTAATGATGGGAAGAAAATGAGTTGTAGAAAGAAAAGGGCATAACCAGCTAGCACAGAAGATGAAATGAGTTTAGTTCGTGAGGGGAGGCGGTGTGTTGGGTAGTTGTGAGTAGTGGAAAAGGGAGGAGTAGGATTGATACCTGAGGGTCAGCATGACTCAGTCATAATTGTCTAAGGAAGTTTGGGCTAGAAATACAATGGGCTTTCAACAAAAGTAATGCTGTAGTAAATAGGAGACACTGTAAGTTTGGGGAATATCTTCACCTCTGGAAAAATGAAATGGATAGTTGAAAATAGCAGAAATTAAACATGTGATGTCAAGTGTGTGTGAAAGTGTGATTTTTCCCATTTGTCTCAGGTGTGGTAATGGAAGAAAAAAGTAAGAGAAGTCTTTTATCTCTAATTCTATTGTAAATATTCACAAATCACTGAAAAGCACTAAAGAAGAACAAAACTGAGGATAGGAAAAGAGATGAGGAGCAAGTGACATGTAAAATTTTTTTAAAAATTTGACCCTATTATCTAAACTCTTCCTAAAATATACAAAATATTCAAATAATTTTTTCCCCTTACACAGTTGAAGGGAAACAGCTTAAGGCCTGTGTTTTTGTGGTGACCGGGCATTACAACAAGAAATCAAAAAGTGCCAAATGTCCCCAGTGCTTGTTGACACTAAAGAATTTCTAAATGCAGCCTCAATGGGGTTTTTTTGTTTTTATTTTGGTACTGCTTATTAACTTACAGAATATATAAAATCATTTCAACAACTGATAAATGACCCATGACAAAGAAAAAGATATATATTAAGTACTTCTTTGAACATAGGACTTTGTAATTGCTATTCTGCTGTGTCATTTAGACACAAGGACACAATCCCTCCCAGGGTCAGACTTTTCAAGATAAAAGGGATGAAGGAAAAAGTAAAAAGCTGTTCCTTAACCTATAATCCAAACTTCTTTTTTTCTTCCATTCTCATTTCTACCAGCACAGGGCAATGTATGCAGGTGATAAAGCCACACTTTAAACATCACTACTGTTTGAGATGGTTTTAGACCTCTCAAAGTCTCTGGCCTGATGCCCTCTGTCTTGCTACAAGAGACACAATGAGTAACATCAATTGATTTATTGAAAATGGCTTCCAACCTAGTGCCAGGTCATTGTGGAATACGCTTGCGATAAATTCCTCAAGTCTGGCAGCTGGTACAACACAGTCTGTAACTGTCTATACTTAACAATTCTCTCCTTGATCTGTACAAGGAGAATGAATTAAAACATAATTTGACAAGGACAAAGGATACATAGACAGTATAATGGCTTTCTGAGAGATTCTGACCTGACTAACCCTCAAATGGTTATTTTTATGGCATGACCCATATAAGAAAACCTAAGGGATACATTTAACATAAGGGTCACAACCAAAAGAGCAAAGATATTTTATTTATATATATATATATTTATATATATATGTATATATATATACACACACACACACACACACACACACACACACACACACACATATAAGTGTGTGTGTATGTATCTCTCCCTAGGTAACCAATGAAGTTAAGAATGTGTTTGTTTCTGAAATAGGAAAGGAATGAAAGCTGATAATTTGTTTCTCTTCATGGAGTAAAAAATCTATATTATATCCCAATTTTTCCTATACATAAATATTTACTCTTAGTGCTAACTTATAAGTCCATTACACACTAGATATTGGCTTGGGGAGATAGTAAATCTTTGTATATTAAAGTGATATGGTTTTCAAAATATGACTTAATTATTCTTTAAGAAACTAAGAGAGTTGAAAATTAAATGAGAAAAAATAAAATAATATCCAGTAGTATTCTAAGATTGATCTTCTACCACAAATGGAATTTTATCCTTTAAAAGTCTTTGCATGGTGATTGAGATTTGTTGGTGACTTAATTTACAGAAAACAACTGTGATTAGGATCAATTCACTTGAATACACAATAGCATTTTACCCCCCAAATAATGTTCGCTGAAAACACACACATAATTTGTAGGTTCTATGGTTCCTTTAATAAACTTTGTGATAAAGCTTTAATCCACTTTTGCTAACAGCATTACTTTTCTGACTTATTAATAAAAAGCATAAATAAATTTGATGATCACATAGATAAAATTTTAGTGAGAAATATATATTGCTGCTGTTGTATTCCATTTGTCTTTTTATTTTTAAACAGTCCATGAATAAAATATTTGTAGTTTAGAAGAATACATGTGTTATGCATTTAATAACCAGGGAATATCATTTTATCTTTTTTATGTGGTGCAGTTTGGTATTGTTTGAACTTATGACCACAAACATGAATTTCTTAGGTAACAATAATTTTAAATGATTTTTGTATTTGAAGACCAGAACAGAATACTATATATAAAGTATTAGGAAAATTGTTTTTTTTCCTAGACCATCAAAATAATACAATCTAATTTTAGAATGCTAAATACAGAACAATATTTAAGAAGAAAATTTGCCCATGGATTATATTTTTATCTCTTTATTTTCTCAACTTGGTTTAGTATTCTTATATGACTTTTATAATTTAAATATATATATTTAAATGTCTTACTTGTAGGGAAAATTATAATAGGGAAAGAAAGGACATTAAAGCAAGAAAGGGGCATTGTATAGAAATCTGCTACCTACCTCTTTCTTCCTAATTTTAGTATGGGTAAATAATATAAGTGGTTCATTTAAGATTATTAATTAATGCTGATTCTGTGTTTTTCACATACATTTTCTATCTAGGAGCATGCATGTATTTATTGCACAGTTGAAATATGGGAAATTCAAGAAATGTCTTAGGTACTATTGAAAAATAAATTTTTTTAAAAAAGGATATGGCATGGCTCCTGTCCTAAAGATGTTCCTCAGCTTCTTAATGATATAATATTAATACACACTGAACAATAAAAAAAAACAAAAACAAGAATTTGTCTGGCCGCAGTGGAGTGGTTGAGCATTGACCCATGCACCAAGAGGTCACGGGTTCGATTGCCGGTCAGGGCACCTGCCCAGGTTGTGGGCCTGATCCTCAGTGTGGGGCATGCAGGAGTCAGCCAGTGGATGTTCTCTCTCTCTCTCCCTCTCCCATACTCTCTCTCTTAAAATCAATTAAAATATATATATATATATATATATTTTTTTAAAAAAAAGAAAAGAAAACAAGATTTAGCTAGCAGTTTTTGCCAGCACTGTAACAGCAAAACAGAGAGGTGAGCTATATAATTAAGCTATATATGTCAAAAAAGACACTGTAGACAGGTTTTTGTCATAGAAATAAAATTTAAGTCTAGGAAAGAATGCAGTCTTCAAGATAGTATAATATGAAGAGAGATGAAAGGTTAACTACATAGGAACTACAGAATTAGAGATAAGAAAGGAAGGTGGGCTATTATATGGAGTGGTATAAAAGTGATCAGAGTGGAGGGAGGAGGATGAATTTTCCAGTTTTAAAAAAAGGCCAAGAAATAACCAAAAAAATAATAATAATAGACATATAAAGATAAATATTCATTCATTCATTCAGCAAATATATATGGAGTCTGTACTATTTTCCTGGCACTATATTAGGTACTAAGGAAGCAACAGAGAACAAGATAGATAATGTTTCAGCTCTCCTGGATCTTTGATTTTTGTTGGGAGATACAAAAAGATAAATAACTAAACATTATCAAATAATACATGCTATGCAAAGATTTAAGATGGGCTGATGTTATAGTGAGGGACTAGATAGTTACTTGGGTCTCCTCCAAGGATGTAACATTTAATCTGAGACCTTGTATTTCAAGGAATAGTCAATGTGACGAGCAGGAAAAATGCTGAAAGAGGGAACCACTAGGACCAAAGGCAGAAAGTGAATTGAGAGCTTGTCTGGCTTGAGCTTAGTGGGAAAGGGGGAGAGTGATATGACATGAGAGACATAGGCTGGAGCTAGGATAAAATCATGTAAAAGAATAAAGGCGACATCTTTTCAATTATTGAATGATCTAAATATTTTCAGACATTTTTTTAAATGAAATTAAATGTTTATTTTTATTTTTCTCTGTACTAAATTAGAAAGAGGGACAGAAAATATGTACTCTCACCTACTTGGAGGTTTGGTGGTCAAATACCCCCAAGAAACACTTGATTTAAAACTCTTTAGTATTATTATTTTTAACTGCAGGTCTTCTCAGAGCCTTTAGTTATGCTTGTGTCCACTAAGACTATCCATGGAAGAGAAACAGAATTCAGCATTTTTCCTAGTTTATTGATCAAAGAACTATTTACTTTTTTTCCTTCAGAATATTTCATAGAACTAATCTTTCAAGAAAAGAAAAAGCATTAATATGTAAGTGCAGGACTAGACTGTATCATCGACTAAAATGTGAAAAGAAACATAGAGAATAGTGACAATAAGCACAATGCAAGTTCATTTGTAGCATCAGGTAATCATGGCATAAGAACATTTCAAGAATGTTAAACCTTGTTTAGCTCAATATGAAAGTTCTTATTGCAAATTATGCATAAATCATATGAACAGAAGCAAGATTATATGATCAGAATTATTATATAAATATTATATGCCACATTCACCTATTGATATTTATGTGGCACAGCTCAGGTAACAAAACTCTTCTACTCTAACCTCCCTAAAAATAATGAGAATTGACATTTTACATTATGTTCTCTGTTTTTCACCACTATTTTTATGAATTTTTAAATTTATTAAATAATATAAAGGATAAGAGAGCCATATGGTAAAGATTAATTTTAATAACTTTTATTGCATCTGTTAAAATTACATAAATGAAACCTTTATCTTAGTGAGTAAAATTAACTATTGAGTCTCTAATGTACAGATCAGGATCTACAAATGACCTGCAAATTTCTTTGAGTAGATCCTGGAGTCACATACCACTGGTACTGGCCCTTCTCAGCCATTTCCCCCTTCTTGCTTTGCTGGGATTCTCTGCGAGGAAAGAAGGTGAAGCCAACAGGGTTACACTCTTGCTGAGTCCAGGACTCCACACACTGTAGGCACACTTCCTTTCACCACCCACAATATAATCCCAAATTTCTTCAGAAATATGGGAGCCCCCCCTCCCCTGTTGTAGTCTACCCACAAAGCACTTCAGTGGCTTAATGTGGAATCTGGCTTCCATACTCTGTTAATACAAAATAGAAAATTTAACTGTATAATCTCAAAATATAAAATAGTTTATGAAAATATTTTTATAATTAGGTTTCCCTGGTAATGTTGCTGAAAATGAAATTTGCTTTTGATCAAATATTCACTCGGTTCAATCCAATCAGAATAAATTTTGGTACCCAGATTACCAGAAAGTATAGTTAAACCAAAGTCATGTTGGAATACTGCATAATGGTCACTGTTTTAAATTTGTTTTTCTTTATTGATTTCAGAGAGAGAGGAAGTGAGAGGGAGAGAGAGATAGAAACATCAATGAGAGAGAACATCAATTGGCTGCCTCCTGCATGCCCCCCACTGGGGATCGGGCACACAACCTGGGCATGTGTCCTGACCGGGAACCGAACCGGCAACCTCTTGGTGCATGGGTCGACACTCAACCACTGAGCCACACCAGTCGGACAATGGTCACTGTTTTAAAGATAACTTCCCTACACTGTGTCTCCTAAGAGTTTTTTGTTAAAATATATAATAGCACTATAATACAATACAAATATAACTTCAGTAACCCATGTATTATGTATATTAACTGACCCCAAATATTCAATCTTTATTTTTTTACTATTCAAGATAAAGGTTGGAGGCAACAGTTCTGTATTACTTCAGCTCAGAATCATTATGTATCAATGTAGCATGGAAAAATCAGAGTTATATGTTTCACACCTTGAACAGGTAAGATGTAACTATCCCCAAAGAAATTCACTTTCAAGTCAAAAGCATAAAGTCAAGTCCAGATAAAATTATGTTTCTAGAAACTATACCACTGAAATGTCTCAAAGAGATAAGTAGAATCACACACTAGAAGAGTCAGGTGTGGGAAAAATGATCTATTCTTGGAATATGGAGTGTTCACCTATCCTTGAAAGTTCCAGAAAAATGGAGATATCAAAGACAAGGGAGACATAAAAACCAATTTTTAATCTAACATCTTTTTAAAAAATATATTCTTAATGATTTTTTTTTTTTTGAGAGAGAGAGGAAGGGAGAGAGAGACAGAAACATCTATGTGAGAGAGAACCATTGATCAGCTGCCTCCTGCACACCCTCTACTGGGGATCGAGCCAGCAAACTGGGCTTGTGCCCTGATGGGGAATCAAACCAGGACCTCTCAGTCCATGGGATGACATTCAATCCACCGAGCCACACCGGCCGGGATAATCTAACATCCTTTAAATAGCCTCCTAAGTGCACTGGATAGTTGAATAGGATGAAAAATGGTAGTGATACAGGGACTTGCATAGAGAATTGATAAACATGAGGCTAATCTACCTCCCCGTTTTGAGAATTCTGTTAAAATGCAATGCAAAATTTTAAGAGTAGAACAGAAAGATAATTTATCTACTGCCTCCTTCCCATGCAAATTACTTGAATCTAATAACATATGAAATGTCAAAATATTAGTTCATTTCTATAACTGTTCTAGACAAAGCAGAGGAAAATTCCTGCCTATAGTCATTTGTATTCCCTCTGTTCAATTTGATGGTAAGAGCCCATATCTAGTTAACCTACAGTTTTAAAAAACATAGATGCTAAAATCCACAACAAAATATTAGCAGATGGGATCCACCAATACATTAAAAGATCATACACCATGACCAAGTGGGATATATTCCAGGGATGCAAGGCTGCTACAAGATTCACAAATCAATAAACATGATACATTCACATAAATAAAATAAAGTATAAAAATCACATGATCATATCAATAAACACAGAAAAAGCATTCAACAAAATCCAACCCACATTTATGATAAAAACTCTCAGCAAAGTGGGAATAGAGGGATCACATCTCAACATAATAGAGGCCATATATGACAAACCTACAGCTAAAATCATACTCAGTGGGCAAAAACTAAAGCATTTCCCTTAAGAATAGGAACAAGACAGGAATATCTGCTTTCACCATCATTATTCAGCATAGTACTGGGAGTCTTAGCCACAGCAATCAGACAAGAAGAAAAATAAGGCATCCAAATTGGAAAGGATGAAGTGAAATGGTCATGATATTGTACATAGAAAATGTTCAAAGCTCCACTAAAAAGCTAGTAGATTTAATCAATGAATTCTGCATAGTAGCAGGATACAAAATTAACATCCAGAAATGTATGGCATTTTTATATACTGATAATGAACTCTCAGAAAGAGAAACTAAAATTAAAATCCCATTTAGCATTGCAACAATAACAACAACAAAAAAACCATACCTAGGAAGCAACTTAACCAAGGAGATAAAAAGACCTGTACTTGGGAAACTATAGGACATTGAAAAAAGAAATAGAAGAAGATACAAACAAATGGAAGCATATATCATGTTTATAGATTGGAAGAATTAACATCATTAAAGTGTCTGTACTGCCCAAAACAATCTACAGATTCGACGCAATTGCTATTAAAATACGATTGGCTTAATCCCTAGTAGCGGGTGTGCAGGAGGCAGCTGATTGATGTTCTCTCTCATCGATGTTTCTATCTCTCTCTTCCTCTCCTTTTCTCTCTCCTAAAACTCAGTAAACACATATTTTGTAATACTTAAAAGGAAAATGCAATACCATCAGCATATTTCACAGATCTAAAGCAAATATTCCAGAAACTTATATGGAACCAAAAGAAGACCCCAAATAGCCTCAGCAATTTGAGAAAGAAGAACAAAGTGGGAGGTATCACAATACCAGATATCAAACTATACTACAAAACTATTGTAATCAAAAGAGCCTGGTACTGGCACAAAAACAGGCATACAGACCAATGAAACAGAATAGAAACCCTAGAAATCGACCCACGCTATTATAGTCAATTAATATTTGACAAAGGAGGCAATAGCATACAATGGAATAAAAGATGGCCTTTTTTATTAATTGTTTTTTTCTGTATTGATTTTAGAGAGGGAAGAAGGGAGAGGGAGAGAGAGATAGAAACATCGATGAGTCCTGGCCGGTTTGGCTCAACAGTAGTGTGTCGGCCCGCAGACCAATGAGTCCCAGGTTTGATTCCAGCCAAAGGCATGTACCTATGTTGTGGTTTGTCCCCAGCCCTTGTCAGCATCATGCGGGAGGCAACCAGTCTATATGTCCCTCTCACGATGTTTCTCTCTCTCTCTCTCTCTCTCTCTCTCTCTCTCTCTCTCTCCCCCTCTCTCTCTCTCTCTCTCTCTCTCTCTCTCTATCTGAAGATAAATAGAAAAATGTCCTCGGGTGAGGAGAAGAGAGAAGAGAAGAGAAGAGAAGAGAAGAGAAGAGAAGAGAAGAGAAGAGAAGAGAAGAGAAGAGAAGAGAAGAGAAGAGAAGAGAAGAGAAAAAAGAAAGAAAGAAAAAAAAGAAACATTGATGAGAGAGAAAATTGATTGGCCGCCCCCTGCATGCCTCCCACTGGGGATTTGGCCCTCAACCTGGGCATATGCCCTGACTGGGAATCGAACCAGTGCATGGTCAATGCTTAACCACTGAGCCACACTAGCAGGGCTAAAAAATAGTATTTTTAATAAATGGTGATGGGAAGATTGGACAAGTACATGAAAAAAAAAAATGCAGCTAGACCATCAACTTACACCGTACAGAAGAATAAACTCAAAATGGATTAAAGACTTCAATTCAAAAAAATTGTGAAACCATAATGATCCCAGAAGAAAACATAGGCAGTAAAATCTCAGGCATCTCACATAGCAAGCAATATTTTTTCTGTCTGCATCTCCTAGAACAAGAGAAACAAAGAAAAAATAAATAAATGGGACTACATTAAACTAAAAAGCTTCTGCACAGCAAAAGAAACCATCAACAAAATAAAATGGGAACCCAATGAATGGGAGAACATATTCACTAAGGATACAACTGATAAGGGGTTAGTTTCCAAAATACATTAAGAACCCATACAACTCAACACCCGGAAGACAAAGAGTCAATTAAAAAATGAGCCCTGGCCGGTTTGGCTCAGTGGTTAGATCATTGGCCTGTGGTCCAGAGAGACCTGGGTTTAGTTCTCGATAAGGGCATGTACCTCAGTTTCAGTTTGTCCCCTGCCCTGGTTGGGTCATGCAGGTGGCAGCCACTCGATGTGTTCCTTTCATGTCGATGTTTCTCTCTCTCTCTTCCTCTCTCTCCCTCCTGCTCTATCTGAACAAAAAATGGAAGAATGTCCTTGGGTGAGGATTAAAACAAACAAACAAAAATGGACAAAGGACCTGAATTGAATCTCCTCCAAAGAGGACATATAGATAGCCAATAGACATGAGAAAATGTTCAACATCACCAATTATCAGAGAGATGCAAATTAAAATCACAAAGAGATAATCACATCAACAGCCAGAGTGACTACCGTCAATAAATCAACAAACAACAAGCGCTGGAGAGGATGTGGAAAAAAAGGTACTCTAGTACACTGATGGTGGGAATAAAGACTGGTGCAGCCACTGTGAAAAACAGTATGAAGTTTCCTCAAAAAATTAAAAGTGGAACTGATTTTGACCCAGTGATTCCACTTCTGGGCATATATCCTAAGAATCCCGAAACACTAATCAGAAAGAATATATGCACCCCTATGTTCATAGCAGTGCTATTTATAATAGCTAATATCTGGAAACAGCCCAAGTGTCCATTAGTAGATTAGTGGATAAAAAAGCTGTGGTACATTTACACAATGGAGTACTATGTGACTGTAAAAAAGAAAGATCTCTTACCCTTTGCAACAGTGTGGAGGTACCTGGGAATTATTATGCTGAGCAATATAAGCCAGTCAGAAAAAGACAAGTATTATGTGATCTCACTTATATATGGAATCTAATGACCAAAATGAACTGATGAACAAAATAGGTCCAGAACCATGGATGCATGCAACAGACTGACATGGAACAAACTGGAGGGGATGGGAAGAGATTAACCAAAGAATGTATATGCATATACTCATGGTCCATAGACACAGACAATAGTATAGGGAAGGCCTAGGGTGGGGCAAATTGGGGGGGGGGGGTACAAATGGCAGACATCTGTAGTACTGTCAACAGTAAAAATTAAATAATTAAATAACATTTTAAAACGTGATGACATTGAAAGAGCTCTCTCAACTGCCATTTATCAAGCACTTTGTATGACCTAGCCTCTCCTGAAGGTCCTTTAACTGAGTCAACTTTTTCAATTCTTAATGCAAGCCTTTGATCTCAGTTCTATTATTATCCTCTTTTCAAAAATAAGGACAAATTGATAATATGTGGCAGAGCTGAAATATTTCAAGAATGAAACTATTAACAAAATTATCATCTATTCAATATAATTTAGAAAGCAACTGCAGATAACAAACAGTATGGTGAATAGTAGGGTTTTGTCATGACAGCCCCTTGTCCAAATGAATTTATAACTAGAGTTAGGGGATGGCATGTGATAGTTAGGGGTAGGAAGTGATAGTATGGGGCTTACTCTCTAATACACACAAGATTTTATAAAAGCATACTTCAGATTAATCGGCCACTATAGCATCTGAAGATGTTACCTTTTTGCCAGTCGCCTTTGTTTTTCCTTTTGTTCCTGTTCTCTGTTCCTTTCCACTGCCTCCTCCTTCCATATTATTACTCTTGGTTTTTGTTTTTATTGCCCAGGTATTTAAAACATTATTGAAAGTTTTAAAGTTCTCTGATTCATCTATTGAAATCCTCTGGGAGGAAAACAATGGAAATGGAAATTTCAAGTGAAGAAGAGAAAGAAAATTATAAAGTTTTACTATTTATGAGCACCTCCCTATGACCAATGAAGTTCTATATCATTTACCTCTCTGTGCATTCTCATCAGTTTCCTTCCATTGTGGATTTAGTTATAAATATATCTTTTTTGTGCTGCAACTATTTAAACTCTTTACATTGCAATCCATTCCAGTTAAAGTTAAATATTTTTCTGAAGTGGCAAAGGAGTGAGGGCTTATGAAAAATGCTCAACTATGAAGAGAAAAATACCTTCACTATAAATGCAGCTTTTTCTTGTAAATTCTAGGTAATAAAAAATCAGTCAGGTTGTTTTGATCTGTACCAAGATCTAGTAACAAATCATCAATTTGTAAACACCTACAAAAAGATGGAGGTGTTTAGTAATAGAGCCTGTGAGAAGTCTACCTTATCAGAAGTTTCTAATTTTATATTCTGAAAAAATGATAGGTATAATAGACATGAGGAAACCCATAAGTGTAACCTGTCTAGAGTTCATAGTGCTTCTAATATATTTCTATCTGACATGAGGATCAACATTGCAAGCTTCATATGTGAATCTGTCAAATCCCCTGGGGGTACTCCTTTCTCAAATAGTGAAAGCAAGGGATAGAGGACAGAAATGCACTCAGGAGCTCCACTTCCATAAATATTTAAATCGATAAAAGACCACTGATAAATATAACTTTAAACAGAATTATTAATAATATGATTATTATCTTAAGTATTTGAGATACTGTGTTTTAAATATAACCAGTTTGAAGACTTGTGGAAGAAGGCACCTGGCTTGGGTCTCATAGTCAAATTTCTATCTTTAAGAGTTGATATTTGTGTAACTCTCCTTTCTGATTTTAATTTAGCATACTGAGTATGATTACTGAATGTGATTAATACCTTTCTTATGCCAGTGTTTCAAACATACATGTCTCCTATCTCACAGAAATGGACACAGCTACAGATCTAAGTGGCCCACATGTAAGAATTAAATCTGGAGGTGACCTCTACACATACAATGTCTGACCTTCAAGCTTCCGTGGCTTTTCAGAGGCTGGCTAAGCTGTTGGCTTCATAGGGAAACAGCAGGGCAAGGACCTGTTGGTGGCTTTTATCATTCTGTTGAGAACTTGGAAGCATATTTATTATTTATAAAGCTGTTCTAAAATATGGTTACACTTATTTTTTATTAATTGACTTTAATAAATTAATGCATATGTTTAGATGCACAATGGAGATAAAGTATTTCAATTAAAGGAATACATCCTCCTCCGTCAACAAGTGGTTTTTAGAAAGAATATTATGAAATTATGGTTAAAATACTAATATCTAACATTTAACTAACCACTTGCTATGTACTGCACTGTACTAAGCCCTATATGTATGTGATTTCTTTGAATCCTCATATCAATGTTATAAGTAGTTTCATTCATTTTTATGTGAGAAGACAGACCACAGAGATTATGTAGGGTACCTAAGGACACAGAGCTGGGATGCCATCTCAAGCAATGGTCTCTAGGGCCTTCACCCTTAACTACAACTAGTATTGTAATATAATTTAAGGAGGCCAATATTCCAAACATTAAAATTTCTATCTTACTTCAGATTTATTAGTATTTGTAACTTGCCACTAATTTATGTATTAGTATTTTTAAAACATTAACACATATCACCATATGGGTCATACATGGCCAATTATCACCAGCCTTGTAAATTTCATCTTTTATTTCCCAGTATTATTGTAGAATTCACTTATACTGGACATAATTCCACCATTGAAAATCATTAATTTTTTTTCAAACATTTAAAAAAAATATTTTTCTTTATTGATTTTAGAGAGAGAGGAAAGGAGAGGAAGAGATAGGAACATTGATGAGAGAGAACATCGATTGGCCACCTCCTGCATGCCTCCCACTGGGGATCGGGCCCAGAACGTGGGCATGTGCCCTGACGAGAATTGAACCTGCGACCTTTGGTGTATGGGCTGATGCTCAACCAGTGAGCTACATCAGCCGGACGAAAATCAGTAATATTCTTTAAAAATCCATATTCTAATCAGTAGTACAAAAAATTATTAATGCCAATCAGTAGCTTTATAATGAAAAAAGATATGATTATCATTTTAATGTCTCTATTTGATAAAGCCTCATCAACATTTAAATTGTGTAGTATTTCATTTTATTTATTTATTTATTTATTTATTTATTTATTTATTTATTTATGCCTCACCCGAGGACGTGTTTTTTATATTTTGTTCAGAGAGAGTGGGAGGGAGAAAGAGAGAGAAACATTGACATGAAAGGGACACATCGAGTAGTTGCCACCCACACGACCCTACCAGGGCCAGGGACAAACTGCAACCGAGGTACGTGCCCTTAGCAGGAACCAAACCGGGGTCTCTGGACCACAGGCCGACACTCCAACCACTGAGCCAAACCGGCCAGGGCTGTGTAGTATTTTAATGAAATATCCACTTAGAGTGGGAGTTGTATGTATGTGTGTATACTCCTTTAGTTCCAGAAAAAAATACAAACTATTACAGATGGACCTATGCAGTATTTTACCACCAATTTTTTCTATTTGTTCAAGTTTCAGAGCATTTGCTTTGTGAAAACTTATTTGAAAATGCATTTTATATTTCTTTTTTTCTTAATATATTTATATTTTTTATTTTTTTAACAGAGAGAGAGATAGAAACATTAATTTGAGAGTAAAACATTAATCGGCTGCCTCCTGCATGCTCCCTACCTGGGAGTGAGCTCAAAACCTAGGCATGTGCCCTGACTAGGAATCAAACTGGGACCTCTCAGTCCATGGGACGATGCTCAATCCATTGAGCCACACTGGCGAGGCACATTTTATATTTCTTTAAAGTAGGTGTTTCATCCAAGAAAACACAAACAGACACAAAATCTTAGAGTCTAACTTAGAACCTAAGACATATGACCTATTCTTTCCATTAACTTTCAATGTGAAGCTTGCTCATAGATGACCTTGGTGTTTACCACTGGTGAAGTCCTGCCTTCCCTGTTTCAGTGATCAGAGGAAGAAGAAAAAGTAAGAATGACCAGGAGAAAGTATGAAGAGCAGATATTGGTAGCAGCTCAAAGTTTGGGAGCTAAAAAAAATTTCTGAGGACCTAACACTTCTGTAATGTTCTGTGCCAGCCTATATTTAACTTGTGTTGAAAAGCCCATGTTCTCTCAGAGTTAAAATTAATCTGTCTCCATGGTGAGTTCCAATAGAACTGTGGCTGGTTAGCTCTGTGAGTTAGAGTATGGTAATGATAAAATCAGAGGTCAGAAAACTGCCTTTTGTCCTTTGGTCAGAGGTGACTCCCTAACTAATCTCATATATTGGCACTCCATAAACCTCAGTGGAACTGGGCCAAATCATGTGAATGGGTCAGCACAAGTCAGTCAGCCCCCTCAGAGAAATAGCTCAGGTTTTCAACACACTGAAGGCACTACAGTAGAGAGCTACCGTCCAAAAGGGAAAAAAAGTACATTCTAATCCGCTGCTTTTCTAAATGATTTCCAAGGACCACCTTCATCTAAATTTGAACTGGTGTTTTTTAAATGCAGGTTCCTAGACCCTGTGCAGACCTTCAGAGTCAGATCCCTCACATTTGGTCAAGGAATCAGCATTTAGAAAGCTCACTAGGGGATTAGTGTTGTCACCAAGCATTGAAAAACACTGGACTAATACACCCCCTATTTCACACTGGTAAAATAAAGTTTCAGAATGTATCTGGTGCCATACTGCTGATTTTGATATATTAAATTTTGTATAGAGGACAAGCAACACAGGGCCCAAATTAATGACGATTATTTTCTAATTCTAGCTCAGACACTAATTAACTATGTCATTGTATTTATTTATTATTTTTTAAAATATGTTTTTATTGATTTTTTGGAGATAGAGGAAGAGAGAGATAGAAATATTGATCAGCCGCTTCCTGCACAACCCTCACTGCGGATCCAGCCCACAACCCAGGCATGTGCCCTGACCAGGAATCAAATTAGGACCTCTCAGTCCGTGGGATGACACTCAACCACTGAGCCACACCAGGTGGGGTATGTCATTGTATATAAATCTAACTTTAAATATAAAAGCAACTTGAGCCATTTTCTAGACTGAGCACTGGTTCTTCACTTACAGCTGATTCTTCTTTCCCTCTCTCCAAAATCCCACTCCAACGTATCTCAAGCATACAACAAATTTCTATTATTAACAGTGATACCCTCTACACACTTAAGAATCATAGATCTAAACTAGAGCAGCTCAGTCTTCCAAAATGACAGGTACAAATGTTAAGAAATATGCCCAAAGGGTTGTTGATAGTGAGGACATAGAGGTAGGTTAGGCAGTGAGGGAAAGGACCATGGGAAGGGAAGGTTGAGACACATGAGGAGGTTTTTGAGAACATGGAGCTCAGCATACAGGCATCACGCTTTAACCCAGTACACAGTAGATCTGGAGGTTTATTCAGAATCTACAAATCTTAAAATAAAACTAAAATCAACATGGGAAACTGTGCCTCTAAGGCCAGTCACTCCCAGCCCCCATTAACACTCCTGACTTATAGAAATAAAAAGCTTATCTTGATTGCAAATTAGAAGCTCCTGGAAGGAGCACAGGTCAATTACATAATAATAAAATCTGGAAAGGCTGGTTTCAGGCAAGAGGGGAACAGCAATTGTATAGTTCCTTTTTCTGGGACCCTGATGGCTTTGCAAATGAATTTTATTTACTGTTAAAGAATATAGTGCTGAGGAGTCAGGCCTATTCCAATTAATATACCTACTGGTTTCTGGGAACAAGGCAACAGGATTGCTGAATGAGTTCTGCTGTGAAACTATAGTGTTTCTAATGCAGAAAGCCAGGTTACTTAGAAAGGATTATAGAAAACCAAAATTGGATTTCGGAAAAAAAAAACCAAAGCAAACATAAGGTTTCTCCAAGGGTGTTTCCTCTCCTCCTTACTAATAGTCTGGGAGAAGTTGAAATTATCATAAAAAAGGAAGCCACTAAGGCCCCTATAGGTACCTGGGGCTACTTTATTTGTTCTAAACCATACCCAACTAAATTGTTTTTTCCCTGGGAGTAAAGCTTCTGTACAAATGTCAGGGATAGCTAAACAATGTCTGTTTTTATATCAGAACCTGTCCACTTCCAACTAGGGAATGTTATGGGACAATATATAACTTTGCTAATCAAATCTGCCCCAATTCACCTGATAAAGCAAGCTTTTTAAAATCAGTGATGCCCACATATGCTCTTTCCAAAAGGGTAATATGAATTTAGAGCTAGATGACTTAGGGCTAAACCCAGTCAGGTGGGAAACACAATCTTTAAAATGCATGGATGTTGCTAAGGCAGAATTCTTTGAAAGGACCCGTCAGAAGCTAGCAAGGCATATATTTACCCCTAGACACAGGAGCCTCACTGGCAACCCACTTGGCTTCCCTCCAGGCTGTGGGTAGTCTATTTTACAAATACATTTTACTTACGCTTGCCTCTTTGTTCGTGAACTCATTTTTCGATTTTGTGAGACAATGAACCTGGATCTAATCACCGCTGTTTGGTTTCAATAGTATTGGTATTGAAACAAGCATTCAGGTTTCCTCATTCTGATTATAACTAATATAGAATTCAATTTCTCACTCACTCACTGAAAAGAAAAATTCTATACTGACCATAGAGATGGCTGTGAAGATAAAATCAAATAGTATTTATTTCCATGTAGTATATATTACCATCTTACCTAACAATTCCCCACTAGTGCTTAAGCATATCTGTGAATTTGCTCATGAAGTTTTCTGTCCTTGGAATACCCCACTTCACCATTTGAGCACAACAAAATTCTCACAATCATTGAGGGCTCATCTTTGGTTTTCACATCCAATTTTAATGTGAGGAGGGGGCTTTCACCCACACTACCAAACTATTCTTGGACACCAGCTGTGTGTCCTACAATCCAACTTAATTATGACACTATGTACCTGGAGATAGTATCAGATTCAATAGGTTAAGGGCTCAGTCTTACAAGACTGCCCAGCTACTTCAGATGCCAGTCACAAGGCCAGGTTGTCTGCCACCTGTGCTTCTGACCAACACTCTATGGATTTGAGATTGCAACAACCCCCTCCTTGGATTTATTTAGTTTTCCAGAGCAGCTCACAGAACTCAAAGAAACATTTCACTTATTGGAATGCCTGTTTATTATAAAAGGCTGTAACTCAGGAACAGCCAGATGGAAGAGACACATAGGCAAGATATGAGGAAAGGGCAAGGAGCTGCCATGCCCTCTTCAGGTGCACCATTCTCACTGCATCTCCATGTGTTCACCAACCTAGAAATTCTGCAAACCCCATCCTTTTGGGTTTTTATGGAGACTTCATTACATAGTGAGGACTGATTAAATTATTGGTCAATGAAGACTGATTCATCATCTACCCCTCTCCCTGCTCCCTACCCTGGAGGTTAGGGAGTAGAACTGAAGGTTTCAGCTCTCCAATCATGTGGTTGGCTCCCCTGCCAACCAGCTAAGCTTAGATGCTTTCCAAAAGTTGCCTCATTAACATAACAAAAGACCTTTAACATGCTCATCCTTTAGGAAATTCCAAGGGTTTTTGGAACTTTGTGCCAGAAACTGAAAGAATTTATATATATATATATATATATATATATATATATATATATTTCTTATTCATAAAGAACAAAATTCAACAATATATTTGAAGATCTAATTGACTTAATTAAGCAATTCATGAATAGGCAGCATGTCATTTTGTAAGGAAAAGGGCACTCCAAGGAGTTACACAAAATGGAAGTTTTTTCTTTATTTTTTAATAAGAAGAAAGGTGGGGCAAGGGAGCTATTAACAAAAGAAAATATTTTTAGATCAAGACATCTTTTTTTGGGGGTCCATGGCAAGGGTTTTGAGTTTTTTTTCTCTGTTGTTTTATCATGCAAATTGCCTCTTCTTTCTATGGTGGAGGGCTCTGGTGGTGGGTATGGAGAGGGCCATTGTGACAGATGACCTTACCGATACTTGACCAGAAAATTCCAGACTGGTTGATTAAGAATTTATTTCTAGTAGAGGTTGGAACTGCAATTAGGTCAGGTATTAAATCTAGGTTTTGTATCATGGGCTTTAGTACAAGTGATGCCATTTGTGGCCTGTGGTGTTCTCTTTAACATTATAAATTACAATATCCCACCCAACTAAAAGACTTTCCTAATATTGCCTATGCCTAGCTTCTAGTGTAAACAAGACTCCTTTTCAGTATCACTCTGAGACCTCAGCAGAGGCCCCTGCTCTTTTCCTCCTTTTCTGGCCCTGTTCATGACAAGCCACTGCCCATAAGCAAGGAATCTAGGCGAACCAAGGACGTACGCTTACCCAAAGCTTTTGTCTCCACATTTTAGACCATATCCGGTACCCCCAAACTAAAAATGTTCAGCCCAACAGGCCTTGGGCACACTACTACGGCCGCTGTGGGCCTCTTCTTTTGCTTTACTTCCTAAAGACAGATCCTACAGTGCTTGTTTGTACCCCTACACTTGAAAGAAAGTCAAGGTACAGGTGTTTGAAGCAGGGGTGTGAAGAGAAGGTGAATGGATATGAATGGGATGTGTGTGAAGCTCATCAAAGTGGAGGCAAGAACCAGCTGTGGGTATAGCAGAGTGGTGGGCCACAGCTGGAAGGCTTCCATTTGGTCTCTTGCCCTAACCTCACAATCATTAGTACACCTTAAACTTACACAATATTATATGTCAATTATATCTCAATAAGGCTAGGAGGGGAAAGAAGTGAGCCTAATTCTGAAACTCCATGGGGTCAGCAAACTTTTTCTTACATAGATAGATTTCAGGTTCTACAAGCCATGCAATTTCTGTTACAACTCTTCAACTCTGTGGTTGTGGCATGAAAGTAGCCACAGATAACACAAATAGGAATGGCTATGCTGCCATGGAACTTTATTTACAGAAACAGATGATGAGCTAGATCTGGGTCCAGGACTATTTACCAACCACCACATGATCTGTGTTTTTCTTACCACTTTCTATCTTATGTTCTACAGTTATCTGCCCCCCTCTCTCATCTCTACTTGGAGAAATTGGGCTGCATGCCCAAATTCAGTGGCTATCCAGAGTATATATTTTTACACATAGAAATAGAATTAAAACTCTGGGATGCCCCTTGTGGTTTGATAAACACCATACTACTAGTGCTAATACAGCATTTAGCCCAAGGCTACATTCTGTGTTTAAAGAAGGATAAGGAAGCTCTGATATACAGACTAGAGGTGGCATGTAATTGTCACTTGTAACTCTGCTAACCATGTTGTACATTTGTGTCATGATTTAAACTTAGAAATATAACATATACTCCTAATGCCAGGTCTTAGCAACATTTTGGTTAGTAAGCAATTATTAAATGTATACTTTTGGAGATATAAAAAAAAAGAGAGACACGCCCTTGCTCTCAAATAGCCAACCCTTTAATGGAGCACATTGTAAACTCCCTCAGGGAAGAGATTATGTTTTCTGCTTCTTCATATGTCCAGCACCTATATAGCAGGAGCTCAACAATAATAGCTCTGCTTCTGTTCTCTCCAAGTGAAAGAGAACTGGTGGAAACCCACCAGACCCCTAAGCAACTGGCAACTGAACTTCACTTCTCCTGCAGCTAAAATGTTTAGACCTTAAGAAAGGAAGTTGCTCTTTTAATTTACTAAATAATTTTTATCAAAGATTTGATTGTGTAGTCAATTTCTTCTTTTTTCTAAGGAAACCTGTGCAAGGGAAAACACTAACTCAGGGAAGTATGCATTGTGAATAACAATCTGCACTAAGACGAAGTGGTGATGGGGAAACTGATCAATTTTGTTAGGTCATGTTCTTGCTGTCCTGTGGCATGGTTGAAGTACCCAAGATATGCAGAGCATTCCCATTAGCCAGCACTGCCTTTTGACAAGCTCACTATTTCCTCTCCATTACTGCTGCTGAATGTGAGGTCCACAGAGCAACAATATCAGCATCATGGTATCGTCTTGGAGTTTGTTAGAAATGAAGAATCTTGCTCTGGCCAGTTTTGTTCAGTGGTTAGAACATCAGCCTGTGGACCAGAGAGTCCTGGGTTCAGTTCCCACTAAGGGCACGTACCTGGTTTGCAGTTTGTCCCCAGCCCTGGTTGGGATTGTGTGGGTGGCAATCAGTCGATGTGTCTCTCTCACATCTATGTTTCTCTCTCTCTCTCTCCCTCCCACTCTATCTGAAGATAAATGCAAAAAAAAAAAAAAAATGTCCTCGGGTAAGGATAAAAAAAAACAAAATGCAGAATCTTGGCTGTATCCCAGATCTACTGAATCAAAATCCCCTGGGTGATGTGTAGGCAATACAAGTTTGAGAAGCACTGACCTATAGGACTATGTACCAGTTAGCTATCCTCGACCAGAACCAGGCAACACATGTGACAAGAGTACATTACTTTCCATGAATATCAGCTTCTTCCTAAAATTACAATTAAGGTCAAGAATATTAGTGTTCTTTCATCTAGAACTGCAAGTAATGAAATAATGCCCACTGCTATCAGTGCACTTTCCATCTAGAATCTCCACCTTTACTAGAAAGCACTGACAAAGTCAATTCTTCACGGATTTTCTTCCATGCCTTAGTCCTTATTGGCATTCACCTTCACTGCTGGCTGTGGCAGCATGCCCAGGTTCACCACTAAAATGCCTACTGTAATATAGGATCACCAGCAACAAGATGCTGGAAACTGGCCAGTTTCATAGCTTTCTTGTCACAAAATTACTTGGATGGGCAAGGCACATGAGGGGAATAGATAACAACAGGATGTCCCAGCAGCCTGCTGTACAGCAACTGAGAGAATGAAGCTGAGTAGAGAAAAAAGTAAAACCCAGACGCGGTGAAAAACAATTCTGAACACTGTAATCAAGCCAAGTACTGTTGGGAAAAATCCTATCAGTGAGGAATGTACAACAACCAAGAATATTTTGGCAGACCACAAAACTGACGGGAAGAGCTGCAAACAGCTTCCAACTCTGCACATTAAATTGGCATACACAACTGTAGGTTGTGCAAAATCCACAAGTAAAAATTCATTCATTCAATCAATCAACTATTTATTCATTGGGATCTGTTATGACAAACCCTGTAAGCTGGACTAGTTTTTGCAGAGATGCCTCAGGTCTTTAGAAGGACTTTAGATGTCTCTCATGTTCAAAGCTAACAGCAGAGACAGACAGATAAATTAATTGCAGTAAAATAAATGCTTTAACAGGAGACTGTATTGTGATCATTGTGGGTATGGAGGAGGGTTGGTGGGAGGGGAATGGGATAACACACTCTAACAGAGAAGTTGAAGAAGGCTTAACGGAGGAGACACCTAAGATGGGTATTGAAGGACGAGTAAGAGTTTTCTAGGCAGAAATTAGTGGGAAACCTATACTAGAGGTGTGTGTGTGTGTGTGTGTGTGTGTGTGTGTGTGTGTGTGTGTTCAGCACTGTGAAAGAATATACATGATGAAAAGTCATTTTGACCAAAGTGATAAATGAAGCTGGAAAAAAAAAAAAATCCTAGAACCAGATTATAAAAGAAATGCCTGTCAAGTTAACCATTTTAGAGTTAACCTTATAAGCACCAAGGATTTATGGGAGGATTTTAAACAAAAGAACAACAGGATCAGGTATAAAGTTAAAGATTGAAAATGATCATTTTACATAGATAATAGTAGTCGTCAGTAGTATTACCTGCAGGTCAAAAAGAACACCAAGGATATGAACAACAGTGATCATGGGGACTCTTTGTGGAACTTGAAGAGTTAGAAACAAGTGGGTAAAGGGAAATGTATAATCAAATAAGCCTCTCAAAGGGATATTGGATGTTCCCGCATTCAAGCAGCTACTTTGTGCTAGCCACTCAATAGCTTTTCTTGAAGCAATAATAAAGGAAGCCTTGTTCATCATTGCAGCTGGCTGGATCTGCCCAATTTACAATTTCCCCAAACTCAATCACTACATTTTCCCCCTTTTCTACATTAAGGACTACTGCAATTTGCATTGGATATTAGACTCAAAATTTCAAATTAAAATATGTCACTTATTTAAAACTTTCACATCTTAATGTCAGTCTGAACTTGGTACAGTTCATTACATGTAACGATTTCATTCTGTAAAGAACGGGAAAAATCAGTACTTTTGAAAGTTACATCACTTATAGAAGTTATAAAAGATAAAAATATCTTTTATTTCCCAAATCATTTTGCATTTTCTCTACTTTGTTCATTTAAATGCACATCTTAAATTGTGTCCATTTTGGGGCTTTTAAAATTTGGTAATAAAACTTGCCGACAAACTGAAACTAAAATGTTCCTATAAATGGGCTCTCTATCTCAAATCATTTAGACCTTTAATTGTCCCGGTATGTTGAGTTCTTGAAGGATAGTTACAAAATAATATATGTAATTTGACTAATGTCTCTCTGCTTACAAAAGTTATGATTCAGCTATACACATTTTGTAGGTACCTAAATTCCATGCTTTGATAGTAGTATTATTTATTAATATAGTCAGTCATGAACTGAAATGATTACTCAATCTCTGAAGACTAAGGTAACTGTCAAAGATTAAGGTAACACATTTTCTCAGGTTGAGAAAGGACAAAAAACGAGAATATAATGATAATATATTTATATTTTATTATAGTCTAAATATCACTTTAAGTGAAGTGGTCATTCAAGAATAATTAGCAAAAATCTATATTTTGAAAGGCTTGTAATTTCTGGTAGCCTGATCATACAGCAGGTGTTCTCTAAAATTACTGGTGCTTTCAATGTATAAAAAGCATCACTGATCTCTATAAGCTCTGTATTTCAAAATATAAAAGAACTGGCGTGGCCAGTATGGCTCAGTGGTTGAACTACCCATGCACCAAGAGGTTGCTGGTTTGGTTTCTGGTCCAGGCATGTGCCCCGGTTGTGGGCTTGATCCCAATAGGGGGTGTGCAGGAGGCAGCTGATCGATGTTTCTCTCCCACATTGATGTTTCTATGTCTTGCTCTCTCTCCCTTCCTCTCTCTCTCTAAAAATCAATAAAATGTATACAAGAACTGGGACTTCAAATCAAAGAAGATTTGGCATCTTACTTGGCATCTATGTAGATTATATGACCACCACTGCTACCCACAATAGAAATCCAATGCCAATCAATATAAATGTATAATATCTAAAGTCAAAGCAATGTACACAAGGCCCTAAAGCTATGTGCTTGGATCTGTTGTAGTAGGAAAACTGTCTTGACAGATTCATAGCATCTTGTACTTGTATAGACCCAAAGGCATCGAGGCCTATGTCATACCCTCAGAAGAGAAACTTTGTCTACCAAGAAACAAAATCAAATTTTGTAGATTAGAAACCCTGCAAATAAACTCTTCAGATACTGTCGGATCCTGTACAGATGGACTCTGCTACATGCGTGGTAAACATAGCCATTAAATATTACTCACTCTCAGGATTTTAATAGAAGGATCACATCTATGTAAACATGGCTTTTTTCTCAACCCACTAGAGATTCTTGAACCCACCCACCAGTAACTATTCTGAAATAGTCAAATTCCATCCACCCACAATCAGCAGAGGAGTACAAAGTGAAGTAAGCATGAGTGGCAATAAAAACCCTAGAAAAAAGTGGTTCTTGCTAAAGTAGTTAGAAGAAAACTTACAATGTTTAGTTCTATGGTAACATCCAGGCAATAATGAGAAGTTTGCTATTCTTCTCTTTTTTCCTCCTTCTTCCATTTCTCCTCCATTTTCTGGTGGTAAAAAATTAATGATCTTTAGTGGGAGTAAGTGAACATCTGAACCTATCAAACTTGGAGAAAATAGATGAAGTTGTATGGAGAATACCCAAGAAAATGAAAGAATAAGAAAGAATGGCAATAGATGTATTCACAAATATTTCGTGAATTCCAGATTCAACATTCTTAAAATATTTTTAGTGGAAGAAAAAAATATATAAGTGTATCATTCACCCCTGACTTAATGTAAGCCTCTGCATCTATAGTCAGAGATCCACAGAATAAACTATGGCCACATGCTGTCATCTAGTTTAATTACATAAGGCTTGGCAGGCAGTAAAACATTTGTAAATTCTCTGGAAAAGACTAAGCTATATGAATGAAATATAGAAGAATGATGTATTTTATTAGAATAGGCAACTAACTGATAATTGGGAAAGAGACAAAATGAGAACATCCATTCAATAGTCAGAAATAATACTTTTGTTTTGACTTACAAAGAGGCTTCCAGTTATAACTATTTTTCAGTGTTTTTACAAATATAGAAAAATAAAGTATTTATTTTCTATTCAATTCTAAACACTAAAACCTCCATTTGCCATGCACATAAGAATACCTCATTACAATTATTATTTTTTTCTATTTATAAAATGTGGAAAAGAACCAAAAAATTTTGAACATGTTGAACAATCAAAACTGTCATTGAAATCTACCCAAAAAAAAAAAAAAAGGAAAGAAAAGAAAATTGGGTATTCATTAAAATGCATTGAGGGAATATCCTTTTTGTCAGCTCTTTAACTCTTGGGAAGTTCTCAGTAATCTTGTAAATTATATTAATGCAATATTTTTAAAAGTTCTAATGTTAGAGAATATTTAATTACCACAACCTTTTTAAAAATTATGTGAAGTTTAGTTGGTATAAAGTAAAAAGAACAGTGTCATTTTATTTTACTTACATATGCCAGCCATCAACTATTGCTGAATATTTGTATATCTTTCTCTTTAGTAGATGAACCTAATAAGATATGCTTGTCTATACCTAGAGAAGGTATTCACTTCCCATGACACTAATTAGTGAAGCTTTAATTTGGAAGAAAGTGTTCATGTTGTAATACTTTTGATTTCTGGTATAAATCATATGAGTTAACTGCTGTGACACTTAATTTATTGTGTCAAGCCTGGTGATAAAATCCTTTAACTGCATCTACTTATTTAAATCTTCACAACAATACCACTAGGTATTGATGATTACCATCTCCATTTTATAACAATATTTATTCATTTAACAATTTTTCACTAAATTTACATTGTTCTTAGTGAACTAAACAAAGATACCTGCCCTAGTGGAACTAAAACTCTAGTGATAACCAAGAAAAAGAATATAAGAAGTAATTTATAAAAAAATGTTACAAGGTAAGAAGTTCTCCAAAAAAGCAGCTGTGTTGCAATTTTAGAGGATGTGGTCAGGGTAGCTGACACAGAAATGACAAAATGACACATAAAATCCAAAACTGATGGAGGGTGAGAAAGTTAGTCTTGAGAATTGGGAAATTATGCTTCAGAAAAAGAGAACAGCCAGCCCTGACCGGTGCGGTTCAGTTGGTTATGCATCTTCCCATGTGCTCAGTGTTGTCAGTTCGATTCCAGGTCAGGGCAGGTGCCCAGGTTTCGGGGTCCATCCCCACTAGGGGGCGTGCAGGAGGCAGCTGATAGATGTCTCCCTCTCACATCAATGTTTCTCTCTCTAAAAATCAGTAAAAACTACTTTTTAAAAAAGAAAACAGCCAGTGCAAGGGTCCAAAAGCAGGAACCTGCCTGTCATGTTCAGAGCATAGCAAGTTTAGGATGGAGAGAAATAAGCAAGAGAGAAAAACCTGCGTGAGAATGCAAGTCGATGTCTCTAGGCCATTATAAATATAGTATTTTGCTTTTACTCTAAGTAGAACCAGTATTGGCAGGGCTTTGAGCAGCAGAGTGACTGACTTTCAAAGGACAATTGTAATTGCTGTATGGAGAGCAGGGTGTAGAGGGCAGTGGCAGAGGCAGGGAGTCAGTTTGGAAGCGGGCAATAAAGGTTTCAACCAAGGTGATAGTAGTAGAGGTGGTGAGAAGTACTTAAATTTTGCGTGTGTGTGAAGACAGTATCAATGGGGCTTGATGACATACTTACTGGATAAGGTGTGTGAGAGAGATAGAGGCATGGTGGGTGATTCCAAGATTTTTAGCCTGAACAAATGGAGGGATGAAACTGACATCAACTGAGATGCGAAAACTGAGAGGAGAGTCGATTTGGTGAGAAAAGATAAGTTCAGTTTTGGACAAAGTAAATGACAAATGTAAAATAGGTAGTGATGGCAAATAAACAGTTAAACATATGCATTTGGAGTTCAGGAAAGAAAAGAAGATGGGGGTATCGTTTTAGGAGTTGGAAACAGAAATGGCATTTATAGCTATGTGAGTGGATGACATCCATAAGGGAAGAGTGTAGACTCAGGAGACGACCCAGAGCTGAACCACAGGGCATTCCAACAGGAAGAGAGAAGGGAACAGACCAGCAAAGGAGACTAAAAAGGAGCAAACAAGGGAATAGAAGTTAAACTAAGAGATTGTGTTATCCCGAAAACCAAGTGAACAAACTGTACCAAGAAGAAGGAGTGACCCATTGAACAAAAGTGGCTCCCAGATCAGTAAAATGAGTGAGGAAAATTAACCATCGGGTATAGTGAAAAAAAATAAAGAATGTTCTTAACTGCTATATTTTGACAATATAATACATGTTATAATATTAAAGTAATAAGGATTACCATTTATTGTGTAACTACTGCTTTACAAGTACTGCATTATATGCTTTACAAATATTAGTTTTACTTTTTCCCATAACTAAAGCAGTGATTTTCAACCTTTTTTGTCTCATGGCACATATAAACTAATTTTTAAAATTCTGTGGCACACCAAAAAAAAACTTATTACATATATATTTTTTTTGCCAATCTGACCAAAAAATAGACATAATTTTAATACATTCACACTGGATAGCTATTGTTGTGTTGGCTGGTGTCATTTTTTTTATTTTATTTGACAATCTAAGGGAAAACAGGTCAGTGCCCCTGACTAAAAAGTCAGGTAATGCATATTTTACAAATTCCTGTGGCATACTAGTTGAAAATTGCTGTCCTAAAGACAGGCATTCTTTTCTCTTTAGAGATTTGGAAACCAAAAGTCTGAAACACTTAAGTGGCCTTTAAAAGGTTCCGCAGCTAATAAATGTTAAAGCCAAACTTGGAACTCAGACTTACTTTGATTCTAATGTCAATTCTACTATACCATGGTATCTTCTGCAATTAGGAGAGGATATATTAATTCTAGGAAGGAGAGTAAAAACAAAAAATACTTTTTTTAAAGCTTCTTTGTAATGGATACTTATATGTAGGGGAAAAAACTACAAAGCTAAAAATATGAGTTTTGTCAATTTGTTATTTATATTAATATAGTAGCTGCCTAAAATAGGCTCCAGTATATTCCTGCTTTACTCGCCTTAAAAAATTATTGTCAACCCGGCTGGTGTGGCTCAGTGGTTGAGCAGCGATCCATGCACCAAAAGGTCGCTGGTTCCTAGTCAGGGTACATGCCCAGGTTGTGGGCCCGATCCTCAGTGGGGGACGTGCAGGAGGTGGCCAATCAATGTTCTCTCTCATTGATGTTTCTATCTATCTCTCCCTCTCCCTTCCTCTCTCTCTAAAATCAATAAAGAAAAAAATACTTAAAAAAATTATTGTCAGATTGCCCTGGCCAGTTTTGCTCAGTGGTTAGTCTCCAGCCCATGGACCTAAGAGTTGGAGATTCAATTCCCTGTCAAGGGCACATACCTCTGTTCTGGGTTCGATCCCCAGCCCTGGTCAGTGTACTGCAGGAAGCAACCAATGTATGTGTCCCTCTTACATCAGTGTTTCTCTCTCTCTCTCTCTCTCTCTCTCTCTCTCTCTCTCTCCCTCTCTCCCTTCCTTCCCTCCCACTCTGTCTAAAAAAATCAATGGAAAAGTGTCCTCAGGTGAGGAAAAAAATTTTTTTTGTTAGACTAGTGTTCCTAAAACATTGTTTTCTGCACTACGAATGTAACCAAAACCTTCGGCTCTAAATTCTAAATACTTAGTTTGGTACTCCAGGTATTTGATTAACTGACCTGCCAATTTGGAGCTTGTGATGGGCCTGTGTTCTGACCTAAGGGATGGAATAGATACTACTTATATTATATAAATAACATTGAACCACCAACAAAACCTTTACAATGCAAAAACAAGCCTTATAACTACCAAGCTGGGCTAACTATTCCTTTATTAAACTCCTCTTTCTCATATTATCATGCTGAGACCAAGACACCTTGGAAAATCCTCTCTCCTTCTCTTCTTTTATTATTTTCTTTCTTTCTTTGATAATCGAGTCGTACTGTGGGCCAAGCACTCTTCTAGGCACCAAACAGTTGGGCTGAACCAGACAGATGAGGTCATATCCTCTCAGCCTTACATTCAAGTTGGGGAGACATACAGAAGTAAAACTCTAAAACAGTAAGTTTAATGAGAAAAAGACATGGCTAGTGGTGGCTTGGGAGCACGTAACATCCTTAGGTAAAAAGTTCTCTCTGTGGTGGGGAATGCTTAGCATTCAGAAATAAAAGTTATTTCAGTTAGCACTTGGAGGTCAAGACAAATAAAGAGTTGCTTAAACTGAAGACAGAAGTACATCAGAGCCAAATTCCATATGCCTCACAGTGTTGCCTAGAGCCATGAAGCCCTTAGTTTAAGCTTATTATATTCAGTGATCAGTGTCCTGGTCTATATAGCCTGTTTTTTTATTGTTGGGGTTAGATAGAACTCAACACATTTTGTGAATTACCCTAGGTTACCCCATATTTTAATATTCCCAATGTAAAATTAGAACAAGTCTTACACAAACAAATTTTCTAAGAGACTATCCTTTGGTATGAAATAATTTCCAGTTACCTTTTGAGATTCTCAAAAAGTAAATGTATGTGTATACAGACACATATTTTGGGTGCTATAATTCTTTCTTGGAGTGGTAAGGACTTAATTATAATTGCCCGGTCTATTAAACATCTTTGACTTATGATTCCAGTGTAGTAAAATTGAATTCTCCATTTTCTTAATATCCTTTAGATTCCAAAAATTTGACTGAAGCTACCTGATGAGGCTTTATCATGAGTATTCTTTTTATACTTTTGTAACCATAGCCATAGTAACATTATCATTAACAATAAAACTAATAAGATTGGGCTAGGGAGAATTCTGAAACTAATAAAGGATGAATTTAGATCTACTAAGATTTGAATCTTTGATTCAAGGAAATTGACAGACTCCAAGGAAAAATGCTTAGAGCAGTAATTCACACTTTCTCTGAGTCTGATCTTAAAAAATTAAGGCTAATTTTGCCCTGGCCTGTTTGGCTCAGCAGTTAGAGCAACAGCCTATGGACCAAAGAGTCTCAGATTCTATTCAGGTCAAGGGCATGTACCTCAGTTGTGGTTAGATCCCCGGCCCTGGTTGGGGTCCTGAGAAAGGCAACCAATGGATGTGTCTCTCTCACATGGATGTCTCTCTCTCTCTCTCTCTCTCTCTCTCTCTCTTCCTTCCTCCCTCCCACTATATCTGAAAATCAGTTGAAAAATATCCTCAGGTGAGGATTAAAAAAAATTAAGGCTAATTTTAATTTTGGATATGGAAAATAGTAATTGTATTTTTTTACTTACAAATATAGATGAGGTTTAAATAGGTTCTGATGCAGTCTGTTCCAATAGGTATCATTCATCTCCCATACCACCTACATAGTTCTTGAGTAGGAAATTTAAAATAATATGACTTACTTTAAGGGACTTGACACTGTATGGCAAAGCTAAAATCAAGTGACTCAAATCTATGAAGACAAAATAAAAGTGTATTGTGCTCAAAGATCATGATACAAATAGTAAAATTAGAACAATTTATGATCCTAAGGCCTTGAAATCATATTGAATGAAAAAATATATATAGTATATATATTGAGACGTTGAAATCTCCTCTGTGTATTTGAAAAAATAAAACATACATCAATAAACACAAGTGGAGTATTGTAATGGAAAAGGACTGAGGAACCCTGGAGGGAAGGGGGGAGGGGAGGGAAGAGATTAACCAAAGAATTTACATGCAAATATACATAGCCCATGGCCACAGACAATAGGGTGGTGAAGGCCTAAGGTGGGGTGGAACCGGTGGTGGAGAGCAATGGGGGAAAAGGGGGGGTATCTGGTAATACTCTAAACAATAAAATTTTTTTAAAATACCATAAACTATTTTTTTAATTACAAAAGACATTCCAGGACCAGAAAAGGAAGGGATAAATTGTTTTAGAGCAGGCCTGGTGGTAGTGGTGAGAGAAGTACTTTTTTCTTTGAAGACAAATCTTTTAAACTACTTAGCAGTGTACATCTTTCATTGCACTGGCAATGAGTAAATTGTTCATTGTGGTGCTTGCATTTAGCATCAGGAAGATAGATAATCTGGGATTATTTGCTGAACTGAATTGACTTGATCATCTAGTCAAATGTCAGGTCAAGTGAGGGGAAAAATAGTCAAAGTGATTGTTTATTAAAATGAATATCCATTAATGGATAATTATTTGGGTTATAATAGAGAGATTTTATATGTCTGCAAGGAGGTGTACTAAGTTCATTCCTATTCAAATTTTCTATGATTTAATGAGTAGTTTCCCATTTAGACACAGCCACTAGTTCTAAAAATTACTGGCACAATTGGTCTCAGTGTATTCAACTTGACTGAATATCTTTACAGGAAATGAAAAACAGAAGGTACTCCCTGTCACCTCACTAGGGCTGAAGAAAGCGTTTAAAAATCGAAAGTAATGGCACTTCCCTCACATTAAGGAAATAAATTAATATTTTTACATAATATTAAAGTGAATAATGTTATATGAAACTCTTTCCTTTCAGTGAAAATTGAACTCTAGGATGTAGTATTTCAATGATTTAAAATTCATCATATTCAAAACCAGACTTCTACTAATTCAAATCAGACTGACTAATTCTAATGAAACACTGCTTTCACTTTCACTGTTATGTACTAGTAAATTACATTCAACTCATTCCATTGCCACTCAGTTCATCAAGTCTTGCCTTCTGCCAACTTTTACTATCTCTCCATATAGCCTTGTCCAACACAATCCAAATAATTGTCCTATTATCTTTGAAACTCCAAGAACTTGTCCCCAAGCTATTCTGCTCCATTTTCTTGCCCCTTCCCTGACCTCCTACCAACTCCTCCTCTTAACCTTGGAATCAAGCACATAAACCACTGAACCAAAATGGGTCCTATGTAAACACTCAGGGCCTGGATTTTCAACTTTTTCCTTTCTTCCTATGGAAGGCCAGGGCACAAAGGAGATGCTCATTAAATACTGATGGTCTGCCCTGGCCAGTTTGGCTCAGTGGTTAGAGCGTCGGCCTGCGGACCTATGAGTCGAGGATTTGATTCTGGTCAAGGGCACATACCTCGGTTGTGATTTGTCCCGGGCCCTGGTTGGGGTCTTGTGGGAGGTGGCCACTCGATGTGTCCCTTTCATGTCGATGTTTCTCTCTCTCTCTCTTCCTCCCACTCTATCTGAACAAAAGTGGAAGCATGTCCTCTGGTGAGAAAATATATATATATGTATATATGTATATATGTATATATGTATATATATATGTATATATGTATATATATAATACACACACACACATATATATAAATGTATATAAATGTATATGTATATTGATGGTCTGTTAACATACACCAGGAGTAATTATAATATGGGTTCAACTGTATTTCTTAGAAAACCACATTCTCTGAAATTTAACTACATAAGGCAAGGCTTTGTACTTAATAATACTTACTGTCTTTACCCCTTTAAACAAATATTTAAGACTTCCCAGTATTCCTAAGTAATTCCTATGGTATTATTGCAGCATATACAAGGGGCAAAGGCATATACAATGTCCTTGTCAGAGCTTCCAAATACCTTCCATTTCCCTCTTCATGGACCATGGACCCATCCTGTAGGGGAGGGCTCACAGCTGAGTCCCTCAATGGGAACTGCCCCAAGCAGCTACAGGAAAGTGTCTTGCTCAAGATTATACCCCCTCTCCCAGGGTAACCCACAGGCACTGACTACCTGATGTGGGAATAGAAAACCTCGACTTGGGACTCAACTTTAGACAATTTTGAAGGACCAAGTAGGGTCTGCTAAACTCAGTTTTAGACTAGTTTTAGCAGCTAAAGCCTCAGTCACAACCATATTTCAATCAGTTTCTTCCTCTGCCTTAGAAGCAGCTAAACCTTCTGTTTCCAGAGAACCCAATAGAGCACATCTGTCTTCCCCACTAACCCGTAAGCTTTTGATGACAACAACTGTATTTAACATCTTCGACCCGTGTGAAGCACAATCCTTACAATAGGTGGGACCTTCGAATAGTATTTCTTTTTTTGAAAATATGTTTTTATTGATATTAGAGAGAGAGAAAGGGAGAGGGAGAGAGAGAGAGACATCAATCAACTGCTTTCTGCATGTCCCCCACTGGGGACTGAGCCTGCAACCTGGGCAAGTGCCCTGACCAGGAATCAAACCAGTGACCTGGTGCATGGGATGACATTTAACCAACTGAGTCACACTAGACACTGCTCAAATAGTATTTCTTATTCATTCACATGGAGTTATCATAATCAATTCAAATGCATATTAGAAGGAGTGATTCTGCCAATGTAATAAGATCAAAGGACAGTGGTTACCAAGGGCAAGCATAAGACACACTTACTGAACAGTAATCATCTGATTATTGTGGCAGCACCAGAATTTCAGCATAGGAGGGTCTTAGCCTGTGCCATTGTAGTTGAATGTGGCTTCAAACTTGAAACTTAAAGCTGAGTTGGTAGGGCACTTTAGAGAATACTGAGGAAAGCATCCCGTATCCATAATAAAGTGTGGTAGGAAGGGGAAGGGAATGCTGACAAAGTGTTCTGTTGCTGCCCTCCCGAGATGCACTTTAATGCACCCACTGACCTTCATCAGTTTTTAAAGGACAGATTCCTTTGCTCCATTTCACCACTAAATCAATCCTCAAGGCTAAGAGGGTGAGTTTTGACAACTAGACTATGTTACTTGTTTTTTCAGCTGACTCCTAATGATCGTGCATGTAATATTTATCTTGTACCTAAGCAAATTGCATCCCTTTTCATTGTGTCTTCCATGTTTGGCCATTTCCCAACTTACTAGAATTTTCAATATGTAAAGATAAGAAAAAGGATCCAAAAACCCAATCTCTGATGGTTTCTTTTCTTCTATTTATTAGAAATGTAAAGTATTTGACAAGGGAAATAATGCAAACTTGGTAAAATGAGTTGTTGTTGTTTTAATTTTAGGAGGCTCACTTTGTGATTTCCATCTACAATTCAAAATTGTTATAATTACTGGTAGTTAGAAGACTTCAAACTTGCTAGGAATAAATCTATATTATACTCTAAAGCATTATTCTTTTTTCCATATGATCTTAATACAAAACCATTTTAGAATGTATATTGTCATCTTGCCATTACATTCTATAAAAGACTTTCATTTTTCTTTTTCTCCCCAGTTGCCTTTTCCAACTTCCCCTTCCTCCCAAATGAATAGCTGCTTTTGGGTCAAGTTGCTGTTGCCATCACTGTAAAGAAAGAAACTTTAAACATCCTCGTTGAAGAGTTACATTAAAACACAACATTTTTGCTAGGGCAGGTGGCAACATTTTAATACTACTAAGCAAAGATACTTGGAATGGATATGCCCCATTATAGAATGTTTCCTTCTGCTTAAAAAAAAACAAACACAAATAGTTAATTTTAAACTCTGGCCTCTGTATTTATCTAGCACTGGTAACAGGGCTTTTGTTCTTAGAAAGGAGGAAAGAAGAAAGGAAATGAAGAGAGCCCCTGATGGCTGTTTGAGAACAGGGGCTCAACATGAAGAAATTTGGAGTGAAGATGGGATTCAGGAGTCCTTGGGAAAACTAGGAATCACAGGTACCCTGGAGATACAGATTCATAATGTGTTCCTCTTCTTCCTAAAGCATAAATATAAGTAGGTCATAAATGTTTTGTTTTTCATATGCTCAGGAAACCCCATTTCGTTGGCTTCTGCCTGCCTGGCCTGGAGACTTGCGGCTCCAGGCTCATCATCTTCCATTCTGCATCCTATACCCCATTCTCTGGGGAAAGTAGAACATTGGCTGTTCTCTAAGCATGCTTCCTTTGCTGCCATTTAAAAATATCTTTGTTCTTGATCCCCCATCTACCTGGAATGTTATATCTTTTCCACACCAATGTGAAATCCTGCAAAGTCTAATGTAAACCTCACTTCCTTTAACAAGCCTATCCTAATACTTCTAAATGCATGTGTTCTGACCCTTTCCTGAGCCTGTACCATACTAGACACCTCTCTTGGAAATACACATAGGAGACTATCTTGAATTACAGCTATATGTGATTATATTTATCATCACTTATTCCTGACTAACCATCTCTGGGCCTAGACATGTGACATCACTCACCTCTATATCTCTTGCAAGCCCTCAAATATCTAAGGTGGGAGTAGAAGGAAGGAAGGGAGAAGGGAAGGAAGAAGGAATGGAGGGAGGGAGGGAGGGTATGAATGAGGAAGGGCTGACCATTTTTTTCTCCCTCAGTCTACTTGTAGGTTACAAATTACCTAACATTAATTCTTTCTCTTTTACTACTCAATTTTCCTTTTATACTTCCCTAAATCAGCAGTTTTTGTCTCAGTTTACAACGAAGCATAGGTTGGGAGAACACTTATATAAAACTGATCTGCTGTCACTAAATGCATAAGCATTTGGTCATGTAACAGTGATGTACTGATGACCTACTATATGCCACACACAATGCTGGGTTCTGGAAATACAAAATAGAGAGGCACTGGCCCCTTAGAGCTAAGCATTGAGTGTTCACTCCTTGGGGTGAGCATACCCGCTGACATGAGCAGCTTGCTCTGTTACTGTGTTATTATGGGCCCTGGTGGAGAACCCCGACACAGGAAAGCAGCAGAGTCCACAACCCCTAGAGTCCCCTTGAATGCATTTACTCCGCACACTGTGGAGCTGGGAGCCTCTTGAGTGCCATTCAGAACTTCTGTCATGGTGAGAACAATTAGGGGTTTTAACAGGGGTATTCAAAAGCCAAGCACTGAGAGCCACTGGATTCATTTGTTACATTCAAATTTTCTCCCTTGGTCACATGAAGCTTTGTGTACACAAAATACCTGATACCATTCTAAGTCTCTCCGTTTTCCATTTTTACAGCTGTGTTTAGCTTTCCTGGCTGTGTTTCTTCTGAAATAAAGTTACAGAGAAGCTGGGAACATCACGTTCATAGTCAGTGTCACGTCTTCAAACAAGTTTGTTAGGCAGCTATCTGCTGAATAAGATTGGAGGGCACTACATGATCCAAACAGAATAAAAATACATCTTCCACAATTCCTGTCCACCTTATCATAAAAAAATGCAGTCTATGCCCTGGCCAATGTTGCTCAGTGGTTAGAGAATCTGTCCACGCACCAAAGGGTCCTGGGTTTGATTTCTGACCTGGGTTTGGGTGCATGTGGGAGGCAACCAATGGGTATGTGTCTCTCTCTCTCCTCTCTCTGTTTTCTTTTTCTCTCTCCCTCCCTCCCTTCCACTCTCTCTAAAAATCAATGGAAAAAATATCCTTGGGTGAGGATTAACAAACAAACAAACCAAAAAAAATGCAATCTACTAAAGCTATATTCTCTGGGTCAGAAAAAAAAATTAATGGCGTATTTTCTCCAAATTTCAAAAGGGCAAGACTATTATTCCAAACTTTCCCCTTTGGCATATTAATGGTGATTCATATGTAAAATATCCTGACAAAAATAATATACACACAAAATTGCATCTCCTATATTTAGTATCTGTGTGGTGATAACTTGGCAAACCTTATAAAAATAATGCTGTCTTCATTATGCCCAAATTGGTTCATTATTGTCTATTTAAGTACAGTGACTCTGTTGATGACGAAGTGAAATATGAAATCCCATCTCTTCAGAATGGGATAAAATGTGGCTAAAAGATATTTTGATAAGACCCATTGGTGGATGCACTTCAGAAGCAAGAGGCAGCATACAACAGAGACGGTGATGGCAGTCCTAAATGCCAGGGATGTCCAGGGCAGATGTGCATGAAAGTCAGGCAAAAGGAGGGTCTCCAAAGAAGAGCAATTCCCTGCAGGTGGGGAGATACAAAGCTATCAGGAAAGAGGACAGTATGGAAAATGCAAGGAGGCCCCACCAGTGACCTATTTTTCTAGCTTTCCCTGTATTGTGTCTCCAGACATCAAATGAGGTCAAGAAGGACACAATGTCCATAAAAGAAATAAAAGTCCACCAATTCTGAGTGGGGACACCATGTGAGTGATCACAAGTCAATAGAGTGAGAGGCTAAAGGAGTAGATACACTAAAATTAGCCTCAACAAGAACAATTGCTGTGTAACTAAAATACTCAGCCAAGAACTTGTATCATATCAAGAAACTGGATTCATGCATCATAGGAAAGCCAAATTGGGGGATCTTGAAAATATAATTGCATTCCCATTGTCCAAAAATTTCCTTGGGAGCTAAAATAATATAATGGGATATCCTTCACTTCTACACTATATGTAATTTCATTAGATTTTTATGAGTCCATGGTAATCACCTCTGGCTATATTTATCATAATTCATTTTTATTCTGACTGCAGTAAAATAACATTTATTTTATCTTTTAAAATGCAATTATTTTGTAAATCAGACAATTTTACATTATAATAGTTGAATTCTAAAATTTGAATGTAAATTTTCCTGTGTTGTTCATAGAAAATTAGATATTCCAGCTCTATCCATCCAAAATCCAACTTATTTGATCCACATTCCATTACCATAAGCACTTGCCTTTCATTTTGTATTTAACAAAAACATGATTCATGTGCATATGCAATGCAAGCATATTGGCTCTAGGTATATAGGCCTCTTATCTAGTAAGACTGCAGGAGTTATTCCAAGGGGTCTAGAATCTATACCCAACTTTCTAGGAAGATCAACAATGTATTTCAAATATATAAGTCGACCCTGTTGTGACTATACACAGTCAAAATAATTTTTAAAGAATTATTATATTCATAATAATTTGTTATTATGCATTTTCCCAATCAACTGATACTGAAAGTATAACTATGATTAAATGGCCTTCTGATTTTTTAATTAAAAAGGGGAACTTTATACCAGAAAATGATAAAGATCACTATACTAAGCCACAGTTATATTACATGTAAATGTTGATAGGCTAAGAACCTACCAATTAACTCACTTTGGTAAGGCCATGAAAAAATAAACCACTATGAATAATTTTATGATTATCCATACAGTGATTTATTATAATTATAATTCACATAAAGTGTAAGCTATATAATTAACAAACATATTGACAGAGTGAAGGTCTATAATTATATGAACACAATTCACCATCCATTTTCTTTTTCTTTTTTTTTTTGAGTCCAAACTCCACACACAGTTTCTTGACTTAGGGAGTAATTACATAACACAATCTAATTTTTCTGTTAAATATATATTCTTAAACATGTAGCTCTTGTATGAATAAAATAGCTCATTTAGTACCATATATTTTAATACACACACACACACACACACACACATGCATAGTAAATATAACACACCCTTTGAATAGCCTGTTATAAAAAAGATTAGTTTTAATGTTTTAATATGAAAACAGCAAAAAACAGATTTTCAGAAGAAAAATATTAAAGTGCTTTGCTTTCTCCCTCTGCTTTATCCACAGTTCACTGCTTGGCAATTTCAGATTGTGTGATAAGACAACAACACCAGGCAGGTCAGTCATCCCTTTTGTAAAGCTAAAAGCCTTAGGAATCTTGGAGTTTTTGCACCTAAAAATTGTTTCCACACAGAGGAACCAAAAAGCATGTCAATTAATGATCTTTCATTGTAAGCCAGTGGTCAGGGTAAGCAGCAAGGGTATGTCCATTGAGCCATGTGGTTGGCCTTTAATGGAATGCTATCTGCAGTGTAAGATACTCTAGGGTGGCATTCTCTGGGTGAAAATTAAAAGCATACTTGTAAGGTGATTAGCAGAATCTGTCAAATAAACAAGCCTGTCTACATTTCTACAATATTCCTTAGTAAATCTGCTAGAGCAAATCTAAAGCATTTCCATGTGACATAAGGAATATGCATTTTTAAAATACAGGAAACCAAGAAAACGCTTGCTATTTAAAAGCATCAGTGAACTCACAAATAGGTATGATCAAATTCATCTGGAACAGAGAAACATTGGGGGTTCTTAAGGTAAAAAGCAAGATACAGGGAAGTTAGGAAGAAGAGAATGCTCTATAGCAGCAAAGTTCTTTAAGTCCATGTATATTTACAGCATTAATTTTCCCCTTTTCCAATTCTACCTTAACTAAAATATAAAACTTTCTATTTCACATGATTATCTAGTCACTTAAAAACGTGTATGGAAGGTCATATCAATAACTATGCCCTTCTCATATATGGAAATGTGTTTATGTTAAGATACAAGAACATTAAAGAAATGCAGTGTTAATAGTGACACATGGGGGATTGCTTCCCCCTAAAGAAAGTTAGCAAATATTGCAACTAGCAATGTCCAAAACAGAACTATTATCTTTTTATCTTTATGTCCTCTATTATGCTTCGTATTCTAATCCATTATGCTTTTGTTAATAAAGTGATAAATGAGAGTAGCTTTTTTGGTCAGCTGACCCATTTTAAGTGGTAGCATCAAGTTCATTTGTGTACTCTTGTTACCTGAAACAGAAACACCTAAGTACTCAGGAGTATTTAAAAAGAAGAGCAATCAGCTTAAAACACTCTCACAAACAAAACCCTTAGTGATCTTTCTTTACATGTTATTCAAAAGCAGGAGTTTTTTTAGTTACTCAAGACAACTATATTCCATCTGAGTACTGTTGGAAAAAACTGAATACTGAGTGAAAGTTAGCAACCAAACCCTTTAATTTGTCTGTTGCTTACTTGCCGAACAATATTACCTACCAGCTAATTGTAACCAGTTCTAGAAAGTGACTATAAAGATTTACAAGAAGGGTGTGAGAAAAAAATGCAGTTAAATTCATACGACTTTGGGGAGCCCTTAATAATAATAATTCCATATATCTCTAAGGCATTGTATGATGGTAAGCACTTAGGCACACATCTTATCTCTTTCTTGCAACATGTAGCTGTGTATCTTTTTAATGATTATTTTGAACACAGAGAGGTAAAATGCAGGGTCAGAAGTCACAAGGCTAGTAACTGACAGAGTCTGCAGTGCATCTCAGGCCCTCTGACTCAGCCCTGAATTCTACAATGCCTGGATGTCTCAGAGAGCTGATCTTTCTCTTTGAGATTCCTGATATAACTAATGGAAATAGGACTGGAATTTAATAAGAAAAATGCTGACACAGCCTTATCTATAGCTGTCCAAATGGTGCCATTATAATTATGCTTTTTAAGTTGAGCATTACCAGAAAAGTTGCTACTTTGAAGTCTTATTTATCAACACTTGGGTGCTTTGGTTGCCACAGATTATACAGTAGTCTGCTTTATAAAAACACGAGATTTGCCAAACACCAAAGATTATATTGTTGTAAGACAAAGTATATTTCAAACACTTCAGTGTGAAATAGATGAAAAGATTCTGAAATATAAATCTTAAATTGATCCTAAAAGTTTAGTTCTTAAAAATGTTTTTATCTATTTGTCATTTTAACAATAACATGATTTGTTCACATATGTTGGAACATAATAAAAATTCCTTACAATTTTTTTTCTAGCTTTAGGAATACTGTGATTACTTGTCAGCTAAATCTGATTTTGCTAAAGCAACTGGTCAGGAAACAAAATTAGTAATTTCTATATTTATAAATGGGATTTCTTCTATTTTCCCAAATATTTTCTAATTTAACTATATAACCTGGGCTAACAAAATGGCAGTAAACTAGAGAGATAGATATTATATTTTAAATTATTAACTGCCTTCATGTTTAAATGCTTTTCTATTAGGCAAAGCTTTTTATTAGTGATTTGTAGGATACCTAAAAAAAATGCCATAACCTGCCTCAGTTACATAATCCTTTCCAAAAGAAAGTAACAGGTTATAAAGTACCATGAAAATGATTGAAACTATATTTTCTAATGTGAATATATGCAGTCTTCAGTGAAAAGAATAGGAATGACATGTGGATGTATGTTTCATGGTCAGTGTCATTTTTAGAGACTTCTTTCCTTTCTAGTATTATTTCCATCCACTACTGAGCTTATAAAGCCTCTAGAACATGCCATTTTGGTAACATCGGTGTGGTTTATGTCAGAAAAGAACCGAGGAAGTCACTTATAAAATATTAAAATAAGGAGTGCAGGAAAAATCATTGCAGACTATTCTGCACATAGTTGGAGACTAACAGCATGGAAGCAGATGTAGTGTTACCCTGACCCCTGAAGGAAGGAATCAGGAGTTAACTTACATCCAATTTCCTACATAATATGAATACCAAACCTCCAAATCCACTGGCACAACAACATATCAGTGTTTGGGGTATGTCCTGCAGAAAGAAGAAAGTCATCTCAAATATTGGAGCTCAAAATTTCATTCCACCCTTCCACCATTCAGATTTGGGGTGAGCAGATCTTTTCAAAGTTGCCTAGTGGATATCTAGATCCTGCACCTGACTCCTTAGGAAAAACCAAAAGAATCATCTCATTTCCATGATAAAAACAGGTCATTTAGCCTTTTTTGGTAAAAAATAAAGGTAAAGGGCAATAGGAAATCATACAACTAGTTGAGAAGAGAAAATGATTTAATTCAACAGGGTTAGGATTTTAGCAGGGTTTCATTATGAGGGAATATATAATCTATTGAGGGGAAAAACAGATTCTAAAACAGTAGAAGGCCAAAAGGAGCTGATGTGTATCTTCTTTTTAAAAAAATCACAGCTCCAAATAAAACATCAGGGAAAGTGACATTTTATTCTGCAGTATTCCTTTCTCTGTACAGTGAGCACGGTACATTTATCTCATCTCATGGTAAAAGTCACAGGCAGCTGCAACATGTCCTTTAAGACATTCAATAAGTAAAACTTGAAAATGGATTGTTCTTTATTACTGGGATACGTATTAATAATTAATTCATTGCCATTTATTTTTTTAAAATTTAGCAGGATATCATTACCTTTGAAGGTTTTTACGTCTCTTTTCACAGAGGGTTAAAATGGCCCAGAAACGGGTCATCAAGGCAAAGATAAAAGTGCAAACACTCATTTCTGACACTGTGGAGACAATCATTTTTATTGAAGGAACTACCAAACTGAAATCTGCATCAAGCTCTAGCAGGAAAAATGCAAGAGAGGACCCCAAATAGTCATTCCGTTCAGTCTTCATTTCAATAGATTTAACTTTCTTCTCAGTTGGGGTCACATATTTCGATCATAGGGTACAGAACTATGACCTTGGCTGGGCTCATCAGTCCTGATTACTCAATGGGGCATTTGTGAAACATTGCAGACTTTCATTTTGACTCTCCACGGGTGTGGCTAAAATTGCTCCTGTCCAGCCATAAAGCTTACATGATCAGCTGTCCCTCAGAAACTCACTATGAGAAAACTCATGCTAAATTCACCACAGAGATCAGGGTTTACAGGACCCTTGGAGCTAATCTCGGTCAGCCCTCCTCCTCCTCTGCTGGCAGTTACAAGCCCTCAAAAGTTAACAGGGTGATGGAGTCTCTCTCTATATAATCATTTCATCTCACTATCATTGACTGAAGCTCACTGATGTAATGAAGTTACATAATCACCGATTATGCACGACTTCATCCATCTTCCTACATATCCACATACCCCCCCCCTTCAGATCAATCTACCCGGTGAGATTTATAACACATGTAAATACTCCATTCTCTCATCATAGGTACTGAATATGGGACTTTAGCATTGCAGTACGATGCACTGAACCACGTCATCAATATTGATTTTTTTTATCCCATTTCCCAGGCAGAATATGTTTAAGCATCCTTCATGCTCTAGTCTCTAACTTTTTACTGAAAGGGTAAAATAGATGTGGCAGATAGGACACATCCTCAACTTAAGATTAAGGGAAGTGTGTAATTGCCTGCGTTTCCAAAACTGGCTGCATTGCAATAGAAGGGTGCTTTCTGGGTCCAGACCTTCGACTCCCCTGCACGTGGGTCGCAGCTTCAGCTATTTAGGGTATTGGATTAATGATTATATTATGGGACAATTGAACTTGAGAAAGAAAGCATTATGATGACATTTAAAATAATACTGCACTATTATTTTCTTTTTTGGTTGTCATTTTCAGCATTTCCTTTTCTTTTTCATTCTGAATGATAATCCAGTGAATAAAAAAGTAGCCTAGGGTACTTAATAATCTCCAATAATCACAACCTAAAGAACAATTAACAATGATTATCACCTTAAAGTTTAAGAACTTGACAAGTGGGATGTCCCTGGTCCCATTGCGGCTGTGAAATGCAGCAGAATGCTGCACTGAGTTGAAAACATATTTCTTTTAATGAATAAAGAGTAGCTCGTTTCATTTTAAATAGGTCTCTTCAGTAAGTGTTCCTTACACTGCTGCTACCTCTTCCAGAACACAGGAGCCACAAATATTGCATCCAAACAAAAGAGTGACTACCCAGAATTAATTCAAGATACTCTTCCATATCAAAATAATTGGAGTGATGCTTTGATTTATTTTTAATTACACTCAGAATACAGACACACACATGCACATGCACACACACACATACACACACACACCAACACACCCAACTGCAGTTATTCCATTCAGTGCCAATAACGGCCACATCACAGCCATCAGTGCGATGCAGCAATCATCCAAGTCACCCATTCCCATTACAAACGCCCAAGTTTGTTCAAGCCACTGATGGATTTGCATGTATAAAATGACCTTACCCACAACAGTCTTCTAAATTTTTCTCCTCTGGATATCAGTCGGTAAGGTAATTGCTGGTCATCACAATGCGTATCAGAAAAATCCACGTTTTACTCCTGTGTTCTTTTTCTTGTTTTGCTAGCAATTAATATCGTGAACAAGATACCCATTCACAAATGCCAAGTTCACCATAAAAGCAGATAATTCCATACAGCTCTTCCCTACAAGACTGCCTCCAGTTAGTTCTCAAAGTGCCCGATTGTTTGGTGAAGATACAATCCAGGTGCAGAGCAGGGTGGAAAAAAAAAAGACTGGGAGAAAAAATAAGAGGCAGATAGAAAAGGGGAGACTGAGAGAGGAGAGAACAGTAAAAGAGGGAAGAAATTTTAAAAAGAAGAAGGAAGGAAGGAAAAAGGCCAGTAAGTAAGGAAGTCTGTGAGCTCTATGACAGGAACCAGAGTCTCGCTTGCAAATCTTTCGTATACATGTAGCCTTTCAGATCTTCTTGGTCCCCAAGTAAAATTTCCAGATCCGGGATGCAGCCATAAGAAAGAATCCTATGTATATTTCACAAGTATCCCGCAATAACAGATCCGACGGGGTTTTCCTTGTACAGTACTGCTATGTGAATGCACACAACCCCTGCTGTTTGGGAAGGTGTCTCCTGGGTCCTAGCTCTCTTCAGCAGCCCCCAAAAATGATTTTTTAAAAAGAGTGTGTGTGGTGGGGGGGAGAGCAGCTTTGCGTTTGCCTTGAATGATGCTAATCCTGAGCAAAAACGACAAGCAAACCACGAATGCCACAAGATCTTGATAAATAGCCACAATCCACTCAGAATATCCCAGGGAAGAAGGAGAGAAAACAAGAAAGAGAAACTGCAATGCATAAATGATTCCAGTGTTTCTACAAGATCGGTTCATTTGATTGAATGCATTCTCTGGTTTGCTGCAAGTCATAAAGAGGATAGTGTTACTGCCACCCAATGGATATTTTAGTACTAGCCAATCCACAGAATGCCATCGCTTTTCGAGTTTTAGTTTTCACAAAATTGAAGAGGAAGGAGGGTAGCCTGGGAATCTTTGGAAAAGGACCCTGAGAGGGCTCGAATGATGAGACTCTGTCCTTTCTGGCAAAGGTGCACCGGCAAATGTGACGATCCCAGTCTTGTGTTAGCCACCTTAAAATTAGGGTTCCATTTGTCTAGGAAGCAGAAAGGTACAGAGAGCGATGCCTAAAATGACACACTCATAATAACCTCCTTTTCATCTCTCTTTAGAGCAGATTTGTTACTGCATTCGATCTCCCTCTCCCTCTCTCTCTCTCTCTCTCTCTCTCTCTCTCTCTCTCTCTCTCACACACACACACACACACACACACACACACACACACTCAGACTCACTCACACTCTCACACACTCTCTCTCACGGATTCTCAATTTCACTTTCAGCCGAAATTCAAAAGGGAGCTCAGACGGGGATGGGGAGGGAGGGGGGCTGCTCTAAACCTCAGGTGGCAAGGTGATAATTGTTTCTAAGGGGCCGTTTTGAAAAGTGCTTTCATCTGTATTAGTATGTAAAACTGTGAGTCCCTCAGGTAGTAACCCCTCAACACCCCCACTCTTTCAGTTTGGGGAGGAGCAGAATCTTCCCTAGGAGAGTGGAGTTCAGGGGAAGGGTGCCAGTGAAGTCTCGGGGGGGGGGGGGGGGGGTGCAGAGAGGAGAAGATTGAAGAGGATCCTCCTCCCATTCACTGTGTCCTAGAGTTCACTGCAGGATTCTGAAATGGAGTCCTGATAGGGAACAGAGGCACAAAGTAAGTACTTGTCAAATACATGAGGGTATTTGCTCAGTTTAAGATCCTTGCCCTTTATACTACCTGGGGATACTATAATACTACAAGTGATTCTGTACTTCTCAAACTTGAACGTATGCATAATCACCTGGGTGTCTTGTTAAAATGCAGATTCTGACTCATTAAGTCTGGAGTGAGGCCCACAATTCTGCATATATAATAAGCTGGTCCATGGACCACACTTGTGGTAGCAGGACTCTAGGGAAGTGTCAATATTTACATTGCCACCACTGTGTTAGGTTCTGACAGCAGAGTGGGCCTGACAGTTAAAGGACAGAGAAACACTTTCCAATCACCACCCCTCCGTCTTTTCGCTCTTCAACCTTTCCCATACACCACTTATAACCCCAATTCTAGAAAACCTTAACCCACTACAGCGTCTACACTTTTCTAATGTAAGGTTTAACTAGATAAACCAAAAATAGAACAGTAAATAGGTAAAGCAGTGATGGTCCTAGAGAACTAGATCTTCATTTCATTTAGGGAGTAAAACACAATTGGAGATAAAAGAAACACCTGTAAATATTTGGTAAAATTCGAGCTAAACTAATGAAAGCTTAACTTGGGGCACTGGGTGGAATTGAATGGGGGCTGGGAGACTGAAAAGGGAGGTCAACCTGGATTTTTTTAAGGCTTTTTTTTTTCTTTATTAATTTTAGAGAAAGAAGAAGGAAGAGGGAGAGAGAGATAGAAACATCTATTGGCCACCTCCTACAGGCCCCGTACTGGGAATCGGGCCCATAACCTGGGCATCGGGCCCATAACCTGGGCATGTACCCTGACTGAGAATTGAACTGGCGACCTCTTGGTGCATGAGTCGATGCTCAACCGCTGAGCCACTCTGGCTGGGCTCAGCCTGCATTTTTAAGGAAGTAGCTGGAGATATGTACTGAAATTTCCAATCCAAGCTAAGGAAAGAGCTGGTTAAAGTGTGTAGCAAGTCTTACATCATTTCTCCCTGTAGGGAACTCACCCAGATTAATCTCCTATGTAACATCAGTTCTCTTCTCCCTGCTCTATCCTCACATTCTCTAATACAGAGCAAATTTAGAACCAGAGGTCAAGGGGAAATATATTCTCTTCTCATGTCAGGTGATCCACCTTTCAATACCTATCACAGTTCCTTAGCTGACCCATTTAAGAACTAGACCTCAAATGGACTGGGAGGGGGTACAATTAACAAACTTAATTACTTCAAGCAATGTTTAGAAGTACAAGTCTTGGATTGTAGGCTCAAATCCTAGATTTACCTTTAACTTCTACTCCTAAGTAGCTATAATTGCCCGAGGGAATCACTTTAATTTCTCTTCGTCTCAGTTTCCTTGTCTGTAAAACGACAGGTTGAAATGAACCGGTTGCCAAGGTCCACTCCAACTTCATATGATACAAAAATCAGGTCTTCTAATTGCAAAGCTTCTGCCAGTCAGTTTGTTACTCTACTCAGAGCATGAGTTCTACTGATTACCTTGACATGGGCTGCATGCAGAAGACTACCCAGAAGCTTTGAAAAGTGTGTTAAAGACACAGGTGAACATTCGACCATTTCAATTTTATTGCAAAGATGATTTAAACCACTTTCTCTTTGGATCAGGAAAGAAAGTGGTTTGTTTGAAATAGAGGTGAAACATTGTCTATTCCTGGATCTTACAGAGCCAACTGTGGGCCTCGCTGTTTGTTGCCATGGGATCCTCTTTGTGCGAACTGTCTTGAACTGTGTGGGAACATTTTCCTCTTGCCTCCCTTCAGTTCTCTCTCTAACTCCTCTGAAGATATGTGTCAGAACAAAATGTTGCTGCATTATTGCCAATTAAGACTAACAGCAGCTGCAAGGTGCATCTAATTAAGAATTTTAATTACTTCACCAAATTCTCCTTTGCAGATGTTTAGAGCATTAAACAATGTATTGTGATTTTATTTTAAAATCTGAATAAAACTGACCTCCCTCCAAAGGGGAATAAAAAATGACACAACTCTTTTTTTGTAAAAAAGGCTTTGACCTAGGAAGTATATAGATACCTTGGCACAGTGTTTGAGAATAAGTGATACTACATTCAAGATTTTAAAATAAAATTTTAAAATATCCATAAATATTCCTCTTTTTTTAATAAAGACAGGAGCAAATAAATCTCAAAATATTTCAAAAATTAATAATTTACTATTTAATCAGAATCCTTGCATGTAACATAGTTCTCAAATGTTTTATTCTTTTTTTTTTTTTTTTTACCAGTAATGGGATGGTTAACAGTAAGTTTGGTGCAGCAGTATGGGGATTGTAGGCTATAATCCAAAGCATTGTGGGGTTTGTAGTAAAAACTGGCTGCAGATCAATTTCATGCTTCTAGCTTTTCTCAATTGAAGGAACTACTGTTCTATTTCCTAATACTAAAAAAGAAGAATGTCAAGATACTTTAAATAAGACATTCATTTTAATGAAACAAAGTTGGTATTGTTGGGACTATAAAATTAGAGTTTAACTACAGTAACATTCTGACTGAGGAGTTGGAAAATACAACAATTACTTTATAAGGCATAAATAACCTGAGTGAGCTATTTCTTAACATTACTATCCTATAGCTAAGGTTTCAAAATCACTTTCATTGTTTTAGTAGGTGAAAAGTAGGAAATACAAGGTTTTTAAAACTTTTACTTCTTTGTTGATTTTAAGAGAAAGAGGGAGGGAAGGGAGAGATAGAAACATTGATGAGAGGACATTGATTGTCCACCTCTCACATGCCCCCCACTGAGGATTGGGCCCACAACCTGGGCATGTGCCCTGACAGGGAATTAAACTTGTGACCTCTTGGTGCATGGGTATACAAGGTTTTGTATTTGTGAACACAGGAAATGAACTCAAATTCTTATGAGTCCACCTTTAACTATCGGTAGCATACATTTAATTTTCCACATTTCACATCATTTCTCAGTGAAGTGAGGAAGGGTTGTATTTAATCTACCTCTTCAGATGTTTTGTTATACATAAGTACTCTGAATATACAGAGCAGCTCCTCTTTTTAATGAAATCCTTAAGGCTAGCATATCTGGAAAATGTCTAGCATGGTATATTTCATTCTGTTTAAATTTAATTAATTATGAAAATATATAAATTAAGTAGTTACAATTCAGTTCATCTTTTGTATGCAGATGCTTCTGTGTAAGTAAATACATAATTTAACTCTGTTGGCAATTTATTTCAAAGTTTATTAAACATTTTCTGTATGATAAATTCAAACTCTAGTTCCCCGATATGTTCTATGAAATCAGTCCCCCTTTTTTATAAAAGCTAAAATATAACTCTTCAAAGTCTCTTCCATCTGTGAAAGTCCCCATTATCATGCTAAGTTACTTAGAAAGTATTTTATACCTAAGGTTGCTTACTTTTCTCTTTCTCTCCTTAAAGAGGAGTCCATCCACAAAAACGCAGCACTAAAGCAAAACTAATATTACAGACACGAATAAATGCAAAATCAGGCACTCTTCATTTTCAGGCCTTTGGCCAGCAACATTCATTTGAGCACACCACCACATTCTCAAATGATGTACAGACAAATATGAGCATTTTAGCAAAATTCCACCATAAAGTTCAGAAATAATAGAGTGCTATGAGAAAGCAAACAGTAACAGGAAAGAAAAATGCCATGCCTGATTTTCTTTCAGATTTCTATGTTTTGAATCATAAATATATACAAATATATATCTTCTTGAATGCAGTTTACATTATTGTTCGTACTGTGAATATTTCTTTTATGGTCATAAAAATAAAAGCAATGCCCCAAATGAAACAGTGTGTACATAAGCGATGCAAATGCATCCCCAGTGGAAAGCTGGCTGGCTGCTGGTGGGAGGGTATATTTATACAGTGCCTTTCATTTGGAAGGTTCCCAAAATGATTTGCAAACTGTATATAGAGGAATTGCTCACCATGGAAATTCACCCACTTCCAGGAGAGAATGCAGAAGTCATTCCATGCTGACAACTAGTTTAAATAAAACCACAGAACAACATTAAAAGTGGCTAAAATTGGAATTGATTCAGGAAATGTGCATTGAAAACCCACTATGTGCCAGGCATGGTTCATGGTTCGAGGTACTGATGATATCTTTGTGAATATATCTAGTCATGTTTCTTGCTCTCCTAAAGCTCATGTTTTATTGAAATCTGACCAGAACTCAGAAATTAAAAGCCGTATTTCTTGGTGAATTTCTGACCTCTGCATATGATTCTACTGAAAGAGATCACTTGCTACTTTTATATATATTTATACCAGGCTTCGTGATATCCAGGATGCATGACCTTCGCAATGCATTCCACTCCAAATTGATCACACACGCAGAAAAATAGCTTCAGCTATTATGGTTGAAGCAGGTAAAATGACAATAACACTTCCTGCATTGAATGATTTGGAATAGGAAGGGCAGAATTAAAAGTCTTCCGGGTTTGGGAAATTAAATGAAATGGCATTGCTGTATATACATGGAAGACCACTTCCACTGAAATGATTCAGGGCACTTCATGGTAACTAAGGTATATAAAATAGTTTAGTGAAGAAAGAGAGCAGCGTGAGCAGAATCAAATACCAGTGTCTCCTAAATTTACTGGATTTATAATATTTTTCAAGTGGAAGTAGAACAGGGAAAAAGGATAAAGCAGTCATTGTCAAAGTTCAGCCCAGATCCCCTGAGATTCTCGCTTTGTGTGCTCAAAGCCATCATTCCCTTCTTTGTGCTTGGCATCTAAAGGCCAGCACCTGGACCCTCTGTAACTACCATTTTTGGGATACTGTTGCTGCTTGACTTGCATGTGATGAGAGCTGGAAGTGCCTGGAGTTGACAACCCTCTGTCACATTAGCCAATGACTGATATAGGAGTATGAAATCCTAGCTCTTTGACTACAGTTTGCAAAAAATTCTGAAGCATAGCTTACACACCTATGAAATCAGGCTGAAGCTGGGACTTTGCCTGTAATCACACTCTTGCTTGCTATCTGGGAACCTAACAGAGTGACAAGAAATAATCATAAAATTACCCTGCCGGTGTGGCTCAAAGATTGAGCGTCGACCCATGCACCAAGAGGTCACCTGTTCGATTACAGATCAGGGCACATGCACAGGTTGTGGGCCTGATCTCCAGTAGGGGGAAGTGCAGGAAGTGGTTCATCGATATTCTCTCTAACTGATGTTTCTATCTCTCTCCATCTCCCTTCCTTTCTCTCTAAAATCAATAAAGGAAAAATATTAAAATAAATAAATAAATAAATAATCATAGAGGTCCCATCTCTACCTTTTAAATAGTCAACCTGTATAACTGGAAACAGATAACTTGTTCATTTATCCATTTTCTATGGTTTATTCATTACATACTGTGTACCAGACAATTCTGGGTGTTGGGGCTCAAGTCTAGCAGCAGAGAGAGAGACAACACATAAACAATGTGTATTATATACAATGTGATGAGTTCTCTAAGACAGATATGAATTCAGCCTAGAAGAATCAGAGAAGACTAAACCTGAGGTGTTATTTCAGTGACCTTGAGGAATAAGTAAAATCAAAATCACACAATGAGTGAAGACTAGAAGTGAAGAATAACATCCAAGGAACAAACTTTCTTCTACCTAGAAGGAAATAGTATTGGTCCTGTTAGTAGAAAGCAAAGTGTTTAAATTCATAGAATCAGTTTTTGAAGGGGGCTTTAGGCTTTAGAGATAACCTTGAATACCTCTTTATTTTAGTCAGATGGAATTGAGCCTCACTCAGCCGAATGACATAGTTATTTAAGCTCACAAAGCTGGGAAGTGGTGGGAGTTCTCTTTTGGCATGACTCAGCCATATTGCCTGTCAGCCTTTTCTTTAAAAAGATAAATTGAGGACATAATAGAAATATATGATATAATAAGATCTGGTTTGAATCCTGGACTATCACTATATGGCCTTGAGAAAATATCTTGCTTTCTCTGAGCCTCAGGGTCCTCCTATAAAAAATGAACTTAATAGAACAACCTTTTCCTGGGGATCTTGTAGCATGTGCACCTAGCAGAGTGCCTAGGACATAGTATATGTTTGAAAGAAGTACGTTTTGTTTCAATTTAGCTTTTTATTTTTTTAAATTTTTTATTTATTAATTTGTTTTTGTTACAGATGTTTCTCATTTTTCCCCCATTGACACCCTCCTCCCCTTCCCCCTGTCCCATCCCCAGCTTTGTTGTCCATGCTCAATGGTCATGCATACATACATGTAAGTTCTGTGGTTTATCTCTTCCCTCACAAACCCCCCTCCTCTGAGCCTTGTCAGTCTGTACCCCACCTCCATATCTCTGGGTTAATTTTGTTCAGCAGTTTGTTTAGTTCATTATATTCCACAAATAAGTGAGATCATGTGATATTTGTCTTTCTCTGCTTGGCTTGTTTCTCTTAGCATAATACTCTCCATGTCCTTGCCATCTCAAAGGATAAGAGATCTTTCTTTCTTACAGCTGCATAGTACTCCATTGTGTATATGTACCACAGCTTTTTTATCCACTCATCTACTGATGGACACTTGGGCTGTTTCCAGATCTTAGCTATTGCAAATAGTGCTGCTATGAACATAGGGGTACATATATTCTTTCTGATTGGTGTTTCAGGTTTCTTAGGATATATTCCTAGGAGTGAGATCACTGGGTCAAATGGCAGTTCAATTTTTAATTTTTGAGGTAACACCATAGTGTTTTCCACAGTGGCTGCACCAGTCTGCATTCCCACCAGCAGTGTACTAGAGTCCACTTTTCTCCACACCCTTGCCAGTACTTGTTGGATGATTTGTTGATGGTGGCCATTCTGACAGGTGTGAGGTGATACCTCATAGTTGTTTTCAATTTAGCTTTTTAAATTTGTTCTATTTTTTACCCCCAATCAGAGAATGTTAAGTGGTGCAGATGAAGACGAAGATATTTTTATTTTTGTTTGTGCTTTGTTTTTTTGGTTGTTGTTGTTGTTTCTTGTTGTTGTGTTTTTTTTTGTTGTTGTTGTTTTTTTTTTTTTAGGGAGAGGAAGAAACATCAATAAGAAGAAACATCGATTGACCACCATGTCCCCCGCTGGGGAATTGGCCCACAACCTGGGCATGTGCCCTGACAGGGAATCCAAGTGGTGGTGACCTCTGGGTGAATAGGTCAGTGCTCAACCACTGAACCACACTGGCCAGGCTGTGCTTTGTTTTTGTTATAGTAGCTATAGAGCTGAAGGGAACCAGACATTCAAGTAAGATAACCCTTCCTTCTCTCTCTCTCTCTCTTTTTTTTAAATAAACTGCTTTTTTTTTTTTTTTTTTTTTGGTTAGAACTAACCCTATCTCTGACTAAAACTCATGGGTATTATTGATAACTCATCTTAGGACCAGTCCATCTTTGCTCAGTATAAGCCAAGTAGGTGAGTCTACTTCTAGACAGCTAGTTATAATAATCAAGAACACAATATTTAAATGTATATTTACCAATTGAAGAAGTCTGTTTTATACCCATTGCTAAAGAGGGTAAACAAATGGCAAATGAATGTATGAAAAGGTGACTTCATAAGACATAATGGTGATGTAAATTTAAACCACACTGCAATATCATGACATTCACGAGAATGTTTAAAATGAAATAATGGACAATAGAAAATGTGGGCAGATTTGGAGCAACTGCAACTCACATCCACATCTAGTGAAAGTAAAAATTGCTCTGATAAGCTTGGAAAACTTTTCAGCAGTGCCTGTTAATTCTAAACATGTATAACCATCAATTTTATTCCTAGGTATGTACCCAACAGAAATATATACATATTTTCACCAAAAACATGTATTAGAAAGTTCAATAATATTGAATGTCAACTGTAATTATAAAACTAAATTTAAAAAATAAAAATATTTAAAAATAAATAAATAAAGTGGTGCAAACCACTTTGAAAAAAAAAGAAAGTTCACAGCAGTTTTATTCAAAAATTCCAAATGGGAAACTATTTGAATGCTCACCAACAGTAGAATGGATAAATACATTGTGGTATATTCATCCTGCAGGCTGCCATATAGGAATGAGAACTAACAATCCATGGCTATTCATGCAATATATTTGAATCTCGCAAACATAATGTTGAGCAGAAGAAGACAAACACAAAGAGTGCACCCTGTGAGATTGCATTTATAAAAAGGACAAAATTAACCTACTCTACACTGCAAAACATCAGCATAGTAGCTACCCCTGGTGAGAGTAGTGACTAGAAGAATACACAAGGGGAACTTTAAGGGTGCTGATAATGTTCTTTTTTTTTTTCCCCTGATGTTGGTTACTCGAGTATATTTATACTGTGAAAATTGATTGAACTGTATGCATGTAAAATAGGCACTTTTGTATATGTTTCATATTTCAATCGTTTTTAAAAAGAACTTTGTTTTGCCCTGGCTAGTTTGGCTCAGCAGTTAGAGCGTCCGTGGAACGAAGGGTTACAGATTCGATTCCTGGTCAAGGACATGTACCTGGGTTGCAGGTTTGATCTCCGGCCCCAGTAGGGGTTGTGCAGGATGCAACCAATAGATATGTCTCTCTCACATTGATGTCTCTCTCTCTCTCTCTCTTTCCCTTTCTCCCTTCCACTCTATCTAAAAAACAGTGGAAAAAATATCCTTGGTAAAGATTAAAACAAACAAACAAACAAATAAATGAATGAATAAATAAATAAATAAAAGTTCATTTTAAAATCAGAGAAGTCAAACTCCCACATCAATGATACATTACTAAAATTAATTAATACAAATTAGTAAATGATTGGCAGATATTTGAAAAAGTCAAATATTTTATTATATTAAAATATTGGGGCCTGGCTGGTGTGGCTCAGTGGTTGAGCATTGACCCATGTACCAAGTGGTCGCCAGTTCAATTCCCAGTCAGGGCACGTGAGCAGATTGTGGGCCAAATCCCTAGTTGGGGGGCATATAGGAGGTGACCAATCGATGTTCTTTCTCATTGATGTTTCTATCTCTTTCTCCCTCTCCCTTCCTCTCTCTCCAAAATCAATAAAGAAAAAAAAAATTTTAAGTGTTGGGGTGAGTTCTTCCTGTGAAATTGGAAAAGCAGTGTTTGTTTATTTTAAAAGGTGTTTTCAAGAAATAAATGGGGTTCTCTTTTTGAAACATAATTTAGTATAATTTAACATAGAATAGGAACTAGACAATTAAGATAATCATGTCTTTGACTTTTTAGTGTCAATCAAAGCTTTGTTCAATTCTTTTGTGAAATGATAATAGCTAGCATTTTTCCAGGACTTATTATGTGCCAGGCACTTTTGGAGGTAATTCATATGTGCTAATTAACTTAATCCTCAAAAGAAATGGGTGCTATTGTCGTGGCCAGTTTACAGGTGAGGAAACCAAGGCACAGAGACTATTAACAGCTTACTCAATGTCTCATAAGGACAAAGTTGGAAATTGTGCCTTCTCTTAATCACTACCATTATCATTCATTCTAACTTTAGATTATTTTAGCTATGCTCCATTTAGCAAAAATAACACTTTTATATTTGGTTTGTATGTTGCATTTATTGACTTAATACTCCTTATATGGCGGGCTGTAAGATAAAGACTTAGTAGCAAAAATATCAAGTACACTTTTTTTCTGGCAGAGTATGTTACTCTTGGTTCCGTGTATCACTCTGTTTCATTTATCTTTTTCCTATAGGAGATCTAAGGGAATTATTATGTTTTGGTTAATGAAGAGAAAATGATTAAATCACACCTGTTAGGAAAAAAATGTTAATATTTCACCATTTTGAAAACTTAAGAATAGTGCAGTGGAAGGTGTGTTAACATAATGTAAATACTACTATGGCTTTATGAACTAATTTTACCCTGAGAAGAACAATTCTTTAAGTAAATTATAAAGGAGGCTATAGAGATATTATGGATGATGCTAATTACTAGATGTCCATACCCAATTTGTACAAGTGTATTATATATGGTGTGTATATGTTTAGCAAATATTAGAAGAATATTATAATATGATAAAATGAGATGATAGTATAGCAGGTACTAGGTACTTGTGGCAGAGTATATCATGGCATAGGGCATAACTTAAAATGGAATGTTAAATATAATTATAAAAATATCTTGTGACAGCCTGGGCAGTGTGCCTCAGTGGAATGAGTGTTGTCCTACGGACTGAGAGGTCTTGGTTTGAATCCAGGTCAGGGCACTTGACCAAGTTGCGGGCTCAATCTCCAAGTAGGGGGTTTGCAGGAGGCAGCCAACTGATGTTTCTCTCTCTTCCTTCCTCTTTCTCTAAAATAAATAAATAAAACATATTTAAAATATATGTCTTGTGACAGAGATAATGCTATGCATTCACCAACTTTTAAAATTTCCCCCTTGAGCACTCAAAAACACTGCTTCCCAGTCCATTTGCATCCAGGTGGGGCCATAATCAATTGTGAACAGATTTGCCCCACACATCTTCCAGACTTGACCCCTAAAATCTCCAGAGTGGTCTTTTCCCCTCTGTCTTTATTCTTATGTTTGCCTTCTTCACATACATAGCTTGAAGGAAAGAACTTCAGCATGGAGGAGTCTTGTGATGGAAGGCTCCTAGCTCCTTAGTCATTGCTAAGGGAGGATCGTAGTTATTGCTAAGAGGAGAGCTATACAACCAGGAGCATCATCCTTGGCCATAATGTGAGTAAGAAGCAAACTTTCATTGTAAGCCACAGAGATTTCAGGTTCATTTGTCAGTAGCTTAGTCTACCCTGATATAAGCTCTAACCTATTCAAAGTCAAGGAAAATGTATTCTTTTTTCTATTCTTCTTTTTCATAACTCAGGTGTATAAAATATTGTTGACAGTGATTATTGCTAAATAGCCATTTTTATTGGTCTATGTGCAGCCTAGTTTTATTAATGTACTTACTAGTTAGTTGTTTTTCAAGAGGTTATAAATGCTTAAGAAAAAACCACCTAAAACAAAAGCAAGCACCACCTAAAACAAAAGCAAGCACCATATAATACATGGTATCATACCCCTGTCAACTTATCTATCTGCCTCCCTGCACTAAAGAAAACCATCAACCTGAATCTTATGTGCATTATTCCTTTGACTTTTATTTTATAAAATGATTATCACATGTAGGTATTCCTAAAGAATACAGATTTTAAATTTCAATTGTTTTAACTTTATGAAACATTATTAGTTCCAGTTCTGGATAAAATGCATTAGGCACAATTTACTCTTTCTCTTCCACTTAATGCAACTTTATTATTTTTTTTCTTCATTGATTTTTTAGAGACAGCGGAAGGGAGAGGGAGAGCGATAGAAACGTTGATGAGAGAGAACATCCATCAGCTGCCTCCTGCATGCTCCCACTGGGGATTGGGCCCACAACATGGGCATGTGCCCTGACCAGAAATCGAACCATTGACATGGGTCGATGCTCAACCACTGAGCCATACTGGCCAAGCTACTCAATACAACCTTAAAACATGGACAGAATGCATTAGCAAATATTGGAAAACCCTGAGAAGCAAACAGGCAGATTAGGACTGAGCACCAGAATTTGAAGTATGACTGGATTTGTATTGAGTTTACCATTTTTACCCCTTTGATATCTCTCAAACTGAAGTCATCACAACCAGATACATGGAAATGATCTCAGAGGGAGCTTCAGAAGGCCTCTACCTTTGGCTCCAGGACTGGGAAAAGAATGCCTAATGTTCATAGGTAGTATGGAAATATCCCCCTAATCTTTCTCTGCTTTCTACATTCTCTTGTGCCCCAGGCCCGAAGCAATCCAGTGGTGCTGGTGGAGGTGGCAGCTGCAGTAAATGGAACCAACAAAATGGAAAACTCTGAGAGCGGAGACTTTGTTCTATTGAGCTGCAGTTCCAAGAGGGTAGGACAAACTCTCATTGTTTTGTTTTGTTTTTTGTTTCCCTCTCTATTCTCTTTCACTTGAGTCAGGACGTGAGTCTAATCTCAAAAGTTCATAACAGAGCATGCAGTGTCAGGTAATCAGAGCCTTAAGCCAGGGAACCAAAAAGAATGGAGGTAGAGAACAGAAAAGTACCAGAAAGTTTGCGAGGAATAGGAATCCAGGAAAAAGACTCCACAAACGTGTTTATGAACTCTAGGGCTCATCCTCAAGGTACACATATGAGGACCAGATTCTAGCTAATATTTGTTTTTATCAGTAAGTGTATCCTCCATTCCAATCATAATTTTTTTGTTGACCTTCTAATTGTATTTTTGTCTTTTATCATTTTTATTTCTGCTATTCTTTTTTAAATTAAAGTTTTTCTAACTTTATGAAGATATAATTGACATATAACATTGTGTAAGTTTAAGGTGTACAATGCATTGATTTGATAAACTTATATACACGGCTGGGCAAAAGTAGGTTGACAGTGTTGATATGGAAAAAGACACGCAGGTTATGATTATTACAATAGTTTTATTAACACTGTGTTTAGCGTATGCACAACTGCAAACCTACTTTTGCCCAGCCGTGTATTGTGAAACGATTGCCACCATAGTGTTAGCTACCACCTGCATTCTGATACATAATCACCATTTCTTTTCTTTTTTTGTGTGGTAAGAACATTTAAAATCGACTCTTTCAGTAATTTTCAAGTATATAATACAGCACTATTAGCTATAATTACCATGCTGTATATAGATCACCAGAATTTGTTTTTTTTTTAATATTTTTTCTTTTTGACTTAGAGAGAGAGGAAGAGAGAGGGAGAGAGAGACAGAAACATCGATGTTTGATCGGCTGCTTCCTACATGCCCCCCACTGAGGACTGGACCTACAGCCTGGGCATATGCCCTGACTGGGAATCAAAATGGCGACCTCTTGGTGCATGGCAATGCTCAACCAGTGAGCCACGACGGCCAGGCTAGAATTTATTAATCTTGTAGCTGAGTTGAACTTTATTAGATTCTACATATAATATCACACAGTAATTGTCTTTCTCTGTCTAATTTACTTCACTTAGCATATTGCCCTCAAGGTTCATCTAAATTGTCACAAACAGCAGGATTTCCTTCTTTCTTATGGCTGAATAATAATCCATTGTCTGTATATGCCCCATCCTTACTCATTCATCTATTGATAGCACTTAAGTTGTTTCCATTATCTTGGCTATTGTGAATAATGCTGCGATAAACCTGGAGCTGCAGATATCACTTCAAGATCCTGTTCTCCGTTATCTATCATCTTCTACTTTCTTTGGGTTTATTTAGTCAATCACATTCTAACATCTAAAATGGATACATAAGAAATTAATTTCAAGGCTGTTGTGGCAGGGATTCATTCTGTGGGAAGGGACAGACTACATGCACTCAAAGGATTAGAAAATGATTGTTTAATACGCACCTGTGCTGGCCCAGGGGAGTCACCTCCAAAGGCTGGGCTTGGAGCCAGGGTTCCAGCCACCTTTTATACCTCATAAGCATCCACGTATTTGGGGGCTTTCTAGTTTCACTGTAGTTTAGGCAGTTGGTGGATGTAAAGGAATTACAAAAGCCAGGAGTGGGATCTCTGCACTGCCTAAGGGGGTTGTCTGCAGAAGTCTTGCTTTCTCAAGGTTTTAAAAACTTTTTTTTCTTTATTGATTTTAGATAGAGAAAAGAAGGGAGAGGTAGAGAGACATAGAAACATCAATGAGAAAGAACATTGATTGGCTACCTCCTGCATGCCGTCCACTGGGGATTTGGCCCACAACCTGGGCATGTGCCCTGATCAGTAATTGAAACTGCAACCTCTTGGTGCATGGGTTGACACTCAACCACTGAGCAACACCATCAAGGCTTTTGAAAATGCTAGGGTTTGAGGCTATAAATCTCCCTCAAAGTACTTTTAATATATCTTAAAGGGCCTGATATCTAGTGTTTTCTCTAAAATTCTGATTTTTTAAATTTTAAATTGCACTATGAATTTTTTTATTAATTAATTTATTTTTGTTATAGATGTTTCTCCTTTTCCCCCCACTGGTCCCCTCCCCCCGCCCTGTCCCCAGCTTTGTTGTCCATGTCCATTGTTCATGAATACATGCATATAAGTTCTGTGGTTTATCTCTCCCCCACCACCCCTGCTCCTGGGGATTGTCAATCTGTACCCCACTTCCATGTCTCTGGGACTACCCCATTCCTCAGACTGTTATGTTCATTATATTCCACAAATAAGTGAGATCATATGATACTTGTCTTTCTCTGTTTGCCTTGTTTCGTTTAGGATAATACTGTATAGGTCCCTCCATGTCGTCTCAAAGGATAAGAGATCTTTCTTTACAGCTGCATAGTACTCCATTGTATATATGTACTGCTGCTTTTTTATCCATTCATCTACTGATGGACATTTGGGTTGATTCCAGATCTTAGCTATTGTAAATAGTGCTGCTATGAACATGTGGATAATGATATGCTTTCTGATTGGTGTTTCAGGCTTCTTAGGGTATATTCCTAGAAGTGGGATCGCTGGGACAAATGGAAGTTAAATTTTTAATTTTTTGAGGTAACACCATATTGTTTTTCATAGTGGCTGCACCAGTCTGCATTCCAACCAGCAGTGTACTAGAGTCCCCTTTTCTCCACACCTTCGCCAACACTTATTGTTTGATGATTTGTTGATGGCGGCCATTCTGATAGGTGTGAGGTGATTCCTCATTGTTGTTTTAATTTACATCTCTCTGATGATTAGTGATGTTGAACATTTCCTCATATGTCTCTTAGCCATTTGTATGTCCTGTTTGGAGAGGTGTCTACTGAGTTTCTCTGCCCATTTTTTAATTGGGTTCATTGCTTTTCTTTTCTTGAGTTATATAAGCACTTTATATATATTGGAAATATACCCCTTATCTGATAAATTATTGGCAATTATGCTCTCTCATACAGTGGGTTGCCTTTCCATTTTTATGATTATTTCTTTTGATGTGCAGAAGCTTTTGAGATTGATGTAGTCCCATGTGTTCATTTTCTCTTTTGTTTCTGTTGCCTTAGGTGATGTATCAGTGAAAATTCTGCTGCGTATAATGTCTGAAATTCTGTTGCCTACATTTTCTTCTAGGATTTTTATGAATTCATGAGTCACATTTAAGTCTTTTATCCATTTTGAGTTTATTCTTGGGTATGGTATAAGTTGATGGTCTAGTTTCATTTTTTTGCATGTGGCTGTCCAATTTTCCCAACACCATTTAATGAAGAGGCTGTCTTTACTCCACTGTATGCTCTTGCCTCCTTTGTCAAATATTAATTCAGCATATTGCCTTGGGTCAATTTCTGGGTACTCTGTTCTGTTCCACTGGTCCATATGTCTGTTCTTGTGCCAGTACCAGGCTGTTTTGATTACAGTGGCTTTGTAATATAACCTGAAATCTGGTAATGTGATCCCGCTGACTTTGTTCTTCTCTTTATCCTCACATTTTTTTTTTTCCATTTTAGTTCAGATAGAGTGGGAGGGAGAGAGAGGAAGAAAGAGAGAGAGAGAAACATTGACATGAAAGGGACACATCGAGTGGCTGCCACCCACGCAACCCAACCAGGACCGGGGACAAACTGCAACTGAGGTATGTGCCCTTAGCGGGAACCAAACCCAGGTCTCTCTGGACCGCAGGCTGACCCTCTAACCACTGAGCCAAACAGGATAGAGATGTTCTTCTTTTTCAAGATTGCTGTGGCTATTTGGGGTCTTTTTTGGTTCCATATGAACTTTTGAAGTATTTGTTCTAGTTCTGAGCAGAATGACATTGGTATTTTGATGGAGATTGCATTGAATCTATAGATTGCTTTGGGTAATATGGACATTCTAATGATGTTAATTCTTTCAATCCATGAACAAGGTATGTGCTTCCACTTTTTTATATCTTTCTCTCTATATATATTTTTTAATGACCTGTAGTTTTCTGCCAATAGGTCCTTTATTTCTTTGGTTAAGTTTATTCCTAGGTATTTATTTTTTTTGGTGCAATGATAAATAGGATTGTTTTTCTAGTTTCTCTTTCTGTGAGTTCATCATTGGTGTATAAGAATGCCATCAATTTTTTGATGTTAATTTTGTATCCTGCTACATTGCCAAATTCATTTATTAAGTCTAGTAGATTTTTAATGGAGTCTTTGGGTTTTTTACGTATAGTATCATGTCATTTGTGAATAATGACAGTTTCACTTCCTCCTTTCCAATTTGGATCCCTTTTATTTTTTCCTCCTGTCTGATTGCTGTGGCTAAGACTTCCAGTACTATGTTAAATAAGAGTGGCGAAAGTGGGCATCCTTGTCTTTTTCCTGTTCTTAAGGGAAATGCTTTTAGTTTTTGCCCATTGAATATGATGTTGGCTGTAGGTCTTTCACACATGGCCTTTATTATGTTGAGATATGATCTCTGTATTCCCAGGTTGGTGAGCGTTTTTATCAGAAATAGATGCTGGATTTTGTTAAATGATTTTTCAGCGTCTATTGATATGATCATATGATTTTTATCTTTCATTTTGTTTATGTGGTGTATCACATTTATTGATTCGCAAATATTGTACCAGCTTTGCATCCCTGGGATGAATCCCACTTGGTCACAGGGAATAATTTTTTTGATGTATTGCTGGATTCAATTTGCTAGTATTTTATTCAGGATTTTGGCATCTATGTTCATCAGGGATATTGGTCTGTAGTTTTCTTTGTAGTGTCTTTTTCTGGTTTTGGAATTAGAATTATGTTGTCCTCATAAAACAAGTTTGGAAGTCTTCCTTCTTCTTGAATATTTTGAAATCGTTTGAGGAGAATGGGTACAATTTCTTCTTTAAATGTTAGGTAAAATTCCCCCATGAAGCCATCCAGTCCTGGGCTTTTGTTTGCTGGGAGAGTCTTGATTACATCTTCAATTTCTTTTGTTGTTATTGGTGTGTTCAAGTTTTCTATCTCTTTCCGGTTTAATTTTGGAGGACTATGTGTTTCTAGAAATTTGTTCATTTTGCTTAGATTTTCGAATTTATTGCTGCATAATTATTTGTAATATCTGTTAATAATCCTTTGTATTTCTGTGGTGTCAGTTATTATATCTCCTCTTTCATTTCTGATTTTGTGTATTTTGGTTCTCTCTCTTTGTTTCTTGGTGAGTCTAGTTAAGGGTTCATCAACCTTGTTTATGTTTTCAAAGAACCAGCTCATTGTTTCATTGATCCTTTGAATTGTTTTTTGGTCTCCATGTCATTTATTTCTGCTCTGATCTTTACTCTTTCCTTCCTTCTACTTTCTCTGGTGTTTTCTTTTTGTTTGCTTTCTAGTTCTTTTTTTTTTATTAATTAATTTTTGTTACAGATGTTTCTCCTTTTCCCCCCACTGATTTCCCCCTCCCCCTCACTTCCTGCCCTTTCCCCAGATTGTTGTCCATGTCCACTGTTCATGCATACATGCATATAAGTTCTGTGGTTTATCTCTCCCCCACCACCCCCTCTTCTAGGGATTGTCAGTCTGTACCCCGCTTCCGCGTTTCTGGGACTACCCCATTCCTCAGACTGTTATGTTCATTATATTCCACAAATAAGTGAGATCATATGAAACTTGTCTTTCTCTGTTTGGCTTGTTTCACTTAGGATGATACTTTCAAGGTCCCTCCATGTAGTCTCAATGATATATCAGATAAGGGGTTAACTTCCAATACATATAGAGTACTCATTCAACTCCACAAAAGGAAGACAAAGAATCCAATTAAAAAATGGGCAGAGGAACTAAATGGACACCTCTCCAAACAGGACATACAAATGGCTAAGAAACATATGAAGAAATGCTCATCATCACTAATCATCAGAGAGTTGCAAATTCAAACAACAATGAGGTATCACCTCACACCTGTCAGAATGGCCGCCATCAACAAATCATCAAACAACAAGTTCTTTCTAGTTCTTTAAGTTGCGAGGTTAGATAGTCTATTAGAAAATTTTCTTGTTTCTTGAGGTAGGCCTGTAGTGCTATGAACTTCCCTCTCAGAACTGGTTTTGCTGCATCCCATAGATTTTGTGTTTTTGTGTGTTCATTTCCATTGTTTTCCAGAATTTTTTAAATTTATTCCTTGATCTCCATGTTAACTCATTCATTGTTCAATAGCATGTTATTTAACCTCCATGTTTCCAAATGTCTTTGCATGTTCTTGTTGCAATTAATTTCTAGTAGCAAGCCATTGTGATCTGAGAAGATGCCTGATATAATTTCAATCTTTTTGAACTTGTGAAGACATAGTTTGTGCCCTAACATGTGGTCTATCTGTGAGAATGTCTCATGTGCTCTTGAGAAGAATGTGAATTTTGCAGTTTCAGGGTGTAATTCTCTGTAGATATCTATTCAAACCATTTCATTTAGCGCTTCATTTAGAGTCTGTGTTTCCATGTTATTTTTTTGTCTAGAAGATCTATCCAGTGATGTCAGTGGGGTATTGAAGTCCACTGCTATGACTGTATTGCTGTTGATTTCTCCTTTGAAGTCCTCCAGAAGATTTTTAAAATGTGTTGGTGCTCCTATATTGGGTGCATCTATGTTTACCAAGGTTATATCTTCTTGTTGGATAGATTCTTTCAATATTATGTAGTGGCCTTCTTTGTCTCTAGTTATGGTCTTCATTTTAAAATCGACTTTATCAGATATGAGCATTGCTACCCCAGCTCTTTATTTTCTTTCCTTTTGCTTGAAAGATTTTTTTCCATCCCTTTACTTTCAACCTATGTGAGTCTTTAGTTGCGAGGTGGGTTTCTTGTAAACAACATATATGTAAGTCGTGCTTTCTTATTCAGTCAGCTACTCTGTCTTTTTATCGGACCATTCAAACCATTCACATTTAAGGTGATAATTGATATGTACTTATTTATTGCCATTTTTGTTTAGTGTGGTTCTATTTTTCTTTCTATTACTTCTACTAATTACAGCAGTCCTTTTATCATATCTTGCTTTGTTGGTTTGGTGTTAATATATTCCCTTAGCCTTTTATTGTCTGGGAAGTTCTTTATTTGACCTTCTATATTGAATATTAGTCTTGCTGGATAGAGTAGTTTTGGATTCAGATCCTTGTTTTTCATGACCTTGATTACTTCATGCCATTCCCTTCTGGCCTGTAGTGTTTCTGTTGAGAAGTCAGCTGAGAGCCTTTTGGGGTTTTCTTTGTAGGTAACCTGTTGCCTATCTCTTGCTGCCTTTAGGATTCTCTCTTTGTCTTTAATCTTTGGCCTTTTAATTACTATGTGTCTTCGTGTGGGCCTGTTTGGGTTCTTCTTGGGGCTGCCTGTGCTTCTTGAACTTGAATGCTTTCATTTATTGACCAAATTAGGGAAGTTTTCTCACTATTTCTCCAAATATATTCTCTAAACCTTGCCCATTTTGTTCCTCTTCAGGGACTCCTATGATGTTAATGTTATTACCTTTTCAGTTGTCCCACAGTTCTCTTAAGCTGTCTTCCTGCTTTAATTGTTTTGTTTTCCTTTTGTTTTTCTGATTGGTTAGTTTTTTCCTACCCTGTTCCAATTCACTGATCCGGTCCTCAGCTTCCTCTCCTCTGCTGGTTAGTCCTTCCAATGATTTTTTAATTTCTGCTATTTCATTCTTCATTTCCACTTGGTTGGTTTTCAGTGTTTCTGTATCTTTACTCATGGTGCTGATGTCCTTATTCATGCTGTTGAACTTCCTCAAGATCATAGCTCTGAACTCTACCTCTGATAATTTGCTTAGCTGCATTTCATTGATCTCATCTTCGATAGAGTTCTCTTGTTCTTTAATTTAAGACTTGTTTCTTTGTTTCACCATTTTGGCTATCTCAGTGGGTTTTGGAGCCTGCCAAATTTTCCCTGTGGGAGTTGGTGTTCTGCTATTTGTGGCTCCTTCTACTGGGTTTGAATGAGCCTGGTTGGGCCCACTTAAACACCACTGCCAAGTCTTACTTTCCTGGGTAGATTTGCAAGCCCAGGAAAGGTTCAGTTATCCTCTAACTTTTTCCTAGTGGCTAGTTGTCTCAGTTACTCAGTGCCTTGGAATGTAGCCCTGGTGTTCTGCATAAGAAGATTTCCAGAGGGTGGGATATAGGCTGGTTGTTAATGAGCCTCAATTTGCATTTCTTTGACTCACCTGGGAAAGGCTGAATCTCTGAGGGGGGTGGGGCTGCTGTTTTTCCCCACAGCTCTGGGAAGGAGCTCACTGGACACCATCCTTTGTGGCCCCAACTCAGCAAAACTCTGAGTGCCCTCCAAATCCCGGGTTTCCCCACAGAATTCCAGCTCAGTCTGCCCGCCCTCTGCCGTAGCCCCCAGGTGAGTGGCTGTGGCTATTTTAGCGCTCTGTCCAGGCCCTCTGCACTGTGGAGGGGGCTTGTTCTTTATTCCCCAAGAGCGCTGCTCACAGCTAAGACTGCTGCTGTCCATGGGCTATGAGCCCTCCACCCTCTCACGCCTCCGCAGATTCTCCCAGTGTCTATAGTTATATGATCCTGTCCTGCTGGTTTTATGTTGCTTTTTTCTGAGGGTTTGTCTTTATTTTAGTTGTAATTTCCATTTGGTCCTGGGAGATGTCTGCATAGTTTCTATTCACTCTGCCTCCATTTTTCACACCCTCTATGCCTATCTTGTGTGCAGCTGGGTCACACTGGTCTTCCTGGTGCCCCAGAACCCTGCAGGTCCCACAGGTAACTGGATTGCACAGTCCCTTTGGGGACTCGGCTCTATGCCTATGGGCTCTATGCCTATGTTATGGGCTGCTGGGTCACCCAGGCGTCTGTGTTGCTTCAGGACCCTACAGGCCCCTTTGGTAACTAGATCGTGCAGTTTCTGCTGTGTTGCACAGGCCTCTCTGGTGCTTCAGCACCCCAGAGGTCCCGCAGGTAACTGGATTGCACAGTGCCTGCTGCATCTCACAGGCCTCTCTGGTGCCCCTGCATCCTACAGGTCCTGCGGGCAGGCAGCTGGGTTGCATCAGTCTCTCTTGGGCTCATGCTTCTCACTGCTCTTGTGAGCTACTGGACTGCACAAGCCTCTGTGGAGCCCCAGGTTCTGCTGCTGGCGGCTGGGCTGTACTGCTGCTCTGTGGGGCTCAACTCCTGCTCAGCTTTTGTTGTAGTTTTGGGGGGATGGGTCTCAATTGCTGGTCTGTGCTTCTGTTGCCTGGGGATGGATGTCTGCTCTCGCACCGTGAATTTTTTGTTTAAGAGTTATTTAGTAATGTGTGTGTTCTATCTTTACTGGTGAGAGTAGTACAGATGTCCCCCATTTTCTCCCCATTGTCTCCCACCTCCCAGATCCCACCCCACCCCAGGCCTTCACCACACTATTGTCTGTGTTCATGGGCAATGCATATATGTATATAAATTTTTTGGTTAATCTCTTCATGCCCTTCCTCCCCCTTTCCTGTGAGATTAGTCATTCTGTTCCATGTTTCTGTGCTTCTGGTTATATTTTATTCATCAGTTTATTTTCTTCATTAGATTCCATATATAGGTGAGAGCATGCGGTATTTGTCTTTCTCTGACTAGAGCATGGAGCGTCTTGGAAATTATTATGTGTTTGTGTGTTTTAAATATCCATATGTTTATGGATATTTAAATTTTTAAAAATTATCATCTAACAATTGTATTATGGTTAGATACAGTCGTCCCTTGCCACTTTGTGCTTTGATGTTCACTCTATCGCATTTTTTTCAAATATGGTATATCGTAGTATTTGAAAAACACACAATAGAGTGAAGCTGTGAACATGGAAGTGCAAAGTGGGGAAGGATATATAAATAAATAATCCTACTTCGTGGAAATTCATTTATTGCGGTAAATCTGGAACTGATTAACCACCATAAATGAGGGCCAACTGTATTATGAGATGCAAAATTGTTTTTGAGGATTTTTTATTGTCTGGTATATGTTCAATTTTTTATAAATGTTTCACATTTATCCATTATATCAGACATGTTAATTGTGTTACTTACTTCTTCTATATCTTTGCTGAGTTGCTTACTGTATAACCTGTGTATAATCTAGAGAGGTGTGCTGAAATTCCCCATTATGATAGTAGATTTATTAACATAGTACTATCAATTTTTTTGCTGTGCATTGATAGATCGGTAATAGATAGATTTGAGAGACAGAGAGAAATATCAATGTGAGAGAGATACATAGATCGGTTGCCTCACATACATGCCTGGATCTGGGATTGAACCAACAACCTAGGTATGTGCCCTGACAAAGAATCAAACCAGCGCCCTGGCCAGTTTGGCTCAGCGGTTAGAGCGTCGGCCTGCGGTCCAGAGAGACCCGGGTTCGGTTCCCACTAAGGGCGCGTACCTCGGTTGCAGTTTGTCCCCAGCCTTGGTTGGGTTGTGCAGGTGGCAGCCACTCGATGTGTCCCTTTCACATCGATGTTTCTCTCTCTCTCTCTCTGTTCCTCTCTCTCCCTCCCACTCTACCTGAACAAAGAATGGAAAAATGTCCTCGGGTGAGGATAAAAAAAAAAAAAAAAAGAATCAAACCAGCAACTTTCTTGTGTACCAACCAACCAAGTCACATCAGCCAGGACTACTTTGGGTCTATTTTATTGGTGTATACAAGTGTAAAATTGTTATAGTTCCTTGATTGATTGAACTTTTCTATTATGTTATGATTCTTTCCAATTCTAATAATTTTGTCCTAAAGTCTATTTTTTAAAATATAATATAGCTATCAATATTTAGATTAAGGTTTTCTGCCAGGTCTTGTTTTATCCATTCTTTATTTTCCACTTTTGCATGTTCTAATGCTTTAAATGTTTCTCATGTAAATCTTTTAAATATGGATTTGGGCTTTATATCCAGTTTATTAATCTGTATGTTTGAATTGGTAGTTCTCTTCTATTTATATTTATTGATATATTCATTATTGTTGCTGCCATCTTAATTTCTTTTTTTTTTTTTTTTATCCTCACCCGAGGACATTTTTTGTTCAGGTAGAGTGGGAAGGAGAGAGAGGAACAGAGAGAGAGAGAGAAACATCAATGTGAAAGGGACACATCGAGTCGCTGCCACCCGCACAGCCAACCAGGGCCGAGGACAAACTGCAACTGAGGTACATGCCCTTAGCGGAAACCGAACCCGGGTCTCTCTGGACCGCAGGCCGACGCTCTAACCGCTGAGCCAAACCGGCCAGGGCCTTAATTTCTTATTTCAATGTCTCCCTCTTTTTCTACATTTATCTTTACTCTTATTAATTACAATTTAAAAAATTTTAAATATCCCGGAACATATGGAAATTTAAAACACACACACTAATAATCTCCAGGTCCTCCATGCTCCAGTCAGAAAAAGACCAATATCACCTCTATATTAAATCTGAAGAACAAAATAAGCTGATGAATAAAATAGAACCAGAAGCATGGATGCATGGAACAGACAGATGAATCTCAATAGGACTGCAATGGGGCCCCAACTTCTGCAATTTTAGTAAGTTCCCATGTGTTGCTGTTGCTGCTGGTCCTTGGACCACATCTTAAGTTAAAGCCAGGGTATAGGTTTCATCAACATGATGGGTGTTGGAAGAAGGGAGAGATAAGTGATGAGAGAGTCCTTGCCTTATTCAGCTCTATTTGAACCATATTTTCCCACACGGTATTTTTAAGATAATAAAAATCCTTGTTTATTTTGTTCTAATACTTTTGCTTTGAATGGAATCTGTAATCCAGAATATGTTTTCCTTTTGAAATAGCTGTACTCCTCAGAATGTCTTGTTATTTTGGCTTGCGAATCTATCCCCTTCCCACTCCAGGGTACTGGCTACTCTGTTAGGCAATTCGTAGGAGAAAGTCATCACCCAATTTATTCAGTACCAACGAGTATAGTGGGGAGGAGGGAATAACCCTAAGGTCTATTGCAGCAAGCATCCCATAACTATAGCCAAGGCCAAGTTCTCATTGCTCCTTTAGGTCATGGCATCAATTTGCATCCCCTGTACTCCCTCTGGAAAAGATAACATTAGGAGGAGACACTCCTCAGGTTGTAAAATTTCAGCTTGGATATTTACAGGGGAAAGTATGGAGAAGTAAATACCAGAAGGTCAAGTCTCTTATAATTTTCTCAGTGTTCCAAAAGCACAGGGTTTCTGAACAGCCTTCATTTTTATTATTGAGAACTGCAAAAACCCTAGGCACAAATGACTGCATCCAAATTCCTGGAGAGACTTGAGCAAACTTGAACATAGCTCCCAGCAGCCTAAGGCCACATCCCTGGGATGACCCAGTCCCACCTTGAATTGCTATCTCAAAAAAGTGCAAGGCTGCCAAAAGAATTTACCCAGCCAGCACCTGGTGATGAGCCCTGACCTCCCTTTCTTGAAGCATTTGTGTTGTTGTTTTGTTTTGTTTTGTTTTTTAAAGATATGTCTGTATCTCTTACAACCCAGTGATGTCTTTATCAGGGACCTGGAAGCCATTCCTTTGAAATGTAATCATCAGAGAAAGACAAGTACTGAGGAGATAGAGGCACGTTAGGCAATGAGGAATGGGACCAAGGGAGGAGAAAGCTGAGACATGGGGGAAGATTGAGATGACTTGGGGCTCAGCACACATGAAAAACCCAGTACACTGCGTATCTGGAGATTTATTCTGATTCTACATATCTCAAAATAAAAACTAAAATCAACCTGGCAAATTTTTGCCTTCAAGGCCAGAAACTCCCAGCCCCCAGTTATAGAACTGCAAAGTAGAAACTCCAGAAAGAAGCACAGGTCAGTTATGTAACAACAACAAAACCCAGAAAGGCCAGTTTCAGGCAAGTTGGGGGAACAGAGATTGATTGTATAGTCACTTTTTCTGGGTTTGCAAAGGAATTTTATTTAGTGTTAAAGAATATAGTGCTGGCGATTCTGCTGGGAGCAAGGCAACAGGATTGAGAAATGATTAGATTTGGGGGAGAAACTAAAAGCAACCATAAGGTTGCTCCAAGGGCATTTCCCCTCCTCCTCATTAATAGCCTAAGAGAAGTTGAAATTATCATAAAAGGAGAAGCCACTAAGGCCCTATAGATGACCTAGGGCTAAACCCAGTAGGGGGAAAACACAGTCTTTAAAATGTATGGATGTTGCCAGGTGGTGTGGCTCAGTGATTGAGCATCGACCCATGCACCAAGGGGTTGGATTCCTGGTCAGGGCACATGCCCAGGTTGTGGGCCCAGTCCCCAGTGGGGAGCCTTCAGGGGACAGCCAGTCTGATGTTCTCTCTCATGGATGTTTCTATCTCTCTTCGTCTTTCTTCCTCTCTCTGAAATCAATAAAGAAAAAATATTTAAAAAATAAATAAATAAGTAAAATGTATGAATGTTGCTAAGGCAGAATTCCTTGAAAGGACCAATCAGAGGCTAGCAAAGTATTTGTCCATCCCTAGACAACAAAGCCCCATGGGCAGCCCACTTGGGTCCTCTCCCCCCTGTGGAGTCTGTCTATTTTTCAAACTTTTCTATTCTTACTCTTGGTCCATGAACTCATTCTTTGATTTCGCAATACAATGAACCAGATCACAGCTGCTTGATTTCAGTACCACATGAGCTCACTTGTTTATGGAATATCGTGAACAAAATAAGCTGTGGATCACATTAGATCCAGAGACATGGCAGTAGGAAAAAGACTGACAAACCTCAGAGGGAACTGCGGTAGGGGGTGGGGGTGGGGGTTGGGAAGAGATAAACCAAAGAATTTATATGCATATATGCACAACCAATGGACACAGGCAATAGTTTGTTGAAGGCAGGAGGGAGGTGGGAGCAAGGAGGAGAGGGTCAATGGGGGGAAAAGGGGGGAGATCTGAAATACTTTCAACAATAAAGATTAAAAAAAAAAAAAAAGATAGGGCCTCTGTCTCTCAGTTTCTATGGGAGAATAGAAGCCTAACTTTGATAAATGCCAGTTAGCAGACTTGGTGGCCTAATGGAATTTATATTGATTGACCCTCTTCCTGCCTTTTGTAATTTTTCACTTTTCAGACTCTGCCCCAGCCCATTCCCTACTCCCAAACTCCCCCGTGAAAACACCTACTCTTCTCTGAACAAATCAGGAATTGAACTTGGATCTTTCTCCTACTGCAGTAATTACTGAATAAAATTTGTTTTGACTGCTTTAACTAATATCTGATTTTGTTTATCTGAATTGTTAAAGATGTAAAGAAGGTACAAGGCAAGAAAAGCAAAGAATCAAGAGTAGTATTCCTACAGCAACCCCCCCCCCCCCCACACACACACAACACACACAGGCATACGCACATGCAAACACTTGCTATCACGGGGCTTCTGTCCCAGGTCAAACCCCAATTCCTTGCACCCCCATACCAGTTTAGAAAAGTCTACTCCCCCAGCTTTCACCACAGAGTATCCTCACACTTTTTTAGTAAGATTTCCCCTTAGGGGTTCTTCCTGGGGCAGCTCTTTGGGAGCTAGCAGGAGTGCCCCTTCAGCATCTTGCTAAGACAGAAACTTGATGAAAGGAAATTTTACCTATCTTTCTGGTCCCAGCCTGTCAACACCTTCTTGGCTCTCTCTCCTTCAGATCATTTTTCTCCCATCTCTGTCTAAAAGCCACCATCCCCAATTTCTCTGAACTGTAAAAAATTTTTTTTCCTTTATTGATTTTAGAGAGAGAGGAAGGGAGAGGGAGAGAGAGCTAGAAACATTGATGAAAGAGAACACCAATTGGCTGCCTCCTGTATTCCCCCCACTGGGGATCAGGCCCACAACCTGGGCATGCGCCCTGACCGGCAATTGAACCGGCAACCTCTTGGTGCATGGGTCGGTGCTCAACCACTGAGCCACACTGGCTGGGCTGGACTTCTTTTTTTTTAAATTGGTCTGTAATGGACATACCACATTATATTAGTTTCAGGTATACATATGATTTCATATTTCTATATATTGTGAAATGTTCACCACAATAAGTCTAGTTAACATCTGTCAACATATATAGTTACAAATATTTTTTTCTTGTGATAACTCAAGATCTACTCTCTTAGCAACTTTCAAATATGCAACACAGTATTATTAGTTATAATCACCATATCGTATATTATATCCCTATGACTTATTTATTTAATAATTGGAAGCTTGTACCTCCTGACTTCCTTCACCCATTTTGCCACCCCTACTTCCTAGCCTCTGGCAACTGCTAAGCTGTTCTCTGTATCTATGAGTTCTTTTTTTTTTTAATTTCACATAAAAGTGAGATTATATAAGTGTTCTTCTCTGACTTTTTTTTTTTTTTTGCATTTATCTTCAGATAGAGCAGGAGGGAGAGAGGGAGGAAGAGAGAGAGAAACATCGATGCGAGATACACACATCGATTGGCTGCCACCCACACAACCCCAAACCTGGCCGGGGACAAACTGCTACCGAGGTACGTGCCCTTAGCAGGAACCAAACCCAGGTCTCTCTGGTCCACAGGCCAATGCTCTAACTTCTGAGCCAAACTGGCTAGGGCATATCTTTTAACTTATTATCTGGAAGCATTAAGCTCACCACTCCTAACCTGAACTGTGATTATAGCTTATATTTATATATTCCAAAACACCTTAAAATGATCTGTGAAATAAAGGCCAATTTACTCCAGGTCTCTGACTTTTAGGAGAATAAAAAAGTAAATCATTAGCAGAAACTGTGAATTTATGATTCCATGAAATTCATAGGCAAGAATTCTTCATGTGCTAGAGCAAGCCTCACGCCATCTCTCTTCCAAATGTGATTCTGTAGGCTGCTTTTTAAAAACCTGGCTTGCCCTGGTCAGTTTGGCTCAGCGGTTAGAGCATCGGCCTGCGGTCCGGAGAGACCCAGGTTCGGTTCCCGCTAAGGGGCACGTACTTCGGTTGCAGTTTGTCCCTGGCCCTGGTTGGTCGTGCGGGTGGCAGCCACTCGATGTGTCCCTTTCATGTTGATGTTTCTCTCTCTCTCTCTCTCTTCCTCCTGCTCTATCTGAACAAAAAAAAAAAAAGAAAAAATGTCCTCGGGTGAGGATAAAAAAATAAATAAAATAAAAATAAAAACCTGGCTTTTCCTTGGCCTCTAAAAACAATTTTGAGCCCATGTCAATGATTATTATCTCCGCCTTCACTCAAGTAGAAGAAAACATATATTTCTGACCCTCTTCCCCTTTGGGTACTGACCAGTCTCTCTCACCCTTGCTATTTGTCATCAATGAGGCCTTAGATAATTATTCCAAGTGAAGTTCTTGCACCAAAAGAAGTGTCTAGAACATTTTGGCTCTAATACTGGCCCAGGGATCGGCAGGATTGGCATCAACTGAGACTATGTTAGAAAAGCAGGATCTCAGACCAACTCCAATTAAAAAAAAAACCTACCTTTTTATAACCTATCTTGTATTGCTAATAGCTTAAACGTTTCTCCAAATTTCTACCAGTAATAGAATCTATTTAGATTTAATCACTTCATGGGGTATTTGATTATCATGCATTATTTGTGAATACCATCTGTATTAAATTCCAGCTATTTAATTTAAGTTATCTCTAAAATATTAACAAGAACTGCTCCCATTTTAACATAATTTCAAGAAGAGATGTTTGTTTAATTGGTACATTGGATTTTGTTTTCTACCTTCTCTGTAACTTTGCAAAGTTCTGTAATTTTTCAAAAATTAAAAGTCATATTTATTAACTATTAAGAGTTTACTGAAAGTTTTGTAACCTGGTTGTATACTTTTAGCAGAAAGTTAGTTATAAGTGGAATTGTTTATTTTTGGTTTTATATATAAAATGTCCCTTTGTACCAACTGCTGTTTTTTTTCCCCTATTACATGGAAGCAGTCAGCAGTTTCCTAGAAAAGGAAGCATGACAGCATAGCAGCTGACATCATAGGGCTATTTGACAAATATCAAGGAATAAGCACAGAAGGGCATTAGAGACAGATGAATTAGGCAAGGCAGATGAAGATCAGAGGAGAATGGAGGAGTTCGTAATACAGGCAAAGAGACAAGAATTCTGATTAAGAGGCATTGACAAGATGAATGATAGTCCTTGCGAACTTCCCTTTCACTTGCAGTAGGAGAAATATGTCCAGTTTATATACATTTGTTCTCTTTTTGCAGTACCATACTGTGACAGACAGTACTCATGCTCAGCTGTAGTGACATGGCCATAGGGCTAAATTCTGACTTGAGATGAAGGATCCAAGTCTGAAATCCTCAGATTTCACAACTGTACTTTCTTAATTAAGAACTATACAAGTACATATCTTATTCTTTCAAGATATATGGAGATAATTTTCCCACTATGAAAACTATATAATCATTTAAGACTCTGTTTACACTGTATAATTCTCATAAAAATACTCAGCATGGAGAGGAAATATATTTTTGTTTTTAAGAGCATGGAGTCTAGAGTCAAACTCCCTCGGTTCAAATATCAGCTGTGGTATGTGCAGTTGTATGACTCTATGCCTCAGTTTCTTCCTCTGCAAAATAGAGATATTAGAAAATTCTTCTTCTGTGAGTTCACAAATAAAATAAGATCATATACTATTTTATTTATTAGTATTAGTATTATTTTTCTTTATTGATTTTTAGAGAGAGAGAGTAAGGGAGAGGGAAAGAGAGATAGAAACATCGATGAGAGAGAACATCGATTGGCCGCATCCTGCATGCCCCCCACTGGGTCAGGCCCACACCCTAGGCATGTGCCCTGATCGAGAATCGAACCGGCAACCTCATGGTGTAGGGGTCAATGCTCAACCACTGGGCCACACTGACAGGGCGATCATATACTGTTCTAGGTTCCACAAATAAATAAGATCATATACTATTGGCTTTCTATGTCTGGCTTATTATACTTAGCATAATGTCCTTCAGTTTCAGCCATGTCACAAATGGCAACATGGAAAGATTTCCCTTTTTTTAATCCTCACCTGAGGATATGTTTTTACTAATTTGAGAGAGGGAGGGAGAAAGAAAGAGAGAAACATCAGTTTGAGAGAGAAACATTGATCAGTTGTCTCCCATATGAACCTGGACCAAGGATCAAACCTGTAACCTAGGTATGTGCCTTGAATGGGAAGGAAACCCACCACCTTTTGGTACACAGAACAACACTCTGACCAACTGAGCCACCTGGCTAGGGCAAGCTTTTTTTTTAATCACTGATTAATATTTTAACATTCTAGTGTATGTGTGTGTGTGTATTTATATATATACACCCCACATTTTCTTTATCTTTTGTCAATGAACACAGATTGTTTTTATATCATGGTTATTGTGAATAATGCTATAATGAACATATAGGAGTACAGATATCTCGTTGAGATACTAATATCATTTCCTTTGGATAAATTATCAAAAGTGGAATTGCTGAATCATATGTTCTACTTTTAATTTTTTTAGGAACCTCCATACTGTTTACCCCAATAGCTGTACCAATTTGCATTCCCACCAACCATGTACAAAGGTTCCGTTTTCTCCACATCCTCGACAACACTTTCTATCTCGTGTTTTTGGTAATAACCATCCTAACAAGTGTGAGTGATACTTCATTGGGTTTTGATTTGCATTTTTCAGATGATTTGGTGACAACAGTTAATAATACTGTATTATGTACTTAAAATTTGCCAAGTGATTAGATTTTAAGAGCTCTTAGCTCCTGCGATGAAAGGTAACTGTATGAAGTGATGAACATATTAATTAGCTTGATCATGCTAATCCTTTCACAGTGTATATGTCTATCAAATCATCACATTATACTCCTTAAATATATACAATTCTTATTTGTTAATGATATCTCAATAAAGCTGGAAAAAAGAGAAGGAAAACCTGCTGCATTGAGGTGTTGGAGGATTAAATGTAAAGAAGTTAGCACAATGTCTGCATGAATTTCAGTGCATAGTAAATATTTAATATTTTTAAAAATTAAATATGCATATTTGCTTTTAAGGAAAAAATTCTCTCAGAAGAATACAATAAATTGATGAGGTTGTTTGCATCAGGGAGAGAAGCTAGGTACTAGGGCAAGGGTGTGGGAGGGAGATATAGTATAGTCTTTTTTATTTTTGGAATTTTAAACCATGTAAGTATATAGCACTTGCAGTGAGGCATTAAATAAATAGAAATAGAAATAAAATAGAAATAAAAGGCATTCTGTTTCACTTCCACCTTTCTATTTACAGCTTTAGAAAGGTTGTATTAGCAGTTTCTTACGGCATTTTGTTAAGATCTGGGGACAGTTGGTGTTAAATCAACAAACATTGATTGTGTTCATGGTAAGTTGTAGGCATGTGGTGAATAAGGCATGGTCCCCTCTCTCAAGGACCATGAAGCCCACTAATACCCAGTAAAAGGGAAAATACAAACGAGTTTAATTTAGGACTAAACTGTAAAGAACATACCCATATACTTTAATACTCAAGGATTAAAGAGGATGGTGGACACAGAGCATGTTAGAAGAGGGACTGGAGCTTAAGCAGTGTTGAGTAAAGTGTAGATGTTATTACTGGTGGAAGAAGAGAGTTTTCTAATGATAAATAGGGAACAATGTGATAGAAGGACAATCAGATGTCATCATAAGTTACTAGGTAAATCTTCCTCCCAAACCAGTTTTCCTGATTAAAAATGACGAGGAAAGGAAGAAAAAGGCAGGCTAAATAGACTGGTTCATTTTATTATTATTTATTATTTATTGTTGAAAGTATTACAGATGTTCTCCCTTTTCTCCCCCATAGACGCCCTCCACCCGCCCTCCCCCACCTTAACCACACTGTTTTCTGTGTCCATTGGTTATGCATATAAGTTCTTTGGTTTATCTCTTCCTGCCCCCCACCAAATCCCCTTCCTTCTGAGGTTTATCAGTCTGTTTTCTACTTCCATGTCTCTGGATCTATTTTGATTGTTTGCTTATTTTGTTCATGATGTTGCACAAATAAGTGAGATCATGTGATACTTGTCTTTCTCTGATGGGCTTATTTTGCTCAGCATAATACTTTCCAGGTCCCTCCATGTTGTCTCAAAGGATAAGAGATCTTTCTTCCTTACAGCTGCATGGTACTCCATTGTGTACATGTACCACAGCTTCTTTATCCACTCATCTACTGATGGAGAGTTGGGCTGTTTTCCAGATCTTAGTTATTGCAAATAACACTGTTATGAACATAAGGATGCATATATTCTTTCTGATTGGTGTTTCAGGCTTCTTGGGATATATTCCCAGAGGTGGGATCACTGGGTCAAATGGCAGTTCTGTTCTTAATGGACTGGCACATTTTACTTGACACCTTTACTCTTTTTTTCTCCAGGATCCACACAGGATGCCAGGAGGTGGAGCCACCGTATTGCCACTCTTAGGATCAAAGACACACGTTATGGAGAGGAAGGCGAAGGCTTGAAGGAGCCTCATTCCTTCATTTCCTTGAGTAACTGCACCTTGTCTAGATGGCTTCCTTTCCAACATTTTGTCTTATGTGAAAAGTAAAATTTGATTTCATTACACCATTTTAGCCTGGTTTCTGTTACATGCATGAAACACAATCCAAACTAATATGGCTATATATATTTTTAATTAATACTGTCTCACCAAACTTTAGTTTTTCAACTTTTTTTTACACATAGGGTTACCAGATAAAATACAGGACACCAAGTTAAATTTGAATTTCAGATAAATAAGGAATAACTTTTGTAGTATAAGTACACCTCATGTAATGTTTTTATTATACTTACACTAGAAAACTATGCATTGTTTATCTGAAATTTAAATGCAACTGACATCCCGTATTTTAGTTTGCAAAATATGGCAACACTAAGTTACACATCACACAAAACCTGTTCATGGCCAGGCCATTCCTACCTGCAAGAGAGTATTGGACACATTTCCCATCCCAAGCACAAAATAAATGTAAGTTCTTTTAGTGAGTTAAAAGGGGAAGAATGGGTAGTTAGTGCCAGTCACAATAGAGAAGTGGGATTTAGCATTTAGTCCTCAGAGGAAAATGCAACAAGTGGAAAATTGTGCGCATTTCTCTTTGAGAGTATTCTCCATCTCTTTTACTTTATTTCCATTGTAAAAGGATATTAATAGTTTTGCCATTGAACATATTAATTTTAGTCTATTTTCCACAGTCTCCCCAATCATAGTTCATTTGTTCAAATAGCTCTGATCAAATGTAGATAAAATTCTGAGTCTTTTTTCTTTATAATAATGTCAAAAACGTGTATCACTGTACTGCATGCTCTTTCTAAACATAATTTTTATTGTTGCTGAATATTCCACTGAGATAATTTAAAATAATTTTTTTCCTTTATTAATTTTTTACAGAGAGAGGAAGGGGGAGGGAGAGAGAGATAGAAACATCAATGAGAGAGAACATTGATTAGCCCCCACTAGAGATCAGGCCCACAACCTGGGCATGTGCCCTAACCAGGAATCGAACCAGTGACCCCTTCGTGCGTGGGTCGATTCTCAACCATTGAGCCACACCAGCTGGGTCATTAAGATGATTTTTTTATAATTTACTTCACCTTTTCCCAATGTTTGATCTATTTTATTCTTTTAAATATTTTTATTTTATTTTTAACCTTAAAGTAATAATGGATAAACATCTTTGTTGCAATGTTTTATTTTTTTTGAGTTGGAATTTTGAATTATGTATAAAGAACCATGTAGTAGATTTGGAATTATTCTGTCAAATAATAGGATTATTTTTAGTCTTGTTATATATTTTTAGTATTAATAGTCCTCTGCTTCCAGGGTTAGCCTTTAGCAAAATTATAAAATTGGGTGACTTTAGACTGTCTTTGTTTCTGTAACCTTCTATGCTGCAGATCATTATTTTTGGTGTATTCCAAATTCCTTCTCATTTTCAAGTATCTAGTATTTTTCTGCTTCTTTCTCCCATTTATATCCTGCTTTCAAAAATGGATCTAATTTTAATCATTTATGTCACTTTAAAATTAAGTCAATATTTCTTGGCTCCCAGAGAATATTTGGAGAGGTAATGTACCTTAGTTACAGACCTAGTTTAAATATCATATTTGTCATTTACTTGCTATGTGACTTGAAGAAGTACTTTATGTTTCTGAGGCTGGTTTTCTAATCAATAAAATGAAGATATTAACATATTTAAGTCAGGGTTATAAGAATAAAATGAGATAATTATGTAAAGATTTTAGTGTACTGCTAGGACAATAGTAAGCATATAATAAATTCTAGATATTATTAGTCATAATTATAATCTTCATTTGAACTCCATTTATAATCATGGAATGAAAATGTTATTCTCTCATAAAGAAAAGTCAGGAATTCAACTTAGCTTGACTATCATACAATATCCTACTCCTATTATTTTATTTCAAAATATTTTTTATGAATTTTCTTCTTCCATCATTCATTAGAGAATTTTCTATAATGTCCTTCAAATTATGTAATGTGAATACTCATCAGCTACTGTGTAAAAGATGGCCACCCATGCTATGCTAAAGTCCTTAAAACATTTTTACTCACAAAAATACATTACTTTAAATATTTAATGTTGCCTAGAAGATATTTTTTTTGAAATACAACAAAATACAGTAAAAATATTCTCACTTATAGATAAAATGTTTATTGAAATAAAGAAATGGCAACATTACCAGGTCTGTCCTGAGTCATTAAGACATGTATTTGGTCTAAATATCACACAAAAATGTCTTAGGATGCATGCATTCATGAATTAAACAATATAAGTAGTAAATATATATTTTTTATCCTCACCCAAGGACATTTTTGCATTCATCTTTAGACAGAGCAGAAGGGAAAGAGGGGGGAGGAGAGAGAGAAACATCCATGCGAGAGAGACACACCGAGCAGCCACCACCCACACGACTCCAACCAGGGACAAAACTGCAACTGAGGTAGGTGCCCTTAAGCGAGAACCGAACCCTGGACTCTCTGGTCCATGGGCCGACGTTCCAACTGCTGAGCCAAACCGGCCAGGGCAGTAAATACATTTTTAACAGTGATGAATTAAAGAAAAACTTGCTAGCAATTACTTTGGGATATTAAAAATGATTAATCATGACTATTATAACCATCAACTTCCTCCATCTTTTTGTTAATTAAAAAAAAAAAAAAAAAAAAAAAGGAGACTGGGGCTTTACTCACATGCTTCTTCAAAACAAACAGTACAAAACGTTGGCAAGCAGAAATTTTCAGTTTCAGCAAACATTAATATTTCCCTCAACAGCCTTACAGAGTTAAAATATATCTAATCCAAGTCATCCCCTTTTGAAAAGACAGTAAGGCAAGACTAAAAAGGAAAAGTAAATGCTACTGGTGTGTATATTTAGAGGGCCAGGGGAAAAGAAGGTGAGCAAAGGTTGAGAGGAGTGCAAAGCTAGACAAAAACGAAAGCATTTCTTTAGGTTGTGTCAGTTTTTTGACTACAGATATCCAATATCTGGAGGCTTATAACTTTGTTCTAATAATTCATCTGCAAGTGGCAAAGAAGATGGCAATGTGGGAATAAAATTGTGTGCATATTTTTATAGAGAGATTTATAAGTACTGAATTGAAAATCACTTAGTTATTTCAGTTACAAAAGTCAGAACAAAATAAAATTCATGCTTGTTTTCAAAACCTGTGAATAGCTGCTTGCTGCTGTGTGAATCCTTATAAAGAAAAGAATATTATGCATGGCATAAGAGAGATTAATATTTGATATTTCTTTTTGCTACCTCCTTTGTTTTATAATGTCACTTATTGAAAAAATTCAATAAGGGACATTTAAAAAATGTTTCCACTGATTTAAATTTACCAATAGTTATGAGCTTAGAGACAATGAAAGTCTGAAAAGTGACTGCCACCAATAACACAGCTTTACACATTGAACTCCACATCTGCCTATTCTTTCTCAAGCCATCCCTCCCATGTTACCATTCTTCTGCCATGGGTCTTAGCCCCTCTTGCACATTACATTTTTTTCTCCTTGGAAATTGCATCTATTTCATGACATCAGCTACCATGGAGCATGTGACCACATTTCTAAAACTCTGTTGGAATTTTCCCCAGCATAATGTATCTATTTTCTTGTAGCAATTTAAATGTCCCAATTAAAACCCCTCATGCCCTGTTAGTTCTAGTACATTTTCACAGTGTCCTCTCTTGCAGATATCTTTAGCTCTCTGACTGGGCTTTATCTCAGCTGATACATGCAAGGGGCTGGCTGGGAGTGCTGGGTTTGTAGAAATCTTCAGCCAATAGGGGATGGGAGCTGGGAGACACTCCAGTGTTTTCAGCTTTCAAGGGGGCTAAATCTCAGACATCTCTCAAATAAATGACTTTTTCTTAAGTCTTTGTCTCAGCATCTGCTTCTTGGAGATCCCAAGTTAAGATAGTACCAGAAATAGTCCTAGGAAATAGAACTTCAGGATGGGATACTGGAATGAGATCACTTGCTGGCTAAATGGTAAGAAAGACATCATCGTGATTACCAAGACTTGCACATGTGGTGAACTGGGATGGAACTCAGGCATATCTCCTTTTATTGTGCTTTCCTTTATTGTGTTTCACAGGTGTTGCATATTTTACAAATTGAAGACAAGATTGCAACTCACTTTCCTGCCATGCTTGCTTTATCGTGATGGTCTGGAACTAAACCTGCAATTTCTCTGAGGTCTGCCTGTATAGATGCAATAGCTCTAAAAACCTAGAGAAGGGGTAGGGGGCAGTAATAAGAATTGTGGACTTGGCTGGCTGTAGTTCGTGTGGTTGGAAACCAGAACAAAGACAATTACAAGCTGAGGTCAGCCAACTATGAAGTTAAAGGCATGGTGTGAAAGTCAGAATGCCTTGGCAGCTGTGAAAGAGAGTCCCCTATGCTAGAACCAGAGGGTGGAATATGCTGAGAATAGCTACCATGATCTGGATGTAAAAGTGGAATTATGAAGAGTTCAGCAAATCTCCTATGCTAAACTAAGTCCTGATAGGGAAAGAATAGAACTCTAAGAAATGGGATTGGGATGTTTGAGAATAACTTCTGGAAAAACCTTGAACCTGCAGATCTACTCTCTTTACTCTCATTGCTTCTAACAATTACTAGGGTCAAATCTCAGCATGGCCTGAGCTGGGGACTGCTGTTCCTGCTATACCAGGCAGATATGGACCAGTAGTAAATGGGAAAATATGTATTGAAAAGGATCTTGTATGTACTAGACTGGACTTGAGGGTCACTGAACTTAAGGCTGGATAGAAATTTTATTGAGGCATGCTCTTGAATCAGAATTAAACATGCTGGCAAGGACATAGGGGGCAATCTTAACACATGAGTGATACAGTTCTTTGAAGTTTGGAAAGAATAGCCTATAGGAAACAGGTGAGGCCACTGGAAATAACCTTTGAAGAATATTGAGGGTGTTTTCAACAGGCTTAGAGAAATGAGCATCTTTAAATGGATTCATTAGAGGAATCCCAGAGAATTCTCTAGTGTAAGATATTTTTCAAGAAGTTACCTTTAAGTTATATAAACAAGTAGTCCAAAAATCTCATATCACATACCTCTGTGCTGATGCTTCTCTCTGTGCCTTCACCTATGACCCTGAGGGGAAGCAAAAGTCTGCCACCCCAAAATATGCCTTTTTGGGGATATTTTGTTATTTTAAGTTGGTTATTTTCAAGAAACAGAGGACTCAAGAACAGTGGTGTATCTCCCTCGTACCTGCATAAAGGAATTTAGATAGAAAAAAACTGCTTAAAGGAAGAAAGCATCACCTTAGCATAATACAAACTTGTGACAGACAGGGAGAAACCAAGCAAGTCTGTTTATTAGACACCCTTGTGTGACCCATAGTTCCTGGGTGGTCAGGCAAGAATTTGTTTACCAAATGTTTGCACTTTCTCATCTACCTGTGGATTGCCTACTTTCCTTCAAAATCTAGGCCCCTGCCACCCCTCTCCTTACTCCACGATGGCATCTAAGCCTCAATTGCCCAATGTGGCCTTAGGTACCATATTTTTATGGAAACCCCATATGTACATACATAATACATTTGGTTATTTTCTCCTGTTAATCTGTCTCATGTCAATTTGATTATTAGACTAGCTAGAAGGACCTAGAAGGGTAAAATGAAAATTATTTTTTCTCCTCTGCAACCTCATAGAATATTCCCAGTGATGAGCTGATGAAGAAGGAAAAAGTCGCCCTGGCCGGTTTGGCTCAGCGGTTAGAGCGTCGGCCTGCGGTCCTGAGAGACCCGGGTTCGGTTCCCGCTAAGGGCACGTACCTCGGTTGCAGTTTGATGTGTCCCTTTCACGTCGATGTTTCTCTCTCTCTCTCTGTTCCTCTCTCTCCCTCCCACTCTACCTGAACAAAAAATGGAAAAATATCCTCGGGTGAGGATAAAAAAAAAAAAAAAAAAAGAAGGAAAAAGTCTGTCCTGGTACATGTGTGGCTCAGTATGTTAGTATAAGCTGAAATGAACTGCTGCCACATCAAAGCCCCATTGAGGGGTGGCCTTAGATGATAGAGATAATGGTGGTATTATTCCAGAGGTTTGAGTAGTACACCTGCTCATCAATTTGTGTGGAAGAATATGAGATCTCAGCTAAGACTATATGGAGTCCTTGGCAGTATGGTTTGGCTAGTTGACCAATGCTTCTAGAAGGAGCAGTATGGAAAGAACAGAGATAAAGAGGATGAGGTGTAAAAGTATGTAGATGTATCTATGGAAGTGGACATCTATAAGGTCTCTGAATCTTTGATTTATATATCAATGTCTATCAGATATCATTACCACAGAAAATGTACTGAACTATCAAATGAACAGTAATTGTCCTGTGGACATCAGCCAGTCTCTATCCTCTGCTCCCTCGTGGATTCACTATGAGACAGTGACTTTCTGAATGATGTAGCCAATATGGCAGAATGAAGACAGCACATGGGTACAGCAGCATGAGCCTCTCTTATCCACACTGCCACATCTGAACATCCATCCCAACAACAAAGAACAATGATGGACCCTCAATATGGTACCATCTTTAAGGAGAACAACCACTTGGTGACAAGTATATTACATTGGACCCCTGTATTAGTTCCTTATGGCTGCTGTAACAACTTAACATAAACTTGGTGGCTTAGAAAAACAGAAATTTATTCTCTCACAATTCTGAAGGTCAGAAATCTGACATCACTGAGTCAAATTCAAGGTGTTGGCAGGGCTGGGCTCCTACTAGAGGATCTAGGAGAAAATCCTTTCCTTGTGTCTTCCAGCTTCTGGAATTTCTTGGTTTGTGGCCACATCACTCTAATCTGCCTCCGTGGTTCGATTGCCTTCTACTCTGTGTGTCAAACATACCCTTTCCTTTCTCTTATCACATGTAATTGTATTTAGGGCTAACTGAGATAATTCACGATCATCTCCCCATGTCAAGATTCTTAATTATATCCACAAAGACCTTTTCCCATATAATTAACATTTACAGTCTTTAGGGATTAGGACCTGATATATTTGGGGGACATTACTCAGCCCACTACAATCCCTTCCATTCAAGATGGGGCAGAAATCCATTCTTACTGGTGTTGACAGGATTCCTGGGATGGGTTTGGCTTTCCTGCCTGTGGTGGTACTGCTGAAAGTAAAATTTGAAGGCTCACAGAATGAGTGTCTGACTTGCTATATAGAGTGCCTCATTCATGGCCTGAAAAGAACAAGGTAGGTAACTAGGACCCCAGATTCCACCGGGCAAGAAATCTATACCAGCTCAATTGCTGGCCAATATGATAAAAATTAGGAATGGTTGATAGATAAGGGAAGTGGTAAGTCTTAGTTTTGGTTTCAAGATCAGTGGCAGCAGGGTGATGCTCTTGTTGAAAAACTTTATTTTATTTTTAAAGAAATGAAACAGCAGTGCCAGACAGAATAGATTAATGTGGGCACAAGAGGATCAGAATGGTGCAAGGGGTGAATTACAGCAGATTCTCTCAGTGCCCCATTCATATCCCCTTGTCACAGAGTGTTTGTTTGAAAGTTATGTTTCACATCAAAGGTATAAGAAACATTATTCGATGATTAAATGCACAAATGAGCACCATCCTTCTTGGTAGTATAACAGATGTTTAAGACATGTTTGTCAAATTAATAAAAGGGACATGTAGATGCATTTTTGGTAGTATGGGTGCATTTTTATACAGATTACTTCTATGGTAAACAGAATTATAAAATTACTCCCCTTCTCTTTGCTCCCTCTCCTCATGTTACTCCTATGATTATGTTAGGTTACATGGCAAAAAGGAATTTTGTAGATTGGATTAATGTTAATAATAAATTACCTTTAACATAGGGAGATTATCTCAGTGGGCCTAATCTACTTACATTAGCTCTTTAAAAGCAGACTTTTTTCCTGGTTGGTTGCAGTAAAGAATTCAGAAAGATTCTAAATGTAAGGGATGTTCTCTGTTGTTGGCTTTGAGATGGAGGGGGTCTCTGGTTCCTGAGAGCAATCCCTGGCCAACAGTGAACAAGAAAATGGGGATTTCAATCCTATAACCTCAATAAATTATATTCTGCTAACAATAGGTGATGCTGGAAGCAGATACTTCCCCAGAGACTCCAGAAAGGTCTCTGATTTTGACCTTCTGAGACCCCCCAGCAGAAAACTGTACTGGACTTCTGATATTCAGTACTGTGAGATAACAAATTTGTGTTGTTTAAAGATATTAAGTTTGCAAGTCATGTGTTATACAATAATATAAATCTAATACGACTTCCAAACCTGTAAGCCTAGTTCAGATTTAGGTTTGAGCTTCTGTCTTGAATATATGAGTGCCAGACTTATTGAAAATATTTTACTGTCATCTAAAATTCAGTATGCGTAAAGCAATACCTGTCATGGTCTATGATCTACTAACTCATCCAGAGACCCAATCTTCAGGAAATTCTTAAGTGACCTCACAGTCTTTTCAGTAAGTGTAGCGCAAAAACCTCTGAACTTTCACCCAATTCCAGGTGGCTTTTAATTTGCTGTAGTGTTGTGAAACTCTACTCTTCTATCACCTTCAATATTTTTTTCTACTTTTTTCCCCTTCGTTGATTTTAGAGAGAGAGAAAGGGAGAGGGAGAGAGAGATAGAAACATCGATGAAAGAGAAAATCGATTGGCTGCCTCCTGCATGCCCCCCACTGGGGATTGGGCCCACAACCTGGGCATGTGCCCTGACCGGGTATCGAACTGGCCACCTCTTGGTACATGGGTCGATGCTCAACCACTGAGCCACACAGCTGGACTCACCTTCAGTATTTTTGCTGCATACTCAAATTAACTGTGTTGCTATTTCCTTAACAATTTTTCTTAAATCAAGTCCCTGTTTTACTTATATTTATTATGAAAGTTAAGGATATACCACTACCGTAAATGGTAAACTGGTATCATGGACAATAAATAGGGGGTAACTGTAAAAATAAATACAACGAAAATAAAATTTTAAATTTCAGCTAGATACTGCTGGCTGCTGAAGGATCTGAACATAAGGCCTGCTCATTCTTTGTTTAAAAAAGGAGATTAGCAAATGTTAGAGAGGTGTTAAGTCAAAATAGCTCAAATAGCTCAAATTGCAAATTTCTTCTTGACATAATTAGAGGGATTGAAAGAGATTTAAAATGGAAATAGCATTTTTCCTATGTGATAGTTATATTCTTTAATGTCTTTTCCACTGCAATTTAGATTATCTTTAATACCACCCCAAATAATCTTGGATACCTTGTGGCAAGATTCCCACACTTGGCAAACATTTTTTTTTATGTTATAATCTAATATCAGGTAATTTATTTTTTGTTCAAATTGTTACATCTTTTATTACTGGGTCCACCTTCAGTTGACTCCTATGTGTCTTTGACATACCCTAATCAGTTTGTTTTTTGAGCACATCCATACTTTTTGGCACTGTACAGATAAATTCTATTGTATAATTTAATTGAAAAAATGATATAACCTTTTAATATAATTACAAAAGCAAGATATGATAAATTGATTAATATTAGTACTTATTCATCAGTTACTACAGGTTTGTACCTTGAATTGTTTTGAGTTCAATTTCCTATTCATATCTTACTTTTAGCTTGGTTTAGAAGTTAACCAATGATTTTTTTATTAATTCATTAATTTATTTTTGTTACAGATGTTTCTCCTTTTCCCCCCACTGATTCCCCCCCTCCCCGCCCTGTGCCCGGCTTTGTTGTCAATGTCCATTGTTCATGCATACATGCATATAAGTTCTGTGGTTTATCTCTACCCCACCCACCCCCTCTTCTGGGGATTGTCAGTCTGTACTCCACTTCCACATCTTTGGGACTACCCCATTCCTCAGACTGTTATGTTCATTATATTCCACAAATAAGTGAGATCGTATGATACTTGTCTTTCTCTGTTTGGCTTGTTTTGCTTAGGATAATACTTTCCAGGTCCCTCCATGTTGTCTCAAAGGATAAGAGATCTTTCTTTCTTACAGCTGCATAGTACTCTATTGTGTATACCACTGCTTTTATATCCATTCATCTACTGATGGACATTTGGGCTATTTCCAGATCTTAGCTATTGTAAACAGTGCTGCTACAAACATGGGGGTACATATATTCTTTCTGATTGGTCTTTCAGGCTTCTTAGGGTATATTCCCAGAAGTGGGATCACTGGGTCAAATGGCAGTTTAATTTTTAATTTTTTGAGGTAATACCATATTGTTTTCCATAGTGGCTGCACCACTCTGCATTCCCATACAAGCAGTGTCCTAGAGTCCCCCCTTTTCTCCACAGCCTCGGCAACACTTGTTGTTTGATGATTTGTTGATGGCGGCCATTCTGACAGGTGTGAGGTGATACCTCATTGTTGTTTTAATTTGCATCTCTCTGATGATTAGTGATGTTGAACATTTCTTCATATGTCTCTTAGCCATTTGTATGTCATGTTGGCAAACATTCTTATAGTGATTTAAAAATTAGCTTTCCATCAGAGAGAACTGTGTAACCTTGTACATGTACTGAGTAAATATTCAAGACAAGTCATTATTGCTGTCATTGTCAATACCATCACCAACATCATCATTGTTATCTTCACTCTCCACCATATTCTTTGTCAAATAAATTTTATCATTTATAGAACCTATCAGTAGTTTCTCTTAAAACTATTTCTTTTCACCCAGCCAGTGTGGCTCAGTGGTTGAACAACAACCCATGCACCAAGAGGTTGCCTGTTCGATTCCCAGTCAGGGCACATCCAGTCAGGGCACATGCCCAGGTTGTGGGCCTGATCCCCAGTGGGGGGCATGCAGGAGGCGGCCAATCGATGTTTTCTCTCATCTCTCTCTCTCTCTCTCTCTCTCTCTCTCTCTCATCAATAAAGAAAAATGAATTTAAAAAACCCTATTTCTTCTCCTCATTTACCTTCCAAAGCCTCATTCGGATGATTGTTTATTCTCTCCTAATCAATATTGTTGCCTAATAATTTCTCACATTACTACTAGCTATCCTTCCAAAACACATGCTTGATTATTTCCATTCTCTGAATAACATAAGAGCAGAGTGTTATATTGGGAATGTCATAATCTGTTGAGTAAGGTAGATTCTTCAGCATCACCTCCAGTCACTCCCAAGGATATCAGTTTATTTTACTCTCTTTTAGGCAATTTATCATCATGTATACATTTTCTTGCTTATTTTTTGGTGGTTTTATTTAAAGTCAATCTCAGTCAACCAGAACATAAGCTCAGGGAGTGTTGAGTGTGGGTTTTCTTGGTGGCCAATTTATCTGCAGCACCTGTCACATAGTAGGTTCTCAATAACATGGGACAAGTTACCAGAATTAACCTCCCTAACCTTGGTTTCATAATTTTCAAAATGGAGATAATAATGGCTACCAAAGAGTGTGACTGTGAGGACTGAGTGAGATAACTTATATAAAGGTACTGGTGCATCAACAGAAGCTATTATTAGTATACCATCCTGTTGTTATTAGAATAAGGTCAATCTTAGACTAGCACTCAAAGACTTCTAGATTTATTTCATCAAAAATTTTTTTATATTTATCAACCCATTTCTCCACATTAAGCTAATATTCCAGCTCTTGTTGTAAATTTATTCATTGAGTGTTTGTCTTGAGATTGGTTTGGGGTATACAGAAGAAAAAGACCTAGTTTCTATCCTCATAGAGATGTAAGATAGACTTATAAAGGACAAAAAAAAATCATGTTATAATAACCATAATAAAATAAAGCACAACATTTAGTGTAAATATTAGAGAAATAATGTACTGGACTACCTACCTGGCTAGGAATGGGCAAGTAGTAAAGGACGCAGGAGAGGAACAAAATGTTTAAACCACTGCTCATAATGACTGCAACACTCTTATCACAGCTCTTGGCCTTTTCCTATCTTCTGAGATGCTTTTGTAGCCTACTTAGATATCCCTTTTTACATGGAATTTCCCAGAATTGCCCTATCTATCAGAATTTATGTTAACCTTTCCTTTGCTCCTCTACTTGTTAGCTCATATCTCTTTGATCCACTTCTCCCAGACTCTAAGCTCTCATATTTAATTCTACATTTTTCTGTCTCCCAGACTCTAGGTTCTCATATTTAATTTTACATTTTTCTGTCCATTTCACAAAATTGTAAGTTTCCAAAGCATGGTGAATGTTTTCTGTTTGTTCATCTCTATAGACTCCATAGTTATTTGGAGAATAATTTTGCTAAAACTAGACTTTCTACATTTTCTTGGGGTCTACAGGTCTCAAATCTATCTCTGTGTTTTACTGCAAATATTGGTATTTTTGCCTCAAAGTATGTATGTTCTTATAAAATATTAATTTTATGAAAGTAGCCACACATAACTTTTTAAATAATGTGTTAGAAAGATTTAAAACACAGAACAAGCCGATAGGTACAACCCGGTGCAAACTCTAAACTGGCACTTGAGTTTAAGTGAGACTGAATATGAGATGAAGAATAAATGTGGAAAAAGTAGAAATGAGTGAAAAATGGTTGTGGTAAAATTACCAGCTGTTATTTATAGTATGTGCCAAGTATAAATATGTCCTTGCGAAGCTTGAAGAGATGAGTCGTCAGTTATTTCAAGACAAATTCCTGCCTTGCTTTATATTATTCAAGACTATTTTATTTTATGGAAATGGTATTAAAAATTTTGTGTATAGAGGGACAGATGTATGGAAGGACATTATGATCTGACCACTGGGCCTCACCTAAAGAGTCTAAACTTATAGTCACCAAAGCTTTTTGGTTTCTCACAGCTATGTATTTTTTCTGAAATATTATGGAAATGAATATATTTGAGTTTATAGTAATCATAGCATCTCATAGCTGAACACCAGTTTAACAGACTAATTACAGAGAGATACTGGTTCGTAGCTTTTCTTATTTTTAATCCTCACCTGGGGACATTTTTTGTTCAGATAGAGTGGGAGGAAGAAAGAGAGAGAGAAACATCGATGTGAAAGGGACATATCGAGTGGCTGCCACCCACACAACCCAACCAGGGCCAAGGACAAACTGCAACCGAAGTACGTGCCCTTAGCGGGAACCGAACCCGGGTCTTTCTGGACTGCAGGCCGATGCTCTAACCACTGAGCAAAACTGGCCAGAGTGGTCCGTAGCTTTTCAAAGGTCAGATCAAAGCAAAGAGCTTTCTGTTCTAAATATATAAATTACAAGCACTATACATACAGGAGTGGGCAAAAGTTGGTTTACAGTTGTCAGTATGCAAAACACATAGTTTATTTTTGTATTATTATAATCATAGCCTGCATGTTTTTATTTTTTTCATACAAACAACTATAAAACTACTTTTGCCCATTCCTGTATTTTGTTTTTTGGTTGCTATTTCTTTAGTCCCTAATAGTGATTGCACAAATTAATGTGGGAGTCACAGGAGGCGTGAATTCCCAATAAACTAATAATGACTTTCTACTCTCTTTATGCACTCAACAATATCTATTATGTGTAAGGCATTGTGCTAGGGGCTGGGATAATCAAGAACGAATACACCAAAATCTCTGCCTTTAAGAAGCTTATAGAAAAGTAGAGAAGCTAATATAATATAGAAAATATATAAATGGAAAAGTAGAAAAGTCAATACCTGACTGAATGATGTGATATTCAAGAAATGGGCATTCTCGGTGTCTTCAAAGGATCATATGGCAAGGAGTGCTTTCTTCAGTGTGTGGCAGTTGGGGACTATTTCACTAAGGAGATAGCAGACTGAGTCCTAAATCATAAATACCTGGGTTCATTTGGAAGAATGAGGAAAGTAAAGTCTTCCAAACAGCCCTGGCCGGTTTGGCTCAGCAGTTAGAACATCAGCCTGTGGACCAGGGAGCCCTGGCTTTGATTCCAGCCAAGGGCACACACCTCGGTTGCGGTTCATCTCTGGCCCCAGTTAGAATTGTGCAGGTGGCAACCAGTTGATGAGTTTCTCTCATATGGATGTTTCTCTCTCTCTCTCTCTCTCTCTCTCTCTCTCTCTCTCTCTCCCTCCCTCCCTCCCTCCCACTCTGTCTGAATATAAATGTAAAAATATCCTTGGGTGAGGATTAAAAATAAATAAATAAAGTCTTTCAAACAGAAAAGATCATATAATTAAATTTCTTATGTGCCAGATACAGTGTTAGGCACCAGAGGTATAAAGACAAAGATGATTCAATTTCAGAATTTTAGGAATGCACAGATTTGGTAACATTAGAGATAAAGACAAATATTGTAAACAAATCACCAGCAAGATGGTAATAATAGCATAGCTATCTTGGCTGAGCCTAGCAAGAAATCTGAAGACAGCCCTGGCTGGCCTGGCACAGCAGTTACAGCGTCGGCCTGCAGTCCAGAGAGACCCGGGTTCAGTTCCCGCTAAGGGTACGTACCTCGGTTGCAGTTTGTCCCTGGCCCTGGTTGGTCGTGTGTGTGGCAGCCACCTGATGTGTCCCTTTCACGTCGATGTTTTTCTCTCTCTCTCCCTCTCTCTCTGTCTCCCACTCTGTCTGAACAAAAAATGGAAAAATGTCCTCGGGTGAGGATAAAAAAAAAGAAAGAAAGAAAGAAATCTGAAGACAGAGTGGACCAGGGAGCCCCAGTCATACAATTGGGGCCTGGGAAGAGAAAGTTTGCAACCAAGATTTTGGAGCAGAGAAGGAGTGAGGCCAGGGTCATATACAGTTATCATTTTGTTTTGGCTTCTCCAGTAGCAGAACCTGAAATAAAGATTTGATTGCAAGTATGTATTATATCTGTTAGATGTCCCCAGGAAATACCTGAAGGGGAAGATGAGACTGGGAGAGAATGTAGCCAGTAAACAATATGTTGTCAAGTTAAGTAAGTACCACTGTGAGTAGCTGGGTATTAACCATGTTGGAGAATTCTATGAACCGGTGTACAGTGGGCCTAGGTGTTAGCCCAATCCTGGGGCAGGAGGTTCTTAATCCATCCAAAAGGTAGAAGAACCGGAATATTTATACAATAACTCTTATTCGTTATGGGTTGAAGATTTGCAGGATGTATTCTAATTCTCTAGGGCTTCCAGCCTCCTGTTGTGGGGTACACAGTGGACTCTACTAGCCAAAATAAGCACTCAGGCAAGGAGATGCACATACAGCCAGTTGGAAGTCAGGCCTTGGCACCCCAGTGGGAAGGCCTGAGGGAATATAGGCAGATCACCAACAGTGTCTGCTACATATCAAATCAGCTTTTCTTGTGGTCAGGATGGTATCATTAGGAATCATCCAAATCATTTTTACAGAAACCAGGTTCCTGAATAGGTTAAACAGCTAGTTATTGGTTTCGTAAGCCTTGAAATCCAGATCTCCTGATTCATAGCCCAAAATGCTAGTACTTTAGTTAGCAGCATCTTCAACTTTCTGAAGGAATCTAGCACAGATTTGTTGACAGATGAACTGATAATAGTATTTGAAATGCTTGAAAAAGATAATCAGACTCACCAAGTTTCATATCTATTGTTGTATAGCATCCACTGACTAGTACAGAAGGATTTCTTGAAACAACTTTAAATTCTATTTAAAAGTATATAGATAACTTAATCTCACTTGATGCAATAAACATTCATCAGGTTTCAGTAAAAACAAATCTTAAAGTGCACCAAGCAAGCATATTATTTAAGAAAGCCAGTGGTGAAATAATTTTCTGGAATTTTTAATCGTTATCTAATTTATGTATTGTAAGAGATTTTTTTTTTATTATTCTTGTGGGGTTGGTAATTTTTAAATTTATTTATGGATATTAGTCTTTCTTAAAGCAAAGCCCAGCTACTTTTAAAATATAATAACATTGATACATTACAGTTATAATTTTTATATTGATTATTAAGCTTAAACAGAAAGATAAAATACATCTCATCTCTTCTAAGGGAAATAATTTTGTTAACCTTATATTTTATTTCTATATTCTTTGTGAACTGTTATTAAATATTAAACTGAATTCTAAAATACAATCTTTGATTATATTTCTGTTTTGCATTGGTTTAAATGTTTATGATTACCCTGACAGCTAGAAATTCTATAGCTGTCTTTAACGTCTCCCTTTCTTGAGAAGAAATTATGAGTTTTAAGCAGGATTGTCATTGCTGAAAGTGTGGTAAAGGGAAGTCCTTAGTGACTACTGGAGTTGTTGCATCTTTCTATTATTTTCACAAGTCTGCAAAGAGTCTGAGATTTGAGAAGGTATGAATTGTAAGGATGTATATGGTTAGTGTGTATCAATAATTTACATATCAGTGTTGACTGCATCAAGAAAGCCTCACTCCTCCTTATCTTGATGGGATCAGCCACATGGGAGGAGCACTGTGATTGAAGAAATGGGTGACTTGGAAAAAGAGCACTGTTAGAACTCAGGGAGGACCTGGGTAGAATGTTAAATGGGGGTGGTGAATTATAATTGCAGTAGCAGCAAGATAATGTGCTCTGAAAAGATGAAGGATAGTGAGAGCTATATTTGTTTAATGCTGATACTGTTATCAGTGGAAGTGGAGTTCTTGAGGTGCTTCAGGGAAAATAATTTATTGATGATGGAAAATTAAGGGGGTTCCCCTCCAAGGTCCCATCTGTGTCTGCCCTGCCATGGAAGAAGTCCAATCTTGTCTTCAGCAGGGCCAGAATTAAGGCCACTGCCCAGAATTTCTGCTCCATGTTGAAGTCCTGTCCAGTCCAGCATCTGGCTAGCTTAGCTTGTGTTCTCAGCTGCAGTTCATTGCAAGTGGGGTTCGCACAGCCATGGGTCATGCAACTGCTTAAGGCTACATGGCTTCAGAGAGAGAACAGGCTAACACATATGCAAGTGCGGTTCACTGAGCAAGAGAGAGCAAGAATGGGAGGAACTATTTTTTTCTGGGGATTTTAACCTGCCAAGATTTTGTATGCCTGCAGTGGCTCCACCCTCCCAGCCAATCCATTGTTCCCTAGGCTAGACTGACAGGCAAGCACTGCCCCTGCACACCTCAACTTCTACTGTGTGTGTGTCTATCACCACCTTTTGTTCCATCCCTTTCCCAAGTGATCTGCTGGGAATGGACCAGTGGTTCCCTGGGGAGCATGAAGATGTAGAGCTTCCTGATAAAGCTGCCTGGATGACCAAGCTTATAATGTCTGGCCTCCCCTTTGCTCTCTTCCTGTTATTAATATTAATGGATAACTAATTATGCCAGTAACACTGTGATTAATACATTTCTCAGCACTTTATAGGAGTTAACTCATTTAATCCTCCTAACAATCTGTTAGGTAAGGATTATTAGAATCACCATTTTACAGAGGAGGAAACTGAATATTATGATCTGACCAAAGTCCATTTGGCTACCACAACTTTAAGTTATTTAAGGTAGATACTTGTAGCTGCCAACCGTTAAAAGGAGGTAGTGAAGGCAATAGGCTATTTCATCACTATCTCACTATCAGAAACTTTACTATAAAAGCAAGTTTGATACTTATACACCAATGTTAATTGCAGCATACTCACAATAGCCAAAAGGCGGAAACAACCAAAGTATCAACAGATGCATGGATAAACAAAATGTGGTATATAAATACAGTGAAATATTATTGAGCCATAAAAAGGGATGGGATTCTGATGCATGCTACAACATGGATAAACCTTGAAGACATTATGGAAAGCAAAATAAGCCAGACATAGAAGGACAAATATTGTATAATTCTACTTATATGAAGCACCTAGAATAGGCAAAATCATAGACAAAAAGTAGAAGTTACCAAGGAATAGAGAAAGGGAGATGAAGAACTATTATTTAATGAGTACAGAGTTTCTGTTTGGGATGATGAAAAAGTTCTGGAAATAGTGGTGATAGTTATGCAATATTGTGAATGTAATTAATACCACTGAATTGTATAATTAAAAATGATAAAATTTATGATAAATGATAACATTTTAAATAAGAGTTTAAAGATGAATCAATGAACATTTTAAAACAGATATTTATTAGTCAGCAGGCACAACAATAGTTCAGACAACTTGTCCTGTAAACTCAATAAAGCCTCAGGTCTCAGTCCTTTTGGGTGTTCCTACCACATCTTACATGTAAACTTCATAGGAAGAAGATACAACAATTTAGAGGGAGGATTCCATTAAATTAATAGTCAGTATCGGGCATATAAAATGTTATAAATTATTGGTTGGACAGAGAACAATTTCAGAATCAAGCTTTGGGAACATTCCAAAAACCCAAGAGCTCATTTGATCCCTTTATACCATTGATAAAAGGATGGGGAAGACCTCTAAAATAGTTTAACTTATCCACTTATCCTGTATATTATCTTACGTTATATATCAGGCAGGTTCCTGGCAATAAAACCAGATGGCATAGTCAAATTTGGTAGTTAGGAAAGGTTTGAAAAAATGATCATTCTTAATTATAAAAGACAAGCGAATAAAATATGCAGATTTAATTTTTTTTTTTCTTTATTGCTATTACAAAGAGAGGAAGGGGAGGGAGAGAGATAGAAACATCGATGAGAGAGAACATCGATTGGCTGCCTCCTGCATGCCCCCCACTGGGGATCAGGCCCACAACCTGGGCATGTGCCCTGACAGGGAATCGAACTGGTGACCTCTTGGTGCATGGGTCAATGCTCAGCCACTGAGCTACACCAGCCAGGAAAGAATATGCAGTTTTAATATCCAAACTTCACAGAATGTGTGCATTGTTCAATATATTTTTTGTTCAATTTCTATATATAAAATTTTTGCATATATACCCATTTAACATAATATAACATTAAAATGCATAATCTGAAGGAAAAGTTTCAAATTATATTCCAAATATAATTTCTAGAATTTCAAAATCTCAATGTTGAAATGAACATTGAGTGTCAACAAATGGAATGTGTGGGATTTGGGGCTTAAACAGGTTTTGTGTGTTTACCAGCCACTCAACTTAAAAAATATATACATTTTTATTGATTTTTTAGAGAGAGAGGAAGGAAGAGATAAAAACATTGATGGGAGAGAGTAACATTGATCGGCTGTCTCCTGCATGCCCCCTACTGGGAATTGAGCCTGCAACCTGGACATGTGCCCTGGCTGGAAATCGAACTGGCACCTCTCAGTCCATCAGCCGGGACCTCTCAGTCCATGGGATGATGCTCCATCCACTGAGCCACACCAGCTGGCCTGACTTTTTGATCCAATTGAATATACATGAAATTTGAAATAAACCTGTGTGGGTGTAAGACATTACTATTGATTCCAGTATTTCACCTCTTTTTCAGCAGTTCAGGGTTCTTACCACCCTTGAACTTAAGGAAAGATTTGTTAGCAAAGGTAATTGGCATTTCTTTTTCCTGAAAGATTTTTAATTCTCCTGTTTTGGAAAGAATTGTGGAAGGGAGGAAATGCCATTCTGCCTTGCTTCCTCTAGAATCTCTTACCTAACTCTGATCTTTCCTCTATACTAAGCACTGATGCTGTCGGCTTCCACTTTATAAAGATGTACTTCTCTGATATTTGGTTTTGTAAGTGTTGTTTAGTATTTTTCTTATGTTAATATCTTCTGCTTTCCCAGCAGGGCTGTTGGATCCTTAAGGGAATGTGTCTCTTCTTATACATTCACATACAGTTCTGCAGGTGGTCGGTTCTCAGGAAGAACTGGTGCACTGAACTCTGAGGATTCAAATGCCCAGGAAGCACACATTCATAGAGACCTTCATTTTAGCCAGAGAAAGAAGAGAGCTACTAAGTTTCCAAGCATGTTTTTGCAAGTGCTTTCCACTCTTGCATCTAAGATCCTGAGCTTTCCACTAAACAGATTTAGAGGAAAATATTTGGTTTGTCCCTGATCATTATTGTAGTTGGTTGTAGGACAGCTCATGGGCATGATGCTTGCCTTAGGGGATGAGCACAGGGGAGACAAGTCCAAGAAAATTTTGTACACTATTTGGGGCCAAATGCAAAGTGAGAACTAAATATAAAGTTATGGTGTTCAATATCTCTTCTTCTCTGAAACCTGGGGAAAAAAGGAAGGATGGAGGAGTGGGTGGAATATTATGGGTCAGAACACTGACCTATAGGCCAAATCTGGCTCACAGACTATTTTTATAAATAAACCTTTAAGGTAACATAGCTAAGCCCATCATTTACATATTATCTCTGGTTGCTTTGGGGCTATAAAGCTTAGCTGAGCAGTTGTGACACAGCTCACAAAGCCTTAAGTACTTACTCTGTATGTGGTCCTAAACAGAAAATGTTTGCTGATTCCTAGACTACTACATCGTGGATTAAAAGATACAGCCGGACTCTTGAGTATTGTTTTAAGATAAAGAGAAATAAGTGAATAAATGAACATTTAAATGGCTGGTTTCTATTATGCTAGAAGTAAGAGCAATTAATGCTTTTGAGTTCATGACTGCTTTTTTTTTTTTTTTTTTCCCTCACCCGAGGATATTTTTCCATTTTTTGTACAGATAGAGTGGGAGGGAGAGAGAGGAAGGGAGAGAGAGAGAGAAACATCGATGTGAAAGGGACACATCGAGTGGCTGCCACCCGCATGACCAACCAGGGCCGGGGACTAACTGCAACCAAAGTATGTGCCCTTAGCGGGAACTGAACCCAGGTCTCTCCGGACTGCAGGCGGACGCTCTAACCGCTGAGCCAAACTGTCCAGGGCCATGACTGCTTTTGTGGTATGACTTGAGGCACGTACTTGTCCCAGGATAAATGATCCTTTTCCTGTTAGAATCTGAAGTATCTACCACTATGGACTTGACTAATTTTGGCAAAATATTTTAAAATGCAAATGCACTCAAGAGAAGTGGTCCATAATCTATTACCAGTCCCGTGTGTGTGTGTGTGTGTGTGTGTGTGTGTGTGTGTGTGACAGAGACAGAGAGATACACACACAGAAAGAGAATCTCTTACTTTTCTTTCCTGCAAGATAAGAAGAAAGAATAAGAGAGTAATCACTAGAACTGCTGAAAGTTGAGCTGGAAATATGGAGAAAACACTAAAGAGGAATGGGACTGATGTTACATATGTTATCTCATTGGACCTCACAACAATCCTGTGAGCTGGGTATGATATAATTAGTATATTATTAAAAAAAAAAAAAAGGAAGCCAAGTCTCAAAGAAGCTAACTGAATTGCCTAAGATTAAGCAGTTAATAAATAGCAGCAGTGGTCTTCTAATTCTCACTCTAAATTCTGAGGGGTTCCCCCCATTATACTCCATTGCCTCTTCGACATCTTTGCCATTTCCCCTGAGGCCACCATGCTAAAAGTATAATTTCCTCTCTCCTTGACTATAACTCTGCCTTCTGGAACTTAAAATCTTTCCCATAAGAATTATTGCTGTAACTTAGTCCCACCTAAGATCCCCAAATGAAAATCAAGCACCCAAAATTTAAAAATCTTTTTCAAATTCAGTTTAGCTAGTTATCCATTGGTCAACCCAATACTACTAAACTGATAGCCATTAATAATCACTGTTTTATCAGAAGTGATATAGGACATTGCTCTGTGTTAAATTACAGTTGGTACAAACCCTGAATTAAAATTAGGTAAACCATCATTTTTATATAAGTAAGACTCACAATTAAGAATGTGTAATAATTAGTTCCATATTGGGGCAAATCATAAAAAAAAATGTTAGGCATCCTGGCAATTATTCACATGGGAACAGATGCCTATGGGAGTTAAATGGAGTGTGGAAATTTCAAAGCATCCTGTAGTAGAAGACATTAATTAATAAAATGATCACATCTCAACTTATGTATGGAATTAAATAGAACTTTTATATTTTTTCAGAGATTCCTATTTTCAGTAGCAGAAAATAGGAGAAAGTTCAAAATAGTTATTTTGATAAATATGATCACAAGAATACCGACAAACACATCTAACTTCTGTAGCAAAGAAGACAATATATATGTACATGACAGAAATAGTAACAATACTTTAAAAGTATCTAAAATGATTGCTGCATGTAAATGACCAATAAGCTACTGTTAAAGTTAAAGGCTGTTCCACAGGACACTGAGCTCCTAACTTCAGATAGGATGTCATACATACACTCAGACAGTTAGTTACCATAATGGTGGCAAACATCAGAGACTATTAGGCACTTCTTTGAGTTATACCTATATCAGTGAAATCTCATTTTAAGCCCATTTCTCTGCTCCATTTTCAGAGAATTGAGGTCAGTTAGAAAAAGCCACCCTCTTACACCTTTAGTTCAGACCTGTTATATTTTTTCTGGTTTACTTTCAATTACTTTGGCATAGAAAGTGATATTTAATCCTATACTATTGGTCAACTTTGAAATGTCCTAATTAAACTTTCACACTTCAGATGTGCCTAATTAGCATTGGAACAGTCTAAAGTATGCTTTCCTGTTTTAGCTTTAGTTATCTCAATTCAAAGCAATGCAAAAAGTTTTAATAATTCACATATTAGCTATTGGAAATTATTTTTTATTGGTGAAATGAATGATATTTCGATATATGGACAATGATTAGAAAGAATGAATCTCTCATCCTGCACTGAGCAGGTAAAACCCTCCGCGTGGCCATCTTCACCCAGGGTTCTATTTAGCCAAGAGCGCTGCCTTTCACAAAGATTGTGTGAGGTCATGCCCTAGTTAGCTAAACCCGGCAACTAGAATAAGGTTCTTGTGCCTCAAATGAATCTTTCATGCTGGCTTCTTGTCAGAGAGACTAAAAAGGCAGAGGGTGTTAGAACTTCTTGAATTTACAAGGACAGAACATGTTTGATTGCTACAAAATGGTTGCATGTTTGGCAGACTTTGGCTTGAGATGTTAATTGTAATACGTATACCACATGGAAGTGATGATGCAGAGGAGGAAAGCTTATGTCAAGGAAGTCTTGACATCAACCTTCCTCCTTTGCATAAGCCTTCCATTTTTATTTTGCATTTATCTTCAGATAGAGTGTGAGGAAGGGGGGGGGGGAAGAGACAGAGAGAAACATTCATATGAGAGAGACACATCAACTGGTTGCCACCCACATGACCCCAACCGGGGCAGGGACAAACTGCAAGCGAGGTACATGCCCTTAGTGGGAACCGAACCTGGGACTCTCTGGTCTGTGAGCTGACGCTCTAACTGCTGAGCCAAACTGGCCAGGGCTAAGCCTTCCATTTTTAACAGACTTTGGATTTCACATATGGTCCAGAAGTTGATAGAAACATCACAAAAGATGAACATCATAAGAATTTAAAAGAGAATAACATGAAATAATTTATTTAAAAAATTTGGTGGTATATGGAGGTTACTCATCAGTGGCAAAATATCTAATAATTAAAGAAACCCACAAAATGGTAAATTGACTTGAGTCCATTTCAGCAAAGCCTCAATTAATTAAAATGTCTCATGTTTTTATAGCTTCTTACCTGCTATCCTCACTTCTAGCTTCTCCACATTTTAACCTAAAACAGTCTTATTAAAAATGATCCCTGAATGCTAAATTATTTTCCTCAGATGCAGGGTCCTCATTAATTGGAGTGACTGTATTAATTTCCTAAGACTGCTGTGATCAACTACCGCAAGCTGGGTGGCTTAAAACAACAGGGATCTATTCTCTCATAGTTCTGGAGGCTAAAAGTCTGAAATCAAGTTATTGACAGGGCTATATTCCCTGTTAAACCTATAGGGGAGAATCCTTGCTCGCTTTTTCTAACTGCTGGTGTTTGCTGGAAATCCTTGGCATGCCTTGGCTTGTAGATGCGTCACACCAATTGCTTTGTTTGTCATCTTGTGGCCACCATCCTTCTGTGTCTATGTGACCCTGTCTTCACATGGTGTTCTCCTCTCTGTGTGTGACTATGTAAAAATTTTTCTTTTATTTTTTTATCCTCACCCGAGGACATTTTTCCATTTTTTGTTCAGATAGAGTGGGAGGGAGAGAGAGGAAGAGAGAGAGAGAGAGAAACATCGACGTGAAAGGAACACATTGAGCGGCTGCCATCCACACGACCAACCAGGGCTGGGGACAAACTGCAACCAAGGTACACGCCCCTAGCGGGAACCGAACCTGGGTCTCTCTGGACCAAAGGCCGACGCTCTAACTGCTGAGCCAAACTGGCCAGGGCAAATTTTTTCTTTTCTTATAAGGATGCAGTCATAGTGGATTAGGGCACACCCTAAGGACCTTATCTTAACTTTAATACAACTTCAAAGACCTTATTTGCAACCAAGGTCACATTCACAGATACCAGGGTTGGGGAATTCAACATTTCTTTTTGGGGCTTGAAATACAACTCGTAACGGTGACCATATCTTGTTCAATCCAGGGTACGGTTGAAAGTAAGAAGGCATATGCTATTAATAATTATGCTGGAATATAATTCTAATTCCAAAACCAGAAAAAGACACTACAAAGAGAAAACTACAGGCCAACATCTCGGATGAACATAGATGCCAAAATCCTGAACAAAATACTAGCAAATCGAATCCAGCAATGCATCTAAAAAATTATTCACCATGATCAAGTGGGATTCATCCAAGGGATGCAAGGCTGGTATAATATTTGCAAATCAATAAATGTGATACACCACATAAACAAAATGAAAGATAAAAACCATATGATCATATCAATAGACACTGAAAAAGCATTCGCCAAAATCCAGCACCCATTTCTGATAAAAATGCTCAGCAATCTGGAATAGAGGGATCATATCTTGACATAATAAAGGATATATATGAAAGACGTACAGCCAACATCATACTCAATGGGCAAAAACTACAACCATTTCCCTTAAGAACAGGAACAAGACAGGGATGCCCACTTTCGCCACTCTAATTTAACATAGTTCTGGAAGTCTTAGCCACAGCAATCGGAGAGGAGGAAAAAATAAAAGGGATCCAAATGGGAAAGGAGGAAGTGAAACTGTCATTATTCGCAGATGATGCGATAATATACATAGAAAAGCCCAAAGACTCCATCAAAAATGTACTAGACATAATAAATGAATTTGGAAAAGTAGCAGGACAGAAAATTAACGTCAAGAAATCGATGGCATTCTTATTCACCAATGATGAACTCACAGAAAGAGAAACTGAAAAAAAACAATCCCATTTACCATCACGACAAAAACATTAAATACCTAGGAATAAACTTAACCAAAAAACTAAAGGACTTATTCGCAGAGAACTACAGGTCATTGGAAAAAGAAATAGAGGAAGATATAAAAAAGTGGAAGCACATACCTTGTTAATGGATTGGAAGAATTAACATTAAAATGTCTATACTACCCAAAGCAATCTATAGATTAAATGCAATCCCATCAAAATACCAACGACATATTTCACAGAACTAGAACAAATACTTCAAAAGTTCGTATGGAACCAAAAAAGACCCCGAATAGCCACAGCAATATTGAAAAAGAAGAACAAAGTTGGAGGGATCACATTACCAAATTTCAGGTTATCCTACAAAGCCACTGTAATCAAAACAGCCTGGTACTGGCACAAGAACAGGCAGATAGATCAATGGAACAGAATAGAGAACCCAGAAATGGACCCAAGACGATATGCTCAATTAATATTTGACAAAGAGGGCAAGAGCATACAGTGGAGTAAAGACAGCCTCTTTAATAAATGGTGTTGGGAAAATTGGACAGCTACATGCACACACACACAAAAAAATGAAACTAGACCATCAGTTTACGCCATACACGAGAATAAACTCAAAATGGATAAAAGACTTAAATGTGACTCATGAATCCATAAAAATCCAGGAATGAAATGTAGGCAACAAACTTTAAGACATCATATGCAGCAGAATTTTCACTGATACATCACTTAAGGCAACAGAAACGAAGGAGAAAATGAACACATGGGACTACATCAAACTCAAAAGCTTCTTCACAGCAAAAGAAACAACCGCCAAAATGGAAAGGCAACCCACTCTATGGGAGAGCATTATTGCCAATGATATATCAGATAAGGGGTTAATTTCCAGTATATATAGAGTGCTCATACAACTCAACAAAAGGAAGACAAAGAACCCAATTAAAAATGGGCAGAGGAACTAAATAGGCACCTCTCCAAACAGGACATACAAATGGCTAAGAGACATATGAAGAAATGCTCAACATCACTAATTATCAGAGAAATGCAAATTAAAACAACAATGAGGTATCACCTCACACCTGTGAGAATGGCTGCCGTCAACAAGTCATCAAACAACAACTGTTGGCCAGGGTGTGGAGAAAAGGGGACTCTGCTGGTGGGAATGCAGACTGGTGCAGCCACTAGGGAAAACACTATGGTGTTACCTCAAAACATTAAAAATTGAACTTCCATTTGACCCAGTGATCCCACTTCTAGGAATACACCCTAAGAAGCCTGAAACACTGATGAGAAAGAATATATGTACCCCCATGTTTGTAGCAGCACTATGTACAATAGCTAAGATCTAGAAACAGCCCAAATGTCCATCAGTAGATGAATGGCTAAAAAAGCTGTGGTACATATACACAATGGAGTACTATGCAGCTGTAGGGAAGAAAGATCTCTTATCCTTTGAGACTACATGGAGGGACCTGGAAAGTATCATCCTAAGTGAAACAAGCCAAACAGAGAAAGAAAGACAAGTATCATATGATTTCACTTATTTGAACATAACAGTCTGAGGAATGGGGTAGTCCCAGAGACGTGGAAGTGGGGTACAGACTGACAATCCCCAGGAGAGGGGGTGGTGAGGGAGAGATAAACCACAGAACTTATATGCATGTATGCATGAACAATGGACATGGACAACAAAGCTGGGGATAGGGAGTGGAGGGAGGGTGGAATCAGTGGGGGGAAAAGGAGAAACGTGTAACAAAAATAAATTAATTAAAAAATAAAAATTAACAATAAATAATTATGCTGGAATAAGAAGCTGTCACCATCCCAGGCACATGGGATCCTAGCCATAATACAACCTGGCAATCTCTCCAGCTTCTATCCCCTTGTTGGCCTATTTATTCCCTAACTTCCAGACTGACTGTACCCTAGACCATTTGGCAAACTTTTTCTGTAGAGGGCTGGGTAGTAAATATTGCAGGCACTCTGGGCCATAAGACCTCTGTTTTAATTACTCTACTCTAGATGATACATAAACTAATGAGCATGGCAGTGTTCTAATAAAATATTATTTACAAAACCAGACCTCAGACCATATAAAGGGGGAAGGAAAAGAAGATGCTCTGTGAATTCCTGAGAGGGTTTTTTATATATTGGTAAAACTAACCCTTTCATTGTGTTATGGGCTGAATTGTATTCCCTCACAATTTCTTTGTTGAAATCCTAGTCCCCCATTCCTCATATTGTCACTGTATTCGGAAACAGGGACTTTATTTAAAGAGGTAATTAAGGTAAAATGAGGTCATATAGATGGGCCCTAATCAAATATGACTGATGTCCTTATAAGCAGAAGAGATCAGAACACAGACAACATACAGAAGGAAGAATAGACATGTGAGGATAAGTCAAGGCCAGAGGCCTCTGGGGAAACCAAATCTACTGATACCTTAATCTCAGACATCTAATCTCCAGAATTTTGGTAAAATCAATGTCTGTTGTTTAAGCCACCAAATCTGTTATATTTTGTTATGGCAGCCCTAGCAAATTTTTGTGGTATAAGATGCAAATAATTTCCACATTTTAAATTTATCCATTGATTTTGGATATTGTGAGGCAGAAGTTTTGATTTTTATTTTGTGAAATATATCTATCATTTCTGTGTATTGTCTTACTGTTAGAAAAATCTTTCCAAGTGGTTCAATGAAAGAGTATTCCATGTTTCCTTCTGATACTTTCATACTCTCATATTTTGCACATTTCAAGTTTGATCTGTTTGCAGTGAACCCTTATGTGAGGTACAAACTGTGTGTGCAAGATTCTTTTTGCCCCAGATTGCTGTTCATTTTTCCAAGCACCAGTCTTTGAATATTTTTTTCACAATTGGTTTATGATGCCACTCCTCTCATATTCTAAATTTCTATATAAATCCTGTCTGTTTCTAAAATTATTATCTCAGTCTTTCTATCCCTATGGCAATATTGCACAGTTGAAGTTACTGAGTCTTTTTTCTGGTAGGGATAATTCCCGTACATTGTTTTTTTTTTCTTCAGAATTTTTATATATTCTTTTAATTTACATTATATAAAATGTATCTTGTTCCCCACTCCCCAAAATAATCTGACTGAATCATCTTATTGTTTTCACTAGTTTTAAAATAGTTTCTCTTGTACTTTCCAGATATAATAACATTGTATCACCCGAAAATAATGATAATTTTACCTAAATTTTACTTTTTCCTATTCAATTGCACTGGTGAATATCTCCCATAGAGTATAAACTAAGAAAGATGAGAGTGAGCATTTCTATGAATGCCTTGGGTGTCTCCTCAGCATTTAGCACTGAAAAGATAAATGTTTTCATGTTAAGGACGTATTCATTACTTAGTCAACATATCTTTCTTGAGCACCAAATGTATACTAGGTGCTGTTGAAAGTGTGTGAGATTCTTTTTTGAGAAGCACACGGTTCATTTATTTTGCATACTGAATAACTGCCTATTTTTTTTTTTTTTTTTTTTTTATCCTCACCCGAGGACATTTTCCCATTTTTTGCACAGATAGAGTGGGAGGGAGAGAGAGGAAGGGAGAGAGAGAGAGAGAAACATCGACGCGAAGGGACACATCGAGTGGCTGCCACCCGCACGACCAACCAGGGCCGGGGACAAACTGCAACCGAGGTACATGCCCTTAGCGGGAACCGAACCCGGGTCTCTCAGGACCGCAGGCCGACGCTCTAACCGCTGAGCCAAACCGGCCAGGGCTTTTTGTTTTTGTTTTTAATTGTGGTCAGTATCACAGATGTTCCCCATTTTCCCCCCTTTTCTCCACCTCCACCCAGCCCCTGCCCCACCCCAGGCCTTCCCCATAATATTGTCTGTGTCCATGGTTTATGCATATATGCATATTGATCTTTGGTTAATCTCTTCCCATTCACCTCATTCCTCTTCCCACTGAATCTGTTATTCTGTTCCATGCATCCATGCCTCTGGACCTATTTTGTGTGTCAGTTTATTTTGTTCATTAGATTCCACATATAAGTGAGATCATGTTATATCTGTCTTTCTCTAACTGGCTTATTTTATTTAGCATAACTGTCTCCAGGGCCATCCATGCTGTTTCAAAGGGTAAAAGCTCCTTCTTTTTCACAGTTGCAGAGTATCCTATTGTGGAAATGTACTACAGCTTTTTTATCCAACTCATGTACTGATGGGCGCTTGGGTTGTTTCTCAATCTTAGCTATTGTAAATAACACTACTATGAACATAGGGGTACATGTATTCTTTCTGATTGGTGTTTCAGGATTCTTAGGATATATTCTCAGAAGTGGGATCACTGAGTCAAAAGGCAGTTCCATTTTTAATTGTTTGAAGAACCTCCATACTGGTTTCCCCTTAAGCTATACCAGTCTGCATTCTCACCAGGAGTGTACAAGGGTTCCCTTTTCTCCACATCCTCAGCAGCACTTGTTTGTTGATTTATTGATGGTGACTATTCTAACAAGTGTGAGATGATACCTCACTGTAGTTTTAATTTGCATCTCTCTGATTTTTAGTGATGTTGAACATTTTTTTTATATGTCTATTGGCCATCTATATGTCCTCTGAGATTCTGTAAAGAATCAGAAATACAAACTTCCCTGCACTTATATTATTTATGTCCTAGGGGAGTGTTGGGGTAAAGATATATTGTTCTCCTCTCTGTCCTGGTCACAAGTGAAGGCTGTATTTTCCAGTATCCCTGCAGTTAGGCAGGAGCATTAGCTTAATTTCGGCTAACAGAATGTGAGCAGAAGTGACATATGTCCCTTACAGTCCCCACCATGCTCTTTCTCTTTACTCATTAGAAGGCTAGATATAGGAGATCCAGTAAGGAATTCTAAGGGTGTCCTGAAGAAAGTAGTCTTACAAGAGGAAGGTACCTGGATGATTGGTTAGCACTTGGTGGTGGTAAGTAAAATTAAAATGAAATATTTAGAAATCAATGACTTTTATAGAATGTATAAAACAGTATTCAATTAAAATGTAATGGTAGAAAATATGTCATTTACAGTATTTTCAAAAAAGAAAAATGACCTAGAAATTAAATCTAATAATTCTTCAAGATCAGTATGAAAAAAATAACCTTAAAGCACATTGGAAAAACAAAAAGGTGTATATGAAAACATAGAAATACTTAGCATATACTTTAATTTTAAAAACCTCATAAGATTATCAATCCATTCTGAAAAGATGTGTGCATGTGGTAGGGTGGTGAATTTGTACAGATTTCCTCAGGATTTTCTTGGTGTTAGCTTATGGAATGTTTCACATTTCCAGGAAACCTATTAGTTTCAGGCAAACTGGGAGGACTGGCCAACCTAGCACAAGGGCATTTACTGTAGCATTCTTTGTAAGAGAAGAAGACTAGTCACTCAAAAGTTAATCAAATGTGCATTGTTTGAATAAGAATGGAGCATCTATATAACAGAGCACCCTGTAGCAGGTGGGAGAAATAGGGTGAAAGAGAAACAAATAAATTTGATTGCTATACATTTCCATGAAGTAGTTTATAAGTCTTATTGCTTGAAAGAAAGAAAAATAGAGGAAAAATGGATCAGAAGAGAATGTTCAATATATAATTGTTTTATAAGACATTCAATGAAATATGAATATATTTCATATGAATATATATATATATATATACACACACACACATATATATAAAGAAACTGAAACATATTACCTGTGTATCAAGTTGGTGGCATAACCACAGGGAGAATAATTATTTCAAGTAACTATGAAACATAGTATTTTTTTAACTTATCTTTACTGTTGAAAGTATTACAAATGTCCCACTTTTTCCCCCATTGATCTTCTCCTCCTCAATCCTGCCCCCTTCCTGCCTTCCCCACACTATTGTCTGTGTCCATTGGTTATTCATATATGCATAGAAGTTCGTTGGTTTATCTCATCCTACCCTCCCTCCCTCCCCTTCCCTTTGAGGTTTTTCAATCTAACAACCAATTTGTATTTCTTAATTCCTTCATCTTTTTCACCCAGCCCCCACCCCCCAGCCACCTCCCATCTGGCAAGTAACAAAATGTTCTCTGTACCTATGAGTCTGTTTCTGTTCTCCTTGCTCATTTTGTTTGTAGATTCAATTGTTGATAGATATGTATTAATTACCTTTTTTTTTTTTTATCCTCACCCGAGGATATTTTTCCATTTTTTGCACAGATAGAGTGGGAGGGAGAGAGAGGAAGGGAGAGAGAGAGAGAAACATCGACGTGAAGGGACACATCGAGTGGCTGCCACCCGCACGACCAACCAGGGCCGGGGACAAACTGCAACCGAGGTTCGTGCCCTTAGCGGGAACCGAACCCGGGTCTCTCCGGACCGCAGGCCGACGCCCTAACCGCTGAGCCAAACCGGCCAGGGCTAATTACCATTTTATTGTTCATATTTTTGTTCTTCTTCAAGAAGACCCTTCAGCATTTCATATAATACTGATTTGGTGGTGATGAACTCCTTTAGCTTTTTCTTGTCTCAGAAACTCTTGATATATCCATCGATTCTAAATGATAGATTTGCAGGACAGAATAACCTTGGTTGTAGGTGGTTGCCTTTCATCAGCTTGAATATCTCTTGCCACTCCTTTATGGCCTGCAAAGTTTCTTTTGAGAAATCAGCTGACAGTCTTATGGGAGCTCTTTTGTAGGTAACGAACTTTTTTTCTCTTGTTGCTTTTAAGATTCTCTTTGTCTTTAACCTTTGGCATTTTGATGATGATGTGTCTTGGTGTGGACCTCGTTGGGTTCCTCTTTTTTGGGACACTCTGTGCTTCCTGGGCTTGTATGTCTATTCCTTTACCAAGTTAAGAAAGTTTTCTGTCATTATTGTTTCAAATAGGTTTTCAATTTCTTTCTCTCTCTCTTCTTCTTGCACCCCCATGATGTGAATGTTGGTATGCTTGAAGTTGTCCCCAAGGCTCCTTACACTGTCCTTATTTTGAAACATAGTATTTTGAATGAATATTACTAGTGAGATGAATCCTAAAGACAGAAAGGTCATCAAAGACAACTTAAATTTCATTTAGTAGGCTTATGCTTGAAAATAAAATTGGTATTATCATTTTGTATTTACACACAGATAACTACACATGTACACACAAATCTATATTTATACACACACACACACAGTTGAACTGCATGAAATTGCTACTATTCTGTAACTATAGATACCTAAAAATGTTACTTTAAGATAATTCAGCCTTAATATAGAGAAGAAGAAGAGGAAGGAGAAAAAACACATCTGCATATAGGTCAGATAAGATGGGGACTGAGAATAGACCACTGGTTTTAGAGATTTTGGAGGTCACTGGTGAACTGACAAATACCTTTTTGTTGTAATAGTGAAATGGAGGTATAAAATCAAATGAATTCTGAATTAACCTCAACAATAAAAATAAATTTTTAAAAAGTCAAATGAATTGGTTTTATGAGAAAATTGGAGGAAAGGCAACTTTTTTGGAGAGGTTTTTCTGCCAGAGAGAGCTCAGAAATGGGATAGTAGCTACTATGAGAGAGGATAAGGAAAGCATTTTTTAAAGATGAGAGTTAATACAGAATGTTTGTATGTTGAGCAGAATGATCTAGTAAAGAGAGAAAAAGTGATTATATATGCTAGATTGAAGATAATTTCTGGGAAAATGTTTTTGAGTAAGTGAGAGTTATGCTAGAAATTGGCCATTTCTGACAGATGTCGAACTTCTCTAAAAGGTGCCACCATCTGCTTGATTTCCCATTGACCTGGCAGACACTCTCACAACTGCACTCCAGTCTGAGGCTGTTTCTATTCAATTCTCCTTCCCATTCATTCCACTTTAGAGGTATCAGATCTACCTCAAGTTCTGAAGCTTCTCTCTCCCTTCTGTTGCTCCATCACACTTCATTTTTCTCAGGCAATTCTCCAATAGATCTATGGACTTCAAATCCTGTCTTGAGATGTGCTTCTTGGAGAACCCAGATTGACTCACCCTATAGAAGTGTCTTCAATAGTGCTTCATGAAATAGCCATCAGATAACATTTTTCTATGGAAATCCAACATTTTATATGCTTTTTTTAGGTTAGTTTGGTAAATTACATTTTCCACAAAATAGAAAATTAACTATTTCATTCCAAATTTTGAAGTTATTTATGTAGAGAAAAATAGCCTATGATTTTTTAAATTTCCTTGTTTATTTCTTATTTTATTTATTTTTAATTCTTATTTAATTTGTGATTTTCCCACTTATCTTGATTTGGTTAGCTCAAAGTGTATCTATTTCATTAGTCTTAATAAAGAAATAGTTTTAAATTATTAATGCTATTTGTTAGCATTATACTCTACAGATATCAAAATAAAACTTAAATCAACATGGGAAAATCTGGCCCCAAAGCCACAACCTCCCAACCCCCATTACAGAGATGGGAAGATTTAACTAGAAGTGATATCAACTTAAGGTGCTTAAAATGTAACTTTTTTAAACACCTAAATCAATTTTTTTTGCATACAAATTAGAAACAGTATCTTTGGAATTAAAACTGAATGAGCAGGAAGCTTATCTGATTGAAAATTAAAAGCTCCTGAAAGGAGCACAGGTCAGTTACATAATAATAACAACAACAACAACAAACAGAAAGGCTGGTTTCAGACAAGAGGGGAACAGTGATTGTATAATTCCTTTCTCTGGGACCCTGTTGGGTTTGCAAATAAATTGTATTAATTGTTAAAGAATATAGCACTGGTTATTCTGACCTATTCCAATTAGTATAACTACTAGTTTCTGGGAGCAAGGCAATAGGATTGCAGAATGAGTTCTGCTGGAAACTGTAGAGCAGTGTGTTCCTATTGCAGAAAGCCAGGTCACCTTAAAAAGGATATAGGAAACCAAAATTGGATTTAGAAAAGAAATAAAATGCAAGCATACGGTTGCTCCAAGAGCATTTCCCCTCCTCAATGATAGTTTGGGAGGAGTTGAAATAATCAAAAAGGGAGGCCACTAAGGTACATCTGGATACCTGGAGCTACTTTATTTGTTCTTAACCACACCCTGTTAAGTTGCCCCTCCCTGAGATTAAGCTTCTGTAGAAATGTCAGGGACAGCTATTCAACGTCTGTTTTAAAATCAGAACCTGTTCACTTTCAACTAGGGAATGTTATGGAATAATATATATCTTTGCTAATAAAATCTGCCCCTATTTACCTGATAGGGCAAGCTTTTTAAGTATGTTTTCATTTTTTTTTTTTTAAAGGGAGAGGAAGGGAGAGAGAGATAGGAACATTGCTGTGAGAGAGAAATATCAATTGGTTGCCTCCTGCACACCCCCTACTGGGGATCGAGCCCGCAACCTGTGCATGGGCCCTGACTGGGAATCAAACGAAGACTTCTCAGTCTGTGGGACAACACTCAGTTGACTGAGCCACACTGGCCGGGCAGGGCAAGCTTTTTAAAATCAGTGATGCTCACATATGCTTTTTCCAGAGGGATACTATGAATTTAGAGCTGCATGAACTAGATACTGAACCAAAGGGGAAAATGATGATTTTAAAGAAACCTCCCAAGAGGAAACTAATCTTTAGATTGACTTGAATGTATGCTAACCATTTTTCTTCATTATTAACTTCCATGAGAGCCTCAGGGAGGGCTTAATGGGTTACCCTCACTACTCGGAATGGCCCAAAACAGCCCAGAGACTTACAGAGATTCCTCTAACTCTCAGCTTCCTACATTGTCTGTCTCTCTATAGATGGGGGGGTAGTTCACCGTGCTTTAAGAATCTCCTTTCTGGGATACATGATTAACATCTGGGAGAAATTTGACCCTAAGTCCCTCAAGAAAAAGGCTAATCTTTTGTAACACAGCCTAGCTCCAAGATAAAGTAGGCAATAGAGAGGGTTGACCAGTTAATGTCACCATTAATTTTAATACTATCTTGCAGCTAGGAAATGTTTTGCCATTCCCAAGAGGAATGGACAGAGGTTCCATATATCCAGACCTTTCACTCTCAGGCAACCCTAAGTTCTATCATGCCTGTAAACTAGAAACATGTACCCAAATGGAAAGATACATTTCAAAAATGGACGAATAGATTTGTCAGTCCCTTGCCAACATTTGGTAGCAACCTAGTCCCTAAGGTATTGAAAATGATTGCCCTTGTTTTACAAATGAAGTTTTCACAACGTCTGAGGTGTATGACTCCAGAAAAAATATAAAATCCACCAAATCCTTTTACCTTCCCAAAACCTTTGCTATTCAGGATGTGAGGGCGATCTGGCTGTGATATCTATCACCTCGTTGATTACCAGGGTTGATTCAGCTGATCTGGCTGGCTAGGCGGGTATCTCCCTCCTTTCTCACCGATCCATGTGTGTCCCTCCTAAAACGGCACGCTTGGTCAAAGAGGACGACCTTCCCCCCAGAGGAGAGGACCGGTCTTTGGTCAAGGGTATATGAGTAGCTACGCTCCCCAGCTAGAACCTCCAAACAATCTCTCAAGGTTCAAAACCTCTGCTATTCAACTTAAAGTGCTTATAGATAATTGGCTTTATAAAACCAAAGTCCCAGGATTTTTGAAATGCAAATATCTGTACTTCACCTAGAGCTCTTGTCCCTACCATTTTTTTAAATGCAAAATTTTGGGAAGTGATTCTTATCAAAAGGGAAAAACCCTAGCCATCTGACCAGATCAATTAAATTTATTTCAGCCATTCTTTTCTAAATTAGTAAATTTTGATAAGAGTTATTGAATATCCAGATGTTTTGAAATAACATGAAATACTGAAACACTGATTACTAGACAAGTCTTAAGTTTGCCTACTTTGGGCTGGTTATTGCAAAAAAGTCTGTGAAGCAAATTTGGAGCTATTGATGTGATATCTTGTGCTTTGTTGAAGCTGTGTTATATATATATTTGAAAGTACTACAGATACTACAGATGTCCCCCCCCTTTTTATTCCACTGACCCTTCCCCCTGCACAGTCCTTCCTCCTGCTTTCCCCAAGCTAAGGTCTGTGTCCATTGGTTATTCATATATGTATATAAGTTTGTTGGCTTATCTCTTCCCCCCTCCCCTCCCTCTGAGGTTTGTTAATCTACTCCTTCCATGACTCTGGATCTCTTTCAGTTGACAGCTGATTTTGTTCATTATGTTCCATTAATAAGTGAGATCATGGGGTACTTGTATTTCTCTGACTGGCTTATTTTGCTTAGCATGATACTCTCCATGTCCCTCCATGTCGTCTCAAAGGATAAGAAATCTCTCTTTCTTACAGCTGCATGGTATTCCATTGTGTAAATGTACCACCGCTTTTTTACTCACTCATCTACTGATGGAAATTTGGGATGTCTCCAGATCTTAGCTATTGTAAATAGTGCTGCTATGAACATAGGGGTGCATATATTGTTCCTGATTGGTGTTTCAGGCTTCTTAGGATATATTACAATAAGTGGAATCACTGGGTCAAATGGTAGTTCAATTTTACTTAAAATTTTTTTCTTTATTGATTTTTTTTAGAGAGAGGAAGGGAGAGGGAGAGAGAGATAGAAACATCGATGAGAGAGAACATTGATTGGCAGCCTCCTGCATGCCCCCTACTGGGGATCAAGCCCATAACCTGGACATGTGCCCTGATCAGGAATTGAACCGGTGATCTCTTGATGCATGGCTTGATGCTGAGCCACACTGGCTGGGCTCCATTTTTAATTTTTTGGGGGAAACTCCATATTGTTTTTCATAGTGGCTGCACCAGTCTGTATTCCCACCAGCTGTGTGCTAAAGTCCCCTTCTCTCTCCAGCCCATCCTCTCCAGCACTTGTTGTTTGAGGATTTTTTGATGGCTGCCATTCTGGCAGGTGTGAGGTGATATCTCATAGTTGTTTTAATTTGCAACTCTGATGATTAGTGATGCTGAGCATCTTTTGTTATGTCTCATGGCCATTTGTATGTCCTGGTTAGAGAAGTGTCTATGCAGATCATCTGCCCATTTTTCAATTGTATTGTTTGTTGTTTGTTGAGTTGCATGAGTACTCTATATATTTTGGATATTAACAACTTATTCTATGTATCCTTGCAAAATATGTTCTCCCAGAGAGTGGGTTCCCTTTTCATTTTGATACTGTTTTTTTTTGTTTTTGTTTTTTTTCTGCCATGCAGAAGCTTTTAAACTTGATATAGTCCTATTTATTAATTGTTTTATTTGTTTCTCTTGCCCTAGGTGATGTATCAGTGAAAATTCTACTATGTATGATGTCTAAGATTTTTCTGCCTATATTTTCTTGTAGGATTTTTATAGTTTCACAGGTTACATTAAAGTCTTTTATCCATTTGGAATTTATTCTTGTATATGGTGTAAGTTGATGGTCTAGTTTCATTTTTTTTTTTTTTCATGTAGCTGTCTAATTTTCCCAACACCATTTAATGAATAGACTGTCTTTTCTCCATTGTATGTTCTTGCCACCTTTGTTGAATATTAATTATGCATACTGTCTTGGGTGGATATCTAGGTTCTCTGTTCTGTTCCATTGATCTATATGCCTGTTCTTGTGCCAGAACCAGGCTGTTTTGATTACAATGGCTTTGTAGTATAACCCAATGTCTGGAATTCTGATCCTTCCCACTTTGTTCTTCTTTTTCTCTGTCCTAACAGGTGGTCTATCTTTGAGAAGAATGTGAATTCTGCAGCTTTGGGGTATAATACTCTGTAAATATCTATTAAATTCATTTGATCTAGTGCATCATTTAGAGTGTCTGTTTCCTTGGTAATTTTTTTTTTTTTTATTCTCACCTGAGGACATTTTTCCATTTTTTGTTCAGATAGAGTGGGAGGGAGAGAGAGGAAGAGAGAGAGAGAGAAACATTGATGTGAAAGGGACACATCAAGTGGCTGCCACCTGCACAACCAACCAGGGCTGGGGACAAACTGCAACCGAGGTACACGCCCTTAGTGGGAACTGAACCTGGATCTCTCTGGACCGCAGTCCGACACTCTAACCACAGCCAAACTGGCCAGGGCTCCTTGGTAATTTTTCGTGTAGCGGACCTATCCAGTGATGTCAGCAGGGTGTTGAAGTCCCCTGCTATCATTGTATTGTTGTTGATTTCTTCTTTGAAGTCCTCCAGAAGTTTTAAAATATTTTTGGTGTTCCTATATTGAGTAATTTTGTTTTCAAAGGTTTTATCTTCCTGTTGGATAGATCTGTTAAATATTATGTGGTGGCCTTCTTTGTCTCTTGTTGCGGCCTTCATTTTAAAGTCTATTTTTTATCAGATATGAGTATTACTATCCCGTCTTTTTTTTTTTATTATTTTCTTGGAAATTTTTTTTCCATCCCTTCACTTTCAACCTGTGTGAGTCTTTTGTTGTGAGGCAGTTCTCTTGTAAACAACATATATATGAGTCATTCTTTCTCATATCAGCTACTCTGTGTCTTTTGATTGGAGCATTTACGCCATTTACATTTAAGGTTATGATTGATATGTAGTTATATTTTGCCATTTTTATTTATTATGGCTATGTTTTCTTTCTCTATTTTTTCTGCTTATTACAGCAATCCTTTTAACATTACTTGCAGTGCTGGTTTGGTGCTAATATGTTCCCTTAGCCTTTTTTGTGTGTGTGGGAAGCTCTTTATTTCATCTTCTATTTTGAATAATAGCCTTCCTGGATAGAGTAATCTTGGATTCAGATCCCTGTTTTTCATTACCTTGAACACTTCATGCCATTACCTTCTGGCCTGTAGTGTTTCTGTTGGGAAGTCAATCAGCTGATAGCCTTATGGGGTCTCCTTTGTCTCCTTTGTAGGTAACCTGCTGCTTTTCTCTTGCTGCCTTTTTTTTTTTTTCTTTATTGATTTTAGAGAGAGAGGAAAGAAGAGAGAGAGAGATAGAAACATTGATGAGAGAGAACTTCAGTTGTCCGCCTCCTGCATGTCCCTCACTGGAGATCAAGCCCACAACCTGGGCATGTGCCCTGAGTGGAAATCAAACCGGCAACCACCTGGTGCATGGGTTGAAGCTCAACCAGTCAGCCACACCAGCCGGGCTCTCTTGCTGCCTTTAAGATTCTCTATTTATCTTTAATTTTTGGCATTTTAATTATGATGTGTCTTGGTGTGGGCCTCTTTGGGTTCTTCTTACTTGGGCCTCTCTGTGCTTCTTGAACTTGTATGCCTTTTTCCTTCACCAAATGAGGGAAATTTTATGCCAATATTTCTTCAAATATATTCTCTGACCCTTATTTATTTTTTTCTTCTGGTACTTCTATGATGTGGATATTGTTGTGTTTTGTTTTGTCCCACAGCTCTCTTAAACTGTCCTCCTTATTTTTGTTTTTTTAAAAATAAATATTCTTTATTGATTTTAGAGAGAGAAGAAGGGAGAGGGAGAGAGAGATAAAAATATTGATGAAAAAGAACATTAATTGGCTACCTCCTGCAAGACCCTCCACTGGGGATCAGCCCACAACCTGGGCATGTGCCCAGGAATCATACTGGTAACCTCTTGGTCCATGGGATGACAATCAACCAGTGAGCCAAACTGTCCAGGCTGTCCTCCTGTTTTTGTTTGTTTGTTTGTTTGTTTAATTGTTTATCTTTTTCATTCTTTGACTGAATGATTATTTTCTACCCTGTCTTCTAATACACCAATCCTATCCTCATCTTCCTCTACTCTGCTGGTTGTTCCTTCCCATGTGTTCTTTGTTTCTGCTATATCATTCTTCATTTCCACTTGGTGTTTTGTTTTTGTTTTTTCATTTCCTATTGATCAATTTTTATTGTTTCTATATCTTTACTCATGCTCTTGAGATCTTTACTCATGAGTTGAGCTTCCTCATAATCATTACTCTGAACTCTACCTCTGATAACTTGCTTAATTCCACTTCATTTATTCCTTCTTCTGTAGAATTCTTTGGTTTTATCATTTGGGATTTATTTCTTTGTTTCATCATTTTTTCAGTCTCTGCAGGTTTTGCAGTCTGCAAAATTTTCCCTGTGAGTGTGGATGTTCTGCTAATTGTGCCTCCCTCTGCTAGGTTTGGATGAGTATGGAAGGGACCATACTAAACACCAATGTCTATTCTTACTTTCCTGGGTAGAGTTGCAGGCCAAGCCAAGAATCAATTATACCAGAGTTTTTGCCTGCAGCCTGACTATTAGTCTTAGTTACTTAATGAGCCTCAGGTTGTAGTGCTCAGATAAATAAATAATTTCACAGGTGGGTAGCTTAAGAGGATTTCCAGCAGGTGGGGCAATTGCTTTCCCCTGGGCTAAAGTTGGTTTGAGCAGAAAATGGTTTCTGCAGTGTGGGTTATTGGCTCAGCACAGGGAACCAGGGCTCAGCCTTCACAGCTTAGTCTTCAGAGCCAAGACAACCAATACTAACAGTCAGGCCCCAAACTGAAAGCTTTCAGAGATTCTTCTCTGCCTACTGGCTAGCAGGTAGTCTCTGGCTGTTAATGAGCCTCTTGTTGCACTTCTTCAGGCTAGGTGGTATTAAATTTTCAGGGAGGATTGGTTGCATCACCCCCAGGCTGTAGCCTCTCTGATATGAAGGGGCTTCTTGAGGAATATGGCTACTGTTCTGTGGGGGAGTGACTCAGCATAGAGTTCCTGATGGCCTCCTTCACAGCTCTCTCCCCAATGCCATGAGCCCCTGACTTTCCTCACACAGCTCCAGTTCAGTCCACCCTCCCTATACTGGAGCCCAAGGTGAGTGGCTATAGCTGTAATTTAGTGCAATGGTCCTTCAGGGAAGTCCTGGTGTTCCCTGTGCCTCTCCCTGCCAGACAAAACTGCTCTGCTGATTTTCTCAGCCAGGTGTTATGTGGGCACCTTTCCCTATTTTGCCATTCTATGCTGGGGAGCAGGGTTGGGGTTTTAACCCCTGATTTCTTAGAGCAACTGCTCACAGCTAAGACAGCCCTCAGCTGCTGCCCGTGGGCACCTAGCCAACCCTCTTGTACCTCCACAGGTCCTACCTGTCTTGATTTGGGGTCCTCTTTATGTCCCTGGTTATAAAGTTTCTCTCCAGCTGCTCTTCAGGTGGTTTGTCCAGATGACTTGTCTTTATTTTAGTTGTGATTCCAGTTTGGTCCTGGGAGATAATCTGTGTAGCTTCCATTCACTCCACCGCCTTTCTGCCACCCGAAGGTGTGTTTCTTAAAAGTAAAAATGTGTTTTAAAAATGTTCATAAATGTCAACCTAAAGAATTCTGGTTGGTTATTCTTTTGGTTATCCTTAGAAATTGAGGTTTCTAAAAGTTAAAACTTCAAATTAAGTTGGAAAGAAATTATATAACTTTGATAATAGAAGGTATAGGTGTAGAAATATAGTTTTTACAGAACAAAAATTGAAATTGAGTTATTCTAATGATGGTTATTCCTGAATGGGTAAAGTTTGCAAATTATAGAAGGTTGTAAAGATTGTAAATGTTTCAAATTTGTAGGAAAAAAACTCAGGCTCCTGTCTTTTTTCCCTGACCTGTTTTTTTTTTTTTTTTTTTTTTTTTTCTGGTTATATTATGTGACTCTGGGATCTAGAGTTGTTTTCATTACACTCTCCTCATTGTCAATGTGGGAGAAATCTACCTGTCAGCTGTGGAGTAAATCCTTCATCAGAACATGTCTCATCAGTGCTGAGATAGAAAGTAAACCTGCCCTCTGGACATGGAGTCACCTGCCCACAAGACTGTCCCCAGTCAACACCTGGGTGATGGGGTCCAGTGAGTCAGAACATGATCACCCCTGATGTCCAAAGGACTCCTTTTCTCTTGCTTGTTTGACCAGTGTGCAGTTGAGTCCCTTGCCTGAGCAGGATAAATCCATTCCCTGAGCACCTGGCTAATGTCCTGGTTATTGGTAAAGCTACCCTCAGAGCACAGGGTAAACATGTACATGGGTCAAACTTGCTTTCTCTCTCTCTCAAACAGGCTTTTTGATTAGGTCCCCTGTCTAAGTGGGGTACATCCATCCCCAGGGGCATCTAGCCAAAGTCCTAGTCATTGGTAAATCCACCTTCATTTCAGAACACAGGGTAAACATGTCCACAGACTCCTCATATATGGAACATTTATCACAACAATTTTGACAAACCAAAATGTCCTGTCACATCTTATGTCTCCAGGGTTTCTGACTTTTCAGTGAGCCAAAGCAGCCCTGCCCAGGCTCACTTCTTTTTTATATCATTTCTAGGGAGCTGAAGCAGCCCTACCCAGGCTTTCTCTTTTTGTTTAATTCCTTAATTTCCACCACTCATTCACAGCCCTTGACACTTCCATTGCAAGTCTTAAAAGGTCTTCCTGCTTGGTAATTATTTTATCCCCTTTCCAGCCTTCTTAAAAGTCATAAAAAACAAATGAGAAAAATCTTGCATCTTTATAAAAATTAGTAATACAGATTAGGAGATTATGTGTATGGCCTTTATGTGATACATGTTTCTCTATACATGTGTATTATATGTGGTGTGTTTTCTGCCTCTGGATGGCATTACTAAGGGATATTTTATTGGCCTAAAAGAATTAAATACTTAAGTAGGTTTAACAGGTCTGGACAAAATATTTGATACTAAAACCAGTTTAAGTTTGGTTGATGTCTTTTAGAGCTATTACCATAAAATGTGTGTTTGTTCTATCTAGATTTACAAAGAATTTATGCCATGATCTTTTGGTTAAGTATGTTGACAACCTTCCCAAAGTTTAATTAACAGACTCTTTTAACCAAGAAATGACTTTGAGTTATTCCTATGGTCCCTGGAATACCTCAAGAATTTATTCTCTCTCCTTATAATAATTTTAAAACTAATCAGGCCTATTTAATACACTTGAAATTACATGGGAAGCTTTAACAAATAAAAATTAGTAATGATACCAATTTTTTATGTTTAATTTTTTATATTTATATTTAAAAATGTATATTTAAAAAAATGGATTTTCTAGAAATTTCAGTCTGTTCTAGGAATGAACTTACAAAGATTCAAAGCCAAAATCAAACATGAAACTCTCAGGGGTAGCAGGTGTCCAGTCAGTAACACGGGGCAAGCCAAAAGTGATGGTTCCCTGTGGGGGCATCTGGCAATGGTACTCCAGGTGTTTGTGATCCACATATGTGGACGTTAGGAGTAGTTTCAGTGCTTATTGCACACTTCCACTGAACCATGTGCAGAGTTTTAAAATTTTACGTATATTGCCTGGCTGGTGTGGCTCACTGGTTGAACACTGACCTATGCACCAAGAGGTCGCCGGTTCAATTGCTGGTCAGGGCACATGGGCATGCAGGAGGTGGCCAATCAATGTTTCTACCTCTCTTTCCCTCTCCCTTCCTCTCTCTCTAAAATCAATAAAGAAAAGAAATTTTCAAAATCTTTTATTATTTGTTCTTTATTTATTGAAATTGTATATTATATCTGAAAATATAAGCTTTATGTTGTTCTTTTATGTCATTTCATAATAATTATTTACCAAGAAATTGTTGTCTTGGAGTGTTATAGCTTACAGAAAAGGAAAGTTCTTTATCAATTGTATTATAATCAAGTTTATAATCATGTCATTTTAAATTTCATCTTTTATAGGCAGTCATTGTTTTACTCTGATGCATTTGCAAATATGTTACATCTTTGGAAAAGTTCATGAAAAGGACTCTGACTTACTGTAGATTGCAAATTTCTAACCAGGTCATCTCTTTAAAATATAAAAGAACTGGGTACATGAAAATATCTTTTTGTTTTCAAGATATAAGGAAGCTTGTTTTTATTTCCCTAAGACAATTTGGTAAATTATATCTGTTACGCCAGAAAGCACCATGCCATGGGAATGCCTCTGAAGATATGACCTATCATTGTTCTTGTTTATCAGAACATTCATTTTACCTCACCACATATCCCCCACGGATACGGGAACTAGACCCTTGCCGTTATGGTTGAGCAACCAAAATCCCGTTTGCCCAGTCTTTTCTCTTGTACCCTCCCGAGGAGCCTGCCAAAAGAGCCTGCCCATATAAGCAGCAAGCCCTAGCCAGTTTGGGGGCTGATGCCATTTTGGACTCAGACCGTCTGCTTTGCAGATGCCCTGAATAAAATTCTCTTCCTACATCACTTTGGCCTAGTGTGTTCCTCCCTCAGACATCTAATAATATCCTCAAGCAATGTTGAAGCATTTACATTTTTCTCCCTACCTAATCCCTCCAGAATTTGACAACTCTCAATGAGTATTATTTTCATGACAATATATTTATTTACATAAATGCAATAAGAATCTGTTCTCTTTAAAATAGAACACATGAAACCAGGTTCCAATTGTTTTTTTATTAACCAAGTCTTTGACTGGAATGTCGTGATCAAGAGAGACATGCCTGGACTATGGATATCACCGAAAAGCTTTAAGAAACTGGACTTGACACTCAAGAGTGATTGAATTCGATCTGAAGCCACTTGCAGGGAATGGCCTGGTACCTTGCTTGGTCAATGGTAAATGGGAATCTTTCCAGGTAAGGAACAAATGTTGCCTTCTTGAAAGGTTGCAGAAAAGGAACCTCAATATGTTGGGAACCTCAAGGACTTGAGGAAATGACCCAAATCTGCAGCTATTCCAGGGACTATTTGATTGGAATTGTGATGTTGGCTTCTCCACCTTAAGGAGCTGACTGCTGACTGCTCCGTAGAGCTCAGTCTAAAGATTCCTTATGAATAACTGATATTCCAGCCAAACAAATTTGAGAAAGCTTATCAGTTGATAATTCTTGTTATGTTTATGCAAATAATCAGGACAAATTAAAACCAGACCTAATGCAGTCTATTTAATAAAAATCAGGGTGATTTTAGGGAGAGAAATTTTGTGTCAATGAAAATCACAATGCCTGATTGTGAATATTGGACTCTAGCGCAGTTAATTGTCTTCAAAGTCTAAAGTTTTGTTTTTATCTGTGAACTAAACTGGTTCTTGAATTCTTCTAGTTATCTTCAACCCTCCAAACTATTTTATTTTTTCTTTCCCATTCTTTGACTTGGAATTATTAAAAACTACTGATACAATGTCAACCATACCTGAGCACCAGATGCTGTCCAATTGTCACTGCTTGCTTTCATTCCAGCAAAAGAAATTAATCCTTCTTGATTAACAGTCTTACAGACTCAAAAACTGGTTTATAATTTTCTGTGATCATTAACCTTTGTTTTTTCTCTTGTTTTTATAGACATACTTCTTATTAGATACCTGATTTATTGTTTACACAATATTGGTCTCACTTTGGAAAACATGCCTTCCTTTCCTTTCCTCAAAACTTTATACGAACTATTACAGGCAAACAAATATTTCTGATCATGACCTAGAGAACTAATCCCTACCCTTATTCCCCAATTCCCCAACATACTAACTCGGCTTAGGGATAGCTGTAAACCCACAAACCAGCAGGAAACAGCTACAGAAGAAAGAGACCTCTGTCCCGATGCCATAAGAATAATTACTAACAAATAGGAAAAGGAGGGAAATGTTAGGACTTACACAGGCAATACAATTCCTAACAGCCATTTTGCAAGCTTCTCTGCCACAGGAGAACAAAGACTAAACTTCTCGCCACAGGGTACTGGCCAGACAAGAAATGCTATAGGACACCAGGAACCAAAGTAACACCCAATCACACATCTGCTTTCCTGAAGACCCAACATCCTACCCAAGCCCACCAACCAAGACCCCAAAACTCACTAACTGACAGGTTTCCCAGCAGTAAGGAGAAAACTCCAGCTCCTAGGGGCTGCCATCATTGACCCAATACCCCATGGCTCTGTGATGTGTAGCCCTTCCCACTGGATATCCCCATCCCCAATCCCCTTTTCTTTAAATAAACTCAATTTTTCTTTCTTCACCCTCTGAGATTGCTCTTTAGCATGCCCGCACACCTCATATCACTGACTTTCACCTTTCACTATTGACATCAGCTTTTACCCTTATTCTTTTCTTCTTGTCATTATTTTGTTTTTTTGTTTGTTGTGATTTCTTTCTCATCTTTTAGGTGAAGTAAAGCAAATATTTAAATTATTTATTTGTATTCTTTCAAGTTATATCCCATGAGTCTTGATACATAATTTTTAATAATTATTTTCTAGCTATTCTGCAATTTTGTTTAGCATTTCCTCTTTGACTCAACTGGTATATTAAAGCATTTAAAAGGTTTTAGTAAACAAGGGCTTTTTCTTTCTTGGCTTTGTTATTAAGGTCTAGATGTATTCTCATCAGATAAATGTTATATTTGTCCTATTTCTACAATTTGCTCTGTGTTGAGATTTTCTTTGTGACTAACATACTGTTGATTTTAAAGACTAGTTTAAGCCCAGCCAGTGTGGCTCAGTGGTTGAGCATTGACCCGTGCACCAAGAGGTTGCCATGTGATTCCCAGTCAGGGCACATGCCCAGGTTGTGGTCCTGATCCCCAGTGGGGGGACATGCAGGATGCAGCCAATTGATGTCCTCTCTCATCATTTTTTCTAGCTCTCTCTCCCTCTCTCTTCTCCTCTCTAAAAATCAATAAAGAAAAAAAATAAAGACTTTAAAATTTTTAATAATGGGTATTTGAAAATAATTTGTAGTCTCTCCTTTAAGTAGTATAGTATTTGGTTTACTTTATATATTTTATTAAAAATTATATTTTGGTATGCTATTTTGTTAGTGATTTTTGTTGTTGTTTTTGTTCATTTGATGTGCTATGGCCCAAGAAAGGTAACATAATATCACCTATTATCAGTGTTATTCTGTCTCTTTGTTCTTTTGTTATTTGTAGTGTTCCCTTTATTAATATTTTTGCGATTGTTGGTGCCTAGGGCAGGCTGCCCCAAGACACCCCGTAATGATATATTGATTATTTCTAACTTAAACCACCTGAGAAACAGCAGGAGTGGGAGGAGATCTCTGACTCTCCCCTGTCCCCCTAAAAGCAGGAGATAAATATTTCATGAGATAGGTGCCCTCCCTGCTCCTGAGCATTGAGAGACAGCCTTATTACAAGAATTATATTATAAAATTCAAAGTGAAAAAAGCCTGCATAAACAAACTGAATAACATCTTTACTAATTTACTGCCTAAGCCCAAACCTGGCTTAGATTTCTTTCTTAAAAAAAAAAATCAGTTGTAGTTGACATGCAATATTATATTAATTTCAGATGTACAACATAGTGATTAGACATATGTATACCTTATGAAGTGATCTGAGCACTAACTTTCTTTGTCCTATTAATTTCTCACACATTTATTGTTTCTTTCTATGAAAAGTATAAAAAGGTGCCTAGTTCAATCATCAAGTTTGAACCACATACTATGATCTCAGCAACAAGCTGTGATTTCTCCTGTGTGAATATTATGAATTGTTTTTCCTTTTTTAATCTAGTCTTTTGTGAGTTTTATTATTTTATAACTAGTCCATCCATAAGAACTAAAGAAAGTTTGGGGGAAGATTCTCCTTCTGCCTGACATTATGTTATCTGACATATAGATATTCCTAAGTATTATATCTTCATTGTGAATTTTAGCATTTAATTTTATAAAATGACTTTTTTTTGTCTTCTTTAAAACTTATGACCTGAGTTCCACTTAAACTAATACATTAAGACTAGTATCCTGATTCCTTTTGTATTTGCACTTATTTATATAACTTTTCCATCCATTTATTAGTTAATTTTGTGGTGCCTCCGTTGAACAGAATTGATTAAACATAATTATTGGTTTATGATATATTATCATTACTAATATATGCTTGGCATTTATTTATTTGTTTGTTTGTTTATTACATAACAAACACCCAGGAACCTACTACTCAACCCAAGAAGAGATCCTTAAAATTAGCTTATTATTCATAAGTTCCTTCTCTTCTGCATTCCCCTGCTTCCACCCCCCTCTACCTTCAGGTATTCACTGTCATGAATTTGGTTTATCATACTCGTACTTTAAACACAGCAATTAAGTATATATTACTTAGGTTTTATTATTTTTGAAAAGAGAATAGTATGCTATTTGAGATTATAAATACAGGGAGACTTCAACAAATTGTGAGCCATAGATGTTAACAATTTAACATCGATGGGCCACATGATATGGGACAAGAATCATTACTTTGTCTAGTGTGTCCATGCTGTGTACACTGTATCACCTCAGTTCATCTCATCATAGAGGCATTGTATCATCTCACATCATCACAACAAGGGTGAGTACAGTACAATAAGGTATTCTGAGAGAGAGAGAGAGAGAGACCATATTCACATAACATTTACTACAGTATATTGGTATATTTTTATAATTATTCTATTATAGTATTAGTTATTGTTGTTAATCTCTTACCATGCCTAATTTATAAATTAAACTTTATCATAAGTGTTAGGATTTTGTTTAGGCTGGTGATGCGGGCTTGTGAAAGAATTCACAACTGCGAGAAGAGAGAAAAGGGAGGACATTTATTAACTTTCCCCATAGACAGGGAAGGGCCCATGCACTGACTGGCAATATAAGGGCAGAGCAGAAAGTGTGTGTTGCTCTTTTATTGGGAGCTTTCGGGAGTAAAGGGCAGATGTGCCAGGGGGGTTTCTTACCATATTTTCCTTAGCCTGGAAAATATGTTTGGGAAAAAGGGGGGAGGAATGTGGACTGGGGATGCAGGGGCTGGTCACCACTGAGTCGCATTCACAAGTCCAGTGTTCCCATAATCAGGTTGTTAATCTTTCCATGATGTCAGGTCGTCCCCCTTATCCCCAGATTAGGAGAAGGGACAGCATTCTCGAGGTAAATTCTGAGGCACATACCTCCTAGCCAGGTCAGAGTGGGCTTTTCCTCAATCAGAACAAAGCAATCATGACCAACATTGTAAAGGATGATGAACATTTTCCTCACTATGGCTAGTGCCCCACTATGATTAGTCTTCTTACTCTTCTGATATTTTCTATTAATTTCAATATTCTTTCCCACCCCTTTCAGTTGGGTAGAAAGGCGGTTTGAAGTTGCAGACACCAGCAATCTCTGTGTTTAATTACCAGGTGCTTCTCAAAAATTGTGAAAAAATCATTAAAAAAAAATCCTATCTTCTGTCCTTACTTACAGGAAGTCTGTAAGTATAGAAAAAAGCATAGTGTATTTAGGGTTCAGTATGATCCATGGTTTCAGGCATCCACTGGGGTCTTAGAACATATCACCCAAACATAAGAGGGGAATACTGTATACTAGCCAGCCTTTTTAACTCACTAACTCTTCTTGGCTGCTTGTGTATAACTTGCTAACTGCACTTTACTTCACTTTTAAAAATAAATACATCGTAGAACTTGTACACTTTTTTTGCACTTAGGTGATTTTTAACTCTTCAACTTACAAAATTTGGCACTGACTAGTTTCTTATACATTTTCTTGGTGAATTGCTTTTTTCCCCCATGGATCAATAAATGAAGTCAGAAATACTGATAAAGTTTTAATAAATGTTTTCATGGAGATATAGAAGGCATACCAATGTGTTCAATTAAAATATATATATAAAGTTTCCATATATAAAAGAATTAATAGCAGCCCCAAAAAAGTCATTTTATTTTTCATGAATTCTATTAATAGAGTACAAAACATCCCACAACACCCCCATTCATTCATTGAAATAGGTTGTTAATTGGGCACAACATAAACAATTTCAGCTGGAGGTTCACTAGAGGTTTAATTTGAAAAATAAATGTTTTATAAAACCTTAAATTAAATATACTACTAATTTATATAATAAGGGCTATTTAATGTAAGAGTACATTCTTAATCACCAGAGAGTACTGAAAAATATAACTGACATAAGCATCACATTGTGCCATAAGTACAAGTCTTGGTTCAGTTGAATTTTTGAAACTGCCCAATAAACAAAATTCTTGAATGTCCAGCGCCGCCCGTGTGGCTCAGTGGATTGAGCGTCATCCCATGGACTGAGAGGTCGGGGTTCGATTCCCAGTCAGTGCACATGCCTGGGGTTTTGGACTCAATCCCCAGTAGGGGGCGTGCTGGAGGCAGGCGATTGATTTATCTCACATCAATATTTCTTCTTTTTTTTAAATTTTATTTATTTATTTTTGAATTAATTAAGTTATTTTTGTTACAGCTGTTTCTCCTTTTCCCCCACTGAGTCCCCCAACCCTCTCCCTCCCTGCCCTGTCCCAAGCTTTGTTGTCCATGTCCATTGTTCATGAATACATGCATATAAGTTCTGTGGTTTATCTCTCCCCCACCGCCCCCTCTTCTGGGGATTGTCAGTCTGTACCGCACTTCAAAGTCTCTGAGACTACTCCATTCCTCAGACTGTTATGTTCAGTATATTCCACAAATAAGTGAGATCATATGATACTTGTCTTTCTCTGTTTGGCTTGTTTCGCTTAGGATAATACTTTCCAGGTCACTCGACGTCATCTCAAAGGATAAGAGATCTTTCTTTCATACAGCTGCATAATACTCCACTGTGTACATGTACCACAGCTTTTTTATCCACTCATCTACAGATGGACACTTGAGTTGTTTCCAGATCTTAGCTATTGTAAATAGTGCTGCTATGAACATAGGTGTACATATATTCTTTCTGATTGGTGTTTCAGGCTTCTGAGTGTATATTCCTAGAAGTGGGATCACTGGGTCAAATGGAAGTTCAATTTTTAATTTCTTGAGATAACACCATATTGTTTTCCATAGTGGCTGCACCAGTCTGCTTTCCCACCAGCAGTGTACTAGAGTCCCCTTTTCTCCATTCTCTCCCCCAACACTCCTTGTTTGATGATTTGTTGATGGCGGCCATTCTCACAGGTGTGAGGTGATACCTCATTGTTGTTTTAATTTACATCTCTCTGATAATTAGTGATGCTGAGCATTTCTTTATATGTCTCTTACCATTTGCATGTCCTGTTTGGAGAGGTGTCTATTCAGCTCCTCTGCCCATTTTATCATTGGGTTCTTTGTCTTCTTCTTGTTGAGTTGTATGAGCACTCTATATAATTTGGAAATTAACCCCTTAACCGATGTATCATTGGCAATTATGCTCTCCCATAGAGTGGGTTGCCTTTTCATTTTCGCGGTTGTTTCTTTTGCTGTGCAGAAGCTTTTGAGTTTGATGTAGTCCCATGTGTTCATTTTCTCCTTTGTTTCTGTTGCCTTAGGTGATGTATCAGTGAAAATTCTGCTGCTTATGATGTTTGAAATTTTGTGGCCTATATTTTCTTCTAGGATTTTTATGGATTCATGAGTCACATTTAAGTCGTTTATCCATTTTGAGTTTATTCTTGTGTATGGTGTAAGTTGATGGTCTAGTTTCATTTTTTTGCATGTAGCTGTCCAATTTTCCCAACACCATTTATTAGAGAGGCTGTTTTTACTCCACTGTATGCTCTTGCACCCTTGGTCAAATATTAATTGAGCATATTGCCTTGGGTCCATTTCTGGGTTCTCTGTTCTGTTCCATTGATCTATCTGCCTGTTCTTGTGTCAGTACAAGGCTATTATGATTACAGTGGCTTTGTAGTATAACCTGAAATCTGGTAATGTGATCCCTCCAACTTCGTTCTTCTTTTTCAAAATTGCTGTGCCTATTCGGGGTCTTTTTTGGTTCCATATGAACTTTTGAAGTATTTGTTCTAGTTCTGTGAAATATGTTGTTGGTATTTTGATGGGGATTGCATTGAATCTATAGATTGCTTTGGGTAGTATGGACATTTTCATGATGTTAATTCTTCCAATCCATGAACAAGGCATGTGCTTCCATTTTTTTTTTTTTATATCTTCCTCTATTCATTTTTCCAATGACCTGTAGTTTTCCGCGAATAGGTCCTTTATTTCTTTGGTTAAGTTTATTCTTAGATATCTTAATTTTTTTGCCGCGATGGTAAATGGGATTCTTTTCCTAGTTTCTCATTCTGTGAGTTCATCATTGGTGTACAAGAATGCCATCGACTTCTTGACATTAATTTTGTATCTTGCTACTTTGCCAAATTCATTTATTAAGTCTAGTAAATTTTTTATGGAGTCCTTGGGGTTTTCGACGTATAGCATCACATCATCTGCGAATAATGACAGTTTCACTTCCTCCTTTCCCATTTGGATCCTTTTATTTTTTCTCCTGTCTGATTGCTGTGGCTAAGACTTCCAGAACTATGTTAAATTAGAGTGGTGTAAGTGGGCAACCTTGCCTTGTTCCTGTTCTTAAGGGAAATGCTTTTAGTTTTTGCCCATTGAGTATGATGTTGGCTGTAGGTCTCTCATATATGGCCTTTATTATGTCGAGATATGATCCCTCTATTCCCAGATTGCTGAGTGTTTTATCAGAAATGGATGCTGGATTTTGTCGAAAGCTTTTTCGGCATCTATTGATATGATCATATGATTTTTATCTTTCATTTTGTTTATGTGGTATATCACATTTATTGATTTGCAAATATTGTACCAGCCTTGCATCCCTGGGATGAATCCCACTTGGTCATGGGGAATAATTTTTTTGATGTACTGCTGGACTCAATTTGCTAGTATTTTGTTCAGGATTTTGGCGTCTATGTTCATCAGGGATATTGGCCTGTAGTTTTCTTTCTTTGTAGTGTCTTTTTTTCTGGTTTGGAATTAGAATTATGCTGTCCTCATAAAACGAGTTTGGAAGTCTTCCTTCTTTTTGAATTTTTTGAAATCGTTTGAGGAGAATGGGTATTAGTTCCTATTTGAATGTTCGGTAAAATTCCCCCGTGAAGCCATCCGGGACTGGGCTTTTGTTTGCTGGGAGAGTCTTGATTACATCTTCAAATTCTTTTGTTGTTATTGGTGTGTTTAAGTTTTCTATCTCTTTCTGGTTTAATTTTGGGGGACTGTGTGTTTCTAGAAATTTGTCCATTTTGCTTAGATTGTCGAATTTGTTGCCATATAATTATTCATAATATTTGTTAACAATCCTTTGTATTTCTGTGGTGTCAGTTATTATTTCTCCTCTTTCATTTCTGATTTTGTGTATTCGGGTTCTCTCTCTTTGTTTCTTGGTGAGTCTAGCTAAGGGTCCATCAATGTTGTTTTTCTTTTCAAAGAACTAGCTCTTTGTTTCATTGATCCATTGAATTGTTTTTTGGTCTCCATTTCATTTATTTCTGCTCTGATCTTTACCCTTTCCTTCCTTCTACTTGCTCTGGCATTTTCTTTTTGTTTGCTTTAGAGTTCTTTAAGTTGTGAGGTTAGATAGTCTATTAGAAATTTTTCTTGCTTCTTGAGATAGGCCTGTGGTACTCTGAACTTCCCTCTCAGAACTGCTTTTGCTGCATCACATAGATTTTGTGTTATTGTGTGTTCATTTTCATTAGTTTCCAGGTAGTGTTTAATTTTTTTCCTTGATCTTCATCGTAACCCATTCTTTATTCAATAACATGCTATTTAGCTTGCATGTCACATCGATGTTTCTATCTCTCCCTTCCTCTCTTCTCTCTTTAAAAAAATCAATAATAATATATTTGAAAAAATTAAAAAAATAAATCTTGAATGTCCAGTCAAATGAATTTTGTGTGTGAGGTGTGGCGAATGAGTGAGCATGTGAATGACTATTGATAGCACATGATTGTCAAGAAAATCAAAGTGAGGAAGAATGGGAAAGTAATAAAGAGAATGGGAAGTAAAGGGAGAAAGGGTAAGACTGAAGCCAATAGGGAAGAAAATAATATGAAAAGGTTTGGGATTGGAGTGGCTGGCTGGCAGGCTGGGTTACTGAGAAAGAAGGGGAATGGAATAATATGAAATTATGATACAAACACATCCTCTCACTCTTACAATGTTTTGTCATTCTCACAATACTCTTTAAGATAAACAGTAGAGCTCTAGATGTCTCATTTTATAGATATGCCATCTGAGGTCATAGACAAGTTATAGCATATGCAATGCTGGAGCAGGGACAAAAAGTGGGTGCAGTAGAATCCTAGATTTGTATTCTGGGAGGAGAGGTTTTGCCCCCTTACAGATATCAGTATAAACCTTCTTGTCCAATGGCATTCAAGTGTTTGCAATGAAACCCAGAGGTAAGATCTGGTAGTATGCACAAATAAAAAAAAAAGAAACAAACATTTGTAGTATCTTGGAAAAGTTCAGAATAAGAAAACAATGTTTTCTATAAGAGTACAGTATTTTCAAGACCTCGTTTCACTACTGATAGGGTTCAGAATAAGTCTCCCCAGAATGTGCCACTTTCGCTGGCAGACTACTTTGAGCTGAAGACAGTCAAAGCCCAGAAGACTCTGGAAGAGGTCTTTATCTTCTCCTTCACTGCCTAAAAGTATTTGGATAGGGGTTTGTACCGGGAAGAGAACTATTACCAAAGATAACTGGTTTTTACATCCAAAATACTTCCCTGTGTGGAGAGGCAAACATCTGTTTATCAAATATTTGCTCTTCTCCTATCCCTGTGAATTGTCTTTCTCCCTTTTGAAGTCCCAGACTCCTACCCGGTTCTCCTTTGCTTAGGATGGTATGTATATAAGCCTCATTTGCAGGTCTGAGAGCCTCATATCCTTGGGTTTCTCCCCTCCCAAAACAAAATTAAAATTAGGTTTTTTCTCCTCTTAGTCTGTTTTATGTCAATTTAGTTATTAGGCCAACCAGAGAACCTAGAAGGGAAGAAGGGAAAATATTTTTCTTTTCTACACTACAATGGGCAAATTGCTCCACTTGACAAGTTCTGGGTAGCATTGGAACGCTTTTTTATGTCCAAGCTGGAGTATGTACATTTTACTTGTGAGGGTCCTTATACAAGAAAAGATTCTGGGTACTTTTTTTTGTCTCTATTGTCACTGAAGAGGTAAAGTATTTTCTATGAACCAATCCAATTGCATATGCTATATGGATTGTTTGTGGTGCTGCTCTGGTGTTTTAAAGCTCCCTGAGGCATTAGAAAGTTTGATGTTTCTGATGAAAACCATTAAGCTGACCATTAAGTTATAGGAAAAAAGAAGATGAATATGTATTTCAGAACTTGAACAGCATAACATTTTTGCCTTTGCCAAACACTTGTTAAAAATGGTCCATTTGATCAAATTCATGTCTATCATTTCTACCAGGTGCAAATAAATCCAGCACTGCTCATTTGGAGCTGAATTCAAGATAAAAATACTATATGTGTCCTATTTCAAATTCTCTTCCTTCCTTCCTTCCTTCCTTCCTTCCTTCCTTCCTTCCTTCCTTCCTTCCTTTCTTTCTTTCTTTCTTTCTTTCTTTCTTTCTTTCTTTCTTTCTTTCTTTCTTTCTTTTGTGCAGATTATATGAAATATGCAAGTAAAGTGCTTACCATAGTGTATGGGCCATACTTAACCTGGAACAAACCTTCATCATCATTATTCTTAGAGAAAGGCTATGGTCAATCACTGTAATTATGTTTATTTGGAGACTTCATTGATTTGCCCAGCTTATGAGCTACAAAGTATTCCCTAAAAAATATACTATCCTACTTTTCTGCTACATAAAAGTAGTGCAACATGAAAGTTGCACTTGGAATTAATGTCAGATGAAAATATGTTCTATGATGTCAGAGGCCATTTCAGCCTGGGACCACTCAAAGAACATAGTTGAATTTATAGTGAGCTCAGGAGGGTCTACTCTTGTTTAAGAGGCCACAAAAAGAATTCTACAATACCAACAACTGTGGTCCACAACTGTGACAGGATCTTGGGATCGAGTCCCAGATGTTTTCAATAATGGTATGACCCTGCACTACAACCACCTATCTAGGGGACAACTTGATAGAATCTAATCATTCCATCCAGAGAAGTATGGCACATTTGGGGGCTAGATTTACATAGATTCTGTAATGAATACTCAGAGAAACATTATTCTTCTTAACTTAGATCTCTGTTGAATTTTGGTAAAATTTGGCTCACTGGTATGCTGGATGCATTAAATCAAGGCACTGCACTTTGGAATTCATATACTACAAATAGGTAATTTATCTTCTTTGGAAGCAAAAGCGCATTTAGTTATACGACATTAATAGTCATTTTAAAAAATGGAACCAGTTTGATAAATTTGTCATCTATCTAAGAGCTCTGATTTCTTTTTGAATTGAATTTCAAGTTGTCTAGACATCAGCAACTTAACTCTAGGACTTAATCCCAACACTTCCTGACATTCTCCTTGCTGAGGTCAAAAGAACTTAGAAATGCAGCTTTTATGAAAAGTGTAATGAAAAGCAAAATTATTTTTATCCTTTACGTAATGAAGATTCTGTATTTATCTGAAGACTCATATTGTCAAATACTGGGAAAACATATTTAACAGTTTTGCCTCTATTTTGTTTATTTTGATTTGAATTTCTGCATCCAACTCTCCTCCCTGGCCTTAGTTAATGCATCTTCGTGTTCTTTTAGAAGAAAAGGACATGGTATATATGTTTCTCAATTGATAAGTGTTTTTCTCTCCACATTTTTTCCCTAACTTCCAATTATCTCCCTCTACTTATATTTAAAGCAAGCTTTCACAGATAACTAAAAAAAACAAAAAACTTGCTATCACTAGAGATGCTCTTATGCAGCTTTTCCGTTTGGTTAACATGAAAAAACAAATGAGGAACTCTGATTCTGAGATAACCACCACAAATAAAATAATCTATAAATTCTCCTGGGTTTTAGGGAACATTTACACTGTATGTGGTAATGGATGGAAGTGGAGGTGGGGAATTTCACAGGAAAAACACTCAACTTGATAAAAGATAAAAAATAACCTCAGTGTGAAATTATAATATCCTTCTTATCATTTTAGTCATATTGGAATGAAATTATCAATGTGTTTGTGTGGTCTATGGAATTAATGATGGTAAAGAGCACAATATTTCCCTCATTGGGAAACTACTGTCTTCAGAGCCTATAGTTCATCTTTGAACTAAAATATGCAAATAGATATTTATGACTGGATAAATACCACCTAATGATCATTATGTTATTAAATTCATGCTCACAAAATATACTTTATTATATAATTTTGCAAAAGGTTCCACTGTGATCCTGTTGTGGCAGAAATTTGGTCGGCAGGAAGAGACAGAATACACGCACTCAGAGGATTAGAAAATGACTGTTTAATGTGCACTGGTGCTGGCCAAGCAGAGTCACCTCCAAAGGCTGAGCCCCAAGCCGGGGTTCCAGCCGCCTTTTATACATGATAAGATTCTGGGTATTTGGGGGCTTTCTAGTTCCACTGTTGTTTAGGCAGCTGGCAGATGTAAGGAAATTACAAATGTCAGGGGTGGGGTCTCTGCACTGCTTAAGCTGGTAGTCTGCAGACGGCTTGCCTTCCCAAGGCTTTTAAAAATACTAGTGTTGGGACAATAAATCTCCCTCCAAGTACTTTTACTGTTTCTCATAGGGGTCTCTGCACTGCCTACCTGGCTTGCCTTCTCAATCTGTATTAGCATAGCAGATTTATATTTATTCCAAAAAAGTGTTTTACCTGTTCACTTACATAAACTTTTTCCATTTAAAATTAAATATAAGGACTGGGGATCAATAAAGAAAAGGTTTAAAACCTTCAAAACATACCTCCATCTCTTTTGGTCCTTACTACTGTAGTAATTCCAATTTTGAAATGAGCAGTTAGAGATACTAAGAAGATAGATATTGAATGAGTTCATATGTTCTTTGCACCTTCTCATTTTTGTGTTGTTGCAATTAGTACTAGGTTAAAATGCCTCCAAAGATAGAGATCTGGAAATACTGATTCACTTTTGATATTTGCCTGCACACTTTTAAAAGTAGCATTCTTTCTTTTTTTGGCAAAATGTGATCTGCTTATCATTTGCCTAATAATAGCTTATGAGCTCTTTCTTTCTGCTCAGTATTTAACTATGTTGTCAGGCTAAGCTGAGCCTCATATAGGTCTCAGTATTCAAAACTTCACATTTTATCACATTATTTTTACTAGCTATATTTCATTGATCCCCTGAAAATAGTTTAATAGCATTTTCCTACTCTCCCCCAAATTAAAGTCTCATTTATTCATTGCTTCATTGTAATTTCTCCTCCCTCAGAAATAACCCATTATTATTATCGTGTCCCAGCAGAAACCATAGCTTAAACAGGGAATACTCACACACATTCTAAGTTCTCAGTGATTAGCTCTGTCCCTGCAACCTGCAGTTAATTTGATCTTAGAAGCAGCTGGGTGTTTTTACTGACTTAAAGTTTGCTGATTATGTCAAACCTTTCTTTTATTTAATTTTTCCAATAAAATGATGCTATCAAAATTTGTTGCCAATATAGAGTTTTGTGTATGACTTTCAACAGACAGTAGATGGATCCTTTATTTCCAGCTCCATGTTGTTCACTAGGCTACCTGGGGCAGTTAAATCAAATAATGTCAAGATAGCAGTGAAAGCCCCTGATTAACTTGCCTATTCTGAATGAGCTGTTTGGTTATCTGGGAAATGATCTCACTCAAATTCTCCCACTATACTTCAAGTTGCCTTTTCTATAAATATCAATACCCCTTGGCTCTCTTATTAGCCCAGTAAATTCCTATTAATTCCAAATTTATATCTCAAAGCATAGACCCTGGATCAGCATCAACAGCAATGCCTGGGAACTAATTAGAAATGTAAATTTTCAGGTTCCATGCCACCCGACACCCATTCTTCCTGAATCCAAAACTCGGGGGACAGGGGTGCAATTTTTGTTTTAATAAGCCCTCAATGTTTGGGAATCACTGTCGGGTCTTATGCTTCTTATTATCCATATTGCATAGAATGGTATCTATAATGAACAGGCACTTAATATTGTACACAATGGGAAAAAGCTATGATGACTGCAAGTCTTAATTCCCCCCTTACATTTAAATCCTTTACCATGAAACTTTGCAGTTCTTCTTACCAAAGATGCATAATCTACTTTCCCATCCCTTGAATTTGTACTGATTTTATTTAAGCCTATAGTAGTATATGGTGAAAGTGATTGTTTGCCTGTCCTGAGTTTAGACCTCTAGAGCCCTTGGATATTTGTTTGCACTTGTTCTTTTCTGTACCTTAACTATTGCCTAAGACATATGCCTGGATTAACCTTCTGGATAAAGAGAGACATGTCAACTAAACTGAGTTGTTCCAATCATCCAAACTGAAGACAGTTTAGATCCTCAGACGAGGTCAGCAGATAACTCCAAACATGTGAACAATAAACACTGTTGTAGGCCACTGAGGTTTTGTGGTGTTTATTTTGTAGCAAGAACTAACTGTTACCTCTGTACAATGAATTAAGAAATCTAAACTTCTACCATTACCTGGTTCAGCCTACCTCAAACTTGGTCCAAATATCTGCTCCTTACTGCCTCAAGTGGACAGGGTCTGACCTGACCTTGCACACTAGATTTACAGGAACTTCTTGCAATACCTTTCCTGGAATTCCCTGGGACAAAATTCTTTCTTTTCAGAGTCAGATTGATGTCAGCTGATTGCCATCCTTAAGAATGGACTGTTTTAAACTCATGAAAGACATGAAGACAATACATCTAACTCGATATTATTTTGACATTCTCAGTAATCTAAAAATATTAGAACATGATTTATAGAGAAGCAACACGAGCCAAGTACCATGCAGTAGGAAACTTCCTTACTAAAGTTTACATCAAGAAAAATATCTCATATTGTAAAAATCCTCTGACCTATCATTTTGTTGAGAGGCAAATTGGGATTTGGGTATGATTCTTTAGCTAACTTTAAAGTTGTGTGATGACTTTTAAATTCAGTCATCTGTGACTCGGCTTTCATCCACTTGGCTTTTATTTCTTGGTTTTAACAGTCGAAGCTACTGAACTGAAATCTGTCTTCTTTCTGAATAATACTTTTCAAATTATAACAATGACTTATCTTGAATAGTATCTTATGAAACAGACAGAAATATACTTTATCCAGCTTTCACCTTACATTCAGAGAGACATCTATTTTCTAATTAAACTCTACACTTATCTTTTCTTAGATTGACAAAGTTTGTCATTATAGATTGAATATTTATTATGAAATTGTATCAATTTCTATAGTTTTTAGAGCACCAAGTACAGGGTACTCCATAGAAGTATGTTTTGATGATCATTTAAATCCCATTGTTCTTTAGCTTAGATTTGAATCACTTGCTAAATGGTATGATAATTGCCTTAAATAGCTACAGCAGTTTTTAAAGACACAGAACTTTCTTTTAAGTTGCAGTGGGAACCCTAGTAAATCAAACTCATTGTTCAGCAATAATTCTCAGACTTTGGGGGTATATAGCAAACCTCCAGGGAGGTAAAATTTCAGATTCCATGATCTCACTTCCAGATATTCTAGTTATTGGGTTCTTGGGTAGGTCCAGCAATCCACGTTTACAAACACTGCCATAGGTATTTGTGACACAATACAGTTTTTAAAAAGTTATTCATAAGGTTCTGATATAGCTTTTCCAGGATCCACATTTTAGAACTCACTAGTATATTGCAGATAGCTATTCAGAATGCCACATTTTACAACAGAATAGTAATATACTTTAAAATATCAAATTATATTTTTAATGATGTCATGTAGCATCTTACACGACATGATCTAAATACCATAAATGAGATCATCAACAATTTTAGGACGCTATGCTGGGAGACACTGAAAGGGCTAGGAAAGGGATCCAATTCAGCATGCATTTACCATTTTATGTCTCTCAGAGCGGTTAAGTTCAATGAGTAATATATGTGAAACCACTTTTAAGTTGTAAAGTACCTCACAAAAATAAGAAAATTTCTTCTGAATCTTAGAAGTCATTTCTTTAAACTGAAATTTTTGATCTGTGGGTGCTGTTGATGTGGGCAAGGTACAGGTGATGCTGATGCAAGTGAGGTACTAAACAACATTAATTTCTGAAAAATCTAACAGAATGTCTTTCTAAGTTATGTGTCAGGATGGATCTAAGATAGCTATGAAGTGAATAGCCTGAGGCATTTACTTAAAAAATTCCAAAAGCATTATACTAAATATTGTTGAGAATCCTTGATACCCAGTTATATAGAATGACAAAGACTAAACTGTCCATAAAGAACATCAAGAAGAAAGGTTATAGCACATGAAAAGAGTGTCTACAGAAACCAATTTAATACTAGGCGGCTATTATAAACCAAGTTTGGGATGATGCACATGAAAATGCTTTGAACACTGTGTAGTGCTACAAAAAATAGGTGATGGCTATAATTATGAATTGTTACATTCAAAGACCTCACCTAAGGTTTAGACTGCTTGCCTTTATGTTTGATAATGTCCAGTTGAGTCACCCTGTCACTGATAGCTGTGGCATTCTGAGAAGTTTGCCCCTCTAGAATTATTTCCTTTTATCCATAGGTATGTGCCACTGTACCATAATGTGCCTGATTTTTAGTACACCCCTAACATGTGCCTGAATGTCCAATTAAGTCAAATCTCAGAGTAAAAAGGATAAGGAAGCAATTATCTATCAGAAGTCATGGCCCACGTTTTTTCCCTTAGGCTTTTCCCTTTTTAGTTTGGGTTGAATAGAGTACTGGAAGAAATCAGATAACTACACCAAATGTCTTAAGTGCTTTCAAATTTTATAATTCTCCAATTTTACTAGCCAGGAAGCATGTTTTAAAATATCTGAAACATCTTTTAAATATCTTAACATTTCCCTTCCTTACACTAATGCTTAATGCCACCAGAGTGTTAGATGAATCTTTGAAGTAACTGTAACAGAGAAAAGAAGCCTCACTGTATAGTTTGGGAAAATTGTTTCCTAAATCAAATTCTATTATATGCTAGAATGCAGCCACATAGCAACCTGAGCCCACCAGCGCACCTGGCACCATCGGACCAGTGGACACTCTGTGTCAACACAGACCAGTGCACAGTAGTGGAGCTCCCAAGGTGCCTGTCATGGAAGCCACAGACAGCCCAGAGCCCAGCACCATCCTCCATATTAGCAGCCCGATCAGAGTGGAGATATACCCCCAGCAACAGAGGCTGTGGAGCAGATATCCATCCCCAGGTAACAGAAGCGCAGACCAGCAGCTGAGACCCATCCCCAAAAACTAAAGCAAAAGCTGAGTAGGAGTTGAGCCCCACGGGGCAGCAGTATTCCCCAGCCACCAGCGGCAGGACCTGGGGCACCACAGAGGCTTGTGTGGTCCAGCAGCTCACAAGAGTGGTGGGAAGCCAGAGCCCAAGAGGGACTGGTGTGATCCAGCTGCCCACCCACAGGACTTGCAGGGTGCTGGGGCACCAGAGAGGCCAGTGTGACCCAGCAGGACTGACGGATACAGTTACCTGCGGGATTTGCGGGGTGCTGAAGCACCAGAAAGGCTTGTGTGACCCAGCGAGGACTGTGCAATCTAATTACCCTCAGTACCTGCAGGGTGCTGAAGCACCAGAGAGGCCTGTGCTACCCAGCAGGGACAGTGTGATCTAGTTACCCTCGGGACCTGTGGGGTGATGAAGCACCAGAGAGGCCTGTGTGACCCAGCAGCCCATAAGATAGGCATAGAGCTTGGTCTCTAAAGGGACTGTGCAATCCAGTTACCCGTGGGACCTGCAGGGTGTGAGGGCACCAGAGAGGCCTGTGCAACCCAGCTATGCACAAGATGGGCATAGAGGATGTGCAAATGGAGGCAGAGTGAATAGAAGCTACACAGAAAATCTCCCAGGACCAAATGAGAATTACAACTAAAATAAAGTAAAATACTCAGAAAAAAGCAACAGAAAAGCAGCAGCACAGGACCATTTAACCAGGGACACCTGTAGGATCTGCAGAGGTGCAGGAGGGTGGTGGACCGGGAGCTCATGGACAGCAGCAGACTTAGCTGTGAGCAGCGCCCTTGGGGAATAAAGACCAAGACTGCTCCACAGCGCAGAGAGCCAGGACAGAGCACTAAAATAGCCTCAGCCACTCACCTGGGGACTACAGCAGAGGGAGGGCAGACTGGGCTGGAACTCTGTGGGAACACCCAGGATTTGGAGGGAACTAAGGGTTTTTGCTGAGTTGCAGCCACAAAGGACAGTGGCCAGGGTGCTCCTTCCCAGAGCTGTGGGGAAAAGCAGCAGCCCCACCCACCTTGGAGATTCAGCCTTTCCCAGGTGAGGCAAAGAAATGCAAATTGAGGCTCATTAATAACAAGCATCTATCCCACCCTCTGGAAATCCTCTTATGCAGAACACCAAGGTTACATTCAAAAGTCCTGAGTAACTGAGACTACTAGCCTCCAGGAAAAAGCTAGAGGATAACTGCACCTTTCCTGGGCTTGCAAATCTACCCAGGAAAGTAAGACTTGACAGTGGTGTTTAACATGGGCCCACCCAGGCTCATCCAAACCCAGTAGAGGGAGACAAACAGCAGAGCACCAACACCCACAGAGAAAATTTGACAGGCACCAAAACCCACGGAAATAGCCAAAATGGTGAAACAAAGAAACAAATCCCAAATTAAAGAACAAGAGAACTCTATCGAAGATGAGATCAATGAAATGCAGATAAGGAAATTATCAGAGGTAGAGTTCAGAGCCATGATCTTGAGGAAGCTCAACAGCAAGAATAAAGACATCAGCACCATGAGTAAAGATACAGAAATATTAAAAAACAACCAACTGGAAATGAAGAACGACATAGCAGAAATGAAGAACACATTGGAAGGACTAACCAGCAGAGTAGAGGAAGCTGAGGACTGGATCAGTGAATTAGAAGACAGGGTAGGAAAAATCAACCACTCAGAAAACCAAAAGGAAAAAACAATTAAAAAACAAGAAGACAACTTAAGAGAACTGTGGGAAAACTAAAAATGTAATAACATTAGCATCACGGGAGTCCCAGAAGAGGAAGAAAATGGGCAAGGGTTAGAGAATACATTTGAAGAAATAGTGACATAAAACTTTCCTAACTTGGTGAAGGAAGAAGGCATTCAAGTTCAAGAAGTACTGAGAGCCCCAACTAAGAAGAACGAAAACAGGACCTCACCAATTAAAATGCCAAAAATAGTAATTAAAATTCCAAAAATTAAAGACAAAGAGAGAAGGCTAAAGGCAGCAAGAGATAAGCAACAGGTTAACTACAAAGGAAACCCCATAAGGCTCTCAGCTGACTTCTCAGCAGAAACACTACAGGCATGAAGGGAGTGACATGAAGTAATCAAGGTCATTTAAAACAAGGATCTGAATCCAAGACTATTCTAACCAGCAAGGCTATCATTCAAAACAGAAGGTCAAATGAAAAGCTTCCCAGACAAAAAAAAAAAAGGCTAAGGGAATACATTAGCACCAAACCAGCACTGCAAGATATGCTAAAAGCACCACTGTAATTGGCAGAAGAAATAGAAAGAAAAATAGAACCACACTAAACAAAAATGGCAATAAATAAGTACATATCAATTATCACCTTAAATGTGAATGGTTTGAATGCTTCGATAAAAAGACACAGAGTAGCTGACTGGATAAGAAACCATGACTCACATATATGTTGTTTACAAGAGACCCACCTCACAACAAAAGACTCACATAGGTTAAAAGTGAAGGGATAGAACAAAATATTTCAAGCAAACATAAAGCAAAAAAAAAAAGCTGGGGTAGCAATACTCATATCTGATAAAGTATATTTCAAAATGAAGACCACAACTAGAGATAAAGAAGGCCACTACATAATATTGAAAGGATCTATCCAACAAGAAGATATAACCTTGGTAAACATAGATGCACCCAATATAGGAGCACCAATACATATTAAAAAACTTCTGGAGGACTTCCAAGGAGAAATCAACAGCAGTACAATCATAGAAGGAGACTTCAACACCCTGTTCACATCACTGGATAGATCATCTAAACAAAAAATTAACATGGCAACACAGACTCTAAATGAAGCACTAGCTGAGATGGATTTAATATATATCTACAGAGAATTGCACCCCCAATTCACATTCTTCTCAAGTGTACATGGAACATTCTCAAAGATAGACCACATATTAGGGCACAAGTTAAGTCTCTACAAGTTCAAGAAGATTGAAATATCGATCATCTTCTCAGATACAATGGCATGGAACTAGAAATCAATAACAACAAGGACATGCAAAGACTTTTGAAAACATGGAGGCTAAATAGCATGTTATAGAACAATGAATGGGTTACTATGGAGATCAAGGAAGAAATTAAACACTTCTTGGAAACCAATGAAAATTAAGACACAACAACACAAAATCTATGGGATGCAGCAAAAGCAGTTCTGAGAGGGAAGTTCATACCACTATAGGCCTACGTCAAGAAGCAAGAAAAAATTCTAATAGACTATCTAACCTCACAATTTAAAGAACTGAAAAGCAAACAGAAATAAAACACCAGAGCAAGTTGAAGGAAGGAAAGGGTAAAGATCAGAGCAGAAATAAATGACATGGAAACCAAAAAAATAAAAATAAATAAAACAATTCAAAAGATCAATGAAACAAAGAGCTGATTCTTTGGAAAGATAAACAAGATTGATGGACCCTTAGCTAGACTCACCAAGCAACAGAGAGAACCAAAATACACAAAATCAGAAATGAAAGAAGAGAAACAATAACTGACACCACAGAAATACAATGCATCGTGAACAAATATTATGAACAATTATACGCAACAAATTCGACAATCTAAGCAAAATGGACAAATTTTGAGAAACACATAGTCTCCGAAAATTGAACGGAGAACTTGAGCAGACCAATAACAACAAATGAAATTGATGATGTAATCAAGACTGTCCCAGCAAATAAAAGCCCAGGCCTGGATGGCTTCACAGGGGAATTTTACCGAACATTCAAAGAAGAACTAACACCCATTCTCCTCAAACTGTTTCAAAAAATTCAAGAAGAAGGAAGACTTCCAAACTTGTTCTAGGAGGCCAGCATAACTCTAATTCCAAAACCAGAAAAAGACTACAAAGAAAGAAAACTACAGGCCAATATCCCTGATTAACATAGATGCCAAAATCCTGAACACAATGCTAGCAAATCGAATCCAGCAATACATCAAAAAAATTATTCCCCATGACCAAGTGGGATTCATCCCAGGGATGCAAGGCTGGTACAATATTCGCAAATCAATAAATGTGATACACCACATAATCAAAATGAAAGATAAAAATTATATGATCATATCAATAGATGCTAAAAGGCATTTGACAAAATATAGCACCATATCTGATAAAACACTCAGCAATCTGGGAATAGAGGGATCATATCTTGACATAATAAAGGCCATATATAAAGGACCAACAGCCAACATCATACTCAATGGGCAAAAACTAAAAGCATTTCTCTTAAGAACAGGAACAAGACAAGGATGCCCACTTTCACCACTCTTATTTAACACAGTACTGGAAGTCGTAGCCACAACAATCAGGCTGAAAGAAAAAACTAAAAGGGATCCAAATTGGCCCTGGCCGGTTTGGCTTAGTGGTTGCAGCACTGGCCTGAGGACCAGAGTCCCGGGTTCGGTTCCTGCTAGGGGCATGTACCAAAAAATGAAGGGGGATCCAAATTGGGAAAAAGAAAGTGAAACTGTCATTAATCACAGATGACATGATACTATACGTAAAAAACCCCAAAGACTCCATGAAAAATCTACTGGACTTAATAAATGAATTTGGTAAAGTAGCAGGATACAAAATTAACGTCAAGAAATCAATGGCATTCTTATACACCAATGATTAACTCATAGAAAGAGAACTAAAAAAAAAATACCATTTACCATCATGGCAAAAAAAATTAAGATACCTAGGAATAAACATAACCAAAGAGATAAAGGACCTATTCACAGAAAACTACAAGTCATTGGAAAAAGAAATAGAGGAAGATATAAAAAAGTGGAAGCACATACCTTGTTCATGATTGGAAGAATTAACATCATTATAATGTCCATACTACCCAAAGCAATCTATAGATTTAATGCAATCCCCATCAAAATACCAACAACATACTTTATAGAACTAAAACAAATACTTCAAAAGATCATATGGAACCAAAAAAGACCTCGAATAGCCACAGCAATCTTGAAAAAGAAGAACAAAGTTGGAAGGTTCACATTACCAGATTTCAGGTTGTACTACAAAGCCACGGTAATCAACACAGCCTGGTACTGGCACAAGAACAAGCAGATAGATCAATGGAACAGAATAGAGAACCCAGAAATGGACCCAAGACAATATGCTCAATTAATATTTGACAAAGAGGGCAAGAGCATACAGTGGAGTAAAGACAGCCTCTTTAATAAATGGTGTTGGGAAAACTGGACAGCTACATGCAAAAAAAATGAAACCAGACCATCAATTTACACCATACACAAGAATAAACTCAAAATGGATAAAAGACTTAAATGTGACTCATGAATCCATAAAAATCCTAGAAGAAAATATAGGCCAAAAAATTTCAGACATCATACACAGCAGAATTTTTACTGATACATCACCTAAGGTAACAGAAACAAAGGAGAAAATGAACACATGGGACTACATCAAACTCGAAAGCTTCTGCACAGCAAAAGAAACAGCCGCCAAAATGGAAAGGCAACGCACTCTATGGGAGAGCATTATTGCCAATGATATATCAGATAAGGGGTTAATTTACAAAATATATAGAGTGCTCATACAACTCAACAAGAAGAAGACAAAGAACCCAATTAAAAAATGGGCAGAGGAACTATATAGACACCTCTCCAAACAGGACATAGAAATGTCTCAGAGACATATAAAGAAATGCTCAGCATCACAAATTATCAGAGAGATGCAGGATAAAGCAACAATGAGGTATCAACTCACACCTGTGAGAATGGCCGCCATCAACAAATCATCAAACAACAAGTGTTGGCAAGGTTGTGAAGAAAAGTGGACTCTAGTACACTGCTGGTGGAAATGCAGACTGGTACAGCCACAATGGAAAACAATATGCTGTTATCTCAAGAAATTAAGAATTAAACTTCCATTTGACCCAGTGTTCCCACTTCTAGGAATATACCCTCGGAAGCCTGAAACACCAATCAGAAAAAAATATGTGTACCCCCATGTTTGAAGCAGCACCATTTACAATCACTAAGATCTGCAAACAGCCCAAATGTCCATCAGTAGACGAATGGATAAACAAGCAGTGGTACATATACTCAATGGAGTACTATGCACCTGTAAGAAAGAAAGATTTATTCTTCTTTGAGACAACATGGAGGGACCTGGAAAGTATCATCCTAAGTGAAACAAGCCAAACAGAGAAAGACAAGTATCATATGATCTTACTTATTTGTGTAGTATAATGAACATAACAGTCTGAGGAATGGGGTAGTCCCAGAGATGTGGAAGTGGGGTACAGACTGACAATCCCCAGAAGAGGTGGTGGTGGGGGAGAGATAAACCACAGAACTTATATGCATGTATGCATGACCAATGGACATGGATAACAAAGCTGGGGAGCGGGAAGGGAGGGAGAGGTTTGGGGAACTCGGTGGGGGAAAAATGACAAACATTTATAACAAAAATAAATTAATTAATTAAAAAAAATTGGAATTAGTACAGAAAAAAAAAAAAAGAATGCAGCCACAAAGTCAATGATTGAAATTTTATCACTAAAGGTAATTATAATAAAACTAGGACAAATATTGCCAATGTAAAAGGGATGACTATAAAAATATGTGGGGTAGAGTGGATTATCTAGCATCTCTTTCTCATCTTTTTTAAAAATTACATTTAAAAAAATGTTTCTTATTTATTGATTTTAGAGAGAGTGGAAGGAAATGGGAGAGAGATAGAAACATCAATGAGAGAGAACATCGATTGTCTGCCTCCTGCATGCCCTCCACTGGGGATAGGGCCTACAGACTGGGCATGTGCCCTGACCGGGAATGGAACTGGTGACCTCTTAGTGCATGGGTCGATGCTCAACCACTGAGCCACACTGGCTGGGCAAGGCTTACATTTTTAAAACTATATTTTCTATGGTAGAGTACATGAAAGGTTGATGATGTTTAAGACAACTGAGGGTGAAAAGTCAGATTCTGAGAGTATATGCTGGTTGAGGTAAAAAGGAGCTAGATATTTCCAGTGGCTTCAGCAGAAACAAAGCAGTATGAGAAAATTTCTACTCATCGGTTAAATTTTAGTACTTAGACCTTGAAAAAAGATGCTTACAGGACAAACCATGTAGAGATGGAAAACTCAAGCAACTTTATATATCTCATGGATTGGTGGGGGAATGTTGAATGACATATTACATTTTTGTGTCCCCACTCTTTGGATTGAACAGATTAGTCATAAAAATTGGAATTATAGTGATAATGAGAGGAAGTTTAGGATAAATATATTTTCTTTAGATTTTAGGTCAATTTTATTTAGATGCAGTTGCACATAATAACTTGAATATGAACTGTTTTAAGGAGCGATTGCTAATTTAATTGTATGTTTGACACCTCGCTGGATCCATGCTCTGATACTCTCCTCTCAAGCAGCTGGACCAGCAGGTGATGACAGCAGTTGGAACAAGAAGAGTCCTTAATGAACTAGGAGGATTGGTTTAATTCTAAGTTAAAACAGGCAGTAATTTATCACAAAGACAGAAGCTCAAGTGTCCATCAGTGAATGAGTGGATAAAAAATTGGTGGCATATTTACACAACAGAATACCACTTGGCTATAAAAAAGAGAATCTTATCTTTTGTAACAGCATGAATGGACCTGGAGAGAATTATGCTAAGTGAAATAAGCCAGTCAGAGAAAGACAAGTACCATATGATTTTACTTATATGGGGAATCTAATGGACAAAATAAACTGATGAACAAAATAGAAACAGACTCATAGATACAAAGAACAGACTGACAACCGTCATAGGGGATGGGTGTTGGGGAGCTGGGTGGAAAAGATGAAGGAATTAAGAAAAAAATACCTCATAGACACAACAGCAGTATGGTGATTACCAGAGAGCAAGGGGCATAGGGGAGGTGGAAGAGTGTAAAGGCAGGACACATGGTGATGGAAGGAGACTTGACTTGGGGTGGTGAACACACAGTACAATCTACAGATGATGTATTAAAGAATTGCACACCTGAAACCTACATAAAATTATGTACCAATGTCACCCCAATAAATTCAATAAAAAATAATTATTAAAAAATAAGACAGCACAATGAAAGATACTTTAACATTTTCTAATGATTCATATTCTTTACATATTTATTTTGATGGGTATATCAATCAAAGAATTTCCTGATATGAATACTGAAATTTTAAGTTTTAATTATTTAGATAAAAGAAAAAGCCTTGGAAGTTCTACTGGGTCTGCTAAATCTTTACTGTTTGAGGAAATAAGTGAGACAGTGGCCTTGAAATTCAGAAGCAAGGGCCCTGAGTTTCTCAGAGGTCTCCTATAGATTTAACCATTTTGATGATATCAAAACCTTACTTGGGACCCAGCCAGAGTGGCTCAGTTGGTTGAGCATGAAAAGGTTGCCGGTTCTTTTCCTGTTCAGGGCACATATCTAGTGCTGGTTCAACCTATTGATGTTTCTCTCTCACATCTCTCTCTCTCTCTCTCTCTCTCTCTCTCTCTCTCTCTTTCTCTTTCTCTCTCTCTCTCCTCCCTTTCTCCCTCCCTCCTTTTCTCTCTCTAAGCATCTCCTTGGCTGAGGATTACAAAAACAAGCAAACAAACAAAACCCCACAAACTTACTTGGAATAAGAATGAAAGAGGAACACCCTGATCACATTGGAATCATATAGTACTGCTATTTTTCAGAGAGAAGAATTTAGTGTGAGCAGGTGTTTCTTGGCTCCTATCCATGTCAGTTTGGTTGACTTGTCATGGTCACCAAAGACTTCCATTTAAAGACCCTTCCTCTGTAAAGAGGAAGCATGACAATAGATCTAAAGAAACTATTCTAGCAAGGTTTTGAAAAATTCAATAATGAGTGCCCAGTGAATGACAGAAGCTATTTGTAAAGTGGTTAGAATACTGTAGATCTAACATTGGGAGAGATTAGACAATTCTTATCTGGCCCTGACACCTGAACCTCTTAATCAGTCACTAGTGAGTCATCGTAAGCTTTACAACTGTTGCATTAAAGGTTGACTATAATTAGTTATAGTCTAACTTCCTCATCTACCGCAGTAGCTTCTGCTATAACTTTAGCTATAGCAGAGTGTTTCAAATTCATGATCTCAGCTCTTATTTAGTGTTTCAATGGGTAATTTCAAGTTGTTATGAATAAATTTTTAATGTGTCCATAAAATTTTCTTGAAGAAAAAATATTACCAGGGAGGGTCACAGTACAATTAAGTAAATATGCCTAGTCAGTACATAGTTAATTTTACTACTTTTATTTATGAAGAATCTTTCTCTCAGGAACACAAAGATTTTTTGGAGGCTATCTCTTGCTGTGCTTCACTCATTGTCCTTGGTGTTATGGTTCTGACCCTGTGAACTCTGTGGATAGGATTACTTATTGGGATTTGTCATTTGTTGTTCATAGAATTTGCAGGTTGCTCTGGATTTATGGTCAAAAGGAGTTGCATGGGCCCTGGCTAGATTGGCTCAGTGGTTAGAGTGTTGGCCGGCAAATTGAAGGGTCACTGGTTCAATTCTGGTCAAGGGCACATACCTGGGTTGCAGGTTTGATCCCCAGCCACAGACAGGGTCATGTGGGAGGCAACCAATAGATATGTCTCTCTGACATTGATGTCTCTCTGTCACTCTTTGGCACTCTTTGTCTCCTCCCACCCTCCCTTCAATCCACTCTCTCTAAAAATCAATGGGAAAATATCCTCGGGTGAGGATTAACCCCCCCCAAAAAAGAGAGTTGCTTGGTTTTTGTCTTTAGCAGCTGAGGTAGATAATGCTGTTTCAGAGAGTCAAGAATTATTATTTTTCACCACTTTAAAACATTGTACTGAGCACTTTAAATTATTGTCAAAAACCTATAAAATGTATCTTCATGATTTTCTTATGATTTTATTTAGGGACATAAAAGGCAAACCAGAGGCTTATTCTTACTTGTGTGCCCTCATAAGTTTTTATCTCAGGAATCCACACCTTGAGTCTTGGGTGGTGTAGGAGAAATTACAGAAAAAGACGCTACAGATTAAGCAGGTCTGCAATATATACTGGACATGGCTCTTTCTCATATGACAATGTATCAGCTTCACCCACAAGAAGTAAAATACAAATTCAAATTACAAGAGATATTTTTCTAATTTGTCAATGTGGAAAAGATAAAATTATATGACTTGATGGCTTCATAGGGGAATTTTACTGCACATTCAAAGAAGAACTAACACCCATTCGCCTCAAACTGTTTCAAAAAATTCAAGAAGAAAGAAGACTTCCAAACTCGTTCTAGGAGGCCAGCATAATTCTAATTCCAAAACCAGAAAAAGACTACAAAGAAAGAAAACTACAGGACAATATCCCTGATGAACATAGATGCCAAAATCCTGAATAGAATTCTAGCAAATCGAATCCAGCAATACATCAAAAAAAATTATTCCCCATGACCAAATGGGATTCATCCCAGGGATGCAAGGCTGGTACAATATTCGCAAATCAATAAATGTGATACACCACATAAACAAAATGAAAGATAAACACCACATGATCATATCAATAGATGCTGAAAAAGCACTCGACAAAATTCAGCATCCATTTCTGATAAAAACGCTCAGCAATGTGGAAATAGAGGGATCATATCTAGACATAATAATGGCCATATATGAAAGACCTACAGCCAACATCATACTCAATGGGCAGAAACAAAAAACATTTCCCTTAAGAACAGGAATAAGACAGGGATGTCCACTTTCATCACTCTTATTTAACAAAGTACTAGAAGTCTTAGCCACAGCAATCAGACATGAAGAAAAAATAAAAGGGATCCAAATTGGAAAGGAAGAAGTGAAACTGTCATTGTTTGCAGATGACATGATATTATACATAGAAAACCCTAAAGACTCCATCAAAAATCTACTAGACATAATAAACGAATTTGGCAAAGTAGCAGGATACAAAATTAACGTCAAGAAATCGATGATATTCATATACACCAATGATGAACTCACAGAAAGAGATACTGAAAAAATAATCCCATTTACCATAGCCGAAAAAAATTAAGATACCTGGGAATAAACTTAACCAAAAAAGTAAAGGACCTATTTGCAGAAAACAACAGCACATTGAAAAAAGAAATAGAGAAAGATATAAAAAAGTGGAAGCACATACCTTGTTCATGGATCGGAAGAATTAACATCATTAAAATGTCTATATTACCCAAAGCAATCTATAGATTCAATGCAATCCCCATCAATATACCAACGACATATTTCACAGAACTAGAACAAATACTTGAAAAGTTCATATGGAACCAAAAAAGTCCCCAAATAGCCACAGCAATTTTTGAAAAAAAGGACAAAGATGGAGGGATCACATTACCAGATTTCAGGTTATACTACAAAGCCACTGTAATCAAAATAGCCTGGTACTGGCATAAGAACAGGCATACAGACCAGTGGAACAGAACAGAGAAACCAGAAATGCACCCAAGGCAATATGCTCAATTAATATTTGACAAAGGTGGCAAGAGCATACAGTGGAGTAAAAACAGCCTCTTTAATAAATGGTGTTGAGTAAATTGGACAGCTAAATGCAAAAAAAATTAAACTAGACCATCAACTTACACCATACATAAAAATAAAGTCAAAATGGATAAAAGACTTAAATGTGACCCATGAATCCATAAAAATTCTAGAAGAAAATGTAGGCATCAAAATTTTGGACATCATATGGAGCAGAATTTTCACTGATACATCACCTAAGGCAACAGAAACAAAGGAAAAAATGAATACATGGGACTATATCAAACTCAAAAGCTTCTTCACAGCAAAAGAAACAATCATCAAAATGGAAAGGCAACCCACTGCATGGGAGAACATCATTGCCAATGATACATCAGATAAGGGGTTAATTTCCAAAATATATAGAGTACTCATACAACTCAACAAAAGGAAGACAAAGAACTCAATTAAAAAATGGGCAGAGGACCTGAATAGACACCTCTCCAAACAGGACATACAAATGGCTAAGAGACATATGAAGAAATGCTCAACATCACTAATCATCAAAGAGATGCAAATTAAAACAACAATGAGGTATCACCTCACACCTGTCAGAATGGCTGCCATCAACAAGTCATCAAACAACAACTGTTGGCCAGGGTGTGGAGAAAAGGGGACTCTAGTACACTGCTGGTGGGAAGGCAGACTGGTACAGCCACTATGGAAAACAATATGGTGTTATCTCAAGAAATTAAGAATTGAACTTCCATTTGACCAGTGATCCCATTTCTAGGAATATACCCTAAGAAGTCTGAAACACCAATCAGGAAGAATATATGTACCCCATGTTCATAGCAGCACTATTTACAATAGCTAAGATCTGGAATCAGTCCAAGTGTCCATCAGTAGAAAAATGGATTAAAAAGCAGTGGTACATATACACAATGGAGTACTATGCAGCTGTAAGAAAGAAAGATCTCTTAGCCTTTGAGACAACATGGAGGGACCTGGAAAGTATTATCCTAAGTGAAACAAGCCAAGCAGAAAAAGACAAATACCACATGATCTCACTTATATACAGAATATAATGAACATAACAGTCTGAGGAATATGGTAGACTCAGAAACATGGAAGTAGGGTACAGACTGACAACCCTCAGAAGAGGGGGTGGTGGGAGGTGAGAAGGGATAAACCACAGAACTTATATGCAGGTATGCATAACCAATGAACATGGACATCAAAGCCGGGGACAGAGCGTGGGGGATGGGGAGGAGGGTGCCAAGGGGGTAAAAAAGGAGAAACATTTGTAACAAAAATAAAATTAAAAAAATAAATTTAAAAAAATGATTTGATTTGTTTTGCCAAGGGTTAGGTAATCAAGTATCCCTTTACATTGCTTCTGGTAGTTTAAATTGCCTTTTATTCAAGAAAATTTGGAAAGAACTATCAAAATTGAAAATGCAAAAACCTTTGGAACTAGCAATATTCTTTGTAGGAATATATTCTAAAAATATCTGTACAAATATATACAATGATAGTTATTGGAGCATTGGTTTAAATGATAAAGGGCTGGAAACAACTGAATGTTTACCAACAAGCATTTATTAAATAAATTATTATGTATTCATTTTATGTAATAATAAAATCACATTAAATGAATAAGACAACTCCATGTATCCTAACATGTAATACTCCCTGAGATATATCTTTAAGTGTGTGTTTGGGGGCAGGGAGTCAAGGTATAGCATAGTGTATATAGAATGATACTATTGGTATTGAAATATTTATTTGTGAACATACTTAAATTTGCATAGAATTTCCCTGGATGAACACACAAGAAATGAGTATCAGTTTTTGTAACCAAAGGGAAACTTTGTGACTGGGATCAAGGTGAAAAAATTATTGTTCAGCTAATACTCATACCCATGCCCTCTCTACTTTAAGCTAGAAGTTAATTTCCTGCTCTAGTGATGAGGCCTTGGCCATATGACTTGCTTTGGCAGTCAAATAGAGCAGACATGACACAGGCATGTGCTTGAGCAGTTCTTACTTAGCAATGCACTTCTGTAATTGCCATGAGAGTAACATGTCCCAGGTAGCCACGGTCTCTTCAGTCTGTCACCCTGAATGGCATGTGTAGACTATTCCCAAGCTTGACCCAAAGCCTAGATCCAAGCTTGCACAGAGCACAATCTGAAGCAAAGGTGCCCCTGCCAATGTGGAGGCTTGTAAGTGAGAGAAATCCATGCTTGCTGATGTAAACCACTTAATTATCAGGTGATTTGTTGTACAGCATTATTGCAGTAATAAGCAATTGATATAGCTATAGATTTTTTAAATGTTATATAATTACATGTAGTACCCACTGGGAAAAGTACATTAAAATAATTTGTTAATGCTTGTCTCCTCAAAACCAATCCAGAAAATGCACACAAAACAAGAACTTGCTTTAGATTGAACAATGATGGGGCCTATGCCTCAGTCATATTTGAACTGATCAGCTGACATGGTTATTTATAGTTTTAGATTACTGATTTTATCCTTGATCTGGAAATCCACTGAGGCACCAATTAGTCCTATAAAGAAAACTTACTAAACTGGAAAGAATGTGTTGTCATATGGTGAAAGACTAATTGTTTTTGTCTAGGAGAAGATAAAATACTGATAGATGTTTTAATTATTTTAAATATTTTTAGTGTTTTGTTGATCTAATTTGGATATACCTGAAGAGAAGTAGAAATGTTTCAATAGCATTTTGTTTGAATACCCAGAGGATTATGCTGGAATACCAAGGTATTATGTAGGACTGTGAAAGCCTCAAACAAGAGTACATTTCCCATAGATATAGCAGATGATAGACAAATGACTTTGTCTTGAGATTATACCATGCCATTAAACCTAAAATTTTATCTGAGTTGTTGTATAAAACCAGACTAAAGATGATTTACAAAAGTATGTTTCTGGAGAAGACTCTATAAACCATGGGCATTTGTGCTAACCAAATCTTCTTTGAGAAAACTGATCATCTATCTACTACATAGTTTACTGAATGAAGGTTGAGATCCAGAGTCAGAAAACAGGAAATAGTAGGTCCAACATGAATATTTTATACAACAAAGTGACTGTAAATATCAGATTACAACTCTTAGAGTTTGATTATATGACCTAAAGAGAGACATGGAGTTGGCAGGAGGGACAAAGTATAAGAATCCCTGAGACAGAAGATGCCATGACATAGGCGAGAGAGTAGAAAGGTAGTAAAATGTGCAGAAGTAGCATGAGCAGTAGTTGGATCACCATCATGGCAGATCACTAGAGTAGGGAGCATTGCAGACCTACTGTACAGCAGCCAAAAGGTGTCCCAGCTGCTGTATTTGCCTTGAATTCTGAATGATATCTTTTTTTTTTTTTCCTCACCCAAGGACATTTTTCCCATTTTTTGTTCAGATAGAGTGGCAGGGAGAGAGAGGAAGAGAGAGAGAGAGAAACATCGATGTGAAGGGACACATTGAGTGGCTGCCACCCGCATGACCAACCAGGGCCGGGGACAAACTGCAACCGAGGTACGCACCCTTAGCGGGAACCGAAGCCGGGTCTCTCTGTACCGCAGGCCGACGCTCCAACCGCTGAGCCAAACCGGCCAGGGCCTGAATGATATCTTAAAAAAGGCTTCACTTCTCTTCAGGTCTGGTTCTGAGATGGCATCTGTTTTTCCTGTCTTCCCTGCACATTCTTATAAATACATGAGCATTATCTCTGTTCTTGCAACAACCTGAAAAAGTCCAACTAACCTAACAGTCAACCTCAAAGCCTCTGGTTATCTCCAGATAAGAAAAACTCTGTTTTGTAGCAACTGATTATATCGCTAATGCCAGAAATATCACTTTAATCAGAATAAATCAGGACTCCAAGGATGGCTTCATGGAAATGTATTGCCACTATTGGAAAAGAAAAAAGAACCCTCAAATATATGGTTCTATAATTGGTTTTCTTATTAGTGTGTTATTTTATATTCATATGACCATGAAAATAGTAATTCTCAACAATTGAAAGTCTTACGACCTGAGAATGATAAATGTTTGAAATTACAATGTATTAGAAAAATAGAGGATTCTGTTTATCTATGTATGTTATCCTCATAATACATAAATTCCTTCTATTCTAATTCATTTGTTTATGGCACAGACATAATAGTTTTACTTGTCTATTAGTAGATACAAATTAAATTGTGTAAAGTGGAATGGATATTGTTGCAACCATATAGTTCCACATAGTTGTAAACATTAAATATCCCCCTATCATATGCTCTTTATAAAGTCATTGATATCTCTGAAATTTTTTCAATAGAAATGAGGCTTCAACTATCACTACTAGGATGAGGATTTCTGTGGTCAATTTGCATGGACCATCTTCAAAATGGTTAATGTCAATTTATTTTTATTGTGTTCACTAGTACACAAGGACCCTCCTATAATAAATGCTCTAAAAGCTGTAAGCAAGTAGTTTCTGAAAAGCATTTCTATATATGGAAACATTGAACTCATAATACCCATGAAACAACTAGTCAGATTATAAATTAACTAAGAATCTTTACTCCTACATTATTTTGTTCAATTCCCAAAATCAGCTCTAAAAGAGTAAGAGACCCTTTATCCTGAATCCAAGTAAATGGGCCCTTGGACTTTTTTGCCCCCAAGAGGTATCTGCATTTTAAGTAATAATCTCAGCTACTTCAAGTCTTCAGCTGCATAATATTTATTTTAAGAAGAAAACCATCATTTGAATGAAGAAGAAACCCCCACATTGAAAGCATGTTATAGATAGTAAATAGATTAATCCAATATTATTTATATAGTTGTGGGAAAATTTTAAACACCAGGGATTGTTTTCAAACCATTTGTTTTTGATATTAAAAGTTTTTATAATTCAACACTTCTATATAAAGATAAAATTTTTTCTGCTGATAAATTCTATTTATAGAAGGGAAAGGTAATACTAAACATGTAATTCTTTACAAATATTTAAAATATAGAACTAGTTTGCTATATTATGTTCCATAATAGTTTTTCTTGCAGTTTTATATCATAATTATAGTGTATATAAACTGATATTAATTTTTTCAAATATTAATGATCTCAATCAACCCAATGAAAGGAGAGGTGTATCAGAAGCTTTGTGGGTGGCAGTAAAAACATAGGATTTGCAATGGAAAATTCAGAGGATAATAGCTGAGTTAATTACCTGTACTACCCTCAATAATTTTTTCACCTTATGCAATTCATATTATAAGATCAAAGATATATATTGCTTCCTTTCTCATTTAAAAATAGTAGAATAAAAGTGGACTTTCTGAAATGAGTGGTATTCGTGTTTTTTTTCTTGATATATTCTTGGGTCATAGTAATGTTCAACATGGTAACTCAGTTACTGAGGGGGCATGTCTTACACTGATACCTTGTTTGGATGTAGGACAAGGAAGGATGCCTGGGAGTTGCCTTCAAGGTGGAATGGGATTTGCTCAGAGGGATGGAGTGCTAAAGAAAAGTGTGTATTGCATAGAACTTGTTCGTAGCTGCATTCATTGTGGCTGTACAGGCTTTCCCAAAAGAGAATTAATTTCCTTATCTCAGTTTTCCTATTTGGTCATCTCAAGTGAGAATACCTTCAAGCTTCCTACACTGATCCCTACTAGCTCATATACTTCATTCATTTTCTTCCTCCTTGTTTCAAAAGATGAGCTGTTCCTTCACCACAGTGCTCTGAAATCTAGATAGAATCCAGCCTCTCTCCTATGAGATATTGATCTACAATCACCTTTTCTCTAATATATACTTAATATTTCCATTATCTCTTTCTTCTCTCAGCATATGCAATACTAGCAGCTGCTGCCAAGGACTTTGACTTCCCTCTTTCTTTTTTGCTGGTTTTGCCATTCCTCCATGATAAAGACTCAAAGTGCCCAGATACCCTATGTCCCAGCCTTTCATTTGGTGGAGGAAAAGACTGCTGAGTCTTTTGCAAAACATAGTCCTTACTGATAAGAGGAACAATTCCCCTTTCTTCTCCTCCTCCCTGCTTTGGGTGCTGACTTGTGAGGATGTAATGCTTGGAGCTACAATAGACATTTTATAAACAGGATGGAAAAACATGCACAATACAATGAGGATGCTATATGGGAATAATTAAAAGAGCCTGGGGACCTTGATGACATCATTGAGCTATTGAACAAACTGAGTTCAACTATCCCTGGTCTTCCCATGTAAGAGAAAAAAAAAACTATTGTCTAAAAAATGTTTGATCTAATATTCTATTAAGTGTATCAGGAAGCCTGCTAAGTGATTTTTAAAATATACGTTTGTATTGATTTTTAGAGAAACAGGAAGAGAGAGGGAGAGAGTGAAACACCAATTGGCTGCCTCCCATTCACACCCCGAACAGGGATGGAACACAAAACCTGGGTATGTGCACTGACCAGGAACTGAAATGGCGACCTTTTGGTGCATGGGACAATACTCAACCAGCTGAGCCACACTGGCCAAGGCCTGCTAAGTGACTTTGACTTTAGGTAGCTACTTTAGTTTAATGACCCAATTTTTTTGTTCTTTCTTCCTTTCTTCTTCCTGTAATTAAAAGCAAGTGTGATGGCTGGATCACTGCAAATATTTAAATTTGTGACAGTTACAAATTATTCTACAAAAAGCTAGTATGAATTTATGATTCTATCAAATTTTTTAATTCTGTATCTTCATCAATCCTTGTTATTAGCAATGTTTTTAAAGATTTGTCACCTGATTATTTTTAAATGATGCTTCTGTTGTGATTTGAATATTCAAAACTGAGAAAAGTTAAGCTCAAAATCTCTTGATTTCTTCCTAGACGATTTACATTTCTTTTTCTGTGTAATTCCCTGACAGTTGCTTTTCCCACTTTTCTATGTATTGTCTTTTTCTTTTCTCATTCATTTAAATTATATTGAGAATTTATACTTAGCTTGTCATGTATACTGCTATATTTTTGCATTCTTTGTTTCTCTTATTCTTTGTTGTTGTTTTTTTAATTGATTTTAGAGAGAAGAAGAGAGAGGGAAAGAGAGATTGAAACATTGATCTGAGAGAAAGACATCCATCAGCTACCTCCTGCACACCCTCTACTGGGGATCTAGCCTGCCACCCGGGCACGTGGGCATGTGCCCTGACTGGGAATAGAACTGGTGACCTCATGGTGCATGGGACTATGCTCAAGCAGCTGAGCCACATGGACCGGGCTATGGGCTATCCTTTGCTTTTTGATGGTACTTTGTGCCAAGGAGGTATGGCAAATATTCATTTAGTATATTATCAATCTGTACCTTTATGGCTTCTAGGGTTTGGCCCTTAATTGGCAAGACTTTTCTCATTCCAAGATTTCATAATTGTTCATACATGCATATGCATAGTAGAAATATAAAAATATTCATGTTTTCCTGATATTCTGTAAAGAGCTGACTTTTTATATTTTGATGTATCTCAAATTTATTTTGAAGAATTGCATAAAGTATATAGCATTTTTTTCTCAAAACATGAGTCATCCCAATGCCATTTATTAAAAAATCAATTATTTCTGCATAAATTGAATCACCATTTTGTCATATTTTAAATTGCATGGGTTTTCCTATAGAGTAACAACGTATCTACCATAAAGTAAATATTCAATATATATTTGCTGAATAGCTAAGGGAATTGTGAAAGCACCCCTGCAAATCTTATTGTTAGTTTAATTACTATGATACTGCACTTATTGATGAATGTAGGAAGAACTTATATTGTACACAATGTAAAATTTTCTAATTTAAAATCATAGTATGCATTTCATGCCCTGGCTAGTGTGGCTCAGTTGATTGGAGTATTGTCCTGTGCACCAGAAGGTCTTGGGTTCAATTTCCAGTCACTGCATATGCCTGGGTTGCCAGTTTGATCCCCAGTCAGGGCACATGTGGGAAGCAACTGATCAATGTATATATCTCACATTGCTGTTTCTCTATCTCTCATTTTCTCCCTTTCAAAAAAAAAAAAAAAATCATAGTATATACTGTATTTTATTTTATTTTTTTATTTTTATTTTTTTTCCTTTAATGATTTTAGAGAGAAAGGAAGGGAGAAGAAGAAATAGAAATATCGATAAGAGAGAACATTGATTGGCTGCCTCCTGCGTGTCCCACACTGGGGATCAGGCACACAAGCTAGACATGTGCCCTGACCAGGAATCGGACCAGTGACCTCTTGGTGCATGGGTCGACACTCAACCACTGAGCCACACCTGCTTGGCTATAGCATATATTTTAATTTATTTGTGTTTTTATGCTGTACAGTTTAAAGTTTAATTGTTTTCATGTAGATTATTTCTGCTTTATAAAGTTGATTTCTCCCATTTTCTCTTTCTATCTTGATATGATCCCTCAATATATTTATACTCTTTGCTCTCTTTTTGCCCGACATTCCATATGTGTTAAATATTCTCTGATCCAAAAAGTTCTTACTATATAATCTATCCATGAGGATTATCTCAGCTTGAGAGGCTTGCATTGTCTTCAGAACTGGTTGTATAATTAATGTAGGTTCATGCTGTCAAATATAACTTAACTTTATGAAGGATTTTCAAATGATAGTGAATATCTTTGAAAAGTTTGGATTCAAAGGATCTACTTTATCCTTTTAAAAATTCCATACCTGCACAAGAGATTGGCTGTTAGATGTCCACTATTTTTTCTTAATACTGTGCTTGCTACTAAGTTTAGGAGAGGTAGGAAAATTCAACAGAGTTATATGAAAGAGTTTCTTTTTTTTTTAAATATTTTAGTCTAATTTTGAAGACTATATAGAAACTCACAAAACAAGTACAAATAATACTAGACAGAAATGATTCAAGTAACAAGATATGTCCAGCCCAGGCCAGGTAACTCAGTTGGTTGGAGTGTCATCCAGACACCAAAAGTTTGCAGGTTCGATCTCCAACTGGGGCTTGTATGGGAGGCAACCGATTGATGTTTCTCTCTCACATCAATGTTTCTCTCTCTCTCTCTCTCTCTCTCTCTCTCTCTCTCTCTCTCCCTAAAATCAATAAAAACATATCCTCATGTGAGGATTAAAAAATATATATATGTCCAGCAGAGAAAGCACTTACAGAGCAATGATTTTTAACTATTCCTGGGGTCACAGATTCCTTTGTAATGATAACTAAAGACACGTTCCCTAGAAAAGAGTGAGAGCATAAAAGAAGGCAAGTAGAACATTAAATCCAATCATATGTATCAGCCAAGATTCCTACAAAGATTTAAGTAAAGATACTTTAATTCAGAGAAAACTTACTGAGGAATGGGCAGATTTGCGGGGATCAAAACTAAAAAGAAATATTGAGGCATCCAAAGAGTAGCAGCAGCAGAAAGTCATGACTATTCTCAGTTTCTCTCAAAGGGCTAAGGGGAGGCCTCCAAATACTGGAATATTCAAGGAGGGCTGTGTGATCTGTAGCTGATACCAGAAAATTAGCACTGAGCTGGATGGAGTAGGGAAGAAATGCCTTGAACTTTCTCTCCTCCCAACCTCCAGTCTTCTGTCAATGGGAAGTTAGTCAACAAAGGGGCCCAGTGATGTATGTAGTCCATGGGAATTAGCCTTCCTGGGAACATAACAGGAAAGACAACATAACTTTTTACACTTCAAGGTCTTAGAAAAGAACAAACTGAGCCCAAAGTTAGCAGAAGGAAGGAAATAAGAAAAATCGGAACAGAAATAGATGAAATAGACAGCACACACACACACACACACACAACAACAACAACAACAACAACAAAGATCAACAGCATTAAGAGCTGGCTTTTTGAAAAGATAAAGAAAACTGCGAAACTTTTAGCTACACTAATTAAGAAAAAAAGAGAAGACAAAATCAGAAATGAAAGAGGAGATGCTATAACTTACAGAAATAGAAAGGATGAAAAAGACTACTATAAACAATTATACATGTTATATGTCAATAATATCTCCATAAAACTGAGAAGAATTTTAATTAATAAAACTAAAAAATGTAAGTGAACAAGTTTTCACACTTAAATTTAACTTTTTAATGACTAGGAGAAATATAACTATAGAAAAATATATTTTGTAAAATAATATCTGTTCAGGTTGCTCTTCATTTTAAAATTAATATTTTTTGAATATAGTGTATTGGGAAAATTCACATTTAAAAATAGATACAGTGTTAAAAATCAGTAAGATATGAAATTAAAGGCATAATTAATTTTAGAGAGAAAATTCAAGAATCTATTTGTTGTCATTTTTAAAGGTTTGTATTATAAATTGTTTTGATTTGTATCACCAGAGACTTCTAGAAATAACTGCTTCAAACATCAGACTCCAGATGGATGCATTTAAACTGTTGCATTCTAAAGATAGAAAGATTTCTGTTAAATCAAATTGTATTTTGTCAAGATTACAGGAATAAGCCAATAACTTGTTCAAAAATACTTAGGAATAGTTACTAATACTTACACTATTTCCAGCGGTAGATTATAAGAGTTTGAATTCTTGAAATGTATTTACATGCATTTCATGATTATTGGCCATATTATTCAGATTTTGAATTTACTCTATATCTCTAATATTTCTCCTTTTCTGGTCATAGGTAAAGAAAAAATATCTAGCCCGGCTGGTGTGGCTCAGTGGTTGAGCGTTGTTCCATGCACCGAGAGGTCCCTGGTTTGATTCCCAGTCAGGGCACATTCCCAGGATGTGGGCCCCCATTCCGATCCCTAGTGGAGGGCATGCAGGAGGCAGCCAATCGATGTTCTCTCACATCGATGTTCCTATCTCTCTCTCCCTCTCACTTCCTCTCTCTCTAAAATCAATAAAGAAAAAAATAAAGAAAAATATCTTATTTCTTCGTCTGACTTGTGCCCCCCCCCCCGCCCCGTTAGATTGTTATTCTTTCTGACAGGGCAAAGAAAACTCAGCTGCCAGTTTTTATGACAAGAACAGCATTTTCTCATATGTATTCTAGTACCCTACTTCAAAGCAAACATTCATTTCAAAACACATGTGTCTTTTATTTGTCTCAATACTGAGTTAAGGAAGCTTTCTATACCAGCAGTTTTCCCAAAGAAGGGGGAAAATTCAACATTAAAAACAACCACCTACTCAGTCCTCTAAACACGGCTTTTTGAGTTAAAGTATAAAAGATTTGCAATGAGAGAAAATCACATAGGATGTCTATTTCTGTGTAGAGACAAGGAACTAAAGAGGAAACCCAAAATAGGAGGGATGAAAGGGGAGTTGCGAGTGACTCAGTAGGGGACCTTTAGTAAATCACTTAACCTGTTCTCATTGCCTTTCAAAATAATCCGGGAGGCCCTCACCTCCCAGCACTTTAATCCCTTCATCCCATTTATATTGCCTCCCTTGCTTCCTCAGGGGCCTCTGTTACTTCCCTCCCTCCTATGACTAAACATTTCTTAATATCTTTCCTGGGTGGTAATTTTTTATTCTTCCTTCTTCCTCTTGTTCTATATGCCTGCAATGAGTCTAGTGAGTCAGAGGTATCCTTTTAGATTCAGTTTCCATAAAACCTTCCTATAACAAGCTGTAAATTGCTGCTCACCCTTTTTATTTTAGTAATTATTAAAGTAAGCAGAAACTTTTATTTCAAACATTTTGTCCCATTGTTTATCAAGATTTATCAAACTTGCTAATAAATTACATTGGTAAGATTTCACTCAGCAAGATTTCATAGAGCAATGACATTGTGTAGTGTCTTTTTTCTGCTTTCTTTTTCTTAACCTGGGTCATGCGCACAGAAATAGATTTTGGAAGATGATACATTTGCCCTCGACCTAGATGAAAGAGTTAATGTCTTGAATAAAGAAGTGGACAAAAAAAGTTACAGGTTAGAGATTGTACTCTGACCACATTAAAAGTGCTGCTTTAACCCTATATTTTATAGTTGTTTCCTACTAAGAATATTGGACTAATGAAAACTTTGGAATGAGCTCTAACTATATTTATGCTCAGAATGCACTATGAATTTTAGAAATGCAAAGGATTATATATGTAATCATGCTGAAAATTAATATTCTTAAGCACTATTTTTGTAAACATTAAATTGAACTAATTGAGAATTAGGAAAACTCCAGAGAGCTACAAATTCTTCTGTGAGAAACTGCTTCCTCTGAAATTGTCTTGGGCTGAAAATTGTTAAAGGAGGTAATTGAGAGGATGTGACCACCAGTTGACCCATAAACTGGACCTGGGCAATTGGAATCTCATCCCCTCACTTGTGCTTGGAATGTATGCTCTGCCCATCATTCCCACAGTGAGAGACTCTTTCAAGGCCTTGGAAGAGGAAGGTGTTGTTGAGACCATCTGAACTGAACATGTGATAGAACGCAGTTACAGCCTCTATATAAACTTTTAAGATTCCAGCAGGCAGGTACAGAAATCTACTTGTCTTGTGATGCCCAAGACAAGCCTCTTAACTAAGTTTCCTTGCTTATGAAACCTGCCACCTATCAATCTGTTGTGGCCTGCCTCTTCCTTTCGTCTCTCCTTGCTCTCCATGTACCCAATTTAAAAACCAAAAAAATAGATGATGAAGAATGAAAACCGAAACAATTCTGGTGTCAATTTTTATTTTATTGTGTTTCTTTATATACAGTAATTACCAAGAAGAAAGGTGGGGAAGGCAACTTACAATTATTTTCTCCAGACATTTAGCATTATTTTATATTCTGTTTTACAGACAAGAAACATCAGATGGGTGCATGGTTTAAGGAAAGCCCCAGGGTTAATATGCCTGCTGCTTTCTTTGCCCTAAAGCCAATAAAGGTAAGCAGAGATTCCCATGACTAGTTCTACACTCTATTATTTCTGTGAATTTCCAAGATGCTTCCATTTTCTATGGAAACAATTTTGACACTTTCAACTGCAATATGAAGGGATTTTCTTTTGTTTTTGTTTTAAACTGATGTGTTTTTAATTTGCAAACCTTTATTGTTTTTGCAATACAGATTTTAAATCTCATATTACTTTGAAGTTAGATGTATGATTCCCCTTTCTCTTTTTTTTCTAGCAAAATTTACTCATTTAGCTATCTGAATGGACTCTATGGGGTTTTCTTTATTTTCTCTTTCTTAATTCATGGACTCAGAGCTATTTTTAGATGACTATACACTTTTTTAAAAACTCCACCAAATCTGTTTTTATGAGCTTTAAAAATGTTTAGAAGAATGGGCAGGGGGAGAGAAGTGTTTTGATATTCTTAGGAGATTTTCCAGGGAAAATTTTAGTAGTACTGATCTTTTGTATCAAGTTTTACCCACATAAATGGGCTCTTCATTGTCAACTTGATTTTTAAGAGGGCTTAAAAATGTTCTCTATAATAGAAATTAATTCAAATGATGCAAGTTGACATATCACTTGCATTTCATATCACACGTATTTCCCAGAATCCCTGGATGTAACATGACAAACAAGCATAGGAAGACTCTGGAAAGTGTAGAGAAAAAGATGGATTGTCTTGAGACCTTGACAGTATTGGTATCACAGTGAATTCTCTGGGTTTCCTTATTGTGTCTCACATATACTGGACAGGGCTCTCCAGAAGCCTGTAATCCAGAACCACCAATAGCCACAAACAAAGGAAAACAAACTAACAAGTCACTTTCCCTAGCCAAACGACCAGGAAAAAGGTAGCTTAATAATAAAACATACTTTGGCACTACCTACCCTACTCCTGCCAAATATCAATGGAAAAAATGTTTCCCACCTCCAGGATTTCAATAGGGGCTGAGTTGAGATTTGGTCTTCGAGGCCTCTACCTTCCCTGTAAAAGCATGTGGTAACACTTTAATTCCTTCTTTCCTCCTGGGGTGGGGCTAGACATGGACCTGACCTTCTGAATGAAGAGCTCATCTTTCATTTCTTGCCTGGTAGAAGCAGGCAGCACTCTAATTCCCCTCCTGAGTGAAGTAAGCAGGGCAGCTGATTTTCCGTCCCCTTCCAATGCAACCAGTATGTGCTCTGATTCCCCTACAGGGATAGTGTTAGTGAGTCTGGGCAGGGACCTGGTCTTCCATCCCCTGCCTGGCAGTAGAACATGGTGCTCTGATTCTCCAACCAGGTAGTGTCAGTGAGATCCAGCTTGGAGCTGAGCCTCCATTCCCACCTAGCATTAAGGAGATGGGGCTAATTGGCACTCTGCTTCCTTCCTTTTGCTCTCCTGGTGTCAGAGGGGTCCAAGGGAGAGAGTAAACTTCTGCCCCCACCCTGCAGTGACAACATGGCCTGAGTAAGTCAACCTCACCCCTTTCTGGTGTTAGCGGGGCCTAGTGAGAATCTGAGCTTTCACCTCCATTCAGAGGTAGTAAAGTGGTGTGAGTTGGTGCCACACTTATGCCAGGAGAGTGTCAACAACATCAAGAGAGGAACTAAACCTTTATTTCACTTGTTTACAATGATGCAGTGGGTGCTGCTGCTAGGATGGTTGGTGGAACCCACTGAGAAGCAAAACATATGCAGCAAATAGCCCTAACTCTGAACTTGAAAGGAAAGTTTAAATAGAATCCAGAGTCTCATAATATAATATCCAAAATGTCCAGAATAAAATAGGAAAATCACTTGTCATACCAAGAGCCAGAAAAATCACAGCATACATGAAAAAGAAAAGACAACTAACTGATAACAACACCAAGATGAATCAGATCTTGGCATTATAAGACTTTATAGTGTGTGTGTGTGTGATGAAAGCACAAGATTTACTCTCTTAGTAAATTTCAAATATGCAATATAGTTTTATACTATAGTCACCATGTTGTACATCAAATCCCCAGAATGTTTTCAACTTCTAAGTGAAAGTTTTTACCCTTTGATCAACATCTCCCCATTCCCCTTATTCTCTGGCCCTTGGCAACCACCATGCTACTGTCTAGTTTTATGAGTTCAACATTGTTATATTTCCATATAAATGAGAACATAGATTACTTATCTTACTGTGTCTTGCTTATTTCACTCTGATAAGGATTTTAAGCCTGCCATCATACAAATGTATAAACAAGCAATTAAAATTTATTTTAGAACAAAGGAGAAATAGAAAATCTCAACAAAGAAATAGAATTTATTATAAAGAACCAAACTGAAATCTCAGAACTAAATAATATAATAACCAAAAAAAAAAAAAAATGAATTGAATGGGCTCATTAGTAGAGTGATGATTACAGAGAATGGAATTAGTGAATTTATGGACAGATTATTAGAAGTTACTCAATCAAAACATAGAGTTACCATATGACCCAGCAATTCCACTTCTAGGCGTATACCCAAGAGAAATGAAAATGTATTTCCACACAAATACTTGTAAATGAGTGTTTATGGCAGCATTATTCACAGTGGCCAAAAAGTAAAAACAACCCAAATGTCCATCAACAGATGAATGGGTAAACAAAATGAGTATATCCATAAAATGGAATATTATTTAACTATAAAATGACTGGAGTACTTGTACATTACAACATCGTTGAATCTCAAAAACATTATGCTAAGATAAATAGGCCAAATGCAAAAAGCCACATACTGTATCATTTCATTTATATGAAAAGTTCAGATTAGGCAAATCTATAGAGATAACAAGTATATTAGTGCTTTCCAGAGGTTGTAGATGAGGTGAATGGGGGATGCCTGTTAATTGTTACAAGATTTTTTTTTTAGAGTGATGAAAATGTTCTGAAATAGATTGAGGTGGTGGTTTCACAACTCTGCTAAATATGCTAAAAGCCACTGAATTGCATACTTTAAATAGATGAAATTTATTGTATGTAAATTGTACCTAAATAAACCACTAAAATAAAAATAAATGTAAAAAATATTAATGTAATAGACTAGGCTAGACCATTTTGAATACCTGTATGCCTTTTGTGCATATATAAAAGTGGTTGTTTAAAACAAAAAGAGACATCCAAATTCAATTCCACTCAAATCCTATCTTCTTCTTCTTCTTTTTTTTTTTTTTTTTTTAATGTTTTTCCTTTATTGGTTTTTAGAGAGAGAGGAAGTGAAAGGGAGAGAGAGATAGAAACATCGATGAGAGAGAACATCGATTGGCTGCCTCTCACATGCCCCCCAGTGGGGGTCAGGCCACAACCTGGGCATGTGTCCTGGCTGGGAATCAAACCAGTGACCTCTTGATGCATGGGTCGATGATCAACCACTGAGCAACACTGGCCGAACAAATCCTATCTTCTTTTAGCAACTGTGCAAGGCACTGTGTTGGGTGTGCTCTGTGGCATACAGACCAGACATGAATAAGGAACAGGTCTCTCTCTCCAAGCTGATGTGGTTCAGTGAATTGAGCATTGTCCCATGGACTGAGAGGTCCCAGTTGATTCCCTGTCAGGGCACATGCCTGGGTTGCTGGCACAGATTGAGCAGGAGGCAGCCAATCGATGTTTCTCTCACGTCAATGTTTCTATCTCTCTCTCCCTCTCCCTTCTTCTCTCTCTGGAAAATCAATAAAAACATATTAAAAAGAGAGAGAAAGAAACAGGTCTTAATCTCAGACAGTTTATACTCACTAGATGGTATGTTCACATGATTTGCTTCATTTATTCAGATATAGCACCAATACATAAAAATACAGAAGTTAATGTCAAAATTAGGAACCATACATAGGTGAACTGTATTATTTTTTATGTTGAGGCTCCCATAGCATTTATAAGAAACAGCAAAACTAAAGCTTGGTTTAAGTCAACTACCATTTCTTCTTGATCCAATGAGTTACTTTAAGGACCCTTTATTTTGGCAATTGTTAGTTAAATCAGCCTGTCTGACACTCATATTTTGACACTCATATATTAACTTGGAAACAATCACTATTTCTTGCTGTAACTCTTGACTAGGCCAATAATGCTTTGAATTAATGGACCAGATTGCAAATGTGGAAGGATCTACTTGATGTATCTGACTGGGCAATTTTCCATGTGTTATATTGGCTCATTTGAGATTCTTTGAAGAATATAATGATTGACAGAAAAGGTTCTCTAAAGCAGCATTTATTTTGGAGATACATTACCTTTCACTGGTGAACTTGGCAGTTCAACCTAATGTAAACTGATGGGAATTAACAATCACACAGCAAGCTGAAATTGTCCACACTGAGAGGGGGTATTTGTCCAATCAAATGTAGTTAATAATCTCTTGATAAATTACAAAGTTGGAACTAAATTTTATGCAATCCGAGATGGAAGAAAATTAAATGCACTCAGAACATTGTTATCTCTTAGATAAAGTTATAGCAGTGCACATTTATCCATTTTACTCTGAACCTCTGCACCCAACAATGGGAGGGGATTTTTGAATGAGGTCCATTTCTATTCAGCAATAAAAGTAACAAATGAATAGTAGCATAGTGTTGTTAAATCCAGGGTCTACCTGCCTGGGTTCAAATTTCTCTTCCACTACTTAGTAGCTTATTGAATTTGGGCAAGTCTCCATCCCTCTCTGAGCCTTTGTTTCCTCATCTGTATAATGGGAATAGAAATATAAGTGATCACATAAGATACTTGGGAGAGTCTCCGGACCCAGTGTCTTGGGCAGCGGCTCAACCGCCACCCTGCTGCACTCTCAGCCAAGGCCCGCCTCCTGGAGTTTCCCCAGCCTACCCTTCCCAGACTGCTGGGTCTCCTGGATCCCCCTTCTTCTCCGCCCCACTGTCCTAATTCTCTCTCCCTCCTTCCCTCAGAGGATGTCCTCTTTCCAGCTCAACCTCAGTCGCCTCAAGGAGCCACTGGGCTTCATCAAAGTCCTTGAGTGACTTGCTTGTATCTTTGCTTTTGCCACCTGTGGAGCTTTTAAAGGCAAAACAAAAATTCTAGTGAGTTGTCCTACTGCTAAAGTTCCTGACAATAAAACAATTACAGCTACTTTTGGTTATCCATTCAGGTTGAATGAAACATCATTTCAGGCACTTCCAGTAAATGTGTGTGATTTAAATGGGAAAAGTCTTGTCCTTGTTGGAATTACTCTTCTGTGCAACTCTATGTTGTTTGCAGTCTTTTTTCCTGTTTTGCATTGCTGCTCTTTTGTTCTATGTTGGTTACACAGATCTATATGTGATAGTTGAAAACTTCCTATGGCTGACTTTGTTGTTACTCTTGTTGCCACTTTCTTGTGGCTGGTGAGCAACTCAGCTTGGGATAAATCTCTTCCAGACATTAAAATAGCTACCAGGCCTGAAAGGTGTGGCTCAGTGGTTGAGCGTGGACCCAGTCAGGGCACATGCCCAGGTTGTGGGCCTGATCCCCAGTGGGGGGCATGCAGGAGGTAGCCAATCCATGTTCTCATCGATGTTTGTATCTCTCACTTCCTCTCTGTCTAAAAATCAATAAAGAAAAACAATTTTAAATAGCTACTGGTTCCAATATTGTACAGGAACTTGCACCCTGTCATTCTCAAGGAGCGATGTGTTATTTTGGCTCTGTGACTAGTATAGGATTCCTAAATGTATCTGTGATCTTCAACTTTCTGAATATGATATTTTGGGGAGGAAATGCATGGTTTGTGTACAAGGAGACCAACTTACACAGTCCATCAAATACTTCTGCTGCCCATACCCAAGGAGGTATTCCATTTTTACTGGAATATAATTAAACAAAGAAGTATACTGTATGAAATATATGCATATACTATCACTTGTTGCCAACATCTTGAGAAGCATTATTTGTTTCCAATAAATATAATGGCTTTTTCAATAAATTGGTGGGTTTAAAATTTTGCTGCTTTTTAAACATAAAGCCAGTACCTTTCCTAGAAATTTAATATGTAAATGTATCATCACATGTAAATTTGAAAATTCAGGGACCTATTATGAGATAATACACATTAAAATGAACATTAATTTCTTCACTAAGTCTTTTGCCTTCCAAAGTGTTTACACCTTAAGCCTTAACATATATCTTTATTCAGAAAAGAGTTATAGTGTCAAAATCTCTATTTGGAATATATGCTACTGTCAGTTTGTACAGTTCATAAACCTAAGACCTACCTTTGTTTAAGAAACCCTTGATTACATACGTCATATTTGGAAAAAAACATATTTAGTTAACAATTTATATTTGGACATTGTTTATATGTGATGAAAATTTTTAATTGCAAAGACTGGGTTTATGTTTTATTTCTGTTTTTCTAAATGAACTGCAGTATTTAATAGGTGTGCTAAAATGTTTTGGGAGTAGGCGTTGAAAATTTCTAATAGATGTGTGTCAATTTAGTAATTCTGTCACATGAAATGTCAGCTTCCATTATGCTGGTTTAACAGACTTGCTATATAAGTAGAAATAAAATGGCTCAACTAGATATTTTGATATGTACGAGCATTACTCTTAGTGATATTTATTTGCTGTCCTTTGTTGCTCATGCTGCCTAAGTGCAGATGGAGACCTGTTCTCCTTGCAAGTAGAATAAAATAATACACCTTTTTTGCAGACCCTATTCATAGAGTTAAAACAATTAAGATTGCCTTTTACTTTGAAATGTTTAATACTCAGATTCAATGAAGTTGTTACTTTGAATTTAGCATTGATATAGTGCAAATAAATGCAATTTGGATTTCATGTTTCTTAATGTTCATTCTGATTTCACAAATAGATGATAAAAGAATCATGCATCATAAACAAGGAGTCTGTGATTTTTTAAAATTTGATTGCTATTGAGGTTAGTGATCCTTCTCTGTATTTAATGGCCACTTAGATTTCTCCTGTTCTGTATTGTCTATTTATATTCATGGTTTGTGCTTTTTGTGTCTTTAGGTATATTCCGAATTCAGGGTTTATTCACATTTTGCTTCCTAATCTTTTTGTTGTACAGGGCCAGATTTCCTATTCTTACCACTTGTTTATTTGTGAAGCACGTCTTGCTATTGCCTTATTTTATTGATTTTATTCATGACAAGAATTGTCAGTATGAGAATATATCTTTTATGCAACCAACTTAATATATAAGTTAAAAGAAACAATGCAGACATGGAGGTGGGGTACAGGCTGACAAGCCTCAGAGGAGGGGGGCGTTTGTGGGGAAAGAGATAAACCACAGAACTTACATGCACGTATGCATGACCAATGAACATAGACAACAAAGCTGGGGATGTGTTGGGGGGGAAGGGGAGGAGGATGTCAATGGGGAAAAAATGAGAAATATCTGTAACAAAAACAAATTAATAAATAAAAAATTTTAAAGAAAAGAATAAAGGCATTTGGAAGTTTTTAATAAGATAGTACATGCAAAGTGTTTAGCATACTGCCTGGCACTTAGAAACACTATTAATGTTCACAATTATTAGTAGTAACTATTATTTCACTCATAGACTTAAACTTGGACATAGTAGGAATATACCACTACCATGCGGATAACTGTGGACCACAGATATGTTGGAAACGGTTTCTAAAGGCATTTGAGATCAGGTAAATAGAATAAGGTCAACAATAGAGTTAAAAAGATCAAAAGGCTAATCCTGAACATAATCTATCTTCTTACAGATACTGACAAAAATATTGAAACTACCTAACTAACTACTTAACTAACTATACTTATCTGCCTTTTAAGGTCAAAGGTAACATTCCCTTGTTAATTTCAAATTAACTATGCTCTTCATTACATCTCTGCTGGGCAATCAGATAGCAGCTTAAGTTGTTCCTTTTATTTCTGTTTAACAAATGACTGCCACATTTAGTGGCTTAAAACTACCATTTAATTTGCTGACTGTTTTGTGGGTAAGGAATTCAGGAAGGGCTTGACTGATAGATTTTCTGATCCACATGGTTGTATCTGGGAGGGTTTGAAACAGGAAGGGTTGTCATTCACAAACTTAAAGTCTTGGGTCTCCTTGTCTTTCACTCTTTCCACATGGATCTTGTTCTCCAAGGCCTTTCACTGTAGCTTGTACTTCTTGAAGACATAGTACTTTCAGGGTAATTGAACTCCTTATATGGCAGCTGACTTGTACCAGGTGAAGTTCTAAGAAACAAGAAATGGCATTCCCAGTCTTTTAATTAATTAATTAATTTGTAAAAATTTTTATTTACTTTTGTTACAGATGTTTCTCCTCCCCCTCCCTGCCCTCCCTCTCCCCAGCTTTGTTGTCCGTTTCCATTGGTCATGCATACATGCATATAAGTTCTGTGGTTTATCTCCCCTCCACCCACTCTTTTGGGGCCCCTCTACCCACTCTTTTGGGGATTGTCAGTCTGTACCCTACTTCCACATCTCTGGGACTACCCATTCCCAGTCTTTTTATTTATTTTGTAATATTTCATTTATTTATTTTTTTATTTTATACTTACCCAAGGACATTTTTCCATTTTTTGTTCAGGAAGAGTGGGGGGTGGGGGAGAGAGAGAGAGAGAGAGAGAGAGAGAGAGAGAGAGAAGCATCAATGTGAAAGGGACACATCGAGTGACTGCCACCCACACAACCCAACCAAGGCCAGGGCAAACTGCAACCGAAGTACATGCCCTCAGCTGGAACTGAACCCCGATCTCTCTGGACGCAGGCCAATGTTCTAACCGCTGAGCCAAACCGGCCAGGGCCCATTCCTAGTCTTTTTAATTCCATAGTTTGCCTTTCATTTTATTGATTGTTTCCTTTGTGGTACAGAATTTTTTGTTTTGTTTTGTTTTATGTAGTCCCACTTATTTATTTTTGATTTTGTTGGCTGTTCTTGTGGTATCATATAAAAAAATCATTGCCAAGGCCAATGTCAAGGAGCTTTTTGCCTTTATTTTCTTCTAGGAGTTTATGCTTTAGGGTCTTATATCTAAGTTTTTAATTCATTTTCAGTCAGTTTTTGTAAATAGTGTAAGACAGGGGTTCAATTTCATTCTTTTGCATATGGATATCCAGTTTCTAATCTTTCTTTCCCTCTTCCTTCCTCTCTCTCTAAAAACCAATAAAGGGAAAAAAATTATTTAAAAAAAGAAAGAAAGAAAAGGCTTCTCTTGTGGTGATTTATGAGTGTGACTTTTGTTGCATAGATTATAAATTGGTTTACAAAAAATGTACAATGTTTTAAAAGAAATATATCATTTGGGCCTGAAAGGGATGGAGAAAGTGCTAAATGAAAGAGACATTTGATCTCCAAATATCTATAGGTAGAAACCAAGCTGAAAAAAACTACTAAGCTGCAAATGCAAAGTACTTTTATTTTATAGAAAAGAAAGTATGACTCAGAATATGGAACCAAAAACTCAAGGGACAGAGCCAAGAACTCAAGAGACAGAGCCAGGCCATAGGACTGAGCCCTAATCAAGGAACTAGCAACATGTGCCTGCCTGGATTTCAGAATTACTATGGACCTGTGACTCCTGTGTGCCTCTAATTTCCCCCATTTTAAAACTGAAAGGTATATAGTGACTATCCTATTTTTGTTCAACCATAGCATAGTGGGTGTGTAGTGGGGGCAGATAAATTGTTTTTAGTTTACTAAAACTGAGAGAAACAGTACTAGAGGATCTGATATTGAGGAAACACATCTGAAGAGCCCCATTCACATCTGGACCTTATCTAGGTAATGAGATTCCATACCTTGAGCCTAGCTCTGATACTATAATGGGACATCTTTTGGCAAGATATAAATGTATATTGCACATGGGAGAGATGTAGAATGGTATGGCCAGAGGGTTCACTGCAGCAGATGAAACTTTCCATATATATAGCTACACCTATGTATACACTCTTCCCATATGCCTTTTCTTACAATGTGACTTACATTGTTCCCACAAAGAGATGGAAAAGTAAATATACTTTCCCCATGAGTCTCACCAGGGTCTGGTAACTGCTCCAACCAATAGAATATGGTAAAAGTAGTACTGTGTCACTTCCAGGGCTGGGCCAGGAAATATTACCACATATCATAGTTTTCTCGTACTCTAGGGATGTTTGTCCTTGGAACATAGCTTCCATGCTGTGAGAAGCCCAAACTAGCCCATGTGGAGAAACCACATGGGGAGCCCAAATGAAGAAGAATGGAGGCTCCCAACACTCAGCATCAAATACCTTTGAGTGAGTGAGCCTTCAAATGATAACAACTTTCAAATTTTGGGTCTTTCTTCTCCCACTGCACAACAAAAATAAACTCTCCCTCATGTTCTCTATTCAAATTCCTGACCCATAAATTCTTGATTATGATGAATGGTTGCCCTATCCCACCATGCCCCGGGGTGATTATTACCTAATCATACTAACTGGAATATAGTTTTTAACAGTTTATTTCTTTGGGGCATCTGGAGTTAAGACTACAGGAAATAAAGGTTGACTGTAGTTTTTGTTGTAATAAAGATTCTTATTAAGAATCTAAATTCTAATAATCTCTACTCATTACTCAAATATTTACAATATATAGGGAAGCTGAATTTATTTCAACTCAATTACTATTTTGTGATATTCTTGAGAGAATAAAGCATGCAAGTAATTAAAAATTTGGTTAAAATAACCTTGTCTTCTGGATAATGCAATAATGGAGTAAATAAAGATATTATTTTTATAAAGAGAGAGCTAAGCAGAATAGGTGACAATGTCAGAATATGAAAGCAAGATTTAGCATAGTGAAGCCTTCTTTCAATAATTTAGTGATGATTATAGAGATGAAAGAAAATGTACAAGAAGCTTTTTTGTTTGTTTCTTTCTCTACAGAGGACAGGCCATGAGGGAATGTGGTGGAAACTGGAGCAGCAGGAATTTAGGTCATAAATTAGAAAGCATTTCCTGACTATTAGAGTTGTGAAATACTGAATATGTTACTAAGATACATTGTGGCATCTAAAGAAACATTTATATAACTTTCTATTTAAATTAAAAAATACTCATAATGGTATGTATTTGAAATTTTGTCAAGTATATTGCATATATAAAGAACTTATTCACAAAAATAATTTTAGGTGAGGGTGTTGGTTGCTAATTAGTTTTTTGCAGCAATCATCTGTGCCCACATATCCTTGTCCATTATAGAAATCTTCAATCTTTAATTCATTTCCCTATGCCTGCTGTAGTAGAAAGCACAATATGTACAGAGTCAGAAGTTGTAGATTGTCTCTCTGTCTTTGTCATTATTGAGTTCTGTGACCTTGGTTAAATTATTTAGCTTCTCACAATTTTGGTTTCTCTATACATAAAACATGAATAATACCTACCCTCTTGCCTCACAGGGTTGCTGTACAAATCAAAGGAAATAATGAATGATCCATGCCTGACACAGTATACATAAAGGAAGAACTGCTTACGGACTAGAATGGATGTGGCCTGAAAACTTAACCATATTAATTATTAATTTATGATTTTTAAGACACTGTAGACATCTTCTTATACAAGCTCGCACCCAGTTTATGAATCCCTCAGTCAAATTTATATTCTGAAATAAGCACATATTTTTGACTCAGAAATATAGACCTGACACTTATTATCAGTGTGATTTGGGGCAAGTCAAACAGTTTGTCATCTGAAAAATGGGAAAGAGAAAGATGATACATGACTTACAGGGTTAACGAGAGGTTTTAAGTAATATAACACATCTCAAATGCCTTCCCAGCTGTACAGTGAGTTTTATTTATAATTTCCTGATAATTAAAAGATGGGGAGCATGGTGCTCATTAAAGCAGTCTGCTCCACTCATGAACAGATGTCATTGTTGAGAGGGTACTCAAATCATAACAGAGTTTATTTTCCTAAAAATTCCAAGCACTGGTCTTTCTTCTGCCTCCTGGAGTAACACTGACTAAAAATACTACTTCCTCCACAATATTGTACTTCAAAATATTTGGAGACAGTTATTATCTCTCTTTAGGCTTTCCTCTCAAGACAAAAATATCCAGTTTCCTCAAAGTTCTTTATATAAAAGGATTTGTCTAGATTTTCTCTGGATGTTCTCCAGGATTCCCTCTGAAATATGGTGCTTAGAATGGGGCACAATTCTCCAGATGTGCTAATGCCAGCATATATCACCTCCTTTGAACTGGACTCTAACAACTTGTGGTTATGTTTAGATTTATTTATGGCATTACAGCAATATTATAGTACCATCAGTGATTACTTACTACATGCAATGCATGCTACTCATCTATTCTTCTAAAAATCCTGTGAAGCAGGAATTGTTTCCCCCATTGTTATAGACATAGTTTAGAGACTTCATCCATCACTTACACAAGTTCACAAGTTCACAAAGGCAGCAGTGTGTGGAAAAGCAGGTATTTACATATAGTCCTGCCTAAGGCTCTTCCATACTAGCTTACACTTAACTTGATTCTATATCACTCCTTTTCCCAAATATGAAGATGAGTTATTTCCTATGTACAGTTAAAATTTTGTCATCTTGACTTGTTATCATTTTGCAAACACTAACAAGATATTTGAAATATTCTATTTTTAAATATATTGGAGTTTAATAATCTGCAAACCAATATTCATCAGGACTAGTGATAAAACAGAGTTGACTGGACAGACTACCACAGATCCCTCTCTCTGGTGATCAGTTCAGGAATCAGTACTCTTTGGGTGTGGTTGTTCAACTGCTATACATCCAGCTTACATTTCTCCACCTTACCTATAACAGTAGCATGAGAAATCTTATCAAATATCAAACTAGAGTTAGGTAAGCAATTACCATCATGTACTCCTTATTTCCAGGCTAATGGACCATGTTGATTTATGGTTAATGATATGAAGGTTTTTTAAGTGAAAAAATATATATTAAAATTGTCACTGTTGTTAAAAAATCACAGAGGAATGCTTATAAAACATTGATATCCAGATATAAAATTCATTTTATGATAAAAATTTTGATTTAATTGTTACAAACTATAATCCAAATTCAGTGAAAATCCTGTTATTATGATTTTTACCATGTTTAGAAATTATAGGTGTGGGAGGCAATAACAATTTTCACTTTGTAACATTCTCATAATGATACTAAAAATATTTTTAAAAGTTAACAGCATTATAAAGGTGTGAAAATTTATGCAATTATGACAAAATATGCTATAACATGATTAAATATTCTCCTGATTAAAATATTGCATAGGTTTTAATTAAATATAGTAGATCTTTTACCTTTCAAGATTTGGATTTATTCTGTCTGACCTATTCTCTGCATCCCCTGGTCATTCATTCATTCATTCATTCTTCCATCTAGCAAATAAATTATATTTGCTAATAGTGTGCTTGCACTTGGGAAGTCTCATAATATATTAGACCCCATTCCTGTCTCTTTTAAGTGGCAGGGATATTTTATAATACAGCAAGGAAGAGAAGAAGTGTATAAATTATTTTAAATAGATTATGATAAATGCTACAGAAACAATTCAGACTGAAGAGAGAAAGATCATTTTTGGCCGAGATAATCAGCAATATTTTATGGAACAGGTAGAATATAAACTGGTTCTGGAAACATAGTCATATTTCATATTAGCAGATGTGATGGATGGGGTTTAAGAATGAGGATACAGTATCCCCATTTTAGTCCGTTTTTATTTTGACAATGTTTATTTAAGTCCTAAATGTGGCAGAGCAGAAATGTGGTCTTTTTCCTGGTTAAGAATAGAATGATATGTTGCCATCAACAAGTCCTCAAACAATAGAGCTGGCAAGGATGTGGAGAAAAGGGGACTCTAGTACACTGCTGGTGGGAATGCAGACTGGTGCAGTCACTATGGAAAACAATATGGTGTTACCTCAAAAAATTAAAAATTGAACTTCCATTTGACCCAGTGATCCCACTTCTAGGAATATACCCTAAGAAGCCTGAAACACCAATCAGAAAGAATATATGTACCCCCATGTTCATAGCAGCACTATTTACAATAGCTAAGATCTGGAAACAGCCCAAGTGTCTATCAGTAGATGAATGGATAAAAATGCAGTGGTACATATACACAATGGAGTACTATGCAGCTGTAAGAAAGAAAGATCTCTTACTCTTTGAGACAACATGGAGGGACCTGGAGAGTAATATGCTAAGTGAAATAAGCCAGCCAGAGTAAGACAACTGCCACATGATCTCACTTATTTATGGAACATAATGAACAAAATAAGCTCTTGATCAAAATAGATCCAAAGTCGTGGAAGTAGGGAACAGACTAACAAATCTCAGAGGGATGGGGGTGGGGTGGGGGCGGGAAGAGATAAACCAAAAAACATATATGCATATATGCACAACCAATGGACACAGACATTAGTTTGAGGAAAGCAGAAAGGGGTGGGAGCAGGGATGAGAGGGTCAATGGGGGAAAAAGCAGGGACATCTGCATTACTTTCAACAATAAAAAAAGAACTGTTGAATAAAAAATGGAATAAAAAAAATAGAATGGTATCTTAGTGAAACACAGAACACCAAGATAATATATTTTTAGACTAAGATATTGCACTATGAACTAGGTTTACAAAAGAAAGAAAGATAGAATTCTTGCTCCCTAAGATTTTACAGTGTGCTGATAGCTGAGGACAATCTCACAAGATGCCAAATTAGCGTATTTAAGTCTGTGTATTTCTATACTTTCCCCCACAGTGGACATTTTCCATCATTTTAATTTTGGCCAATCTGGTGTGGCCCTCTAGGAATAGCTAGGTAAGCTTTTCCTGTAAGGTCACCAAGTAAATGAAATTGGGAAACAGAACAACAATGACATTGCATTGCTACAAATCAACACAGTGCCAAAGAGTGTAAGGTTTGATTTGTATCTACTTTGAACTGAAACTACACTAAGAAACAGTAATGAATGTCAAGGAAACTTCATTTTATGATGGTGAAGGATCACAGACCACAATAATTTGTTGCCTAATGTTAATGGTTGAAAGAGAGTTCCTTTTATTACTCTGTGATCATTTCATAAAATGTGGAGTTTTCTCAGACTCGTTTATGGAAGCAAAATTTAAAAATTGCCTCTTTCTTCCGGGATAGTGTTATTTTGTCAAAACAAAAACAAAAACCAGTATTGGAAGGATTTTTGCTCCTCCGCACCCAGTTACCTGTATCAGTCAGGTTCCAGTCAGAAAAAAGAAACCACTCTAAATATTTTATTTATTTTTATATTTTTTTATTTATTGACTTTAGAGAGAGAGGAAGGGAGAGGGAGAGAGAGATACACATATTGATGAGAGAGAACATTGATTGGTTGCCTCCTGCATGCTCCCACTGGGAATCGACCCCACAACCTGGGCATGTGTCCTTACCGGGAATTGAACTAGCAACCTCTTGGTACATGGGTCAATGCTCAACCACTTAGTCACACCAGCCAAACTCTAAATATTTTAAATAGGAAATTTCATACAGAAAGTAGCTTATAAAGGTCATTGATGAACCAAGGGTCCAAAGGGGGGGCATAAGGTGATGCAGACATGAGCAGAAGTAGAAAGTGCTGCCATACCTAGGCTGAAGGGACAAAGGGAGGGACAGCATTATTGAAGGTGAGGAGGTGATGGTGGAAGCTGGATCTACAGTAGATAGGTAGGAAATGGAGCCACAAAGGAAAAGACTTGCTAGAGAGAGGTGGAGCAGAGGAGCTTCTGCTGCTGCTGGAGACACAGCCCAAAGCAGAGGGTAAGGGGAAGCAAGCCCCTGACTTCTCCCTTCCTCCCACTGTCTAGTCTTCCTACATTACCTTCAAATACATGGAGGGAAAGGGCCAGAGGAAATGTTTTCCCTTCTGATACAGAAAAGGACAGGGAAATGTGAGAGAAGGAGCTAAGAATAAAAAGACAGCACATGACTCAGAGATAATCAATGTTAACATCATTGCAGATATCTTGTATGTATATAATAAAATGTTTACACTAAATTAATTATAAAAATATAGATTTAGAGTGTACAAGGTTATTTCATAACTTACACACTAAAATACAATTTCCTTTTTTTTATTTCACACATATTCTGAGCATCTCTCCATGCTGCTACATGCAAATTGTTAATTTTAACAGCTGCATAATATTCCATTGTATAGATGAATCATAATGTTTTTAACCAGCTCATCTTGAGGGCTGCTATGATCATTTTTAATTTCTCATGATTACAAATAATGCCAGATTGAAGATAGTTGTACTTATAAATTTGTTCACTTCAGCAATTATTTAAAAACAGTTTTCTAAAAATGGATTTCTTGATGAATCATATTAATAGCTCTTCCCACATACCCTTTATTAGGTTGTAGTAATTTGTATTCATATTGCAATTGTATGAAACAGTTTTTAAATTAACAATTTGCCCCAATGTAATATATTATCAGTCTTTGTCAATCTGATAAGTACAGTTAAGTATATAAGTATTGATGTCTTTGTCTATGTGATAGTGTGTGTCTGTGGAATAACTATGGCTATATCCATCTATTGACTTATGTGTATGAATATATCCATATATGTGATTATATCTATGCCTACATATCTACAGAAATACAGTCGATCTATATTGTTTATGAATTATGTATTTGCAAATTCATCTACTTGCTAAAATTTATTTGTAACCCTAAAATAAATACTTGTGGTACTTTTGTGGTCACTTGTGGATATGCACAGAGCAATAAAATATTTGACTCAGTCTACACGCACGTTCCTAACTGAGGTTAAACAAGGTGATGCGCTTCCTTCTTGTTTCAGCTCTCTTAGCGTAAACAAGTGTCCTTGTCACAGCTTATTTAGTGTCATGTGCCCCCCCCCCCCGATTTTACTGCTTAAAATGACCCTCAAGCATAGAGCTGATGTATTGTCTAGTGCACCGAAGTGCAGGAAAGCTGTGACATAACTTATGGAGAAGATATGTGAGTTATATAACTGTCATTTAGGCATGAGTTATAATGCTGTTGGCCATAACTTCAAAGTTCATGAATCAAAAATATGTATTAAATACGTTGTCTTTAAACAGAAACACATGTTAATCAAGGTTATGTATTGATTGGTTGATGAAAGTGTTGTGACCAAAGGGTTACAAGAACCTAATCTTGTATTACCCCTAAAAGCAATAGTTCAGTATTCATTATTTGATGTTTGTAGAAATTATACACTGTAAAAATGAGAATTGATTATGTCTATATTTATACATCTATGGCTCCATATATACCTCTATGTCTTTGATTTAATATTTATCAAGTGCTTCCTATAAATTAGACACTGAAAATAAAATGTTGAACAGAGACAACCAAAACACAAACAACAAAATTAAAAATAGATAAATTGGTCTACATAAAAATAAAATCTTTTGCATTTCAAAGGCTAGTATCAACAGAGTGAAAAGGAAATCCACAGAATGAGAAAATATTTGAAAATCATATATTTGATAATAGATTAATATTCAATATATATAAAGAACTTCTACATCATAACAAAAAAATCAAACTATACAATTAAAAAACAGACAACTGATTTGAATAGACATTTCTCCAAAGAAAATATATAAATGGCCAAGAAGCACATGAAAAGATGCCTGTCATCACTAAGTATTAGGGACATGCAAATCAAAACAACAATTAGATATCACTTCACAACCTTTAAGATGGCTATTAAAAATAAACCAGAAAATAACAAATGCTTTGAAAGATGTGCAGAAATTAGAACCCTTGTTCATTGCTGATAGCAATGTAAAATGTTGCAGCAACTATGGAAACAGTATGCAGTTCTTTAAAAATGTAAACATAAAATAACCATAGGATCTACTAATTCTTCTTGGTGTATGCATATCATGAACTATTATTTTGCCTCAAAAAAGACAATTAAACATGTCATAATATGGATAAACTTTGAAGACATTATGCTGAGTGAAATAAGCCAGTCACAAAAAGACAGATACTGTATAATTCCACTTATATGAGGTAGCCAGTGTAGTCAAATTCATAGAGACATAAAGTAGAATGATGATAGTCAGGGTCTGAGGCTAGGGAGGGATCAGGAAGTTATTGTTTAATGAGTACAAAGTTTCAGTTGGGGAAGATGAAGTTCGTTGGATGGATGGTTATTATGGTTCCACAACAATGTGAATGTACTTAATGCCAATGAACTGTCAACTTGAAAATGATTAAAATGGTAAAATTTATGCTATGTATATTTAACAAAAATAATTTTTAAAAAAGTTGAGCAAAATGAGCACTATAGGATTTTACAGTTCTGATGGTTGAAGTCCAGTACTAAACATGTATTGATGAAATAACAACAGAGATAACATGTAACATATACAATTAGCAATTGCAGTGACTTCTGTAATAGAAATGTACAAGATGACATGTGATCATGAAACACGGGTAATTTACTTAGTCTGGGGTGTCAGGGAAGGCTCATTTTTAGTGAGCCTTAACATTTAAAATATTTTAAATGTATATTAATTATTTTCATGTGAAAATTGCTTTTGCACTTTCTTCGTTTTTATTTTGGGCCATTTAAAATTATTACTTGGTAAGAACTGTTTGAATTTTTAACACTGCTAATTCTGTAATGTATGGGGTAAATGTTTTCCTTAGTTTGTTACTTAGATATCTTTTTTTTTTAATTTCTTCTTTTTTCCCCTCCTTCCTCCTTTTCTTCCTTTTTTATCATTAGTCTTCCAAACAAGTTCATAGTGTTTTAAATCCCAATGATATAGAAATGCATACTATTTCTTCTATCACTGTTACTATTTCAATTTTTACATACAATTGATTTTTTTATTGGTTAGAATTTATTTTTATTTCTAGGAGCCAGTTTTCTTTTCTTTTTAAATATTTTTCTTTATTGATTTTAGAGAAAGAGAAAGGGAGAGGGAAAAAGAGATAGAAACATGGATGAGAGAGAACATCGATTGGCCTCCTCCCGCATACCCCCTACTGGAGATTGGGCCCACAACCCGGGCATGTGCCCTGACCAGGAATCAAACTGGCGACCTCTTAGTGCATGGGTCAATGCTCAACCACTGAGCCACACTGACCAAGAAATTTTATTTTATTTTCCATATCTGTTGCCAGTTTTCTCTATATAATTTATCTCATCATTCATATTTTTCAATGATTTGAAATATGTATTACACACTCTAGTCCAGAAGTTGATAAACTTTTTTTGTAAAGGGCCAGATAGTAATACTTTTTGCTTTGTTATCATATTTCTCTGTTGCAACTATCCAAATCCACTGTTGCAGCATGAAAGCTACCATAGGCAACACTTAAATTTAATGAATAAACATGACTGTGTTTGAATAAAACTTTATTTTCACAATCAGGTGATGTGTCCTATAGTTTTCTGACATTTTCTCTGTCTATTCTGTTGTGTTGATCTCTCTATTTTCTATCATTGTTCCAGTACCTCAGTCTTTCAAGTTATATTGTATTTTAATAACATGTCTCCTCCTATCACTCTTCTTTAAATTTTTTTTCTTTATTGATTCTAGAGAGACGAAGAGAGAGGGAGAGAGAGATAGAAACATGGATGAGAGAGAAGATCAATTGGCCACCTCCTGCATGTCCCCCACTGGTAATTGGGCCCACAACCTGGGCATGTGCCCCGACCGGGAACCGAACTGGTGGCCTCCTGGTGCATGGGTTGATGCTCAACTACTGAGCCACACTGGCTGGCCTCACTCTTCTTTTAAAAACTCCTTTTGCATCTTATAACTTTATTATGAGATAAAATTTATATAGCACTTTTTCTTATATGTAGAAATAAGCCTTTAGTCTTTGGTTAGGATTACAATGAATGTGCAGATTAACATAAAGACTATTGATGGGGTGAGACTGATACTTCACATCATAGAATTTTTGCTATTCAAAAACACAGAACAAACCTCCACTTATTTATAACTTATTTGAGGTCCTTTGGTATAGTTTTTTTGATAAGAGTCCACAGATTCCTTATTATATTTATTCCCAGATATTTTACTTTATTTTAGTATTGTTTATGAAATAATTTTTATGTTGTTATCTATTGCTCACATAAAAGGAAGGTATTGAATTCTGTTGAGTTATTTTGTAGTGCTATTTTTACTAAGTTCTCATGTTTCTTTTCTTTTTAAAAATTTTAATTAAATTTATTGGGGTAATGATGGTTAATATCATTATATAAGTCTCAGTCTCAGATGTGTAACTTTATCATACATCTGTATATTCCATTGTGTGCTCACCACTCACCATCAAATATCATCTTCTTCCTCCTTTTTTTTTTTAGTTGATCCTCATAAGCTTTACAGCTAGGCAGTAATAGCATCTGAATATATATCTACATATATAATCAATATTTTATCATTTGCTTTATTCTGCTATTTAATTTCATTAGCTAATAATTCTGAAACAATGCTTAGAGGTGCAACTTACTGACTTATTCCTGATATTGATGACAAAGTCTAATTTTTAGTTTTTAAGGATGCTATTGTCTATTTTTTGGAGTTATCTATAAGATTTTTATTATATAAAGGGACCATCTTTCTGTTTCTACTTAATAATTATTCTTTAAAAACTAGGAAATGGTATTTATTTTTGTCTAATAACTGTTTTGGATGCATTGATCATGTAGCTTTTCTTCTTCAACCAATGTATATGAGAAATAAAATTAATATATTTACTAATTTTGAATCATTCTTACTTTGCTGGAATAAACTGCTTTTTATACTGTATTATATTTTCAGATTGGTGGAATTAACTTGCCAAAATTTGTTTATAATTTTGAGTTAATTTTTAGCAGTTGTTTTGTGGTATCATTTTTTATAATGCTGTATTTTTCAACTCTGGTATTCAGATTTTAGATTGGTACCTAAAGGCAATAAGTGTATTCTGAAACTACAGTATAATTCTAGCCTTTTGTTTAGTGAGCTCAATGTGGATGAATTAAGTGTTGATTATCATGTATGCATGATTATGTTGATATATCACATTAGATTAACAAAGTAATTTCCAAGATACTTCCACATAGAATTTTAAAAATTGCATTTCACATTTATCACCACCATTGTAGTAATCATCATTATCATCATCGTCAACATCATAACTCTCACCGAGTTTACTACAATAGTGTGCTCAGCACTTAACATATAAGGTTCCTGAGTCTTACAAAATAGATCTGCTCATCTCTATTTTGAAGATGTATACTGAGAAAACTGAGAAAACTGAGACTTATTACATTTAAATGAATTCTGCTTGATAAATTATGTATGTATGTATATATATATGTACATATATATATATATATATATATATATATATATATATATATATGTATATATGTCATTTGACTCCAAGTCCATACCTCAGCTTCCCTGAGCATTCAAAGTTTCAGTTGGTAGTAGAAAAATGAACTCCATAAATCAATTCTGCAAATGGCAGAAAGCTGGCACAAGAAAGAACAGGGTAAGTTAGGAAAGTGAATCTCAAGGGGGTTGGTCTCAGATTCTTGAGGAGCAAGGGCTCACCCACATTCCATTATACCCTACTGATATCTGCACCCTATGACACTGAATTTGCTAGTAGAATAATTTCCACTGTACATGCAAAATTGTATGAGAGAGATGGAAATTTAATGTCACTTATTAACAAATTGGGACTAGATTCCATTCTCTTGCCTCTTATTTGAGATTATTTTTCTGAAGGATGTATTTCCTTCCAGTGCTGCCTTTAGTCAGAGTTTGCTTCCTTCAGAGCTCTAGCTAGGTCAGAGATATCTTTTTCCCTGTGGCATTGTTACTTGATTTAGCTTGTTTCATTGATTACTTCTTTGGGCCTCAGGCTACTCATCTTTAAGAAGAGGGATTCTGTTTTTTTTTTTGTTGTTGTTTGTTTGTTTGTTTTACGTGTTTTGTTGTTTCTGGTGTTTTAAAAATATATACTTTATTGATTTTTTTTTTAGAGAGAGAGATATCAATGTAAAAAGAAACATTGATCAGCTGTCTCCTGCATGCCACCCACTGGGGTTTGAGCCCGCAACTTGAGTATGTACCCTGACTGGGAATCGAACTTGGACCTCTCAGTCCATGGAACGATGCTCAATATACTTAACCACATGTTTCTGGTCGTATATTCAAATCTTAAATTCATTATGAGTTAATTTTTGTATATGATATCAGATAGCAGTCTAGTTTCATTCTTTTGCAGGTGACTTTCCAGATTTCCCAAAACCATTTATTGAAGAGACTTTCTCCACTGTACTTTTGTTTTTGCTTCTTTGTTGAAAATTAGTTGCCCATATATGTGTGGGTTTATTTCTGGGTTCTAATTTCTGTTCTACTGGTCTGTGTATCTTTATATCAATACCATACTGTTTGATTATTATAGCTTTGTAGTATAGTTTGAAGTCAAGGAGTGTGATACCTCTGGCTTTGTTTATTATTCTTAGGATTGCTTTGGTTATTTAGGTTTTTTTTGTGGTTCCATAAAAAACACCTGAAATTTATATGTTATCCCAATGTTACCCCAATATATTTAAGAGAAAAGACAAACTTTTTTTAAAAAGGAGGGAATCTGGTTATTTCTCAATTTCTATCCAGCTCCAATACTCTGCTTATCTGTCTGCATATGCTATACATATTTTGCATATTCTGTAACAGGGACTCGGATATGCACTTAAAATAGCAAACTATGCATATGTAAGTTGCTTGCTATAGTTGGTACTTTATTTTCTTTGGGAAATCATATATTTAAAGGTAAATTTTGAGTTGTCAGATCTGGAAATACATATGTAAACGTTTATAAAAAAATTTTAGTGACTTTTGAAAGTGAAAAATTTAAGTTTTTGGTAAAACTGACAATTTTGCCATATTTTATTTAGTTGAGAAAATAAAAACTGGCAATAACAAAATAATGTGTGAAGAAATATTTGATACACCCTTTAAGCTAGAAAAATAAAGCAAAATAGAAAAGGTATTTGAGTATATGTGTATATGAAGTTATATATATTTATGAATAATATATATAAAATAAATAAAATATATTTACGAACTATATATCACTTCAATTTTATTTGTGGTTCAAAAATATATTATGAATGTAAGTCATTCCAAGCAACTGGAGAGGGTATACATAGATTATGCCTAAAATATAGGTACTATAAAATTTATATTAAGTCCGTGTTACCTGGTTTACTTGAATGAAAATCTTTGAAACAAATTGAGTTATTAAATAATTGCAATCTGTAACAGTAGAATAGCAGTACCTTTTCCTACCTTTTCTCTGAGCAGTATTTTGCTGATAAAATAGACAGTTATCTGAAAAGTCTTTGAGTACATTAATAGAAGGATGTTATTAACATTCAAGTTGGTGTTATTATGCTTTTAGATAATGGAGAAAAAAATTGGTCACTTCCTACCATATACTGTGGATTTGACACACAGAGTCTGTAAATTTCTGAATTGAAGTGCAAGCAAAACCTTGATTCTCAAAAAAATAGCTCCTTAAAATTGCCACTCAGAATTGCATTGCTCCTGGTTGCTTAATTGAAAGACTATTACTAACATGAGCCCTGGGATCTCTTTTATTCAGCGATGTCTTGCCTTTTCATCTAGGAAGCTATACTTTAGACCAATGTGTTTTTATTGAATGCCTAGGAGTACTGTGCCTAGTCCTTTGGTTGGATAATAAAAGACCTATGAGAAATGGTTCTTAACTGTGGCAAACTTATGGACTCACTCATTGGAGGATTCTCTATCTCCAGTTAAAAAAGATAATAATAGAGTGTATAACACCAAATAGAATCTGTGATCAAGTATATTGTAGATATATACACATATCAATCATATACTTGGGATCTGCATCAAGCCATACTAAAATACCAATCCTAAAATATGGTTTTGATGAGTTATCATGAATCAAATCACTAGGCTTTACCATTGCTGAGTAAACCTAATAAACTGAGTTTCTGAAAATGCAGACCTGATGACCTCACACTGGAGCAGAAAGAGCATGTTCAGCAAATGAAAGAGTCAGCCTAATCAAGGTGACATTTTTATTTTTTATTTATTTTTTCAATGTAGACTAAATAATCTTATATTGGAAGAAGATACCATCTAGGATTTCCATAGATAGAGAGGAGAAGTCAATGCCTGGCTTCAAAGCCTCAAAAGACAGGCTGACTCTCATGGTAGGGGCTAATGTAGCTCATGACTTTAAGTTGAGCCCAGTGGTCATTTACCATCTGAAAATCCCTGTGTCCTAAAGAATTATGCTACATCTCCTCTGCCTGTGCTCTATAGATGGAACAACAAAGACTAGATCACAGAACATGTGTTTGCAACATGGTTTGCTGAAATTTTTTAAATTAATTAATTAATTTATTTTTGTTACAGATGTTTCTCCTTTTCCCCCCACTGATTCCCCCCTCCCCCACCCTGGCCCCACCTTTGTTGTTCATGTCCATTGTTCATACATACATGCATATAAGTTATGTGGTTTGTCTCCCCCCCACCCCCTATTCTCGGGTTAGTCAGTCTGTACCCCAATTCCACGTCTCTGAGACTACCCCGTTCCTCAGACTGTTATGTTCATTATATTCCACAAATAAGTGAGATCATGTGATATTTGTCTTTCTCTGCTGGGTTTGTTTTTCTTAGGATAATATTTTTCAGGTCTCTCCATGTCATCTCAAAGGATAAGAGATCTTTCTTTCTTACAGCTGCATAGTACTCCATTGTGTATATCTACCACTGCATTTTTATCCATTTGTCTACTGATGGTCACTTGGGCTGTTTCCAGATCTTAACTATTGTAAATAGTGCTGCTACAAACATGGGGGTACATATACTTTCTGCTTGGTGTTTCAGGCTTCTTAGGGTATATATCCTAGAAGTGGGATCACTGGGTCAAATGGAAGTTCAATTTTTAATTTTTTGAGGTAACACCATATTGTTTTCCATAGTGGCTGTACCAGTCTGCATTCCCACCAGCAGTGCACTAGAGTCCCCTTTTCTCCACACCCTCACCAACACTTGTTGTTTGATGATTTGTTGATGGCAGCCATTCTTACAGGTGTGAGGTGATACCTCATTGTTGTTTTAATTTGCATCTCTCTGATGATTAGTGATGTTGAGCATTTCTTCATATGTCCCTTAGCCATTTGTAGGTTCTGTTTGGAAAAGTGTCTATTTAGTTCCTCTGCTCATTTTTTAATTGGCTTCTTTGTTTTCCTTTTGTTGAGTTGTATGAGCACTCTATATATATATGGGAAATTAACCCCTTATCTAATATATCATTGGCAATTATGCTCTCGCATACAGTAGGTTGCCTTTCCATTTTGATGATTGTATCTTTTGCTGTGCAGAAGCTTTTGAGTTTGATGTAATCCCATGTGTTCATTTTCTCCTTTGTTTCTGTTGCCTTAGTTGATATATCAGTGAAAATTCTGCTGCGTATGATTTCTGAAATTTTGTTGCCTACATTTTTTTCTAGGATTTTTATGGATTCATGAGTCACATTTAAGCAAGGTGACATTTTTATCTATGGCATGTAAAGCTAACAATTTCCTTCTTTCCTTATCCATGGCAGACAATGATAATCAATCATGAAGATTAAATATAACTTCAGAATCCTACTTAACACGGTGATCTAAAGGAGTAAACCTTTTTATTAAGTGGTCAGGCAGTACATATTTTATGTTTGTGGACAGCACAGTATCTATTGCAGCTACTCAACTCTACCAATGAAGTGCAATTTGTAGTATAAAATCAGATCTAGGCACTATATCAACAAATGGGCATGGTTATATTCCAACGAAATATTACTTACAAAATCAGATGGCCAGCCTTTAGGCCATAGTTTGAAGATCCCTCATTTACAGAGCCATTATGATTCAATCAGATTTAACACATGAGAATTAACCTGCTTGCTACTGTTGGTTTTTGAGGCAGATTTAATATGCGTGACCTCTTTCGTGTTAAATATAACCACACAACTCAAGCTAAATGGATCCTTCACCTTCCAGGTCCAGCTCAGCACCTTGCTAATTCTGTTACCTTGGTCAGAAATTTTTTTTTTTTTTTTTTAACCATTCTGAGCCTCAATGTCTTATTTAGTACAGGAATCTAATAACAATGCAGCATTGCTGCAAGAGTCAAATTAGAAAATGTAGATGAATGTATTTGTAAACCATAAGACACTGGAGTGTTTGAATGAAATAATTTTACTTCTCAGGTGAAAGTGTCTCATGAAGGTCTCTTGGAAAAACATTATTTATTTATTTATTTAATCCTCACCCAAGGATATTTTTGCATTCATTTTTAGATAGAGCAGGAGGGAGAAAGGAAGGAAGAGAGAGAGTGAGAAACATCGATGTGAGAGAGACAAATTGAATGGTTGCCACGTATATGATCCCAACCAGGGTCAGGGACAAACTGCAACTGAGGTACATGCCCTTAGCAGGTACTGACCCGGGACTCTCTGGTGTGTGGGCTGACACTCTTAACTGCTGAGCCAAACCAGCCAAGGCAGAAAAACATTTCTTAAAAACCAGATAAAGTTCATAGTACTTCTTTGTGAAAATCTACTTTTCTCCCTTTCCTTTGTTTAAAAGGCCCTTTATTGCAGTTAAAAAGCCAAGGTCATATCTAAAATTGCATGGACAGCATTTTTTTTACCTCTTTCTTACTGCTTTTGTGGTATTTACTCTAGGAGTCTTGATTCAATGCAAGTTTGTGTTTTGAATCCATGAATGTGAGTCCTAAAAAGATTACTAAGTCAAGCAATACAATGTCTTAACCAATGAGGCACATAATAATGTTTGTTCCAGACTCTAATCCAGGTTATCAGAACAGAAACACAATACAAGTGCATACAAAATGTGTAAAGAAAATTTGTTAAGAAAGCTGGGAATGATCTGATTTTTCTTTTTTTTTTTGTAATGAATTTTTATTTATTTTTTTGTTACAGATATTTTACCTTTTTACCCCATTGGCACCCTCCACCCTACCCCCCCTCCACCCTGTCCCCGGCTTAGTTGTCCATGTCCATTGGTCATGCATACATGCATATAAGTTCTGTGGTTTATCTCTTCCCACCCCCCCACCCCCCATCCCCTCTTCTGAGGGATGTCAGTCTGTGCCCTACTTCCATGTGTCTGGGTCTACTGTATTCCTCAGACTGTTATGTTCATTATATTCCGTATATAAGTGAGATCATGTGGTATTTGTCTTTTTCTGCTTGGCTTCTTTCACTTAGGATAATACTTTCCAGGTCCCTCCATGTCGTCTCAAAGGATAAGAGATCTTTCTTTCTTACCGCTGCATAGTACTCCATTGTGTATATGTACCACAGCTATTTTATCCACTCATCTACTGATGGACACTTGGGCTGTTTCCAGATCTTAGCTATTGTAAATAGTGCTGCTATGAACATGGGGGTACATATATTCTTCCTGATTGGTGTTTCAGGCTTCTTAGGGTATATTCCCAGCAGTGGGATCACTGGGTCAAATGGAAGTTCAATTTTTAATTTTTTGAGGTAACACCATATTGTTTTCCATAGCGGCTGCACCAGTCTGCATTCCCACCAGCAGTGTATTAGAGTCCCCTTTTCTCCACACCCTCGCCAACACTTGTTGTTTGATGATTTGTTGATGGCGGCCATTCTGACAGGTGTGAGGTGATACCTCATTGTTGTTTTAATTTGCATCTCTCTGATGATTAGTGATGTTGAGCATTTCTTCATATGTCTCTTGGCCATTTGTATGTCCTGTTTGGAGAGGTGTCTATTCAGCTCCTCTGCCCATTTTTTAATTGGGTTCTTTGTCTTCCTTTTGTGGAGTTGTATGAGCACTCTATATATATTGGAAATTAACCCCTTATCTGATACATCATTGGCAATGATGTTCTCCCATATAGTGGGTTGCCTTTCCATTTTGATGATTGTTTCTTTTGCTGTGCAGAAGCTTTTTAGTTTGATGTAGTCCCATATGTTCATTTTCTCCTTTATTTCTGTTGCCTTAGGTGATGTATCAGTGAAAATTCTGCTCCGTATGATGTCCGAAATTTTGTTGCCTACATTTTCTTCTAGAATTTTTATGGATTCACAGGTCACATTTAAGTCTTTTATCCATTTTGAGTTTATTTTGGTGTATGGTGTAAGTTGATGGTCTAGTTTCATTTTTTTGCATGTAGCTGTCCAATTTTCCCAACACCATTTATTAAAGAGGCTGTCTTTACTCCACTGTATGCTCTTGCCACCTTTGTCAAATATTAATTGAGCGTATTGCCTTGGGTCCATTTCTGGGTTTTCAGTTCTGTTCCACTGGTCTATATGCCTGTTCTTGTGCCAGTACCAGGCTGTTTTGGTTACAGTTGCTTTGTAGTATAACCTTATATCTGGTATTGTGATCCCACCTACTTTGTTCTTCTTTTTCAAGATTGCTGTGGCTATTCGGGGTCTTTTTTGGTTCCATATGAACTTTTGAAGTATTTGTTCTAGTTCTATGAAATATGTCGTTGGTATTTTGATGGGGATTGCATTGAATCTATAGATTGCTTTGGGTAGTATGGACATTTTAATGATGTTAATTCTTCCAATCCATGAGCAGGGTATGTGCTTCCACTTTTTTATATCTTCCTCTATTTCTTTTTTCAATGACCTGTAGTTTTCTGCAAATAGGTCCTTTACTTCTTTGGTTAAGTTTATTCCTAGGTATCGTAATTTTTTTGGCGCGATGGTAAATGGGATTGTTTTTTCAGTTTCTCTTTCTGTGAGTTCATCATTGATGTACAAGAATGCCGGGAATGATCTGATTTTTCGAGAGAATACATATATACTTCTACTTGTCAAAATATCTACTAATCAATAGTTTCCAATCTTTAATTGATAATGAACAAGGTAAATTATTGGCTGATGATACCTAATATGATTAGCAAATGAGCTACTCTACAATGATAGTACTTTTTTCTGGATGATGGAAGAATAAGCTTTTATATAACATTTTAAATTTAATTATTTAAGTGGAAAGTTTTTTTTTTCCATGTTTCCAACCTCTGTTTTCTTTTTCTTTAATTTTTATTGAATTTATTTGGGTGACATTGCTTAATAAATTATACAGGCTTCAGATGTACAATTCTATGATACATCATCTGTATGTTGTATTGTGTGTTCAGTACCCCAAGTCAAGTTCCTTCCATCACCAGTTATCCTCCCTTTATTCCCTTCTACCTCCCCTCACCCCACCACCTGTTTCCCTCTGGTAATGACCATACTGTTGTCTTTGTCTGTGAGTTGTTTTTTGTTGTTTTTCTTTTTGATTAGTTCATTCACTTTTTTCACCCAGTCCCCTGGACCCCTCTCTCCTCCTATCTGACAGCTGTCAGTCTGTTCTCTGTATCTATGAGTCTGTTTCTATTTTATTTATTAGCTTATTTTGTTCATCAGATTCTACATATAAGTGAAATCATATGGTATCTTTCTTTCTCTGATTGACTGATTTCACTTAGCATAATAATCTCCAGGTCCATCCATGCTGTTACAAAAGATAAGATTTCATTTTTTTTTTGTTTTTACAACCAAGTAGTATTCTATTGTGTAAATGTACCAGAGCCATTTAAAAATTTTATTTTTCTTTATTGATTTTAGAGAGAGGAAGGGAGAGAGAGATAGAAACATCGATACGAGAGAACATTGATTGCCTGCCTTCTACATACCCCTCACTGGGGATTTGGCCCACAACCTGGCCATGTATCCTGACCAGGAATCAAACTGGTGACCTCCTGGTGCATGGGTCAATGCTCAACCACTGAGCCACACCAGACAGGTGTACCAGAGTTTTTTTATCCACTTATCTACTGCTGGGCGCTTGGGCTGCTGAGTGGAAAATATTTCAATAAAGACCAATTTTCCTTAATGAACACTACAATGAACACAATTTGAGATTCTATTAATGAGTTGCAAGTATGTGATTTATTGGCTTGAATGTCTTTAGGCCATAAGAGACATATAGAAACTATATTTTTGAATACCTACCTAACTTACTTACTTTATAAGTGGTTTTTAGAATAGATGAATCCCTATAATTGTTGGTAAGTATAACTGCATGATTGAACCAAATTATATAATATTTTCCGCCGAATTTACTTTTTCTTAGTTAAAAATAGTCTTGTCTTTTTGCCTTTAAACTTTTTAGTCACATTTTGAACATTATCTTAAAACAGTGATAACTGTTTGGTTCCCTTTTGGTTTTAACTCAATTCCTATTTTGTATTAATTATTAGCTTTGAATAATAAAGATTGAGATTTCTCATTTGCACAGTACCCTGTCCTTTTCTAAGGGGAAGTCTTATCACGAGCAAAACTCTAAAGGTATTGCCATGAATGACGGAAAGCAAGTTGCGGTCTGGCAAGTAATGAGAAACAATTAGACTGTATCTTCTGCTCTTCCCAGGTCTTGGTCTTCTGATTTCATCATGGTTGTGGAGGATGAAAGGTTCTAAACTTGAAATTCCATTGAGCTTATCTCTAGTCCCTAGAGTGAGCTTTGCAGTGCTCTATATTATAGTGGAAAGAGCTGAAGACAAGATCGGTTTCTAATTTTAGACAGTTGGGAAAATTTCTGAATATCCCAGAGTCTGTGTTTTATATATTTTTTTTAAAAACAGCACTACCAACCTTGTCTACCACAGAAAGTTGTTACGTGTCTGACAAAAACTTTGCAAGCTGTGAAACACACATATTTGTAGTGTTTCAATTACCAATATGGTAAAGCTGTAGGCATTGATAAAAATAACTTACACATAAGGTATTTTCTATTCTCTAAAGAATATCTAACACTGATAATAAATGAGATAATGTGATTAATATGCAGTATAGAGAAAAGATCAAACTCTTTGAGCAGGCTAGAAAAAGGAAAGCTGATTCATTTTTGTAAATCACCAACTTTGCTGTAAATCCCCCGTTATTCTAAAGTGTTCTTCTGTGGTTCTGTATTATAGAGGGAGCACAGCATTTATAAGAATAGGGAACCAAGATGAGGCAAAAGCACAATGAGATAAGTTATGGAAAGATGAGGAGCCTGAAGAAATCCCAGCCTATTTCAACCCATCACTGACATCTTCACAGTGTCTGAGTCTGTTTTAGTACTACAGTACAGGAGTCAGCTGTAACCTACTGCCTGTTTTATAAATGTAGTTTTGTTGAAACTAGCCCTGCACATCTGTTTCCATATTGTCTATGGCTGCTTTTGCACTGCCAGGGCAAAGCTGAGGTGTTGCAACAGAAGACATAGGACCCACAAGACCTAAACTATTTAATCTCTTGACCTTTACAGAGAAGTTAGCCAAACCCTGCTCTAAAAGAAAAATGTGAGTGCTGGGCTGGGCACATAGGAGGCAATCCACATCACTGTTGAATGAGTGAATGTTTTAACCTATATTTCTTTTTTTTTTTTTTTTTTTGGTTTTGCTTTTTGAGAATCACTTCCTTCTCTCCCTCCCTCCCCCACCCCACCCAGAGAGTGATAGTTAGCAATATTACACAGGCCAATAGCCTTTCATGAAAAGAGATGTGATTACAGTAAACTCAACATTTCAATACCACAAATTTGAGGTATTGGTCAGAGAGAGACTCTTTGCTACAGGACAAATTTTATGCTTGTTTGTGAATAAGCTTTTATAGATATAGCAATATTTGTACGGAGACATGCTTTAACTGTTATACCACATAACATGGAAGTAGTAAGGAAGGGGATATATACCTACTAACATTTAATAGAACACCCTGATGTTTGTTGAATGAATACATTGATTGTGGTCTGTTTTACACATGGGATATATTTGAGAAAGGTGAAAATGATAAGTAACTGTCCAATCTTTAAGATTAGATACACAAGAAAAAATAGACATGAAAGTGAGGATCATGACTTTAAAGGACAAGCTTTCAGAATGAAAGGAAAAATAGGAAAATAAATTAATTACAACTAAGGTAAATTACCCTAATAGGCAGAGTACAATAACCCAGTGCTGTGTCTCTCTAGTGGAAGAAAGGAGTAGTACAGCATTTCTGTTAACCTGCTCACAAAAGACCGACTTTGGAGAATGTTTCAATGGGTCACTTTAGGTTCCAGTAATCTTTCCTATCTCTGTACAATCCACAGGATAGCAATGATTTGAGAGAAGGACACTATTATTAGAGGATAATAAGGTTAGAGAAGAGGAAAGACTTATTTAGCTTAATAAGGTTCAGGAACTATATTAGCAGAAGGTTACTTTTACTATGAAAATATTTTATTTTGTAATTTTTATTACTCCAATTTTCAATTTTGAAATAATTTAAAACTATTAAAAAGTGGTAAAAGTAGTATGAATAATTCTTATCTGTCCTTCATCTTCACCCGGGTTCTCTGTTAATAGTCTGCTACTCATACTTTTTCTTTCTGTCTTTCTGTATAGAAAGATAGATGAATATAGAGATAGAAAAAGGTATATATGATCATATATCATATATATCTTATATATGTAAAGATATATATAATAGAAAATTTATATTTATACTATCTAAGTTTTCTCTGAACTATTTGTAATTTATAGGCATCATTCCTCATTTCCCATAAACATTTCCCATTTCATTGTATGTTTTTTATGAACAACAATATCATCTTATATAATCACAGTATAATTATCAAAATCAGAATACTTAACACTGATACTATAGTAGCATCTAAGCTGCATTCATATTTAAATTACTCCAATAATGTCTTTAATAGCAACGTTTTTTTTTCTCTGTCCAGCATCTAAGCCAGGATAAGATTTTGTATTCAATTGTCATATTTCTCTGGCTCCTTTAATTTACACAGTTCCTAAGTTTTCTTTTATCTTTTATGGCATTGTCATTTTGAAGAGTTAAGACCAGTTATTTTGTAGAATGTCCTTCAATTCTGGATTGTCTAAAATTTCCTCCCGGTTATATTTAGGTTATGCATTTTTGTTAAGAATACTACACAAGAGATGTACTTTTATTAGTGTGACATATCAGGAGGTACATGATGTGGGTTTGTCTAATTATTGATGATGTTGATTTTGATCACTTGGGTTTGGTAATGCCTGCCAGGTTCCTCTCCATGGTATGGCTGCTATTTTCCCATTTGTAGTTTAATAAGTAATATGGGGGAGATACTTTGGAGATGTTTGAGTATCTTGTTTCTTCTCAAACTTTTATCCATTAGTTTTAGCATCCATTGATATTTTTATTTGAATAATTATAATTATAATTGCTAAAAACGTTTACTTTTAATCTATCTTTCTATATGTATTAATTGATATTCTATAGTAAGAAGGTACTATACCTTTCCCACCTCCCTTTTTCTCTGCTATCACTATGGACCCATAACTTCTTATTTTATTTAATGGGTTATAATCATTAACATTGTTGTTGTCATCTTTATCATTATTAATATCAAAATGTCCCAGTTATTGCTAGTGGAAATCCAATGATGCTAGCTTCTGTTTATTTTTTACTTACTCTCATCATTTTTTGAGAATTTTCTTACTTCCTGGCAGAAAAATATGCTCTAGATGTGTTTTTTCTTGATTTAGCCTTGGAATAAGATGTTTCCTCAAAGAACTCTCTGTAAAAAAGTTTTTATTTTATTTCAGTTATGTAGAATTATTTCTTCTAAAACTTCCCTTTTCTCCTTTCACCACTCCTTTGTTCTTAATTCCTCATCCCCCTTCTCTGTAGGAAAGACTACTATTTTGTCTACCTTCACGTGTGGATTGATAGTCTTTTACACTACTCAGTTGCAGTCTATGTTTGGGAGGGTGGGAGTTGGTCTTAGGAGAAGAGAAAGCAAGTCATTATTGGTTATAATTTCATTAGCATTTTATTTGCTTGTCATGTCAGGTGTGTTGTTGATGGTGTTTTCTTTCTTTGTTTAGGGTTATTATGTGGTTGGTACAATTTCATTTACCTCAACAATTACATAGATGGTGAATAGTGTAGAGAAAAGAACACGGAACTAGAATTCAAGGAATATAATTTATAACATTAACTCTGTTTAGATCTTTGGCAAATCAGTATGGTTCTCTGATCCTCAGTTTTCTCTGCTTTCAAATGGGAATGACTTCCCTTTCACAGTTACCTCAGAGAAGTACTGTACATAAGGAATTATTTTAAGCTGTGAAATATTATCTCTTTTGCCCCTAAATAAATAAATGTATTTTATAAAGGGAATAAATAAAATATTATCATATTAATATGTTGTAACATGATGAAAGATTAAGTACTAATATAGTTGTAGATGTTGATGCAAACTCAAAGCAGGATTGAAGAATTATTCTTTTCTTCATATACATTTTTTAATTAAATGAACAAATTATTGTTGTCAAGTTTTTATTTGCTTCAACAAGCATATTGTAAAGTAATTTGCCATACGCTGACATTTCATCGCATTAGATATGAGGAAGTTTTAATGAGATTGTTTAGATTCCACCTTTCACATAATAGGGGCTTATAAGTGTTGAATGTATTGAATGATCGAATAAATCATTTTATGGTGAAGGGATCACAATATATTTTCCACCCAAGTAAGAGCCTTTTTATAATATTAAGTCCAAATAATTTGAGACTCATGGTTGAGAGACTGAATATGCAAAGGTACAATGACCAGACCATAGGTAAAATAGGCCTCTGACCCACAATCTCCAGAGCAATCAGTCCAGGAAGCTAAACCACAGCCTCTGCAGCATTTGACCCCAATGATCAGGACTTGATCAATAACTGCTGGCTTCCCTAATGTTTGTTACCACTTGCCTCTTAAGACCAAGCAGAGAATGCCAAATATGCTCCTCTACCTATCACATAGGAAGCCCTACTTCCAGTTAGCCCACCTTCATTTCCCGTGCCAATAGCCTCCAAACTGGGCCTACCTTAAGCCTTCCACTTTTCTACTGTAAAAGCTTTCCCACTCTCCTGCTTGCTTTTGAGTCTACCAAATGCAAGTGATAATGTCTGGCTCCCTTGATATAGCAAGCTCTGAATAAATAATGTTTGTACTCATCTATGTGGTCTTTATTTATTTCAACATTATTATCTTTTTGTGTGTGTGACAGATCTCTCAGTGACTTTCTCCATGACCTACATTGAAAAGGTCTATGTGAAATTTTAGTTCACAATTATATTGTCAGGTTCTTTTTATCTAGCCTTGCATTGTATTCAGTGAAATCTGCATTATGCTCTTATATGAAAACAAAATATTTCTCTATAAATGGTTGTGCAGGGGTGAGGGTCAGAATATGTTGATATAATCAAACATAAAGTCACCTTTCCTTTTTTCTTCAGTTTTGAAAATTAGCCATGTCCTAAATCATATAATGTATCTTAACTAAGTTGTATATTATAAAAGACGGATGACCAGTTAAAGTGGTAAATCCTCTGATAAGGAATTATCTCTGAATTCAGATATTGGCTCATGTAGGTAGTGTTCTTTTAGGAATAGTTAGGTTTGTCAGAGCACAGGTGGTCATGGCAAGCATGAACAAATATTACTCTTTGGCCAGAAAACAAAAGACAAAGTAACCAACCGATGGCTCATACTTTCTATCACTAAGCATTTCCCCACAATATTTCTGGAAAGCGTTAAAAGCAATTAGGAAGGTACCATCGGATCCATTCTTCTTGTTCACTTTTCCATGATAACCTATTACCATCTCCTATCTATTTCATCCATTCAAATACCACCATCTTTTAAGATAAAACTAAATTCTCATTTACTTAATGAAATATTACAAAATTCCATTTGGGCTCAATGATGGCTTTCTCTTTTTAAAATCTATAGCACTTAAAGCCTATGCCAAATAGCATTTCTACAATCCATTTTGGGCCAGATACTTCTTGAAGGCAGGGGCAATATTGGTTTGGCTTTGGATCTCACAAGGAAATTACTAGCATTTCATTGCACGGATATTGAGTTCAATGGAATTTTTGTGTGTGGGGGGGTTAATTCCTTGCATTTAGCTCTGGTTTATAATTCTTTATGCTTCACAGTGCTTAGGGTGATGATTAATGCAGATCAAATACTCACTAAAAGGTCTTTTTGCTAATTATTACTGAATTCCCACTTTCTTAGTCATAGCCTAGGGACTAAGAACATTTGATAGGTAAAAGATATCACAAAGCAGCATTTGTAATAATTATGTTCGTTGATCTTTATGTATGTATGTATTTTAATTGAGTCTCAGTTCCTAGTATTTACTCTTTATAGTTTATGGTGGGGCAAAGGAGAAAGAGTCAGTGAAATGAACTGAGAACCTGTCAGCTAATTCAAAAGCTCTCTTCTTAAAGGTTTTCCCTTTGTTCTGCTCTATTTAATATGATCCTTCCCTATTTGTTCCCTAGAGATAGTATTAGTGATGACTCAATTGTTAAGGATAGTTATATTTTCATGTAAGATTACTGGTAAAAATTATGCACAAGTACATTGGTTTCTTTCCTTGTTTTTCACTTTTCTAAGGGTAAACTAGCTGTTTATTTGTAATTTTTACTATTATCCTTTGTCTCAATATGGGTATTTAAAAACAAGATTTTGTTGGGGGTGGAGAGAAGATTGGTCATAAGGAACCCAGAGTCAAAATTTATTGAATGCTTGATACATGCAGGCTATTGTGTTTTTTTCATCTCACAGAATTCTTATGAGGTGGGATTTAACATCTACTTTTCAAAGTTGAAAAAATTGATACTTAGAGAAGTTTAACTATGTGAAATTGGGTGCTTTCTTTAATTTATTATACTTAGTTAGATTATATACATCTTTTAATTAAGATAATCAATTGCTATGAGTAAGTATATTTATGTCTAGATAAATGTGTGTACATGAAGACTTAGAAATAAATGTATTACACAGAACTTTCCTTTCATGAGTTTAATGTTCAATTCAAAGAAACAGATGTTCCTTCCTAAATCTCCCAGGCCTAATGAAGAAAAATCAAGAAAACAATTTTCCTTGAGGGCAGTAGTAATCTCTTTTTCAGTGATAACTAAGTCAACTTTGAACAATATCACACAGATCATTATCACACACACACATACACACACACGATTAATACACCCTAAAAAATCAGGCATATAAATAACATGACAGGCTATAATCTTGCTAATACATACAAAACACAATTGTTCACCAAGCCTCTTTGACAGGGTACTAAAAAACTATTTTAGCATTAAGTGGACCACTATCAACAAACTCAAGAGATATCATGCTTACACATGCCAAAACAGGCATGAAACATGTATGTTAGTGGAGACCTGACTTACTTATATAGGGTTAAGCTTTTCAAAAGTAAATATATCTCAAACATAAATAATTAAAGGAGAATAAAATGAAAGTCTTTGGATTCTTAAATTATTTCAGTATTAGGTGTTACTATTTCACTCTTCTTTGTAGTGTACATTATTTCCCTCTTTTATCTGGACTATTTATAATGTCAAATAAAGGCAAGGTCTATTTATTAGTTTTGTTGCTTTTCATACAGAAAAATATAGGAGCTGTGGAGCAAAATGAAAATTAAGGAGACTCCATTATCCCTTCCCCTTAGGAGTTGATAGCCATTATGGGGAAATCAAGCTTACTATGTAGAGGCTGTGTAAATAGAGAATTGAATAAAAATTCATTGCTACAAAAATACAGAAGTGGGCTGTTTCCAGATCTTCTTAGGGTATATTCCTAGAAGTGGGATCAGTGCCCATCAGTAGACGAATGGATAAAAAAGCTGTGGTACATATACACAATGGAGTACTACGCAGTGGTAAGAAAGAAAGATCTCTTATCCTTTGAGACTACATGGAGGGACCTTGAAAGTATCATCCTAAGTGAAACAAGCCAAACAGAGAAAGACAAATTTCATATGATCTCACTTATTTGTGGAATATAATGAACATAATAGTTTGAGGAATGGGGTAGTCCCAGAGACGCGGAAGCAGGGTACAGATTGACAATCCCCTAAGGAGTGGGGAGGAGGGGGAGGGATGAACCACAGAACTTATACGCATGTATGCATGAACAGAGGACATGGACAACAATCTGGGGAAGGGGCAGGGAGGGGAGGAGGAGGGGGGAATCAGTGGGGGAAAAAAGGAGAATCATCTGTAACAAAAATTAATCAATAAAAAATAAATTAAAAAAATACAGAAGTGGGAAAACATAATATGAAGGAGAAAATGAGTAAGGGATTTAATAGAAGTCCCCAAACGTGAAATATAATGTAGCTTTCCAATTTTCCCAGCACCATTTATTGAAGAGACTGTCTTTACCCCAGTGTGTGCTCTTGCTTCCTTTGTCAAATATTAATTGAGCATAATGTCTTGGGTTGATTTCTGGGTTCTCCGTTCTGTTCCACTGGTCTATATGCCAGTTCTTCTGCCAGTATCAGGCTGTTTTGATTACAGTGGCTTTGTAGTGTAATTTGATATTCAGAATTGTAATCCCACTGACTTTGTTCTTCTTTCTCAAGATTGCTACAGCTATCTGGCGTCTTTTTTGGTTTCATATAAACTTTTGGAGTATTTGTTCTAGATCTGTGAAATATGCCATTGGTATTTTAATGGAGAGGGGGGCAAAGAAGGGGAATAAATAAAATGCAAAAATATGAAATATAATATACAACTGGTTGTATGTTATATTTCAAGGACTCTTCAGAGACTCTTCAACCAAAGAGACATACCCATATGTGACTCATGAATCTATTTTATATTAATTATGCCATTGTGGTCAAGTTCCTCAAGTTATATATGCTTACTTTTGTATGTACAGTAAGGATTTTAATAGTATTATCTCCTAAGGTTATTAAGAAGATGGAATAAGATAGTGCATCATAAATGCTTAATTTATGGCACACAGTAAGCTTTCAACAGTGGTTATTATTGCTATTGTACATGTTGAAGAAATAGAACTTGAAATTGATTTTAAAGTTCTTATTTGATTTACACTAGATATTAGATTTGGTGGAAAGAAAAAGGCAAGCAATCATGATTCTGAAATAGGTTAAGTCTGGTGTTAGTAGGCAACACCAATATGAAAGTAAATTTGACATAACTGATCTTGATATGGTACTTTACAGTTTGCAAAATAATTTTATTGATATCATGGCATTGCAGTCTTTCAAAAATTTTGTGATGGAAGAACTATTACCTCCAGTTTAAAAGTTGGGAAACTGAATCTCAGAGAAGCTAAATCCCATGTCCAGGACAAGTCTGTGAATTTGTACCAATGTCTGGTACTTTTTCAACTGAACTACAGTTTGCTTGGTGAACTGTCTGGAGTTTAGTGGTTAGAAATAAAAATGAGTAATTACATGATGGTTTGATTATCAGGGATGAAGTATTTGCATTTTCTATCAAAAACAATGTAGAGTTAAACTAAGTGGAAGGGTGACATGAGAAAGCTGGATTAAAACATTGGTCATGTATGTAGGGATGAAAACTATGAGAGACTGTGAGAGCAGGGTCCTATTCCATGTTCTTCACTGCAGGACTCTAGAGTAGATACTCAGAAATTTTGAGTAAAATGTCAGGAAAATGGATAGTGTGCTATTAAAGTAATCTGATATGAAATGGATAGGAAGGTACCACTGGGAACAAAGACAGATGGAATCCAATTGAAAATTTAGATGATGAATAGGAGAAAAAAGAGACGAGGGGAATGCAGGGTTATTAGATGATAAATAACAACTGAACACTTCTTAGAGAATTATGTTCTCAATTTCCAAATAATAAATAGAGTATCTATTTTTTTTTTTTTTTTTTTTGCAATGAAAGGACTAGGTCATTGAGTTGAGAAATATATGTTCCAGAATATGTTTTTTCCTTGTCTTTGATTCTGTAGCGAAGAGAAGTGGGTGAAAAAGGTGAATGTCAAGCTGGTGGTCCTCACATAAAGTCTAGGAATCCTTCCTTCCACATCACTATCAACTCACTGGGTGTTCAGGCACCCAGTCCTCCTTTTACCCTCCATGTATGCCAGTGGCCTAAATAGGCAATAAGCCTAGATCCAGGAACACAGATGAAGAATCACAGGAAGGGAAGGACACCGTCAGCTTCTTAGCATTGAAGAAGCTCTGTACCTACTGAAGTAGAGACAAGGTGAGAATGAAGGTAGCTGGTTTAGTTGGTAGTCACTTACTCAATTTGCATGAACTCTCAGAAAATAGCACAAATGGTATCCATTTGACAGGAAGTCAAATGGCTTGTGGTCATCAGACTCTGGCTTTGGCCTTGGTCTCTCAGATCCAGTTTCCTCTGTAGAGCCCATGCAACTCTCTTTAAGTCCTTTCTCTTTTCTTCCTTTCTTTCCATCCAGCCTTCTCCAGCAAGGACACCTTGAAGAATTTTTCTAATGTGGGAGGAAATTCTGGCTCTTCATTCATCATGATTTTTTTATTATTTTTGGTCATTTATAACAGTCTGAATTAAATTTATTCTCTAGGAGTTCTCATTAAAAATTTTCTGAAAGGAGAATGCCTTCAAATGGGAAAAATGTCAGGCTTATGATTATATAGGAAATATAATGTTTCTCACAAATGTTGGGGGAATATATAATCATAGGGGCTATAGAACATTATTATGAGAAATATAATTAAAATTATCTAGTGCAATCATTGTCCTTTTTCTGTGTGTAAAAGGGGTTGCTGATTTGAAAATAAAATAGTCACCAAGCATTTCCCCATGCTTGCTTTATATAACACTGAAGTTTTAAATAATACATCACTTTATTTAAAATCTATTTACATGGTAATTGCCACTGTATAATGTATGAAAGATCACTTCACTGAGCTCAAATCTGGTTTGCAATGTGGGCTTGACATATATTTTATTATTTTAAAAAAGCCTCTTAAATTACCCTTTGTGTATTTATAAAATACAAGTAGCTATTTTTAGAAAAATAATCATGAACTGTAGCTGTTGCTAACCTGTTTTGTGATCCTTTGCTTTCTAGATTCCGTTGCCTCTTTGAAATGCCATTTTGCTTCTTTAAACAAGTAGGCAGCAACAGGAGATTTAAATGCCACCTCAGAGCATGTTATTTTTTAAATCTTATTTCAAATTTCTTATGTGATAAAGCAGACTTTTAAAAGTTTGATTTTATACACTTTATTATATATGCATAAAAGCTAGCTCTGAAGAAATTTTTAACATTGTTAATTAGATAGATCCTCATTACTGGGTGCTGGGCACTCCCATAAAAAGGAACCACTGATAGTTGCTGAGGGGTTCAGTGCATTTACCTGTCTCTCCATACTGCTTTGTTTCTCTTCCTGCCCTCTAGCCTTGCTCCTGTAGAATCATCAATACCCCTGATTACAGGGTTTTATTAGTTTTTAAATTTATCTGTTGCTATTACCAGTGCTAGCCATCAAATGTCCTATGATCTTCACAGAGACTTGACACATAGTAAGGGCTAAATTAGTATCTATTGAGTAATGTCACCAGTATGGTTGGCAGTCAGGAAGAGAGGATTTTTACCCTGATTGCATTAAGAGTAAAATAAAGAGTGCGGCTGGTGTGGCTCAGTGGTTGAGCATCAACCCATGCACCAAGAGGTCGCCAGTTTGATTCCCGATCAGGGCACATGCCCAGATTGTGGGCCAAGTCCCCAGTGCAGGGCATGCAGGAGGCAGCCAATTGATGTTCTCTCTCATTGATGTCTCTATCTCTCTCTCCCTCTCCCTTCCTCTTGATCTAAAATCAATTTTAAAAATTTAAAAAAAAATGAAAATTGAGAATTATATCTGTTATGGGGAGAACCTAGTGGTTAACTCAACCAATGATGATGTTACTTGTTTTTGTGTCAGGGTTTAAATTTGCCTCATTTTACCCTGAATGATACACACATGGACCTCTTTTAATTTTTTTGTTTGTTTGTTTGTTGCTTTTTAACTGATTTCTTAGAGAGAAAGGAAGGGAGAGAGAGAGATAGAAACATTGATGTGAGAGAAAAACATCGATTGGCTGCCTCCTGCACACCCCTCATTGGGAGTCAAGCCCACAACCCAGAAATGTGCCCTGACCAGGAATTGAACCAGAACCTCTTAGTCCATGGGACGACGCTCAATACACTGAGCCACACTGGCCGGCCGACCTTTTTAAATTTCTGTGTGCACTCACATCTCAGAGTGATCTCATCTGGACTCCTGGCTTCAAGTGCTATCTATATGCATATGATTCTAAAATTTATATATCTTCTAAGAGTGCTCTCTAAAACTTGTCTCATGTGTCCAACAGTCCTCCCATCATTGTGACTTGAATATATACAAGACATCAAAATGAAATTCATGACACAATAGTAAAGTTATGACTATGAAGGTATAATATTCATTGAAAAATTAACAGATGTAGAAAATAAAAGAGATTATCCATTATACAGGAATAATCATTTGCTGGTACAGGTAGAATTTTGGAAATTTAATGAATTTATCATTAGAATGTGTTTTTCTGCAAGTAGCAGTAAAGTTCATTTAAAATTATGTAAGAAAATGATTTTTATTGGCTCACATAAATGGAAGCAGAGAAGTTGGGTTGATATAGTATAGAAAACCACAGAGACCTGAATCTGTTTCTGTGTTGTTGTTGTTGTTGTTGTTGTTGTTAAGCTTTGCCTTTTATTGTATGTGGGTTCTGTGCTTGGTTTAGTTTCTTTTTTGATGGTATGTTGGGTAATGTAGTTTTATTTTTGTATTGATAGACAGAGGGAGACAGAGAGATTTGCTTTCCATGGCAGTCTTTTAAGGGTGAGAAATTTTCTTTCAGAAACACACAACGAGGCTCTTTTCATATGTCATTGGCCCATAGTAACTTAGGACAGCTGGCATCTGGATTTTGTTCAGGTATCAGTCTTCTACATAGCTATGTCCCACTGGGTAAGCTAACTCCAACCTCATCTCCTACTCCTATATAGCCCATGTCTTACTAGGTAAGCTAACTCCAACTCCAATTCCCCAGGTAGGGTTATATGTGTCTGAGCCAACTGGGCAACCTCCATTCCTCTGCCAGTAAATCGATTCAGAAATCCAGGCTTAAGTCAATTAGCATGTGACATCATCCTAGAAACTAGGGACACAGTTCATCATTACAAAAGGAAGGAACAATGGACATGGACAACAAAGGTGGGGATAGGTTGGGGAGGGAGGAAGAGGGGGGATCAGTGGGGTAAAAAGGAGAAACAACTGTAACAAAAATAAATTAATTAATTTAAAAAAAGAAAAAAACAAACAAAAACAAAAGGAAGGACATATGTTTTACCATTTTGTAGGAAGTAAACAATTGCCTGAAAGTTAATGGCTAGAAGTGAATAAGAAGTCATATCATCCAGTTCACTGTTGGAAGCCATTTTGTAATACCAAGGCAACATAGCCAATGACCAAAGCTGACCCCATTAGAAATGCATTACTAGGAGTCTTGCTGGGAGATTATGTCAGAGCAAGACATTGATCCAGGTTTTCTGGGGCCTAAAGAATAAACAATTTTTGAGGGGACAATCTCACCAAGAAAACTAATGTAAAAATTTGTGTACAAAAGTAGGTATAGTGCTTTAAATGAACCCATGCAAGTGATTGTCTCTAAAGCTTAAACTTGATTAACTTTTCAATGAATACATCTTTCATGGCAATACTACTAAAGATCTTACCTTCTACCTCACCAACTCTGGACTTCCAGCAAACCGCGTAAGTAAATTATATACTATTATGTACAGGTAAAATTATTCTAACTGATACAGAGATATGCTTGAGAATAGAGTGTTCAGAAATTACTCATATACATTGTTTCCATTGTTGGAGAACAGTAGTATATGCCTACATTTTCTTCTAGGATTTTTATGATTTCATGAGTTACATTTAAGTTTTTTATCTATTTTGTGTTTATTCTTGTGTATGGTATAAGTTGGTGGTCTAGTTTTATTTTATTTTTTTGAATTTACCTGTCCAGTTTTCCCACCATTTATTGAAGATACTGTCTTTTCTCCATTGTATGCTCTTTTCTCCTTTGTTGAATATTAATTGTGCATACTGTCTTGGGTTGATTTCTGGGTTTTCTGTTCTGTACCATTGACCTATATGCCTAGTCTTGTGCCAGTACCAGGCTGTTTTGATTATGATGGCTTTATAGTATAACTTGATATCTGGTATTGTGATCCCTCCCACTTTATTCTTCTATTTCAAGATTTATGTGGCTTTTTGGGGTCTTTTTTGGTTGCATATAAACTTTTGAAGTATTTTTTCTAGATCTGTGAAATATGCCATTGGTACTTTAATAGGGATCACGTTGAATCTGTAGTTTGCTTTGGGTAGTATGGACATTTTAATGATGTTGATTCTTTTAATCCATGAACATGTTATATGTTTTTACTTTTTTATATCATCTTCTATTTCTCTTTTCAATGTCCTGTAGTTTTACCTCCTTGGTTAAGTTTATTTCTAGGTATCTTATTTGTTGTTGCAAAGGTAGATAGGGTTTCTTTCTTTTTTAAAGGCTGAATAATATTCCCTTGTATATATGCACCACATTTTCTTTATCCATTCAACCATCAGTGGACACTGAGGTTGTTTCCATATATTGGCTATTGTGAATAATATATGCAGTGAACATGTAGTGCAGATATCTCTTTGAGATCCTGATTTCCATTGCTTTAGACATATACCCAGAAGTAGAATTCCTGAGTCATATGGTATTTTTATTTAAATTTTTTTTTTTTAAAATTCAGGAAATCCATTCCCTGGGTTTATTAATGCGATCAGCCTAACACAAATGCTGTGAATCATTTTCTTCTGCATTTTGTTCTAATCAGAATCCAAATAAAATACTCTTATTGTGATTAGTTGCTATTTGTAGGTTCTTCCCCACTTCACTCTTTCCCCTTGTATTTTATTTTTTAAAAGATAATTTGGATTTTTTTCTGTCAGTTTTATTGGGATAAAATTGACCTACAGCACTGTTTAAATTTAAGGTGTTCAGCATAATGACTTACATATATTGTGAAACAATGATCTATTTTTAATTCTTTAATGAACCTCCATACTGTTTTTCAAAGAGGCTACACCATTTTACATCATACCAAACATGTCCAAAACTCCACTTTCTTCACATCTTCACCAAGACTTGTTTTTGTTTTTGTTTTAAATAACAATAGCCATACTAACAGGTGCAAAGTGATATCTCATTGTGGTTTTGATTTGCATTTATTTTTCTAAATGAATGATATTTTTCAATATATTAAAAATATTCTTATTTCATTTATAAAAAGCTTAAGTTGAAAAAAAAGCTCAACTTGACATTTATAAGATGATATTAATTACTATTTTTAAAATAATAATAACAAAATTAAGAATGTATTAGTATTAAATATATAATAGAGTAGGATGATGACCATGGAACTCTGTGTAGGAATAATTTAGCTTTAACACAGACAACCTATTAAATCTAAACAATAACAAATAATACTTTTTAAAGGTTATATCAGTCATATTCATGAACTAAAATAAAATATACAAGTAAGGATTTTCAGAGTTAGCTTGTTTATTAGGTTCCATCTTTATTTTTATTTTGGTGTTGGAGTTTTTATTTCTGAAGTAATTCCTAAATTTGCTTCCTGGGTTGATATCTGGTGTTCTGTGGATAAAGAAGAGGCTTGATGGTATTGTCTGTAAGAATGCTGAAACTATAGCTTTTTATAGGTGAGTAATTTGAGGCAAAAAGAAGCAAAATTACTTACTTTCTTGAGATAAAACAATGACTCAGGTTCCTAGCAGGAATAGAACATGAACGCTGGATTTAAGGCTGCTCAATTTTACTTTTAAAATGTAGTCTTTTTCCTGTACCTTCTTTAGGGCTGTACTGACAGTTGAGTGTGATAATTATTTATTTTTTTTAATTTTTTTCCTCTTTGTGTGTATTTCACTGCCTAATTATCATGTAAAGATTGCTCTTCAAGTTTCTACCAACCTTTCTTTCTCTCTTAGACCTGCTAATTTCCTAAGTTTGTTTTGGCATGTGATAAATTTTCACTGCATTTTTGATGCTGTAGTCACTTTTCTTTATCAGTCTTATAATCCTATATATAAATGAACATAAATATGGGCCATAAATGCAGATGGAGGGCTTTGCATTCCCCCACCCTGTTTTGTCATTCATTGCTTTTAAAAAAATAATTTGGCAAAGTTCAATTTACATTTGTTGGGTATTCATCTGTTTTCCTGGTTCCTTTCCTTTCAATTGCACAATAACAAGTATATGTTAAGGGACATAAAATGGAGTTTAACAGTTACAGACTGTCGTTTTCAAAGTAATTTAAAACTTCCATTTTGGGGGGCATGAATATATATTATATGGCTCACTAGAAGCAGTAATGTTACATTAAGAGAAATGAGAAACAGGGAGAAAAGTCTCTAAAATTATCACTATCAGAATAACTGTTCCAAAAACTTTTAAAAAATTATTCAAGATTAGACTATATTTATTTTGTTGGTAAAATGGGAAAATATATACTTTGGGCCAAATACCTACAAAATCCCAAGTATAGGGAACAGCAATACTGTTGCTTAGTAGCACCTGTTTTACAGTGTTCATGTGATATCAGATGATGTAAAATTAAAAAGGATCTAGTGCAGATTCCAATATGGCTGTGAAGTAGGTGGAAGCTATATTCACCTCCTCTTAATGCCAAGCAGAATTTACAGTTAAATTATAGAGCAATCAACTTCAATAAGCAATTGAAGGAAAGCTGAACAATATTACAACCAAGGATTTACAGAAGAAGCCACATAGAGACTGGTAAAAAGGGTAGAGATATGGAGAGCGCTAGCCCCAGAACCCATGTGCAGCATCTCAGAAGTTGGAGGAACATTTCAGTAGCAAAATTCTCCCCTGAGAACTGTGGGGGCCCAACCCCATGCCAGAATCCCCAACCCAGAGCATCAGAACCAGAAAGATAAGGCTGCAAAGTATCTAACAATGAAAATCAGTGGGGACTCTATTTGCCTGGAAGAGGAGAAGAGTCTGCTAGGGAAACAGGCACCTTCTTAAAGGGACAATTCACAGCATCTTGCTCTCCGACCCTCACCCAGGCCCCAGTAGAGGGAAGGTGACTAAGGGCATGTGAAAGTCATAAATGGAAGATCTGGGTGATGTGGATACAAGGAGAGATCTGGAGGGTCAGCCGCTGAAGTCCTGTGTGGAGTCCCTATCCCACACTGCCCTCAGGAGACATCTTCCCAGGGCCAAGCACTTCTATTTTTGCAGCACCAGCCTGAGGCGTACACTAAACCACACCTCCAACTACTGGTGACACCACACTGCCAAGCTGAAGACCTGCGGAAGGATCTGTTGGTTGCATCCAACAGGGACCTTTGGTGTGCTCTTTTTTTGGAGAACCTCTTGATGGACTCTCAGACAGTCATTGAGCTATGTGCTTTGGAAAAGAGGGCAGACTTGCCCCAATTTTTCAGATTTGACTGACACCATGCCCAATGGGAGGTACTTTTGATCTCTTCTCCCAAGTCCTAGGGGCCCCACCTGCTGAGCTCAGTTCTGCAATGGGGAGAGAGTGTTGCTCAGAGCTGGGACTTTTGGAACACATCTCTCTCAGAGGCTTTTGTCCAAGTGTCAGACAAGTGATGGGTTATGTGGCTGTGGAACATGGGAAGGGGGCATGCTTGCCCTCTTCCTATAGGTGCCACCAGCACAACCCTGGGAGATTCTTTTGATCTGTCCTCCTAAGTCCTGGTGAGTAATCCATGCTAAGCTTGCTTCTACAGTGAGGGACAGCTGGCTGCACTAACCTGAACCTGCTGTGTACTCCCCTTGGTGAAGCTATGGTTGAAAACTCTGGCAGAGACTGAGTGGTGTGGTTCTGGAGTAGAGGCAACTTTATCCCCACTGAGTACCTGACCATGCTGCTTGAAAGCAGGGACCCACTCCTCCCCTCCTCCCTACCCAAGTTTCCCCAGTCAATCAAGCTCATAGCTTGATTGGGTTGCGGCCAGCCTGGGCCCACTCTACAGTCTTTCTTCAGAAGGCTCCAGAGGAAGACCAGACAACCTCAGCATGGCAGAGTAATCAACAAGTGGAGGCAGACCTCAGGGAACCTTGGATCTTTTATTGATCTGTCCCTGGCTCATTACTGGAGGAAGCTGACCCTTGTACACAGCTTGGCCCCTCTCATGCACAACTAGGCCCAGTAGATGCAGCCACAAATAATAAATAGTATGGTAGCACTAGACAGGTATCCCAAGTTGGTTACACATAACATCTGACACTGACTTGCACTGGAACCCTGCCCAAGTTGACCCATAACTAACACAACCAGTAGGGAGCTTCAGACCACAAAAGAGCCTAATCCAACTAGCCACATAAGGAGCACACCCAAAAGGGGATTTTGGCAGGAACCAGATCCTGCTAGGAATAACTTGGCCTTGGGGTATAGCCCCTGCCTACTCATATGTGGTGATTGAGTTCTATCCCTATAGTCAGTCAGCCTGAGGGTTAACTCCACCCACGAAGGGGCCAGAAGCATTCAAGACTCCACTACAATAGGAAGGTGCACATAAACTACACAAGAAACATTCCTGGAACACAAAGCTATGGTGATCTGGAAGATTGCATCACTGAGGCCTACTAAGCACATATATCATAAAACCACCATAACAAGTTTGGGAGCCATACCTGATCTACCTAATACACAGAGTCAAACACAAAAAGGCAGACAAAATGGAGGAGACAAAGAAATATGCCCCAAAGGAAAGAGCAAGTGACATCCCCAGAAAAAGAATTAAATGAAATGGAAGCAAGCAAGATACCAGATACAGAGTTCAAAACAATGGTTATAAGGATACCCAAGAACCTTAGGAGAAGAATTGATGATCACAATGAGAACTTAAACAAAGAGATACTAAGCATTAAAAAGGAGATAGAAAACATAAAAAGGAATCCATTAGAAATGAAGAATACAATATCTAAAACAAAGAATACACTAGAAGAAATCAACAGCAGATTAGATAAAAAAAAAAAACAGGGCTGAATCAGCAATTGAGAAAACAAGATAACAGAAAACACCCAAGCAGAACAGCAAAAAGAAAAAAAAAAACCCAAAAACCAGAATTTAAAAAATGAGGAATGTCTAAGAGACCTTTGGGATAACATCAAGAGTAACAACATCCACATCATAGAAGTACCAGAGTTAGCAAGGGATAGAGAACTTATTTTAATAAATAATGGCTTAATGCTGTCTTAACCTGGTGAAGGAAAAAGACACACAAATCCAGGAAGCACAGAGTTCCAAACAAGTTGAACCCAAAGAAGTCCACATCAAGTCACACAATAATTAAAATGGCAATAAAAATAAAGAGAAAATCTTAAAAGCAGAGCCGGTTAGTTACCTTCTAGGGAGCTCCATAAGGCTGTCAGCTGATTTTTCATAGAAACACTTGAGGCCAGAAGGGATTGGCATGAAATATTCAAAGAAATGTAAAGCAAGGACATGAAACCCAGGACTACTTTACCCCACCAATTCTATCATTTAAAATTGAAGGTGAAATAAAGAGCTTCACAGACAAAACAAACAAACAAACCTAAAAGAGTTCACTACTACCAAACTAGTATTATAAGAAATGCTTAAAGGTCTTCTCTAAAAAGAAGAAAAGGAATTTAAAAAAAGAGAGAGTGAGAGAGTAACAGAGCTATAAAGAATAAAATGGCAATAAACAAGTACCTATCAATAATAACCTTAAATCTGGAAAGAGCCCAAGTGCCCATCAATAGATGAGTGGATAAAAAAGGTGTGGTACCTATATTCAATGGAATACTATGTAGCTGTAAGAAAGAAAGATCTCTTATCCTTTGATACAATGTGAAGGAACCTCAAGAATATTAAGCTAAATGAAATAAGCCAATCAGAGAAAGACAAATACCACATGGTGTCACTTACTTGTGAAATATAATGAATAACGTGGACTGATAAACAAAATAGACCCAGAGACATAGAAAGGAGTATGGTTCAGACTGACAAACTTCAGAATAGGGGGTGGGGTTATGGATGAGATGAACCAAAGAACTTATATACATGTATGCATAACCAATGGACATATACAACAATGCTAGGGGGCAGGGGGGAGGAGGGTGTCTAGGGGGAGGAAGAAGAAACGTCTATAACAAAAATAAATTAATAAAAATTGGAAAAAAATAAAATATAATATAAAAAGAGAAAAAAAATAACCTTACATATAAATAGGTTAAATGCTTCAATCAAAAGACATAGGGTAGCTGAATGGATTAAGAAACATGACCCATATATATGCTGTCTTCAAGAGACCCACCTAAGAAAGAAAGATTCACAAAGAGTGAAAGTGAAGGCATGCAAAGAGATATTGCATGCAAATGGAAACAAAAGAAAAGCTAGAGTAGCAACACTTATATCAGACAAAATAGTCTTCCAAACAAAGGCCATAAAAAAAGACAATGAAGGACATTATATAATACTAATGGGATCAATCCAACAAGAGTATATAACCCTTGTAAACATATATGCAACCATATAGGAGAACCTAAATATATAAAGAAAATCTTAGTGGACATTAAGAGATCGACAGCAATACAGTCACAGTAGGGGAATTTAACACCCCATTGTCATCAATGGATAGATCTTTCAGACCAAAAAATCAACCAGGCAACAGTGACCTTAGACAACACATGGGACCAGATGAATTTAACTAATATTTATAGAACATTTCACCTCAAAGCAGCAGAGTATACATTCTTCTCAAGAGCACATGGAACATTCTCTAGGATAGACCACACAATAGGACACAAAACAAGTCTTAATAAATTCACGATGTTCAAAATCATATCAAACATCTTCTCTGACCACAATTGTATGAAACTAGAAATCAATTACAATAAAAAAAACTGAGAAACACTCAAGCACATGGAGGTTAAATTGCATGTTATTAAACAATGAGTAGGTCAACAATGAGATCACAGAGAAAATAAAATTACCTTGAGACAAATGAAAATGAACACACAATAATCTGAAATCTACGGAACACAGCAAAAGCTGTCGTAAGAGAGAAATTCATAGCAGGTCTACCTCAAGAAGCAAAAGACAACAACAAAACATCTCAAACAATCTTACCCTACATCTAAAAGAACTAGAAAAAGAACAACAAACAAAACCCAGAGTAAGTAGAAAGAAGGAAATAATAAAGATTAGAGTGGGAATAAATGACAGAGACTAAAAAACATTACACAAAAGATCAATGAAACCACGAACTGGTTTTTGAAAAGATAAGCAACATTGAAAAACCTTTAAAATTTTTTTTATTGGTTTTAGAGAGAGGAAGGGAGAGGGAGAGAGAGATGAAAACATTGATGAGAGAGAACATCAATTGGCCGCCTCCCACATGCCCCCCACTGGGGATCGGGCCCACAACCTGGGCATGTGCCCTGACCAGGAATCGAACCAGTGACATCTTGGTGCATGGGTCGATGCTCAACCAGTGAGCCACATGGCCTGGGCATGATTGACAAACATTTAACCAGACTCATCAAGAAAGCAAGAGAGAGGACCCAAATAAATAAAACCAGAAATGAAAGAGAAGTAACAACTGATACCACAGAAATACAAAAGATTCTAAGAAAATATTACAAATATCACAAATGTCTATATGACAACAAATTGGGCAACCTGGGCAAAATTCTTATGTTTCAATGATTTACATTCTTCCAAAACAGAATTGGGAAGAATCAGAAAATCTGAATAGACCAATTGCAACTACTGAAATTGAAGCAGTGAAAAACAAACAAAACAAAACAAAACAAAAAAACTCCTAGCAAACAAAAGTCCTGTTATATAGTTGTACAGTTGAATCCTTTATGGTTTTATTAACCAAAGTCACCACAATTAATTTAGTAAATAATGAAAGGATCTAGTGCAGAGCACATGACACATGGTAGCTCTTCAGTAAAAAAATGGTTGTTTTCTCCTCTTCCCTTTGTCTTCACTTGTTCAGGATGGTTGTAAAGAAATTTACTTTCTCTGACTGTGAAAAAAATCTGTTAATTGAATAAATTTTGGAATTCAGAAAAGGTTAAAAAATATTGAAATTCAAACTGTCATACCAACTAGAGATAAAAACATAATCACTTTATATATACTTTCCATCTTTTATGCATATATACTTTCACAATACTAAGATCATCTTTTCAGTTCTAATTGGCACAATGTAAATTTTTAAAAATCAGGAATTAGATCAAAATTGAATTTAAGAAGAGAAAACCTAGATGAAAAGAGACAAGAAAAAGTTCAAGAAAAAACTTGGACCTAGACTTTTACCTCCACTAAAATATCATATAAATATATGTATAAAAATGTCTTGGGAGAAATGCTCATAACATTTATTGCTTAGATACACTATTTCAAAGCACTCCTAGAGGAAGCATTTCAGTGAAAAAATAAATGACCAATATGATTGGAAGTGAATAACTTAGTATGATTTATTGTTGCTTGCAAATAATGAATTTAAAACTACATTTCTCAAATATCCAAAAACAAATTTTTTTAAATTTATTTTTTATAATTTTATTTATTCATTTATTTTTGTTACAGATGTTTCTCCTTTCCCCCCATTGACACCCTCCTCCCTCCCGCCCGGTCCCCAGCTTTGTTGTCCATGTCCATTGGTCATGCATACATTCATATAGGTTATGTGGTTTATCTCCCCCCCACCCTCTCTTCTGAGGTTTGTCAGTCTGTACCCTACTTCCACGTCTCTGGGACTACCCTGTTCTTTAGACTGTTATGTTCATTATATTCCACAAATAAGTGAGATCATATGATACTTGTCTTTCTCTGTTTGCCTTGTTTCGCTTAGGATGATACTTTCCAGGTCCCTCCATGTCGTCTCAAAGAATAAGAGCTCTTTCTTTCTTACAGCTGCATAGTACTCCATTGTGTATATGTACCACTGCTTTTTTATCCATTCATCTATTGATGGACATTTGGGCTGTGGAAACAAATTTCTAACCCAGAAATTCTTAAATATTTTGGTCATAGGATCCATTTAAATTCTCAAAAATTATTAAGAAAGTCAAAGAGCTTTTGTTTATGTGGGTTATGTCAATCAATATTTACATATTGAAAATTGAAACATAATTTTAAAATATTTATTAAAAATAGCAATAATAAGCCCATTGCAAGTTAACATAAATGACATATCTTTTATAATATTTTATGAAAAAAACTAAAATAAATACAATTTGGAATTGGCATTGTATGTTTTTACAAACATTTTAAATATTTAGAAACATCTAGATTCTTACCTGTGCTTCTGCAGTCAATTTGTTGTGATACAATATGTCATGTGGCCTCTGCAAAATCCATTGTAAACTAATGAAAGACCAGAGTGGAAAAGACAAAGGAATAATATGTATCATTGTGAAAATAATTTTGACCTTGCAGACATTTTCAAAGTGTCCTGGGAATTCCCCAAAAGCTATGGATCACAATTTGAAAACTGCTACCCTGAATGTGTTACTTTGATTGTGAAGACTTTTGTTCTTAATATCAAAGTTATTCATGGCTTTCCTAATTGACATAGTGGTGATTTTAGGATCCAATTATTGAAAAAATAATTCAAGGCCATCCAGAAATCCATAGTCTAAATGTTGGGAACTGCTATTCTAGTATAACCTTCAAAATTCTCTGAAGAGCTTTGTTCCTCTGAAGATTCTTCTCCTTGGCAGGAGATGTGTGCAAAAACAACTTAGATATAAGAGAATCAGTTTATACTTGTACAAAGTTGGGTAATCCACCTTTCATGGATCATTAGAAATACCAAACCAATGGTAGGGTAGGTCTGCATGGCTTTTAGTGAGATGACAAATCCTTGATGTGAAATTAAATCTGCAATGTGATTAAAATCCATTTATTTATTTATTTATTTATTTATTTATTTATTTATTTATTCATTTTTGTTACAGATGTTTCCCCCCCCCCCCCAGACACCCTCCTCCCTATCCTCCCCCAGCATTGTTGTCTATGTTCATTGGTTACACATACTTGTATATAAGTTCTTTGGCTTATCTCATCTCTCTCCCCTGCCCCCTTCCTCTGAGGTCTGTCAGTCTAAACCATACTCCTTTCTATGTCTCTGGGTCCGTTTTGTTCATGAGCTTTTTTTTGTTCATTGTATTCCACAAATAAGTGAGATCATGTGGTATTTTTCTTTCTCTGATTGGCTTATATCACTTAGCATAATGCTCTCCAGGTCCCTCCATGTCATCTCAAAGGATACAAAATCTTTCTTTCTTACAGCTACATAGTGTTCCATAGTGTTTCTAGATCTTAGTAATTGTAAATAGTGCTGCTGTGAACAGAGGGGTACATACATATTTCTGATGGGTGTTTCAGGCTTCTTAGGATATATTTCTAGAAGTGGGATCACTGGGTCAAATGGCAGTTTCATTTTTAATTTTTTGAGGTAACACCATGTTGTTTTCCATAGTGGCTGCACCAGTCTGCATTCCTACCAGCAGTGTGCTAGAGTTCCCTTTTCTCCACACCCTTGCCAGCACTTTTTGTTTGATGATTTGTTGATGGCAGCCATTCTGGCAGGTGTGAGGTGATGCCTCATAGTCATTTTAATTTGCATCTCTCTGATGATTAGTGACATTCAGCATTTTTTCATGTCTCTTGGCCGTTTGTCCTGTTTAGAGAGATGTCTATTTAGGTCCTCTGCCCATTTTTTGATGGGGTTCTTTGTCTTCTTTTTGTTGAGTTGTATGAGTACTCTATATATTTTGGAAATTAACCCCTTATCTGATACATCATTGGCAATTATGATCTCCCATATTGTGGGTTTCCTTTCCATTTTGATGGTTGTTTCTTTTGCTGTGCAGAAGCTTTTTAGTTTGATGTAGTCCCATTTATTATTTTTTCGTTTGTTTCTCTTGCCTTAGGCATTGTATCAGTGAAAATTCTGCTGTGTGTGATGTCTGAAATTTTGTTGCCTAAATTTTCTTCTAGGATTTTTATAAATTCACAAGTCACATTTAAGTCTTGTTTGTGCATTCCTCTTGGAAGAAACTACTGAAGCACTGAGAATCCAAGAAAACAATATGGGAACAGAAAATCATGCTTTAATTTACCTTTACTTAGGGTTTTCTTAGGCAGATATTTTGATTAAAATAAATAAGCAATTGAAACTACTTCTCCATTCAACATTATTACTACACAAAGAGTGAATTAAGGAGAGTAGAGATTCATTAGTCTCAATGCTAAGGTGTGGTGACAATTTATAAGCCTAGGTTTGGAAGCATTAGTATCACAACAAAGAAATTTTTATTCTATTTCATTTCTCTTTTTTAAGTTCAGTAAAAATATCAAATGCTGTTTTGGAATGAACCTATGAGGTTTTTACAGGGCAATAAAAGGGACATTTGTTCTTGAAATTCCCATATGATTTTTCAGAATCCACTCAAACTAAACAGTGAAAATATGATGAAGAATATTAATGTCTCTTGAAAACTAATTTTGAAATGTGAGTGATTCTGTATTTATATTTATATTCTATATTTATTTCTATATTATAGCCAATATTTATTATATTCTATATATATATATATATATATTTATATTCTATAGTCTATATTTATTTGTCTTTGAAGTTATCTTATACTCTTCATTTTCATTTGTAAGTAGATAACATATGCTTTCTGTTATTAAGATAATTTATATTATTTTTATATTATTTTTCAAAAGGGGTTATAAAGAAATTTAAATGTTATATTTGTCTTCATATTATAAAGAAGAAAAGAGGTAGGGCATGCTCTTCTAATAAAATCATTGTGAATTGGTTGAACAATAGTTAATTTGTATCCCCAAATGAATCGATCTCACAACTTTTAGATGAAAATATTATCTTAAAATACTTCCTGTTTTCTACCAGAAATTGAATTTATTTTGGTGTGAGGCTTTTAAAAAATATAAATGGCCCTGGCCAGTTTGGCTCAGTAGTTTAGCGTTGGCCTGCGGACCAAAGAGTCCCAGGTTCGGTTCCCGCTAAGGGCACGTACCACCACCAAAAAAACCAAAAAAAACAAACAAACAAACAAACAAAAAAACATAAATGTCAGTCTGTTCCCCTCTTCCATGTCTCTGGATCTATTTTGTTCATCAGTTTCATTTGTTCATTAGATTTCATATATAAGTGAGATCATGTGATACTTGTCTTTCTCTGACTGGTTTATTTCACTTTGCATAACACTCTCTAGGTCCCTCCATGTTGTCTCAAGGGGTAAGAGATCTTTCTTTCTTACAGTTGCATAGTATTCCATTGTATATATGTACCACGGCTTTTTTATCCACTCATCTACTGATGGATACTTGGGCTGTTTCCAGATCTTAGCTACTGTAAGCAGAGCTGCTATGAACATAAGGATGCATATATTATTTCGGATTGGTGTTTCAAGATTCTTAGGATATATTTTTAGCAGTAGGATCACTGGGTCAAATGGCCGTTCCATTTTTTATTTTTTTGAGGAAACTGCATACTGTTTTCAACAGTGGCTGCTTTCCCACCAGCATTGAAGCAGGGAACAGACTGACACACCTCAGAGGGAAGTGGGGAGGGGAACAGGAAGAGATAAACCAAAGAACTGGCATGTATATATGCACAACCAATGGACACAGACAATAGTTTGGGGAAAGCAGGAGGGGGGTGAAATTGGGGAGGAGTGGGGGTCAATGGGAAAAAAAGGGGTAGACATCTGTAATACTTTCAACAATAAAGATTAATTTAAAAAGCTTTAACACAATTCTTATAGGTTATTTTGTGTTATGAATACAGGCTAGTATACCAAATACTTCTGCAAATATTAGAATTATTATATAATGGAATGCCTTTTATTCTTCATTATTTATAAAATTCAACAAATTGTATAAACATGTTGACTCAAAAAAATACAAATGGGACTTTCCCACAATGGCGGTGGAGTGAAAGGAAGCTACACAGACCATCTCCCAGGACCAAACAGAAATTACAATGACAATAAAGACAAATCGTCAGGAAAAAGCAACAGAAAAGCAGCTTGGAGGACCATATAATGAGGGACACTGACCGGATCTTGTAGGCTTGTGGAGGTACGAGAGGGGAGCTGGGAGCTCACAGACAGCAGAGACATTAGCTGTGAGCAGCGCCCTCGGTTTAAACTCCCAAGTGGCTCCATAGCGCAGAGCCAGGACAGAGGCTAAAATAGCCACAGCCACTCACCTTGGGCTCTGGCAGAGGGAGTGCAGACTGGACTGAAACTGTGTGGGGACATTCGGGATTTGGAGGGTGCTTGGAGCTCTTGCTGAGTTGCAGCCATGCAGAACTGTGGTTATCTTACTCCTTCCCAGGGCTCTGGGGAGAGGCAGCAGCCCCTTCCTCAGAGATTCAACACCACCCATTGCACATTGAAAGGCAAATTGAAGCCCATTAACAACCAGCATCTGCCGCACCCTCAGGAAATCCACTTATGCTAAACACCTGAGAAAGTTTTTCATTCAACCGAGAAGCCAAGCCTCTTCAAGTAACCAGCTACTGATAGCCTCTAGGCAAAAAGCAAGAGGATAACTGTACCATTCCTGGGCTAGAAACTTTAACAAGGAAAGTAAGACTTGACAGTGGTGTTTAATGTGTGACCTCTCTGGCTCATCCAAACCCAGGGAAGGGAGCTACAAACAGCAGAACACCGACACACCCACAGGCAAAATTTGGTAGGCTCCAAAGCCCATCGTGATAGCCAAAATGGTGAAACATGGACACAATTTAAATGAAAGAACAAGAGACCTCTACCGAAGATGAGATAAGTGAGGTGCAGTTAAGCAAGTTAACAGACCTAGAATTCAGAGCCATGATCGTGAGGAAGTTCAACAGCATGTGTAAGGACATGAGCACCATGAAGAAAGACATAGAAATGTTGAAAATCAACCAGTTGGAAATTAAAAACCACCAAGAAGAAATGAAGAATGACATAGCAGAAATTAAGAACACATTGGAGGGTTTAAACAGCAGAATAGAGGAAGCAGAGGACCGGATCAGTGAATTACAAGACAGGGTAGAAAAAATCAACCACTCATAAAACCAAAAGGAAAAAAAAAAATTAAAGAACAGGAAGACAGCTTAAGAGAACAGTAGGACAACTGGAAATGTAATAATATTTGCATCATAGGAGTCCCTGAAGAAGAAGAAAATGAGCAAGGTTTAGAGAGAGAATATATTTGAAGAAATAGTGACAGAAAACTTCCCTAATTTGGCGAAGGAAGAAGGCATTCAAGTTCAAGAAGCACAGAGAGCCCTACGTAAGAAGAACCCAAACAGGCCCACAACAAGACACATAGTAATCAAATGCCAAAAATTAAAGACAAAGAGAGAATCCTAAAAGCAGCAAGAGATAAGCAACAGGTTACCTACAAAGGAAACTCTATAAGGTTCTCAGCTGACTTCTCAACAGAAACATCACAGGCCAGAAGGGAATGGCATGAGGTAATCAAGGTCATGAAAAACAAGGATCTGAATCCAAGACTACTCTACCAAGCAAGGCTATAATTCAAAATAGAAAATCAAATAAAGAGCTTCCCAGACAAAAAAAAATGCTAACGGAATATGTTAGAACCAAACCAGCACTGCAAGAAATGTTAAAATGACTGCTGTAATTAGCAGAAGAAATAGGAAGAAAAAAAGAACCACACTAAACAAAAATGGAAATGAATAAGTACATATCAATAATCACCTTAAATATAAATGGATTGAATGCCCCAATAAAAAGACACAGAGTAGCTGATTGGATAAGAAAGCATGATTCATCTATATGTTGCTTAAAGAGACCCACCTCACAACAAAAGACTCACATAGGTTGAAAGTGAAGGGATGGAAAAAAATCTTCCAAGCAAATGGAAAGGGAAAAAAAGCTGGGGTTGCAATAATCATATCTGATACAATAGATTTCAAAATAAAGGCCATAACTAGAGACAAAGAAGGCCACTATGTAATATTGAAAGGATCTATCCAACAGGAAGATATAACCTTGATAAACATATATGCACCTAATACAGAAGCACCGAAATATATTAAAAATCTGGAAGACTTCAAAGGAGAAATTGATAGCGATAAAATCATAGCAGGGGACTTCAACACCCCGCTGACATCACTGGGTATATCCTCTAGATAAAAAAGTAGCAAGAAAATAGAGACTCTAAATGAAGCACTAGACCAAATGGATTTAATAGATATCTACAGAGAATTACACCCCAAAACTACAGAATTCAGCTTCTTCTTAAGTGCACATGGGACATTCTCAAAGATAGACCACATATTAGGACACAAACTAAGTCTCTACAAGTTGAAGAAGACTGAAATCATATCAAGCATCTTCTCAGATCACAGTGGCATGAAACTAGAAATCAATTGCAATAAGAACATGCAAAGACATTTGAACACATGGAGGCTAAATAGCATGTTATTAAACAACGAATGGGTTACCGAGGAGATCCAGGAAGAAATCAAAAACTTCCTGGAAACCAATGAAAATGAACACACAACACATAATCTATGGGAAGCAGCGAAAGCCATTCTGAGAGGGAAGTTCATAGCACTACAGGCCTACCTCAAGAAACAAGAAAATTCTCTAATTGACTGTCTAACTTCACAACCTAAAGAACTAGAAAGCAAACAAAAATAAAACCCCAGAGCAAGGAGAAGGAAAGAAATTGTAAAGATCAGAGCAGAAATAAATGACATAGAGTCAAAAACAAAACAAAACAAAACAAAACAAAAAACAATTCAAAGGTTCAATTAAAAAAAAGAGCTGGTTTTCGAAAAGATAAACAAGATTGATGGAACCTTAGCTAGACTCACCAAGAAACAAAGAGAAAATACCCAAATACACAAAATCAGAAATGAAAGAGGAGAAGTAACAACTGACACCACAGAAAGACAAAAGATTGTTAACAATTACTATGAACAAATACATGGCAACAAATTTGACAATCTAAGTGAAATGCACAAATTTCTAGAAACACAGTCTCCCAAACTGGACCAGGAAGAGATAGAAAACTTGAACAGACCAATAACAACTAAGGAAATTGAGACGTAATCAAGACTCTCCCAGCAAACAAAAGCCCAGGTCCGGATGGCTTCATGGGGGAGTTTTGCAAACATTCAAAAAACAACTAACACCCATTCTCCTCAAACTTTTTCAAAAAATTCAAGAAGAAGAAAGATTTACAAATTTGTTTCATGAGTCCAGCATAATTCTAATTCCAAAACCAGAAAAAGACACTACAAAGAAAGAAAACTACAGGCCAATATCCCTGATGAACATAGACGCCTAAATCCTGAACAAAATACTAGCAAATTGGACCCAGCAATACACCAAAAAAATTATTCACCAGGACCAAGTGGGATTCATTACAGGGATGCAAGGCTGGTACAATATTCACAAATTAATAAATGTGAAACACCACATAAAAAAATGAAGAATAAAAACCACATGATCATATCAATAGATGCCAAAAAAGCCTTTGACAAAATCCAGCATCCGTTTCTGATAAAAATGCTTAGCAATGTGGAAATAGAGGGATCATATCTTGACATAATAAAGGCCATATATGAAAGACCTACAGCCAATATCATACTCAATTGGCAAAAACTAAAAGCATTTCCCTTAAGAACAGGAACAAGGCAAGGATGCCCACTTTCGCCACTCTTGTTTAACATAGTACGGGAAGTCTGAGCCACAGCAATTAGACAGGAGGAAAAAATAAAAGTGATCCAAAAGGGAAAGGAGGAAATGAAACTGTCACTATTCGCAGATGACATGATACTATATGTAGAAATCCCCAAAGACTCCTACAAAAATCTACTAGACTTAATAAATGAACTCGGCAAAGTAGCAGGATACAAAATTAACATCAAGAAATCAATGGTGCCCTGGCCGGTTTGGCTCAGCGGTTAGAGCGTCGGTCTGCGGTCCCAAGAGACCCGGGTTCGGTTCCCGCTAAGGGCATGTACTTGGGTTGCAGTTTGTCCCCAGCTCTGCTTGGGTCGTGCGGGTAGCAGCCACTTGATGTGTCCCTTTCACATCGATGTTTCTCTCTCTCTCCCTCCCACTCTATCTGAATAAAAAAATGGAAAAATGTCCTCGGATGAGGATTAAAAAAAAGATTTTAAAAAAGAAATCAATGGTATTCTTATACACCAATGATGAACTCACAGAAAGAGAAGCCAAGGAAACAATCCCAGTTATCATTGCGGCAAAAAAGTTAAGATACCTAGGAATAAACTTAAGCAAAGAAAGGACCTATTCACAGAAAACTACAGGTCATTGAAAAAAGAAATAGAGGAAGATATAAAAATGTGGAAGCACATGCCTTGTTCATGGATGGGAATAATTAACATCATTAAAATGTCCATGCTACCCAAAGCAATCTATAGATTCAATGCAACCCCCATCAAAATACCAATGACATACTTCACAGAACTAGAACAAATACTTCAGAAGTTCATATGGAACGAAAAGACCTCAAATAGCCACAGGAATCTTGAAAAAGAATAACAAAGTAGTAGGGATCATATTACCAGATTTCAGGTTATACTGCAAAGCCACTGTAATCAAAACAGCCTGGTACTGGGACAAGAACAGGCATACAGACCAGTGGAACAGAACAGAGAACCCAGAAATGGACCCAAGGCAATATGCTCAATTAATATTTGACAAAGGTGGCAAGAGCATACAGTGGAGTAAGGACAGCCGCTTTAATAAATGGGGTTGGGAAAATTGGACAGTTACATGTAAAAAAAATGAAACTAGTCCATCAACTTACATCATACACAAGAATAAACTCAAAATGGATAAAAGACTAAATGTGACTCATGAATCCTTGAAAATCCTAGAAGAAACTCTAGATAGTAAAATTTGACATCATATGCAGCAGAATTTTCACTGATACATCACCTAAGGCAACAGAAACAAAGGAGAAAATGAACACATGGGACTGCATCAAACTCAAAAGCTTCTGCACAGCAAAAGATACAATCATCAAAATGAAAAGGCTACCCACTGTATGGAAGAGCATAATGTCCAATGATATATCAGATAAGAGGTTAATTTCCAAAATATATACAGTGCTCATACAACTCAACAAAAGGAAGACAAAGAACCCAATTACAAAAAGGGCAGAGGATCTAAATAGACACCTCTCCAAACAGGACATACAAGTGGCTAAGAGACATAGGAAGAAATGCTGGACATCACTAATCATCAGAGAGATGCAAATTAAAACAACAATGAGGTATCACCTCACACCTGTCAGAATAGCGGCCATCAACAAATCATCAAACAACAAGTGTTGTTGAGGGTGTGGAGAAAAGGGAACTCTAGTACCCTGCTGCTGGGAATGCAGACTGGTGCAGCCACTATGGAAAATACTGTGGTGTTACCTCAAAAAATTAAAAATTGAACTTCCATTTGACCCAGTGATCCCACTTCTAGGAATATACCCTAAGAAATCTGAAACACCAATCAGAAAGAATATATGTACCCCCATGTTTGTAGCAGCACTGTTTACAATAGCTAAGATCTGGATACAGCCCAAATGTCTATCAGTAGACGAATGGATTAAAAAGCATGGCACATATACACAGCGGAGTACTATGCAGCTCTAAGAAACAAAGATCCCCTTTCCTTTGAGATGACATCGGGGGACCTGGAAAGTATCATCCTAAGCGAAACAAGCCAAACAGAGAAAGACAAGTATCATTTGATTTCACTTATTTGTGGAATATAATGAACATAACAGTGTGAGGAACGGGGTAGTCCCAGAGACGTGGATGTGGGGTACAGACTGACAATGCCCAGAAGAGGAGGTGGTGGGGGAGAGATACACCACAGAACTTATATGCATGTATGCATGAACAATGGACATGGACAACAAAGCTGGGGACAGGGCTCGGAGGCAGGTGAAAGGGGGAATCAGTGGGGGGAAAAGGAGAAACATTTGTAACAAAAATGAATTAATTAAATAAAGAAAAATACAAATGGTTTTACCGTGATTGTGGAAAATGCAAAACAAATTTTTGAAAAACGGATTTTTTTCTACAGAAGGAATATGTCATATTACACTTCTGAGTTATTGAACGTCTTGTCCTAGAAACAGGTACACAGTCACGTTTATTTATACCCAACAAAATAATCATTGATCTTTAGAATAGCTGTACTTACTGTTATCTACTAATTTAATTATAACAAACAATGAATTAAAAGTATGCTCTATTTATACCAATCACTATTTAATTTAACAACTATTTACTAAGCATATATTCTTTGCCAGATTCTTTTCTATGTTTGTGTAATCAGTGCTGAATAAGTCAGATAAGTTTCCCGTCTTTGTGGAACTTAAATTCTAGCAGGGCCTTGGTTGTAGTGATGGGTGTTGTTTGAGAAGACAGAAAATAAAAAAAATAAACATAAAATTGCTTAAAGAATTGGTCAACAAAAATGTGTTAGGTGTTTTGAAAACAAAACAAAACAAAACAAAACAGGACGATAGATTAGACACTCTACTTTATATAGGATTGTCAGATAAATATAATAAGAGTTAATACATAATGGACACATTATGCACCAAGTACTGCTCTCTTGACCTTTATATGTATTACACTATTTCAGCAACTTTGTGTTGTAGGTACTGTTGTCATCTTAACTTTACATAAGCAGATGCTGAGAGAGATTGTTTACCTCAGTCTTCACTGATCACACTAGGAAGAAATTATGGAGATGGGATTTGAACCTATATAGTTTGACACAGAGGTAGTGTTATTAACCACTATGTTATTTTTTTTATGAAATTATATGTTGCTTCACAGTAGACAGGTGAGTTACAAAGTATAGGAAGGGGCAAATTAGAGACAGAGGAAACAGTAAGTGCAAAAGCCTTAAGGCAAGAAAAATTGTGATGTGTTTGTAGAGCATTATGTAGTAAGGTTGGAGTACAGTGAGTAATTGAAAATGTCATAAAAATTGCTTTGAGAAGTACCTTGAGATAGATTATATAGGGGCTTGCAAACTATGGTAAGAAGTTTGTATTTCATTATATGAGCAATACAAAGCAATTAGAGGGCATTAAAACAAAGGAAATACATTATTTGATAGACGTTAACAAAGTCTACTTTGTTTGGAGAATGAAGGGGAATGTGGTATGGAAGCAAAGAGACCAGTAGAAAGGCTATTGCAGTAGTCAAGGAATAAAATCAAGGAAGCTTGAATTAGGGAAGTGATAATGGAGATGGACAGAAAAGGATATATTCAAGATATATTTTGGATAGAAGTCAGTGATACTTGATAAATTGGCTGTGTAGGATTGAAGAAAAGTAAGACATACAATTCCATTTGAACATGTTCCTTTACAGATACTTTACATCTAAGTGGAGATGTCAAATAGGTAGATGGAGTTCAAAGCTCAGGGGAAAGGTCTGAGTTAGTAATATCTGTTTGGAATTATCAACATATAATTGGTACTTAAAGACTCAATATTTTCTAGGGCATTGTTTCTCAATTCTGATTATACTTTGGAATCATCTAGGAAGCTTTAAAATAAAACAACAAATTCTATGCTCTGTCTCAATCCAGTTAAATTAGAATCCTTGAGGGGATATTCCCTGTACCATATTTTTAATGGCTCTTCAAGTGACTTGAAAGAGCAGGCAGGCTTGAAAACCACTGGTATCAGAAGAGAACATAGATGGAACTGCGCTCTGGACTACTCATTCATGTGGAGGTGGAGAAAAGATGAAAATGGGAAAAGGGTCTGTGGAACAAACAATAAAATAAACCTAGGAGTGTGGAGTCCAGAGAGGGGATTGTTTCAAGAAGAATATACTTATTTCAAGAAGGTCAACAGAGTTAAGGGATACAGAGAGATTAAGATGAGAACCTTTGGATCAGGCAATATGGAAGCTGTCAGAAGCCTTGACAAAGGTAGTTTTGATGAGATAGTGGGATGGGTGGTGAGAAAGTGGAGGCATCCAAAATCACAATGCATTTGAAAAGTTTTTGTTTTGTTTTGTTTTGTTTTTTAATGTGAGGAGGAGGGAAAAGTGTATTGGTTGGAGGGGGATATGTGAGAGAGAATTCTTCTCTTTTATAAATAGGGAGTTATGAAAGTGGGGTTTTTTTGTTTTGTTTTGTTTTATGTTGATGGGATGGACCTTAAACATATTGACCTTCAGAAGGAAGAAGGCATACCACTCCGTGCTCAAGTGGAAGTGATGACTTTTGATGAGAGCAGGTGAACTGTTACCTTGCAAGAAGAATGAAGACACTGAGATGTTGGTCAGTTTGGAGAATGAAAGAAATACTGTCTGATTATTTCTTTTTTATTCATGATGTAGGAGGCAACCTCAGCAGTTGACAGTGGGGTGGGCTTTGAGCATAGGAAATTTGAAGATGGAGAAGAAGCCGTAAACTTGCCATTTGGAAAGTGGAGAAATAAACTTCTCAGGGAAATATATTAGGCTTCAGTGCCCTTTCTCAGATTGTTATGAATTTAAAGAGGGAATGGTCAAAAGTCATGTGGATTTTATTTTTCCAAGATGTTCAAAACTGCTTGTGTAAAAGTGGTTGAAGGTTTGAAGTTTGCCAAATGAGAGTAATTAAGGGAGAGAGAGGGTTCAAGGGAGTTGAGAGCATTTTTAAGGAAGTGATTGTAATAATGAACCATAGAAACCATGCTGCGTAAGGAGAAATGTTTGGATGGGACTTGCTCTTCCTTTATTCTTTTAGAAGTAGTAATTATATTTTGTCCTAATCAGCGTACAGAAATGATTATATTAAGGTTTAGAACAAAATACTTTCTCATTTCTTGGATGGGGCTGAAGAGGGAGAAGCCAGCACTAGGTTATTTCCCTATTCGTAGGAATAAGAGATAGATTATTATCCCTTCTGGGAAGAGCTGATGGCTCAATATCTAAGTACTTTATAATGAAGAATATACCCGGGGGTGGCTGATCCAGTAGCAAATTCTAGAAGTTATGATCACAAGATGTGTAGTTTTTGTTTTTCTGCTTCAGAGGAGGAAAAAATATTTTGCCTTTATCCACATTAATTTCACTGGACGGGGCCCTGAAAATGAGACTGAAAAAATATATTAACAAAGGAAAACTAAGCAGAAGTTCTTTTTTAATGTATGCATCACACACTCAATGAGGAGTAACTCAAAGAGGTTGTTATAACTTAAGCTTATCTAGCATTTTCACAACGAACAATAATTTTGTAGAGAAGTGACAAGGCAAAGGAAAAGGACTTTGAGCTTCTAAAGGCAGCAAATTGTGGGAAGGCAAATATATGAGAAAACAAATAGTAGATAAGGGCTAGTTTTAGCAAGGTTTGTTATATGTATTTTTTGTGTTGCTATCTCTAGGCTGACAAAAGTTCTAGAGTTGTCTCTGATGATTAACTTCTGTCCTTCCTGAGAAAGGGAAGTAGGGACACCTTTATAAATTTATATCCTACTTTTGAACAAATTGGGAAAGGGCAGAGCTTTTCTTGTATCTGCTTCTTCCTAATTATCTTTAGCTTAAAATAATCAATATGCCAAAGTGGCATATTTTACACTGGCATTTTCTGTTATCCTTCACTGCCAAGTTTCTATAAAATGCAGTCCCAGCCAATAATAATAAGGTGCTTATTTATAAGAAGAGAAAAAAAATGGGGCCCAAAAGACCCAAGGTATAATAAAATATGGTTCATTGGAGTGAGTTTTGAGCATATTGATTACTGAAATTTTAGTAATTCTGCAGAGAAAACAAAGTAATTTTTACTTTAAAATTTGATAACTATCAATTTTATTCCAAATTATATCATGGTTTAGATATTTTAACACTAATATCATTACAGTGCTTCTTTTTATGTGTTTTGCTATAAATGCTACACAAAAATTTCACATAATTTTATTACATGGATGAAGATATTGAGAGGTCCCAACATGAAACCTGTATTACTGCTATTTCTTCTCCAAACAATAAAACATGGAGTTCAATTCTCTCCTGTGTGTCTAGAGCCAATGAGAGTTGATAATTGAATAAATGAATGAATATAGAAAACCAGTCCTATCAGTGTTTAACTGTGTAGTGAACAAGCAAAAATTATGAACCAAATCACTGGTAGTCTACAAAGTGATGTGTGGATTGGGTTTCATAGCAGCAGTATAAAACTTGAACAAATGACAATTGATGTTTTCAGGAACAAATAATAACCTGAAGCAGTGACTCCTCCATAGATAACTTAATGGTAGCAACTATATTTAACACATTAAAATGCATTTTATATTCTCATAAAAATTGTGTAACTAAGTTGAGTATGTATCATTATCTTTAATGAGATTGAGGCCCAAGAAGTGAAATAGATTGGGCAGAGCCTAACCATCCAGAAGGTACCAAATAAAAGAAAGAGGAAGACAAGTGATGATGGCAGAGATTCTCCTGAGGATGACACTGACATTTCTGAGGTTGATCTGTTCCAGCTGCCTGTGAACTCTCTACAATGTTATAAATGACACTACAACTTGCAGGCCAGACCATACTTCAATAAGGCTCAGTTAGCAAAAATTATCATCCAATCCTTCAGGAACATATCTGTATTACATACCATTGAGTCAGCTCCAACTCCTGGAAACCCTGTGAATGAGTGATGTCCACAATATCCTGCCTTCAACAGTCCTGCTCAGCTCCCGTAAACTCATGCCTATGGCTTCTTTTATGGAGTCAACCCATCTCATATTTGGTATTGCTCTTTTCCTGCTTCCATCTATTTTTCCCAGAGTTATTGTCATTTTCAAAGAATCTGCCTTTTCTTGATGTGCCCCAAATAGAATAGCTTCAGTTTTGTCATTTTTGCCTCCAGCAAAGTTTCAGGCTTGACTTGTTCTGGAACTCACTTGTTCATCTTTCTGCAGTCCGAGGTATCCCTAGAGCTCTCATCCAACACTATATTTCAAATGAATCAATTTATTTCCTATCAGCCTTCTTCACTGTACAACTTTCACGTCCATAAGTAGTGATTGTGAATATGAAGGTGTGAATGATTTTAACCTTGGTCTCTAATAACAATTCTTTATTCTTTGTGATTTTTCCTAATTCTTCCATTGCTGCCCTTCTGAGTCTCAGCCTTCTCTTGATTTCTTGGCTGCAGTCTCCATTTGAATTGATAATTGAACCAGGTACCCAAAATCTTTAATTTCAGTGTATTAATTGTCTATGTTAATGTTTTGAGTCAGGATTTTACCTTTTTTTTTTTAATCCTCACCTGAGGACATTTTTGCATTTATCTTCAGAGCTGGACAGAGAGAAGGGGGAAGAGAGAGAGAGAAACATCGATATGAGAGAGACACATCGAGTGGTTGCCACCTGCACAACCACAACTGGTGCTGGGGACAAACTGCAAGGGAGGTGTGTGCCCTTAGCGGGAACTGAACGGGGGACTCTTTGGTCTGCAGGCCGATGCTCCAACCACTGAGTCAAACCAGCCAGGGCAGATTTTTGTCTTTTTGATGTTTAAATGCAATCCTGCTTTAGCACTTTCTTATTTCACTTTCATCAGAAGTTGTTTTAAATCACTACTACTTTGTGCCAGTAAGATGGTGCCATTTGCATATCTTAAGTTACTGATATTTCTTCCACCAATTTTCACTCCTTCCTCTGAGTCTAGTCAAGTTATGTCTATAAATGTTCTGTGGTATAGATTGAATAGATGGGGAGATAAAATGCACCATTGTCTGAGATATTGGCCGTTAGGAAACAAGTCTGTCTCTCCATATTCTGCCCTGGTGGTTGTTTGCCATCCACAATACAGATTATGCATCAAGATGATGCATTAGGATGATCAAGTGCTGAAGTACACCCATTTCTCTCAGAGCAACCTTCATATTTTCATGATCCATGTAGTCAAAATCTTTACTGTGGTCTCTAAAACATAGACTAACCTTCTGAAATTCTTTGGAGTACTCATATCCTATGAATGTTTGCCATTAGATCTGGAGTGCCTCTTTCTTTTCTGAACCCAAAGTGAACATCCAGCATTTCTTATATCATATAAGGTAGATGCCTTTGTCACATCAACTGAGCATCACTTTAATTGGGGGAGAAATTAGCATAATGGTTCTTTAGTTACTGCACTCCTTGACATCTCCTTTCTTGAATATTGGGATGTATATTGAACATTTCCAGTCTGTCGGCCGTTGGTTTGTTTTCCATATTGGTTGACACATTCTTATTAGAATTTTAACAGATTCAATCTTTGTGGCTTGAAATAATTCTATTAGTACCATATCTATCCCTGGTGATTTATTTCATCCTAATAATTTTAGGGCAGCATTGACCTCACTTTCTAGAATTATAGGTTGTTCCTCATAGCGCATAGGAATCTTCTTCAAAGATATCTGTTATCTTTTTGTCTCTTCTGTAATTTTTCATATACTGTTTCCACTTTCCCATTATTTTCCCCTGTTCAGATAATATGCTTCCTTGTTCAGTGTTCCTAGTCTAGGCTTGAATTTTATATTTATTTCTTGGATCTTCTGGTAGAGATCTCATGGGTTTTTTGTTTATTTGTTGTTTCATTCACTGGAACATAACTGTGAAGGAAAAAAAGATCCTCATTATTTCTTGTACATGAAGAGTAACAAGAATATACTGGATCAGAAATTGGAGGACAGCAATCAGCTTGAATAAGGATAAAGCAACTTTTAAAGGAATGAAGTCTAATGTTCAATGTTCGGGCAATATTTGCTACAGTTAAGTCCATGAAGACTATTAAAAATTTCCTATTAGTTTAGAGAATTAAGACTTCAACCCAATGCTTTGTTTAATATGCTGTATGCTTTCCACTATACTACTGACAGCGTTGAGCTTCTCCTGAGCCCTTTACTCCTGGAAAACAGTGAGAGTTTATTATTATTATTTTTTAAAATATGTTTTTATTGATTGTTTTTTAGAGAGGAAGGAAGAGAGAGATAGAAACATTGATGAGAGAGAGAAGCATCAACATTGATCGGCCACCTCCTGCACGCCCCACAATGGCGATCAAGCCGGTAACTTGGGCATGTGCCCTGACCAGGAATGAAACTGGGATCTCTCAGTCCATGAGATGATGCTCAATCCACTGAGCCACACTGGCAGGGCAAAACAGTGAGAGTTTTAAAATCTCTCACTCTTCTGTGTCATTGAACAGAGCTTACTACATAGAACCACCCTTCCCCATAAGACTTAGATAAAATTCCTGATATCTCCCTTGTTTACTTATGGCAAGATCCAACACAGACCCTCTATTCCCATTCTTTATCTCTTAAATGATTGATTAGCTGAACCATTTGTCTGACAAATGAATAAATGTCTGCTAACTGGACACGAACAAACTTTAGTGACATGTCTCTCCTTCTCCCAGACCCCTGAACTTTGACCTACCCTTAAACTTAAAGCAAGAATTGAATGTATAACCCACTCCCCTTAATAGTCCTAGAGAATCAGCTCACCTGAAAGAAAAACATTTCCTGCCCTTTCATTCCACCTGTTTACCCCATGTCCCGACACCCAGTTCTTTCAGGACTTCATTTACTTCTTCTTTAAAAAAAGAAAAATGCCATGTGCCTGACCTTTGAGATGCTTACAGATCATTCAGTTAGTGTTCTCCCTGTTTCAGTAGTTCCCCTTCTCCAATGCAATAGCCTTTATTTTTTATTTATTTATTTATTTAATTACTTTTGTTTAGATAGAGTGGGAGGGAGAGAGAGGAAGAGAGAGAGAGAAACATCGACATGAAAGGGACACATCGAGCCCTGGCCGTTTTGGCTCAGCGGTTAGAGCGTCGGCCTGCGGTCCAGAGAGACCAGGGTTCGGTTCCGCTAAGGGCACGTACCCCAGTTGCAGTTTGTCCCCGGCCCTGGTCGGTTGTGTGGGTGGCAGCCACTCGATGTGTTCTTTTCGCGTCGATGTTTCTCTCTCTCTCTCTCTGTTCCTCTCTCTCCCTCCCACTCTACCTGAACAAAAAATGGAAAAATGTCCTCGGGTGAGGATAAAAAAAAAAAAAAAAAAAAAAAAGGGACACATCGAGTAGCTGCCACCCACATGACCAAACCAGGGCCGGGGACAAACTGCAACTGAGGTACATGTTAGTGGGAACTGAACCCAGGTCGCTCTGGACCGCAGGCCAATGCTCTAACCACTGACCAGGCCAGGGCTGCAATGGCCTTTAAAAAAATGTCTCTACTTACCTAAATTCACATTTGTTTTTTATTTGATATTACACTGACTCTCTTCTTAATTCAATGCCCTCTTATAAATAACAACATTTATGATCACACCTCTTCTTCCCCTATAGCTTCATTTTTACATCATTTCCTGAAGAGAGGAATAAAATAAAGGAAAGAACCTGGGTAGACATGAAAAGGATATTCTATGCATCAGTGGAGGATGACCCAAATATATCAAATACATTTTTTTTCCCTTAGAAAACCTAGTACATGTTTTTATTCTATGTTAGGACCAAGTCCATATGTCAATATTGGACATTAAGGAGTTATCTTGGCTCTCTTTTTTTTTAATCCTCACCCGAGGATGTTTTTGTATTTATCTTCAAATACAGTGGGAGGGAGAGAAAGGGAAAAAGAGAGAAACATCAACATGACAGGGACGCATCAACTGATTGCCTTCCACAAGGCCCCGACCAGGGTTGGGGAAAGACTGCAACTGAGGTACGTGACCTTGGCTGGAATCAAACCTGAGGATCATTGGTCCACAGGCTGATGCTCTAACCAGTAAGCCAAACCGGCCAGGGCACTTAGGTCTAACTCAGAATATCTGCGGTTAGTCTTTAATTTACTTTTAGCCTAAACTGTAGCCAAACTTAATCTTACTTAAGTAAACTTGAATCTTTTGATGCAAGTTTTTTTTTTGTTTTTTTTTTATTGTTGAAGGTATTAGAGATATCCTCCCTTTCCCCTCTATTGACCCCCTCCTCCTCACTCCCAACCTCCTCACTCCCAACCTCCTCCTGCTTTCCCCAAATTATTGTCTGTGTCCATGGGTTGTGCATATATGCATATAAGTTCCTCAGAAGGTTTCTATATAAACAATATGGTACACGCAGAGTTGGCTTTTAAGTACACAGAACAACTGCAATTAAGGTCTGAGGCATGAAAAAAAATTATCCAAGACAGTCCAGAGTCTAAAGTCTTGTTAATAATAATTTTAAGTTTTGAAAGCCATGTTAACAAATTTTAATTTTAAAATGACTTTATATTTCTGTCCAAAAATAGCCCTAGATACATTTATTTGGCCAAAGGTTTGTAAAATAACTTACATTGAAAACCTCCAGTGCTTTTATAAAATATTCCTTCAGGTCACTCTACAAACTGAAGAACTAGTATCCTTGTACAGTAAATATTTAAAAGGAATCTTTCTCAAAATGTTGAAAAGTGTGATTAATCTTCTTCCCTTCTAAATTTTAGTTATAATTCATTCGTAGAAAGTCACTATTTAAGTGGCCCATTACATAATGTTATGTAGTGTCATATACATAAAAATAATGTTTTTCCTAAAATTTTAGATCAGTTGTAGTATTTTAAAATTATGATAAAATACACATAACAAATTTTACCATCTTAACCACTTTTTTTTTTTTTTTTTATCCTCACCCGAGGACATTTTTTCATTTTTTGTTCAGGTAGAGTGGGAGGGAGAGAGAGGAAGAGAGAGAGAGAGAAACATCGACGTGAAAGGGACACATCGAGTGGCTGCCACCCGCACGACCAACCAGGGCCGGGGACAAACTGCAGCCGAGGTACATGCCCTTAGCGGGAACCGAACCCAGGTCTCTCTGGACCGCAGGACAACGCTCCAACTGCTGAGCCAAACTGGCCAGGGCTACCATCTTAACCACTTTTTAAAAAATATGTTTTTATTGATTTTTTAGAGAAAGAGGGAGAGTGAGATAGAAACATCTACGTATGTGAGAGAGAAACATCCACTGGCTGTTTCCTGCATGCCCCCTACTGGGGATCAAGCCCGCAACCCAGGCATGTGCCCTGACCTGGAATCAAACTCTCAGTCCACTGGACAGTGTTCAATCCACTGAGCCACACTGGCTGGGCCCATCTTCACCATTTTTAAGTATTCACTTCAGTAGTGTTAAGTATATTCACGTTGTTGTGCTACCAATCTCTACAACTTTTGCATCTCGCAAAACTGAAACACCATGTATAATATCATGTCATCTGCAAATAATGACAGTTTCACTTCCTCCTTTCCAATTTGGATCCCTTTTATTTTTTCTTCATGTCTGATTGCTGTGGCTAAGAATTCCAGTACAATGTTAAATAAGAGTGGCGAAAGTGGACATCCCTGTCTTGTTCCTGTTCTTAATGGAAATGTTTTTAGTTTCTGTCCATTAAGTATGATGTTGGCTGTAGGTCTTTCATATATGGCCTTTATTATGTCGAGATAGGATCCCTCTATTCCCACATTACTGAGCGTTTTTATCAGAAATGGATGCTGGATTTTGTCGAATGCTTTTTCAGCATCTATTGATATGATCATGTGGTTTTTATTCTTCATTTTGTTTATGTGGTGTATCACGTTTATTGATTTGTGAATATTGTACCAGCCTTGCATCCCTGGGATGAATCCCACTTGGTCATGGTGAATAATTTTTTTGATGCATTTCTGGATCTGATTTGCTAATATTTTGTTCAGGATTTTGGTGTCTATGTTCATCAGGGATATTGGCCTGGAGTTTTCTTTCTTCGTAGTGTCTTTTTCTGGTTTCGGAATTAGAATTATGCTGGCCTGATAGAACGTGTTTGGAAGTCTTCCTTCTTCTTGAATTTTTTGAAATAGTTTGAGGAGAATGGGTGTTAGTTCTTTTTTGAATGTTTGGTAAAACTCCCCCGTGAAGCCATCTGGGCCTGGGCTTTTGTTTGCTGGGAGAGTCTTGATTACCTCTTCAATTTCCTTTGTTGTTATTGGCCTGTTTAAGTTTTCTATCTCTTCCGGGTCTAGTTTTGGGAGACTGTGTGTTTCTAGAAATTTGTCCATTTCACTTAGATTGTCGAATTTGTTGCAGTCTGAGGAATACAGTAGACCCAGAAACATGGAAATAGGGCACAGAGTGACATCCCTCAGAAGAAGGGGTGGGGGGGGGTGGGAAGAGATAAACCACAGACATTATATGCATGTATGCATGACCAATGGACATGGACAACTAAGCCGGGGACGGGGCGGGGGTGGGGTGGGGAGGGGGGTGCCAATGGGGTAAAAAAGGTAAAATATCTGTAACAAAAAAATAAATAAAAAATTTATTAAAAAAATAAAAAAATAAAGCTGATTATCAAAAAAACAAACAAACAAACAAACAAACTGAAACACCATACCTATTATACAACTCCTCGTTTTCCCCTCCCCTCTGACACTGAACATTCTAATTTCTGTTTCTGCAAGTGTGACTACTGTAGATAATTCATATAAGTGGAATCATACAGTATTTGTCTTTTTGTGACTGGCTTATTTCCTCAAGGTTTATGCAGTTGTTCTGCATTTCCTTCCTCTTTAAGGTTTAATAATATTCCATTGTATATACATATGCATTTTATTTATCCATTTATTTGTTGATGAACATTCAGGTTTTTTCCACATTTTGGCTACTGTATAAATAATGCTGCTATATAGATAGTAATATTTCCAACCAGGGCCGGTACTTCTCCCCAAGGGAAAATGGAAATGTGTGGGAGGTTTTGGGATGCCACAATGAATTAGGAGCCACTGGCATTTAGCACTCAACTGCCAATGATGCTAAATATCATGCAATATTTAGAACACAGGTGATTCATATTAAAGAATTGTCCTGCTCATACTGCCAATAGCATTGAAAAATTTAAAAAAAATAATTTTTGTTAATATATTAAGCTCAATTCTCCCCAGAATTCAGTGAATTTTATTATTATTTTTTAATCCGTGCCCCAGGATATTTTTACATTTATGTTCAGACAGAGTGGGAGGGAGGGAGAGAGAGAAACTTCGGGGCCCAGGACAAACCACAACCGAGCTACATGCCCTTGGCCAGAATTGAACCCGGGACTCTTTGGTCCGCAGGCCAATGCTCTCTCTAACCACTGAGCAAACCAGCTAAGGCCAGAATTCAGTGAATTTTAAAGCCAATAGAAGGCATTTATTTAAATGGGCTTTCCAGCGCTCTTATCTATGTACCTGGATCTATGCCTCTACTTGTGGAAAAAAACTACAGCAAAATGCTTTGGAGCCAGACTGGAGTGCAGCTGTCTTAATATGATTTCTGTTATAATGGTAGCACATAATGTGTGAGGAAAGGGAAAGCTGTTAGAACCCTTCTTGACTGAGTGAAAAACTTCTGTTCTATCACTACACATAAGCACCAAAGCATCAGATATGCACGGGATCTGAAATAGAATAAAAACATTAAAAGAAACCATGGTACCCTGTGTATGGTAATGGGAAGTGGTATATTTGTGCTGTTCATATGCCATTCTAGTCTGATGTAGTATATTAAAAAAAACTTATCAGCAGAAACATTTTGTCAAATAAATTATCTCATGCGTGGATTTCATGATACATCATTAGTTGTCTTTATAATTAAATTTCATACTTGTGCATTCATAAACAAAATAGTTTTATGTGTTTTTGGAACTTTAAAAATGAAATCATGTTGAATGTTTTATGTTATATCATGCTTCTTTGACTCTATTATTTTCATTAGATCAATCCTTTTTTTAGATTCATCAAGGAATTTTCACAATCTTTGAAAGCAGCTCTTCTTTTTTATGATTGGTTTAATAAGTAACCAGGGATTAGAGCCTAGTATTGAATATATAATTCTTGCATTTCACTCTAACTCCAATAAGTGGAGCATGATATATAAATCCAGTAAGAACATTATCAAAAGCAAACAGAATTAGAAAGTTTCTATAGGAAAAAAATTATGTTTCTGTGGAAAACTGTACATTGTCTGTAGAACATATTTCTAGTTTATCTGATTATAGCCATATTCCTTATCTTGGAGCCATTTTATAGCCTTTTAAGACGTAGATAACTAATGCACGTATACATTTTGTTTTCTCTGACAAATATTTAATTAACATCTTCTTCCCCACAATACACACACACACACACACCCTCATCCTTCTACTACTAGAAAAAGTAGTTTTGCCTCCACTTACAATTCAGTTTCTCTGTACCACATACATTTGTGGGTTTTTTAAAAACCTTTCCTTTGAACTAGTTGTAACATCTGTCTGATTCCCTCATATGAGTGAAATAAAATCTTTAGCACATGTTTTTTTGTATGTCTGTTTGAGAGTTATGATTTTACCTTTTCTGATTATCTTTTAACATAATAATAAAAAAACCCAAAAGCATTAACTTTAACATTGAGAAGAGGGGATAATTTTATAGAGCACTCACCTTTGATAAAACTTGAGTCAGTCATCATCCTTGTCTAAGGACTACCACTTTAAGGAAGATCATACATTTCTCAGGAGCAGAAACTTAGCCAGGGTTCAAATCTCGTGCTTTGTAGAGTAGTACCTTTCATTCAGATAGAATTAATGGAATACTATTAACAATAATGTTCTTGAATTGTTGAATGCTAGCAGACTTTTCTTATCAAAGCTATAACTTAAATAATCAGTGTAGATAAAATACTGCTCTATAACATCCTGGTAAGATCTTTCATCATTACCAATTACAACTAGCTCAAAATATTACTGAATAGTTTTGTTGGCGTATTAGAAAAGGTGGTCCATGACATTTTTATAATCTTTGTGTATAGACCTGTGATATCCAATGACGGGGGAAAAAATACACATGTAACTCCAACATTTCAATATGACCAAAAAGAAAAAAAAAAAAGAATTAGAATTCTTAGTCCACTGATCTTAGAAAGACTCAGCATGTTGTCCTCAAGTCACTTCAGTGAAGGAAGGCTTTACAAAGTTGTTAATTAATCTAGGGCTGGCACCCTTTGGGAACAATACCAGAAAATTGGAACAAAAAAGAGGTGCAGCTTACCTCACAGCAGGAAAGAAGGGACCTTTTAATTGGATTAAATCACTTCGCCACAAAATTTTTGGATCCTGGCCACTATGTCAAAGAGGTGAGAAAATTTTAAATTAACTCATTAGGTTGGTAGGGAGGGATAAAACTCACCATTCACTTAGAAATTTCTAAGGCAGAGTTTATTAACACAAAGGCATAAATAAAAGCCCTGGAAAAGAAAACTTCTAGGAGTTTTGTGACTGACCTCAAGATGTCCATTATGTCCTGAAACCACACATTTAGGTGGGCTAGAATTTCTGAGAACATTTTTAGTGAAAAATTTCTCATGGAAGTAGAAAAATAAAATACCAGTCTATTGTATATTTTTCCCCTAAAAGACAAATTTTAATATGGGTACAAAATATGTGTTGTACATATACATTACAAATTACAAAATCCACACATGAATCTTATATTTCATTCATCATTAAAAATGTTGAAAATGATCATTGAGTGAAAAATTATGGAGCATTACTATGCATCTTTATATTCATCTCAAGCTTATAGAATATTCCTATATTAAAGATCACATACTATTGTAATTTTCTCATTTATTTATCCAGAGAACATTTGGAAAATTTTATAAAAATAAATTGTTATTAAACTATTTTTTCTTCAATCAACAAAAGCACAAAGTGAATTAATGAATTTATACAGAAACAAAACTGAGAAAACCAGATTTTTATAAAGCTAATTAATATTTGAAGAGTTGAAAAATAATTTAAGAGTTTTGGTCATGTACATCCTTATTTCAAGAACTGACAATTTATGTTTTGGATTTCCTTGACCACCTATTTTCTTGTTTTTTATCATTCTTCCTCATTCTCCCATATAAAGATAATTTGTCAAATAAACCATTTTAAAAATAAATGAATTCAATTCATTGTAATGATATTTATATAGGTAAATAACCTGTGGGCCTTCCAGAAATTTTCTTTTCCTGGGCTTTATGATGTCTATCATTAAGAACCAGAATAAATTACACATTTTGAAAAGACTGAAACCTGGCCTCTTAGGGTGAAATTTCATTTTAGGTGATCTATAAGGTCATGGAGTGGGCAGAATGCTCTTCTTCTTGGGTAGCACGCAAATTTTAAAGTCATTTGGCAAGCACATACACACAGACACCACAATGACACAGACAATTGTGTGGTGATAGCCAGAGGGAAAGGGGGATAGAGAGGCTGGTGGAGGTGGGCAAGGTAGGGGGGGAAATGGGGGCAGAAAGAGACTTTACTTTGGGTAATGGGCACATAATGCAGGGTGTAGATGATGTTTTGTTGAGTTGTACACTTGAAACCTGTATGGTTTTGTGAACAAATGCCACTCCAACACATTAAATTTAAAAAATAAAAAATTATTTTGGTTGAAAAATGATATTTGCTAGTAGTTTAGTACAATATTAGTAGTGTGGAAGGAGGAATAAACTATATATATATATATATATATATATATATATATATATATATATATATATAAAATCAGACTTGCCAACTTTTTTATTTAAAATTTCTATATAACAACTCTTTACTATGAAACAGTAACCTTGGATTTTCTTGGTCATAAAACTAAAATAGTAGATTTTTGGCGTTATATCTACATTTGTGAGTTAAAGTATTGTTTCTATTAACAGAATATAAGCAATCATCCAACATGTGGAATTGTAAATCTGAAAATTAGTCCAAGTAGATCAGAAATGACTAAATAAATGAGAAGAAATTAGAGTGTAGCCCATAGGTAAGCTAATAATATTTATTAAAGTCATACTATGTACATGGCATGATATTAAGGAATTTGTAGTTTTATGTTATGTGGCACCATCCCAGCCTGACAGAGTAACATATGAACATTCAATAATAGTTACAATTCAAATTAAAAGTCCAAAACAATCTGAAATTTATATGACTTAATTTTTTAATAGGTAGCAGAGATTGTAAATGGAGACAAAACTGTGCCTTTTATTTTTGGCTATGGGAGAGGAAGTCAATTAAATCTGTGCCAGACAGGGCAATTCAATAAACTGAAGAAATTTAATGTGACAATGTTGAACTTTATTTGAGCCCATGTATCTATCAGTTACCTACAGATTAGGAAGAGGTACAAATAGCTCAAAGACAATGAACACAGCTATAATCTGATAACCCAGAAGACTATACTATATAAAATATACAGTTTTCCATTGACATACAAATTTTCCTGTAATAAACATTCATGTAACCTATAAAAAAGAGATTATGACATTTTATTTTATTATTTCAGATCTTCTTTTATAAAGAAATAAATTATAATAGATAAAACTTAAGCCTCAAACCCCTCTACTCCCACCCCTTTCTGCCCCAAAGTTACTACTGCCTTGAAGTCATTATATATTCTATCCAAACACCTTTTTGTAGTTTTACTACAAATGTTAAGTCACCCAGTTTCTGGCACTTAGTTATGGTAGCCCTAGCAAACTAATATACCAAAAAAGTGTGGAAACTTGACCCTACCACAAAATAAATCAGTGGGCTTCAGTTTTTAATGTAACAGAAGGTAACCTTTCCCCTTATAATAATCTTGTAAAGTCCCAAAATAGCTTAAAGTCTTAAGAATACACTGCAGTCAAGCATTTGATAACAATTGTGCATGAATATTTTATTAACAAATATTTCAAATAAGAGTGCATTTAGTATGCACGTATTTAAATTGTTTTCATTCAACCATTCATTTGCATTTTGTGTTCTTTGCCACTGACACATACCCAGCCAGAAAATCTTCTAATTTTTAGTTACAAATGAAATGCTTTTCAGTGATGCAGCAGTTTTTCCTCATTAAAAGAAAAACTCTTCAAATTTACTTCTCAAAGTAAAAATTTTAGAGAAATTGTAAAGTAACTCAAAACTAGAAGTTTGTTGCCTGAATAAAAATTAGGCCCAAAGTGAAAATAAATTAAGCTGAACACAATTTTATTTATTTTTTTTAAGTTTCATTACCTGTAATTATATTTATTTGTTTATTTATTTATTTAATTTTTGTTACAAATGTTTCCCTTTTTCCCACCATTGACAGCCTCTTCCCCCCTCTCACTGAACACAATTTTAAAATGATAAATATGACTCAGAACAATGAAAACAAGTCTGTCATGGGTCAACATTTTAAAGTTTGTTCAAAAAATATCAAAAGAAGAACTTAAAGTTACTGATAGATAATTAGGCTAAAATCCAGAAACATTAAAAATCGACTTAAGCATTTTACATTTATTATATCAAGCTATAGTAGATACCCTTTCTACCCTAGAACTATAGAATATTTCTTATCCTTGCATTGGGAGATTTCTATTGTATAAATCTTACCTGTAGACTATTAGGTTTGCAAGTTGAGGGACCAGTATCAAGGAGTAAGAGAGATTTCAATTAACCAATGTGGATAATGTTTTTTGGAGGCAGAAAGATCCAGGGTCACATCCCAGCTTAGCCACTTAGAAGCTAAAAATTTCTCAGGCTCAGCCTCAGATAGGCAAGACACTACTTTGAAAGACTTTAATAGTTATGACAATTAAATACAAAAAGCCCATTGTATTTCCAGCTCATAGTAGGAGTTCAATAAACAGTAGTTATTATTGTTATTATTAAGTTGACTTTTCTTCCAACTAAATCTAATGCTATAATCCTTCCTTTCCCCCATCTTGCCATAACTAACTGAACTTGGTATTCATTTTCTCCCCATATGTAAACTTTCTCCTCATAATTTAAAAGAGGGAAAGAATATGACTGTAGTGGTTTTAAGGAAAAAGTAGTGTGGAGCCTGAATCATGGTCCTCAAATATGTCCATGTCCTAATCTCTAGAATCTGAATATGTTACCTTATATGTCAAAATGGACTGTGCAGATCTGATTAAATTGAGGGCTTTGAGAAAGGGAAATTATCCCAAAGTATCCAGATGGGTCTAATGTACTCACATGAGTACTTATCAGAAGGACACAGGAGTCAGAATCAAAGGACAAAGTGATATGATGATGGAAGCAAAGACTGGAGTGATATACTTTGAAGAGAATAAATTCACATTGTTTTAAACCACTAAGTTTGTGGTAATTTGTTACAGTGGCAACAAGAAACTAATTCAGGTAGAGATAGTCATTTGAGGTCTGTATCTGTTAGCTAGTGTTATGTAATAAGCACTTCTAAATCACAGCAACTTAAAAGAAAATCAAACTTTTTTTTTTTTTTAGCTCACAAGTCTCTGGATCAGCTATAGGGTTCTGCTGATCTGGTCTGGGACTGGCTGATGTCAGATGGGCTTACTCATGCATCTCAGGTCATATTGCCAGACCTGCTGTGTGCTGGCTGGTCTGCGGAGGCCTTAGCTAGGGAGGGGAGATTCATCTCTGTTCTACATGCTCCCCGGAAGGGATTGTGCACAGGGTAGGTGGACAGATTTCCAAGAGAAGACACAAGAAAAGATGCTTGAACTCTTGAGACTTATGCTCATAATTGACACTGTGTCAGGTACACAACATTCTTTTGGTCAAGGCATATCACAAGACTGTGTTTGAGTGGTTGGTGAAATAGATTTCACTTTTTATTTGGGAGAATCTGCAAAATAATACTGTAAATGGTGAGAAAATAGAAGTAAAAAATTTGAGATATTTATTCAATTCAGGTACCACATAGCCACTGTTAGAAATACATATATCTTGGTTTTCACCTGATTCCCCAACTCCTGCATTGGCCATCCACTCAGCCATCTCACAATTTCCTCTTTATTTATAATACCCATATGCTGACAAGTTTCTGATAATGTACTATAGACTAGCTACTACTTTTGAAGAGATCTGATCAACTAATTCGGGTGGCATTCATAGCTATTTCCCTAGGGAAATCCCCCCCCCATTAATATTGACCTTTTAATGGCAAAGTGTCTAACAATTTTTGCCAAATTGCTTTTTATATATGTGATTCCAGGTTCAAATATTCTAACTCATAGGGAATTAATGGGGTGTTATATCAAGATATTCTAAATTCTTTCTTACACAGCTTGGCTAAGGACAAAAAAAAAAAAAAGGACCATGTGCTGAGTGCTGCTTTTTCTTTCCTTTCTATTTCTTTATCTAGGTGTTACTTTAAAAAATGGTGTAGGAACAAATGTTGATGCCTATAAGAGTAAAATAAGTCATTGAACCTGTGTTATGCAAGTTCCAGATTCTAGATTGGTTGATGTGCAGCTGTGACTTGATCAACTGTGAAGGTATTTCTCTCTGGAAGCCTTGAAACACCCCTAACTCATAAGAGCCATCTGGGTTAAGTTTTTTTGGTGATTGTTGTTGTTGTTGTTCTTCTTCTTATTATTATTCTAAGATCTCATCAAATCTAGAAAATGAATGATGAATGAATGAATGAAGCTCACTATTGTCCCGCAAACATTAAAATCTACCCCTTTGAAATTTCTGTCTCCTAGTAAAATTAAATAATCTGTTGAATTGACCTTGAAATTGTCTCAAATCTTTTTTCTCTAGTCTCATTGACACTTTCTTAGGTCAGTTCACTATCACTTTTTAAAATTTTATGTTTAAATCAATATACAGTAAAATTAACATTTATGATCTATAGTTCTATAAATTTGATCCATATATACATTTGAGTAACCCCTACCATAATCAGAAAACAAAACAGTTTTATCTGTGCATGAATATTTAAAGCAGGTCTATTCATAATCTCCAAAATCTGAAAGGAACCCAAATGCCCTTCGATGGGTAAATGCATACACAAATTGTGGTACATCTATACAAAGAAATACTACCCTGTAATAAAAAGAATGAAACTACTGATACAAGCAACAACTTGGATGAATTTCACAATATTAGGCTGAGTAAAAAGGCTAGTCTAAAAAGTTTGCATGTTGTACGATTTCATTTATATAATATCACTCTTTGCTTGAACTTTTCAATCCCTTCCCATTTGGCTTAAGTCCAGTGTTGCTCCAGTTTCTAACATAACTTCAGGTCCTTTTGCTTACTTCAGTGTTTCTGCACATTTTTGCATATGATTTAGATAGTTCTTTATGATGTATGTTTTACCTGTCTCTTCAGCCTAATCCCCTGCCTCATCAATCTGATGACCGGTGTTCTACTAGTCATCACCATATTATCACAGTTCCTTGAATGCACGATTGTCTGCAGTTCTTCTATCCCATCCATCTCATTGTCCTTTTTAGCACTTATAGCTCTAAGTCAAGCATTGAAGAAACAACTCTTCTGAAAAAACTTCACTGATTTCTTTTAGGGAAATCACGGGGAGCCTTAAGTTTCTTAGTTTGTGTCTGTGATAATAGGGGTGTTTAAAAAAAGAGGCTGCCTATGAATCCATTAAAATAATTTGGAATGGATAGGATTGGCAGGTGTGAAGCCTCTCTAAGGCAATGTGAATTTCAGCTTTTTCATTTAAAGCTTCTAGAGATCACAGTTTAGGTCTCTGCCCACATTTGCAAATGGAATACACTGAGGAGGCATAAACACTTACTGAAACCCTTGTAGGAGCACATTTTGCCTGCCAGCAACTCTTTGCCAAGCAAACATTTTGAAAACACTTGGACGATTCTAGCTGCCCCAGTGTTTTCATAAATATTTTCATCCGGCAGTCACAGAAACCTTGCAGAAGAGAGTGGTCAACAGGAAAACTTGAAATGGAAGAGGTTCAGTGAGCAGCTGCTGAGTTGTGAAAATATATGCAAAAGCATATGGCTGTCTTTAGGGCCTTAAGGCAACATTTTAATTTTTTTTAAATTGTTTTACTCTGCAAAGATCATAACATGATTCCATTTCAGCAGGTTTTCTTATAAACAAACTCTTCACTTTCTAAAAGAGTGCATACATGTTTAGCATGACAAATATTTGTTTATCTAAAAATGTTTTATTGAGAAATCAACATTTTAGTATAATTTGACCTAATAGTCATGATGGATTTCCAATCATCTCTTTGACATTCTTGCCATTTTATGTGTTCACCTTTATTTAGGAAGATGTAACATTTAATTTTCTACTATTTAAGCTGAATTGCAGAAGGATGTCTAGGAGAAAAGCATTCAGAATTTGATGCTGGTGCAGAATGCTGCAATTTGCTTACTTGAGTATAAATGCTGAGCTTTCAACACTTCTATATAGTCAGCTATGTTTTGTGTTTAATTCACATATTGAATTATATCTAAAAATATCCCCACTCTAAGGTCTCAAATCTGCAGGTTATCCTTCCTCTTATATATTGGAACTGTGTTGGTTTAGCCCATAGGGATAATTCCTCTGCAGTGTGTTCCTTTATGTAGGCAAGAAATTCCCCATGGTAATCCTTTTCTTCATGTTGGAAAAGGTCAGTTTTTCTGACTTGGGCAAGAAATCTTCTCCAGGCATAGGTGAAATAAAATTATAATAGGTTTTCCCCTCCTGTTTTCTTAGGTGCCCCACCTGAAAAACACTGTATGGATAGGGTCCAACTTCCACTCTGAGTTCAACACTTTCTTTAGAACACCAGTTACTTGGGATGGTTCACCTCAAAAGTATTCCAAGGCCAAATAGATTTGGGCAATTTTGCAACTGTATCATATCTCAGTTTCTGTACATTCTCAATTTAATTAACATACTAAAACCCTAATTAGCAGTGCTTAAGATAGCCCTTTCTCACCTGTTTCATCCAGTAATTCTCAATTTGACAGTGGAATCAATTTTTAACTCATGGCACTTACTAGAATTTTAAGGAAAACTTCTTGGAAAATGTGGCTTTAAAACTTTAATGGAATGTTTAATAAGGCGAAACCATCATCTAAATATCCCCTTCCACAATGCTAACTTAGTGGTAGTTGCTAGTTCTCTAAAATTAGAAATAGGTGAAAAAACAAAGCAACCAAAAGAAAGTAACTAATCAATAAAGCTAATAATATATAAGGCTCCTAAGCCACTGGAAACAGGAATTTTAAAGCAGGTTGTGATGTGAAAGGCCTCCTAAACTAGCTCACCTTCTTCAGATACAGGTGGGGAAACAGTAGACATGACCAGGTTAGTCACTGAGCAACAAAGGTGGAACAGGAATTGTCTGCATACCCAACCCATCATTCTTTTGATTCAGAAAATAAAGCCCCAAGTGAGAGATATTTAGAAGTCATAGTGATTCTTGGTGATTGAACTCCATTCTTGTGACCTTTACAATACAACTTGTAACTAAATCTTAAACCTCTAAAGAAGGATATACTAACATCTTTTAAGTTTGTTTTACCATAATAGCACATTTCAAAAACATTTATTACTTACTTAGTACAAAAATATATATCTTGTCCTCTGTAGAGATGTCTTAAACTCCGTGAAACTTAGGTGTTTGTATGGTTCTCAACACAGTTCTAAGTAAAAATTATTATATAATCCTTAGTAATTCCTGGTAGAAATTGGAATTTTTTGCATTCAAATATATATAGACTGAGAAATTATTTTAAAAGGGGGGAAGATAGCCTAAAAAACATCGAGAAACTCACTTGGAAGGGCTTTTCCAGGGTAACACTTTCAGCCTCAAACTCACCCATTTCTCCGCACTGGTTGAGGATCACATTTTTACACCATACTTTAAAAATTGATTCAGGTAATTGATTAGATGCCTGTAAGCACTAGGCATTCTACCTTCTTTCCTTCCTAATGTGAGGCTGTCTGCTTTGGTGTGTGTGTTCTGAAATTTTTCTTTACAAAGATTGCCCAAAAATCTGAATTAAGGAGCAAGGAGTTAGAAGCAGGGCCAGGGAGAATTCACAAACCAATTTGGCCATTACACTTCAGCCTCATTGACTAAAGACATTATCAGTAACAAAGGTGACATTTCGTCAAAATAAAAGGAGAAAAAGAAAAATAATAACAATGTAAATCTCTATGTCTAGAATTGAGGAGACAAAAACATTTTAAGCACTGTAGAGCATTGTCACAATTTAAGGCTTGAATGTACAGAGCCAAAATCTCCCAGAACTAAGAAGTTCTTCAAATATCTTCTGGTCTAAGGACCATCTTGCCAAATCATGTAGTCAGAAGCTGAACACACTTTGAAACCAGTGCTCCTCCAGCTTTAATGTGAATTTGGAGCATCTGTGGATCTTGTTAAAATGCTGTTTCTGATTTAGAAGTCAGAGGTTGAGCCATTTCTAACAAGCTCCCAAGTGATGTCAATGCTTTTAGACAATACATTGAGTAGCAAGAGCCTAAAAAACAGCTGAAGGGAACAACTAGCCTCATGATTGGCTTGACAATCCTCAGAGCTCTTCTTAAGACAAAGTAATGCTTGATGGTTTTCTCAGTCCTTGGTGTTTTGCAAGTCTCCCGTCTCCAGGCATCACCAGTAAGTGGACTGTATCCTGTCTAGGAGAAGTGGGCTTTCTAGTTCTTTTCTGTGGATTAGGTGCTGGAAAGAAAATCAAAAGCAAGCCCAGCCAGTGTGGCTCAGTGGCTGAGCATTGACCCATGCACCAAGAGGTCACCAGTTCGGATCAGGGCACACGCCCAGGTTGTAGGCCTGATCCCCAGTAGGGGGCATGCAGGAGGCACCCATTCCGATGTTTTCTCTCATCAATGTTACTACCTCTCTCTCCCTCTCCCTTCCTTTCTCTCTAAAAAGAAATAAAGAAAAAAAATAATAAAGTAAAATATAAAGCAAGTCTTCTGTGACCAGGTTCAGGGACGCCTAGCTCCCAGACCACAATGTTGATCTTCCTTTGGGCTAGTAAGTAGTTATTTATGATGTCACTCCTTCTCCTCTCCAAGTAAGTAGATTTTTCCATTGATTTACAATTGATTCCATTGATTTGTGTATGGGGGAACATAGAATGGGTTAACTGATTCGTAAAAATCTCTCAAAAGTTTGTATGTAAAGCTCAGTGAAGGTATACCTCAAGAGGTTTTAAAATTCTGGCGACAGAGATGGAAAAAGGGGAAGAACAAAGTAGTATTTACATAGGATTGTTCTTAAATAGCAAAATGGTCATAGTGGGCTGAACAGCTAAAGTCAGAATATAGGTGCTAGGTTACATACAAGTTTTCAATGAGAAATTGCAAGTTTGGTTAAACTTTGTGGCAGGAAATCTGAAACATTTTTTGTGGCTTTGATACTGTGAAGTGCACAGAAACTCCTGAAACAGTTTTCTGCCTCTTTATTCTCTATTAGAAGTAGTATGCAAATGGATGGAGTTTTAATTTCCTTTAATGCTCTGGGATATTTGGATAAAAAGGCATCATCAAGTGTTTTTATGATTAAAAACTCACATCCATTGCTCTGTGGTAGAATATAATTAGTAGAAAAGAACATGCTCCATAATTCACCTCCAAAATAGTTTTTAGTCCCCCGCCCCTTTGGAAAATGCTTATTTTTAGCTTGGAATTAGAAATATCAAAATTTAAAAAGTCTCTCCAGCATTCAAATGAAGTAGAATGCTGTTGTTTGCCTTCCCTCTGGCAGATAGTGTTATTAGAGACTAAATGGAAAAGAAAACATTGTGACATTATGTAAGGATTGATTCTAATACTTCCATAGCCAATTTCTTGTGAATTAACCCTGTGCTAAGATATATGGGGCTGACAGGTGGTGGTAGAAGTAATTTACAGAAAGAGACCCCTCTTCGTGTATTTTTACATACATTGTCTTATTTTTAGCATCCTTCATTTTTTTTTATATTTGATATTTGTTTTCCAAAGCATGTTTATCATCTCAAAGCCAGAATTGTTTAAAAATATCAATTTAATATAACATAGAGCAGCAGTGTTTTGTCCCTTTTCATTTATGTTGTGTAAAAAAACAGACTTCTGTGTGGTGCAAGTGTGTTCAAATGAAAGCTTTAAATTGGTGGCTAGTAGCCCAGTTACGGAAAACTTGGCTGCCTGCTGCTCCTTGGTAATGTGTTCTACAGGCTGTTGTTTTCTGCTGATCGCCTATTTACAGTGATTTACTCCAAATATGTGGGAATCTTAAGTATATGGGTGTTGTCCAAAAAAAAAAAAAAAAAAAAGAGTCAGTTTTTTTCTAAATGATTAAATGAGAAGCAACACACAATAGCTTCTGTTGGTCCCCTACTAATTCTCAAATTGAAAAATGATCTGTCAGAGAGGCGTGGAGGCCAGCAGAGGAATCAGCTGAGAGGGAGGAAAGCAGCTACAAGAAAATGGTCATGTAAAAGGACCCACTGTATACCCACTGTGGGCATAGCACTGAGGTTAATGATGTGGACAGAGAGAAAAGGTAGATAAAGCACGAACCTTTCGGAAATGTATAAATCTAGTTGATGATGCTGAACACCATCCAAACAAAATGATGAGTTCAATTGCAAAGCAGAATAAAAAATGATACTGTACCAATTTAATACATTATGAGACACTGGCACAAGATAAAGCAAGACTTCTTTCTAGGATTAAAAAATTACTCAATTTGAGTGAAAAAGCCTGGAGTGATTCTAATTGAGACATCTCTCTAGTTCATATTGATCTATTAATCAGTGCATTAGTGATTAATATTTCCAGTTGTTTCTGAGTTTACCTAGTATGTCAGAATTCAATATCAAATATTCAACTTTATTAAACACAACTACAGTATGACAAGCATCGTACTAGCTCTGAGAGTTATATGGAAAAATAGCATGTTTATTGACATTCAGAAGCTCCAAATGTAGGGGGATAAGGGACAGATATGTAAAAATGTCACTGTAAACTATTGTGATAATAATTATCATGTGAGACTTAAAAAAAATGATATAGGAACATAGAGGACACTTATCAAGTGATCCAGGACAGTATTATTCAAGGAGATTACAGGAGGAATTTTTGTTAAATGTTTGCTGAGATCCAAGTACACTATAAGTTGGGATTGTACTGATTTTCTAGTGTAAAGTCTCTATCAAGGAAGAATTCATGGCAGCTTTCCATTACTTTCACTTAGTGATTCTATGCTAGCTTTGTGTGATTACTTTTGTTTTATTTTCAGTGATCACAACTTCTTCATTTAGTTATGGCTCCAGAATTTTGCCATGACTTGAGGTTAAAGCTATATGTCACTAATATAAAAACTTACCACTTTTCCAGTTCTAGCCTTTTCGAAACATTATATGTATCTTTCTAGGTTCAATGCAGTAATCTGGCAATTCTAAGGATTTTAAGCAGAAACAGATTTAATATAGAAACTGAGATGTTTAAAAATAGAGGAATGATAGCAGCCTGCCACTGGATTCACCATAGATGAGATTCAAAGATGAGGAAGATGCCTTTGGTGCTATACCTGCTGTGTCACATCTGCCTCACATACCCATGAGTTAATGACTTGCCAATGGGGCCCTGAGTCAGGCCACAAACAGACATGTCTTTATGAATACATTGCAAGCAATGACAGCAGCCACAGCAGGAACATGGCCTCCCAGCCATTTGATCCTTAGAGTGGGTCTCACTGGTGGTACCTAATTACCACTCAGAGACCTAGCTTGAAAAGTGTATGAGAATGTAATTTTAGCTCTCTACACTATATACAAAAGTATATAGAAGGGAATGGGAATAAATGACAACTAGCAAGCAACTGTATTAATCTCACTTTTATTCTTCAAATATTACTAACATGTTGTTAGAATTGTATCAGCATTGATAGTAAATTATTTAACTGACTTAACCTAAATATGTTTTATTAGCAACTAACTTCTCTTACTCATTAAATATATATTAACTGTAAATTAACTCTGTGTTGGGCTACATCCCAGCTGTTGAGGATACAGCTGTGTATTGAGCAGACTATGTTCTCTGTCCTCAAGAATTTACAGCCTATCAGGGAAGACAAGCTGAAGGAAATAATCATCCCAAAATGTATACTTAAAAATATTGTAGGAAAAGTAAGAGGTAAGATAAAACATCAAAACATGGGAGCATAATTTTGATTTGGATGGTCATTTTTTTTTTTCTGAAAAAGTTACATGAACTGAAATCTTTGGAGATAGCCAGGGGATGAAATTGAGGAGAGGAAGGTTGCCAGGCCAAAAGTACAAGTGCAGAGACTGGAGATGAGAAAGATCATGGAACCTTCATGGTATTGTAAAAAGATCTGGGACTAAGGGTGGGTGAAAAGGCTTTTTTAGAAACATGATGAGCTCTCTTTGTGATAAAGTACATATAACATGAAATTTACCATCTTAATGATTTCAGAAACGTTTTTCAATTGTGGTAAAATACATATAAAATTTATCACTGTTATCACTTTTGAGTGTACAGTAGCATTAAATCAGATACACTGTTCTGCAACCAATCTCCAAAATTTTTCATCTTCCATCTTCCCCGAATGAAACTCTATACCCATTAAAAACAACTCCCTGTTTTCCTCTCCCTCAGCCCCTGGAAACCACCATTTTACTTTCTGTCTCTATGAAGTTGCCTACTTTACATACATCATTCAACTGGAATCATGTTCTTTAGTGGCAGGCTTATTTCACATAACATAATGCCATTAATGTTCATCCATGTTGTAAGGTTTGTAAAAATTTTCTTTCTTGCCCTGGTGAGTTTGTCTCAGTGGTTAGAGCATCCGCCTATGGTCCAGAGAGACCTGGGTTCGGTTCCCACTAAGGGCATGTACCTCAGTTGCAGTTTGTCCCCGGCCCTGGTTGGTCATGCAGGTGGCAGCCACTCGATATGTCCCTTTTACATCAATGTTTCTCTCTCTTCCTCTCTCTCCCTCCCACTCTATCTGAACAAAAAAATGGAAAAATGTCCTCGGGTGAGAATTAAAATTATTTTTCTTTCGTTTAAGGCTAAATAATATTTTCCTGTATACATATACCATATTTTGCATATACCATCAGTGGATGGATGGACACTCAGGTTTCTTCTACCTCTTGGCTATTGTGAATAATGCTGCTGCATACAGGGGTGTAGACATAGCTTTTTGGGCCCTGCTTTCAGTTTTTTTGGTTATATTTTCAGAGGTAGAGTTTCTGGATTACATGGTATTTCTATGTTTAATTGTTTTAAGAACTGTCTTATTTTTTTCTGGTGTGGAAAATCGCTGCACCACTTTATATGCCAACCCAAGGCGCACAAAAGTTCCAGTTTCTTTACATCTTTTGAGTATATACACAAAAGTGCAATAGCTTGATCATACGGTAATTCTGTTTTTAATTTTTTGAGTAAATGTCATACTGTTTTCCATAATGCCTGTACTGTTTTATATCCCCACTTGCAGTGCAAAAGGGTTCCGATATCTCTACATCCTTGCCAGCATGTGTTTTCTTATTTTTTATAACAGCCATCTTAATGAATGTGCAGTGGTTTTCATTGTGGTGCGATTTGCATTTCTTTGATGATTAGTAATGTTGAGCTTCTTGTCATGTGCTCATTAGCCACTTGTATGTCTTCTGGTCTATTCAAGTCATTGCCCATTTTTTCTCATTGTTTTCTTTTTGAGCTGTAGGAGTCCTTTATATATTCTGGCTATTAATTCCTTATCAGATATGTGATTTGCAATTATTTTCTCCCACTATTTGGGTGGCCATTTCACTCTGTTGATAGTGTCCTTTGAAATACAAGATTTTAATTTTGATAGAGTCTCATTTATCTGTTTTTTTCTTTTGTTGCCTATGCTTTTGGTGTCATATCCAAGAAATCATTGCAAAACCCACTTATCATAAAACTTTCTCCTATGTTTTCATCCAAGAATTTTATAATTTTAGCTCTTATGTTTAAGTCTTCGGTCCATTTCAAGTTAATTTTCATATATGGTGTAATGTCCAACTTCATTCTTTTGTATGTGGATATCCAGTTTTCCAAACAATATATATTTATAAGACCATCCTTTCTCTATAATTAAGTTTTGTGGGTTTTTTTTGCTTTAAAATTCGATTTTTATTTTTATTTTTTAAAAATTATTTATTTATTTTTTTGTTACAGATATTTCTCCTTTTTTACCCCATTGGCACCCACCTTCTCATCTCCCCCGCCCTGTCCCTGGCTTTGATGTCCATGTCCATTGGTTATGCATGCATGCATATCAGTTCTGTGGTTTATCTCTTCCCACCCCCTCACCCCCTCTTCTGAGGGGTCAGTCTGTGCCCTACTTCCATGTTTCTGGGTGTTGGCGAGGGTGTGGAGAAAAGGGGACTCTAGTACACTGCTGGTGGGAATGCAGACTGGTGCAGCCACTATGAAAAACAATATGGTGTTACCTCAAAAAATTAAAAATTGAACTTCCATTTGACCCAGTGTTCCCACTTCTAGGAATATACCCTAAGAAATATGAAACACCAGTCAGAAAGAATATATGTACCCCTATGTTCATAGCAGCATTATTTACAGTTGGTAAGATCTGGACACAGCCCTAGTGTCCATCAGTAGATGAATGGATATGTGTATATGTGGTACATATACACAATGGAGTACTATGCAGTTGTAAGAAAGAAAAATCGTTTATCCTTTGAGACGACATGGAGGGACCTTAAAAGTATTTTTGTAAATGAAATAAGCCAAGCAGAAAAAGACAAATACCACATGATCTCAGTTATATACAGAGTATAATGAACATAACAGTCTGAGGATTACGGTAGACCTATAATTAAGTTTTTAAGTTTATTTTACAATAAATGAGAAGTTTCTGGAAATAGCCTTCTCTTTCTTTTATTTGGTTTATATAAATAAACATTTATATAAGAAACCAGAATGGAAAGGCAAGTAAGAATACCTGATGGAATGATGCATGAGACAGAATGGATGTTTTTGAAGCACATGTTTACAAATAATCACTGCCAGGGATACAGTAGCGTTTAGGTAGGAGACTGCATCAAGTAATTTAAAATGTAAAACAAAATTTACTTTTACTGATGTTTTTTCTTTGTAAAAAGATAATGAAAATGTTTAAATATTTTGAATATTGCTTAAACAAAGTTTGTGGTGTCAATAGTTTTTTTTAAATTATCTTCTTTATTGATTATATATATAGAGAGAGGAACATTGTCTGGCCACCTCCTGCATGCCCCCCCACCCAAACTGGGGACTAGGCCCACAACCTGGGCATGTGCCCCGACCAGGAATTGAACTGGCAACCTCTTGGTGCATGGGTCAGTACTCAACCACTGAGCTGCACCTGCTGGGCGATATATACTCAGTTCATACTCTGAGCTGTACAACACTGTTCTTAGAGGTGCTGGTCAACTGGCTATTCACTATCTTTATTCTTAGAACAATCTCATGTCATTCAGCTACTTTCTCCTTTATAATCTCATGTCTTTTCTCTACCCAAAATGTTCAGATGCCTGAGTAACAATACTTCCAATATTCAGCTTGCAACATGGCATTTGTATATCTGGATTCTACTGAATAGGCATTCCTGAAGTTTATTCTCAATGGCTCCTCTTAGAAGCTTCCCTTACTTAAGTGTTCATCTCTGATGCATTGACTGAGTCATTTCATCCTGATCAACTGTCTTTACCCCTCCCTGTACTGATATCCTGATATAACATTTTTCTGGCTCAATGAATTTCAGTTTGAAATGATTTATTTAATATCTATCTTATGTACATGAGATATAAAAATAAAATATCCCTTATCAGCCATTTCCGTACTCTTCAGATTTTTCCTATGCTGCCTCCTGTACAAATTCTTTTTTCTCCTGATATTTCTAGTAGAGTCCTTAGCTATCTGTTCTTTCCTTTGTACCTTTTCCCCTTATTATAATTATATACATTACATTATTCCACAAATTGCCAAAAAATTGATTCTGTATGCCTCAGAATTTGTAGTATAAAGTCTTACATAGAGTGGATACTAATATCCATGACTTGAATTGTGGAAAGTCTATAAAGAACAGGATAATACTGATGATAGAATAAAAAAGGTCAAATAAGAAAACACTACTCACTGTTTACTAGAGCAGTAAGAAAATGAACCATAACAGCAGGCTTAAGAAATGAAACTAGATAGACTAGGGTGATATTAAATAAGACATTAAATAATACTCCTACAGATAAGGAAATTTTTAGAGAATTATTTTTGAAGCAAGGAAAGAAGTAAGCTGAAAAGATTAACATTTTGAGAATAAAGAAATAATTAACATAGAAAAGCACCAAGTTTTTAAAATGTAGAGTACTCTTGGTTCATATGTTCTCAAAACTGAGTTCTAATGAGATTTTGCATACAATCTAAAAAATCATTAAGCTGCAGTTTACACACTTTTTAAAGAGAAAGGTGAAATGAAACATTTCACCCTCATGCCCCCTTCCTGATGTAAGTGGATAAAGGAAATGTTTTGAGATTGAGAAGTCATTGACATATTATCAAGCATTAATTACAAGCATGGTTCTTAAATTTTTTTTTTCTTTATTGATTTTAGAGAGGGAAGAAGGGAGAGGGAGAGAGAGATAGAAACATTGATGAGAGAGACCATTGACTGGCTGCCTCCTTCATGCCCCTCACTGGGGATTTGGCTCACAACCTGGGCATGTGCCCTGACCGGGAATCAAACGGGCGGCCTCTTGGTGCATGAGTCAATGCTCAACCACTGAGCCACACCAGCCGGACACAAGCAAGATTCTTACAGAAATCAGGATGGAAAGAGAGGGAGAATTGCTGATGGAATGATGCATGAGACAGAATGGATGTTTTCGAAGAAGCAAATGTTTACAAATAATTACTGGTAGAGATGTAATAGCTTTAGGCAGGTGACTAGATCAAGAAATTTAAAATATAAAACAAAACTTACTTATGTTTTTCTCTATACACAGAGAATAAACTTGTTTAATATAAAATGAACTATTAATAAGAACAAAATAAAATAACCTATGTTATGGCTTCTATATTTTGGACTCTATAATTTTATCACAGAAAGATTACTCTAAGAGTCCTCCATGTCTATAACTCCCTACTGAGTAAAGCAAGAAAGAGTAGTTGCTTCTGCATAAGTCACTATGCTTTGTGTCACATGACTCTACTATCCCCCCAAAAACTGATTGGATCATGAATCAATGCTGAAACTAAAGGTAACCATCTAGAGACTGTAGCAGGAGCTACATAGGTAGCCTGACATAAGAACTTCATCCAGTGCGGGCAAGCCATACTGGATGCTAACTACTAGGCTCAGTAGGATCCTCTCATTAGGGAGTTTTGTTTGTGACACACAAATATACACACTAGAGATACACAAAGAAAGAAAAGTAATAATAACAGAAGTAGAGGACATATAAAAAGAAACAAATAATTAAGAAGATAGAAATGAGAAAAGAGAAGAAAGTTAAGAATTGCTGATTATAAGAGCAGAGAAAAATAGGTGTCTACTTCCGGAGGGATGATGTGATAGCTAATTCCTCAGAACTGCTTTCCTGTTCAGGGTTATTGAGGACTATTGTCTTACTTACTCATGAGTCCTGAATGGAATCCTGTTGAGAAAGGTTTTCTGTGGCTCCTTGTTTCGTTGGACATATAATAAAATTTTATTACCTATGTAAACCTAAACAATTTGTATGGGTAAAATGTTCTAGCACAAGATCATCTTGAGCATTTTTAGAAGCTATGTTTTCTCTTTCATACAACCATGACTTATGAACATCATATTATTCCAGTATATATATTTCTAGAATATCTGTTTTCATAGTTGCTTAGTAGTTCTCATGGGTACATCATGATTCATTAAAATCATCCTCTTTTCTTGGATATGTAGGTTATTTCTGATTGTGGATACTAAATAATGCTGCAGTGAACATCTTGTGGCTATAGTTATTTTTTCAGGATAAATTCCTAGAAACTTTCTATGTAAAAAATATTACCATTTAAAAAACAATTTTCTCCCTAGGAAGTTGAACTAATTTATATGCTTACTAGAAGTATACAAAATTACCATTACCTTTATTCTATTGCCCATCAATACTGAGTAATAGCATTGTATTAAAAAATAAACCATATATGGAAGGTAAACAAATTATCTTATTGCTTCAATTGCAATTATTCAATAACTGGTAAATTTAAGACTATTTTTACATTATTGTTTACCATTATTGTTTTATTTATTTATTTGAATTTAACTTTATTGTTGAATTACAGATGTCCCTTCTTTTTCCCCCATTGATTCCCTCCTCCCCACTCCCACCTCACCTCCTGCCTTCTCCACACTATTGTCTGTGTCCACTGCCTATGCATATAGGCATGTAAGTTCTTTGGTTTATCTCTTCTCACCCTCATGCCCCCTTCCTGTTGAGGTTTGTCAGTCTAACAACCAATTTGTACTTCTTAATTTCTTCACCTTTTCACCCATTTCCCTAATCCCCCCTCCCATCTGGCAACCAACAAAAAGTTATCTGTGTCTATGAGTCTGTTTCTGTGCTACTTGTTCATTTTGTTTGTAGATTCAATTGTTGATATTTATGTATTTATTGCCATTTTATTAGTCATATTTTTGATCTTATTTTTCTTCAAGAAGTCCCTTCAACATTTCATATAATACTGGTTTGGTGGTGATGAACTCCTTTAGCTTTTTCTTGTCTGGGATACTCTTGATATGTCCATTGATTCTAAATGATAGCTTTGCAAGACAATAATCTTAGTTGTAGCTCATTGCTTTTCATCACTTTGAATATCTCTTGCCACTCCTTTCTGGCCTGCCAAATTTCTTTTGAGAAATCAGCTACCAGTCTAATGAGAGCTCCTTTATAGGTAACAAAATGCTTTTCTCTTGCTGCTTTTAAGATGATCTATTTGGCCCTGGCCGGTTTGGCTCAGTGGTTAGAGCGTTGGCCTGCAGTCCAGAGAGACCAGGGTTCGGTTCTCGCTAGGGGCACGTACTTCGGTTGCAGTTTGTCCTCGGCCCTGGTTGGGTTGTGAGGGTGGCAACCACTCAATGTGTCCCTTTCACATCGATGTCTCTCTCTCTCTCTCTCTCTCTCCCCCCCCCACTCTATCTGAACAAAATATCAAAAAAAAAAAAAGATTATCTATTTGTCTTTAAAAACCTTTTGCATATTAATTATGATGTGTCTTGGTGTGGACCTCTTTGGGTTCATCTGGGATTCCTCAACTTGTATGTCTGTTTCCTTCATCAAATTAGGAAAGTTTTCTGTCATTGTTTTTTTCAAATAGATTTTCAGTTTGTTGTGCTCTCTGTTCTCCTTCTGGCACCTCCATGATGTGAATGTTGATACACTTGAAGTGGTCTCAGAGTCTCCTTACACTGTCCTCTTTTTTTTTTTTACTTATTATTATCATTATTTTTTCTTTTTGCTGTTCTGATTGAATGTTTTTTGCTTTTTTATATTCCAAATCGATGGTTTGCTTCTTGGCTTTATCTACTTTATTATTGATTCCCTGTAAATTATTCTTTATTTCAGTTAGTGCCTCCTTCATTTCTGACTGTGCATCCTTCATTTCTGACTGCTCCTTTTTTATGCTCTTGAGGCCCTCACTAAGTTTGCTGAGGTTCTCACTAAGTTCATTGAGCATCCTTATAAGTAGTATTTTGAACTCAGCATCTGTTAGGTTGCTTATCTCCATTTCGCTTAGTTCTTTTCCTGGGGTTTTGTTCTGTACTTTCATTTGGGACCTGTTTCTTTGACTCCTCATTTTGGCTGCCTCCCTGTGCTTGTTTCTATGTACTACTTAACAAGATATATGGGGCTAGCTAAGACCAGATGCTGCTTGTTTGGAAGAATGTAGGAAAACCTGAAGCAGGATCCAAGACAGGCAAATCCTATGGTAAAACAACTGGCAACAGCTTGGGTGGGCCTGAAAGTTGGGTGTGGCAGAGCCTCAGGGACTCACCAGGGCAGGGCAAACAGTGTGAGCCAAGTTGCTGGAGTCCCAGATATGGCTGCTGTCTGCCGCCCCAGGGAAGGGCTCACCAAAGGAATAAAGGCCTCTGATAGCATGTTTGTCCAGGAGAAAGCCTCCTCTCCAGTCCTTGCTCCAATGCCAAAGAGCTTAGTTCTTCCCTATATGTCTCTGATGTCCCTCAAGCTGCTTCCCCTCTGAGCTTAGAGGGAACAAGTCTGAATAAGTCCATGTGCGGGCCCTTTAAGAGGAGCTGCCTGGGACTCCAGCCACCTCAGCCTCCCTGAACCTCAGTTCCTGCTGGTGTTTCCAGCTGGAAGTTATGAGGACTCCTCTCTTCCTGGCACTGAAACCATGAGTGGGGTGCGTGGTGTGGGATGGGGGACCCCTTGGTCCTCAGGGAGGATCTTCCCAGCCAAGGTATCCTCTTGGTTTTTATCTGCCACACGTGGGTGTGGGACCAGCCCATTGCGCCTCTGCCCCTCCTACCAGTCTCCATGCAGCTTATTCTTTAATTTTGTAGTTGTAGGACTTTCATTCAGCTTGATTTCAGGCAGTTTTGAATATGGCTATTGTGTAGTTTAGTTATAACTGTGATGTGGTTGTGGGAGGACACAATACCGTGTTTACCTATGCCGCCATCTTGATTGGAAGTCCCTCGTTATTTTAATTTGCATCTCTCTGATGATTAGTGATGTTGAACATTTCTTCATATGTCTCTCAGCCATTTGTATGTCCTGTTTGGAGAAGTGTCTATTTAGCTCCTCTGCCCATTTTATAACTGGGTTCTTTGTCTTCCTTTTGTTGAGTTATATGAGCACTCCATATATTTTGGAAATTAACCCCTTATCTGATGTATCATTGGCAATTATGCTCTCCCATACAGTGGGTTGCTTTTCCATTTTGATGGTTGTTTCTTTTGCTGTGAAGAATTGAGTCTTGATAATTGAGTCTTGTAATTGAGTCTTGATTGCTATTGGCACTTCAATGGGAGAGATTTACTCAGGCTGGTCAGCTTCAAGGACTGGCTGTGCTCACTTTCCACTGACCTCTGACTCCTTTGGAGGATCAGCTGTGCAGGGGCCCACCACACAGAGCAAGACTTACTTCAGCAGGGCTCTAGTACCCACTGAGTCTATTCCTTGCGTGTATCCCTTGTGGAGGTGATTGGGTGGTGGTGCTTCACCATGGTCTGAAGCTGTGCACTAAGTGTGCTGTTTCTGGGGCAAAGTCAGCCACTGCCTGTGTTCTACCCAGGGCCACCACGCATAAGCTACAGAGTGATCTTCCCATGGCTGCTTCTTGTGTTGGGCTTGGAGGTGCCAGGAAAAGCCAAGTTATGAACCAAGGCTGGCTTCTTCTAGTGCTGTGCCTGGGGCCACTTAGCGAGAGGTATGGGATTCACTGTGGCCAGATGCTGCTTTTTTAGATAACTTAGGAAAATCTGAAACAGGAGCCAAGGCAGACCAATCCTATGGTAAAGCCCCTGGAAACAGCATGGGTGGGCCTGAAATTTGGGTTGGGCTGGGCCTCACGGAATCACCAGTGTGGGGAAAAAAGTGTGAGTCAGGTTGCTGGAGTCCTAGACATGGCAGCAGTCAGCCTGCCCCATGGGGGAAGGGCTCACCAAAGGAACAACTACCCCCGCCAACACATCTGTCTGGGAGAAAGCTGCCTCTCTAGTTCTTTCCCCGATGCCAAACAACTAGTTCTTCACTATGTGTCTCTGGTGCCTTTCAAGCTGTCTCCCCCATGCTGGAACCTGGAGGGAGGGAGTCTGAGTAAGTCCCTGCATGGGCCCTTTAAGAGGAACTGCCTGGGGCTCCAGAAGCCTCAGCATCCCTGAGCCTCAGTTCTCGCTGTTTCTTCCACCCAGAAGTTATGGGGACTTCTCTTCCTGGCACTGGAACCCTGAGCAGAGTGCCTGGTGTGGGACAAGGACCCCTCACTCAGTGAGGACCTTCACAGCCAAGGTATCTTCCTGATTTTTATTTTCCACACATGGGAATGGGACCAGCCTGTCCTTGCCTCGGCCCCTCCTACCAGTCTCCATGTGGCTGTGTCTTTAATTTCATAATTGTAGGACTTGCATTCAGCTCAATATCAGGCAGTACTGAAGGATGGTGGTTCTGTAGTTTAGTTGTAATTTTTATGTTTGTGGGAGGAGGCAATACCGTGTTTACCTCCCTGCCATCTTGACCAGAAGTTCTTGTATTTTCTTCTTTTTAAAATTACCTATTTCTGTGTCTTATAATATTTTTAAAAAATTAATTTCCCCATTTTTGTTTGTGAGAATATTTATGTATTAAACTAGTAAGACTTTGTTAGTCCTAATATTTAATTTTTCTTCTAGGATATAATTCACCTTCCTTTTTAAATGATGTTTATGGCATATAGGCTTTTATATTTTGAGATTCTTTCTGGACTATATGATCCTATTAAGTGACATAAATTTCCAGAGAGAAAATGTTATTGTTTTTTTTTCTTTCCCATTTGGTAATAATAAATGGCCATTTAAAGATAAAAATCTGATAGCTTTAGACAGTTTCATATAATATTATATATGTTTCAAAGTTTCATTACTTAACTGATATAAAATTAAAAGTAGCTAAGTACAAGAACTAATCATTTTTCAAATTTTATAATATGATTCAGAATAACAAATATGATATTAAACTCTCAAGAAGTATGCATTGTGATATATTTAAAGTGGTATCAATGCTGTATTTCCTCATAATATGTGTAATGTTATGCATAAAAGTATATATTCAGATGTCAAGTTACTTACAGAAAATAAGCAATGGGAAATAAGAAAATTAGTAAACTTAATCACATGGCGTCAGGCTCTCAAGGAAATCTGCATATGCCCTTGATATTTCAGAAAAGCCTTTTACAGTAGATCTGATAAAAGTTATTTTTCAGTTGCTTTTCCTTTCACCCATTACTTCCTCTGGGAATAACTTAGATGATGCAAGAGTATTATTGCAGACAGGATGGCTCTGTTTACTGTAATGTTGAATTCATCACAATTGTTTTATTTTTTTAAGGAAAAAAGAAAACAGCTTCAAAAATGGTCAAGCAAACATTTGTTGGGGGAGCTTCCGTGAAAGAATTAGTCATGATCACATATTTGAGAATTATTTCAAATGCGTTTGTTTACATTTTCCTTAAAATTCTACATCACTCTGATCAATTTATGTTTGTTACCTTGGTAAATAAGAATGCTTTAGAGTGTTCATATTGCATCTTCCATGCTACTAAATTAGCTGGAAAAATATGTTAGAGAGAAATGAAAAGAGAGTAAAAATAACCACACACACACACACACACACACACGATCATGGCTATACACTATCTTCCATTTCACACATTAGTTGCATTTACTATTTTTTCACTACTTAAAAAATTGTACAGAAAAATGTATAGTACTGTTCTCTGCCATCATTTTCCTAGTTGATTATAAGCTATAGTATTCTATTTTCTCCTTATTTTAGAATCCCAGGCCTGTGTTTTCATCTGAGCCTCAAATTCTTGTGTTGTAATATAATCCACAAAAACTAGCATATTTGCAAAAGTAGATGTTTCAGGTGCCATACAGTTCCCTTACTGGAATAACCCAATTATCCATCTGTAGCTCATGACAGATATTAGACACATTTTACTATTAGATCCCTTGTTTTATATTAACCTGCAAATGGACCTTAGAAGCATCTTAGGAGGGTCTAGTTGGGGAGGCAGTTAAATTAATTACCTATATTAAAGAATGTTCATTCTTCATGTGAGATGATCCTTCCTTTTCACTTATGGCATACGTGATAACCTCTAAAAACCAGCCAAATTAATATTAGTGGTAGGTAGGGTGACAATGTGGAGCTAGATTTCCCTCGCATGGATACCAGATAAATTCTAATGATAAACTTGTTGCTTTGGTATTTTCTATTCACAGTTCTCAGAAGAAGGAACTGGGATTCAAAGAGGTTAATTTGCCTAAGTGTACACCCCTATTAAGGTGGAGTCATATTTCAAACCATTGTCACTCTGACTGAATCCCATGCATGTCATTACCACAAAACAATGTTGGTAGGCCACTGATGCTTGGAAGGATGAACAAATCTCTTCACAGAGAAGACATTGATCTGGGGCTTGCAGAATGAAGATTACCGGGCCTGAGTATAAGCAAGAAAAGGGCATATCAAGCAAAGGACATAGCATATATAGAGAATATTCAAAGGTTCAGATTCACACAACAGTTCCATTCTCTTCGTAAAATATGTGTACTTAATTTGTCTAAAAGAGGGTTTATGAACCTCTGTACTATTGACTTTTGGGACTGGATAATTATTGTTGTGGGGGCCTGTCCTGCACATTGAAGGATGTTTAGCATCATACATGTCCCCTATCTACTAGATGCCAGTAGCACCATCACCCCTAGTTATGACAACTAAAATATCTTCAGGCATTGCTGAATGTTCCCTGGGGAGCAAAATTGCCCAGAACCATTCATTTAAACTGTAGAATATGATGGGGGAAAGATATAGAGTTGAGAAGGTAGAAGTTTATGGGTTATTAGGGTCATCTATATAAGAAACAGGGAATAGAAGTGGAAATGTCTAAACAAGTGAGTTATTTCCATTCTGAAATGCTGAGTTGAAAAACTATAAAACAGTCTAAGAAAGAATTAATGGGGGCCTAAACTAAAATATTGGCTGTAAGAATGGGATGGATTGAAGAAATCTGAGAAAAGTTTTAGCTGATTATACTTGGGGGTTAGGGGTGGTATTGAAAAGGGTGGTATTGAAAAAAGAGAAGCTGCTTTGGTAAAGAAATAAGAAATCCTACTCTAAGCATGTAGATTTAGAGGGGCTGGTAGTACAACAAGAAAGAAATACCTAGGAAACATTTCTAGATCTTAAGAAAGAGCTCTGTAAATAATATTTAAATGGTAGTAGATCCGGTGGGAAAAGATGTATAGAGTGAAAATATAAGACACTTAAGGAGAGAGCCATATGAAACACTAACATTTAAGTTAAAAGGTCTTAGGATAGGAGGTGCCATAAAGGAGACAAGAAAGAACTGCTGGAAAGGTAGGAGAAAAGAGGTGTTAGAGATACAGATGTATAGGGAACAATGGTGTCAACTGTTGATAAATAGTCATGTAAGATAAGAGCTCAACATGGTTTTTCATCTTTGGAAGCGTGGAGGTCTTTAGTAACTTTAATAAGAGCCATTTTAGTAGAGTGGAAAAGACAGAATCCAGTTTCTTTGGGATCCTCAGAAGCCCCAGGAAATTTAAGCATGAAAAGAGTAAAGCAATTCTTCCCCTGAGCTCACAACAACATATTACTATGGGAGACTTGAGCTGCTCCTGTTGTTTTTGGCTGTGAGATATAAATGGACTGTTACAAACAGGCATGACATATGAGGATCCAGAAGTAATTCATCCACCACACTTTGTGTTAATAGGACCCATGTAAGAACATTTTGTCCAGGTTTGCTTACATCACCTTCAAAAGAACTTGTAGACACTTGATAAAAATGATCAAAGGTGCAGAAAATAACTCCTATGGAGGAAGGCTAGGTTTTGTGGGTATTTTTAGTCTAGAAATGGAAAACCTGTGGTGTAATTTAATTACTGTTTTCAAGAATATGAGTTTGTACAAACAAGATGCATATTAAATGTTTCCATTCTCACATAAGAGAAATGGGTTTAAAGAAAATAAGATGTTCTTAAAATGACTATCAAAGGAAGTTTTGAGATTTAAGTTTTTCAGAAATAGATTCTATTATGTAATGTAGGAACTATTCCATTAAAATAGAAATTTACCAAGTAAAATGCTTCTCTTTGATTTATTAATATTAACTTTCAGGATTCTGATTTACATGCATTAACTTCCAAGAATCAGGTACAGTGCTTTGATTTATACATCATGCATATAAAAGTTCTTATTAATGAATCCTAAATTTTAAAGCTGTGAATTAGTATGTTAGTTTATAAATCTTAACTTTAAACTTCCAATTTAGTGCTATGATTTATGGGTGGCAAGTTTCATGCTATTTATGAATCATAATGTTGAAGTTCTGATTTAATATGATAGTTACTGTAAGAAGCATTAGTACAATAAGATGTGGAATTCTTAAGAGACCAAGATAAAACTGATCAATATTCCTATATGCAGCACAGTGTTCATAGTTACAGTTACAGAACATCTTCAGTCATAGGTTTTGAACAGAACGCTAAGATAAGGCTAGGAGAGAATACAATAGAGTTTTAATAAACCGTCTTCTCCTTTTGTTAGATCGTTCATGGTAAAAGTGTGCAGTTTCAAGCTGTTATATGTCTTATCACTTTATGAAGTAGGTAACAAAAGACATTCTGAACGCTAAATTATGACTGATCAATATCTTAGTAGGATGATCAAGTTTTTGTAGTAAATATACCTACATCTTTGGTTAATGTGGCTTATAGCAGCCTTGAAAATGATTCTTTGATATCAGTTATCCTGCAAACAAAGTATTTGGTCACAAAATTTGTATGAATACCACTAGAAAGCCTCATATTCCAATTTTTACCCCAATTCTTCTTTCTTAATTTACCCATATTCCATTTCTTCACTGTCCAGTATGGGAGCCATTAACCATGTATGATTATTGGGTACTTGCAATGTGGCTCAATGGTCAGAGTAACAATGAGCTGTAAGTGGAAAACACATATTAGATTTTGAAGAGGGGAAAATGTTTATTGTGTTTTTTGTTTTTTCCTGGATGGATCATAATTTCACTTAATCTTCTAAGTTATCATTTATTGACTGCTTACTTAAATGTCATGTAAAATATTTCTATATCATTTCACAGAATCCTTACCATAGCTCTATAAAGTGGATACTATTAATATATTGCTTCTATGAACATGACTCTGGGGCATAGATGAGTAATGCAAAACAGCAGAGTTAAGAGTCAAACTTGGATCTGGCCAGTGTGGCTCAGTGGTTGAGCGTGGACCCATGCACCAAGAGAAGTTTGATTCTCAGTCAGGGCACATGCCCAGGTAGTAGGCCCAATCCCCAGAGAGGGGCATGCAGGAGGTGGTCAATTAATGTTCTCTCCCATCAATGTTTCTATCTCTCTCTCCCTCTCATCGCCTCTCTCTGTAAAATCAATAAAAAAAAAAAACTAAAAAAAAAAGAAATCCACTTTAAAAAAATAATAAGAGTCAAATGCGGTATCTGTTATCTTTAACCACACATTAAGCCGACATTCGAGGCAGACAATTCGAGGCAGGATTCTTCAGCTGTGAGCCATGCCCCAACTTGTTTATAAAGAGGGGTATGTAAAGCTGAAATGTCAGGATCGCAGCCCAAACTCCTTACTTTACACTTTGCATTCCTGCCTTTCTTTTTGACTAAAGATATACCAGCAAAACTAGCTAAGGCAGTCTGAGCAAGGGGTAGGTTTGTAGGGCAAGCTATCTGGTCCTGCTGAGCTGCAAAATGAGGGTTTCAGATAAATTTAGTGAAACACTAAAGAAGCCAGTTTTCTGAAGATATGATGGAGCTTTTCTGTTCCTGTTATCCTAACAGAAATGGCCATTTGTGGCCTCGTGGGGCTTCCATCTTAATTAGAAGAAAACACTCAAGTGATGGTGGCTTATCTAATCCTGCCACACATGCTTCTGAAAATGAGAACTGGTGGTTGGCAGCTTCAAATCCAACAGCAAACTCTACCTTGAGTGTTCCATTCTCAAGAGACAATATGTAGAGTTTAGAGAAATTCACTGAAATATTTAATAATAATATACTTGGAATTGGAAGATGATTGGAATTTTACATTTAAATTGGAGTCAAGAAATATCCTTTAAGCTCAACAAAAGAGAAAGTAGCATCCTGACATGGAGTAGCCAAAACAACACACACACACACACACACACACACACACACACAGCCAAATTAATAAATAAAATCATCTGGTATTTAAAACTAAAACACTGCATGATGACAAAAAGTAAAATTTAATAACACCACCTTGTTGTTTAAGTAAAAATGACTCTTTAAAAATTCTACTGAATGGAGAAAAAATGGCGGCGGAGTGAACGGAAGCTACAAGACCGTCTCCCAGAACCAAACTGGAATTACAACTATAACAGACAAATTGACGGGAAAAAGCAACAGAAAAGCGGCTTGCAAGGACCATATAACGAGGGACACTGACTCCATCCCGGTAGGCTTGCGAAGGCGCGAGAGGGGGCTGGGAGCCCACGGTCAGCAGCTCGGCAGTGGCCTTAGCTGGGAGCAGTGCCCGTGGGTTACACTCCCAGGCGGCCCCACAGCACAGCCGGGACAGAGGCTAAAACAGCCATAGCCACTCACCTTGGACTCCGGCAGAGGGACGGCGGACTGGACTGGAACTGTGTCGGGACACTCGGGATTTGGAGGGCGCTCAGAGTTTTGCTGAGTGCAGCCACGCAGGACGGTGTCCATATTGCTCCTTCCCAGGGCTCTGAGGAGAGGCAGCAGCCCCTCCCTCAGAGATCCAACCCCACCCTGTGGGCCATTGAAGTGCTAATTGAGGCTCATTAACAACCAGCATCTGCCCCACCCTCAGGAAATCCCCTTGTGCTGAGCACCAGAGAGAGTTTTTCAATCAACTGACAACCCAAAACTCATCAAGTAACCTAGACTGCTAGCCTCCAGGCAAAAAGCTAGAGGATAACAGTACCTTTCCTGGGCTGGCAACTTTAACCAGGAAAGTAAGACTTGACAGTGGTGTTTAACGTGGGTCCTCCCTCACTCATCTAAACCCAGGAGAGGGAGCCACAAAGAGCAGAACACCAACACCCAAGGGAAAACTTGGCAGGCTCCAAAGCCCACAGTGATAGCCAAAATGGTGAAACACAGAAACAGAAGCCAAATGAAAGAGCAAGAGACCTCCACCGAAGATGAGATCAACGTGGAGCAATTAGGCATGTTAAGAGAGCTAGAATTCAGAGCCATGATATTGAGGAAGCTGAACAGCATGAGTAAGGACATAGAGACACTAAAAATAAGCAAATTGGAAATTAAAAACCATCAAGAAGAGATAAAAAATGACATATTAGAAATGAAAAACACATTGGAAGGTTTAAAAAACAGAGTAGAAGAGCTGAGGACCGCATCAGTGAATTAGAAGACAGGGTAGAAAAAATCAACCAATCAGAAAAACAAAAGGAAAAAACTATTAAAAAACAGGAAGACAGCTTAAGAGAACTGTGGGACAACTGGAAACGTAATAATATTCACATCATAGGAGTCCCCGAAGAAGAAAATGAGCAAGGGATAGAGAATATATTCAAAAAAATAGTGACAGAAAACTTCCCTAATTTGGTGAAGGAAGAAGGCATTCAAGTTCAAGAAGCACAGAGAGTCCCAAGTAAAAAGAACCCAAGCAGGCCCACACCAAGACACAAAGAAATTAAAATACCACAAATTAAAGACAAAGAGAGAATCCTAAAAGCAGCAAGAGATAAGCAACAGGTTACCTACAAAGGAAACACCATTAGGCTCTCAGCTGACTTCTCACAAGAAACAATACAGGCAAGAAGGGAATGGCAGGAAGTAATCAAAGTCATGAAAAACAAGAATCTGAATCCAAGACTACTCTACCCAGCAAGGTAATCATTCAAAATAGAAGGTTAAATAAAGAGCTTCCCAGACAAAAAAAGGCTAAAGGAATATATTAGCAACAAACCAGCACTGCAAGAAATGTTAAAAGGACTGCTGTAATTAGCAATAGAAATGGGAAGAAAAATAGAACCACACTAAACAAAAATGGCAATAAATAAGTACATATCAATAATCACCTTAAATGTAAATGGATTGAATGCTCCCATAAAAAGACACAGAGTAGCTGATTGGATAAGAAAGCATGACTCATCTATATGTTGTTTACAAGAGACCCACCTCACAACAAAAGACTCAAATATGTTGAAAGTGATGGGATGGAAAAAAATTTTCCAAGTAAATGGAAAGCAATAAAAAGCTGGGGTAGCAATTTTCATATCTGATAAAATAGATTTCAAAATGAAGACCATAATTAGAGACAAAGAGAGCCACTACATAATATTGAAAGGATCTATCCAACAAGAAGATAGAACCTTGATAAACATATATGCACCCAATACAGTAACACCAAAATATATTAAAAATCTTCTGGAGGACTTACAAGGAGAAATCGACAACAATACAATCATAGCAGGGGACTTCAACGCCCCATTAACAGCACTGGATAGATCCTCTAGGCAAAAAATTAGCAAGGAAACAGAGACTCTAAATGAAGCACTCGACCAAATGGATTTAATAGATATCTACAGAGAATTAAGCCCCCAAACTACAGAATACACATTCTTCTCAAGTGCACATGGGACATTCTCAAAGATAGACCACATGATAGGACACAAACTAAATCTCTACAAGTTCAAGAAGATTGAAATCATATCAAGCATCTTCTCAGGTCACAATGGCATGAAACTAGAAATCAATTGCAACAAGAACATGCAAAGACATCTCAACACATGGAGGCTAAATAGCATATTATTAAACAATGAATGGGTCACCAAGGAGATCAAGGAAGAAATTAAAAACTTCCTGGAAACCAATGAAAATGAACACACAACAACACAAAATCTATGGGATGCAGCAAAAGCAGTTCTGAGAGGGAAGTTCATAGTACTACAGGCCTACCTCAAGAAACAAGAAACATTTCTAATTCACTGTCTAACCTCACAACTTAAAGAATTAGAAAGTAAACAAAAAGAAAACCCCAGAGCAAGTAGAAGGAAGGAAATAGTAAAGATCAGAGCAGAAATAAATGACATAGAGACCAAAAAAAAAAAAAAAATTCAAAGGATCAATGAAACAAGGAGCTGGTTTTTTGAAAAGATAAACAAGATTGATGGACCCTTAGCTAGACTCACCAAGAAACAAAGAGAGAGAACCTAAATACACAAAATCAGAAATGAAGGAGGAGAAATAACAACCAACACCACGGAAATACAAAAGATTGTTAACAACTACTATGAACAACTATATGGCAACAAACTCGACAATCTAAGTGAAATGGACAAATTTCTAGAAACACACAGTCTCCCAAAACTGGACCGGGAAGAGATAGAAAACTTGAACAGACCAATAACAACTAAGGAAATTGAAGAGGTAATCAAGACTCTCCCAGCAAACAAAAGCCCAGGCCCAGATGGCTTCATGGGGGAGTTTTACCGAACATTCAAAAAAGAACTAACACCTATTCTCCTCAAACTATTTCAAAAAATGCAAGAAGAAGGAAGACTTCCAAACACGTTCTATCAGGGCAGCATAATTCTAATTCCAAAACCAGAAAAAGATACTACGAAGAAAGAAAACTACAGACCAATATCCCTGATGAACATAGACGCCAAAATCCTGAACAAAATACAGTGATACCTCGGTTCTCGAACGCCTTGACTTTCGACCAAATCGGTATTCGACCAGGAGATTCGAGAAACTTTTGTCTTGGAATCCGAACAAATATTTGGAACTCGAACTTCCGAGATGAGCCGAGTTGAGCCGAATGGCGTTCATTCGGCCAAGCGCGCCTTGCTTGCGTCATCAGTGTGAGTGCAGAGAGAGAGTCACGCTTTGTGGAGAGAGTCAGCTTTGTGGAGAGAGTCACGCTTTACACTGAATTTAACCCTTAGACATACTGTACACTTTTATTTCTTGTTGAGACTTATGTTTTTCTACATATTATATACAAATTAGGCCAGTAAATAGGCATCTTCTGGGGCTTGGAACGAATTAATCCAGTTTCCATTACTTCCTATTGGGTTTCATTGCTTCGGTTCTCGAACAATTTGGTTCTCGACCGTCCTCCTGGAACGAATTATGTTCGAGAACCGAGGTATCACTGTACTAGCAAATCGGATCCAGAAATACATCAAAAAAATTATTCACCATGACCAAGTGGGATTCATCCCAGGGATGCAAGGCTGGTACAATATTCGCAAATCAATAAATGTGATACACCACATAAATAAGATGAAGAATAAAAACCACATGATTATATCAATAGATGCTGAAAAAGCCTTTGACAAAATCCAGCATCCATTTCTGATAAAAACGCTCAGCAATGTGGGAATAGAGGGATCCTATCTCGACATAATAAAGGCCATATATGAAAGACCTACAGCCAACATCATACTCAATGGTCAGAAACTAAAAACATTTCCATTAAGAACAGGAAAAAGACAGGGATGTCCACTTTCGCCACTCTTATTTAACATTGTACTGGAAGTCTTAGCCACAGTAATCAGACATGAAGAAAAAATAAAAGGGATCCAAATTGGAAAGGAGGAAGTGAAACTGTCATTATTTACAGATGACATGATATTATACATAGAAAAACCTAAAGACGCCATCAAAAATCTACTAGACTTAATAAATGAATTTGGCAAAGTAGCAGGATACAAAATTAACGTCAAGCAATCGACAGCATTCTTATACACCAATGATGAACTCGCAGAAAGAGAAACTGAAAAAACAATCCCATTTACCATCGCGCCAAAAAAATTAAGATACCTAAGAATAAACTTAACCAAAGAAGTAAAGGACCTATTTGCAGAAAACTCCGGGTCATTGAAAAAATAAATAGAGGAAGATATAAAAAAGTGGAAGCACATTCCCTGTTCATGGATTGGAAGAATTAACATCATTAAATGTCCATACTACCCAAAGCAATCTATAGATTCAATGCAATCCCCATCAAAATACCAACGACATATTTCATAGAACTAGAACAAATATTTCAAAAGTTCATATGGAACCAAAAAAGACCCCGAATAGCCACAGAAATCTTGAAAAAGAAGGACAAAGTAGGTGGGATCACAATACCAGATATCAGGTTATACTTCAAAGCGACGGTAACCAAAACAGCCTGCTACTGGCACAAGAACAGGCAGATAGACCAGTGGAACAGAACTGAAAACCCAGAAATGGACCCAAGGCAATACGCTCAATTAATATTTGACAAAGGTGGCAAGAGCATACAGTGGAGTAAAGACATCCTCTTTAATAAATGGTGTTGGGAAAATTGGACAGCTACATGCAAAAAAGTGAAACTAGACCATCAACTTACACCATACACAAAAATAAACTCAAAATGGATAAAAGACTTAAATGTGACCCGTGAATCCATCTAGAAGAAAATGTAGGCAACAAAATTTCAGACATCATACAGAGCAAAATTTTCACTGATACATCACCTAAGGCAACAGAAACAAAGGAAAAAATGAACACATGGGACTACATCAAACTAAAAAGCTTCTGCACAGCAAAAGAAACAATCATCAAAATGGAAAGGCAACCCACTATATGGGAGAACATCATTGCCAATGATGTATCAGATAAGGGGTTACTTTCCAATATATATAGAGTGCTCATACAACTCAACAATTTTAGACAAAGAACCCAATTAAAAAATGGGCAGATGAGCTGAATAAACAACTCTCCAAACAGGACATGCAAATGGCCAAGAGACATATGAAGGAATGCTCAACATCACTAATCATCAGAGAGATGCAAATTAAAACAACAATGAGGTATCACCTCACACCTGTCAGAATGGCCGCCATCAACAAATCAAACAACAAGTGTTGGCGAGGGTGTGGAGAAAATGGGACTCTAATACACTGCTGGTGGGAATGCAGACTGATGTAGCCACTATGGAAAACAATATGGTGTTACCTCAAAAAATTAAAAATTGAACTTCCATTGGACCCAGTGATCCCACTTCTAGGAATATACCCTAAGAAGCCCGAAACACCAATCAGAAAGAGTATATGTACCCCCATGTTTGTAGCAGCACTATTTACAATAGCCAAGATCTGGAAACAGCCCAAATGTCCGTCAATAGACAAATGGATACCAAAGCTGTGGTACATATACACAATGGAGTAGTATGCAGCTGTAAGAAAGAAAGATCTCTTATCCTTTGAGATGACTTGGAGGGACCTGGAAAAATTATCCTAAGTGAAAGAAGCCAAGCAGAAAAAGACAAATACCACATGATCTCACTTATATACGGAATATAATGAACATAACAGTCTGAGGAATATGGTAGACCCAGAAACATGGAAGTAGGGCACAGACTGACATCCCTCAGAAGAGGGGGAGGGGGGGTGGGAAGAGATAAACCACAGATCTTATATGCATGTATGCATGACCAATGGACATAGACATCTAAGCTGGGGACGGGGTGGGGGTGGGTTGGGGAGGGGGGTGTCAATTGGGTAAAAAATGTGAAATATTTGTAACAAAAAAATCACAATAAAGATGCGTTTAAATATATACCTTGAATATTAAAAATAAAATAAAATAAAATAAATAAAAATTCTACTGAATAACAAATTTGAGATAATATATAATACTATTTCTTTTCTGTAGGTGTAAAAATATAACGAAGAGATGGATGCAGTAGTTGGCATTGAAAAACAACAACAAAAGATAAATTGTCAGCAAACTTGGACTCTACAGATATCTTAGTATCTTCTGAGTTAAATTCCTTGAGGCAGTTACCAAATAAAAATTTAGTTGTCATGTGCAATGCAATAGCTATTCTTTTCTTGCTAGCTAGTTCAAAAGCACCATGTAACAATGTGTTTAAACATTCTTTTCAGACATTGTCAGGGATCATTCCAGGACCAATAATTTCACCATCAATGAAAGCTTTAATTAAAGCTGGGAAAAACAAAAATGGTTATAAACAGCATACTAAACTTTAGCTCTGCGTGCAAGTTCTATCAACTGACATACTTTTGAGAAGGATGCTTGGGACAAGAGAATCACCTTTGGAGGAAATGAATTCCAACGTGAATTTTATCATTCAGAGGGGAAGCATGATAAAGTGCTGACCACAGGTCATTTATTTTTATTTAAAATTCAAATGAAAAAATATTATATATGAGTTGTTTCTTAGGATATTAGACACACATTATACCACTGACATATGCTGAAGAAAATACACAGTAAATTGAGTGGAGATAACACATCAAAATACCAGACTAAGACTAAGTTTTAGTAACTTATATGTACAATGATCACTTCAATTTTTAACAGTCCATAATCTTACCAAAGCTCCCACAGTTTAACAAATCATCTTATTTTTCTTTGTTGAAAAGTATCGTTTCAAATCTGCCAGTTGTCTGTGGTTCCTAGTTCTCACCTGAAAATTCAGCAGGATATTAAGTTTCTGGAGTGTCATGGGCAGAATATATGTAATAGATGCATTATTGCTTAAGAAAATCTTCACTCTTCTTCCTCACCCTATCATAGGAGGAGTATACTTCCCCACCCCATTGATGATGGGCTCACCATGTCATTTACTGGGTTTTGACCAAGGGATCAATGGGATGTAATGGGAAGTGATAATGTGCCAGTTTTAAGTGGAGGCAGTCCTAAAAGGAAGCTTTAGGAGACTTTGTACGTTTGTCAGCCCTGTTATACACCATCTTTTGCATGAGAGCACATTATTATAGATAGATGTTCCTTTACCCTGGATCACAGAATGAGAACTCACTTGAACCTGACTACTTGGAACAGAGGCACTACAGTAAGCTATAGATCCATGATCAGGAGATAAACATTTCTTGTACTATTTTGGAGTTAAATATTATACAGCATAATCATAGCAAAAGCTTTTATGAAGTGGGGTTTTTCAGCCTAAGGACAATTTTGGAATTCCCCTAGTCAAACCAACAATTACATAAGATGGTTAGAGTTAGAACTTGGACTTACCACATAAGTGATGTTTCCTTTGCAAGCTGGGAAAAGTGAAAGTTATGTAAAAGATAGGAAAATGGCCTTGCTATTTGTGTATCTATGTCCAAATATTTAATAAACTATCTAGATCTATCTATATCATTTATCTGGATTCAAAACCCATAATACCAAATCATAAAGGAAGCAAACTCTTTTAGAGAGCTCTATGGTAACTTCCCCAATATAATGGTGGATGTACATATACAGAGTCTGAGAGTATATTAATATAAGAACAAGTCAATTCTGAGGCATAGTACTGCATGTAATTCTTACATACTGCATGGGCTCTTGACTCACAATCCTTATGTTCTTCAGAGAGCAACTTGTGTGTTGGATCATGTTAAAATACATTTGTACAAATAACTCCCATGGTATCACATGCCCTTGAATTTTAACTGAGGGTATTTGTCAATTTTTAAGGAAGATGTTATAATTTAGATTCAATTTCACAGGCCTAGAAGTTGCATACTGAGGAGTTCTCTTGGGTCAGAAACAATCTTGATTAATAACTGGAGTTAAGGACACTTCTCTGTGCTTGAGTTTCCTTGTATGAAATTATTTATTTGTGACTACATTAACCAGCATGGTCAGGATTAACTTGTAAGTTATGGCTAAAGTTTTTTATAACATGAAGTAATATAAAATTTTATTCTGATGTCCTAATATTACAAAATAGATGTATTCTTCTTTATTAACAATTTTTGATTATATACATTTGAAATAAATTTTGACTGGCTCCCCAGCAACCAGTGATTTTTCTCTCTCTTTTTTATCCTCACCTGAGGACATTTTTCCATTTTTTGTTCAGATAGAGTGTGAAGGAGAGAGAGATAGAAAAACATCGACATGAAAGGGACACATCAGGTGGCTGCCTCCTGCATGACCCAACCAGGGCTGGGGACAAACTGCAACCGAGGTACGTGCCCTTAGTGGGAACCGAACCCGAGTCTCTCTGGATTGCAGGCCATGCTCTAACCACTGAGCAAACCAGCCAGGGCCCAGTGATTTCTCTTATATGTAGATGTTGAACCCCCAAAGAGAACCAAAACAAAATGTTTGATATTCTTGAAAATGCCTACAGTTTAGTGATATGTGCTAGAATTTGTACATTTCTTTGAAACAAATCTCACCATTTGGTAATTTTATCATTTTACAATTTAAAATTATACATAGTCCACAGTTTTGCCACAACATATTCTTAGCATCAAGGATATAAAGTGAATCAAATTCTTAATCTTTTTGTTGAAAGTAACTCTGGCTAGTATCACCAATAAAAGGTAATTAATTAACAGGATGCAGGAGAGCTTTGTGCAAAACTAAGGTCCCACTGGACCTCTGCAGAAAGAGTTCAGGGACCACACAATACAATATACAGATGATATATTATTATACACCTGAAACCTATATAATGTTATTAACCAGTGTCACCCCAATAAATTCAATAAAAAAGAGTTCAGAGACCTAATCAATATTCGAACTTCAGTTAGTATAATTCAACTAATACCTACCTTCTTTTTCCTCTTGAAATTACTAGGGGGAAAGTATCTGATTGGCATACTTTTGGTCCTGATTCCACCCCAAGGGTCATTCTAATCAATTAAAGAGCTGGAGTCACAAAACAATGGGGAATGTTCCCAGCAACTAGGCGGGTTTTTAGAGAAAGGAAAGTCATTGGAAGCTGGACCAGGAAACTATTACAAGAAATATCTACTTCAAATTCTCCAGTACAGCTGTTTTGATTGGAGGTTGTTTCTTGTTAAATGTGTAAGTATAATAAAAATAAATGGAACTGGTCAATAATGTTAGAAACACATTGTAAATATAGTTAATAATTTGGAATGGTAAAATATGCTTTTTAATTTATAAAAGGGACATGTGTTCTCCTTTCCTTTCTTTACCTCCCCTCCTTTCTGTTCCCTTCCCTTTCTTTTTTCTTCTCTTCTTCCTCTTCCTTTTTAAAAATTTATGGTATGGTGACTGACATACTATGAATATATTCATGTGCAACATATACACACAACTGTATTCCAAGCTGTTCTGTACTGGCCCCTTTATAATGTGAACACAATTTCAGGTCTTCATAATGAGCCAGTATCTGCAAACAAGTCACTTTCTTCAGCGCCACTGTTCTCTGCAGTCTGAAGTCTCCTCTTTCCCAGTGTGCATTGTTTATTCCAAATACCTGTATTGCTATACCTTTTTAAAATTTAGAATTCTTTAGGGAAGTGATTTAAGTGGCATATATCTGTTTTTAAACTGTCATAGACTAATGGACTAATGCCTTATGCTCTCAATGTATTTACTTCTAGTAAGCCGATCCATCCAAATCTATTCCATTGACCTCTGTGGTACTTCCATGATAGTTGGGACAATAAATGTTTGTTGCTGTTGACTATAACGATTTAGAATTTCTCTAATTGAAAATAATTTAAAAAACAGGAGCCAATAAAACCATTATTCTTTCCTAGAGCTTAATCAAGGATACATTTGCTTAGGAAGAGAGTGAAATTTATTGTGAGAGGAAACAATTAGTGTGAATCACTTTTTATTCTCCTGACACTGTTGTAGAGAGATAATGTATTGTTTATAACTGTCCAAGTCCTTCTCAGTTTTTTGGAAATTTGTAAAAATAATGATCAGCTCATTAGTCAGGATTTCTTAAAATAACAAATGAGATTATCTTTAATCCATTAAAATATTAGAATAGATAAAAATTTATTGACATGAAGAGATAGTTGTGATATACTTTTAAATAAATAAAACAAGTTAGTTTAGGTTTCAGAATATAATTCGAGGCTTTGTTTACATCCCCTCCCTCCTTAAAATCCATTTAAATAATTAAAGAAATATGAGAACAGAAAATGGTACCATTTAAGGATAAAAAATTTTGAGTTACTTTTGAAGTTTTGATACTGCTGAGTTATCAACCAGTTAAAATTTTAATGTAAGCAAAGTGTTTCCAATATAACAGAGTGGACAAGATTATGTAATGGAGTCAGTCGGGCAGCAGGAACTTGTTTCCTACCATTAGTTTGGACTAAGGAACGACTTCAGAAATGATTTTAGGACACCACACAAAAAAGTGGGGTGTATTCTCAAATTCATGTAGTATAGAGAACTTATTGTTTGCTTCCCTCCCAAAGATGATAGTCATGTCACTCAGATACTCCTTGTAGCAACCCAGTGTCAAGGCCAGGCTTCCACAACAAAACTAAACATTCACACGTATGCACAAGAGAAAAGTAAAAGATACTGCCTGTCCTCTATGTGGTAGTTAACTCCACATTTCTAAAGGACATTGAAGCTCCGGCTGAATACAGGCCTGCCAAGCTCAGACTTATTGAGCTAATAGGCAAAGTTTTGCCTGCAACAGTTGGCAAAGAGGAAATCTCGATCCCAAGAAGGTTTAGAATATTTCACCAGTAGTGCCTATATATGAAATGCTGAAAATTAACTGCACAGAAAAGTAATAAAAGTATCTGCATTATACTGTTTTCAAAGTCACACTTGTATAAAATAAAAACAAAATAAGAACTTGATTCTTTCTCCTTTGTCTACAATATTTGAATATAGACACAAGATTTCTTGTGAAATCTATCTATAATTTGAAGGATAATCAAGAAGAAAAAAGAGAAAAGAGTAAGGAGAATAAAACAGTGTAAATATTACATCATGTTGGTGACTCCAAGTAAATATTCTCCTATGAAAAAGCAGAAGAAACATTTTTTTTCTAATCTCTAACTTTTAACTTCCAAGTGAACCATGTTGTTATTCTAACTATGGAAAGAAATCATTCAGAAATCCAAAATGTGGAATCTAAAGAACAATATAACCAAACAAAATAGAAACAGACACATAAAGAGAATAGACTGATGGTTATCAGAGAGGAGGGGTATTGGAGGACAGGGTGAGAGATAAATGGATTAAGGAGTACACATTGGTAGTTACAGAATAGTCACAGGGATGTAAAGTACAGCATAGGAAATATAGTCAATAATATTTTAATAACTATGGTGCCTAATGGTTACTGGAAATATCAGGGGGAATACTGTAAAGTATATGATTGTCTAACCATGATGCTTATACCTGAAATTGATACAAAATATTGCATGTAAACTATAACTTAAAAATTATAAACATTAAAAAATTAAGATTAAAAAAGAAATCCAAAATAATTATTTTCATAGTAATTGAAAAAAATTATGATCACACTGAGAGATTTTAACATACCTCCTTCAGCCTTTACAAATCAGTAGACATGCTGATCAAATTTAAAAATTCAATAGACAGTAAACAACAAGCGCAATACAGCAGAAGTCTATATAATTAATTTAAAAGACTGACCTGAGACATTTTCTCAGAAGTCAGAGGAAAAAGTTAATGAAATGAAGGTGATGAGTGAAAAGATAAGAGACCTGGAGAACAGATCCAGGAAATCCAATATGTTTAATAAGAATTCCATAAAGAGAGAACAAAGCAAACCAAAGGAAAGCAAACTGTGAAGAAAGTTCCATGAACATAAGAAAGAACTAACTTCAAATGGAAGAGGTCTTCTGAAAATAGGACAAAAATAAATATAATAGCTACAGTTTGAGTCCTAACTTTAGATAATAAAATTGTATTGTTTTAAGCCACTAAGTTTGTGGTGATTTGTTACAGCAACAATAGGAAACTGCCACAGAAATAGAAACTAAAACGAGGAAAATCACAGTCATGGTAGCATATTTAAAACATATCAATAAGTTTTGAAATATCTAGTAGTAAGGAAATAAATGACATGATAAATAGTTTATGCAAAAGGATGTTAAATGGAAATGTTCTAAACTCAGTACTAATTATGCCCAAGGTGAGTTACAAAATGACCATATAGGGTGTAGAACAAAGGCACTTAAACATAGTGAATTGTGTTACTTGTAGCCTCTCACTCACATGTAGTAAGTAAAATGAAAATTTGAATAATTGAGAGAGGATTTTTAAAAGGAAAATTGTTTATGTTCTGCCTTTTTTAAAATTTATTTATTTTTAATTTTATTTTTGTCAAAGATGTTCTTCCTTTTTTACCCCATAGACACCCTCCTCCCCATCACCCCTGCCCCATCGCCAGCTTTGTTGTCCATGTCCATTGCTTATGCATACATGCATATAAGTTCTGTGATTTATCTCTTCCCACCCCCCACCATCCCCTCTTCTGAGGGTTGTCAGTCCGTACCCTACTTCCATGTTTCTGGGTCTACCCTATTCCTTAGACTGTTATGTCCATTATATTCCATATATCAGTGAGATCATGTGGTATTTGTCTTGTTCTACCTTTTTTATTTAAAAAATTACGTTGACATAATTTCAGGTGTCCGCCTTCCTCCACGTCCCCCCCTCCCGCCTTTGTCCCCCTCCACAAAATAGTGTTTGTGATCAAGGGGTAAGCATATATGTTCTATAGCTAATTCCTTCACTGTCTTTATCTAGTCACCCTCATTTCTCCCCTTGGGCACTGGCCAGTCTGTTCTATGTGTCCATGCTCCCGGTTCCATTTTGCTCATCAGTTTATTTTGTTCATTAGGTTCCACATATTAGATCATATGGTATTTGTCTTTCTCTGACTGGCCTATTTCACTTAGCATAATAATCTCCAGGTTGTCCATGCTGTTGAAAAGGATAAAAGTTTCTTCTTCTTCTCCTTCTCCTTCTCCTTCTCCTTCTCCTTCTCCTTCTCCTTCTCCTTCTCCTTCTCCTTCTCCTTCTCCTTCTCCTTCTTCTTCTTCTTCCTCCTCCTCTTCCTCCTCTTCCTCTTCCTCTTCCTCTTCTTTTATTTTACAGTCACATAGTATTCACCATTAAATGTACCATAGCTTTTTTATCCACTCATCTGCTGATGGGCACTGGGGTTGTTTCCAGATCTCAGCTATTGTAAATAGTGCTGCTATGAACATAGGGGTACATATATTCTTTCTGATTAGTGTTTCAGGATTCTTCTCTGTGAAGGATAATGTCAAAAGAATGAGAAGACATTCCCTTTCAGACAGACTAGGAGACAGTATTTATTTGCAAAAGACACATTGGATAAGGACTTTTATGCAAAACACACAAAGAACTTTTAAAACTCAATAAGAAAACAAACAACCCAATTTAAAATGGGCCTAAGGCTTAGTAGACCCCTTACCAAAGAAGACATACTGATGGCAAATTGGCATACGAAAAGATGTTCAACAAAATATGTCATCAGGAAAATACAAATTAAAACAATAATGAGGTATTACTACACACCTATTAAAATGGCCATAATCCAGAACGCTCACAACACCAGATGATGGTGAGGATTTAGAGCAATAGGGACTCTTATTGATTGCTAATAGAAATGCAAAATGCTATAAGTACTCTAAAGATAGTTTTGTAGTTTCTTATAAAACTAAATATAACGTAGCCCCACAAAACTTTATTTGTGCTTTTATTTTCTGCGGTTTCTGTTGTCTGTCGTAAACCCCAGTCTGAATATATTAAATGGAAATTTTTTAAAATAATTCATGTTTTAAATTGGTAGCTGATCTGATTAGCATGATGAAATCTTGTGCTGTCCTGCTTGGTCTCAGCTGGGACATGAATCATCCCTTTGTCTAGCTTATCCACACTGTATATGCTCTGCCTGTTAGTCATTTAGTAGCCTTTAGTTATCAGATGAACTGTCACCTTATCATAGTGCTTGTGCTCAGTACCTCTTATTTTACTTAATTAAAGTGTTTTCTTTAAAGTGAAAGGTGAAAGTTCTCAACAAGGCATTATATCATCACAAGAAGAAGGGTGAGTACAGTACAATAATATTTTGAGAGAGACATATTCACATAACTTATTACAGTATATTATTATAATTGCTTTATTTTATTAATAGTTAATGCTATTAATCTTCCACTGCCCCCAGTTTATAAATTAAACTTTATCATAGGTATGTATGTATAGGAAAAACATATCATATATGAGATTCAGTACTATCCACAGTTTTAGACATTCATTGAGGTCTTGAAACATATCCTCCATGGATGAGGGGAGACTACTGTACTCTTACCGTATGACCCCAAAATTGCACTCACTGCACTCCTTTTTATTTACCCAAAAGAGTTGAAAACTTATGTCCACACAAAAACCTGCACATGGATATTCATAGCAGTACTATTCAGCAACCAAGACATACTTCAGTAGGTGAATGGATAAGTAAACTGTGGTACATCCAAACAATGAAATATTCTTCAGTGCTAAAAAGAAATGAGCTATCAAGCCATGAAAAAACATGGAGGAAACTTAAATGCATATTACTAAGTGAAAGAAGCCAGTCTGGAAAGGCTATTTATTGTATGATTCCAACTATTTGACATTCTGAAAAAGGAAAAATTACAGAGACAGTAAAATCATCAGTGGTTGCCAGGAGTGGTGTGGTAGAGAGATGAATACACAGAGCACAGTAGATTTTCAGGGCAGTGAAAATACTCTGTTGTGACAATATGATGTATACATGTTGTTGTACATTTGTCCAAAACCCATGCAATGTACAACACCAAGAATGAACCTTAAGGTAAACTATGGTCTGTGGGTGATAATGATGTGTCAATGTACGTAGTAACATTATAAAAAATGTACTACTCTGTTGGGGGATGTTGATCGTGGAGGAGGTTGTGTATATGTTGCAGCAGGGAGTATCAGAAATCTCTGCATCTTCCTCCTCAACCTTGCTGTGATTCTAAAACTGCTCTAAAAATATGGTGTTGAGAAATCACAAAATACTTCAAAGAAAGTGTAAGTGGTGGGTATGTAAGATTGAGATACTCCCCTGAGCCATCTATATATTATTTTTGTTCATTATTCACTGTGTTTTCTGATTTAATTTTATTTATTCATTATTATCCTCACCCGAGGACACTTTTTTAATACTTTGTTCAGATAGAGTAGGAGGGAGAGAGAGAGAGAGAGAGAGAGAGAGAGAGAGAGAGAAACAAACATCAGCGCGAAAGGGACACATCAAGCAGTTGCCACCCGCACAACCCAACCAGGGCCAGGGACAAACTGCAACTGAGGAACTTGCATTTAGCAGGAACTGAACCCGGGTCTCTCTGGACTGCTGGCCGATGCTCCAACCGCTGAGCCAAACCAGCCAGGGCTGTTTTTTTTTTCTGATTTAAATGTTCTATTTCTCTTTGGAAATTTCAGTTCTTGTAATTCTTTTTTTTTTTATCCTCATCCGAGGACATTTTTCCATTTTTTGTTCAGATAGAGTGGGAGGGAGAGAGAGGAAGAAAGAGAGAGAGAGATAAACATCGACGTGAAAGGGACACATTGAGTGGCTACCACCCACACGATCAAATAGGGCCAGGGACAAACTGCAACCGAGGTACGTGCCCTTAGTGGAAATCGAACCCGGGTCTCTCTGGACCGCAGGCCAACACTCTAACCGCTGAGCCAAACCAGCCAGGGCCAGAGCTTATAATTCTTGCTTTCCAATAGTCTGGTTCAATTTACCAACCTTATCTCCCACCACATCTCACACAAATTTCTTCAGGCAAAAATCATGTTGTTTCCCCCCACCCAGATACACTCTACTTATTCCAAACTTGATGTCTTTGCTTTCCTAATTCCTTATACCCAGAACATAATTTTCCACAGTCACTTCTCCAAATCTTACCAATTCTTATAGCACTATCTAATATTCTTCTAACTCTGTGATACATACCCAAGAACCTAACCACCTGGCCCAGCCAGTGTTGCTCAGTGGTTAAGTGTCAACCCATGCACCAAGAGGTCGCTGGTTTGATTCCTGGTCAGGGCACATGCCCAGGTTGTGGGCCTGATCCCCAGTGGGGGGCATGCAGGAGGCAGCCAATCAATGTTCTCTCTCATCTCTCTCCCTCTTCCTCTCTCTTTAAAATCAATAAAGAAAGAAAAATGATAACTGCCTAATTTTTTTCATATATATATATGTGTGTGTGTGTGTGTGTGTGTGTGTATACATACATACACACACTTTATACAAGGGTAGGCAAAAGTAGGTTTACAGTTTTTGTATGGAAAATGACACAATAATTAATAAACAAGAATACATTCTGTGTTTCGAATACTCACAACTATAAACCTACTTTTGTTTACCTGGTATTTTGATACATATATAAAATTAGGTATTTCTTTTATATTGTCTTATTTTGCTTTCTAAATATTTTATTGTTTGTTAGGCTTGTCTCTAGAAAACAGTATAAACTTACTGAGAGCAATAGCCTTTGCAATTATACTTTTATATTAATCACAGTACCTAATATACTAGTTCTCAAAGTGTGATTTCTAAAACCATGGCAGCAGCATAACCTGGTGTTATGGACTGAACTGTGTTCCCCCAAGTCTTTAAACCCAATGTGACTGTATTTGAAGATTGGGCCTTAAGAGTAATAATTAACATTAAATAATGTCATAAGGGTGGGGCCCTGATCTGATGAAACTGGTGTCCTTATAAGAAGAGTAATAGATATGAGAGAGCTCTCTCTTTCTGAATGTGCTCAAAGTAGTCATGTGAACACACAGAAGATGGTGGCCACCTACAAGCCAAGAGAAGAGGTTTCAGAAAGAAATCTGCCTTGCTAGTACCTTGATTTAGACTTCCCAGCCTCCAGAACTGTGAGAAACACATTTCTGTTGTTTAAGTAACCCAGTCAGTGGTATTTTTCTATGGCAGCCCAGGCAGAGCAATATACCTGGGAACTTGGTAGAAGTGCAAATTCCTGGGCCCCAAACCAGAAGCTCTAGAGCTAAAGCCCAGCATTCTTTGTAGTAACAAGCCTTCCAAGGGATTCTCAGGCAAACAAAAGTTTGAGAACCACTGACCTAACACATTGCTGAGTATATTAGTGTATATTGAGGAGTTTGAAAAATGCATTTGATACTTTGATTAGAAATATGTGTGTTACCTATATAGGTTTGAGTTGTGAAGATTTTGATATTATACAGTACATGCCTAAGCCAATTTTACAAGGCAAGTCCATTGTATTTTATCAACTACATGCTAGATACCTAGCTTTGAACACTCCTAAATTTTACCATTAAATCCTCATTTGGATATCTAAAATTGTCTCCTTCAAACTGGGCTTCCCTTTTGTCACAGCTCATTTGTCCCTCCCATTGTTATTCTTCATTTCTTCTCTACATTTTTATAATATGGAAATGGCTGCAAGAGATTAGGATAATTTATTTCCCAAATAAATAGCTCCGGTTTTAGTCTTCACATCCAATAGTTTAAAAGCTTGAAGACTTTTTAGATAGTCCATATATATATGAAGAAAAGGTTTCAGTGGAAATCAAAATGAGTTCATGAGCAAATGTGCCCCCTGTGAATAGTGGCACTTTTGTTCTGAGGTCTTGGTAATAGGAGATGTTGAAGAATGCCATTAGAGATACTGACTTGAAACATATCCAGCATTACTGTGTTCAAGTGTTCTGCACTGCAAAAATAATATCTTTTAATAGCCGGACAATTAACCATCTTCACTGCATAAATATTATTTTAAACATCATGGAAAAGACCAACATGTAACATATACCATGTTATGTGCACTTTAAAAGAAAGAATTTTCTATTTGGCCTTCATTAGCAACATCTCCTAATTATTGAATTCAAAAGTTATATTTTCATAATTTGTCATTGTGTGAAAGATACTCAAGTAAAATGTATTCCACCTCCAAATTTAAAGATTTATAATTAAAGAGCTTTCTGTTGAACAGTTGAGTTATTCATAATGCAAGTCATTCACCTACCAGTGCCTTTACCATGATAGACTGAGATAAAAAGTAAAAATGAACTATTCCTTTGCAATTCAGATTACAAAATACACTAAATACTTGCACCAGCTCATACTTTGAAAGTCCATGAATATCTCTGTTAAAAAAAATTGTGACACATTGTTCATGAAACCCAAAAGGTTTTTAAAAGTGAAGGTTTTCTTTTATACTTTAAAATCCTCTTGAAACATTTCTAGTGCAGTGTGACCTCAATTCCAATTAAGATGAACTCACTAGATTTCAGTAGATCGTGACTCCTTGTTGACAGCGCCCATATCTTGTTTTTTGTTTTTCTTTGTATTCCCTAACAGCATGGTGCTGGAAACATTAACTGTTTCTAAAGATGATTGAATGGGTTTGATTTAATAGAGAAACAAAAAAGGTTCAGTATAGAATCCTTATAATTTGGTTGAGAAATGCTTGTTTTCTAGACTTGAATAAACTAGCATTTATTGGGAAAGTGCATATGATTAATGTGAAAGAATGAATTGCAGAGGGGTTTCATTATCAAAAACCATGACACGGTTGGTTGAGTTTTTAAAAGTTAATCATAAATTATCCTCCACTCTGGTGCTATCAATGGTAGATCAAAATTGCAAAGCTATCAGCATGTGTGTGTGTACCTTATATATACCTTAAGTAGGCCATTATGTTTAATTTAGAACAGGTGACTCAGACTATTCATCACTGATAATTATTTTGTCTTATGAGCTGAAAGGTAGGAGTCAATTTGAATGATTCTGTTCATGATTTTTCTGTGGATTACAATGCATTTGAAACTATTTTCTATATTTGAGTTTTTTGACTGATAAATTTTTAAAAATGTATTTAAGGGAAGACTGATTTTTCTGACATTGGATATGCACATTTTCACTTGTTAGAAAGGTTTTCATTTAAACCTTTCAGTCTGCATTTGTATCTATTATAGACTGATTTTAGCAGTACTGTGTTTTCTCTTTCATGACTCTCATTTGAAGCTGTGGATTCTTTTGTGATATTTGAATTTTAAAATGTAAGCTTTCTAATAAACACTAACTTTAAAATAGTTTAGAATTGTTTGAATTTGAAATTTTCTGACTCATGATCAAGATTTTACTATAATGTTTTCCTCTGTGAAACAAATCAGTTAAAGGAGGGTCCCAAGACTGGGTGGGTATTAATGTAGAGAGGTATTATGAATACAGAAATATATTTAGATAAACTCTGTTGCTCAAGTTTATTTTTTTACAGAAGAGGTAAAGATTATACAAAATTAAAGTAGAAGATTGAGAGTGGGACTGAGACATAGGCAGGAGAGTTATAATAAGCAGTTCGAAGAATGACAAAGGCATGACTATCTAGTTAATTGCAATCTACTAGTATAATTTGATGCTTGACTTTTAAAATCTTCTCTATCTTTTCTTATCAACTATCAAAACTCAATAAAGTCATAAAGCCACCAGCTCCTGCTTAAGCCATTGTTATAGTCAATATTTTCCTTTTCCTTCCCACCATTCCACTGCACCCCAATATATCATAATATTTGAGAAAATAATTACTTCACTGGCAAAGTTTGGAAACTATTTCTCTGAAGTAAAGTTGTAAGAGTTATACTTGGAAAAAGATTATTGTTAAGGACAGTTTCAGATATATTTAAAGAAAAATAATAAACCTACAATTTTCATGATACAGTATTTACTTATTGGAATTATGCTCCATAAAAGTGTGTGTGTGTGTGGGCGGGGGCGGGGAGGTAGGGGTTGAATCTTAGTTCAATCAGTTTGGGTAAAACTAGATGAAAGCAATAGAAGAGATTCCATGCCAACAGGTTTTTTTTTTCCCCCATGACTAAATTACATACCAAAGCACCAATAAAGGAGCAGACCCTTCCTAATAGGCCATGGAATATTTTTTTTGGGGGGGTATACAATTTGTGTGTGTGCTTTTTTCTCTCTAGAGCATCTCTTCATGTGCAAATTATTCAAAAGCATGACACGCCAGGAATGTCTGGTAGTGTGCAAAACACTGCAAAAATCACTTTCAAATCTATCACAGTATGATGGCTTACAGAAAAAAAGCATATACTTTGTGGAAAGATTGAATTTTGAAACTAAACTGTTTCCTATGGTAGTCTTGTATAAATTTGGAATAATTGCTTAATCTCTTTGAGTATCATTTGTTACTTTAGGAAATGTGGTAAGAAAAATCATCATCTGGTCTATAATAATTGTGCCTCATTCTCTTCTTTTTACCTGGAATTCCATGAATATTAGATTTCTAAAAGTCCTGTCCTGTATGCCTCATGTTCTCTTTATATAATCTTTTTTCACCGTGCTTCCATCTGAAATGTAATTTATCTTTTAGTTCACTTATATTTTCTTCTGGATGATTTATCCTATAGTTAAACTCATCTATTATAGTCTTAATTTTAGTTATGGTATATTTTAGTTCTAGAATTGCTATTTTATTTTCTTGTGTATACAGGGGTTGGCAAAAGTATGTTCACAGTTGTGAGTACATGAACAGTTTATTATCGTATTATTATTTATTAATTATTATATTTATTGATATTAAAACTGTAAACCTACATTTGGCCACCTCTGTATTCTAGCTTGAGTGAAATTCTCTACATTGTCCATTATTTTATTGAATATATCAATCATAGTTATTTAAAAAATATATTTAAGTGTTTTTTCTTGCAGCAGATCAGTGTTTTTCTTTTATATTTTTTAAATTAATTTATTTTTGTTACAAATGGTTCTCCTTTTGCCCCATGATTTCCACCCCCCCCAAACTGTCCCCAGCTTTGTTGTCCATGTCTATTGTGCATGCATACATGCATATAAGCTCTGTGGTTTATCTCTACCCCATCATCCCCTCATCTGGGGATTGTCAGTCTGTACCCCACTTCCACGTTTCTGAGACTACCCAATTCCTCAGACTGTTATGTTCATTATATTCCACAAATAAGTGAGATCATATGATACTTGTCTTTTCCTGTATGGCTTGTTTCACTTAGGATAATACTTTCCAGGTCCCTCCATGTCATCTCAAAGGATAAGAGATCGTTCTTTCTTACAGTTGCGTAGTACTCCATAGTGTATATGTACCATGGCTTTTTTATCCATATGTCAACTGATGGACACTTGGGCTGTCTCCAGATCTTAGCTACTGTAAATAGTGCTGCTATGAACATGGGGGTACATATATTCTTTCTGATTGGTGTTTCAGGCTTCTTAGGGTATATTCCTAGAAATGGGATCACTGGGTCAAATGGAAGTTCAATTTTTAATTTTTTGAGGTAACACCATATTGTTTTCCACAGTGACTACAGCAGTTGCATTCCTACCAGCAGTGTACTAGAGTCCCGTTTTCTCCACACCCTTGCCAAAACTTGGTGTTTGATGATTTGTTGATGGCGGCCATTCTGACAGGTGTGAGGTGATACCTCATTGTTGTTTTAATTTGCATCTCTCTGATGATTAGTGATGATGAGCATTCCTTCATATGTCTCTTAGCCATTTGTATGTCCTGTTTGGAGAGATGTCTATATAATTCCTCTGACCAATTTTAAATTGGGTTCTTTGTCTTCTTCCTTTTGTTGAGTTGTATGAGCACTTTATATATATTGGAAATTAAAGCCTTATCTGATATATCATTGACAATTATGCTCTCCCATACAGTGGGTTGCCTTTCCATTCTGATGATTGTATCTTTTGCTGTACAGAAGTTTTTGAGTTTGATGTAGTCCCACATGTTCATTTTCTCCTTTGTTTCTGTTGCCTTAGGTGACTTATCAGTGAAAATTCTGCTGCATATGATGTCTGAAATTTTGTTGCCTAGATTTTCTTCTAGAATTTTTATGGATTCATGAGTCACATTTAAGTATTTTATCCATTTTGAGTTTATTTTTGTGTATGGTGTAAGTTGATGGTCTAGTTTCATTTTTTTACATGTAGCTGTCCAATTTTCCCAACACCATTTATTAAAGAGGCTGTCTTTACTCCACTGTATGCTCTTGCCACCGTTGTTAAATATTAATTGAGCATATTGCCTTGGGTCCATTTCTGGGTTCTCTGTTCTGTTCCACTGGTCTATATGCCTATTCTTGTGCAAGTACCAGGCTGTTTTGATTACAGTGGCTTTGTATTATAACCTGAAATCTGGTAATGTGATCCCTCCTACTTTGTTCCTTTTTTTTTTTTTTTTCAAGATTGTTGTGGCTATTCGGGGTATTTTTTGGTTCCATATGAACTTTTGAAATATTTGTTTTAGTTCTGTGAAGTATGTGGTTGGTATTTTGATGGAGATTGCATTGAATCTGTAGATTGCTTTGGGTAATATGGACATTTTAATGATGTTAATTCTTCCAATCCATGAACAAGGTATGTGCTTCCACTTTTTTATATTTTCCTCTATTTCTTTTTTCAATGACCTGTAGTTTTCTGTGAATATGTTCTTTATTTCTTTGGTTACGTTTATTTCTAGGTATCTTAATTTTTTTGCCACGATGGGCAGTGGAATTTTTTTTTTTTAATTTCTCTTTCTGTGAGTTCATCATTGGTGTATAACAATGCCATCGATTTCTTGATGTTAATATTATATCCTGCTACTTTGCCAAATTCATTTATTAAGTCTAGTAAATTTTTGATGCAGTCCTTGGGGTTTTCTACATATAGTATCTTGTCAGTTGCGAATAATGATAGTTTCACTTACTCCTTTCCCATTTTGATCCCTTTTATTTTTTCTTCCTGTCTGATTGCTGTGGCTAAGACTTCTAGGTCTATGTTAAATAAGAGTGGAGAAAGTGAGCATTCTTGTCTTGTTCCTGATCTTAAGGGAAATGCTTTAGTGTTTGCCCATTGAGTATGATGTTGGCTGTAGGTCTTTCATATATGGCCTTTATTATGTTAAGATATGATCCCTCTATTCCCAGATTGCTGAGCGTTTTTATCAGAAATCGGTGCTGGATTTTGTCAAATGCTTTTTTAGTGTCTATTGATATGATCATACGATTTTTATCTTTCATTTTGAATATGTGGTGTTTCACATTTATTGATTTGTGAATATTATACCAGCCTTGCATCCCTGGGATGAATCTCACCTCGTCATGGTGTATAATTTTTTTGATGTATTACTGGAATCAATTTGCTTGTATCTTGTTCAGGATTTTGGCATATATGTTCATCAGGGATATTGGTCTGTAGTTTTTTTTTTTTTGTTCTTTGTAGTGTCTTTTACTGATTTTGGAATTATAATTATGCTGGCCTCATAAAATGAATTTGGAAGTCTTCCTTGAATTCTTGAATTTTTTGAAATAGTTCAAGGAGAATCAGTATTAGTTCTTCTTTGAATGTTCGGTAAAACTCCCCCGTGAAGCCATCCCGGCCTGGGCTTTTGATTGCTGGCAGAGTCTTGATTACATCTTTAATTTCTTTTGTTGTTATTGGTTTTTTCAAGTTTTCTATCTTTTCCCGGTCCAGTTTTGGGGAACTATGTGTTTCTAGCAATTTGTCCATTTCACTTAGATTGTCGAATTTGTTGCTGTATAATTGTTCATAATATTTTTTCACGATCCTTTGTATTTCTGTGGTGTCAGTTATTATTTATTCTCTTTCATTTCTGATTTTGTGTACAGTGATACCTCGGTTCTCGAACATAATTCGTTCCAGGAGGACGGTCGAGAACCAAATTGTTTGAGAACCAAAGCAATGAAACCCAATAGGAAATAATGGAAACTGGATTAATTCGTTCCAAGCCCCAGAAAATGCCTATTTACTGGCCTAATTTGTATATAATATGTAGAAAAACATAAGTCTCAACAAGAAATAAAAGTGTACAGTATGTCTAAGGGTTAAATTCAGTGTAAAGCGTGACTCTCTCCACAAAGCGTGACTCTCTCCACAAAGCGTGACTCTCTCTCTGCACTCACACTGATGACGCAAGCAAGGCGCGCTGGGCCTAATGAACGCCATTCGGTTCAACTCGGCTCATCTCAGAAGTTCGAGTTCCAAATATTTGTTCGGATTCCAAGACAAAAGTTTCTCGAATCTCCTGGTCGAATACCGATTTGGTCGAAAGTCAAGGCGTTCGAGAACCGAGGTATCACTGTATTTTGTTCAGGATTTTGGCGTCTATGTTCATCAGGGATATTGGTCTGTAGTTTTCTTTCTTCGTAGTATCTTTTTCTGGTTTTGGAATTAGAATTATGCTGCCCTGATAGAACGTGTTTGGAAGTCTTCCTTCTTCTTGCATTTTTTGAAATAGTTTGAGGAGAATAGGTGTTAGTTCTTTTTTGAATGTTCGGTAAAACTCCCCCATGAAGCCATCTGGGCCTGGGCTTTTGTTTGCTGGGAGAGTCTTGATTACCTCTTCAATTTCCTTAGTTGTTATTGGTCTGTTCAAGTTTTCTATCTCTTCCGGGAATAGTTTAGGGAGACTGTGTATTTCTAGAAATTTGTCCATTTCGCTGAGATTGTCGAATTTGTTGCCATATAGTTGTTCATAGTAGTTGTTAACGATCTTTTGTATTTCCGTGGTGTTGGTTGTTACTTCTCCTCTTTCATTTCTGATTTTGTGTATTTGGGTTCTCTCTCTTTGTTTCTTGGTGAGTCTAGCTAAGGGTCAATCAATCTTGATTATCTTTTCAAAGAACTAGCTCTTTGTTTAATTGATCCTTTGAAAATTTTTTTTTTTTTTGGTCTCCATGTCATATATTTCTGATCTGATTATTACTATTTTTTTTTTCTTCTACTTGCTCTGGGGTTTTCTTTTTGTTTGCTTTCTATTTCTTTAAGTTGTGAGGCTAGTCAATTAGAGAATTTTCTTGTTTCTTGAGGTAGGCCTGTAATGCTATGAACTTCCCTCTCAGAACTGCTTTTGCTGCATCCCCAAAATTTTGTGTTGTTTTGTGTTCATTTTTATTGGTTTCCAGGAAGTGTTTAACTTCTTCCTTGATCTCCATGGTAACCCATTCATTGCTCAATGCCATGCTATTTAGCCTCCATATTTTCAAATGTCTTTGCTTGTTCTTGTTGCAATTGATTTTTAGTTGGATGCCATTATGATCTGAGAAGATGCTTGATATGATTTCAATCTTCTTGAACTTGTATAGACTTAGTTTGTGCCCTAACATGTGGTCTGTCTTTGAGAATGTCCCATGGGCACTTGAGAAGCATGTGAATTCTGCAGTTTTGGAGTGTAGTTCTCTGCAGATATCTATTATATCTATTTGATCTACAGCTTCATTTAGAGTCTGTGTTTTCTTGTTAATTTTTTGTCTAGAATATCTATCCATTGATGTCAGTGGGGTGTTGAAGTCCCCTGCTATGATTGTATTGCTGTTGATATCTCCTTTGAAGTCCTCCAAAAGATATTTAATACATGTTGGTGCTCCTATATTGGTGCATATATGTTTACCAAAGTTATATCTTCCTGTTGGATAGATCCTTTCAATATTATGTAGTGCCCTTCTTTGTCTCTAGTTATGGCCTTCATTTTGAAGTCTACTTTATCTGATATGAATATTGCTACCCCTGTTTTCTTTTGCTTTCTGTTTCCTTAAAAGATTTTTTCCATCCCTTCACTTTCAAGCTATGTGAGTCTTTTGTTGTGAGGTGGGTCTCTTGTAAACAACATATATGTGAGTCATGCTTTCTTATCCAGTTAGCTACTCTGTGTCTTTTTATTGGAGCATTCAAACCATTCACATTTAAGATGATAATTAATATGTACTCATTTATTGCCATTTCTGCTTAGTGTGGTTCTATTTTTTTTTTTTTTTTTATTATTATTTTTTTTTTATTATTTTTATTTTTTTATTTTTTTGTTACAGATATTTTACCTTTTTACCCCATTGGCACCCCCCACCCCACCCCCCTCCACCCTGTCCCCGGCTTAGTTGTCCATGTCCATTGGTCATGCATACATGCATATGAGTTCTGTGGTTAATCTCTTCCCACCCCCCCCCCATCCCCTCTTCTGAGGGATGTCAGTCTGTGCCCTACTTCCATGTGTCTGGGTCTACTGTATTCCTCAGACTGTTATGTTCATTATATTCCGTATATAAGTGAGATCATGTGGTATTTGTCTTTTTCTGCTTGGCTTCTTTCACTTAGGATAATACTTTCCAGGTCCCTCCATGTCGTCTCAAAGGATAAGAGATCTTTCTTTCTTACCGCTGCATAGTATTCCATTGTGTATATGTACCACAGCTTTTTGATCCATTCGTCTACTGGTGGACACTTGGGCTGTTTCCAGATCTTAGCTATTATAAATAGTGCTGCTATGAACATGGGGGTACATATATTCTTCCTGATTGGTGTTTCAGGCTTCTTAGGGTATATTCCCAGCAGTGGGATCACTGGGTCAAATGGAAGTTCAATTTTTTAATTTTTTGAGGTAGCACCATATTGTTTTCCATAGCGGCTGCACCAGTCTGCATTCCCACCAGCAGTGTATTAGAGTCCCCTTTTCTCCACACCCTCGCCAACACTTGTTGTTTGATGATTTGTTGATGGCGGCCATTCTGACAGGTGTGAGGTGATACCTCATTGTTGTTTTAATTTGCATCTCTCTGATGATTAGTGATGTTGAGCATTTCTTCATATGTCTCTTGGCCATTTGTATGTCCTGTTTGGAGAGGTGTCTATTCAACTCCTCTGCCCATTTTTTAATTGGGTTCTTTGTCTTCCTTTTGTGGAGTTGTATGAGCACTCTGTATATATTGGAAATTAACCCCTTATCTGATACATCATTGGCAATGATGTTCTCCCATACAGTGGGTTGCCTTTCCATTTTGATGATTGTTTCTTTTGCTGTGCAGAAGCTTTTTAGTTTGATGTAGTCCCATGTGTTCATTTTCTCCTTTATTTCTGTTGCCTTAGGTGATGTATCAGTGAAAATTCTGCTCCGTATGATGTCCGAAATTTTGTTGCCTACATTTTCTTCTAGAATTTTTATGGATTCACGGGTCACATTTAAGTCTTTTATCCATTTTGAGTTTATTTTGTGTATGGTGTAAGTTGATGGTCTAGTTTCATTTTTTTGCATGTAGCTGTCCAATTTTCCCAACACCATTTATTAAAGAGGCTGTCTTTACTCCACTGTATGCTCTTGCCACCTTTGTCAAATATTAATTGAGCGTATTGCCTTGGGTCCATTTCTGGGTTTTCAGTTCTGTTCCACTGGTCTATATGCCTGTTCTTGTGCCAGTACCAGGCTGTTTTGGTTACAGTCGCTTTGTAGTATAACCTGATATCTGGTATTGTGATCCCTCCAACTTTGTTCTTCTTTTTCAAGATTGCTGTGGCTATTCGGGGTCTTTTTTGGTTCCATATGAACTTTTGAAGTATTTGTTCTAGTTCTATGAAATATGTTGTTGGTATTTTGATAGGGATTGCATTGAATCTATAGATTGCTTTGGGTAGTATGGACATTTTAATGATGTTAATTCTTCCAATCCATGAACAGGGTATGTGCTTCCACTTTTTTATATCTTCCTCTATTTCTTTTTTCAATGACCTGTAGTTTTCTGCAAATAGGTCCTTTACTTCTTTGGTTAAGTTTATTCCTAGGTATCGTAATTTTTTTGGAGCGATGGTAAATGGGATTGTTTTTTCAGTTTCTCTTTCTGTGAGTTCATCATTGATGTACAAGAATGCCGTCGATTTCTTGACGTTAATTTTGTATCCTGCTACTTTGCCAAATTCATTTATTAAGTCTAATAGATTTTTGATGGAGTCTTTAGGGTTTTCTATGTACAATATCATGTCATCTGCAAATAATGACAGTTTCACTTCCTCCTTTCCAATTTGGATCCCTTTTATTTTTTCTTCATGTCTGATTGCTGTGGCTAAGACTTCCAGTACAATGTTAAATAAGAGTGGCGAAAGTGGACATCCCTGTTTTGTTCCTGTTCTTAATGGGAATGTTTTTAGTTTCTGTCCATTGAGTATGATGTTGGCTGTAGGTCTTTCATATATGGCCTTTATTATGTTGAGATATGATCCCTCTATTCCTACATTGCTGAGCGTTTTTATCAGAAATGGATGCTGGATTTTGTTGAATGCTTTTTCAGCATCTATTGATATGATCATGTGGTTTTTATTCTTCATTTTGTTTATGTGGTGTATCACGTTTACTGATTTGCGAATATTGTACCAGCCTTGCATCCCTGGAATGAATCACACTTGGTCATGGTGAATAATTTTTTTGATGTATTTCTGGATCCGATTTGCTAGTATTTTGTTCAGGATTTTGGCGTCTATGTTCATCAGGGATATTGGCCTGTAGTTTTCTTTCTTCGTAGTGTCTTTTTCTGGTTTTGGAATTAGAATTATGCTGGCCTCATAGAACGTGTTTGGAAGTCTTCCTTCTTCTTGAATTTTTTGAAATAGTTTGAGGAGAATGGGTGTTAGTTCTTTTTTGAATGTTCGGTAAAACTCCCCCGTGAAACCATCTGGGCCTGGGCTTTTGTTTGCTGGGAGAGTCTTGATTACCTCTTCAATTTCCTTAGTTGTTATTGGTCTGTTCAAGTTTTCTATCTCTTCCGGGAATAGTTTAGGGAGACTGTGTGTTTCTAGAAATTTGTCCATTTCGCTGAGATTGTCGAATTTGTTGCCATATAGTTGTTCATAGTAGTTGTTAACGATCTTTTGTATTTCCGTGGTGTTGGTTGTTACTTCTCCTCTTTCATTTCTGATTTTGTGTATTTGGGTTCTCTCTCTTTGTTTCTTGGTGAGTCTAGCTAAGGGTCCATCTATCTTGTTTATCTTTTCGAAAAACCAGCTCTTTGTTTCATTGATCCTTTGAATTGTTTTTTTGGTCTCTATGTCATTTATTTCTGCACTGATCTTTACTATTTCCTTCCTTCTACTTGCTCTGGGGTTTTCTTTTTGTTTGCTTTCTAATTCTTTAAGTTGTGAGGTTAGACAGTCAATTAGAAATTTTTCTTGTTTTTTGAGGTAGGCCTGTAGTGCTATGAACTTCCCTCTCAGAACTGCTTTCGCTGCATCCCATAGATTTTGTGTTGTTGTGTGTTCATTTTCATTGGTTTCCAGGAAGTTTTTAATTTCTTCCTTGATCTCCTCGGTGACCCATTCATTGTTTAATAACATGCTATTTAGCCTCCATGTGTTGAAATGTCTTTGCATGTTCTTGTTGCAATTGATTTCTAGTTTCATGCCATTGTGATCTGAGAAGATGCTTGATATGATTTCAATCTTCTTGAACTTGTAGAGATTTAGTTTGTGTCCTATCATGTGGTCTATCTTTGAGAATGTCCCATGTGCACTTGAGAAGAATGTGTATTCTGTAGTTTTGGGGTGTAATTCTCTGTAGATATCTATTAAATCCATTTGGTCTAGTGCTTCATTGAGAGTCTCTGTTTCCTTGCTAATTTTTTGCCTAGAGGATCTATCCAGTGCTGTCAACGGGGTGTTGAAGTCCCCTGCTATGATTGTATTGTTGTCGATTTCTCCTTGGAAGTCCTCCAGAAGGTTTTTAATATATTTTGGTGCTCCTATATTGGGTGCATATATGTTTATCAAGGTTATATCTTCCTGTTGGATAGATCCTTTCAATATTATGTAGTGGCCGTCTTTGTCTCTAGTTATGGTCTTCATTTTGAAATCTATTTTATCAGATATGAGAATTGCTACCCCAGCTTTTTTTTGCTTTCCATTTGCTTGGAAAATTTTTTCCCATCCCTTCACTTTCAACCTATGTGAGTCTTTTGTTGAGAGGTGGGTCTCTTGTAAACAACATATAGATGAGTCATGCTTTCTTATCCAATCAGCTACTCTGTGTCTCTTTATGGGAGCATTCAATCCATTTACGTTTAAGGTGATTATTGATATGTACTTATTTATTGCCATTTTTGTTTAGTGTGGTTCTATTTTTCTTCCCATTTCTACTGCTAATTACAGCAGTCCTTTTAACATTTCTTGCAGTGCTGGTTTGGTGCTAATGTATTCCCTTAGCTTTTTTTTGTCTGGGAAGCTCTTTATTTGATCTTCTATTTTGAATGATAGCCTTGCTGGGTAGAGTAGTCTTGGATTCAGATTCTTGTTTTTCATGACCTTGATTACTTCATGCCATTCTCTTCTGGCCTGTAGTGTTTCTTGTGAGAAGTCAGCTGAGAGCCTTATGGGGTTCCCTTTGTAGGTAACCTGCTGCTTATCTCTTGCTGCTTTTAGGATTCTCTCTTTGTCTTTAATTTGTGGCATTTTAATTACTATGTGTCTTGGTGTGGGCCTGTTTGGGTTCCTCTTACTTGGGACTCTCTGTGCTTCTTGAACTTGAATGCCTTCTTCCTTCACCAAATTAGGGAAGTTTTCTGTCACTATTTTTTTGAATATATTCTCTATCCCTTGCTCCTTTTCTTCTTCTTCGGGGACTCCTATAATGCGAATATTATTACGTTTCCAGTTGTCCCATAGTTCTCTTAAGCTGTCTTCCTGTTTTTTAATAGTTTTTTCCTTTTGTTTTTCTGATTGGTTGATTTTTTCTACCCTGTCTTCTAATTCACTGATCCGGTCCTCAGCTTCCCCTACTCTGCTTTTTAAACCTTCCAATGTGTTTTTCATTTCGGATATGTCATTTTTTATCACTTCTTGTTGGTTTTTAATTTCCATTTGGCTTATTTTCAGTGTCTCTATGTCCTTACTCATGCTGTTCAGCTTCCTCAAGATCATGGCTCTGAATTCTAGCTCTGTTAACATGCCTAATTGCTCCACATTGATCTCATCTTCGGTGGAGGTGTCTTGCTCTTTCATTTGGCTTCTGTTTCTGTGTTTCACCATTTTAGCTATCACTGTGGGCTTTGGAGCCTGTCAAGTTCTCCCTGTGGGTGTTGGTGTTCTGCTGTTTGTGGCTCCCTCTGCTGTGTTTAGATGAGCGAGGGAGGACCCGCGTTGAACACCACTGTCAAGTCTTACTTTCCTGGTTAAAGTTGCCAGCCCAGGAAACGTACTGTTATCCTCTAGCTTTTTGCCTGGAGGCTAGCAGTCTAGGTTAATTGATGAGTTTTGGGTTGTCAGTTGATTGAAAAACTCCCTCTGGTGCTCAGCCAAGGGGCTTTCACGAGGGTGGGGCAGATGGTGGTTGTTAGTGAGCCTCAATTAGCACTTCAATGGCCCACAGGGTGGGGTTGGATCTCCGAGGGAGGGGCTGCTGCCTCTCTCAGAGCCCTGGGAAGGAGCAATGTGACCACCGTCCTGGGTGGCTGCACTCAGCCAAAGCTCTGAGCGCCTCCAAACCCCGAGTGTCCCGACACAGCTCCAGTCCAGTCCGCCCTCCCTCCGCTGGAGCCCAAGGTGAGTGGCTGTGGCTGTTTCAGCCTCTGTCCCGGCTGCGCTGTGGGGCCGCCTGGGAGTGTAACCCGCGGGCGCCGCTTATATCTAAGGCCGCTGCCGAGCTGCCGACCGTGGGCTCCCAGCCCCGTCTCGCGCCTTCGCAAGCCTACCGGGATGGAGTCAGTGTCCCTCGTTGTATGGTCCTCGCAAGCTGCTTTTCTGTTGGTTTTTCCCGTCGATTTGTCTGTGTTATAGTTGTAATTCCAGTTTGGTTCTGGGAGACGGTCTGTGTAGCTCCGTTCACTCCGCCGCCATTTTTCCTTCCCCTCTGTGGTTCTATTTTTCTTCCCATTTATTCTACTAATTACAGCAGTCCTTTTAGCATATCTTGCAGTGCTCATTTGTTATAATATATTCCCTTAGTCTTTATTTGTCTAGAAAGCTCTTTATTTGACCTTTTAGTTTGAATGGTAGCCTTGCTGGATAGAGTAGTCTTGGATTCAGATCCTTGTTTTTCATCACCTTGATTACTTCATGCCACTCCCTTCTGGCCTGTAGTGTTTCTGTTGAGAAGTCAACTAAGAGCCTTATGGGGTTTCCTTTGTAGGTAACCTGTTGCTTATCTCTTGCAGCCTTTAGGATTCTCTCTTTGTCTTTAGTTTTTGGCACCTTAATTACTATATGTCTTTTTGTGGGCCTGTTCGGGTTCTTTTTAGTTATTTTAGTTGTAATTCCCGGTTAGTCCTGGGAGATTGTATGCGTAGCTTCCATTCACTGTGCCTCTATCCTATTTTCCCATCATCTATGCCCATCTTGTGCTCAGAAGGTTCACACAGGCCTCTCTGTCTCCCCTGCACCCTGCAGTCCCGTAAGTAACTTGATTGCACAGTCCCTTGGGGGACCAGGCTCTATGCCTAGGTTATGGGCTACTGGATCGCACAGGCCTCTCTGGTGCCCCAGGCACCTGCATGTCCAGTGCGCAGAAAGCTGGATGACACCAGTCCCTCTCAGGATCTGGCTTCCCACTACTCTTGTGGGATACTGGGTGGCAGAGGCCTGTCTCGTGCCCCTGCACCCTGCAGGTCCTGCGGGTGGGCAGCTGGATTGCACAAGTCCTTCTTAGGCTCTGGCTTCCCACGGCTCTTGTGAGCTGTTGGACCATACAGGCCTCTGTGGAGCCCCAAGTCCTGCAGCTAGTGGCTGGGTAGTGTTGCTGCACCATGAGGATCAACTCCTGCTCAGCTTTTGCTGTTGTTTTTGGGGATGGGTCTCAGCTTCTGGTCTGTGCTTCTGTTGCCTGGAGATAAATGTCTGCTCCCCAGCCCTTTTTTGCTGGGGGTATATCTCAACTCTGATCCGGCTGCTACTATGGTGGATGGTGCTGGGCTCCTGGCTATCTGCGACTTCTGCAACTGGTACCTTGGGGCTCCATTTCTGTGCACTGGTCTGTGTTGACACAGAGTGTCCACTGGTCCGATGGTGCCAGGTGTGCTGGTAGGCTCAGGTTGCTGGTCCCTAGCTGCTCCCACTGCCTCCTCCTGGGGAAGACCTGGGATCTTCCAAAATGGTGGTACCTCCCCACGGTGCAGCAAGAAGCACCCTGAAGGGCCGCTTACTGAGGTAGCTGACTGTTCTGTCCACAGCACAGGAACCTTCTGCTTCATGGCTCTGCAGTGCTGGGGTTTGGTTGTCCACCTTTACGTCCACTCACACTCTCTCACATACTAGCTCACTCTCTCACACACTAGCTCACTCTCTCACACACTCACCCTTCCTTGGGTCCTGCCAGCCGCCATCTTCCCTCACATTTTTTTGCTAAAGCCTTTTTACAAAAGAAATTAATTGACTTTATTTTTTAGAGTAGTTTTAGGTTAATAAAATTGAGTGGAATGTACAGAGACTTCCCATGTATTCCCTCTGCTTCCCCCAACCAACCTTCTCCTCTTTTGACCTCGTACTAGAGTGGTACATTTGTTACAAGTGATAAACCTATATTGACACATCATTATCACCACAAATCCACAATTTACATTAGAGGTCACTCTTGGTATTATATATTATATGGGATGTGACAAATGTATAATGACATTAATTGAACAGTGTAGTATCATAAAGAATAGTTTCACCATCCTAAAAATCTGTGTTCTTCCTATTCATCCCTTGGTTTAAAAAAATCTTTATTGTTCGATGTGTTCCTTTCACATCGATGTTTCTCTCTCTCTCTGTTCCTCTCTCTCCCTCCCACTCTACCTGAACAAAAAATGGAAAAATGTCCTCGGGTGAGGATAAAAAAAAAAAAAAAAAAAAAAAAAAAATTAAATCCCTGGCCGGTTTGGTTCAGCGGTTAGAGCGTCGGCCTGAGGTCCTGAGAGACCCGGGTTCGGTTCCCGCTAAGGGCACGTACCTCGGTTGCAGTTTGTCCCCGGCCCTGGTCGGTTGTGTGGGTGGCAGCCACTCGATGTGTTCCTTTCACATCGATGTTTCTCTCTCTCTCTGTTCCTCTCTCTCCCTCCCACTCTACCTGAACAAAAAATGGAAAAATGTCCTCGGGTGAGGATAAAAAAAAAAAAAAAAAAAATCTTTATTGTTGAAAGTATTATAGTTGTCCCTCCTTTTTCTCCCACTCTTCACCTTCACCACACTGTTGTCTGTGTCCATTGGTTATGTATATATGCATTTGAGTTGGTTTATCTCTTCCCATCCCCCTTTCCTCTGAGGTTTGTTAATCTGTTTTATACTTCCATGTGTCTGGATCTATTTTGTTCATGAGCCTATTTTGTTCATTATATTCCACAAAGAAGTCAGATCTTGTGACACTTGTCTTTCCCTGATGGGCTTATTTCACTTAGCATAATACTCTATAGGTCCCTCCATGTCTTCTTGAAGGGTAAGAGATCTCTCTTTCTTACAGCTGCATAGTACTCTATTATGTAAATGTACTACAGCTTTTTTATCCACTCATCTACTGATGGACATGTGGGCTGTTTCCAGATCTTAGTGATTGCAAATAGTTCTGCTACGAACATAGGAAAAGTAACAACTGACACCACAGAAATACAAAGGATTGTTTAAAAATACTGTGAAAAATTCTATGCCAACAAATTGGACAATCTGGGCAAAATGGACAAATTTCTAGAATCACACAGCCTCCCAAAACTAAACCAGGAAAAGATAGCACTGCTATGAATGTAGTAGTTCATACATTTTTTTTTTTTCTTATTGGTGTTTCAGGCTTCTTAGGATATATTCCTAGAAATTAGATCAATGGGTCAAATGGCAGTTCCATTTTTAAATTTTTGTTGCTGTTGTTAATCCTCATGTAAGGATATTTTTCCATTGATTTTTAGATAGAGTGGAAGGAAGAAAGGGGAAAGAGGGGAGAGAGAGAGAGAGAGAGAGAGAGAGAGAGAGAGAGAAGAAAGACATTGATTGGCTACCTCCGCATGACCCTGATGGTGGCTGGGGATTGAGCCTGCAACCCAGGTACATGCCCTTGACCAGGTATCGAACCAATGACTCCTCCATCTAAGGACTGACACTCTAACCACTGAGCAAAACTGACCAGGGCTTATTTTTAATTTTTTAAGGAAACACCATGTTGTTTTCCATAGTGGCTGCAGCAGTGAACTAGAGTCCCCTTTTCTCCACATCTTTGCCAGGATTTGTTGATGGCAAACATTCTGGCAGGTGAGAGGTGATACCTCATAGTCATTTTAACTTACATCTCTCTCATCTCTCTGATAATTAGTGACTGAACATTTTTTCATATGTCTCTTGGCCATTTGTATGTCCTCTTTGGCAAACTGTCTATTCAGGTCCTCTGCCCATTTTTTAATTGGTTTGTCTGTCTTTTTAAAAAATTCTAATCCTTACTTGAGGATAATTTTACATTAATCTTCAAATAGAGCTGCAGAGGGGAGAGAGAGAGAGAGAGAGAGAGAGAGAGAGAGAGAGAGAGAGAGAGAGAGAGAGGCAGACATTGACCAGCCAACTGGAACAGGAACGAACTATAACCAAGGCACGTGCCTTTGACTGGAATCAAATCTGGGACTCCTTGGTCTGTGGACGACACTCTTACCACTGAGACATACCAGCCAGGGCTATCTTCTTTTTGTTGAGTTGTATGAGTACTTTATAATTTTGGAAATCAACCCCTTATCCAGCGTATCATTGGCAAATATAATCTCCCATACAGTGGGTTCCCTTTTTCTTTTGATGCTGGTTTATTTTGCTGTGCAAAAGTTTTTTAGTTTGATGTAATCCCACTTATTAATTTTTCTTTGTTTCTCTTGCCCTAGATGAAGTATCAGTGAAAATTCTGCTACAAAGGGTGTGTTAGATTTTGTTGCCTACATTTTCTTCTAGGATATTTATGATTTCACAAGTTATATTTAAGTCTTTTATCCATTTTGAGTTTATTCTTATGCATGGTATAAATTGGTGGTCTAGTTTCTTTTTTTTTTTTTTTTTTTGAAAATAGCTGTCCAATTTTCCCAGCAGCATATACTGAAGAGACTGTCTTTATTCCACTATATGCTCTTGCCTCCTTTGTAAAATATTAATTGAGCATAATGTTTTGGTTTGACTTCTGGGATGTATTTTATGTTCCATTGATTTATATGCCTGTTCTTGTGCCAGTTCCAGGCAGTTTGATTACAATGACTTAGTAATATAACCTAATATTCTGTATTGGAATTCTTCCTACTTTGTTCTTCTTTTTCAAGATTGCTGTAGCTATTTGGGATCTTTTTTGTTCCATATAAAGTTTTGGAGTATTTGTTCTAGTTCTGTGAAATATATTGTTGGTATTTTAATAGGGATTGCATTGAATCTATAGATTGCTTTGGGTAGTATGGATATTTTAATGATGTTAATTCTTTCAATCCATGAACAAGGTATGTGCTTCCACTTTTTTTACATTTTTCTCTATTTCTTTTTTCAGTGTCCTGTAATTTTCTGCAAACAGGTCTTTTAGTTATTTGGGTAAGTTTATTCCTAGGTATCTTAATTGTTTTTGCTGAAATGGTAAATGGGATTGTTTTTGGTTTCTCTTTCTGTGAGTTTATTATTGGTGTATAAGAATACCATTGATTTCTTGATGTTAATTTTGTGTCCTCCTATTTTGCCAAATTCATTTATTTAGCCTAGTAGATTTTGGATGGAGTCTTTAGGGTTTTCTATGTACAGAATCATGTCATCTGAAAATAATGACAGTTTCACTTTCTTCTTTTCAATTTTGATCCCTTTTATTTTTTTCTTTATGTCTAATTGCTGTGGCTAAAAATTCCAGTACTATGTTAAATAAGAGTGGCAAAAGTGGGCATCCCTGTCTTGTTCCTGTTCTTAAGGGAAATGCTTTCAATTTTTTCCCATTGAGTATGATGTTGGCTGTGGGTTTTCAATATATGGCCTTTATTATGTTGAGATATGATCCCTCTCTTCCCACATTGCTGAGCATTTTCATCAGAAATGGGTGCTGGATTTTGTTGAATGCCTTTTCAGCATCTATGATATTGATATTATCATATAGTTTTTACCTTTCATTCTGTTGATGTGGTGTATCACATTTATCAACTTGCAAATATTGTACCAGCCTTGCATCCCTGAGATGAATCCCACTTGGTCATGGTGAATAATTTTTTTTAATGCATTGCTGAATCCGATTTGCCAATATTTTGTTCAGGATTTTGGTATATATGTTCATCAGGGATATTGGCCTGTAGTTGTCTTTTTTGGTAGTGTCTTTATCTGGTTTTGGAATTAGAATTATGCTGGCCTCATAAAATGAGTTTGGAAGTCTTCCATCTTCTTGAATTTTCTGGAATAGTTTGAGGAAAATGGGTGCTAGATCTTTGAATGTTCGTTAAAACTCCCCCATGAAGCAGTCCTGGCCTGGGCTTTTATTTGCTGGGAGTTTCTTGATTATATCTTCAACTTCCTTAGTTGTTATTGGTCTGTTCAAGTTTTCTATCTCCTCCTGGTTTAGTTTTGGGAGACTGTGTGATTCTAGAAATTTGTCCATTTTGCTTAGATTGTCCAATTTGTTGGCATATAATTTTTCATAGTATTTTTATACAATCCTTTGTATTTCTGTGGTGTCAGTTGTTACTTCTCCATTTTCATTTCTGATTTTGTTTATTTGGGTCCTCTCTTTTTGTTATTGGAGAGTCTGGCTAAGGATCCATCAATCTTGTTTCTCTTTTCAAAGAACCAGCTCTTAGTTTCATTGATCTTTTGAATTGTTTTTCTGGTTTCTATGTCATTTGGTTCTGCTCTGACCTTTACTATTTCTTTCCTTCTATTTCCTATAGGTTTTTATTTTTTGATTATTTTTTAGTTCTTTAAGCTGTAGGATTAGAAAATCAATGATGAATATTTCTTGATTCTTGATGTAGGCCTGTAGTGCTATTAACTTCCCTCTCAGGGCTGCTTTTGCTGCATCCCATAGATTTTGTGTTGTTGTGTGTTCATTTTCATTGTTTTTTTGGAAGATTTTAATTTCTTCCTTAATCTCATTGGTAACCCATTCATTGTTTAATAACATGCTATTTAGCTTCCATCTTTTTGAATGTTTATGGGTGTTTTTATTGTAATTGATTTCTAGTATCATGCCATTGTGATATGAAAAGATATTTGATATAATTTCAAACTTCTTGAACTTGTAGAGACTTAGTTTGTGTCCTAATATGTGGTCTGTCTTTGAGAATGTCCCATGTACACTTGAGAAGAACGTGAATTCTACAGATTTGGTATGTAATTCTCTGTAGGTATCTATTAAATCCATTTGATCTAGTGCATCATTTACACTCTATTTCTGCATTAATTTTTGTCTAGAGGATCTATTTAGTGATGTCAGTGGGGTGTTGAAGTCCTCATCTATGATTGTATTGCTGTCAATCTTTCCTCTGAATTCCTCCAGAAGATTTTTAATACATTTTGGTGCTCCTATATTGGGTGCATATATGTTTACCAAGGTATATCCTCCTATTGGTTACCTTCTTTCAATATTATGTAGTGGCTTTCTTTGTCTCTAGTGATAGTCTTCATTTGGATGTCTATTTTATTGGATATGAATATTGCTACCCCCACATTTTTTTCCCTTTCTATTTGCTTGGAAATTTTTATTTCATCTCTTCACTTTCAATCTATGTCACTCTTTTGTTGTAAGGTGGGTCTCATGAAAATAACATCTATATGAGTCATTCTTTCTTTTTTTTTTTTCAATTAATTCATTTATTTTTGTTACAGATGTTTCTCCTTTCCCCCCCACAGATTCCCCCCTCTCCCTCCCTCCCAGCCCTGTCCGCAGCTTTGTTGTCCATGTCCATTGTTCATGCATACATGCATATAAGTTCTGTGGTTTATCTCTCCCCCACAACCCCCTCTTCTGGGGATTGTCAGTCTGTACCCCACTTCCACGTCCCTGGGACTACCCCATTCCTCAGACTGTTATGTTCATTATATTTCACAAATAAGTGACATCATATGATACTTGTCTTTCTCTGTTTGGCTTGTTTCACTTAGGATAATACTTTCCAGGTCCCTCCATGTCATCTCAAAGGATAAGAAATCTTTCTTTCTTACAGCTGCATAATACTCCATTGTGTATATGTACCACAGCTTTTTTATCCATTCATCTACTGATGGACACTTGGGCTGTATCCAGATCTTAGCTATTGTAAACAGTTCTGCTACAAACATGGGGGTACATATATTCTTTCTGATTGGTGTTTCAGGCTTCTTAGGGAATATTCCTAGAAGTGGGATCACTGGGTCAAATGGAAGTTCAATTTTTAATTTTTTGAAGTAACACCATATTGTTTTCCAGAGTGGTTTCACCAGTCTGCATTCCCACCAGCAGTGTACTAGAGTCCCCTTTTCTCCATACCCTCGCCAACACTTTTGTTTGATGATTTGTTGATGGCGGCCATTCTGACATATGTGAGGTGATACCTCATTGTTGTTTTAATTTGCATCTCTCTGATGATTAGTGATGCTGAGTATTTCTTCATATGTCTCAGCCAATTGCATGTCATGTTTGGAGAGGTGTCTATTTATCTCCTCTGCCCATTTTTTAATTGGGTTCTTTGTCTTCCTTTTGTTGAGTTGTATGAGTACACTATATATATTGGAAATTAACCCCTTATCTGATATATCATTGGCAATTATGCTCTCTCATACGGTGGGTAGACTTTCCATTTTGATGAGTGTATCTTTTGCTGTGCAGAAGCTTTTGAGTTTGATGTAGTCCCATGTGTTCATTTTCTCCTTTGTTTCTGTTGCCTTAGGTGATGTATCAGTGAAAATTCTTCAATGTATAATGTCTGAAATTTTGTTGCCTACAGTTTCTTCTAGGATTTTTATGGATTCATGCGTCACATTTAAGTCTTTATCCATTTTGAGTTTATTCTTATGTATGGTGTAAGTTGATGGTCTAGTTTCATTTTTTTGCATGTAGCTGTCCAGTTTTTCCAACACCATTTATTAAAGGGGCTGTCCTTACTTAAATGTATGCTCTTGCCACTGTTGTCAAATATTAATTGAGCATATTGCCTTGGGTCCATTTCTGGGTTCTCTGTTCTGTTCCACTGGTCTATATGCCTGTTCTTGTGCCAGTACCAGGCTTTTTTGATTACAGTGGCTTTGTATTATAACCTGAAACCTGGTAATGTGATTCCTACAACTTTGTTCTTCTTTTTCAAGATTGCTCTGGCTAGTCGAGGTCTTTTTTGGTTGCATATGAACTTTTGAAATATTTGTTCTAATTCTGTGAAGTATGTTGCTGGTAGTTTTATGGGGATTGCATTAAATCTATAGACTGCTTTGGGTAATATGGACATTTTAATGATGTTAATTCTTCCAATCCATGAACAGGGTATGTGCCTCCACTTTTTTATATTTTCCTCTATTTCTTTTTTCAATGACTTGTATTTTTATGTGAATAGGTCCTTTATTTCTTTGGTTTAGTTTATTCCTAGGTATCTTAATTTTTTTTGCTGCAATGGTAAATGGGATTGTTTTCTTAGCTTCTCTTTCTGTGACTTCATGATTGGTGTATAAGAATGCCATCAACTTCTTGACATTAATTTTGTATCCTTCTACTTTTCAAATTCATTTATTAAGTCTAGTAAATTTTTAATCGAGTCTTTGGTGTTTTCTACATATAGTATTATGTCATCTCCAAATAATGACAATTTTACTTCCTCCTTTCCCATTTGGTCTCCTTTTATTTTTTCTTCCTGTCTGATTGCTGTGGCTAAGACTTCCAGTACTATGTTAAATAAGAGTGGTGAAAATGGGCATCCTTGCCTTGTTCCTGTTCTTATGGGGAATGCTTTAAGTTTTTGCTCATTGAGTATGATGTTGGCTGTAGGTCTTTTATATATGGCCTTTATTATGTCAAGATATGATCCTTCTATTCCCACATTGCTGAGTGTTTTTATCAGAAATGGATGCTGGATTTTGTGGAAGGCATTTTTGGGATCTTTTGATATGATCGTGTGGTTTTTATTCTTCATTTTATTTATGTGGTGTATCATGTTTATTGATTTGCAAATATTGTACCACCCTTGCATCCCTGGGATGAATTCCACTTGGTCATAGTGAATAATTTTTTTGGAGTATTGCTGGATCTGATTTGCTAGTATATTGTTCAGGATTTTGGCATCTATGTTTATCAGTGATATTGGCCTGTAGTTTTCTTTCTTTGTAGTGTCTTTTTCTGGTTTTGGAATTAGAATTATGCTGGCTTCATAATACGAGTTTGGAATTCTTCCTTCTTTTTGAATTTTTCGAAATAGTTTGATGAGAATGGGTGTTAGTTCTTCTTTGAATGTTCGGTAAAACTCCCCTGTGAAGCCATCCGGGCCTGGGCTTTTGATTGCTGGGAGAGTCTCGATTACATCTTCAATTTCTTCTGCTGTTATTGGTCTGTTCAAGTTTTCTATCCCTTCCTGGTCCAATTTTGGGAGACTATGTTTTTCTAGAAATTTGTCCATTTCGCTTAGATTGTCCAATTTTTTGCCCTATAATTATTCATAGTAGTTGTTAACGATCTTTTGTATTTCTGTGGTGTCAGTTGTTACTTCTCCTCTTTCATTTCTGATTTTGTGTTTTTGGGTTCTCTTTGTTTGTTTCTTGGTGAGTCTACCTCAGGGTCCATCAATCTTGTTTATCTTTTAGAAAAACTAGCTCTGTTTCATTGATCCTTTGAATTGCTTTTTTTTTTTTTTGGACTCTATGTCATTTATTTCTGCTCTGATCTTTACTATTCCTTCCTTCTACTTGCTCTGGGATTTTCTTTTTGTTTGCTCTCTAGATTTTTATATTGTGAGGTTAGATAGTCTATTAGAGATTTTTCTTGTTTTTTGAGGTAGGACTGTAGTGCTATAAACTTCCCTCTCAGAACTGCTTTTGTTGTATCCCATAGCTTCTGTGTTGTTGTGTCTTCATTTTTATTAGTTTCCAGGAAGTTTTTAATTTCTTCCTTGATCTCCTTGGTAACCCATTCATTGTTTAATAACATGCTATTTAGCTTCCATGTGTTCAAATGTCTTTGCATGTTCTTGTTGCAATTGATTTCGAGTCATGCCACTGTGATCTGAGAAGATGCTTAATATGATTTCAATCTTCTTTAACTTTTAGAGACTTAGTTTGTGTCCTAATATGTGGTCTATCTTTGAGAATGTCCCATGTGCACTTGAGAAGAATGTGAATTGTGTAGTTTTGGGTGTAATTCTATGTAGATATCTTTTAAGTCCATTTGGTCTAGTGCTTCATCTTCATTTACAGTCTCTGTTTTCTTGCTAATGTTTTGTCTATAGGATCTATCCAGTGATGTCAGCGGGGTGTTGAAGTCCCCTGCTATAATTGTATTGCTGTCAATTTCTCCTTGGAAGTCCTCCAGAAGATTTTTAATATATTTTGGTGCTCCTATATGGGGTGCATATATGTTTATCAAGGTTATAGCTTCCTGTTGGATAGATCCTTTCAATATTATGTAGTGGCCTTCTTTGTCTCTAATATGGCCTTCATTTTGAAATCTATTTTATCAGATATGAGTACTGCTACCCCACTTTTTTTTTCCTTTCCGTTTGCTTGGAAGATTTTTTTCCATCCCTCACTTTCAACATATTTGAGTCTTTTGTTGTGAGGTGGGTCTCTTGTAAACAACATATAGATGAGTCATGCCTTATTATCCAATCAGCTACTCTGTGTCTTTTTATGGGAGCATTCAGTCCATTTACATTTAAGGTGATTATTGATATGTACTTATTTATTTCCATTTTTGTTTAGTGTGGTTCTATTTTTTTTCCTATTTCACCTGCTAATTATAGCAGTCCTTTTAACATTTCTTGCCTTGCTGATTTGGTGCTAATATATTTCCTTAGCCTATTTATTTATTTATTTATTTATTTATTTATTTATTTATTTATTTTTTGGTCTGGGAAGCTCTTTATTTGACCTTCTATTTTGTATAATAGCATTGCTGGGTAGAGTAGTCTTCGATTCAGATCCTTGTGTTTCATGACATTTATTACCTCAAGCCATTCCCTTTTGGCCTGTAGTGTTTCTGTTGAGAGGTCACCTACCTTTGTAGGTAACCTGTTGCTTATCTCTTGCTGCTTTTAGGATTCTCTCTTTGTCTTTAATTTTTGGCATTTTAATTACTATGTGTCTTGGTGTGGGCCTGTTTGGGTTCTTCTTACTTGGGGCTCTCTGTGCTTCTTGAACTTGAATGCCTTCTTCCTTCACCAAATTAGGGAAGTTTTCTGTCAGTATTTCTTCAAATATACTCTCTAACCTTTGCTTATTTTTTTGGTGGGGGGAGGGGAACTCCTATGATACAAATGGTATTACATTTCCAGTTGTCCCATAGTTCACTTAAGCTGTTTTCCTGTTTTTTAATTATTTTTTCCTTTTGGTTTTCTGAGTGGTTGATTTTTTCTACCCTATCTTCTAATTCAGTGATCTGATCCTCAGCTTTCTCTACCCAACTGAGGCCACAGCTCCCAGCCCAGGCTGCTGTGGACCATGGGCTCCCGGCCCCTCTCCCATCTTCGCAAGTATACCAGGATTGAGTCAGTGCCCCTGGTTATGTGGTCCTCCAAATTGCTTTTCGGTTGCCTTTTCCTAATGATTTGTCTTTATTTTCGTTGTAATTCCAGTTTGGACCTGGGAGATGGTCTGTGTAGCTTCCATTCACTCCGCCGCCATTTTCCTAGTCTCAGTCATGCTTTCTTATCCATTCAGCTACTCTGTGTCTTTTAATCTGAATGTTTAATTCATTTCTATTTAAGGTTATTATTGATTTGTACTTATTTATTGTTATTTTTATTTATTATGTTTATATCTTTTTTTCTATTTCTTCTGCTTATTACAGCAGTCCTTTTAACATTTCTTGCAGTGCTGATTTGGTGCTAATGTATTCCCTTAGCCTTTTTTTGTCTAGAAATCTCTTTATTTGACTTTCCATTTTGATTTTTTTTTTTTTTTTAGTCCTCACTCGAGAACCTTTTTTGATATTTTGTTCAGATACAGTGGAGGGAGAGAGAAAGAAACATCGACGTGAAAGGGACACATCGAGTGGTTGCACCCACACGACCCAACCAGGGCCAGGGACAAACTGCAACCGAGGTACATGCCCTTAGTGGGAACCGAACCCTGGTCTCTCTGGACCGCAGGCCAACGCTCTAACTGCTGAGCCAAACTGGCCAGGGCGACCTTCCATTTTGAATGATAGCCTTGCTGGATAGAGTAGTCTTGGATTCAGATCCTTGGTTTTCATCACTTTGATTACTTCATGTCATTCCCTTCTTTCTGGCCTGTAGTGTTTTTGTTGAGAAGTCAGCTGAGAGCCTTATGGGCGTTTCTTTGTAGGTTACCTGTTGCTTATCTCTTGCAGTCTTTAGGATTCTCTCTTTGTGTTTAATTTTTGGCATTTTCATTATTATATGTCTTGGTGTGGGTCTTTTTGGGTTCTTCTTACTTGGGACTCTCTGTGCTTCTTGAACTTGTATGCCTTTTTCCTTCACTAAGTAAGGGAAGTTTACTGTTACTATTTCTTGAAATATATTCTCTAACCCTTGCTCATTTTCTTGTTCTGGAACTCCTATGATGTGGATGTTATTACATTTCATATTGTCCCACAGTTCTTTTTGGCTGTCTTCCTGGTTTTAATTGTTTGTTGTTGTTGTTGTTGTTTCCTACCCTGTGTTCTAATTTACTGTTCTGGTCCCCAAATTTGTCCACTCTGATGGTTATTCCTTCCAATGTGTTCTTTATTTCTGCTGTGTACTTCTTCATTTCCAATTGGTTGGTTTCCAATGCTTCTATATCTTTACTCATGCTGTTGAGTTTCCTCATAAATAATACTCTGAACCCTCCCTCTGTTATCTTGCTCAATTCCTTTTCATTTATTTCATATTCTGTTGAATTATCTTGGTCTTTTATTTGGGATTTGTTTCTTTGTTTCACCATTTTGACTGTCTCAGTGGGTTTTGGAGCCTGCCAAATTTTCCCTTTTGATGTTGCTGTTCTGGTGGTTGTGGTTCTCTCTACTGAGTTTTCATGAGTGTAGTAGGACCCATATTACACCACAGTCAAGTCTTACTTTCCTGGGTAGATTTTAGGCCAAACAAAGGTTCAGTTTTCCTCTAGCTTTTGCCTGGAGACTATTAGTCTCAGTTACTTGATGAAGCTCAGGTTGTGGTCCCCAACTGAATGAAAAATCCCTCAGGTGTACAGGATTAGAGGATTTCAAGTGTGTGGGGCAATGGTTCTTTTTTCCTTTTTCCCTTTCTTGCTTGCTGGTAGTTGCTGGCTGTTAATGAGCCTCAATTTGCATTTCTCCGGCCTGGCCATGTTAAATTTCTGAGGAATGGGCCGTTGCTTCTCCCCAGGGCTCTGGGAAAGGGCTCTTAGAGTAAGATTACTATTGTCCTATGAGGAATTGATTCAGCACAAAACTCCTTGTGGCCTCCTTCCCTGCTCTCTCCCCTGAGCCAAACACCCATGATTCCCTTCACACTGTTCCAGTCCAGTCCATCCTCCCGCTGCTGGAGCTCAACATGAATGGCTGTAGCTGATTTAGTGCTCTGGTCTTTCCAGGAAGTGCTGTTTTTTTCCCTGCACCTCTCCTTGACAGAAAAACACTCAGCTCTGGTGATCTCAACCAGATGTTATGCAGATGCCTTTCCCTGTCTCAGCACTCTGTGCTGGGGGGCCATTCCTCTGTGTTGGGGAGCTGCCACACTGTGATGCGAAGCCAACTTTGGGTTTTAAGCCCTGACTTCACAGAGGGAGCTTCTCACAGCTAAAACAGCCCTCAGCTGCTGTCTGTGGGTTCCCCGTCCATTCTTTCATGCCTCTGTAGTTCCTACCAGGCTTGATTTGGTGTTCTCTTTCCTTCTCTGGTTATAAGGTTTCTCTCCAGCTGCTTTTCAGTTTATTTTCTATGATAATTTGTCTTTATTTTAGTTTGGTCCTGGGAGACAGTTTGCGTACCTTCCATTCCCTCTGCTGCCATTTTTTCTTCTTTCAATCTTATATATTGCTATTACTCAAAGCTATGTTTTAAACTTAGGAAAATTTGATTTATATTTGTTTCCCTTATTTCTAAGGCATAGCCCTTCAGAGGCCCTGGACTCCAATATTATATTGTCCTTATCAGTGTGAAAGTGCCTAAATATCTGCATGCCATTGTAGCCTGTTACCAGCTTCTTTTTCTCTTGGTTTCTTGGCCTCTCACTACATTCATTTCTCTATGCAGGTCAACAATTCTGCAAATCAGAGTTTTTTGATATTCTAGAATTCTGGGTCCTTGGTACCTGAAATATTAACTCTCTTTGTAGCTCTGAACTCCAATATTTGCCTCTCTGTTCTAGTAAAACTAATGCAAACTCTAGGTCACTGTATTTGGTTATACCTCCAGATTAAATTAAGATAAGCAAATGCCTCTATAGGGAAACTGTTGGCAAATGTATGTCCAGTCTTATTTCATGACACTTTTTTCCTGGATCTTAGTTCCTCTCATTTTGTCTGTCTTGGTTGCTCTTTGGTATTGTCACAAAATTGTTTTCTGTATTTTATGTAGGCTGTATATTTTGTCTCTGTAGGAAGGTAAGTCTGATACAGACTACTTTTTTCATAAGCAGTAGCAGAAATCTTTGTCACTACTGTGTTTTAAAGTTATATATACAACTAACATATTTTTTGTCAACTCCTTAGGCAGTACTAGATTTTTTTCTCCCAAAGATTGTGGTCTTGTTTCTTCCTATTGTCAAAATTGTTTCCAATTGTTCACTAGGCTTTCCTTTTAGATAAAAAAATAATACTGCAAACTCATTGATCATATTCCTTTTCCATTTAAAATTATATATAGAATGCCCCTGGCTGGTTTTATCGGTGGTTAGAGCATGGGTCCTTGGACTGAAGGGTCATGGGTTTGATTCTTGTCAAGGGCATGTACTTCGGTTGCAGGTTTAATTCCCAGCCCTGGTTTCTCTCACCTTGATCTCTCTCTCTCTCTCTCTCTCTCTCTCTCTCTCTCTCTCTCTCCCTCTCTCTCTCTCTCTCTCCCTCTCCCCCCCTTCCTCCCCCCCCTCTCCATCTCTATCTCCCCCTCCCTCCCCGACTTCCTTCCAGTCTCTCTAAAAATCAATGGAAAATTATCCTCAGTTGAGGATTAAAAATAATTATATAAAAAATGTAAATAACATAATACTTAGGTTATATTAAACATTTCTGGGAGATAATCCTGTGTCTTCAAAATGCATTATGAATTTGAAGATATAAACAAATTCTTATTTTCACTTTAAAATGGAATCAAATGCGTATCATTTTTTTTGGAAGACTCCAATAATAACACATAATTGCAGTTACCTCTAGGAAGGAAGATTGGGACACTGAAGAACAGTTGTGCAAGTACTCAACAGCATGTAACAGAAGATTACAGTGTTGCCCTAACCAAATCTGAAGTAAATAAGTTTGTTTCTTTTCATCACACAAGGGATCAATGAATGGACAAGCAAGAAGCCAATATACCTGCTCAAGGAACTGAGTTGCATTTCTCTCTCTGTTCTGAATCTCTTGATGTACAGGTTTAGTCTTTGTTAGTACAATGATGACTACTCCACCTCCAAGAATTTAGTCTATATTCCAGGCATTAAGAAAATGAGGAAAGTTGTAGAGAAAATTTGCCTGCTATTTGAGACTCTTCTTTTTTATCAAGAAAGTAAATTCCTCAAAACCTACTCAAGTAACTTCTGCTTTTGTCTTGTTTGTGAGAGTTAAGTTACAAAGTGAAATTTAGCTTCAAAGGAACCTGGGGAAGTATGCATTCTTAAAGTGCAGGTTGTGCATACTGAATAAAAGAGTTTATCTTCATAAGGAAAGCATGAGAGTGAATGTTATATGAACATCTAGCATTATTTGTTTATTTTTTACAGTATGCACTTATATAATGTTTGATTTAAAAGAAAAGTGTGCCAAGTCATTTAAATCCATAAATTATACCTTTTAAGCATTAGATATAAAAATAACAAAAATAATTATTGTAGATATTCTCTAAGTATGTGTGTGTGTGTGTGTCTCTGTGTGTTATGATCCTAGTTTTATAAAAGTAAGTGACTTCTTTTCAAATTTTCTATGTAGCTGCCTTTTTTATCAGCTTTAAAAGTAACAGATGTTTTTATGTTTTAAAATCGTATTTATAACTATAAATATATAATAATCTGTGAGAAGTTGAGACACATGACTAAATCCAGTATTATGGATAGTGTTCTAACAAGTTCCAAATTTCTTCAAAAGTCACTCAATTTTTGCTATGGAACAAGTTGTTACAGTGATATATTCCCAAATATATAAGAAGTATTTGGGATTTAGTGATATTGTTCCACTGGCTTGTAGCAGCATGTTTTTCCCTCTCATCAAATTTCTACTTATCTTTTAAAAAATTTCATGATGATTGCCTGAGCTGACATTGACTGATGCTTTTAAAGACAAGAGAGAATAGTGAGTCCAGACAAATATATATTTTATGTTACAGCAGCTTCAAATAATAATGGAGATAAAGTATATCTATGAAAACCCCAAGTTAATATCATATGTAATCATGAAAGATGGAATGCCATCTCCCTAAGATTAAATACAAGACAAGGATGTTTACTCTCATCATTTCCATTCAACATTGAACTGGAGGTTCTAGCTAGAACAGTAAGGTAAAACAAAACATAATAAAAAATCTATATTGTAAAGCAAGTCAAGCTGTAAATCTGTGTTTATTCACAAATAACAGAATTGTCCATGTAGAAAATATTTTGTCTCTAGAGAACCCAAAAAGAATAAAAAATCTTCTAGAACTAAGAAATGAGACTAGAAAGATGTCAGTATATAAGATTCAACAAAAACATAAATTGTTCTTCTATATACTAGCAACAAACGACCTAAAACTGAAATTAAGAGAACAACTACATTCACAATATTATATAAATAAATGAAATAGATGCAAATAAACTTAAATAAAATAAATATAAGACTAGAACACTGTAACTAACTACAAAACATTGCTGAGAGAATAAAAGGATGTCAAATTCATGTTCAAGGACAAAAATACTTACTATTGTAAAGATGGAAGTCTCCACAAAATGGTCTATAAATTCAATGGAATCCTTATCACTATCCCAGTAGGAATCATTATAGAAATTGACAAGCTGATCCTAAAATTCATTTGTAAATGCAAGAGACCCCGAGTAGCCTAAATAAAATGGAAAGAGAACAAAGTTGAAGGACTCACACTTCCTTAATTCAAAAATTAAATACAAAGCCACAATTATTAAGACTATTTGATACTGGCATAAGCATAGATATATAGATAATTGGAATATAATTAAGTTTATAAATAAACCCTAAAATTTATGGTAAATTTATTTTTGCCAAAGATATCAAGACAATTCACTGGGAAAATAATATTTTCAACAAATGAGGCTAATATATAATTGAATAGCAACATGCAAAACAAAAAACAAAAAAAAAACTTAGACCCTTGCTTCATTCCTTGCATAAAAATTCATTCAAGATGAAACATAGATCTAAAATTCAGAGCTAAAATTATTAACCTTCTAGAAGAAAATGTAGGAGAAAAAATTTGTGACCTTGAATTAGGCAGAGTTTTAGCTACAGCAAGAAAAGCATGATAGCATAATCCATATATATGTATACACACACACACACACACACACACACACACACACACACACACACATATATAGGACTTAATAAAACAAAAAAATTTAAAATTATATTTATCGTTGAAAATATTACAGATGTCCCCCCTGTTTTCCCCACTGACCCTCCACTCTGCTCCTCTGCCTTCACTGCACTATTATCTATGCCCATGGGTTATGCATATATGCATATAAGTTCTGTGGTTAGTCTCTTCCCATGCCTTCCTCCCTCTGAGATTTGTCAGTTGTTCCATGATTCCATGTCTCTGGACCTATTTTGTTCATCAGTTGATTTTGTTCATTAGAGTCCACATATAAGTGAGATCATGTGATACTTGTCTTTCTCTGACTGGGTTATTTCACTTAGCATAATACTCTCCAGGTCCCTTCATGCTGTCTCAAAGGGTAAGAGATCCTTCTTTATTACAGTTGCATAGTATTCCATTGTGTAAATGTAACACAGTTTTTTTATCCACTCATCTACTGATGGACACTTGGGCTGTTTCCAGATCTTAGCTATTGTAAATAGTGCTGCTATGAACATGGGGGTACATATATTGTTTCTGATTGGTGTTTCAGGATTCTTAGGATATATTCCTAGCAGTGGGTAGTTTTCTGAGTACAGGTCTTTTACTTCCCTTGGTTAAGTTTATTCCTAGGTATCTTAATTTTTTTTTTTGTTGCAGTTGTAAATGAGACTGTTTTTTTCAATTTTTTCTGAGAGTTTTTTTGTTACTATATAAAAATGCCACTGATTTCTGGATGTTAATTTTGTATCCTGCTTCTTTGCCAAAATCTATGACCATACCATCCTAAATGTGCTTGATCTCACTTAACAACTTTTTTTTTTAACCTCAAAGAATACCTCTGAAAAAATTAAAAGACAAACTACAGGCTGGGAGAAGATATTTGCAAATCATACAGCTGAGAATAGACTTATATCCATATATATATTCTTACAGCTCAGTAATAAAACAACCCATTTTAAAAATGGGCAAAATTTATATAGACATTTCACCAATGAGGATGAACAGGTAGATGAAGAGATGCTTATTATCAATACTTATTAGGGAAATGAAAATGAAAAACACAATAAAATACCACTTTATACCTACTAGGATGTCTATAGTGCAAGAGACAGAAAATACTGTTTTTAAGGACATACAGAAGCTGAAACTCTCATGTAGTGGTGTTCCCACTTTTTTAGTAAGCAATTCAAGTTTTTACTAAGTTAAACATAAACTTATCATACACCCCAGCAATTACATTATTAAAAATCTAGCCAAGAAAAATAAAAACATATGTCTACAGAAAGTATATGTAAGTAGTGTGAAAATAATATAAATATCCATCCACGTGAATGGACAAAGAAAATGGGGTATATTCAAATAATGGATTATTACTTAGCAAGGAAAAAGATCCAAGTACTGAAACATGCTATAAAGTGCACAAGTCTCACCCTGGCTGGTTTGGCTCAGCAGTCGGAGCGTCGGCCTGCGGACCAGAGAATCCCAGGTTCAGTTCCCTCTAGGGGCACGTACCAAAAAATAAAATACAGTGAACAAGTCTCAAACATATCACAGCAAGTGAAAGAAGGCCCCTGCAAAAGACTACATATTGTCTGATTTTATTTACATAAAATGTTTAGAAAAGCACATTTATAGGGACAGAAAACAGATTCGTGGTTACGTAGGACTGGGGGTGGGAGTGGGGAGTAATTGAAAAGGGGAACAAGAAAAATTGGAGTGCTGTATTTTTCTAATATTGGATTGTAGAAATGGTTATAGAACACTGACAATTTACTACAATTATTGAATCATACACATAAAAGGATGGATTTTATAGTATGTAAGCTATATCTCCTCATAGCTGTTAAAACTTAATGGAGACCATTTTTGGTAGCTGTATATTATGAGGCAGTGGATATTTCTGTTACATTAAGATCATGAGTTTACATAACTTTAAACAAAGGCCAAAACACTTGAGAATTTCATAATAAGAGTAGTTTGAAGGTTTTAGTTAGTTCATATTTGTATAGAATTTATATTCCTGAGTGATAAGTCCTATTAAAGGATGATAATCATAGCCTATATCACTTTGGGATATAAATCCTTTATCCATTTAATGTTCTTTCTGTAAGCCCTTGTCTAGAGAGTTCTTCTCACAACTTCTGTGAGAATTGGAATTAATGAATGAATTACATTTTATTCTTGGTTCTTTAAGAAAAATAATACCTTCTCCGAGGAAGAATAAGTTACATTACAAATGTCTTCATTAATTTTTATAACAGGCTTCTTCAGAAAAAAAAAAAGAAAATATGTTGTTAATAATATAGATGCACTTATTTCAAAATCTTTCTTGCTACTTAATACTGATATCAACATAGAAATGACAAGGAATTACTAAAAAAATGTTAGCTTGCTAAGTGTTATATTAGTAAAACTTTTAAAATGATGTACTTACTATTAATAAAATCTGTAAAATTTGCTATGAAATGTAAAAAGAGTTCAAATATGCAGATAAAAATATTCTACTTCAAGGAAACCTGTAATTACAAATGCATTATGCTTAATCTGAGTGGCCATGTCTTCCTCTTGTTGAAGAAAGAAAAAAAATATATATTACCTACTTTTCTTCTCTCTCCCCAAAAATAAATGTTTTTTCCATTCACTATGATTTTTTTCACATTTAGAAACAATGATCTTTAATAATCAAATTCAGAAGGAAAACAATATGTTTAATAGAGAAAGCAAGACCGAGTACAGTCCTCTATCACATTCTTGGCTATCTGGATACTTTTCTACAAATATAGATTTTCTGTAGTTTATAAAAATTGTATATGGTTAAAGTTAGATTTTGGCCATAAGCTTTAAATCATCATTAAAGATATCTCCTCACTGCATATCATTTTTAGTTTTGAGAGTTTTAATTTCAAATGTACAATCATCCCAATATCTTTTATTTGACTCACAAAATATTTATGAGAGATGGAAAGACAAATGTAAGTGCAAAAGATGTATTCATTCATCAGAAGTTCATTTAGTACCTACTATGTATTATATAAAATGTCAATGTAAATTATAAAGGGATTTTATGGAGGGGAAATTTCACTGGGAAGAAGAAAGGGAAACCCAGAGCTGACCCCTTTTAATGGGAACGAAATTTCCAGGTCTCACCAAATTAAAGCAATTTGAATTCTGAGGTTTGGGAACTTCAGAAACTCTGAGCAGGAGCATTCCATCCAAACACTGCACTGAAAGACTTGATCAACTCTTATCATGGCTTCTAGCAGCTTATGGTTGTCCCTGGGATGACCCAACTCCCTCTTGAGTTCCTGTGTGGGAAAGTTCAGAGCTGTCAAAAGAATTTACTGTTTGTTGTAGCCAACACCTAAAGATAGGCTCCTGACCTACTTCTCTCAGAGCATTTAGTAAAAAGGGCCTGCAATGTGAACCCTTCCTCTGTCCCTTTGAGATGTATATGTTTCTCTTAGAACTCAGATGTGTCTTTCTCAAAAACCTGAAAGCCATTCCTTTTAAATGTAATCACCAGGAAGGATAGGGCCTCTGTCTCCCAGTCTCAGTGGGAAGATAGGATCCTGACTTTGATCATGGCCATCTTGCAGACACTGACCAGTGCCTTGCAACTTTTCATTTCCCTGATTCTATTTGAGCCACCTCTTTCCTGTTTGCTCCCCTTTCCCCTCCCTCATTCTCCCTTTAAAACACTCAATTCTGCGCAGAAGCTTTTCAGTTTGATGTAGTCCCATGTGTTCATTTTCTCCTTTGTTTCTGTTGCCTTAGGTGATGTATCAATGAAAATTCTGCTGTGTATGATATCTGAAATTTTGTTGCCTACATTTTCTTCTAGGATTTTTATGGATTCATGAGTCAAATTTAAGTCTTTTATCCATTTTGAGTTTATTCTTGTGTATGGTGTAAGTTGATGGTCTAGTTTCATTTTTTTTGCATGTAGCTGTCCAATTTTCCCAACACCATTTATTAACCTGTTAACCGAGCGGGACGTATAAATACGTCAAACGTTGCATACAGTAAAAAGGGAATTCCCCGGTTAACAGGTTAAAGAAGCTGTCTTTACTCCACTGTATGCTCTTGCCTCCTTTGTCAAATATTAATTGAGCGTATTGCCCTGGGTCCATTTCTAGGATCTCTGTTCTATTCCTGTGGCCACCATTAACAAAGCATCAAACAACAAATGTTGGCGAGGGTGTGAAGAAAAGGGGACTCTAGTACACTGCTGGTGGGAATGCAGACTGGTGCAGCCACTATGGAAAACAATATGGTGTTTCCTCAAAAAATTAAAAATTGAATTTCCATTTGACCCAGTGATCCCACTTCTAGGACTATACCCTAAGAAACCTGAAACACCAAAGAGAAGGAATATATGTACCCCCATGTTTGTAGCAGCACTATTTACAATAGCTAAGATCTGGAAACAGCCCAAATTTCCATCAGTAGACAAATGGATAAAAAAACAGTGGTACATATACACAATGAAGTACTATGCAGCTGTAAGAAAGAAATATCTCTTATCCTTTGAGATGACATGGAGGGACCTGGAAAGTATTATCCTAAAAAAAACAAGCCAAACAGAAAGACAAGTTTCATATGATCTCACTTATTTATGGAATATAGTGAACATAACAGTCTGAGGAATGGGGTAGTCCCAGAGATGTGGAAGTGGGGTACAGACTAACAATCCCCAGAAGAGGGGGTGGTGGGGCAGAGATAAACCACAGAACTTATATGCATGTATGCATGAACAATGGACATGGACAACAAAGCTGGGGACAGGGCGGGGAGGGAGGAGGAAGGGAGAATTAGGGGGGGGAGAAACATCTGTAACAAAAATAAATAAGTTAATTAAAAAAATAAATTTGATTTAAAATTCCCCCTAAAAAATAAACACTCAATTCTATGCACATCAGAATTGAGCTCAGCTCTTTACCCTACTATCAGTAGTTACTAAACAAAATAAGTTTTTACTCCTTTAATGAATATCCACCTTTGTTTGTCTTTGACTGGCTTATTCCCTGATGTCAGTGATATACTTAAACTATACTCCAAATAGAAAGAGTGAACTCTAACAAGTCATTTAACAAACTCTCACAAGAGTGAGCTGAGTCTAAGAAATTTTAACAAAGACAAATCACTGCCTGAACTGAACTTTTCCTCCTCTTCTAAGATCTCAAATTATGGAAGCAGGAGTGGGTCAGGGGTGGGGTGTAATGGGAAGGTATTATATAATCTGTCTTCAAACTGTAGCTCAGAGTGAAACAAACATGTATGTCTCTGGTATGGTGAGAAAGGAATGAAGAAATCATTTTTACAATACATATCAGGGATAAAACAAATTTAGAGAGAATCTCCTAATCACCAAGGAGGTGAGAAGAAACTGTGATAACTATGAAAAAAGAAGGAAATAAGAGGAAGGAGAAAAAAGGAGGGAGACAATGCAAAAAATAGAGTATTTAATATAGAATAAAACATAACTCAAGAGAGAAGATAATTCCCCATTTGTACTTTGCACTGTAAATGATGTGTTCAATAAAACTAGAGGTCAAAGATGAGATGATTAAATAGTAAATGAGATTAAAATAAAAATTGCAGATATTAATAAGCCATGTGTTGTGGACTGAACAAATACCATTCAGAACAAATAAATTAAGAATAAATATGCCCTGGCCGGTTCGGCTCAGAGGTTAGAGCATCAGCCTGCGGTCCAGAGAGACCCGGGTTCGGTTCCCGCTAAGGGCATGTACCATGGTTGCAGTTTGTCCCCGGCCCTGGTTGGGTTGTGTGGGTGGCAACTACTCGATGTGTCCCTTTCACGTAGATGTTTCTCTCTCTCCCTCTCTCTCTCTCTCTCTTTCTCTCTCTCCCTCCCACTCTATCTGAACAAAAAAAAAAAAAAAGAAAAAATGTCCTCGGGTGAGGATTAAAAAATAAATAAAAAATATAAGAATAAATATCCTAAAGTGGACAGAATGAAAATGACTAAAAATGAAATTACTAATATGGAAGGCTGGCTTATGCAATCACAGTCTATGCAGATAAAACTAAAAACAATAGGTTTAGAACAATTAGAGTAAAACTGAAAATGTAGAGGCTAGACAACTATGATTTAAAATGAAACAAATTTGCCTACTGGAGTAAAATATCCACATTAGCAAGTATTTAAGCATATAAAAATATTCCCTGAAGTGAAAGAACAATCCAAAGTTGGGAAAACTATATTCCAAAAAAACACATAGATATATTCTACTTAAATTATGAAAATAGAAGCATAAAAAATAATTCTTTAGCCCTGACTGGTGTTGTTCAGTGGCCCACACACCCAAAGGGTCGCTGGTTTGATTCCCACTGGAGGGCATGTACCTGGGTTACATGTTTGATCCCCAGTCCTGTTTGGGGTATGTTTAGGAGGCAACCAATTAATGTGTCTTTCTTCACATCAATGTTTCTCTCTCTCCCTCTTTCCCCTCCCTTCTCCTCCCACTCCTTCTCTCCTTTCCACTCTCTAAAAATCAATAAAAAAAATATCTTTGGGTGAGGATTAAAAAAAAAAAAGAAGAAGAAGAATTCTCTAGTTAGCCATGCAGAAAATTAAACCACTTTGAAGAAAAACTGGGCTACACCTTTCTGATGAAAAATTTAACTTAAAAATGTATTGCCATTTAAGGGGCTATTGCAGTATCAAGCACCCATTTCCATCATAAAACAACTAAGAGTGTAGAATAACCATAAGCCTATTTGTTTTGTTTTGTGTTGTGGTTTGGGTGGGTGAATTAATTTATATCTCATTATGCTATTGAAAGCCAGACACTTGAAAAAATTAAAATGAAGATCCCTAGAAAAGAATGTATAAAATAAATACAATGATTAAATCACTCTATAACAGAATTAATAGTAAGTAATTGTGTAGGTATTGTTATACAACAAAATGTAAAAATTATAAATCTTGTTAATGTAAAAAGAATATAGAGATCAAGGGATGTGTGGGAGAAAGCGAGAATTAATATTCTCATCTTTCATAGCATGGAATTGATCAATATTGTCTTAATAGAAACATGATTTAAAAATATGTAGTAATTCCAGACTCTTTCTGTTTATAGAAAACAGATTATGTTTTCTATAATCTGCTGAATTTGGAAGATACTTTAAGGATATGATAATGCCTATAAAAAAGAATCATTTATTTTACATGAAACAGGTTTTCTTTTTATTTGTATTGTTTACTTTTCTTTTACTATAAAATAAATATAATTTAAAAATAAAAATAGAAAAGACATAGTGCCGTGTTAATATGTTTAGGACATTACTAGACTGTTGTTCTTGACTATTTTCACTGTTTTAATCTTCCCCAAGTGGTATTGTTTCCTGTTCTTATTCTACTTTTAAATAGCAATGACTCGTTAAAGCCACACATAAAATTTGTGTGCAAGTTTTTTGTTATTTTTTAAGATGGGTATAATTTGGGTCCATTTTGGAACTTATTTTCATTCACAGTATGAGGTGTAGAGCAAACTATTTTTTTTTTTTCTTTTTTACATTAAGAGCTCACACTTTATTTTTAAAAGTTAAAAATAACACTGTCATTCCTGGCCATGCCATTCATAGTGTGCAGAGAGCCACACTGCACAAATGTACTATTAATTCATTCCATTCTTATCATAATTTTATGAGAAAGATTGATTGGCTGCTTCCTGCATGCCCCCTACTGGGGATCGAGCCTGAAACCTGGGCATGTGCCCTGACCAGGAATTGAACCTGTGACCTCTTGGTCCATTGGTCAGTGCTGAACCACTGAACTACACTGGTTGGGCAGTGTGTGCAAGTTTTAAGAGTTAATAACAAACATTGTATGTGAGAATCAATTAAATGATGTTGATGTGTAAGAATAAATATGTTTAGGGGATCTAAACAGTGCTAGGAAACAAACTGAAAAAAAATATAAAAAGACCCTTGCTACTAAATTTCAGGTCCTTGGTATGGAGTATATGTTATTCATGTGTGCATGTCACTTTACAAAATTTAATACATAAACATAAGTTTTATTGGATAATTACCTGCTCTTGAAAAGTCAGCTCTATTATATTTCAAATTGAAAGCTTGCCCTCTCTTATTATCAACAGTAACAGAGGTCATTTCAGTACTCAGTAATAATGCAGGTATAATTCAGTTAGGTGTAAGTTAATTGAATGACTCTTAACAAGTTTATTTGACAGCATCCCTCTACCTTATTTGACTAAGAAATTCATAAGAACCTTGAAGGTAAATCTAAAAATATCCTTATAGACTGTATTAATATCCTCATAATTCTTTTGTCAATACTGTGCATATATTTTTTGGTTTATTGAATTATTTTATAAGCAATGAGTTAACATAAGAGACAAGGCATTTAAAGGAAATGCAAAGGTGGAAATATTTTTCAAAAATTTATTTGTGTAAGTATGTGTGTCTAAATTACACTTCAATGAAAGCCCCCAAATCATCAGTGCTTCCTCTTTTCTAACAATAAGAAAACAAATTTATAATAATTTAAGTATCATGATATCTACTTTCAATATAGCAAGTGAATATAAATTAACTATACACTCTGGCAGATGATTTTATTAAGGAGGAGATTAATATGACCATCACTGCCCTAAAACAGCATAGTGTGATTATGCTCAAGGCTAAAACAAAGGTGTTCTAAGCCCTTTCCCAAAATTACAGTAAAGTGCTTTACTTTTACATATCCCTTTGCAATAGTAAATGACATTTACAAATATTATCCCATTTATTATCACAATCATCCAGACTTAAAGAATTTACCTTAATCTACTGGTAGCTTGGAAATGTGAAAAACATCCAAGTTAAAAAAAATGTTTTTTTCTTCTACACAGAGCTGCTTCTGTATATCATGATCCCATTCCTAAATTGGTTCCTATACCTGTTTTCTCTCAATTCTACCACCATCTCAAATCAAATATAATCCCTGTCTTAGATATGAGGTAACAGCTTAGTAGCTTGTTTTAGATAACAAAGCTATGTCTATGAAAGAACCCTGAACATAAATCAATCGCCCATTTTTTCTCAATGAGAAGAGGTTTAAAAGTTTGGGAAAATGGGAAAGTATTAGTTTGTAGTTGAAATGTCAAGTTTTTACTTGATATATTTAAATAATTCAATTCTATATTTAAGTACAAGTTATATAAATATTATTTAGACATACTTTTTATTTCACATGATGTGAAACAGAATTGTCTCAACTCTTCACATATACCTTTGACATCATCATCAGTGGTAGACTACTGCATTTGCGACCCTCTGATGTACCATGCCCCTGCTCTTGTATTGTTTACTTTCCCTCTGGGTTTGGCCTTGTAACTTGCTTTGGCTAGTGGAGCAAGTGTGATTCAAGCAAAGGCTTGCAAATCATTTGGATGTTCAGGCTATCCGTTTGGATTGCTCACTCTTTTAAGCCAATGCCATGCTGTAATAAAGCTTGCACTAGACTATTTAATGATAAAGATGAGAGACTATTTTAGACATAAGAGCTTCAACCAAACTTCCAGAAGCTTGTCGATTCTGAGCAATGCCACGTGGAGCAAAGATACACTATCCCCCTAAATCCCAGCCCAAATTGCAGGATTCTGAACAAATAAAAGGTTGAGTTTCAAGCTTGTAAATTTTGAGATGGTTTGCTTTTCAATAGATAACTGAAATGCTCTCTGCAACTTTACAGCAACCACTTTTTGGGTCATCTAACAGTTTTCCATTTTGTATCGTCTTTACTTACTTCTAAGCTTTTGAATCTGAGTTTTATATTGTCATCAAAGTTTTATTTTGTGTCCTAAGTACCCATCCCCACATCATGAATAGAGTTTTCATTTATTTATCCTGTAAGTCTATACTTGTGACCTTACAACACAAGCAATTATTATAGGCCTTTTAAAAGTGAGATAGCTATAAAATGTTTAGTTACAAAGATATTCAACAACTGCCTCTGTGAGGTTATATCCCAATCATTCCTAAATATATTAAAAAAAAATTAACATCCCAAAGAAGTTATGACCGAGGTATGTTCAGGCTATAATGTTCAGAAGGAAGTAATTGAGACAGTGCCCAAAAAAGGCTTTCTAAAGTGTAGCATCACAGCTCAAACAATGATCTTAAGGACTAGTAGTATCCAGCATGAGCTGGGAGCAGATTTTAGGACCTCAACCCAGACCTACTGAAACAGAACATGCATTGTAAGAATATTCCCAAGGCGATTTATATGTACATTAAAGATTGAAAAGCAAAGGTTCTAAAACAGGGAAAAGCAAACTACTGGCCCACAGGTCTATAATCTGTTATTGTAAAGTTTCATTGGAACATCCCAATTTACCTGCTGTCTGTGGCTGCCTTCACACTACAGTGGTAGAGTGAATAGTTGTAGCAGTGAGCATATGGACCACAAAGCCTAAAATACTTTGTCTAGCACTTTATGGAAAAATTTTGCTGTTCCCTGATCTAGAATATAAAGCTCTCTCATACTTTTGAGCAGTAATATTGAAAAAAATTAACACATTTTAAAATCAAGTGTTATCTGTGACTTTGGGCTATAACTTACTCTCTCTAGGCCTTTGTTTTTTTTCTCATTTGTAGAATGGTGACAGCAATGGCCACCAGGTTTCTGTGCATGTGTGTATCTATCTATCTATCTATCTATCTATCTATCTATCTATCTATCTATCTATCTATCATCTATCTATCTATCTATCTATCTATCTATCTATCATCTATCATCTATCTATCAATCATCTATCTAATGTGGAAGTAACAATAAAATATTTGGATTCCAAGTCCAGTACACTTTTAAAAAATTAAATTTCTAACATACATTATACTTTGTTATATTGAGACTGTTTCTATCTCAATTTTTAAAAGTCTTTATTATTGAGAGTGTTACAGATGCCTCCTATTCCACCCCCCCCCCATTGCCCTCCTCCCCTCAGTTGCCACTCTGCCCCAGGCCTTCACCATCCTATTATCTGTTTCCATGAGTAATGCATATAAATTCTCTGTTAATCTCTTCCTATCCCCCCACCTCCTTCCCTCTGAGGTTCATCAGTCTGTTCCATGTTTCCATGCCTCTGTTTCTATTTTATTCATCATGTTATTTTATTCATTAGATTCCACAAATAAGTGAGATCATGTGATACTTGTCTTCTCTGACTGGCTTATTTCACTTAGCATAATACTCTCAAGGTCTGTCCATGCTCTCTCAAAGGGTAAGGGACACTCCTTCTCTTTTTTTATCCTCACCCAAGGACATTTTTTTGCATTTATCTTCAGACAGAGTGGGAGGGAGAGAGGGAGGAAGAGAGAGAGAGAAATATCGATGTGAGAGAGACACATCGAATGGCTGCCACCCACACAACTCCAATCGGGGCTGGGGACAAACTGCAGCCGAGGTACGTGCCCTTAGCAGGAACCGAACCTGAGGCTCTCTGGTCCATAGGGTGATGCTCTAACAGCTGAGCCAAACCAGCCAGGGAAGAGATCCTTCTTTTCTACAGCTGCATAGTATTTCATTGTGTAAATAAATGTACCACGACTTTTTTATCCATTCGTCTACTGATGGACACTTGGGCTGTCCAGATCTTAGCTATTGTAAATAGTGCTGCTATGAACATAGGGGTGCATATATTCTTTCTGATTGGTGTTTTGGGATTCTTGGGATATATTCCTAGAAGTGGAATCACTGGGTCAAATGCTAGTTCAGTGTTTAACTTTTTAAAGAAATTCCATGTTGCTTTCCACAGTGGCTGTACCAGTTTTCAATCCCACCAGCATTGTATTAGGTTTTCCACATCCTCACCAACACTTGTTTGTTGATTTTTTTCATGGTAGCCATTCTGGCAGGTATGAGGGGGTACCTCATTGTCATTTTAATTTGCATCTCTCTGATGATTAATGGCTTTGGGCATTTTTTTCATATGTCTCTTGGCCACTTATATGTCCTGTTTGGAGAAGTGTCTATTCAGGTCCTCTGCCCATTTTTAATTGGATTGTTTGTCATCCTTTTGTTGAGTTGTATGAGTACTTTATATATTTGGGATATTAACCCTTTATCAGATATATCATTGGCAAATATGTTCTGCCAAACAATAGGTTCTTTCTTCATTTTGATGCTTTCTTTTGCTGTGCAGAAGGTTTTTAGTTTGATATAGTCCCATTTGTTTATTTTTTCCTTTGTTTCTCTTGCCCTCAGAGACATATCGGTGAAAGTTCTGCTACATGAGATGTTTGAAATTTTGCTGCCTACGTTTTATTCTAGGATTTTTATGGTTTCATGACTTACATTTAAGTCTTTTATCCATTTTCAGTTTATTCTTGTGTATGGTGTAAACTGATGGTCTAGTTTTATTTTTTTTTTACATGTACCAGTTCAATTTTCCCAGCAGCATTTATTTGGGAGACTGTCTTTACTCTATTGTATGTTCTTGCCTCCTTTGTCAAATAGTAATTGAGCATAATATCTTGGGTTGATTTCTGGGTTCTCTGTTCAGATCCATTGACCTATATACCTGTTCTTGTGCAAATACCAGGCTGTTTTGATTACATTGGCTTTGTAGTAAAATGATATCTGGTGTAGTAATAACTCCTAGTTTGTTCTTTCTCAAGATTGCTGCAGCTATTTGAGTCTTTTTTGGTTCCATATACATTTTTGGAGTATTTGTTGTAGATCCATGAAATATGTCATTGGTATTTTAATAGGGATTGCATTGAATTTATAAATTGCTTTAGTTAGTATGTACATTTTAATGATGTTAATTCTTCCAATCCATGAACACAGTATATTCTTCCACTTGTTTATATCTTCCTCTACCTCTTTTTCAACATCCTATAGTTTTCCATATACAGGTCTTTGACCTCCTTGGTTAAGTTTATTCCTGGGTATCTTAATTTTTTTGTTGTGATGGTAAATGTTTTTTTTTGTTGTTGTTGTTGTTTTGTTTTGTTTTGTGTGTTTTTTTTGTTGTTGGTGGTTTTTTTAGTTTTTCTTTCTGATAGTTCATTGTTGGTGTGTAAAAATACCATCAATTTCTGGGTGTTAATTTTATATCCTGCTACATTGCTGAATTCATTTATTAAATATAGTAGTTTTTTGGTGGAGTCTTTAGGGTTTTCTATGCACAATATCATGTCATCTACAAATCATGACAGTGGTACTCCCACTTTTCCAATTTAAATGCCATTTATTTTTTCTTCTTGTCTGATTGCTGTGGCTAGCACTTCAAGTACTATGGTGAATAAAAGCGGTGAAAGTGGGCATCCCTGTCTTGTTCCTATTCTTAGGGGAAATTCTTTTGGGTTTTGCCCATTGAGTATTATGTTGGCTGTAGGTTTTTCATATATGACCTTTATTATGTTGAAGTATGATCCCTCTAGTCCTACTTTGTTGAGAGTTTTGGTCAAAACTTGGTGATGAATTTTGTCAAATAATTTTTCTGCATCTATTGATATGATCATGTGATTTTTATCTTTTAATTTGTTTATGTGATGTATTGCATTTATTGATATGTGAATATTGCATCAGCCTGGCATCCCTGGAAAAAATCCCACTTGGTCATGGTGTATAATCTTTTTAATATATTCATGGATCCTGTTTGCTAACATTTTGTTGAGTATTTTAGCATCTCTGTTCATCTGTGATATTGGCCTGGTTTTGGAATTAGGATAATGCTGGTCTCATAAAAAAAGCTTGGAAGTCTTTCTTCCTCTTGAATTTTTTGGAATAGTTTGAGGAGGATAGGTGTTACTTCTTCTTTGAATGTTTGGTAGAACTCCCCCATTAAGCTGTCCAGACCAGGGGTTTGTTTGCTTGGAGTTTATTGATTACTGCTTCTTTTTCATTAATTGTTATTGGTATGTTGAGGTTTTCTGAATCTTCCTTGTTGAGTTTTGGATGAGTGTTTGTTTCTAGGAATTTGTCCATTTCATGTGAGTTGTCCAATTTGTTAACATATAGTTATTACTCGTATTTTCTTACAATCCTTTGTATTTCTGTTGTGTCAGTTGATATTTCACCTCTTTCATTTCTGAATTTGTTTATTTGGATCCTCTCTCTTTGTTTCTTGATGAGTCTGGCTAAAAGTTCATCAATCTTTTTATCTTTTCAAAGAACCAGCTCTTTGTTTCATTGATCTTTTTAATTGTTTTTTTTAAGTCTCCATATCATTTATTTCCACTCTGATCTTTATTATTTTCTTTTTTCTACTTTTTTGATTCATCTTTTATTCAGGATATGAAGAGCACAGAAAATACAAAGACTCTGGTTTTAAAATATATGGTACTCCTGCCTAGTATGTAGCCATTTATGGAAGTAGAAGTCTGCAATGGGAAGTAAAGTGAATTAACCTAGTGAATCTATACATACTTGAATTTGAGCTCTCTTAAAAATTAACATGCTTAAATGTAATAGGTATGACTCTTAATTTTCTGCTTTGAGAGGCTATTTGTCCTCAATTTCACACTTATAAATTGTTACTATGATCAAATCATTCTGTGAAAAGTAAAATCAATGCTTATATAATGTTAAAGCTGGTAATTTAATGAAAGTGTGTGGGGCTCTCATGATGTAGCACACTGTAGACTGAACTCAAGAAGCAAAACCTGATAAAAAACAATTTACTGCTTGGAGCTCAAGGACCAGACTGGCAGAGGTTCAGATTATGGTAACATCACTCCAGACCTTGTACTGTTGGTGTATTAGAAAGATGGTGAGAAGCAAGATAAAAGTAGCTTTTTTTTTTTTTAGCGCAATGCAGTTCTGAGCTATTTATTTTAGAAAAATGGCAAATGAACTTGCTTTTTATAAATAGATACCAGGGGAATAAAGCAGATTGACCTACTGTGTACATGTGTGTGACACATGGATACTTTCAAAGTTCTAGAAGGAAATTCTGCGGCTGATTCTTGTTGGCAGTTATAAAAACAATTAAATAATACTAGTAATTAAGGATTGGGAAGGCATTTACTGGGATAACTCTAAAAGTCTATAAACTACAATCAAAATCTAACTAGTCAGCAAATCCTCAAGTTAAATGCAGACTGCAGATTTCTAACAGCTTTTCAGAGTTAAATAGATTGGGAGTCCAGACAAGAGATAACAACTAATTGAGCTGTCTAATAACAAAGGTTCTCAAACTTGAAGGTGCATCATATCCCCTGGAGATCTTGTTAAAATACAAGTTGCTGGGCTTTATGCCCCAGGGCTTCTAATTTGGTAGGCCTGAGATGGGGTCAGAGAATTCCCATTTCTAATGTTTTCAGGAAATGCTGATGTTGCTGTCTGGGGACCACACTTTGGAAACCACTGGCTTAGGTTATACTATACTGGGAAGAACTGAGGAATCCTGACTCGACATCTCACAGTTTTCTAAATACTTTAAACTCTCCCAGGGAAATCAGAAAGACTACTCATTTAAGAATCAGGCAAGAAATTGTAAATAACCTTTTGTCTAGACACACTATAAAATAATTATTTAAAATCGTATTTGAATCTTCAGCTTAGCATTTCAAATAGCTGATGTAACCTCGCTGTATAACAATTGTGTTCTTAGAATTTACTTTAGAAGAAAAGAATTAGGCCAATTATTATCTTTGTCAGAATGAAGATTCAAAAACAAAATATAGTTTGAAGTTTGTGGTTTTTAGAATGTCCATCCAAGTACTCAGGGTTTAAGTTATCAATGCATACCCTTCTACATAAATAACGTGATATTAATTTTCAGTGTTTTTTGAATGCTTACTATGAAAAAGCATTACTTTTATTTACTTATAAGTTGTTATTAGTAGGTAGGTGGTGTGGTTTTGCTTTAAAATTTATATAGTCATCTGACTTGACATGGCTATTGACATAATAAACCATGTATTTCTACTTTGCCAAATTTAGAAAATTATATGTTTATAGGGTGCTGTGAAAATTTAGGGGGAAAAATTTCCCCCACAAACAGAATCCTTCTTTGGAAGACCTGTCTATAAACATTTCATATGCTTATGAGGAAACCTGAAAAAGTTAGTGACCCATATGAAGTATGTAAATTTTAGTAATCCTTTAATTAAATTTATGCTGAGTTTTTATTGCTAACTAAGATTTTTCAATTAAAAGTTTCTACACTAAAATGTATGTCATTACTGAATAAGACTAAAATCTATTTCAAAAACCCAGTAAGATAATGTCAGCCAAGAATCAAAATAAAATAAAAACTTAAAAGCATTAAAAGTTAGTATCCTCTTACTCAAAGGAGTATATCATTTTTCAACATTTTCTAGTAGAATAATATAACATTGTAAAATCTTATAGTGTTGCAGAGAATAAAATAGAAGAGGAATAATGATAATACTGAAAGCAAGCTGTAAACATGGTATTATAGAGAGCAGATAGAGCACAGATTGAAAATGGGGACAGGAGTAGATGGTATCCATAGTAAGTGAAAAATACTCTCCAATGGCATAAAATATTAATATATACACCAGGGATTTAAGACACAATGAGAAAGAACCAAAATTATTGTTTTCAGTAACCCAGACCATACATATATTTTCATCTCTGCAAAGAAGCTGAGGGAAGACAGGAAAGTATGAAAAAGGAATTCTGGGAAGAGGAATTTATATTTAGCTGCAAATAAAAAACAAAAAACTTTGCATCAACTACAAATAAGAAAGACAATAAGCAAATGTATCATCTCACATAACATGAAGCTCGCAGGTAGGGCAAATTCTAAGCTTGGTACACCAGGGCTCAATATCAAATGCTCAGAGATTCCTTTGGCTTGTTTCCTATAATACCATCAGAACAGACGGATAGTGAAGTGTAGTGGATGAGAAAATATTCTTATATTTATTTATACCTCTCAGGTGCCTATATTTAGATCTTGACTTTGATGCTTAGTAGTTGTTTGACCTTAGATAAGTTAGTTTACTTCTCTGCAACTCAGATTCCTCTTTTGAAAACTGAAGATGTGGTTTATTATTTTCAGCTTTATAATAGATACACATGTAGGGTCCTTAAAACAGTGACTGTCCCGAAAACATTAGCAATGATAATAATGGCTATGATGGTGATGATTCCTTTGTTACTCAGAAGATTTAGATAGGTTTCTGTCTAGTGGGAGACATTGATGTGAACAGAGAAATAGTATACACATATGTGTCAATAGTGGAAAGTTACATATTTATTTCTGAATTTTAATCAGTATCGCACCAAATGACCTCTAAATACACAAACACTCTGTTAGCAAAGATATCAAGTGGTTGGTGTTTGGGAGCTAAGTGTAATAGCTTCCCGTCCTCTGTAGCCCAAAGTAGGAACCAAAGCTCTCAGCACTAACTGCCAGGGAAGGCATAAGCACTTGCTGTTTTCTAAAGAGCTCATGATCTCTCCATGCTTCACGCAGTTGACTCTTCTGTGATGTGTTTGGCCTTTAAAAATCCATTCTTATCATTTCCCTAAATAGTTTCACACTTACTTTTTCTGAGCCATCTTTACTATTGGCTCATGTTGTAAATTCTTCTCTTATATTTAGCAATTACTTTTTCTCCTCAAACACTTTTTAAAATTACATTTGTATTGAGTGTTTTTTTCATAGCTAAATTAATAATATTTATACTCTACATGATGGTTGAGATAATTTGTTCACACTGAAAGAAAGCAATAATTATAAAAATAATAATAATACTACATTTTAAAACCCTGGATTCATGAAATACATTGTAGAATTAGAAACAAATGCATTTGGGGTTAGCAATCTAATGCAAGTCAGAAAATACTATGATAAAGAATATACTCTTATGTTAATCAACTAAAAAAATGGTCAAAATTTAGATTCCAGAAATCCTTTGAATGATTCAAATATAGGTCATAGCTGTGAGAATCCTGTTGAGGGACAATATTTAGGCCAAAGCAGTTATTTGAGCTATTTTCATTGGAAGAATATTTCAAACTACTGAAAATACAATTAAGAGCCTGAGAAATGATTCACTTATATAAATGGCTTGCCCAGTTTGCTGACACAATAAGATCTCAACCCTCACAAAATATAAGTTTCATAATGGCTGGTATTTCTATGTGTTTTTACAGTTACATTTCTAACAGAGAAATAGATGTGGCACATGGTAGGTACTAAAATATTTGTTGAGTGGATTTAATTTAAAAACTTGATCACTTTCCTTTAGGGTTAGAATACATCTTGATTATCCTGAAATTTCCATGTTATGTTGTCTCATGCATTTTTATAATCAATTAATACATCTAAAACTTTATTTGAAAAAAAGATTTATAAAAGACTCAGACATGCAAACAAGTTGCAAGAATAGTACAAAGAATTTCTATATATTCTTCAATCATATTTTCCAAATATTGGCATTTCTCTCCACATTTATATAATACACATAAAAACAGAAATATTTAGGGGTAAAGGAAAATCATAACCATAATGAAATTATCAAAAAGGAAATTAGCATTTATAAAATAATATTAGTTTATCTGAAGACCTTATTCCAGTTTTAGCAATTGTCCCTATAATGTCCTTTACAGAAAAATAAACCCCTGGATCATGTATTGCACATGTTTAAATTATCTTCTTTAATTTGGAAGACTTTTAGTCTTTATCTTTTTTATGTCTTTGATTTTTCTTATGAGTATGGGTCAGCTATTTTATCGAAAGTTCCACAATTTGGGTTTGTGTGTTTTCTTTTGATTAGATTCAAGTTGCGTATTTTATGGCAGAAATACCATAGACCTGATATTCTTCTCAGTGCATCACCCTAGGGTTCACATTTTTATTTTCATCATGACTGATTTTGTTAACTTTGGTCCTTGGTTAATATATTAGTTTCCTCTTGCTGCTGTAAGAAATTACCACAACCTCAGTGGTTTAAAACAACACACATTTATTATATTATAACTCCACATGTCAGAAGTCAGGCACAGGTCTCACTGGGATAAATCAAGGTGCTGCTAGGTCTCTTTTTCTTCTGGAGGGTCTAGGAAAGAATAGTTTCCTTGCCTTTTCCAACTTCTTGAGGCTGAAAACATTTCTTGTCTTATGGTCACTTTCTCCATCTTTAAAGCCTGCAACATTGTGTTTCTCTGACCTATTTTCTGTAACCACATCTCCCTCTGACCTCAGCTGGGAAAGATCCTCCCCTTTTAACGGTTTATACAGTTAGATTGGGCATACTTGATTAATCCAAATTAATCTCTAACCTCTAGGCCCTTACTCTTAATTACATCTGCAAGTCCCTTTTTCCTAAGACTCATGTTGTGAGCATTAGAACATGGACATCTTTGTGGTGGTGGTGGGGTATTGTTATGCCTACCATCCTTAAGGTGTTGTTCGACATGCTTCTTCACTGTAAAACTATTTTCCCCTTTCTATTTGATAATTGTATTGTGGGAGATAGTTTGAGATTATGTAAATTCTCACATTGATTGGTTGCCTCCCACACATGCCCTGACTGGACCTGGGATAGAACCTGCAACTTAGGTATGTGCCCTTGACTGAGAATTGAACCTGTGACCCTGCAATGCACAGGCTATTGCTCTAACTACTTAACCATGCTGGCCAGGGCTGGGTATAATTGTCAAAATAAGGACCTTTATCTATGTTGCAGACAGGAAAACAGAAAAAGGTAGACAAAGAACACTAGGGGACGAAGGAAAACACGAAGATAACAGAGGAGTTTTCTTCTATGGAGGCATTGCCTATATCCCAGCCTAAACAGCACAAGAGAAAGTTTAGGAAAAAGAGACTGAAAAGAAACCACAGTTTCAACAAGTTCTACTGCCTTAATTTTTTAGCTATCAAATTTGAAGACTTTTAAAAAAAAATTTTTTTTATTGATTTCAGAGAGAGAGGAAAGAAGAGTGAGAGAAATAGAAACATCGATGAGAAAGAACATGGATTGGCCATGGCCACCTGCATGCCCCCCACTGGAGATTTGGCCCACAACCTGGGCATGTGCGCTGACCAGAAATCAAACCAGTGACCTCTTGGTGCAAGGGTTGACTTTCAACCATGGAGCCACACTGGCTGGGCAAATTTGGAGCATTTTCTAGCTCCTTTTTGTTTTCTGACATGTTTTCATATTCCAGTTCTTATTTAACCCATAAAATGCCACTTTTTATTTTAGCAAATTGTCACATTGATAGGTTACTTATTTTCATTTTCTTCTAGTATGTCTTAGATATTCTCTTTTGCAACAAGCTTTTATTTTTCTTCTTTTAGGTAGATTATTATTATTTTATTTCATACTGGTTGTTTTATTTTCTTTCCTTTTTTCATTAATTAATTCATTTTTGTTACTGATGTTTCTCCTTTTCCCCCCACTGATTCCCACCTCAAATTCCCTCCCCACTCTGTCCCCCGCTTTGTTGTCCATGTTCAATATTCATGCACAAATGCATATAAGTTCTGTGGTTTACCTCTCCCCCACCACCCCCTCTTCTGGGGATTGTCAGTCTATAAACCACTTCCACGTCTCTTGGACTATTCCATTCCTCAGACTGTTATGTTCATTATATTCCACAAATAAGTGAGATCATGTGATATTTCTCATTCTCTGTTTGGCTTGTTTTGCTTAGGATAATACTATCCAGGTCCCTTTATAGCGTCTCAAAGGATAACAGATCTTTCTTTCTCACAGCTGCATAGTATACCATTGTGTATATATACCATAGCTTTTTTTTCTATTATATATTTTTATTATAACATTTTATAAACAGTTATTAACTTGTAAAGAATTTATAATTAATTAATTTATTTTTGTTACAGATGTTTCTCCTCCCCCCACCAATTTCCTCCTCTGCCTCCCTCCCAGCCACTGATTCCCCCCTTCCCCTCCCTCCCCACTCTGTCCCCAGCTTTGTTGTCCATTTCCATTGTTAATGCACGCATGAATATAAGTTCTGTGGTTTACATCACCCCCACCGCCCTCACTTCTGGGGATTGTCAGTCTGTAACCCACTTCCCTGTCTCTGGGACTACCCCATTCCCCAGACTGTTATGTTCATTTTATTCCACAAGTGAGTGAGATCATATGATACTTGTCTTTCTCTGTTTGCCTTGTTTCGCTTAGGATGATGCTTTCCAGGTCCCTCCATGTCGTCTCAAAGAATAAGAGCTCTTTCTTTCTTACAGATGCATAGTACTCCATTGTGTTTATGTACCACTGCTTTTTTATTCATTCGTCTACTGATGGACACTTGGGCTGTTTCCAGATCTTAGCTATTGTAAATAGTGCTGCTACAAACATGGAGGTACATATATTCTTTCTTACCGGGGTTTCAGGCTTCTTAGGGTATATTCCTAGAAGTGGGATCACTGGGTCAAATGGAAGTTCAATTTTCAATTTTTTGAGGTAACACAATATTGTCTTCCATGGTGGATGCACCAGTTTGTATTCCCACAAGCAGTGTACTAGAGTCCCCTTTTCTCCACACCCTCGCCAACACTTGTTGTTTGATGATTTGTTGATGGCGACCATTCTGACAAGTGTGAGGTGATACCTCATTGTTGTTTTAATTTGCATCTCTGTGATGATTAGTGATTTTGACCATTTCTTCATATGTCTCTTAGCCATTTGTATGTCCTGTTGGGAGAGGTGCCTATTTAGTTCCTCTGCCCATTTTATAATTGGGTTCTTTGTCTTCCTTTTGTTGAGTTGTATGAACACTCTCTATATATTGGAAATTAACCCCTTATCTGATATATAATTGGACATTATGCTCTCGCATACAGTGGGTAGCCTTTCCGTTTTGATGATTGTATCTTTTGTTGTGCCAAAGCTTTTGAGTTTGATGTAGTTCCATGTGTTCATTTTCTCCTTTGTTTCTGTTGCTTTAGGTGATGTATCAGTAAAAATTCTGCTGCATATGATGTCTGAAATTTTTGTTGCCTATATTTTCTTCTAGGATTTATATTGTATCATGTGTCATATTTAAGTCTTTTATGAATTTTGAGTTTATTCTTGTATATGGTGTAAGTTGATGGTCTAGTTTTATTTCTTTGCATGTAGCTGTCTAGTTTTCCCAACACCGTTTCTTAAAGAGGCTGTCTTTACTCCATTGTTTGTTCTTGCCACCTTTGTCAAATATAAATTGAGCATATTGCCTTGGGTCCATTTCTGGATTCTCTGTTCTGTTCCACTGGTCTACATGCCTGTTCTTGTGCCAGTACCAGGCTGTTTTGATTATAGTGGCTTTGTAGTATAACCTGAAATCTGGCAATGTGATCCCTCCAAATTTGTTCTTCTTTTTCAAGATTGCTGTGGCTATTCAAGGTCTTTTTTGGTTCCATATAAACTTTTGAAGTATTTGTTCTAGTTCTGTGAAGTATGTCATTGGTATTTTGATGGGGGTTGCACTGAATCTATAGATTGCTTTGGGTAGTATGAACATTTTAATGATGTTAATTCTTCCAATCCATGAACAAGGTATGTGATTCCACTATTTTATATCTTTCTCTATTTCTTTTTTTCAATGACCCGTAGTTTTCTGTGAATAGGTCCTTTATTTCTTTGGCTAAATTTAGTTCTAAGTATCTTATTTTTTTTGCCACGATGGTAAGTGGGATTTTTTTTTTTAGTTTCTCTTTCTGTGAGTTCATCATTGGTGTATAAGAATGTCATCGATTTCTTGACATTAATTTTTTATCCTGCTACTTTGCCAAATTTATTTATTAAGTCTAGTAAATTTTTGATGGAGACTTTGGAGTTTTCTACATATAGTATCATGCCATCTGCGAATATTGACAGTTTCACTTCCTCCTTTCCAATTTGGATCTCTTTTATTTTTTCTTCCTGTCTCACTGCTGTGGCTAAGACTTCCAATACGATGCTAAACAAGAGTGGTGAAAGTGGGCATCTTTGTCTTGTTCCTGTTCTTAAGGGAAATGCTTTAAATTTTTGCCCATTGGCTATTATGTTGGCTGCAGGTCTTTCATATATGGCCTCTATTATATCGAGATATGATCCCTGTATTCTAGGATTGCTGACCATTTTTATCAGAAATGGGTGCTGGATTTTTTCGAATGCTTGTTCAGCACTTATTGAGATGATCATTTGATTTTTACCTTTCATTTTGTTTATGTGGTGTATCACATTTATTGATTTGCGAATACTGTACCAGCCTTGCATCCCTGGGATGAATTCCACTTGGTCATGGTGAATAATTATTTTGATGTATTGCTGGATTCAATTTGCTAGTGTTTTGTTCAGGATTTTGGCATCTATGTTCCTCAGGGATATTGGTCTGTAGTTTTCTTTTTTGTAGTGTCTTTATCTGGTTTTGGAATTAGAATTATACTCGCCTCATAAAATGAGTTTGAATGTCTTCCTTAATCCTGAAATTTTTGAAATAGATTGAGGATAATGGTAATTATTTCTTCTTTGAATGTTTGGTAAAACTCACCCGTGAAGCCATACGGCCCTGGGCGTTTGTTTGCTGGGAGAGTCTTGATTACATATTTTATTTGTTTTCTTGTTATTGGTTTGTTCAAGTTTTCTATCCCTCCCCGGTCCAGTTTTGGGGGATTCTGTGTTTCTAGAAATTTGACCATTTCACTAAGATTGTCAAATTTGTTGCCGTATAATTGTTCATAATATTTGTTAACAGTCCTTTGTATTTCTGTGGTGTCAGTTATCATTTCTAGTCTTTCATTTCTTATTTTGTGTATTTGGGTTCTCCATATTTGTTTGTTGGTGAGTCTAGCTAAGGGTCCATCAATCTTGTTTATGTTTTCAAAGAACCAGCTCTTTGTTTCACTGATTCTTTAAATTGTTTTTTTTGGTCTCCATGTCATTTATTTCTGCTCTGATCTTTACTATTGCCTTGCTCTGGGGTTTTCTTTTTGTTTGCTTTCGAGTTCTTTAAGTTCTGAGGTTAGACAGTCTATTAGAAATTTTTCTTGCTTCTTGAGGTAGGCCTGTAGTGCTATGAACTTCCCTCTCAGAACTGCTTTCGCTGCATCCCATAGATTTTGTGTTGTTGTGTGTTCATTTCCATTGGTTTCCAGGAAGTTTTAAATTTCTTTCTTGGTCTCCATGATAACCAATTTATTGTTTGATGATATGCTATTTGGCCTCCATGTTTTCAAATGTCTTTGCATGTTCTTTTTGCAATTGATTTCTAGTTTCATGTCATTGTGGTCTGAGAAGATGCTTGATATGATTTCAATCTTCTTGAACTTGTAGAGACTTAGTTTGTGCCCAAATATGTGGTCTATCTTTGAGAATGTCCCATGTGCACTTGAGAAGAATGTGAATTCTGCAGCTTTGTGGTTTAATTCTCTGTAGCTATCTATTAAATCCATTTGATCTAGTGCTTCATTTAGAGTCTCTGTTTCCTTGTTAATTTCTTGTCTAGAAGATCAATCCAGTGCTGTCAGCAGTGTATTGAAATCCCCTCTTATGATTGTATTGCTCTTGATTTCTCCTTTGAAGTCTTCCAAAAGATTTTTAAAATATGTTGGTGCTCCTGTTTTGGGTGGATATATGTTTACCAAGGTTATATCTTCCTGTTGGATAGATCCTTTCAATATTATGTAGTGGCCTTCTTTGTCTCTAGTTATGGCCTTTCATTCTGAAATCTATTTTATCAGATATGTGTATTGCTACCCCAGTTTTTTTCCCTTTCCGTTTGCTTGGAAGATTTTTTTCCATCCCTTCACTTTCAACCTATGTGAGTCTTTTGTTGTGAGGTGGGTCTCTTGTAACAACATATAGATGAGTCATGCTTTCTTATCCAATCAGCTACTCTGTGTCTTTTTATGGGAGCATTCAATCCATTTACATTTAATGTGATTATTGATATGTACTTATTTATTGCTATTTTTGTTTAGTGTGGTTCTATTTTTCTTCCCATTTCTACTGCTAATTACAGCAATCCTTTTAACATTTCTTGCAGTGCTAGTTAGTTGCTAATGTATTACCTTAGCCTTTTTTTGTCTGGGAAGCTCTTTATTTCACCTTCTATTTTGAATGATAGACTTGCTGGATCATGTAGTCTTGGATTCAGAGCCTTGTTTTTCATGACCTTGATTACCTAATTCCATTCCCTTCTGGCCTGTAGTGCTTCTGTTGAGAAGTCAGCTGAGAGTTTTTTTGGGGGGGGTTTCTTTGTAGGTAACCTGTTGCTTATCCCTTGCTGCCTTTAGCATTCTCTCTTTGTCTTAATTTTTGGCACTTTAATTACTATGTGTCTTGGCGTGGGCCTGTTTGGGTTCTTTTTACTTGGGGCTCTCTCTACTTCTTGAACTTGAATGCCTTCTTTCTTCACCAAGTTAGGAAGTTTTCTGTCACTATTTCTTGAAATATATTCTCTAACCCTTGCCCATTTTCTTCCTCTTTGGGGACTTCTATGATGCAAATGTTTTTACGTTTCCAGTTGTCTCACAGTTCTCTTAAGCTGTCTTCCTGTTTTTTAATTGTTTTTTCCTTTTGGTTGATTTTTTTCTACCCTGTCTTCTAATTCACTGATCCAGTCCTCAGCTTCCCCTACTCTGCTAGTTAGTCATTCCAATGAGTTCTTTATTTTTGCTATATCATTATTCATTTCCACCTGGTTGGTTTTCAATTATTCTGTATCTTTACTAATGGTGTTGATGTCCATACCCATGCTGTTGAGCTTCCTCAAGATCATGGCTCTGGACTCTACCTGTGATAATTTGCTTAGCTGCATTTCATTGATCTCATCTTCAATAAAGTTGTCTTGTTTTTTCATTTGAGATTTGTTTCTTTGTTTCACCATTTTGGCTATCTCAGTGGATTTTGGAGTCTGCTGAATTTTCCCTGTGGGTGTTGTTGTTCTGCTATTTGTGGCTCTCCCTACTGGGTTTAAATGAGCCTGGGTGCACCCACGTTAAACACCACTGTCAAGTCTTACTTTTCTGGGTAGATTTGCAAGCCCAGGAAAGGTTCAGTTATCCTCTAGCTTTTTCCTAGTGGATAGAAGTCTCAGTTACTCAGTGCCTTGGAATGTAGCCCAGGTGTTCTGCATAAGAGGATTTCCAGAGTGTGAGATAGATGCTGGTTATTAATGATCCTCAATTTGCGTTTCTTTGCCTCTCCTGGGAAAGGCTGCATCTTTGAGGAACAGGGCTGCTGCTTTTCCCCACAGCTCTGGGAAGGAGCACACTGTCCACAGTCCTATGAGGCCACAATTCAGCAAAAACTCTGAGTGCCCTCCAAATCCCGAGTGTCCCCACAGAGTTCCTGCCCAGTCTTCCTTTTCTCTGCTGTGGCCCCCAGGTTAGTGGCTGTGGGTATTTTAGTTCTCTCTGTAGTCTTTCTGCACTGTGGAGGGGGCCAGGTCTTTATTCCCCAAGGGCCCTGCTTACAGCTAAGACTGGTGCTGTTTGTGGGCTCCCAGCCTGCCACCCTATTGTGCCTCCACAGATCCTACCAGTGTCCCTGGTTATATGGTCCTGTTCTGCTGCTTTTCTGTTGCTTTTTTTTTTTTTTTTTTGAGGATTTGTCTTTATTTTAGTTGTAATTCCCATTTGTTCCTGGGAGATTATCTGTGTAGCTTCTATTCACTCCACCTCCATTTTCAGATCCTCTATGCCTATCTTGTGCGCAGCTGGGTCGCACAGGCCTTTCTGGTGCCCCTGCACCCTGCAGATCTGGCGGGTAACTGGACCACACAGTTCCTTTTGGGACCCGGCTCTATGCTTATGTTATGGGCTGCTGGGTTGCACAGTCCTCTCTGGTGTTTCAGCACCCTGCAGGTCCCGTTGGTAACTGGATGGCACAGTCTCTGGTGGGCCTCACAGGCCTCTCTGGTGCTTAATCACCCCACAGCCCCCATGGTTAACTAGATTGCGATGTCCCTGCTGGGTAGCACAGTCCTCTCTGGTGCTTCAGTACCCCGCAGGTCCTGTGGGTAACTAGATTGCACAGGCTTCTCTGGTGTTTCAGCACCCCACAAGTCCCACAGGTAACTAGATGGCATTGTCTCTGCTGGGCCACACAGGCCTTTCTGGTGCTTAAGCACTCCACAAGTCCAGCATGTAATTGGATCACACAGTCCCTCCTGGGTTGCACAGGCCTCTCTGGTGCCCCCGCACTCTGCAGTTCCCAAGGCGGGCAATTGGGTCGCACCATTCTCTCTTTGGCTCTTGCTTCCCATTGCTCTTGTGGGCTCCAGGACCACACAGGCCTCTGTGGAGCCCCAGGTCCTGCTGCTGGAAGCTGGGGAGTGCTGCTGTCCCTTGAGACTCAGCTCCTGCTCAGGTAGTTTATTTTTCTTCTGCCTTCTGTGTTAGGGCAAATTGCCTCCCCTGTATAGTGATCCTTGTTGATCTATTTATATTATATTTAAGGCACTAAAAAAGTCAATTGTTATCTTAGTAATGGGAATTGTTGACAGAGGTTTCCTCTAGAGTAGTTGGCAAACTCTTCCTGAGAAGTGCCATAAAGTAATATTTTAGGATTCATGGGCCATGTGTTCTCTGTTACAGCCACTCCACTCTGCTTTTGTAGTATGAGAACAGCCACAGACAATTGTAAATGAATGAGGATGGCTGATTTGCAGTAGAAGTTGTTTTTTTTTTTACTATTGACACTATTACAGATGACCCCCATTTCCTTCACTGTGCTCACCTCCACCCAGCCCCCACACCTCCTCTACTGGGCTTCGCCACACTGTTGTCTATGTCCATGAGCAATGCATATGTTCTTTGGCAAATTTCTACCTTCTTTTCTCTATTTCTGCCCACCCCCTTCCCCTTTGAGATCTGTCAGTCTGTTCCATGTATCTATGACTCTGGTTCTGTTTTGTTCATAAGTATATTTTGTTCATTATATTCCACATATCAATGAGATAGCATGGTATTTGTCTCTCTGTGACTGGATTATTATGCTTAGCATAATAATCTCCAGGTATATCCATGCTGTTGTGAAAGGTAAAAGTTCCTTCTTTCTTACAGCTGCATAGTACACCATTATGTAAATGTACTACTGCAGCTTTTTTTTTTTTTTTTATCTTTACCTGAGGATATTTTTCAATTTTTTGTTCAGATAGAGTGGGAAGGAGAGAGAGAAAGAGAGAGAGAGAAACATCGATGTGAAAGGGGCACATCGAGTGAATACCTCCCGCAGGGCCCTATTGGGGCCAGGGACAAACTGTAACCAAGGTACATGCCCTTAGCAGGAACCAAACCCCGGTCTCTCTGGACCGCAGGCTGACGCTCTAACCGTTGTGCCAAACCGGCCGGGGCCCACAGTAGCTTTTTTATCCACTCATTTACTGAAGGACACTTGGGCTGTTTCCAGATCTTAGCAATTGTAAATAGTGCTGCTAAGACCATAGGGGTATATATATTCTTTCTGATTGGTGTTTTGGGATTCTTGGGATATTTTCCCCAAAGTGGGATAGTTTGTCTTCCTGGTGTTGAGTTGTTTAATTTCTTTATATCTTTTGGAGATTAACTCCTTATCTGATGTATCATTGGCAAATATGTTCTCCCATACAGTGGGTTCCTTCCTCATTTTGATGCTGGTTTCTTTTGCTGTGCAGGAGCTTGCAATAGAAGTTTATATACAAAACCAGTTTGCGGGTCAGTTTGGGCCTGCAGGACATTTTTCTAAAGTAATTAAGTGAGGAACTGTGTTTTCCTTATTGGTATTTAGTTTATCCAGAAAACAGAACTCTTATTTTCGGTCTGAGAGTATTTGAATTGTATCTTGAGACATTGATACAGGCAGCTTATTTCTCAGTACTTAGTCTGCAGGCAACTCCCACTTTTAGGTTACATACTTCTCCCATCCTCCAAAAACCTAAATTCCTTGATGTTTGTTTTCTGCACAGAAAGGCTTTTATTTAGTATCTGATAGTGTTTTTTTTTTTTAATTGGGATATTTACTTGAGTGCTTCTCCGCATCCTCCACACTAGCTATTACCACCACAGTCCTATGCTCTCCAGCAATCTGTAATATATGTGTTACTCATCAGTATCCCTCTCTTTAACACTTAAGTGTTAGCTTCCTTAGCTTCCCTTAATGAGTTATAACTCTTGCATCTGCCTTTCCTCTTTCAAAAATTGGATGACAGGTCTTGCCCATTGTTATCTCCTATTCTATTTTCAATTTCTTTCAGGGTTTATAAATTTTTCAATTTCTTTTCTGTCACTTTAGTAGAGTTCCAGGAGGGAACAGAGATAAATGCACATACTTGGCCATATTTACCTAGAGGTTTGTGGGTCCCTTTTATGAAATAGCTAAGCTCACATAATATTGGAAGGAAAATGGAAAAAGAGAGAAAATCTTAGTTATCATAGCAAGAGGGAATATTTAATTGTGGTACACAAGAAGTATCATAACATGCACATTTCTGAACATCAGTGCATAATTTTTAGCCAGGATTCAGTCTGCAGTTTAAATTTCACTCCCCAAATTTGAGTGTACCAAAAAACATTTACATCAGAACATCTTGATTAGAACAGAGAAACACATTCCATAAGCAGATGAGAACCCAATATGGAGCATAACACTACACTATGGTATTTGCAGGGTCAATCCATGCTATGGTCATGGAGAACCAGGGGAAGGACTATACAGAATGTATTGGAAAGAAATAATGCCTCATTAAATATAAAATTGATTGTTATTCTATTTTAAAAACCAACACGAAAAAAATCACAGTTGTAGAAACTGTAATTTTGCATATTTTAATATTTATTAAAATAAATAAATATCCCATTGCAAAGCATTTATGAAACTAGAAAAGAGGAATGACAGAACCTTAGATAAAGAGAAAAATTGGGGGTGAAAACTGAAGAGAGAGAGTTATCTTACGTATACATATTTCAGGATATTCAATAGTTTCTGACTCATTAATGATTTTACATACATTTGTTAAGCACTAAATATAGTCAGAAAGGTAATGCAGTACATTGGAAAAGCCAGTGATTGTAACAAACTTCAACCTGGAGTTCACATTCAATGTTTAGCATATACTATCTATTACATGGGCAAATTATTTAAAAATCATTCATTTTTATGTTAAGACTTTTAAACATTGGGAAAAGTAATATTTCTTTTATTTGGTCATAGTAAAAATCAATGAAGTGAGTTATGGTATATGGCAGCAGTGTCGTGTAAATCACCTAGGTGTTAATTGTTAAATACAGTTTAGATGGGTGGAGTGATGGGCAAATTCTGAATGTTAGATCTGGCTCTCTAGACTCTATCTTGTTCATGCAATTGTTAATCTGAGCCCCAAAACAGCAAACTTGTTAAGTAACACAGTTTGCAGACTATTGCTTTAATGGAACTATTCCTGTCTCAGTGTTCTCCATGGTAGAAGTTATTAGTGCATAGTACTGGTACATAGTGTCTGGTACATAATAAGCACTTAAGAAATATTTGCTGCTTTAATTGGATTTGACTTTTGTTCTTTCCTTAGACTATTTTGATGACATCTTAGAAAAAACAAACAAACAGGAGCTTAATTTGGCCAAATAATTTACACTCTTTTGCCATTGGTTCTTTTTGAGACTTTTGCAATGTGATTTGCATATATAGGCTTTTGTAAAGAAATGTCATTAATATTGAAAATATGTTTTTTAATTATTTAAAATCACTAATGAATGTAAGTCTCAGGGAAGAAGCATTTTCATTCTTTCATAATTAACTTGTTTAATACAATGTCCATTTAACTGAGGTGACAAGTTATAGGATTCATTAGAGTATACACAAACCCTAATGATGAAAAATATAAAAATATCAAAACCTACATTGTACTTAGAATGGTTCCAAAAAACCAACAACCCCAAAAACCTAGTTTGAGATAATTTGAGGCAGTACTTTTAACATTTCATTTAATAAATTATTTTAATCCTCACCTGAGGATATTTTTCTATTTATCTTCAGATAGAGTGGGAGGGAGAGAGGAGAGAAAGGGAAAGAGAGAGAAACATCATTGTGAGAGAGAGACACATCGACTGGTTGCCTCCCACACGATCCTGACCAGGGTCAGGGATGAACAACAACCGAGGTATGTGCCCTTGGCTGGAATCAAACCTGAGACTCACTGGTCCACGGGCCGAGGCTCTACTGCTGACCCAAACTGGCCAGGGCAGCACTTTTAACATTTCAGCAGATACATTTTTTTTCTTATACATTTTCACCAACACTGTGGCCTCACTATTGTCTGTTTCCAGGCAACCTTGGCAGGATCTTACATTTTTCCATATTTTTTTTGTACACTTCCAAAAGTGCTCCCTCTTTTATCTACGTAATTTCTGATACTTGTCACTTCTTGGTCTTCAAGGCAAGATAGATAAGGGCTTGATCATGTGTAGCTCTTTTCTTGCTGACCTCTCAATTTCTCACTAATTAAGTAAAAACATTACTTCTAAAATGAATTTCTCAAACACTTTATCCTTATAACTCCTTTAATCAAAGTCTTTAACTGTGCAGAACATTCTTACCACCATAGTAAAATTAGACTTGAATAGATTCAACTGTTGCTTTTCCACATTCCCAACCAACCTGAAAATGTCAGTTAATCAACAGAATGTGGAATGTTATTTGCTAATCCTAGCTCATAAAAATATGTCTTTTGAGTTTCAATTGAGATAAGTACAACTTTATATGAATCCTTGTGCTATTTTTTTTGGATTTATAAGTGAAAGTTGCATGTAGATTTCCTTACATGAATTATGTTCACATTTTGTACAATGGGTTTTCTTTATCTTATATATTCCCATTCAAAACTCTAGCCTGAATCATGACATGCAGGAAGATAAAATTATGTAAAGAAAAGCATTTTATTGTAACCCAGCTCTTGAATTAATTATTCAAAGCTCTTTGATTATGCAGATTTACATATTTCAGGCTCTACTCAGACTTTCTACCTCACTGACAATGCTCTAAGAACATTTTCAAACTTAATGATTAAAACATTTTTTCCAAATAATCTTCCATATGAACTGATGCAGAAGTTTCTAATCTTGGGTACTTGTATCCCTGGGTGAACTATAAGCAAAAATAGTGGCCCTTGTGTTATGATTAGAGGTTTAAAAAACCAAATGTAAATCTCAGTATTTTCATAAATTCAGGCTTCAGTACTCAAGTGAAACCTAACATTCCTTTGTTGTTGTTTTACTGAAAGTCTTTGCATGTTACTTGAGAACTGGTTATCTCAGCTTATTTGAAACTCTGTTCTATTTAACTGTAATGAAATTGAAAAAGTGAATTATTAGCAAGCAGTTTATTGGGAGGAAAAACTTTCAGAACATGAAGTCTGGAGATTGAAGTGGGAAGAATTTAATGTATCGTTATAATAACCTTGGGAAAATCTGAGATAACATATTTCAAGATGTGCTCCAGATATGGTCTAAGGACTGTTTAATGACACCTGAAGATAACTGAATATTGAATCCTTGATTTAGTTACATAGCATAATGGGATGCAAAAAAATAAAGCACAACATCCAAGAACTCCAGCAGCACAGTATACCATGGAGTATTAGTTTACCCTTGTGATTGCGTGGCTGACAGGGAGCTGGGGCTCCCTGCTGCTCCATAGCATCACTAGAGAGTATCATACTGCTAATCACCAGCCCAAGAAAAGATCATAATTCAAAATTTAAAGTGCGGTTTCTACTGAATGGCTATCACTTTTGCACCATCATACCGTTGAAAATAAGTCAAACCATTGTAAATTGGGGACTGTTTATATATTTATTGTGGTAGTAGATACATAGTCAGAACTGTATGTGTATTGTTAGAACTATATGCTTATAATGGGTGAATTTTAATATATGAAAATCATATCTTGAACTAGATTTAAAGGTAAGGTGGTAAGTGTTATGATGTAGGTCACAGAACTCTACTTCATGGAGGTACAGAGTTCATGATCTCCCACTTGGCTATTGAACTAGGCATCCTTGAGGACAAAAGACTTATTTTATAAGCCTTGTGAGATGAATAAGGGTTAAAAAAGAAAGGCAGAATGGTATCTCAGAAAGAAGATTCCTGCAAATCACTAAAAATAAATGGTGCACTTATACTTAGACTTAGTGATTTTTTTCAACTTTATTGTTGAATGTATTATAGATGTTCCACATTTTCGCCCATTAACCCCCTCCTCCCCATTCCCACCCCCATCCCGCCTTTTCCCACACTGTTGTCTGTGTTCATTGGTTATGTATATAAGTTCTTTGGTTTATTTTTCCCAACCCCCAATCCCCTTCCCTTTGAGGTTTGTCAGTATAGCAACCAATTTGTACTTTTTAATCCTTTCATCTTTTTCACCTATTTCCCTAACCCCCCTCCCATCTGGCAACCAACAAAATGTGCTCTGTATCTATGAGAATGTTTTTGTTCTTCCTGTTCATTTTGTTTGTAGATTCAATTTTCGATAGATATGTATTCATGGCCATTTTGTTTGTTCATATATTTTATCTTTTTCTTCAAAAAGACCCTTCATTATTTCATATAATAACAGTTTGGTGGTGATGAACTTCTTTAACTTTTTTCTTGTCTGGGAAAATCTTTATATGGCCATCGATTCTAAATGACTGCTTTGCAGAATAGAGTAACCTTGGTTGTAGGTTCTTGCTTTTCATCACTCTGAATATTTCTTGCCACTCCCTTCTGGTCTGCAAAGTTTCTTTTGAGAAATCAGCTGACAGTTTTATGGGAACACCCTTGTAGGTAACTAACTGCTTTTCTCTTGCTGCTTTTAAGATTCTCTCTTTGTCTTGAATCTTTGCATTTTGATGATAATGTGTCTTGGTGTGGGCCTCTTGGGGTTCATCTTGTTTGGGACTCTGTGCTTCCTGGACTTGTATGTCTGTTTCCTTCACCAAGTTAGGGAAGTTTTCTGCCATTATTGTTTCAAACAGGTTTTCAATTTCTTGTTCTCTCTCTTCTCCTTCTGACACCCCCAAGATGCGAATGTTGGCACGCTTGAAGTTGTCCCAGAGGCTCCTTACACTATCCTCATTTTTTTGGATTCTTTTTTCTTTTTGCTGTTCTGATTGGGTATTTTTTTCTTCCTTATATTCCAAATCGATGGTTTGCTTCTTGGCTTTACCTACTCTATTATTGAATCTGCGTAAATTATTATTTATTTCTGTTAGTGCCTCCTTCATTTCTGACTGTTCATCCTTCATTTCTGACTGGTCCCTTTTTATGCTCTTGAGGCCCTCACTAAGTTTGCTGAGATTCTCACTAAGTTCATTGAGCATCCTTATAAGCAGTATTTTGAACTCAGTATCTGTTAGGTTGCTTATCTCCATTTCGCTTAATTCTTTTCCTGGGGCTTTGTTCTTTTCTTTCATTTGGAACCTATTTCTTTGTCTCCTCATTTTGACTGCCTCCCTGAGTATGTTTCTATGTATTACTTAACAAGCGGTATGGGGCTAGCTGAGACCAGATGCTGCTTATTTGAAAGAATTTAGGAAAACCTGAAGCAGGATCCAAGACAGGCCAATCCTATGGTTGAGCAAGTGGCAACAAGCTTGGGTGGGCTTGAAAGTTGGGTGGGGCGGTGCCTCAGGGAATCACCAGGGTAGGGCAACCAGTGTGAGACAGGTTGCTGGAGTCCCAGATCTGGCTGCTGTCTGCTGCCCCAGGGAAGGGCTCACCACAGGAACAGAGGTCTCTGATAGCATGTCTGTCCAGGAGAAAGCCCCCTCTCCAGCCCTCACTCCAATGTCAAACAGCTCAGTTCTTCCCTGTATGTCTCTGGTGCCCCTCGAGCTGCCTCCGCTCTAAACTTAGAGGGAGTGATTCCAATAAGTTCATGCGTGGGCTCTTTAAGAGGAGTTGCCCGGGGCTCCAGCTGCCTCAGCCTCCCTGAGCCTCAGTTCCCACTGGTTTTTCCAGCCACAAGTTATGGGGACTTCTCTTCCTGGCACTGGAACCCTGAGCAGGGTTCCTGGTGTGGGATGGGGACTCCTCAGTCCATAGGGAGGACCTTCCCAGCTGAGGTTTTCTCCTGATTTTTATCTGCCACACATGGGTGTGGGTCCAGCCCGTCCACCTCCACCCCTCCTACCAATCTCAATGTGGCTGCTTCTTTAATTCCATAGTTGTAGAACTTCCGTTCAGCTTGATTTCAGGCAGTTTTGAATGATGAGTGTTCTGTAGTTTAGTTGTATCTTTGATGTGGTTGTGGGAGGATGCGATACCGCATTTACTTACGCCGCCATCTTAACCGGATGCCGGATTTAGTGATTTTTATGTTAGAAAAATGGTCAGTGTCTCTAAGTTCTTGTTAGAATAAAGAAGATTCAGATTCCTATCCTTGAGATATCCACTTGTGGTAACTAAATCTCAGTATATAAATGTATACCTTTTCTTGTCATTAAACAAATTTTTAACATAACATACAGTAAATAGCAGTCCTATTTCAATTATAAGTGAAGGAAATTCAATTTAAACCTGACTATTAAATAAGAATTATTTATTTATTCATGCACACAGAACAGAAAAATCCAAGGGTAGACCTGGTCTCAGGTATTCCTGGCTCAGGGTGGTCAAATTATGTTGTCGAGTATTTGTCGATTGCTTTTTATCTCTCAGGCTAGCTTTCTTCCATTTTAAATTTATTCTCAGGTAGGTTTCCTTCAAAGAATAAAGTTACTATATAATTTATCCTCCAAATCAGGACAATGTTATTAGTAAGTATATTGGGAACAAAAATGTAAGTTAAGATCATCCTGGGTAATTGGGATGTATGGGGATCATAATAGGATAAACACAAGAAATAATAGGCTTACATATTTCCACTTTGTAGATTCACTGGAAATATTTATCTCCTATGTTCTAGCAAAACCGAGTAGTTGACTCTCATTTTGGGTTACTTGAGCATTACTGAACCAAACCCTGTGGCAGGGAAAATGCAATACACTAACAGGCCAGTATAGGACATTTGTTTATCTCTGGAGCCAATATAAGCCCAACACATTCCAGAAACAGATATATGGCAGATTTGGTTGTCTGAAGGAAAATTAAGATTTTAATATCAGAAGGGAGGAACAGATAATAGGTTAACAATCAAAGTTGTCCACAGTATAGTCTAGCCGGTGTGGCCCAGTTGTTGAGCATTGACCCATGCACCAAGAGGTCATCAATTTGACTCCCAGTCAGGACACATGCCCAGGTTATGGGCCCAATTCCTAGTGGGGGGCATGAAGAAGGCGGTCAATCAATGTTCTCTCTCATAGATGTTTCTATCTCTCTCTCCCTCTCACTTTCTCTCCCTCTAAAATCAACAAAGGAAAAAAAAATTAGAAAAAAAAGATGTCCACAGTATACAATATATATTTTCATTTATTATATTAATTAGATTAAATAAATTTACCTTTTTAGATATAGTAATTTCTTTTGTTTTTATAACTTGTTGCATTACTATGTCACAATGTGAATAGAATTTAATGTATTTTTCATCAAGCAAATAAAAATGCATGGCTGAGGTTGTGGGCTACACTGAGGAATGCATTCCATCTTGTTATGTCTCAAAAATTTAAAATTTTAGTTGTAAGTAGTAAACTTTTTTTAATCCTTACTCGAGGATATTTTATATTTATCTTCAGACAGAGTGGGAGGGAGAGAGAAAGAGAAACATCAATGTGAGAGAGACACATCGATTGGTTGCCACCCACACGACCCCACCACAGTACATGCCCTTGGCCAGAACCAAACCCCGGACTACCTGGTCTGCAGGCCGATGATTTAACCACTGAGCCAGACCGGCCAGAGTGTAAGTAGTAAAATTTTATATAATGTCATACATTCTTCCTGTATTTGCTGCAGTTCCTTTATCTATATTTCATGAAATTTCTATTAACATAGTTTTGCTTTTTTGAAATGAATCCACTGAAATTATGGTTGTGTGTTTACTGGAGTGTTTGATTTTCCCTGTCAATCAAGATCATAAGCATGACTTGCAATATGGGCATGTAATGGTTTACCCAAGTTATTTCAGCCAGTTTATATTGTTTAAAATTGAGAACCACAGGAAACTCTTTCCTTTTCCTTTGATTCATATCACTTTTCAGACTTTTTCCTCTTTTCATTTTAAAAGAGTGCTCTACTGTTAGAAAAAAATTCATCTAAATCTATGTTGGAGAAGCAAAGCAATCTGAGTAAATTAAGAAAAGTAAAACCATAAAATTGATGCTTGACATTTTGTTTCATTTTATTTCCTTCCAATGGGTGGGGGGAGTGCCAAAGCAAGTTTGTTCTTTCAGAGGCTCATTTGTTTTCTTCTCTCTGTGCTCTTCTTGGGTGATTTTAATCCACTTTGGTGTTAAAATGACTGATATACTGTGGTATCCCAATTATCTTTCTATTTTTAGTCAGCATTTCTTTTCTGAATTCTCAATCCACTGGCAACTGGCCATCTCCACCTAGATATCCTAATGACAACTCAGTCATAACAAGTTCCACATTTAACAGAATACCTCTGTGTGTCACACCCTGATGTGAAATATTCTTATCTCAGTGAAAGTTCTTACCCTGTACCCCAAAGTTCATGCAAACATACTACAAGGTTCCAAAACACTTTCCTCTCCCTATGTCTATACCAAATCCTGCAAATGATATATTCTAATAGTTCATTAAATATTTTAATGAATTGTTATAGCCCTGCTGCTTTTACTATGACTCTGTTCATTATCTGTTTTCACCCAGATTATTGCCTATTACTCTATATTAGTCTCCCCAAATCCATTCTCTATATTAGCACTAGAGAAATTTTAAAAAATGCAATATCAACTTCCACTTTCATCTCTGATATTGTAATTGTGTGAGATCAATGTTACCATTAATAGCAAACAGGAAAAAAAATGAAAATAAATTAAAATTATCCATTTAAGGATCTAAGATCCCTGAGTGAAGGGTAGTGCAGAAAGGTAAGCTAACCTTTATAAGCTCCTTTCCCTCTTCTGGCATCTGCCACTTCTTGACATTGAGCAAAATAACAAGAGTTCTGTCAGAAGGCTACAATGAAAGGGCAGAGAAAAAGATATACAATTTCATTTTTCAGTTATGCCTCAGTAAAGCTGGAGGAAAATAAAAATGAAAATCCTGAGATCCAGGCTACAACTATCCCCATCCCTGCAAAAATAAAATAAAATAAAATAAAATAAAAAAGGCAGAGAACTCAACAGAGAATTTGTCGATCTCTTGGGGCATGAGAAACAAAGATTGGAATTTGTGTCTGATGAAGCAGCCAGGACCCATGGGGCTGAGATGCTGATGAAAAGGGAAGCAGACTAGTAGCCCCCAATACTTGGCAGTGTTTCACTCTAGGTATTTGTTCAAACCTTATAAGCAGCTAAAAAATTTAAACAGGAAGTTTTATGTTTAAATTATCTATTTTTGAATAACCACCCTAAAACTAAGTGGCTTAAAACTTAACAACATTAATTTGCTAATTGATTTGACTATTTAGGCAAGGCTCGCAATTGTCTCTTCTTTACTCACTGTCAGCTGTGGCTGTTTGAAAATTGGGAGCTGGAATCATAGGGCTCATTTCCTCACCACTTATATGTCTGGCAGTTATATTGGCTTTTGTCTAGGACCTCTGTGGGAGTTGTCACCCAAACACTTTCTGTGACCTTTCTATGTTGACTGGCTTATTCACAGCGTGGTGGCTGGATTCCATGGAAGAATGTCACAAAAAGATCTGGTGGAAGGAAGCCATGTTGCCTTTTAAGAATTAGTTACAGAAGTGGTATAGCATCACTTCCACCACAGAAGTGGACCCACCCAGGCTCAAAGAATATGGGTTTTACCTCTTAATGTCAGCATTAAATTGTATGAAGTTCATACGGGATGGGATATACTGGTGTGGTCATCTTTTAAAAATATATCCTGTCAATGAGGAACTAAGGAAAAACATCTATAACAAAAACAAATTAATTAAAAAAAATACATCTTGTCTCACAGAAAAATAGCAGAACTTACATCAGTCTCATAGTGCTGAGTGGTCAGTATTGGAATTAGAATTCAGAACTGAACAAAAGAAACCCCCTAGTAAACCCACTAGCCTTTAATTTGGGGTCTCTGCTGGGCTATACTCCAAAACTGAATGTAAAACAGAGAGATAGAATCTCAAAAAAATTGCAGCCTAGTTTTTAGTTAAATTCAATCTCTGACTGGATTATTCTTTATTCTTTCTTCCGCCTTTATTCTTTCTTCCACTCTGAAAATATGGTTAACACTCCTATAAAAAAAAGGAACATTTTAGATATTTATAAATTTTTCTATAGAAAGTCTGGCATAAAGTAAAAATTTTCAGGTCAAAGTATTGATGAGGGTATGAATAGAATTATACTATTATAAGTTTCTTATACTAATATTCCAAATAGACTATGATAAAACAATTTATTACTCAAGAAGTCTTTGATATACCAATAAAGGAAACAAAATAGATTACCAATAAACTATTTGGTTAATCCAAAATAAGAAAGAATATAAAGGACACATAGAAAACAAATAGTAACATGGTAGACTTTAATTTAACTATATCAATAATCACATTAACTGTAACTATTAATGGTCTAAAAATGCAAGAGATCAATTTTCTGACTGATTTAAAAAGCAAAACATAACTACATGGCATTTCCAATACACATTTTATTTTACTTTTAAAATATTTTTATTTTTTTTAAGGAGAGGAAGGGCAAGAAAGAAAAAACATCAATATGAGAGCAAAAGATCTGTCGGCTGCCTCCAGCATGTCCCCTACTGGGAATGGAACCCAATACCAGAACATGTGCCCTGACTAGTAATGGAACCAGAAAACTTTTTGGTGCACAGGAAGATACCCTACCAATTGAGCCACACCAGCCAGGGCTCAAACAACACATTTTAAATTTGAAGACAGAAAGTGGTTGAAGTCAAAGAATTGAAAAAGGCATATCACACAATCATTAAGTATAAATAAGGTGTTGTGGCTATATTAACAAAGTAGATCCCAGATGAGAACTATTACCTGAGATAAAAAGATTCAATTCATAAAGATAAGGGTCAATTCATCAATAAGTATATGCCTAACAAAAGACCTTCAAAACACATGTTTTTGGATAACCCAATCTGTAACAAAAGCTATCAACAAATTTGTCCTAATTGATATTTTTTGCATGTTATAGCCAACAACTATAGAACACATATTTTTTAAAAAGTGCACATGGAACACGCCCTTGGACATATTCTAGACCATACAACAAGTTTCAAAAGACTAAAATCATACAAATTACATTTATTATCACAATGCAATTAAGTTAGAAATCAGTAACAATACGATAGTTAGGAAATCACCAAATATTTAGATGTTAAGTACCACACTTCATAAACAATTTATGAGTTAAAAATAAATCATGAATAAGAACAATTATGAATAGTCACTTCATAAAAGATGCTATTCAAATAATCAAATAGCCAATAAAATATGAAAATGTGCCCAAACTTATTCATCTGGGAACCACATGTTAAAACTAACATAACAGCCTGGCTGGTGTAGCTCAGTGGATTGAGCATCATCCCATGGACTGAGAGGTCCCAGTTCAATTCCCAGTCAGGGCACATGCCCAGGTTGTGGGCTCAATCCCTGGTGAGGGGCATGTAGGAGGCAGCCGATCCATGTTTCTTTCTCACATTGATGTTTCTATCTCTCTCTCCCTTCTTCTCTCTCTCTCAAAAAACAAAAACAAAGCCCTGGCCGGTTTGGCTCAGCGGTTAGAGCGTCGGCCTGCGGTCTGGAGAGACCCGGGTTCGGTTCCCGCTAAGGGCACATACTTCGGTTGCAGTTTGTCCCCGGCCCTGGTTGGTCGTGCGGGTGGCAGCCACTCGATGTGTCCCTTCACGTCGATGTTTCTCTCTCTCTCTCCCTTCCTCTTTCTCCCTCCCACTCTATCTGTACAAAAAAATGGAAAAATATTCTCGGGTGAGAATTAAAACAAAACAAAACAAAACAAAAAAACAAAAACAAACAAACATCATATACAGATAAAGACCTGTCAAATGACTAAAGTGCAAGAGTGATAGTATCAAAGTTGGCAAGTGTGTAGAGTAAATAGTGCTCTCAGACACTGCTGGTGAGAATGTGAATTAGTACAATTCCTTTGGCAATATTTACTAAAGCTGACCATACACATACCCAGCAGCTCCACCTCTTTGGTATACACCCAAAGGAAAAGTATACATAAATTTATGAAAAAGACATGAATGAAAATTTTCAAAGTAGCACTACTATTAGTAACAAAAATCTAGAAAAAAATTGAATGTCCATCAACAATAGAATGTGATTTAATTGTGGCATGTTAATACAATAGAAGGCTACATAGCAATGAGAATGAACAACTCTATACAGAAACAAGGGTTGTGATCTGGAATTCATTTCCTTAAAGGTTTTTGTGTTCCCACACAGAGTTAACTCTGGTATGTTTCATGCACATGGTAGAGGTTTTATCGGTCAGGGTCCCGTCAGAACACAAAAGTACACCAGTTATTTATTTATTTATTTATTTATTTATTTATTTATTTATTTATTTATTATTTTTCTTTTATCCTTAGCCAAGGACATTTTTGCATTTATCTTCAGATAGAGCAGGAGGGAGAAAGGGAGGAAGAGAGAGAGAGAAACATTCATATGAGAGAGACACATCAACTGGTTGCCACCCACACAACCCCAACCGGGACAGGGACAAACTGCAATTGAAGTACGTGCCCTTAGTGGGAACCGAACCCAGGACTTTCTGGTCCACGGGCCGATGCTCTATCCGCTGAGCCAAACTGGCCAGGGCACACACCAATTATTTTTGTAAAAAAGAATGAAACATAAAGAATCGTTATTTTAAAATTATTAGTGAACTGAAAAGCCCAAAAGAGACAATGAGATATCAGAGAGGTAGTAACTACAGAAAGTAGCTACCATCTTTACGGCTGAGGAACAAAAGAACAAGTTTGTAGTATTAAAATTTAGAGGCTTGAAGATGGGTTTCCACAGAACAGTCTCTTCCTCTTCCTCTAGCCTTCTTTCCACATTCCATCTTGAGCCAAGTGGTCTCCTGAGAGCACTCTTTTTTGGGAAAGCTTAACATGACGCAGCTAGAACTGCAGAAATGGGGTCTGAAGTCTCAGCCAGAGCATCACAAAGCACAATACACAAGGGTAGTTTAAAGGTTGAGAGGTTAAAGCTTAACAACTCCCACTGTGGGGATGGGGGAGAGGTGTCTTGAAGTAGAACTTCAGAAGCCTAACCCTTTTAGTCTCTCCTACAGGGATAAAAGGTCAGTTCTTGAACTGCTTGCTCTCTGGAGTATTATTTTAGTCTTCAGAAAGACTAAATGGCAAGTGAATGTTTTCCCCTAAATTTCGAGAGGACATAGAGCTTCCTGGACATCCCCAGGAGCAGACCTGGATAAAGGAGAATATTTTGATAAAATAAAACATAGAAGAGATTTCACAAACATTGGCTAAAATGAGCAGAACAGAGGCCCTTGTGATTTAGGTATTATAATGGTAACCATGGTGACTATAATGTTTATGAAGCAAACTACATCACCCAGTATATTTCCTACTGCTTTGAAAATATATCTTAATTTATGGATTCTGTTTCATTTACTGTATCTAGAAGGTGTAAAGTAGCTCTTTTAAATAAGTAATTAGGGTTTCATTTAGCCTATCAACTTAAGAAGGAATAGAGAGTTTATCATAGACTGGTATTTTCAGCTGCTTTTACTGGAAAATGCAATTCATAGTCATCCTTTTACAACTTTGGTCAATTTAACCAAGATTCCAATAAAAATCTATTTCTAAGTTTTATAAAAAGGTAAATTTATCCAACAAAGCACAGCCTGATTTTTCTATAATCTGATAGTAAGAGTACTAAAAAACTTCCCATTATTAAAAAATTCCATAATAAAAACAATTATTTCAAGTGGAAAAATGGTTTACAGTGCCAAAAATTTCAGACTAGCAATAATGAAGTTCCTGTACCTGTAGCAATTTCAATTACGTAAGTATGTTTGTGTGTGTGTGTGTGTGTGTGTGTGTGTGTGTGTGTTTCCTATGATAAATACAACAAATCCAGCATAGGCTCATATATAAAGTTGGTTTCATAATAATGAATTTTATTTTTTAAATCTCATGAGCAGACATTTCTTATACAGTTGTATAATCTTTATCAATTTTATCACCTACTGTTATGCTAAAAAACACAAAATCAATTTAAATTGTGAAAATTCTATGATATTGTAGGAACACTTAAATAATGAATTTGGATGGCATGTTGTATTGGGAGATACTTTTTCATAGGTCTGTTGTGTGTCTGCCTATCTTGCAAGTGAGACAGGAGTGCTTTTTGTTTCAGATAATCTTTTCAAGGATGCTTGTAGAGCAAATGACCTTGGGAGACAGAGACAGTGTCTCCCTCTGGCACAAAGGACATGTATGCTTGCTTTTCATGGCAAAAGATTTATGTTTCCTAAACTCATGACTCCTGTCCTTTAAGGTAACCCACTGTGTGCAAGTATCCCCTGGCCACCTCTGCGTTGCCCTGTGGGAACTGGGGCTTGGGGAATTGGCACAACACATATTTCTTGTCTTACAGTTCTGGAGGTCAGAAGACTGACACAAGACTCATTGAGCTAAAATCAAACTATCAGTAGGGCTGCATTCCTTCCGGACACTAAGGAAGACTTAACTTCCTAGCCTTTTCCAGCTTCTAAAGACTGACCTAATTCCTTGACTGAGGGCAACAAGGTAGCATTTCTGTGGTCTTGATATTATCCTCAATCATCTCTTTCTCTGTCCCCAGCCAGAACCTTTCTTCACTTTTAAGGATTCATGTGACTAGATCAGGCCCACCTAGATAATCCAGTATTGCCTCCTCATCTCAAGGTCTCTGAGCTGTCACCTGTCTACCAACATCCATGAAACTATGACAGGCTACTATGTTAGTTTACAAGCAGAGTAAAATCTCAGACCTTTCCCAGTTCTTTTTTTTTTTTTTTTTAATATTAGAGAGAGAGAGAGAGGAAGTTAGAAGGAGAGAGAGAACAATTGGCCACCTCCTGCATGTCCCCTACTGGGAATCAGGCCCACAACCTGGGCATGTGCCCTGACTGGGAATTGAACCAGCGACCTCTTGGAGCATGGATCAACCCTCAACCACTGAGCCACACTGGCAGGGCCTTTCCCAGTTTTTAAAACTATGACTCTTTGTTTAGAAATTTTATTCAAGCACTTAAGCAAACATGTATAACTGTTAAGTTAAATCTAAAAATGAGTATGATTTTTAAATACTCATGACTTCTTTAATGTTTTCATGTTTAGAAAACAGATACCCCAACTTCCCAGGCTATGCGAACTAATTAAAACGACTAAATGAACTTGAACACTATTCTCTAAGTCAGTGGTTCTCAAAATTTAGCATGTACAGGAATGTCCTGGGAACTTCTGTGATAATCACATACCCATCACAGCCCCATCTACCTGAGATTTTGTTCTGGATTTGACTATACAAATCTAAAATTTTAACCAGTACCCCAATGATCCTTGTTCTGAGATCCAGTATATATATATTTACTTTTGTTTCTTCAGAGTAAAATTTCTCTTTACTTGTATTGAGAAAGTATGTGCTTTAAGTGGAATTCTAGAGTAATAACAGCTGTCAATACATTCATTATTTATTCACTAAAGAAAATGCTTCCTCCAACAGTGTTGTAGCCCTGTAAATGGTCAGGCATAGTTTGACTTCTCTTCAATGATCAATTGAAGATACCACATTCCAAAAGCCCCCCATCTTCGTTTGTTTTAACAGGCATTGCATTTGTAAATGAAATAACTTCCATTTATTTTACTTGCAAGGGATTAGAGTACATTTTAGAACTACATTGTTGGAAAAGATCATGAGAGTTCATTTTGGGAAAATGTCAGCACTCATAGACAGTATTATTGGATACAAACTAATACACTACTTTTGAATATTGTTTTTAAAGGCACACATGCGTGCGGGCACACACACACACACACATATATGCTAACAGTTTTCATGAACTTGGAATGTATCAAAGGAGCAAGAAATCATAGCCAAAAATTTAAGAAAGACACCAAAATTGCAAAACCTCCTGCACAAGTGGAGATGACTAAGCTTCCAGTCATTTCATCTAGCTTTAATGTTTCTAAGATTACACATGGGCATTTATCAGGACATTTTTTCTGATTACTATTTTGTATATGTCAAAGGGAACTTACAGTTCATTAGGGGAAAAAAGTATTTTGTATTACCTTCATAGCCTGTATAGCATAGAAAAAATGGTGGCTATGTTGTATTAAGATTACTTTGTGGAGATATTTCAGGGAGATCAAATTCTATTAAAATATAAATTTGTTCCCCAGGCTTTCTGTTCATCCAAGTAAGCAAATCTCCTAGTTTTTTTTAAATTTAACTATATTAAAAGTTTTCATTTTTAAAATCTGACATTTAATAAGAAAGTGTAATCCACTTATTTTCAAACTAGAGGCTTTTTTATTTTATTTTATTTTATTTTTTTGGTGAGGTCTTCTTTTTGTGCCACTTCACTAAATAATCAACACAAGTTTTCAAAGCCATTTCTTTTAGTCTAAGATTAAAATAGAAATCCATTTCACTTATTATACAGTGCCATTGTCCTTGCCGTGTACTCATGTGTGTCACAAGTCAGCATATTTATTTGACATCTGACAACAAATCATAAGCAGTAAAAATATTTTCATTAATTTAATAATTGATGAGGTCCAGGGCCAACATAAATGCTTGTGAGGTTGTGCACTGTAGAACTTCAGGGGCGCCATTCACATCATATTTATGAGTGTGATGCCCTTGAAGTTGTGCAGTGCTCAACCTGCACAGCTATATTGGGTGGCCCTGCCTGTTATAAAATCAGGCAGTATGATTGGTACCAGGCATGAATATAAAGATAATGACATCAAAGTCATTTTTCTTTAAGAACTTATAGTTTAGTAAGGGCGACTTAAAATGAAAGGAAATCTGTGATACGTCCTATGACAAGGAAAGTGCAGGGCCTTCCTATCTATATAACCATCTAATTAAAAATAGAAGCACAAATAAAAGTGAGCAGTTAAGGCGAGAACTTTCCCTGGGACCATTTCAAATGATGGGATCCTAATTCATATGTTTTTTCCTATATATTCTCAGTGTAAACATAAAATTTAATCACAAATATTGTACTTGTGTAAATGAGCTAGGTGCTCTTAATAGTATCCCTCTCTGACCCCCGCTCCTGGTAAGGTCATAGCTATTAACTAAAACACTATTTTCCTATGTTTTCCCTCAAACTTTATCCTGGGTATGCCTCCTGACCCCACTATGCCCATCTTGTGTGTCTCTGTTGTGTACATACTCCACTTAATTTTTTAAATATTATTTATTGATTTTTTAGAGAGAGAGGAAGGGAGAGAGAGAGACAGGAACATTGATGAGAGAGAACATAGATTGACTGGCTCTTGCATGCCCCCCACTGGGAATTGAACCAGCAACCTTTTGGTTCATGGGTTGATGCTCAACCACTGAGCCACATAGGCCAGGCCATACTCCATTTTGATCTTAGTACTTGATGCTTCTGAAAGTCTGTATGTGTCCCAAGCCAAACTCAATGTTCTTGGTACTCTTTTGTTCTATAACCCACAGTTATGGCCCAGTTCCTCCCACTTCTACACTCTGATATTTGAACCTCAGCCCTGGAATCCACTGCTTACTTCCAATATGAGTTTGAATTTTTTTTGTAAAACAAAGTCTCAGTGCAAAATTTTGTTCTGATAAGTGGAATTTTCACAAACAGGAATTTTGATATATTTTGTTCAGACACACCTCCAGTGCCTAGAACGATGCTAGCCTTTAGTGTCCATTGAGTACAGTCGTCCCTCATTTATCGGGGTTAATCCGTTACAGACTCTAGTGGTTGCACCTGCCGTTGAAGGATTCCTGGGTTGCTGAAATACATAGGCCCACAGTCCATACGTACAGTATTTTAATTTTAATTGTAATACAGGGGTATATAATTGACTCAGACAACCGAGCACGCGCTGTATCATTTTCACTGTCTCGATCAACTTTTTTTTTTATTCTCAACCGATGACATTTTTCCATTTTATGTTCAGATAGAGTGACAGGGGGAGAGAGAAACATCGATGTGGAAGGGACACATTGAATGGCTGCCTCCCACACGACCCAACCAGGACTGGGGACGAACTGCAACCAAGGTACGTGTCCTTAGCAGGAACTGAACCCAGGTCTCTCTGGACCGCAGGCTGACGCTCTAACCGCTGAGCCAAACCAGCCAGGGCTCAATCAATTTTTAATGAATATATTTGAAAAAACCACAATAGAGTAAAGCCGTGAAAGTCGAAGTGTAAAGTGGCAAGGGACGACTGTATTTGTTAAGTGTTAACTGTATGTGGGACACTATACAATAATTCCAAAGACCTTCCGCTGGACCTCCCTCCCAGCTGTTGATGATTTGTGGGTATCAGAGCAGCTTGCTTAGTTTCCTGTTGTGTTACCTGGGCTTCCAACACAGAACTTCTTAGGTTTACACTCCAGCATCCTTGAAAAGTGGAATCTAAAGTGCTTCCACAGCTTAACAGAGCTGCCCCATGGTAAGGAATCTAACTGCAGTTCACTGACACCAGCAGTCTCAAAATCTAGACAACCCAATTCCCTTCAAGTTCACCATAGAGGGACAACTGCTTGTGGTAAGATCAACCAATGACTTTAGATCTCAATCCTCTTTTTCTTCCAGATACACTTATATAAGAGCACATCATGCTTTAGGTTTCCAGTGAAGACAGTATAGGTTGTCCACAGGCTTTCACGATTGGCAGACAAAATGACACAACTCTGGTATGGAGTCTGGAAAAATATATTAGTTGAGGATAGTTTTCCTCTCTCCTTGTTATTTTGACTCTAATTATGAAATGGGGCTCATGGCAGAGGCATGTACTTCCTGTTCACAACTTGAAGGCCGAGCTTCTCTCAAGCACAGCAACAACACGTTATAACAGGAATTCATTGGGACCTCCTCCTCAAATGTAGTCTAAGGGCTTTGTATGTAAGATAGTTCACAAAAGAAAGGGCTTGGTCCAGCCAATAGTAAATACATCTGAAGGTCTTTTTTTTATATCCACTGAGATCCTAAATTCATCCCTAATCAACCTCATCCCTTACTGTCACACCTGATGGCAATAGCTGAGCCTCTTTGACCTAGGTAATACCAGTCTCAGACCTCTGTCCTATGCCTCTTTTCTTCACTTGATGGTCCCAGAAAACAGTAGTTACTCTGTTTGTAAGGAGAATTTCTATGCATCACAGCTACCTTAAAAGCTTGCTAGTATTATCAAAAATGGCTGCAAAATCTGGTGACTCAGGCCAGTGCAGCTTGAGCAAATTTGGCAGACTTGGAAATGCTGCACATAAGAGATGTGTGTCATCTTCTTTTTGGTGTCTTATGTTTGTCATAGGTCACATGTCAGGAAGTAATGACCACCAGAGAGACATACTTTCAGAAGTATGGATGAGGGCCTGTACTGAGATATCCTTCACTAGCCAACTACACCTACACCTGACCTCATGAATCAATGTTCCAGGGCTTTTCTGGGAGTAGCATGATTCCTAAAGGTTTATTATATCCCTGCATTTCCTGGCTAGGAAAGCACTCCTAAAATATACTCACAGATTATGCTAAGAGATGAATTACCATTACATATAGTCATTTAAGCTGACTGTTATGGCCTTAATGCTGTATCCTCCCAAATTCATATGCTAAAGCCCTAACCCCCAGTGTGACTGTATTTGGAGATGGGCCTCTAAGAAAGTAATAAAACTTAAATGAAGTCCTAGTGGTGAGGCCCTGATCTGATAGGGTTAGTGTTTTTATAAGAAGAGTCACCAGAAACCTCCTGCTTTCTCTCCCTCTGTGTGTGCAGATACCAAGGAAAGGTCATATGTGGAGAGTGAAAAGGTGGCCATCTGCAAGCCAGGAAGAGAGCTTTCACCAGAATCTAATCGTGGTGCACCTTGATCTTGGACTTCAGTCTCCAGAACTATGAGTAAATTAATTTCTCTTGTTTAAGCTACCCAGTATTTTGTTATGGCAGGCCAAGCAGACTAATACACTCATGTGGATTGCAAACAATAGAACCTAGGACATTTGTTGCCATTATCCATGGAGATATATACCATTATTTATTGTCTTCTGTTCATAATTTAGTGAAGAATGAACGACACTCAAATATAAGCTCTAGAAATATATCTTTTCACCAAAAATGTATATATTCAAATGATTAAGTTCTGATCTTTGCAATTACTTTCTTTTATGTGAAATCCAGACTAAGAAGTTCATAATCAAAAAGAAAATCATTACCAAATTGGAATTCTAAATCAACTACAAACTGAGATTTTTATTTGAGAGGTGATAAAATTTTAAATGAGGGACGAGTATATAAAATGGGTGATTTATAATATGCTAATCAATAAATTGGGGATATCAGGCATTTCAAATTTAGGATTAGGCTAATTCATAGTTTTTAAGGTAGAAATTGACAGTAATATTAGAGATAAATAAGTTTCTTTAGTAATCAGAGTTGTGATTCAGATTATTATGAAAAATCATAAACTATATAAAAATGGCTTTAGATAAAATATATTTCATTGGCACTATCAAATTAAATGGGTTCTTGAATGCTAGTCCAATATATTTTTTTAATTTTAGATTTTAGTGACTTGTATCTAATAGGTGTCCAATTCACGTTTATTGAATGAACAAATACATCTGCAAGTATTAAAGACACAATGTAAGTTTTAAAGTTGAGAATTCCTATAGCAATTTTTCCTTTGACAGTTTGGGATGCTGACTGGTAAGTAGTTTGTTTCTCCCTTCCAAGTACTAACCAGGCCCGACCCTGCTTAGCTTCCAAGATCAGACGAGATTGGGTGCGTTCAGGGTGATATGGCCGTAGATAGTTTGTTTCTTTCTTAAAGTGATTTTTGACACTGAAGGAAAGCAGTATTGGAAGACTATGAACAGGTGAGCTACTTTGAAATTTTTCAAAAGAATTTTTTAAATAGCACACTTGATTATCATCTTAGAATTTTGGAGTACATATGTTGTCAAATCAAAGTTTAATTGTGGTACATGCATAATGCTATGTAATGAAGAGAAATGGATGAATAGGAGGATGGATGGATGAGTAATTGTTCTCAAGGAACATTTATGTTGGTTGTTTCTGCAAAGAGTACTTCTTTTGCTGAAGCACTGTTAACCAAAGGTCAAGCATATTTTTCTATGACTTTAAGTCTTCTTGACTGAATTTCAATTCCAGTTCTGCTAGCAACTTTTCTGTGACTATAGAAATCAACTTCTCCGTGTCTCGATTGCCTTATAAACAATATGAAATGGTTATATTAGATGGTAACTTCCAACTCTTTTTTTTTTTTTAACTTCCAACTCTTAAAAAAATTTAAATATCTCCCATAATGTGATGATCCAAAAAATTCAATCAAGTAAATGTTTTGGTTGTGTTATTCCAAGTATAACAAACAAATAAACAAAACAAAAAGTGAGAAAGTCTGTCTAGTATTGGTTTATTTCCTACATTTACAAGAAAAGAAAACTTGTTTTAATTTTTCCAAGATAGTCTACAAACCCCTATACATTTGTCCCCAAACAGCTAGATTGTTTTTATATTCATATATCTATGAATGCCATCCATCCCATTGATTTCATTCTTCATAGTGAAATCCTTTACTGAAACATGTATATTGTAAATCATTTCTTTGCTCAGTACAGAATTAGGCAGTAGCTACAATTGGTCAAAGATTTGTCTATATAAGAATTTGATGATAATTAATACATGATGATTATACCAATATAGAGCACACTTAAGCTAGAGTTTCACTATTTTTTTATTTACAAAATAGCTTCATATTTATTTTCATTTTTATTAAATTTGAGCTAGAAGAGAAAATGATTGGAGTTAATTTTTATATTGATATAGTAAAATGACTGGAGAAACAGCAATGAAATCTGGCATTGCATTTTACATCAATTTTTTAAATTAATTAATTTATTTTTGTTACAGCTGTTTCTCCTTTTCCCCCGACTGATCCCCCCTACCTCCCAGCCCTGTCCCCAGCTTTATGTCCATTGTTCATACATACGTGCATATAAGTTCTGTGGTTTATCTCTCCCCCACTGCCCCCTTTTCTGGGGATTGTCAGTCTGTACCCCACTTCCACGTCTCTGAAACTACAACATTCCTCAGACTGTTATGTTCATTATATTACACAAATAAGTAAGATCATATGATACTTGTCTTTCTCTGTTTGGCTTGTTTCACTTAAGATGATACTTTCCAGGTCCCTCCATGTCGTCTCAAAGAATAAGAGATCTTTCTTTCTTACAGCTGCATAGCACTCCATCGTGTATATGTACCACAGCTTTTTTATCCATTCATCTACTGTTGGACCCTTGGGCCACTACCAGATCTTAGCAATTGTAAATAGCTGCTATAAACATAAGGGTACATGCATTCTTTCTGATTGGTGTGTCAGACTTCTTAGGCTATATTCCCAGAAGTGGGATCACTGGGTCAAATGGCAGTTCCATTTTAATTTTTGAGGTAACATCATAGTGTTTTCCATAGTGGCTGCACCAGTCTGCATTCCCACCAGCAGTGTACTAGAGTCCCCTTTTCTCCACACCCTCGCCAACACTTGTTGTTTGATGATTTGTTGATGGCGGCCATCTGACAGGTGTGAGGTGATACCTCATTGTTGTTTTAATTTGCATCTCTCTGATGATTAGTGATGTTGAGCATTTCTTCATATGTCTCTTGACTATTTGTATGTCCTGTTGGGAGAGGTGTCTATTTAGTTCCTCTGCCCATTTTTTAATTGGGTTCTTTGTCTTTTGTTGAGTTGTATGAGCACTCTATATGTATTGGAAATTAACCCCTTATCTGATATATCATTGGCAATTATGCTCTCCCATACAGTGGGTCACCTTTCTGTTTTTATGATTGTATCTCTTGCTGTGCAGAAGCTTTTTAGTTTGACGTAGTCCCATGTGTTCATTTTCTCCTTTATTTCTATTGCCTTAGGAGATGTATCAGTGAAAATTTTGCTGTGTATGATGTCTGAAAGTTTGTTTCCTACAGTTTCTTCTAGGATTTTTATGGATTCATGAATCACATGTGATTCTTTTATCCATTTTGAGTTTACTATTGTGTATGGTGTAAGTTGATGGTCTAGTTTCATTTTTTTACATGTAGCTGTCCAATTTTCCCAGCACCATTTATTAAAGAGGCTGTCTTTACCCCACTGTATGCTCTTGCCATCTTTGTCAAATATTAATTGTGCATAATGCCTTGGTTCCATTTCCGGGTTCTCTGTTCTGTTCCACTGGTCTATATGTTTGTTTTTGTGCCAGTACCAGACCGTTTAGATTACAGTGGCTTTGTAGTATAACCTGAAATCTGGTAATGTGATCCCTCCAACTTTGTTCTTTTTCAAGATTGCTGTGGCTATTCGAGGTCTTTTAGTTCCATATAAACTTTTGAAGTATTTGTTCTAGTTCTGTGAAGTATGTCGTTGGTATTTTGATGGGGATTGCATTGAATCTATTGATTGCATTGGGTAGTGTGGACATTTTAATGATGTTAATTCTTCCAATTTATGAACAAGGTATGTGCTTCAACTTTTTTTTATATCTTCCTCTATTTCTTTTTTTAATGACATGTAGTTTTCTGTGAATAGGTTTGTTATTTCTTTGGTTAAGTTTATTCTTGGTATCTTTTTTTTTTTTTTTTTTTTTTGCCACAATGGTAAATGGGATTGTTTTCTTAGTTTTTCTTTCTGTGAGTTCATCATTGGTGTATAAGAATGCCATCAATTTCTTGACATTAATTTTGTATCCTGCTACTTTACCAAATTCATTTATTAAGTCTAGTAAATTTTTGATGGAGTCTTTGGGGTTTTCTACATATAGTATCATGTCATCTGTGAATAATGACAGTTTCACTTCCTCCTTTCCAATTTGGATCCCTTTTATTTTTTCTTCCTGTCTGATTGCTGTGGCTAAGACTTCCAGTACTATGTTAAATAAGCATGGTGAGAGTGGGCATTCCTGTCTTGTTCCTGTTCTTAAGGGACATGCTTTTAGTTTTTGCCCATTAAGTATGATGTTGGCTGTAGGTCTTTCATATATGGCTTTTATTATGTCGAGATATGATCCCACTATTCCCAGATTGCTGAGCATTTTTATCAGAAATGGATGCTGAATTTTGTGGAAGGCTTTTTTGGCATCTATTGATATGACCATGTGGTTTTTATTCTTCATTTTGTTTATGTGGTGTATCACCTTTATTGATTTGCGAATGTTGTACCAGCCTTGCATCTCTGGGATGAATCTCACTTGGTTATGGTGAATAATTTTTTTGATGTGTTGCTGGTTCCGATTTGCTAGTATTTTGTTCAGGATTTTAGCGTCTGTGTTCATCTGGGATATTGGCCTACAGTTTTCTTTCTTTGTAATGTCTTTTTCTGGTTTTGGAATTAGAATTCATAAAAGGAGTTTGGAAGTCTTCCTTCTTCTTGAATTTTTTGAAGTAGTTGAGAAGAATAGGTATTAGTTCATTTTTGAATATTCGGTAAAACTCCCCCATGAAGCCATCTGGGCCTGGGCTTTTGTTTGCTGGGAGAGTCTTGATTACATCTTTAATTTCTTCTGTTGTTATTGGTTTATTTAAGTTTTCTTTCTCTTCCTGGTCCAGTTTTGGAAGACTATGCGTTTCTAGAGATTTGTTCATTTTGCTTAGATTGTCAAAGTTGTTTCTGTATCATTGTTCATAACACTTGTTAACAAACTGTTGTATTTCTGTGGTGTCAGATATTATTTCTCCTCTTTCATTTCTGATTTTGTGTATTTGGGTTCTCTCCCTTTGTTTCTTGGTGAGTCTCGCTAAGGGTCCATCAATTTTGTTTATCTTTTCAAAGAACCAGCTCTTTCTTTCATTTGTCCTTTGAATTGTTTTTTTTGGTCTCCATTCATTTATGTCTGCTCTGATCTTTCCCGTTACCTTCCGTTTAGTTGCTCTGGGGTTTTCTTTTTGTTTGCTCTTTAGTTCTTTAAGTTGTGAGTTTAGATAGACTATTAGAGATTTTCTTGCTTCTTGAGGTAGGCCAGTAGTGCTATGAACTTACCTCTCAAAACTGCTTTAGCTGTATCCCATAGGTTTTTGTGTTGTTGTGTGTTCATTTTCATTGGATTCCAGGAAGTTTTTAATTTCTTTCTTGATCTCCTCAGTGACATATTCATTGTTTATTAACATGCTATTTACCTCCATGTGTTCAAATGTCTTTGCATGTTCCTGTTGCAATTGATTTCTAGTTTCATGCCATTGTGATCTGAGAAGATGCTTGATATGATTTAAATCTTCTTGAACTTGTAGAGACTTAATTTGTGCCCTAACATGTGGTCTATTTTGAGAATGACCCATGTGCACTTGAGAAGAATGTGAATTGTGTAGTTTTGGGGTGTAATACTCTGTTGATATCTATTAAATCCATTTGGTCTCATGCTTCATTTAGAGTCTCTGTTTCTTGCTACGTTTTTGTCTAGAAGATCTATCCAGTGATGGTCAGCGGTATGTTGAAGTCCCCTGCTATGATTGTATTGATATCTATTTCTCCTTTGAAGTCTTCCAGAATATTTTAAATATATTTTCTTGCTCCTATATTGGGTGCATATAGGTTTATCAAGGTTATATCATCCATTTGAATAGATCCTTTCACTATTATGCAGTGGCCTTTTTTGTCTCTAGTTATGGTTTTCATTATGAAATCTATTTTATCAGACATGAGTATTGCTACCCCAGCTTTTTTCCCTTTCCATTTGCTTGGAAGATTTTTTTCCGTCCCTTCACTTTCAATCTATGAGTCGTTTGTTGTGAGGTGGGTCTCTTGTAAACATCATGTGTATATATATATATATATATTTGAGTCATGCTTTCTTATTCTATCAGATACTCTGTGTCTTTTTATTGCAACAGTTCATGCATTTACATTTAAGCTGATTATTGATATGTACTTATTTATTGCCATTTTTGTTTAGTGTGGTTATATTTTTCTTTCTATTTCCCCTGTTAATTACAGCAGTCCTTTTAACATTTCTTGCAGTGCTGGTTTGGTGCTAATGTATTCCCTTAGTTTTTTTTTTTTTTTTTGTCTGGGAAACTATTTCACCTTCTATTTTATTTTTGTTTTTGTTTTTTTCATTAATTAATTTATTTATTTTTGTTACAGATGTTTCTCCTTTTTCCTCCACTTATTCACCCTGCCCTGTCCCCCCCCCCCCCCGTGCCCTGTCCCCAGCTTTGTTGTCCATGTCCATTGTTCATGCATACATGCATATAACTTCTATGGTTTATCTCTCCCCCACCACCATCTCTTCTGGGGATTGTCAGTCTGTACCCCACTTCCAGGTCTCTGAAATTACAACATTCTTCAGACTGTTATGTTCATTATATTACACAAATAAGTGAGATAATATGATACGTGTCTTGCTCTCTTTTTAGCTTGTTTCGCTTAGGATAATACTTTCCAGGTCCCTCCATGTCGTCTCAAAGGATAAGATATCTTTCTTTCTTACAGCTGTTTAGTATTCCATTGTGTATATGTACCACAGCTTTTTTATCCATTCGTCTACTGATGGACACTTGGGCTGTTTTCAGATCTTAGCTATTGTAAATAGAGCTGCTACAAACATAGGGGTACATGTATTCTTTATGATTGGTGTTTCAGGCTTCTTAGGGTATATTTCTAGAAGTGGGATCACTGGGTCAAATGGCAGTTCAATTTTTAATTTTTTGAGGTAACACCATATTGTTTTCCAGAGTGGCTGCACCAGTCTGCATTCCCACCAGCAGTGTACTAGAGTCCCCTTTTCTCCACACCCTCACCAACACTTGTTATTTGATGATTTGTTGATGGCAGCCATTCTGACATATGTGAGGTGATACTTCATTGTTGTTTTAATTTGCATCTCTCTGAAAATTACTGATGTTGAGCATTTCTTCATATGTCTCTTAGCCACTTGCATGTCCTATTTGGAGAGGTGTCTATTTAGTTCCTCTGCCCATTTTTTAATTGGGTTCTTCATCTTCCTTTGGTTCAGTGGTATGAGCACTCTACATATATTGGAAATTAACCCCTTATGTGATGTATCATTAGGAATTATGCTCTCCCATACAGTGGGTTGCCTTTCCATTTGAGCAATTTTTTTCTTTTGCTGTGCAGAATCTTTTGAGTTTGATGTAGTCCCATGTGTTCATTTTCTCCTTTGTTTCTATTACCTTAGGTGATGTATCAGTGAACATTCTTCTGTGTATGATGTCTGAAATTTTGTTGCCTACAGTTTCTTCAAGGATTTTTAGATTCATGAGTCACATTTAAGTATTTTATCCATTTTGAGTTTATTCTTGTGTAGGGTGTAAGTTGACAGTCTAGTTTCCTTTTTCTGCATGTAGCTGTCCAATTTTCCCAACATCATTTATTAAAGAGGCTGTCCTTCCACTGTATGCTCTTGCCACCTTTGTCAAATATTAGTTGAGCATATTGCCTTGGGTCCATTTCTGGGTTCTCTGTTCTGTTCCACTGGTCTATATACCTGTTCCTGTGCCAGTACCAGGCTGTTTTGATTACAGTAGCTTTGTAATATAACCTGAAATCTGGTAATGAGATCCCTCCATCTTTGTTCTTGTTTTTCAAGATTGCTGTGGCTATTCGAGGCCTTTTTTGGTTCCATATGATCTTTTGAAGTATTTGTTCCAATTCTGTGAAGTATATCATTGGTATTTTGATGGGCATTGCATTGAATCTATAGATTGCTTTTGGTAGTGTGGACATTTTAATGATGTTATTTCTTCCAATCCATGAACAGGGTATGTGCTTCCACTTTTTTATATCTTCCTCTATTTTTTTTTTTTTTTCAATGTCATGTAGTTTCCTGTGAATAGGTTTGTTATTTCTTTGGTTAAGTTTATTCCTAGGTATCTTAAATTTTTTGCCACAATGGTAATGGGATTGTTTTCTTAGTTTCTCTTTCTGTGAGTTCATCTTTGTTTTATAAGACTGCCATCGATTTCTTGACATTAATTTTGTATCCTGCTATTTTCCCAAATTCATTTATTAAGTCTAGTAAATTTTTGATGGAGTCTTTGGAGTTTTCTACGTATAGTATCATGTCATCTGCAATTAATCATAGTTTCAATTTCTCATTTCCAATTTGGATCTCTTTTTTCTTCCTGTCTGATTGCTGTGGCTAAGACTTCCAGTACTATGTTAAATAAGAGTGGTGAACGTTGGCATCCTTGCCTTGTTCCTGTTCTTAAGGGGAATGCTTATAGTTTTTGCCCATTGAGTATGATGTTGGCTGTAGGTCTTTCATATATGGCCTTTATTATGTCAAGATATGATCCCTGTATTCCCACATTGCTGAGTGTTTTTATCAGAAATGGATGCTGGATTTTGTTGAAGGCTTTTCATCATCTATTGATATGATCATGTGGTTTTTATTCTTCATTTTATTTATGTGGTGTATCACGTTTATTAATTTGTGAATATTGTAACAGCCTTGCATCCCTGGGATGAATCTCACTTGGTCATGCTGAATAATTTTTTTGTTGTATTGCTAGATCCAATTTTTTAATATTTTGTTCAGGATTTTGGCATCTGTGTTCACCAGAGATATTGGCCTGTAGTTTTCTTTCTTTGTTGTGTCTTTTCTGGTTGTGGAATTAGAATTATGCTGGCTTCATAAAACAAGTTTGGAAGTCTTCCTTCTTCTTGAATTTTTTGAAATAAATTTAGGAGAATGGGTGTTAGTTCTTTGAATGTTCAGTAAAACTTCCCCATGAAGACATCCAGGCCTGGGCTTTTGATTGCTGGGAGAGTCTTGATTACTACTTCAATTTCTTCTGTTGTTATTGGTCTGTTCGAGTTTTCTGTCTCTTTTTGCTTTAGGTTTGGGAGACTATGTGTTTCTAGAAATTTGTCCATTTTGCTTAGATTGTCGAATTTGTTGCTATATAATTGTTCATAGTAGTTGTTTATGACCTTTTGTATTTCTGTGGTGTCAGTTATTATTTATTCTCTTTCATTTCTGATTTTGTGTATTTGGTTTCTCTCTCTTTGTTTTTTGGTGACTGGACAATTTTTTTGCCATTCTGATGTTCTGACTTATTTATTGCCAATTTTGTTTAGTATGATTATATTTTTCTTCCTATTTCTCCTGCTAATTACAGCAGTCCTTTTAACATTTCTTGCAGTGATGTTTTGGGGCTAATGTATTTCCTTCGCCTTGTAGAGGGCTACTCCCTCCCCTGGAGCCCAAGGTGAGTGGCTGTTGCCAATGTAGCCTCTGTCCTGGCTCTGCGCCTTGGAGCCTCCTGGGAGTTCAACTCGAGGGTGCTGCTCCCAGCTAAGGGCGGCCGAGGCTGCACCAGTTCCCAGCCGAGGGCATAGCACCTAGCTAAGGGTGTAGGACCCAATGAAGGCCGCAGGTCCCAGCCAAGGCCGCCATAGGTCCCAGCCAGGGGTGCAGCTTCCAGCCAAGTGCACAGCTCCCAGCCAAGGCCGCAGGTGCCATCCGAGGTCACAGGTCCCAGCCAAGGCTGCCACAGGTCCCAGACAGGGCTACAGGTCCCAGCCGAGGGCGCAGGTCTGAGTCGGGTCTGCAGGTCCCAGCCGAGGTCACAGGTCCCAGCCGAGGCCGCAGGTCCCAGCCAAGGGCGCAGCTCCCAGCCGAGGTCACAGGTCCCAGCCGAGGCCGCATGACCTTCTATTTTGAATGATAGCCTTGCTGGGTAGTCTTGGATTCAGATTATTGTTTTTCATGACCTTGATTACCTCATGTCATTCCCTTCTGGCCTGTAGTGTTTCTGTTGAGAAGTCAGCTGAGAGCCTTCTGGGGGTTCCTTTGTAGGTCACCTGTTGCTTCTCTCTTGTTGCTTTTAGGATTCTCTCTTTGTCTTTAATTTTTGGCATTTTGATTACTATGTGTCTTGGTGTGGGCCTGTTTGGGTTCTTCTTACTTGGGCTCTCTGTGCTGCTTGAACTTGAATGCCTTCTTCCTTCACCAAATTAGGGAAGTTTTCTGTCACTGATTCTTCAAATGTGTTCTCTAACCTTTGCTCATTTTTTTTTTTTTTCTTCTTCCAGGACTATTATGATGCAAACATTATTATGTTTCCAGTTGTCCCACAGTTCTCTTAAGCTGTCTTCCTGTTTTTTAATTGTTTTTTCCTTTTAGTTTTCTGATTGGTTGATTTTTTTCTACCCTGTCTTCTAATTCACTGATCAGGTCCTCCGCTTCCTCTGCTCTGCTGTTTAGACCTTCCAATGTGTTCTTTATTTCTGATGTGTCATTCTTCATTTCTTCTTGGTGGTTTTTTAATTTCCAACTGGTTGATTTTCAACATTTCTATGTCTTGACTCATGGTGCTCATGTCCTTAAACATGCTGTTGAGCTTCCTCAAGATCATGGCTCTGAATTCTCCTTCTGTTAACTTGCTTAACTGCACCTCATTTATCTCATCTTCGGTAGAGGTCTCTTGTTCTTTTATTTTGCTTTTGTTTCTGTGTTTCACCATTTTGGCTATCACAGTGGGCTTTGGAGCCTGCCAAATTTACCCTATGGGTGTTGATGTTCTGCTGTTTGTGTCTCCCTTTACTGGGTTTGGATGAGGCAGGGAGAACCCATGTTAAACACCACTGTGAAGTCTTACTTTCCTGGTTAAAGTTGCTAGCCCAGAAACAGTACTGTTATCCTCTAGCTTTTTGCCCGGAGGCTATCAGTAGCAGTTACTTGAAGAGCCTTAGCTTCTCAGTTTATTGAAAAACTCCCTCAGGTGCTCAGGGTAAAGGATATCCTGAGGGTGGGGCAGATGCTGGTTGTTAATTGGCCTCCATTTGCATTTCAGTGGCGACCGGGTTGGGTTGAATCTCTGAGGGAGGGGCCATCCCCTCTCCCCAGAGCCCTGGGAAGGAGTAAGATGACCACTGTCCTGAGTGGCTGCAACTCAGCAAAAGTTCTGAGTGCTCTCCAATTCCCGAGTGTCCCCACACATTTCTAGTCCAGTCTGCCCTCGCTCTGCCAGAGCCCATGTTGAGTGGCTGTCCCTATTTTAGCATCTGTCCCGGCTCTGCACTGTGGAGCTGCTTGGGAGTTTAACCCAAGGGCACTGCTCACAGCTAAGGCCACTGCAGTCTCTGGGCTCCCAGCAACCCTCTCGCACCTCCCCAAACCTTCCAGGATAGAGTCAGGGTCCCTGTTTATATGGTCCTCGCAAACTGCTTTTCTGTTGCTTTTTCCTGAGGATTTGTCTTTATTTTCGTTGTAATTCCAGTTTGGTCCTGGGAGATGGTTGGTGTAGCTTCCATTCACTCCATCACCATTTTGGAATCTCTGTGGGTTGTCTTTTCATTCTCTCAATATTGTTTTTTTTTTTTTTTCAAAGCAGAAAATTTAAATTTAATTTAATTTTGATTTTATTGATGATACCTATTCTGATAGGTGTGAGGTTTTAATTTGCATTTCTCTGATGAGTAGTGACACTGAACATCTTTTTGTATGTCTATTGGCCATTTGTATATCCTCTTTGAAGAAGTGTCTGTTCAGGTTCTTTGCCCATTTTTTAAATTGGATTATTTGTTATTTTGACGTTGAGCTATATAAGTTCTTTATAAGTTTTGGGTATTAAGCCCTTATCAGATATATCATATGCAAATATGTTCTCACATTCAGTAGGTTGTCTTTTATCTTGTTAATGGTATCCTTTGCTGTAAAGAAAATTTTTAGTTTGATGTAGTCCCATTTGTTTATTTTTCCTTTTGTTTCCCTTGTCCAAGGAGATATATTAGAAAAAAATATTGCTCTGAGAAATGTCCAAGATTTTACTAGCTAGGTTTTCTTCTAGGATTGTTTATGGTTTGAGTCTAACATTTAATTTTTTTTCCCTTTGTATTGAATTTATTGGGGTGACATTTGTTAACAACTGTATACAGGTTTCAGGTGCACAATTCTACAACACATCATCTGTACATCGTATTGTGTGTTCACCACCCCAAGTCAAGTCTCCTTCCATTATCATTTATCCCCCCTATACCCTCCTCCACCTTACCCCCTGCCCGGCAATCACCACACTTTTGTCACTGTCCATGAATTTTTTTCTGTTTTATTTTTTTCTCAATCTCTTTACCTACCACCCCATTCCAGCTGTCATGGGAGGGGGAGACATTTTTAATTTTAATGAATTCAAGTTTATCAATTTTTTCTTTCATGAATCATGCCTTTGGCGTTGTATGTAAAAGGTCCTCTGCATATTCAGTGTCATTTAGAGTGTCACCTATGTTACCTTCCAGGAGTTTTATAGTTTTGTATTTTACATTTAGGTCTGTGATCCATTTTTAGTTAATTTTTGTGGAAAGTGTAAGGTCTGTTTCTAGATTCACTTTTATCTTGCATGTGAATATTCAGTTGTTTCAGAATTATTTGTCGATGTATTGCCTTTGCTCCTATGTCAACGATCAGTTGAATATATTTTTGTGGGTCCATTTCTAGGCTGTCTGTTCTGTTCCATTGATCTATTTGCCTGTTCTTTCACTAATACCAAACTGTCTCAATTACTGTAGCTTTATAATATGTCTTGAAGTCAGGTATCATCAGTCCTCCAACTTTGTTCTTCTTCAGTATTGTGTCAGCTGTTCTGGGTCTTTTGTCTCTTCTTATAAACTTGAGAAATTGTTTGTTGATATCCACAAAATAATTTACTGATATTTTGACTGGGATTACATTGAATCTTAGATTAACTTGGGAAGAACTAACATCTTGACTATATTGAGTCTTCTATGTATGAACATGGAATATTTCTCCATTTGTTTAGTTCTTTTAATTTTAATTTTGTTCATCAGAGATTTATACTTTTCCGCAGGTAGAACTTGCGCATATTTATATATAAATATTTCAGTTTTGGGGTGCTAATGTAAATGGTATTATATTACAAGTTTATAAAAAAAGATTGACTTTTGTATATTAACTTTGCATTATGCAAGGTTATATCATTGTATCCTGGTTGCCATGATCTCTTATGATTTCCAGGAGTTTATTTATCAGTTCTTTTGGACTTTCTGCTTAGGTGATCATGTCATCTGTGTTGAACAAAGATGATTTTATGTTTTTATTTCAATCTGTATACCTTTTGTTTCCTTTTCTTGTCTTATAGTTCATTAGCAAGGAATTCCAGTAACATGTTGAAAAGTAGTGGTAAGCCCTGGCCGGTTTGGCTCAGCGGTTAGAGCGTCGGCCTGCGGTCTGGAGAGACCCGGGTTCGGTTCCCGCTAAGGGCACGTACCTTGGTTGCAGTTTGTACCCGGCCCTGGTCGGTCGTGCGGGTGGCGGCCACTTGATGTGTTCCTTTCACATCGATGTTTCTCTCTCTCTCTGTTCCTCTCTCTCCTTCCCACTCTACCTGAACAAAAGATGGAAAAGTGTCCTCGGGTGAGGATAAAAAAAAAGAAAAGTAGTGGTAAGGAAGGTCATCTTTGCCTTGTTCCTGATCTGAGTATAAAAGGTTCAAGTTTCTTACCATAAAATATGATATTAGCTATAGGTTCCGTAGATAATTTTATTGAGTTTTATATGCAGCTACTCATCTGAAGCTTTAGTAGAGGGAGGGCAGTACAGGCTGGAGTCATCTGAGGAGAGTCTGGGGTGGGAGGCTTGGGGAGAAACTTGGAAGAGTAAAGGTTAGGATACCTGCACTTGGTACTCAGCCCTCATACCACAGCAGCCATTTATCCTTAGAGCTGCAATCCCCTCCCAGCAGCAACAGACTGGGGAAAGGCAATTACCCTGCCCTCAGGGATATAGCTCCCCTCACCCTCAGGTACCCCACTCACCCAACCATTGTGAATGTCAATTGCCCCACCCTACATCTTGACCTCTGCTGAGGAGGCAGCAGTAGAGGCCAAGACTATGTGTCTGGCAGTCTCAAGGGGCATCAGTGACTAGCTTTGGGGTGGGGCCATTTTCCCCATTTTCCCAGGAACTTGACTGGTGCTTCCCCATCACAGGAGAGCTGATAGAAATGCCCGGCTTCCAGCAGACCGCACTGGACTGCACATGAGGAACTCTGCCCTGCCAACGTCAGGGAAATATTCAGGGACAGATTCAGGCATGTGGCTCTGGGATGGGGTAACACACACAGAGCCTTTCCTAAAATCTGAAGAGTACTTCCCCTTCACTGAAGCCACAAAAGTCTCATGTTCTTAATTCTGCCAAAGCCCTTTTAGAAACAGCCTTCTCAGCGACTAGACTAAGTTTGACAGGTAGCCTGCAGGCAGAGGTAGGCAGAGTTGCAACACTAGGTGACCTGGGAGGTATGCTGACTAGCCTCTTGGCTAGTGCTGCTAACAAGCCAGCCTTAGAATACAGCTTGGCCCCTCCCATGCACTGACAAGCCCTATGGAGGCAGTCACAAACATTGTATCCCTTGAAGTTTAGAAAAGGTTGCTGAGAACCAATCTTAGCTTCTGATAGTGCCTAGCACTAAAGTACCTCCCAATAGGCCTGGAACCAGCACAGAAAACAGTCATCCTCAGTCAACCTAAGAACAAGATCCAAAGGGAGCTCCCAGCAGGCAGTAAACTCTGCCAAGATGAAGTCCACTTTGCTTTTTAGCATTTTTTTCCATTATTTTTTTTTCTTTTTATGTTTTTTATTTTTTATGGTTATTATTTTTCTCTCGTTTTTTTTTTTTAAGTATCTTTTATATTTACCTTTCTTTTCCTTACTCTATTTTTATACTCTTTCTTTTCCTTTTTTTTTTGTTCGTAATTGTGTCCTTCCTCTTTTATAGTGTTTTCCTTTTCCTATTTCTTTATTATTTTTCTCTCCCTTCTTTCCTTTCATATTCTCCCTCACTTTTTTTCCTTCTTATATTTTTTCTTTTTTTATTATTCTTGTTCTCTTTTCTTTTTCCTAGTTCTATTTTCTTTGTGGTGGTTTCTCTTGTTGTTGGGATCTTTGGCATGTTTTGGTTTTGTTTCTTGTTTTCCTTTGCTGTATTTTGTTTTATTGTGTCAGCACCTGCATAAGAGCTCACACAAAGTTTTTGGAGTTGAGTCTCACCAGAAAACCTGAGAGGAGACCCCCTCCATGAGTTGGTCAACAAAAATCAAGACCCAATTATAATTGGAGAGCCCAAATAACCCACACAATGGATATTCCTAGAGTATCCAGCACAAGAGATCAAAGAAATTGCACCACTGGGTCTCAATGAACACTTACTACATAAGGACACCTACTACATAAGGACCCCCCCAATGAATCCTGTGACACATAGCAATCTTATCTAGTATATAGAAACAAACAAAAGAGTCAGCTAAAATTGGTAGACAATGAAGCAAACCCAAATGTAAGAAGAGGAGGAATCTCCAGAAAAAGAGTTAAACAAATTGGAGGCAAGAAATTTATCACATATAGAGTTCAAAATAATGGTTATAAAGATGCTCAAGGAACTTGGTGAGTATTATAAGTAACTTACTGGGAACTACAACAGCATGGAAAATGAAATAGAAACCATAAACAAGAACCAGTCATAAATGAAGAATACCATATCTGACATCAAGAATACACTGAAAAGAAAGAAATGTAGATTGAATAAAGCATAAGACTGAATCAGTTATTTGTAAGAAAAGATAGAATATAAAACCCTATTAGAGCAGCCAAAAGAAAAAAAATTAAAAAGCGGAATTACAAGGGAAGAATTCACACAAGTTCAGGAAGTACAGAGAGTCCCAATCAAGATGAACCTACAAAGATGTATACTGAGACATGCAGTAATTAAACTGGCAAACACAAAAGACAAAGACAGAATCTTAAAGGCAGCAAGAGAGAGACAGAAATTTACCTACAAGAAAATTCCCCTTAGATTGTCAGCTGATTTCTCAACAGAAACACTTCAGGTCAGATTGGATTAGCATGAAGTATTCAAAGTAATGAAAAGTAAGGTCATGATTCCAAGACTACATTCTCCAGCAAGGTTATCATTTAAAATTGAAGGTGAAATAAAGAGCTTCCCGGACAAAAGAAGGCTAAAGTAGTACATTAACAAAACCAGTATTGTAGGAAATGGTAAAGGGACAGCCTTAATAATAATGAGAGAGAGAGAGAGAGAGAGAGAGAGAGAGAGAGAGAGAGAGAGATAGGTAAAAGTAAAATGACAATAAATAAGTACCTACCAATAATAACCTTAAATGTAAATGGATAAAATGTTCCAATCAAAAGACATAAGGTGGCTGAATAAATAAGAAATCATGACCCATATATATGCTCTCTACAAGAGACTCACCTCAGAACAAAAGTTACAAACAGGCTGAAAGTAAAGAGGTGGAAAAATATTCCATGCAAATGGAAATGTATGAAAGCTGGGGTAGCAATACTCATATCTGAAAAATATATTTCAAACAAAGGCCATAAGAAGCAACAAAGGTCAATACATAAAATTAGAGTGATCAATCCAAAAGGAAAATATAACATATATATATATATAGTATGTTTTTTAATATATGTTATATATCTCTATCTCTATCTCTATAACTCTTGGTAGACTTTAAAGGAGAATGACATAAATACAGTCATAGAAGGGGATTTGACCACCCCGCTGAGATCACTGGATAGATCTTCCAGATAAACACACACACACAAACACACACACAACAAGGATACAGCAACCTTAAAGGACAAACTAGATCAGATAGGTTTTACTGAAATTTACAGAACATTTCACCCCAAAACAGCAGAATATACATTCTTCTCAAAGATAGGCCACATTTTAAGATGCAAAAAAATGTCTCTACAAGATCAAGAAGATTGAAATCATATCATACATCTTCTCGGATAACAGTTATATGAAACTGGAAAATAACTAAAATTAAAAAAAAAACCTCAAGCCCTGGCCAAGATGGCTCAGATGGTTGAGTTTTGTCCCAAGCACAAAAATGTTGCTGGTTCAATTCCAGGTCATGGCTTATACCTGTGTTGCAGACTTGATCACTAGTAGGGAGTATGCAGGAGGCAACTGAGTGATGTCTTGCTCTCTTATCAATGTTTCTCTCTCAGTCTTTCCTTTCTCTCTAAATATCAATAAGAAATATGTTTAAGAATAAAAATAAAATAATAAAAATATTTTTAAAAACATCATAGATATGGAGGCTAAAGATCATGTAATTCCACTGAGATCAAGAAACAAATAGAAACTTCCTAGAAACATATGAAAATGAACAATCCAAAATCTATGGGACATAGTGAAAGCAGTCCTGAGATGGAAGATCATAGCATTAAAGGCCTACCTCAAGAAACAAGAAAAAGTTCAAATAAACAGTCAAACCCTACAACTAAAAGAATTAGAAAGAGAGCAATAAGCCCCTAGTAAGTAGAAGGAAGAAATTAATAAAGATCAGAGTGGAAATATATGACATACAGACTGAAAGGACAATAAATATGATCAATGAAACCAACAGCTGATTCTGTGAAAAGATAAACAATATTGATGAAACTTTAGCAAGACTCATTAAGAAACAAAGAGAGAGGACCCAAATAAATAAAGTCAAAAATGAAAGAGAAGTAACAACCTTTATCATAGAAATACAAAGGATTGTAAGAAAATATTATGAACAACTATAAGCCAAAAAAATGGGTAACCTGGGCAAAATAGACAAATTCCTAGAAATATAATCTTCTCAAAATCATTCAGGAAGAACTAGAAAACCTAAATAGGCCAATAACAACTAATGAAATTGAAGCAGTAATAAAATAATATCCCAGCAAACAAAAATCCTGGGCCAGATGGATTTCCATGCACATTTTACCAACCATTCAAAGACGTATTAACACTTATTCTCCTCAAAGTATTCCAAAAATTTCTAGAGGATGGAAGACTTCCAAACTCTTTTTATTAGGCCAGCCTTATCCTAATTCCAAAACCAGAGAAAGACACTACCGAGAGAGAGAGAGAGAGAGAGAGAGAGAGAGAGAGAGAATTACAGGCCAATATGCCTGATGAATATAGATGCTAAAATTCTCAACAAACTATTAGCAAATAGGATCCAGCAACACATTACAAAGATCAAACACCATGACCAAGTTGGATTTATTTCAGGGATGCACCTGGTATAATATTCACAAATCAGTATGTGATACATCACATAAACAAAATGATGGATCAAAATTACATGATCATAACAATAGATGCAAAAAAAGCACTTGACAAATTCCAACAATTATTTTTGATAAAAACTCTCAGCAAAGTGGGAATACAGGGAACATACCTCAACATAATAAAGACCATATATGACAAATGTACAACCAACATCATACTCAGTGGACAAAATTAAAAGTGTTTCCCTTAAGAACAGAAACAAGACAGGGTTGTCTGCTTTCACCACTTTTATTGAACATGGTACTGGAAGTCCTAGTCACAACAATCAGACAAGAATAAAAAATAAAAGGTATCCAAATTAGAAAGGAGAAAATAAAACTGTCATTGTTCTCAAATGACTTAATATTGTACATAGAAAACCATAAAATCTCCACCAAGAAAACTTCTAGATTTAATAAATTAATTAGGCAAAGTAGCAGAATACAAAATTAATATCTGGAAATTTATGGCATTTTTATACACCAATAATAAAATCTCAGAAAGGAAAACAAACAAACAAACAAAAACAATTTCAATGACCATTGTAACAACAATATCAACAACAACAACGACAACAAAAATAGGATGTTTAGGAATAAACTTAACCAAATAGGTAAAAGACCTGCACTTGGAACACTATAGGTCATTGGGAAAAAAAAGAGAAGAATACAAACAAGTAGAAGCATATGCCATGTTCATGGATTGGAAGAATTAATATAATTAAAATGTTCACACTACCTAAAGCAATCTGTAGATTCAACACAATCCCTATTAAATACCATCAGCACATTTCACAGATCTAGAGCAAATATTTCAAAAATGTATATGGAACAAAAAAGATCCTGAATAGACACAGCAATCTTGAGAAAGAAGAATGAAGTTGGAGGGATCACAATACCAGATATCAAACTATACTACAAAACAACTGTAATCAAAACAGCCTGGTACTGGCACAAGAACAGGCATATAGATCAATGGAACAGAACAGAGAACCCAGAAATTGACCCATGCCATTATGGTCAATTAATGTTTGAAAAGAAAGCAAGAGTGTACAATGGAGTAAAGATAGTCTGTTAACGGTATTGGGAAAATTATACAGGTACATGCAAAAAAATGCAACTAGACCACCAATTTACACTATACACAATAAACTCAACATGGATAATAGACTTAAATGTAAGTTGCAAAACCATAAAAATCCTAGGATAAAACATATGCAGTAAAATCTCAGACATCTCACAGAGCAGAATTTTTCCTGATATATCTCCTAAGGCAATAGAAGCAAATTAAAATATGAACAAATGGGACTACATCAAACTAAAAAGCTTCTGCACAGCAAAAGAACCATCCTCAAAATGCAGGGGAAATCCACTCTGTGGGAAAATATATTCACCAGTGATACATCTGATAAGAAGTTAATTTCTAAAATATATAAAAAACTCATACAGCTCTACAAACGGAGGACAAAACAATCCAATTAAAAATGAGCAAAAGACATGAATAAACACTTCTTTCAAGAGAACATTAAAAAAATCACTAGTCATCAGAGAGATGCAAATTAAAATACAATGAGGTATCACCTCATACTTGCCAGAATAGCTACAGTCAATAAATCAACAGACAAGTGTTGGCAAGGATGTGGGGAAAAGGAAACCATAGTACACTGCTGGTGGGAATGTGAAATGGTGCATTCACTGTGGAAAACAGTATGGAGTTTCCTCAAAATACTACAAATGGAACTGCCATTTGACCCAGTGATCCCACATCTGGGAATATACCCTAAGAATCTAGAAATACCAATGAGAAAGAATATATGCACCCGTATGTTCATAGTAGCATTATTTACAAAAGCTAAGATCTGGAAACTGCCCATGTGCTCATTAGTAGATGAGTGGATAAAAAAAAAAAAAACAAAAAAAAACTCTCATACATTTCACAACAAAATACTATGCAGCTGTAAAAAGCAAGGATAGCTTATCCTTTGAGACAGCATGAATGGACCTAGAGGTTATTATGTTAAGCAAAATAAGCCAGTTAGAGAAAGACAAATATCACATAATCTCACTTATATGTGCAAACTAATGAACAAGATAAACTGACAAAAAAATAGGTCCAGAGATATGGAAGCATGGAAAACTATGACAGATTTCAGAGGGAAGGGTGGAGGGAGGGCAGGTAGAGATTAATGAAAGAATTTATATGCATAGACCATGGACACATACAATAGTGTAGTGAAAGTCTGGGGTGGGGCAAGAGCTTGGTGGAATAGGGCAATGTAGAGAGATTGGGGGATATTTGTAATATCCAAATAAAAATAAATTTTAAAAAATGATTTAATTTGCACTCAGGAGTTTTCATGTTAAGATAAAATACATAGGCTGGTCACTTTATTTGATAGGAATTATTCCTGTTTATATGATTTTATTAAAAAGGTGTGTTTTACCTTAACCTTTATTCTTAAATCCCAGAAATTTGAAGAATGTTAGACAATAGCACATGAAATTGTTGAAATTGAACTCAGAAGATGTTCAGTGACCTATATAATAAGCAATCAGAAATAAACAGGATTTTAATTTCTTCTACATGTTCAAGCATGCAATTTTTAAATGCAATTTTAAAATCTAAGCTATTTGATTGCAATTGAGTTTTAATTGCTTGAAAGTATGTTCCAACATAGTTATTAAATAAATAGGTGATTGCTTGAGGTAGATAAAATTTAAATCTATACAAATTAGTTATCATAGATCCAGTTGACACTCAGTACATTTTAATTTTAATTCTCCTTGTTTATTAGCCAAAGAAAGCTTGCATAAATTTAAAATCATGACTCCTGATGTGCTTAAAAAAAAAAAAAATGGTGCCCTGGACAGTTTGGCTCAGCGGTTGGAGCATCGACTCGTGGTCTGGACAGACCCGGGTTTGGTTCCTGCTAAGGGCACGTACCTCGGTTGCAGTTTGTCCCCAGCCCTGGTTAGGGTTGTGTTAGTGGCAGCCACTCGATGTTTCTCTCTCGCATCGATGTCTCTCTCTCTCTCTCTCTCTCTTCCTCCCTCTCTCCCTCTCGCTCTATGAATACAAAAGTGTCCTCAGGTGAGGATTAAGAAAAATAAATACATAAAAACAAATGGTATTGATTAATATTATGTAAGAATCATTGTTGTTTTACATTTGTATATGTGAACATACTTGTGTCTTTAAGGCAAAAATAGTGTATCAACAGTTAACCTTTATAAAGAACTTGCTTAAAATCTTAACTTTTTATTTAGTACAGTGTATGATAATTTTTAAAGAAACATTCTATCAATTGACATAATTGAATTTTTCAGTGTTCAATTTAGGTTTCTTTATTCATTCAAGAAGGTGTGTAATTCTGTGTGTATTTGTCATATGCCCATCATAAGTGCATCCTGAAAAGCAGTTAAAGAAACTTTTACATTGATGATAATTGAGAAGGTGATGAAGTATGCTTTCTGGAGGTAGCATATATATCATTTTCTAACTTTTTTTTTCTTGAATCCAGTATAAAACACTAAATATTGATCCATAACTGATCCTTAAGATAACTCCAAATTAGGGTGTTAAGGAACTTCTTAAGCAAATGCAAGTCCCTCCCTCCACCTGGAGTTAGAGTTCTTAGCACAGGACTGGATGGCATATAGAATGATTAATATGACATGGCTTTAGAGTTGGATGAGTGGATTCATATTCCAGTTCTGTTCTTAACAGCTGGTTTAATTAGCCTTGCTTTCCTAATCTGTAGTATGTAATCCCAATTGTTTCTGCCCCACAGGGATGTTGTGAAGATTGAGATGGAATGTAATGGCAGAAACTTTCATCTGATTAGAAAAACAGGCACATGAACTAGTAAGTATTTATAATGAAACAAGGAAAATAATAGAGCTAAAACTAGTGTACTGTAGAAAGGAAGTTATAGGAATGATCAATTTTTATGCAGTAAGAAGGAAGTTACAGGAATGATCAATTTTATGCAGAGCTAATTATTATACTTTTTCAATTTTATTGTGATAAGAGCACAATATGAGATCTACCTTCTTAATAAAAGTTTAAGTATTCAACACAGTGTTTTTGACTCTAGTCACTGTGTTGTACAGATCTCTAGAGCTTTATCTTGATTAATTGAAACTTTATACCCATCGATTAGTAAGTCCCTAATTTTCCTCTCCCCAGTCCCTGGAAACCACCATTCCACTATTGGGATTCTATGAATTTGACTATGATTGATACATCATATAAGTGGAATCATGCAGTAACTGTTCTTCTATAACTGACTTATTTCACATAGCATACTATCCTCAAAGTTCATTAATGTTGTAACATATGTCAGAATTTCTTCCTTTTTATGGCTGAATAATATTCCACTGTATGTATATACCACACTTAAGAAAATCTATTTATCTGTTTCCACAACTTGGCTATTGTGAATAGTACTGCAATGAACATGAAAATGCTGATATTTCATTGTGCTCTTGACTGTAAGTATGTCAGATAAATACCCTGAAGTTGAATTACTGGGTTTTTGTAATTAAATTTTTAAAAGTTAGAAAGTGAGATGAGACATGATGTTTTACTGGTAGAACTTGGATATTTCTTATCATCACAATTTTATTATAACTGTGCCCTGATTTGAATTTTATCTAAGAAAGTCGGTTTGAGCGTGGGAGTCAGGGATGTTTAGGTTTGATGTTATTTTGATGGAATTTTTACTTGTTCGACCACCTTTCCTCTGTATATTCAAGATAATGTACAAATACTACCTACACAAAACTAACTTTTCTGCCTGCTTAAAGACTTAAGGATATTCTAAGCCTTAAGTTTGCCAGGCTTTCAATCAGTTTATTTTCTTTGTGAAAATATTAACTAAAAATTAGATGTAGGAAAATTAAATACATTTTACGAATTTCCATTCTTCAGTAACAAATGTCACAATGATCTTCTGCTAAGAATCAACATTATAAGAACTTCATGTTGCTTCTTTTGTCAATATTTTAAAATGTCTACTGTGCCAGAAAGACACATATCATTTAAACTTTGTCAATAGTTAAAAATAATTTTATTTTTTTAATTTAATTTTTTAAAATATGTTTTCTTTATTAATTTTAGAGGAAGAGGAAGAGAGAGACAGAAACATCAATGATGTTTTTATTTTTTATGTCATGATTTTAAATTTATGCAAACTTCCTTTGGCTAATAAACAAGGAGAATTAAAATTAATGTGTACTGAGTGTCAACTGGATTGATGATAACTAATTTGTATAGATTTAAATTTAATCAATCTACCTCAAGCAGTTACCTATTTCTTTAATAACTGTGTTGGAACATGTCTCTTACATGTCCCCCACTAGGGATTTGGCCCACAAGTTGGGCATGTGCCCTGACTGGGAATCAAACCAGGACCTCTTGGTGCATGGGTCGATGCTCAACCACTGAGCCACACTGGCTGGGCAAAATAGTTTTAAAAATCTATGTGTAGAGTCAAGGTTGGGCACCAATGTTTGAAATAAAAGGTGATAAGGTGGCATAAAAAGAAAAAAAAATTGAAGAAGAGATGGTTTTTAATAAAGGAATTATGGTTAGAAGTAATATAAATTAGTTATAATAAATAGATCCGGTTGACCCTCTAAACATTTTAATTTTAATCCTGCTTGTTTATTAGCCAAAGGAAGTTTCCATGCAATTATAATGATGACTAATGAAGTACAACAAATGCTTTAAAAAATGACATTACTATTGTTGAAAAAAGGAATATATCTTAAGAAACCTGAAACACCAATCAGAAAGAATATATGTACCCCTATATTCATAGAAGCACTATTTATAATAACTAAGATCTGGAAACAGCCCAAGTGTCCATCAATAGATGAGTGGATAAAAATGCTGTGGTACCCATACACAATGGAATACTATGCAGCTATAAAAAAGAAAAATCTCTTACATTTTGAGACGTCATGGAGGGACCTGGAGAGGATTATGCTAAGTGAAATATGCCAGTCAGAGAAAGACAAACATCATATGATCTCACTTATTTGTGGCATGCAAGGAACAAAATAAACTGATGAACAAAATAGATCCACAGACATGGAAGCATGGAACAGACTGACAGATCTCAGAGGGAAGGTGGGAAGGAAGGCGGGAAGAGATTAATTAAATAACTTATATGTATATACACATAGCCCATGGACACAGATAATAGACAGATGAAGGCCTGGGGTGAGGTGGGAGATGGGTAAAGGAGGGGGGCAAATTGGGGAAAATGGGAGACATCTATAATACTCTCAACAATAAAGTTAAATTAAAAAATAAATAAAAGAGAAAATGAAAGAATTAAGGAAAATAGGATGAAATTAGGACAATATATTATCACAAAAATGAAAGACTAGGGAATTTAAGCACTGTGAGTGTTTCAGTGTCATGTCAGAACATGGGCACATATGGAATAAACCAAATGAGCTGGCTTCATTGTTCAGTAGGTTTGAAGGCAATGTCCCAGAAGGACTAGAAAGCAAAAAATTTTTGTAGTGTTTGAGAGGCAAGAGTACCAAAGATTTTGTGGATAATTGGGGGAATAAGAAAACTGAAGATCTGTGATTAGGGGCGCATTTAAGCTCAGTAGGGTGAGCACACTTAAAAAATAAAATCTGCCCAGCTGGTGTGGTTCAGTGGATTGAGCATTGTCCCATGGACTGAGAGGTCCCAGTTCTATTCCTGGTCAGGCACATGCCTGAGTTGCAGCCTTGATTCCCAGTGGGGGGCCTGCAGGAGGCAGCCAATTGATGTTTCTCTCTCACATTGATGTTTTTTATCTCTCCCTTCCTCTCTCTCTAAAAAAATCAATAAAAACATATTTAAAAAATAAAAATAAAATCCAACAAGAGTCAGGTATAGAGAAAGAAAGACAACTGACTCAGAAACCAGAAATATGTATAAGAGCCTGATTCTAGTCAACATTCTACTGTTAGCCTTCTTTCTCTTTTTGGTTGGCCTTAGAGGATATCAAATATTGAATAAAAATCAGAATTCTGGTAGCTCCCATGATACTGAGCATAGAATGGAGCTTCAAATTGGGGAAACAAGGATGTCCTACTAGAACGTAGGTTAATGTGGCATAAGAAAAATATGTGTGTTCCTACAATAGCTCTTTATAGTGCTATTGATATAAGCAAATGAGGCAAAAGACTTCAAGAAATGGTGGACGAGGTAAAGTAAAATTGGTCTGCCAACTGCAAATGATTAATACAGGGCAAAAATATTTCAGATATTTTTCAGAAGGCCAAAATATCAGCTTAAAGTGAAGGACAGAGGCCCAAAGACATAAATCTTTGGCATCTTTCATTCCCCTGCAACCAACAATTAGAAAATAATTTTAATTAGAAAATAAAAATTTTAAAATATATTATAAAAGGTGACATACAAATGGCCAATATACATATAGTCTGGGACTCAAATTCATTTAGTTATAAGTGAAATGCAAGTTAAAATATAATGAGGTACTGCTACACTCCTGGCATTACTAATATAAAAATTACTGACAATGTAAAATATTAGCAAAATGATGAAAAAAAGGTAATTCTCATACCCTGGTCTTTGTGCCCTTGAAAAGTATTTTGGAATTATTACCCAGCAATTCCTCTCTTGAAATATACCTAACAGAAATTTATGCATGTGCCTATCAGTAGACATTAACATGAATGTTCATACACATTCATTATGTCAATTACTGGAAACAACAGAAATATTCACCAATAATAGAATGGATAAAACTTCAAATTTTTGTGTGTTTATTCAATGTAATACTACAAAATAATGAAAAGGATAATTACAGACAAATGGCACAACACAGGTGAAACATAAATACAATGTTGAATGACAAAAGGCAGATACACGAATTATGTGAATATAAATTTAGAAAAAGGAAAATATAGGAATGCATTTTTATTTGAAAACATGAAAAAAAAAAAAAAAAGGAGAGTGGTTACCTGTGAGCAAGAAAGGGTGACATGTGGGCATAGGAGGGTATCTGGGTAGTGGTAATACTCTAAATTTAGATTTTAGAGCGGTTTCATGGATACATGCTTTGTGACATATAATTGAGCTATATATATTTGTGTAGTTTCTTTGCATGTGTGTTACATTTATGATAATAAAGCTTTTAAAAAGAAAAGTTAGATGAAAATGTTATCACCTGTAAGAAAAATGAATAAAAGTTATCTTGAAGGACCAGCATCCTTTTGTCTCTTATATTTAGCTTAATCTATTTTCAGTACTAGTAAATAGAGCTTGGGAACAAGCAGAAGACATAGATATTACAAATATCTCTCCTTTACAGGTGATAAAATGAGGTCTAACAGGTTTTAATATAAGCTCAATGTCACATAACTAGCTGGAATAGAGAATCAGGTCTCCTGCCTACAAGTATGGATTTTAAAAAAATAGACCCTGATATTTCTTGCTAAATTCACTTTTGAACTGTGAATTTAAATTTAGGTATTATATTTATACCTCAAATCCATCTCCTGTTATAAATACATTGATATCTTTTAAAGATATATATTTTGGGGGTAATTTTTCTCTGGATCTTTTTTCTGTTAGAAGTTCATGTACATCATGAAATATTCTCACTCTAAATTTCTTCAGAATTAATGAATATACAAAATGTCAGATGATGCACATGAGTTAAATATGGGCTTTTAGTAAGTGGATGAGTTAATATTTCTCTCCACATGAAAGATAAGATTTCATACCTAATATTCATGAGTCTTGATTATTTCTTGTATTTATTAGCATTTAATTATTATTATAAAATATAATTGGAAGGTGTGTACATGGCCTGCCTTGTATGTGATATTTATTTTATAATTAAAAAAGGATTTCCTATGGTATACACTGAAAGGCATATGAGTTAGAGATGGCTTTATCCTACTTCAAATGCAAAATAAATTAACAGAAAAAAACAAAGCTATTAATACATCCAATTCATTCAATATTTATCCAGTGTCCAGTAACGCAAGTTTAAAAGTGATGAACTAGCATTGTTTACTAGTTAATGATGTGATAGTTGCTTTCCAGAAATAAAGGTTCTGTATATTGCCAGTTTGTGATTTAATCCTGGTTCTCTGCATGAATCTTCTTTTCTTATTATTCCAAAGTGATATTTGTTATGTGTATATTCATCTGTTAAATCATAATTAACTATAGACAAAAGCCAAAGGCCTGGGGCAAGGGGGCTAATAAATCATAACCAATGGTGATATTAATACTCTTGGTTTAAAGGGTTGTTCTCATGTGCCAAGTTTTGATTGTTCTGAATACTTGGATATATTACTGCATTTCATCATGCCAGAAAATATGAAATTATTCATTTCTTTGTTTTTCTTGGCTTTCAAAACAGCCCTGGAGATTCATTGTCAATCTGACTGGCATCTTTCATATATTATGGAACCTAGAATTAAGCATAATGCTTTCAGAGTAATATGTTTATTCAGTTTAGAATTTCACCTCATTCTAAATGGAGATCTTATAATTACATTGTTCAATAGTTTGTCACAAAGCTCTGAGGAATACTTTAGCAAATTAAAGGGAAAAACAAAACCCATTTCCTCATTTAATGACACTTTTCTACTAATTTTTCCTTGATATAAAATAGGATAATTTTTTTCTTCTCAGAATTGAAATCAAAATCAGAGCAATAGATATTGAACATCTGGACTCTTGCAAGAAACTGAAGGAAATATGGAAAAATACAAGATACAATGTTTACCTTCAACAGATTTATAATTCAATTAGACAAGGAGAAAAATTAAGTACTGTAGCCTGGCTGGTGTGACTCAGTGGACTGAGCATCACCCCATGCACCAAGAGGTTACTGATTCCATTCTTAGGGCACATGCCCAAGTTGTGGGCTTAGTCCCAGTAGGGGGTGTGCAGGAGGTGGCCAGTTGATGTTTCTCTCTCACATCAGTGTCTCTGTCACTCTCCCTCTCCCTTCCTCTTTTTTCTAAAAAAATCAATAAAAATATATTTTAAAAAATTAAATACTATAATAATGACAATATTTAAATAATTTGTTTATGATAACAAAGTTGTAAAAGCATCACATTTCAGTATTGGTAATAATGTCTAATACCTAAATTTCATATGCATTCCAAAATTACAAATAAATACAAATACAAATATAAAGGAAGTTAGCCAAATTTTATGTTTTCCTAGTATATCCATTGAACTGTCAGTTACTAAAATCTAACTAAGTTGATTGCTATTATGAGAGATTGAAACTGCTATTTTACAATTGTTTCTCCTTTTGGGGCCTTTCTTTTCTTCTTTTTTTCTTTTTCCAGTAAAAGCTATGTTTTAAAACAAAAACTCAGGGTCTTTTCTGACTTACACAAAGATTAAAGATTGTTTTCATTTTAAAAATGGAAAAAAGGTATTTCATATTTATAGATATGGTTTGAAATGTTTCCAAAGGTATACTATTGGATTTAAAATAACTGCTTAAAGTTGTCTGCCCTATCCATAGGGGATATGTTCCAAGAACCCCATTGCATGTCTGAAACTGCAGATAATACCAAACCCTATATATACATACATGTTTTCCTATATACATACCTATGATAAAACAGTCACAGTGCAGGACAAAGAGTTGATTTATGTCCTAGGCAGGACAAAGCAGGATGGTGCAAGATTTCATCAGGCAACTTAGAATGGCACACAAATGAAAACTTAGGAATTGTTTATTTCTGGAATTTTCCACTTAATATTTTCTAACTGTGGTTCACCACAGGTAACTGAAACTGTGGAAAGTAGACTTAAGATCAGGGGAGACTACTGTATTTTTTGACATGTAATTTATAATTAGAATTTAGGAGAGATGTATTAATCTATTTTAAGGGGTAGAAATTATTGTTTTGATGGTATATTCAAATTTGTGATACTATACAGAATTTCATACTTGTATAAACCGGAAATATGATATACCATTATTTTTAAACTATAAATATGTCTACCAAGCTATTTATAAACCCATGTTGAACTTATTACATGAGTCAGCATTTATAAGCAAAAACAACAGCTCAATGTTTCCAGTTCCAGAAAACAAAAACTTTAAGAAAGCAAATGATGAAAACTATATCTAGAGCTCACACTGATGAATACTTTAAAATTAGACATTTTAAAACATAAGAATTGCAAATTAAGGCCTTAATTGGCTAAAATTGACATTTCTTGATAAAACATTTGATTCCATAATTTCCACACTATATACATGAAAAAAGTTTTAATTTTTATTAAAACGTGCAAGTAAGTCTCAAAAACAAAAAGGAATCAGTTTTCTAACTTGGCTTGAAATGATGTGGAATTCTTCAGTTATTCCCATATCAGTATGTCAGAAATATTTTTTTCAAATCAGCAAATGTCTACAGTAAATTTCTTTGATTTAAAACAAGAACATCAGAATAAAGCGAAAAAGAAAAAGAAAACCAACATGAAAAGTGTATTATTTTATTGAACATGTAACTGAAAATGCAGAATCTCTCTTATATACTATAAGAGGGATACAGCAACCATTTACTGTCAGGCAATTGAAAATGAAAGCTCAGCAAAGCAACCTCCCTGCAATCATTCAACAAATAGTATTAATGGCTTGTCACGTATGCAACACCCGGTTTGATGCAGTAGGGGACACATCAAAATATAATCCCCAGTTCTTTTCCATAAGAAGTGTCCATCTAGACTGTGCATAAGTCATGACAATGGATGATAAATCCCTGTACAAGAATGAATAATAAAACTTGACAGCAATATAAAGAATGGCTGCAAACACTATGTGATAAATGACACAAGAAGTATAGACTCTAGAATCTCCAAAAGGAAAATAACATTCTTGGCTGGTTATGCATTAAGATCTTATACCAGCCAATTCTGGAATGTTGGGCAACAGTTATTATATAAAGTAACTTGAAATCATGTGTATTATTTCTCTGTAGAGGTAGAAGAGTTTGATTAAAAATAGAAATATTTGGTTTGATGTAATAAATAAGAGGACTTTTTTTGTTTTGTCAAATTAGTGGGTCCTCATTAAATATGTAAAAGATACCCTTCTTATACATATTGTAGGTGAAATGCAGGAAAACTTTGTTTCTTATTCTTATCTACACCAACTTGTTTGGATTCCTTGATTATCTGGAATTCTGAAAATGCCATTTTATGTTACTAATCTTAGTATCTCTTTTCTTTTTTTGATATTAGCTTTTAAACTATATTTTAAAAGAAGTTGAGATTAACTCAGGTGGAGAAATTTACATGATGCTAGATTTCTAAATTAAGAGATTCTCATTTTTAGGGATGTCTTTAATAGATGAGTAGATTCTAAATTGTATATTAATCCTCTCTTTCACATCCAGACTCTATAGTTGTTGTTTTTTTTCCCTTTGGAAAGCCTAATTTTATATATGTAAGGAGATATGGTTTTTGTATTTTTATTGATTCCAAGTGATGTTATTATCATTTTATATCCTAGAGTAGAAATATATATATATATATATTTCCTTATACATTTATTTTGACCCTTCTACAGGAGTTTAATTAATCTCTTAACCAAAGCTGCTAAGGATTTTTGTTTATGCATTACAAGAATAATTTCCATAAAAATTCTTTTTTTTGGGTATGTGCCCCTAGCAGGAACCGAACTCAAGACTCTCTGGTCCGCAGGCCAATGCTCCAACTGCTGAGGCAAACTGGCCAGGGCCATAAAAATTCTTAAACTGTTTCAAACTATTTGTTTAAAAAGATACGCACTACAGAAATGTACATCAATATTTTCAGGACATGTAAGCTTTATAATTTTTTCATTTAAAATTTGTGTCACTTTTTATTCCATTTGGATATTAGAAGATGGTGGCCTTGGCTCATGTTCAGACATAGATTAATAAAGTGCCTGTAAAAAGGTGAAGGGATTTAGAAATGAAAAATTGGTAGTTAAAAATTAGTCACAGGGATGTGAAATACAGCATATAGTCAATAATATTATAATAACTATATATGGTGCCTGGTAAATGCTGGAGCATTTTGTGAAGTGTATGATTTCCTGACTACTGTGCTGTACACCTTAAACTAATACAAAATAATATTGAATATAAGCTGTGATAAAAATAATTTAAAAATAAAGTCTGTCAGACTTGAGAAATTATAGAAATAGAACTGGTTGTAATAGACAAGTGGCTTCTGCATATACAAGAAAAGTATAGCCAAATTGAACAGCCTTTACAAGTTTAGACTAAAGTGATATATTTATTCCTGCAGTGTGTCAATCCTGGGCTAAAAGAAGGGTACATGTAAGGGTTTTGTTCAGATATAATCTAGATACAGTTAATCATGCTTAGGTTCAATCCTACCTCCAAATATTTAACTACATGATCCAGTACCAGTTAGCTAACTTGTCCAAGCCTTTATTTTCACATGTGTAAAATGAGGATAAGTTGCTCAAATCTCAGGGCTTAATGTGAAGCTTAAGTGTATATAAGAAAAGTAATCCCTTCTGTTTATTTATTAAACAGATGTTTGTAAAGTGCCTAATGGAGGCAGAGTGAAAAGCAAAAAACCAGACATGGCCTCAGTCATCAAAGATAGGACTGTTAGATGAAGAAATAAACTTTAATTGACAGATAAATGGACAAAGAAAATGTGGTATACACCTAAAATGGAATATTATTTGGCCTTTAAAAAGAAGGAAATTGTGCTATATAAATGAACTTGGAAGATATTATTCTAAGTGAAAGGACAAAAATGGTGTGCTTCCACTTATAAGAGGAATCTAAAATAGTCAAACCCATAGAAACAGAGTAGGATGTTGTTTGCCAGGGGCTGAGGGGAGGGTGAAATGGGGAGTTGCTGTTCAATGGGTATAATGTGTCTTTTATGCAAAAGGAATAAGTTCTAGAGATCTGCTGTGCAACCTAGTGCCTATAATTAGCACTTAAAATTTTAAAAGGGTAGAATTGGTTGGCACCATGGTCTTGAACCTCCCAGTTTCCAGAAAGAGGACTTTCAACATGGTGGCAAAGTAGATGGATCTTTCTCACACCTCCTCCCAGTGCCAAGCTGGAAATAAAACTGAATTAGGAAACATTCACCTTGAGTTACCAACTGAAACCTAGCTGGTGAGGAGACTTTTAAACAAGGAAGGGCAGAAAACATATCAGGAATGTACCTATAAAAAAGCTGACAAAATATGGTCAGGGTTGAGCCTCAGAGTCAGCCAGCCAGAGGAGAAATCCCTCCCATGAACAGGACAACATCAATTAAGCCACAATTACAACAGAAGAGCCCAAATAATTACACAAGAGACATTCCTAGAGCATCCAGCATAGGTGATCTTGAAGATTGTGCCACTGAGCCCAACACAACAACTAGAGACTGCACCTGCTCAGCAGTTTACATGCCATGGTTGGGTTGAGTCTGAGCCAGCCAGCCAGAAAGTCAGTGCAACCCACACATGTGCAAAAAGCAATCAAGACCAAATTACAACAGGAGAGCCCACATAACACACATAAGCGACATTTGAAGAACATCTATCTCAAGAGATAAAGGACACTGTACCACAGGGTCCCACAGGAAACTTACTAAATAATGCCACCCCACAAAGACTGTGAGTCAAAGTAATTTTATCTAATACATAGAAACAAACACAAAGAGGTAGCTAAAATAGGGTCACAAAGAAACAATCCCCAAATGAAAGAAAATAACTTTCCTGAAAAAGAACTAAATGAAATGGAGGTAAGCAATTTATCAGACATAGAGTTCAAATAAATGGTTATAAGGATGCTCAAACTACTTAGTGAGAAGTGCAAGGAACTTAATGAGAACTACAAGGAATTTAGTGGGAAATACATCAGCATGAAAAAGAGCATAGAAACTATGAATAAGAACCAGACAGAAAAGACAAATATATGTGACATTGAGAATACACTGGAAGGAATTAAAAGTAGACTGGACCCAAGCGTGGAATCAAATCAGCAATTTTAAAAACAAGGTAGAAACAAAACAAAACAAAACACCCAATCAAAGCAACAAAAAGAAAAAAATAATTTAAAAAAACTGATGATTGTTTAAGGGAACTTTGGGACAATATGAAATGTAACAATACCAACATCATATGGGTATCAGAAGGAGAAGAAAATCAGCAAGGGACAGAAAGTCTATTGAACAAATAATGACAGAAAACTTCCCTAACCTAGTGCAGGAAAAAGTCACATAAATTCAGGAAGTTGTGGATGAAAAGGGGGCACATACTAAATATAACAAGCTCAAGGGAGGCCTGCATGGTGGCCTTACAAACTCAGAGACCTAAAATAACCACAAAGGATGGTCTGAAATAATACATTTTAACTAAAAGCAGTTTATTTTGGGTATTCATATCTTAGGCAGGTATCTTCCCTGACAAAGGCCAATCTTTACCTTAACTGAGCCTGTCTATTGTCTTTGTGCATCTACAAAAACATATCTTTGGAATGTCAAAGTAATTTTCTTTTTTTCTGGACCCCTCAAACCACAGGTACTATTCTGTGGGGACCAAAAATTCCCTCATTGTTATTGTGTTAATTGTTAACTGTTAACTATTCTGAACCCCTCTATGGGAAAGAAGTATATGTTTATCATTTCTCTTTGTATCTAAACCTAGAAGTTCCTCTGTTTTGCTTTTTCCCATCTCCCCAATCTATCACCATTGGATTTTATATAACCCACTTACATCTCCTCATTGTAATGAATAAAATAAGGTGGAAAACTACCATTCTCTGGAGCATTAGCTCAGTTCATTGAGATCATTGCTTCTCAGTAATTTTCAATCATTTGGCTCAAATAAACTTACAAAAATTCTTCACAGGTTTCAATGTTTCTTAGGTTGACAAAGCACAGAGAGTTACAATCTAGATGAACCCAAGGAGGTCCTGGCCAGTGTGGCTCAGTTTGTTGGAGCATCATCCCATACACAAAAAAGAAATAGAAGAAGATGTAAACAAGTGGAGGCATATACTATGTTCATGGATTGGATGAGTTAACATCATCGAAATGTCCATACTATGCAAAGTAATCTATAGATTTACTGTAATTCTTATTAAAATACAAAGGCATATTTCACAGATCTAAAACAAATGTTCCAAAAATTGATATGGAACCAAAAAATACCCCGAATAGCCTCAGCAATCCTGAGAAAGAAGAATAAGGTTCTTCTTTCTACACTACAATGCCATTATAATCAAAGGAGACTAATGCTGGCACAAGAATAGGTATATAGACCAATGGAACAGAACAGAGACCCCAGAAATTGATCCATGCCATTATGGTCAATTAATATTTGACAAAGAAGGCAAGAGCATACATGAAGTAAAGATAGTCTCTTCAATAAATGGTGTTAGGTAAATTGGACATGTACATTAAAAAAATAAAACTAGACCATCAACTTATGCCATACAAAAGAATAAACTCAAAATGGATAAAAATTTAAATTTAAGTCACAAAAACATAAATATCTTAGAAGAAAACAAAGGCATTAAAATCTCAGACATCTCTCAAAGCAATATTTTTGACAACATGTCTGTGAAGGCAAGGGAAACACAGAACAAAGATAAATAATGGGAGTGCATCAAACTAAAAAGCTTCTGCAGAGTAAAATAATGCATTAATAAAATGAAAAGGGAATCCACTGTATGAGACAGCATATTCATCAATGGTTCATCTGATCAGGGGTTAATCTCCAAAATATAAAAAGAATGTGTAAAACTCAACACCAGGAAGACAAACAATCCAATTAAAAAATGAGCAAAGGACCTGAATAGACCATTCTCCAAAAACATATGAAAAAAATGTTCAACATCACTGATCATCAGAGTGATATAAATTAAAACTATAATGAGGTATCACCTCAAACCTGTCAGAATGGCTACTATCAGTAAATAAGCAAACAATGAATGCTGGTGAGGATCTGGAGAAAAGGAAACCCCACTACACTGTTGGTGGGAATGTAGACTCATGCATCCATTGTAGAAAACATTATGGAGTTTCCTCAAAAAATAAAATATAGAACTGCCTTTCAACCAGCAATTCCACCTCTGTGTATGTATCCTAAGAATCCTATAATAGCAATCAGAAAGAAAATATGCACCCTTATGTTTATAGAAGCATTATTTACAATAGCCAAGACCTGGTTATATACCAAGTGCCCATCAGTAGATGAGTGGATACAAAATCTTTGGTACATTTACACAGTGGAATACTAAACTGCTGTTAAAAAAAGAAAAAAAGAAAAAAAGGAAGTCTTATCCTTTGCGACAACAAGGATGGACTTGGAGATTATTATGCTAAATGAAATTAGCCAATCAGAGAAAGGTAAATACTATATGATCTCACTAGTATGTGGATTCTAATGAACAAAATAATCTGACAAACAAAATGGAACCAGAGGCATAGATACATAAAACAGACTGAGAAATGTCACAGGGGAAAGGGGTGGGGGGACTGGATAAAGGAAGGTAAAGGAATTAGCTAAAGAACATATATGCATAGCCTGTGGACATGGACAATAGTGTGGGGAGGGCCTGTGAGAGTGGGGGGGCTGGCTGGAGGTGGGCAAAGAGGGAGAAAATGGAGGACATCTGCAATAGTGTCAGCAATAAAAGAGTTAAAAATTTGATAGGGTAGATCTCATGTTAAGTGTTTTTACCACACACACACAGAAAGGGCAAGAAAACTTTTTGGAGATGATGAATATGTTTATTACCTTGATGGTTTCACAAGTATATACGTATATCCAAACTCATCAACTTATATACATCAGCTATGTGAAGTGTTTATATAGTAATTATACCTTCATGAACTGATTAGGAATGAAAAAAGATAGATGAGATAGACATCTGCTAGATAGAATGAGGGAACAGAAGAAGGGATTTCTTTAAGGGCACCCATGTATTTAATCACTGTTCACAGAGGCTGAGAGACATAATCACTTCCATATTGTTTAACAGCTTCATTGGAATACATATACATACTATAAAATGTCCCTATTTTAACTGTGAAGTTCAATGAGTTTTAGTATATTTATAAAATTGTGCAACTACTGCGACAATCTAATATTAGAATGTTTCCAGCACCCTCAAATGAAACTTTGTGACCATTTACATTCACTCCCATTCCCAGTCCCAGTCCCAGGCCACCACTAATCTACTTTCTGTCTCTCTGGATTTTCCTTTCAAGAGTATTTCAGATAGCCCGGCCGCTGTGGCTCAGTGATTGAGCACCAACCCATGCACTAAGAGGTCACTGGTTTGATTCCTGGTCAGGGCACATGCCCAGGTTGTGGGCTCGATCCCCAGTGGGGGGCATGCAGGAGGCGGCCAGTCAATGTTCTATCTCATCGATGTTTCTATCTCTCTGTCCCTCTCACTCGAAAATCAGTAAAGGAAAAAAAATAAAAAAAGAGTATTTCATATAAATGGAATCATATAGATGTGGTCTTTGTGTCCAGTTTCTTTCACTTAGCTTAATGTGTTTTGAAGTTCATCCATGTTGCAGCATGCATCAACACTTTATTGCTTTTTATTGCCAAATCATATTTTATTGTATGGTTCTCTATTGTGTAATATACTTTGGAAACGTTTAAAAAATAAATGTCCAAAATTATTTAAATATATATATGTATATAGTGTAATTTAAATTATTAATTAAACCAAATTAATAATTTCACATAGAAAGATAAATATATGTCTATCTGAATAAATGAACTTTGTTTTACATTGAAAGTCTAAACTTAAGGCCTAATCCTCCCATACCTTGCACACACATGTTATTATACTTCACTAGTTAGTTAACATTTAGTCATTACTGAATGCTTATAACTGGTATGAATGCTTTATAGAGTTTATATCACCTATTCTTCACAATAACCCTGTGGAATAGGTTAAGTTGATGCTGAAATCAGACTTCCTTGGTATGAGTGCTGGCCACTGACCAAGTGTGTGATCTTGGGCAAAGAATTTTAATATCAGTGTTTTAATATCCACTAATAATAATAATAATATCTAAGAATTTATTTATGGTAAAACTCAAACATACATATGAATTATTGGCACAATTTTAGAACAATTTTAGTGTTAGCTATTATTAATAGAAAAGCAAATTGAAGCTGAGAATGTTAAGTAACTTTTTCCTGGGTAACACTACAAGTAAAGACTATGGCTGGAAATCAAAGGTAAAGAACACAACTCCAGATACAAATAACCTCTAATATGATGGAGGACAACCTAGAGTCCAGATCATGGTGATATAATTTAAACATATGGTGTCTTTCCCCTTAGGCTAGAAAATAAGCCTCTTTTAAAATATTGAACATGTATAGTACAATGGGCACTGAGTCCAAGGGTTTACTGACGAAAAAAATATAATCACATATGCTTAAACTTGCTGGGGCATGGAAAAACAATACTGGATTTTGGTTATACTATTAAGATTATTGAAAGCTGTTGTACACTAAGAGAACTTGAATCTGTGGAAGTAATGTAACAGGTTTCTACGTAAGTGATTAATGTTGAAATACCTGTTAGTGGTCCTCAGTGCTTCTGCACTCGATTTTTATCCACAGCTTTAACTGATTACAGACATCTTTTATGACCATTGCAGTTTGCTCAGAATTCTCCAGGGTAATTTAGTATAATTATTAAGAAATATTTATGAATGAGCATATATTTATTCATCTGGGGATACCTAACAAAGGAAGACTCATTTTTATCAATGAAGTATTTATTAAAGTGCTTTGCCCATTTTTTTTTTTTTTTGCAAAGTGGATAATGCAATCACTTTTAATTTTTATTGTTGACAATATTACAGATGTCACCTATTTCTCCCACCTTTGTCCCCCTCCACCCAGCTCCTGCTCCACCCCTGGTATTCACTGCACTATTGTCTGTGTCCATGGGTTATGCATATATGTATATGTTCTTTGGTTAATCTCTTCTTGTCCCCCTACACACCTCCTCTCTGAGATCTTTCAGTCTGTTCCATGCATCCATGTCTCTGGACCTATTGTGTTCGTTAGCATATTTTGTTCATTAGTTTCCACATATAAGTGAGATCATATGATATTTGTCTTTCTCTGACTGGCTTATTTTGCTTAGCATAATAATCTCCAGGTCATCCATGCCATTGCAAAGGGTAAGAGATCCTTCTTTTTTATAGCTGCATAGTTTTCTACTTCCAATTTTAGTGGGGATATATACCTACCATCTCCACTGATATATTTTATTAGCAAACTTTGTCTCCGAAACTGGTAAAAATTTGTATGTTTGTTCTAAATTATTGTCTTTAAAATATATTCCACTTGAATTTTTGTGATTTTGCTATATCTCTACACATTTCTGAGTTTTAAAGGAAGCTTAAACATTTGCTGAATAGCATTATTTCAGAATCGTCAATTGGTTGTGCTTATGCCCTTAGTTGGTGCCTTCCTGGATTTACATACTTCAATTCAAAATGTATATTAAACTGGATTATGCCACATCTTTGCATTAAAATGAGAGTTTCAGTTCATATTCTTTTGAAATATCTACCACCATAGTAAAATAGAAAAATTGTTGAATTCTTTTAATTTAAAAAAAAATATATCTTGACTTCATCAAGAAAGACCTGAAATGTGTGACTTTTGGAAGAGAGTTTATGCTTTTATTTACTGAATAAAAATGCATTTTTCCCTTGTACAGTAAGAAATTCTAGAAACACTACCAACAGGATTTTATTTTGTTTTCTATACTATTTTTTTTTCTTGAAAGGATATTCTCTTTCAAGACACTTTGACCAACACATGGAGGTTAAATAGCATGTTATTAAACAATGGTTACCAAGGAGATCAAGGAAAAAATTATAAACCAATAAACATGAACACCCAATAACACAAAATCTATGGGACACAGTGAAAGTCATCCTGAGAGGGAAGTTCATAGCACTACAGGCCTACCTCAGGAAACAAGAAAAAATTTCTGATTGCCTATACAACATCAGAACTTAAAGACCTAGAAAGCAAACAAAAAGAAAAACTGAGAGCAAATAGAAGGAAAGAAATAGTAAAGGTCAGAGCAGAAATAAACGACATAGAGACTTAAAAAACAATTCAAAGTATCAATAAAACAAAGAGCTGAGTCTTTGAAAAGATGAACAAGATTGATGAACCCTTAGCTAGACTCACCAAGAAACAAAGAAAGAGGACTCAAATAAACAAAATCAGAAACAGAAGAGGGGAAGTAACAACTGACACCACAAAAATACAAAGGATTGTTAACAAATACTATGAATAATTATATGGCAACAAACTGAACAATCTAGGCAAAATGGACAAATTCCTAGAAATATAGTCTCCCAAAACTGAACTGGGCCTGACAGGTGTGGCTCAGTGGTTGAGCATCGACCCATGCACCAAAAGGTCACTGGTTCAATTCCTGGTTAGGGCACATGTCCAAGTTGTGGGCCCAGTCCCCAGAAGGGGGCATACAGGAGGTGGCCAGTCGATGTTCTCTCCTATTGATGTTTCTGTCTCTCTCTCCCTCTCCCTTCTTCTCTCTGAAATCAATAAAGAAAAAAAAAAAGTTTAAAAAAACTGAACTGGGAAAAGATAGAAAACTTGAACAGAACAATAACAACTAAGGAAATTGAAGATGTAATTAAGAACCTCCCAGCAAACAAAAGCCTGGGCCTGGGTGGCTTCATGGGGGACTTTTACCAAACATTCAAAAAAGAACTAACACCCATTCTCCTCAAACTATTCAAAAAAATTTAAGAAGAAGTAAGACTTCTGGACTCATTTTATGAGGCCAGCATAATTCTAATTCCAAAACGAGATAAAGACACTACAAAGAAAGAAAACTACAGACCAATATCCCTGATGAACATAGATGCTAAAATCCTTAAAAAAATATTAGCAAATTTGATCCAGAAATACAGTAAAAAAATTATTTACCATGACCAAGTGGGATTCATCCCAGAGATACAAGGCTGGTACAATATTCGCAAATCAATAAATGTGACATGCCACATAAACAAAATGAAAGATAAAAACCATACGATCATATCAATAGACGTTGAAAAAGTGTTTGACCAAATCCAGCACCCATTTCTGATAAAAACGCTCAGTAATGTGGGAATAGAGGGATCATATCTTAACATAATAAAGGCCATATATGAAAATCCTACAGCCAGCATCATACTCAATGGGCAAAAATTGAAATCATTTCCCTTAAGAACAGGAACAAGACAGGATGCCCATTTTTGCCACTCTTATTTATTATAGTACTAGAAGTCTTAGCCACAGTAATCAGACATGAAGAAAAAATAAAAGGGATCCAAATTGGAAAGGAGGAAGTGAAACTGTCATTATTCGCAGATGACATGATATTGTACATAGAAAACCCTAGACTCCATCAAAAACTATTAGATTTAATAAATGAATTTGGCAAGGTAGAGGGATACAAAATTCACATCAAGAAATCGATGGCATTTTTTTGCTTTTTATTTATTTTTGTTACAGATGTTGCTCCTTTTTCCCCCATTGACACCCTCCTCCCCTTCCCTCCCCGCCCTGTCCCCAGCTTTGTTGTCCATGTCCATTGGTCATGCATATAAGTTCTGTGGTTTATCTTTCCCCCCTCACCCCCACTTCTGGGGATTGTCATCGACAGCATTCTTATATACTGATAAGGAACTCACAGAAAGAGAAACTGAAAAAGCAATCCCATTTACCATTGCAGCAAAAGAAAATTAAGATACCTAGGAAGAAACTTAACCAAAGAAGTACAGGACCTATTTGCAGAAAACCACAGTTCAGACTGACAAACTTCAGAGGTGGGGGATGGGGGAGGGGGAGGGATGAGATAAACCAAAGAACTAGTATGCATGTATGCATAATCAATGGACATAGACAACAATACTTGGCTGGGGGGACAGGATAGGGAGGAGGGTGTAGGCGGCGGGGAGAAACAACTATAGCAAAATAAATTAATAAAAATGCAAAAAACAAACAAACAAAAACAAAAGAATGAGCAAAGGAGGTAAATTAGACACTTCTCCAAAGAGGACATACAGATTGCCAATAGATGTATGAAAAGATGCTCAATGTCACTAATCAGAGAAATGCAATTTAAAACCACAATGAGATATTATCCCACACCTGTCAGAATGGCTGTCATCAATAATTCAAAAACAAGTGTTGGTAAGGATGTGGAGGAAAGGGAACCTTTATGCACTATTGGGGGAATGCAGATTGGTGCAGCCCCTGTGGAAAGCATTATGGAGTTACCTCAAAAGTTTTAAATGGAACTGTCTCATGACCCAGTGATTTCAATTCTGGGAATAAATCCAAAGAAACTGAAACACTAATTTGAAACAACATATGCATCACTTTGTTCATTGCAGCACTATTTACCATAGCTAAGATATGGAGACAGCCCAAGTGCCAATCAGTAGATGAGTGGATACAAATAGCTGTGGCACTTTTACACATTGGAATACTACTCAACCATAATAAGAAAAATCTTACCTTTTGCGACAGCATGGACAGAACTGGAGATTATTATGCTAAGTGAAATAAACCAGTAAGAGAAAGACAAGTACTATATGATTTCTTTTATATGTGGGATCTAATGAACAAAATGGAAAGAGAGGCATGGGCCCTGGTTGGTTTGGCTCAGTAGTTGGAGCATCAGCCCAAGGACCAAAGAGTCATGGGTTCATTTATGGTCAAGGGCACATATCTTGGTTGCAGTTCAGTCCCTGGTCAAGGCTGTATGGGAGGTGGCCAATTCATGTGTCTCTATCACATCAGTGTTTCTCTCTCTCTCTCTCTTTGTCTCATTCTAATTTGAACACCAATAGAAAAATATCCTCTGGTGAGGGTTAAAAAAAAAAAAAAAAGAAAGAAAGAGGCATGGATACATGGGATGGACTGACAGCTGTCATAGGGGAGGGGGACTGGGTGGGTGGAGGAAAAAGGGATGAAGCCAAAAAATTATATAACACACAGACCAAGACAATAGTGTGGTGATAGCCAGGAGGAAAAGGCAGTGGGGGGTAGATGAAGGTAAGCAAAAGGGGATAAATGGGGACAGAAAGAGACTTTTCTTGGGACGATGGGTGCACAATGCAATGTGCATATGATGTTTTGTTGAGTTATACACTTGAAACCTGTATGGTTTTGTGAACCAGTGTCACCCCCATAAATTCAATTAGAAGAGCAAAGGGTTGAATATTTATATAAAATCTTCTGTAAATAAAGAAGGAAAATATAACTCTAATTACAAAAAAATGGATTAGAGATTTATATAAGCAATCTACTGAAGAGAATCCTCAGAAAAGTAACAAGCATGCAATGAGATTCTCAAAATTATGTTAATTAGAGAAATAGAAATGGAAATAAAAGATTACTCTGCACCTATTAGACTGGTAATAATTGGAAAACTGGATTATATCAAATGCAGTCAGAGATTTGGGGACGTAGAAATCCTCATCATTGTTTTTGAAATTATAGACCAGTGCAGCCATTCCAGAGAGGACTCTGCAATACATAGTAAAATTAAATACATACATACCTAAGCATTGACAACTTTGTGACTGTGTTTAGATTCCAGGAAAATTTTCATAAAGGTATGTAAGGGTAAATGTACAGGATGTTTGTTGATTTTATATCTTGGAGATACAGGCAGTCTGCATGCCTGTCCCTGGAAAAGTGGTCAGGTAAATGTGGCAAATGTAACTTGAAATATTTAAGCACTTAGAAGCATGATATTAGGTGTGTAAAGCGCAACTTGTGTAGATCTTAAAAACAGTGATAAAGTTTATTCACAAAAACTAATAAACAAAATAACTAAAATTTGCTACTTTTACATTAAAAATGTGTGTATGCTAAACAATATGCATTTTGAAAGAACACATGTAAAGATACAATTCAGCCCTGGCCGGTTTGGCTCAGCGGTTAGAACGTTGGCCTGAGGTCCAGAGACACCCAGATTCGGTTCCCGCTAAGGGCGCGTACCTCGGTTGCAGTTTGTCCCCGGCCCTGGTCGGTTGTGCGGGTGGCAACCACTCGATGTGTTCCTTTCACATCGATGTTTCTCTCTCTCCCTCCCACTCTACCTGAACAAAAAATGGAAAAAATGTCCTCGGGTGAGGATAAAAGATACAATTCAAATGGTGATAGAAGAGGAGGAAAATGAGAGTAGCATATGTAGGAAAGGGGGTATTGTTCAAGTATTTAATCAATTAATATGGACAAAACTACATCCTTGCATTGGACCATGTACCATAAACTGAATAAAATGATTAACTCAACTCACTATACTCAAGGTTCTCTCTCTCTGTCTCTTTATGATTATACCTATAATTGGTTCTTTTTGTTGTTGTTAATCTTCACCTGGGGATATTTTTTCTATAGGTTTTCAGATAAGAGTGGAAGGCAGGAAGGGAGAGAGAGAGAAACATTGAAGAGAGAGAGACACATAAATTGGTTGCCTAGCATGACCCCAACTGGGGCCGGGATCAAACCTGCAACCCAGGTACATGCCCTTGACCAGGAATCTAACCTGAGACCCATTGGTCTGTGAGCCAATGCTCTAACCACTGACCCATACTGGCCAGGGATATAATTGGTTCTTTTGAACAACCACAGAAATCAGAAATAATCAGATTAGTTGTATGGTTTGTATTATTTTAGCACTAGTAAAACTATCAGAGCCTCCATTAGAAAGAAAGCAGAATGTTTCTTAAATTACTAAATTAATCATTATCTAAATTACTGTTACTGGAGTTACTATAGGTATCTCCATTGTTTTTTTCCTTAAGCATTCTGGAGAGGTTTCATATTAGGATAGAAAGAGAGCATTAACAAGCCGAATCTTGACTCTGCAGTGATGAGATAAGATTCTTACACATACTCTGTGCCAGATGTCTGCATGTTTGTTCTCAGCTACATTCTTGGCCCTTTTTTATTCTGTTTCATTAAGGATTTGACTTCAGTATATTACTTTTGCTATACAACCTTGCTCTGGTTAGGTTTAGCAAATAGATAGCAGTGACAGAACACTGTAAAATAGCAGTAGGGGAGAAACCAGAATATCTCTTTCCTATTTCTCTGATTAGCATGGCGTCAGCAGGAAAGCCCTGTGTATCTCCTGTTGTTTAACATTCTGCTAGGTTATGAGAAATTGCCAAGATTTTACTGTCTATATTTTCTTCTAGGATTTTTATGGTTGTGAGTCTAACAATTAAGTCTTTAATTCATCCTGATATATCTCCTTGGGCAAGGGAAACCAAAAGAAAAATAAACAAATGGGACTACATCAAACTAAATTTTTTTTCACAGCAAAGAAAACCAAAACCAAAATGAAAAGACAACCCACTGAATGGGAGAACATATTTGCCAATCAAACATCTGACAAGGGGTTAATATTCAAAACTTATAAAGAACATATAAAACACCAAAAGAAAAGCAATCCAATTGAAAAATGAGCAAAGGACCTGCATAGACATTTCTCTAAAGAGGACATACATATAGGGTTGATTCCAAAATGGCGGTGGAGTGAATGGAATCTACACAGAACATCTCCCAGAACCAAACTAGAATTACAACTAAAATAAAAACAAATCCTCAGGAAAAAGCAGCAGAAAAGAAGCTTGTGACGAGCATATAACCAGTGATGCTGAATCGATCATGGTAGGTCTGTGGAAGCACAAGACGGGGGCTGGGAGCCCACGGACAGCAAGGGTCTTAGCTGTGAGCAGTACTCTCAGGGTTAAAATCCCAGGCTTGCTCCACACAACAGAGGGCCTGACAAAGTATTGAATTCACTACAGCCACTCACTTTGGGTTCTTGCAGAGGGAGGGCAGATAGGACTGGAATTGTTTGGGTACACTCAAGATTTGGAGGGCACTCAGACCTTTTGCTGAGTTGTGGCCACCCAGGACAGTGGTTATCTTACTCCTTCCCAGTGCTCTGGGAAGAGGTGTCAACCTCTCCCATGAAAATTCAACCCCACCCAGGTGGGCCAAAAAATGCAAATTAACACTCAATAACAACCAGCATCTGCACCACCCTCAGGAAATCCACTTACACTGAACACCTGAGGGAGGTTTTTATTCAACTGAGAACCCAAAGCTCTTCAAGTAACTGAGACTAATAGCCTCCAGGCCAAAAGCTAGAGGATAAGTGAACCATTCCTGGGCTTGCAAATTTACCCAGGAATATAAGACCTGACAGTGGTGTTTAACATGGGTCCTCCCACACTTATCAAAAACCAGCAAAGGGAGCCACAAACTGCAGAACACCAACACACACAGGGAAAATTTGAAGACTCCAAAACCCACTGAGATAGTCAAAATGGTGAATCAAAGAAACAAATTTCAAATGAAAGAATAACAGACCTCTCCAGAAGATGAGATAAATGAAATGCAGTTAAGCAAGTTATTAGAGGTAGAATTCAGAGCCATGATCTTGAGGAAGCTCAACAGCATGAGTAAGAACATCAACACCATGAGTAAAGACATAGAAACACTGAAAATCAATGAATTAGAAATGAAGAATGACATAGCTGAAATAAAGAACACATTGGAAGGACTAAACAGCATACTGGAGGAAGCTGAGGACCAAATCAGTGAATTAGAAGACAGGGTAGAAAAAAATCAATCAGAAACCAAAAGAACAAAACAATAAAAAAGGAAGACAGCTTAAGAGAACTGTGGGACAACTGGAAATGTAATAATATTTGCATCATAATAGTCCTGGAAGAAGAAGAAAATGTGCAAGGGTTAGAGAATATATTTGAATAAATAGTAACAGAAAAATTTCCTAATTTGGTAAAGAAAGAAAGCATTCAAGTTCAAGAAGCACAGAAAACCTCAAGTAAGCAGAACCCAAACAGGCCCACACCAAGACACATAGTAATTAAAATGCCAAAAATTAAAGACAAAGAGAGAATCCTAAAGACAGCAAGAGATAAGCAACAGGTTACCTACAAAGGAAACCCCATGAGGCTCTCAGCTGACTTCTCAATAGAAACACTAAGACCAGAAGGAAGTGGCATGAAGAAAGCAAGGTCATGAAAAACAAGGATCTGAATCCAAGACTACTCTATCCAGCAAAGCTATCATTCAAAATAGAAGATCAAACAAAGAGCTTCCCAGACAAAAAAAAAAAAAAATGCTAAGGGAATATGTTAGAACCAAACCAGCACTGCAAGAAATGTGAAAAGGCCCTGGCCGGTTTGGCTCAGCGGTTAGAGTGTCGGCCTGCGGTCCTGAGAGACCCGGGTTCGGTTCCCACTAAGGGCGCGTACCTCGGTTGCAGTTTGTCCCCGGCCCTGGTCGGTTGTGCGGGTGGCAGCCACTCGATGTGTTCCTTTGACATCGATGTTTCTCTCTCTCTCTCTGTTCCTCTCTCTCCCTCTCACTCTACCTGAACAAAAAATGGAAAAATGTCCTCGGGTGAGGATAAAAAAAAAAAAAGAAATGTGAAAAGGACTGCTCTAATTAGTAGAAGAAATAGAAAAAAATATATATAAACACACTAAACAAAAATGGCAATAAATAAGTACATATCAATAATCACCTTAAATGTAAAGGGATTGAATGCTCCGATAAAAAGATACAGAATAGCTGATTAAGTAAGAAAGCAAAACTCATTTATATGTTGTTTACGAGACCCACCTCACAGCAAAAGATTCACATAGGTTGAAAGTGAATGGATGGAAAAAAATCTTCCAAGCAAACAGAAAAAAAAAAAAAAAAAACTGGGGTAGCAATACTCATGTCTGATAAAATAAATTTCAAAATGAAGACCATAACTAGAGACAAAGAAGGTCACTATATAATATTGAAAAGCTTTATCCAACAGGAAGATATAACCTTGGTAAACATATATGCACCCAATATAGGAGCACTAAAATATATTTAAAATATCCTGGAGGACTTCAAAGGAGAAATCGACAGGGATACAATCATAGCAGGGAACTTCAACACCTTGCTGACATCACTGGATAGATCATCTAGACAAAAAATTAAAACGAAAACTGACTCTAAATGAAGCACTAGACCAAATAGATTTAATAGATATTTACAGAGAACTATACCTCGAAACTACAGAATTCACATTCTTCTCAAGTGCACATGGGACATTCTCAAAGATAGACCACATGTTAGGACACAAACTAAATCTCTACAAGTCCAAGAACATTGAAATCGTATAAACCATCTTCTCAGATCACAATGGCATGAAACTAGAAATCAATGGCAACAAGAAGATGCAAAGACATTTGAACACATGGAGGCTAAATAGCATGTAATTAAACAATGAATGGGTTACCAAGAAGATCAAGGAAGTGATTAAAAACTTCCTGGAAACCAATGAAAATGAATACACAACAACACAAAATCTATCAGATGCAGGGAAAGCAATTGTGAGAGGGAAGTTCATAGCACTACAGGCCTACCTCAAGAAACAAGAATAATTTCTAACAGACTATCTAACCTCACAACTTAAAGAACTAGAAAGCAAACAAAAAGAAAATCCCAGAGCAAGTAGAAGAAAAAAACAGTAAAGATCAGAGCAGAAATAAATGGCATAGAGAACAACAACAACAACAACAAAAATATTCTAAGGATCAATGAAACAAAGAGCTGGTTTTTCTAAAAGATAAACAAGATTGATGGACCCTTAGCCAGACTCACCAAGAAACAGAGAACCCAAATACACAAAATCAGAAATGAAAGAGGAGAAGTAACAACTGACACCACAAAAATACAAAGGATTGGTAACAAATACTATGAACAATTATACAGCAACAAAGTCGACAGCCTAAGCGAAATGGACATATTTTTCTAGAAACACATAGTATCCCAAAACTGGACTGGGAGGAGATAGAAAACTTGAACAGACCAATAACAACTAAGGAAATTGAAGATGTAATCAAGACTCTCCAAGCAAACAAAAGCCCAGGCCTGGATGGCTTCACAGGGGAGTTTTACCAAACATTCAAAGAAGAACTAATACCCATTCTCGTCAAACTATTTCGAAAAATTCAATAAGAAGGAAGAATTCCAAACTCATTTTATGAGGCCAGCATAATTCTAATTCTAAAACCAGAAAAAGACACTACAAAGAAAGAAAACTATAGGCCAATATCCCTAATGAACACAGATGCCAAAATCCTTAACAAGATACTAGCAAATTGGATCCAACAATAATACAGAAAACAAATTATTCACCATGACCAAGTGGGATTCATCCCAGGGATGCAAGGCTGGTACTATATTAACAAATCAATAAATGTAATACACCACATAAACAAACAAGAAAAAAGATAAAAACCACATGATCATATCAATAGATGCTGAAAAAGCTTTTGACAAAATTCAGCACCCATTTCTGATAAAAATGCTCAGCAATGTGGGAATAGAGGGATCATGTCTTGATATAATAAAGGCCATATATGAAAGACCTACAGCCGACATTATACTCAATGGGCAAAAATTAAAAGCAATTCCCTTAAGAACAGGAAAAATACAGGGATGCCCACTTTTGCCACTCTTATTTAACATAGTACTGGAAGTCTTAGCCACAAAGTCAGACAGGATGAAAAAAAGAAAGGAATCCAAATTGGAAATGAGGAAGTGAAATTGTCATTATTCGCAGATGACATGATATTATACAAAGAAAATGCTAGAGTCCATCAAAAATGTACTAGACTTAATAAATAAAGTTGGCAAAGTAACAGGATACAAAATTAATGTCATGATATCTATGGCATTCTAATACATCAATGATGAACTCACAGAAAGAGAAACTGAAAAAACAATCCCATTTACCATTGTGGCAAAAAAAAATTAAGATACCTAGGAATAAACTTAACCAAAGAAGTAAAGGACCTATTTGCAGAAAGCTACGGGGCATTGAAAAAAGAAATAGAGGAAGATATAAAAAGGTGGTAGCACATACCTTATTCATGGATTGTAAGAATTAACATCATTAAAATGTCCATACTACCCAAAGCAACCTATAGATTCAATGCAATTAATTCCCATCAAAATACCAATGATATATTTCATAGAACAAGAACAAATACTTCAAAAGTTCATATGGAACCAAAAAAGATCCCAAATAGCCACAGCAATCTTGAAACAGAAGGACAAAGTAGGTGGGATCTAAATACTGGATATCCGAATGTATTACAAAGCTAGTGTAATCAAAAGAGCCTGGTCCTGGCACAAGAACAGGCACATAGACCAGTGGAACATAACAGAGAACACAGAAATGGACCCAAAACCAATATGCTCAATTAATATTTGACAAAGGTGGCAAGAGCATATGATGGAGTAAAGACAGCCTCTTTAATAAATGGTGCTGGGAAAATTGGACAGCTACATGCAAAAGAAATGAAACTAGATATCAACTTACATCATACACAAGAATAAACACAAAATGGATAGAAGACTTAAATGTGACTCATGAATCCATAAAAATGCTAGAAGAAATTGTAGGCAACGAAATTTCAGACATCATACACAACAGAATTTTCACAGATACACCACCTAAGGCAACAGAAACAAAGGAGAAAAATGAAACCATGAAACTACATCAAACTAGAAAGTGAACACATGGGACTACATCAAAATCAAAAGCTTTTGCACAGCAAAAGAAACAACAATCAAAATGGAAAAAGAACTCACTCTATGGGAGAGCATAATTGCCAATGATAAATCAGACAAGTGGTTAATTTCCAAAATACATAGAGTACTCATACAACTCCACAAAAGGAATACAAAGAACCCAATTTAAAAATGGGCAGAGGAGCTAAATAGATGCTTTTCCAAACAGGACATACAAGTGTCTAAGAGACATATGAAGAAATGCTCAACATCACTAATCATCAGAGAGATGCAAATTAAAACAACTAGGAGGTATCACCTCACACCTGTCAGAATGGCCCTCATCAACAAGTGTTGTTGAGAGTGTGGAGAAAAGGGGACTCTAGTACACTGCTGGTGGGAATGCAGGCTGGTGCAGCCACTATGGAAAACAATATGGTGTTACCTCAAAAAATTATAAATTGAATTGCCATTTGGCCCAGTGATCCCACTTCTAGGAATATACCCTAAGAAGCCTGAAACACCAATCAGAAAGAATACATGTATCACCATGTTCATAGCAGCACAATTTACAATAAAGATCTGGAAACAGCCCAAGTGGCCATCAGTAGACAGATAGATAAAAAAGCTGTGGTACATATACACAGTGGAGTACTATGCAGCTGTATGAAAGAAAGATCTCTTATCCTTTGAGATGACATAGGGACCTGAAGAATATTATTTTAAGAGAAACAAGCCACGCAGAGAAAGACAAATATCACATGATCTCACTTATTTGTGTAATATAATGAACATAACAGTCTGAGGAACAGGGTAAACCCAGAGAGGTGGAAGTAGGGTACAGACTGACAACCCTCAAATGAGGGGGTGATGGGGGGAGGGAAGAGATAAACCACAGAACTTATATGTATGTATGCATAAGTGATGGACATGGACAGCAAAGCTGGGGACAGGGTGGGGTTTATGGTGAGGAGGGTGTCAGTGGGGAAAAAAGGAGAAACATCTGTAACAAAAATAAATTAATAAAAAAGAAGAGGACATACAGATAGCCAATAGTCATATGAAAAGATCCTCAAGTCAGTAATCATCAGAGAAATGCATATTAAAACCACAATGACACACCTCATTCCTGTCAGCATGGCAATCATCAACAAATCAACAAATGACTAGTGTTGGTGAGGAAGTGGAGAAAAGAAATCCCTAGTACTCTGTTGGTGGCAATGGAGATTGGTGCAGCCACTGTGGAAAGCAGTATGGAGTTACTGCAAAAAATTAAAAATGGAACTGCTTTATGACCCAGCAAGTCCATTTCTGGTAATATATCTAAATAAACCTGAAACACTAATTTGAAATAGTACATGTACCCCTGTGTTCATTGCAGCTTTATTTACAATAGTCAAGATTTGGAAGTAGCCCAAGTGCCCAACAGTAGATAAGTGGATAAAAAAACAACAAAAAACAAAAACAAACAAACAAAAAAAACGTGTTATGTCCTGGACAACGTTTTCAGTGGTTAGAGCAGTTTGTCTGTGCACTGAAGATTGTGAGTTCGATTTCCAGTCAAGGGCACATATCTGGGTTGCAGGTTTAATTCTGGCCTTAATCAAGGCACATGAGGGAGGCAACCAGTCAATGTGTTTCTCTCACATCAATGTGTCTCTTTCTCTCTCTCTCTTTCCAACCCTCTACCATTCTCCCATTCTATCTAAAAATCAATGGAAAAAAATATCCTCGGGTGAGGATTAACAACAAAAGAAATGCTGTGGCACATTCACACAATGAAATACTATTTGACCGAAGAAAAGAAGGCAATCTTACATTTTGCGATATCATGGATAGACCTGGAGAGTATTATGCTAAATGAAATGAACCCATCAGAAAAAGAAAAAATACTATGTGATTTCACTTATATGTGGAATCTAATGAACAAAAATAAATTAGCAAACAAAATAGAAACAGACTCATAGATACAGAGAATAGCCTGACAGCAGTCAGAGGGGAGGGGTGTTGAGAGGTTGGGTGAAAAAGGTGAAGGGATTAAGCAAAGATAAAAAAAAAAAAAAAATACCTCATAGACACAGATAACAGTATGGTGATTACCAGAGGAAAATGGGGGTGGGGGTGGTATAAGTGGGCAAAGGGGGGATAAATGGTGATGGAAGGAGACAACTTGGGCTGTGAACACAATACAATATACAGGTGATGTATTATAGAATTGTATACCTGAAACCTATATAATTCTATTAACTAATGTCACCCCAATAAGTTCAAAATGATTTTTGTTGTTGTTGTTAATCCTCAGCTGAGGATATTTTTCATTGATTTTCAGATAGGGTGGAAGGGATAGAGCAAGAGAGAGAGAAAGATACATAGATGTGAGAGAGATACATTGCTTGGTTGACTCCCGCACGACCCCTACTGGGGAGAAGGATGGAATCTGCAACCCAGGTACATGACCTTGAGTGGGATTCAAACCTGCAACCCTCTGGTTCATAGGCCAGTGCTCCAACTACTGAGGCAAACTGACCAAAGCTCTAGAAAAAAAATTTTTTAAGATTTTGCTGGGCATTTTTCCCCTCTGGTCCCAGTTCTACCTGGGCCCTCCTACCCATTGTACCCCTTCCCAGGTTTTCAATTCTTGCTTGGATAGGCTCTCAAACATCCCCTATTTAAAGTTTCCTTGCTCTCTTGGCAACCCTGTCTTCTGAGATCAACTAAAACTATTTATTCTTTTTCTTCCTCCAGCTTTAGGATTGGCAGGAGTTTCCTATAATTTTTATTATCTGGGTTCTCTTGCCTTTTCTTTTTTTTCAGCCTCTCTAATACCTCTGCATCTAGTTCCCTGTATTAAATTACTTGTGTTGAAATACATATTTTTTTTCCTGATCATACCATGACTGATAAAACCTGGCTATAAGAGAGTTTGTTACGGAGATTAAATGAGATCATAATAATGATATTAATAATATAAATAATGAGAATGTTATTATTTTTAGGTTAAATTCACCATCTGTTTTATCTTTATTGTTGAGAATATTACAGATGTCCCCCCTTTTTCTCCCATTGCCCCCCTCTACCCGGTCCCTACCCTGCCCCAGGCTTTTACAACCCTATTGCCTGTGCCCATGGGCAATGCATATATGTATATAATGTCTTTGGTTAATGTCTTCCTGCCACCCCTGCCCCCCTTCCCTCTGAGATTCATCAGTCTGTTCCAGGTTTCCATGAAGAATCTTATTACTCAAGAGATATAATATGCTTACTATGTGCCAAGTACTATGCTGAGCACTTTACATGCATTTAATACTCATTTTCTATTACAGCTCCCTAAGAGACCTATTTTATCATCATTTTACTAATGAGGAAATTGAAGTCCAAAGGATGACTTACCCATTGTCAATTAGATATTCAATGATTCCTCTTAATGTGCCTAATAAAGCATGTAGAACTCTGTGGCCATTATCATGATTCTTTAAAATATCTGTGGCAGTCAATATGGAATCCCTGAATTTAGGTTCTTAAGGCAAACATTGAATGGTAATATAGCACGATTAACACTTTGTAAGGGGTGTTACAATTCCTGTTACATCTTTTCTAGCCTGAAAAAGGTATGACCATTTTCAGAATAAAGCATATAAAATTTAAGTCAAAATAGATCATAGACCTAAATATAAGAGCTAAAACTATAAAATGTTTAGGTAATGGTTTCTCAGATGTGATATCAAAAGCACAAATGACAAAAGAAAACATCAGATAAATTGGACTACATAAAAATTAAAAACTTTTCTGCTTCAAAGGATACCATCAAGGAAGTGAAAAGAAAATTCACAGATAATATTTGTAAATCATATATTTGATAAGGGACCAATATCTGGGATATCTGGAATATGTAAACAATTCTTACAACTCAATTAGTCATCCTAACTAAAATGAGGAAAGAATTTGAATAGATATTTCTCCAAAGAAGATGTGCGCATGGCCAATAAAAATATGAAAAAAGGCTCAACATCATTAGTCATTAGGGTAATGTAAATAAAAACCACAATGATCACTCCTATGTGATCACTATAATATAAAATATGGACAGTAACAAGATTTGACATAGATGCATAGAAATTGGCACTCTTGCACATTGCTTATGGGAATGTAAAATGGGTACATATACTTTTGAAAACTTGTTGGTGGTTTTTCAAATGATTAGACATAGCGTTGCCATATGACTTAGCAAAAATCCCTAGGCATATGCTGAAGAGGAATAAAAACATATATTCACACACACATGTGTACATGAATGTTCATAGAAGCATTATTTATAAGTGAAAAAAGACCCAAATGTTTACCAATTATTGAATGAGTAAACAGAGTGTGGTATATCCATACAGTAGAATATTATTGATATGTAAAAAGGAATGAAGTACTAATACATGTTACAACATGGATGAATTTTGAAAATATTATACTTTGTAAAATAACTCAGTCACACACAAAAAACAACACATATTGTATGATTTCATCTGTCGGAAATGTCCAGAATAGTCAAATTTATTGAGACAGCAAGTAGAATAGTATTGCTTAGGGCTGGGGTGGGGAAGGAAAGGGAGAATTTAGAGTGACTGTTTATGAGTACAAGGTCTCTTCTAGGGTCAAATTGTATGCTATAAATGAATTGTACGGTACGTGACTTATATTTCAAAAAAGCTATAAAAAAGCAGTGTGAGTTAAATAAAGCTGTTTCAGGATGTCAACCCACTGAGTCCAACTTGTTCCATAATGTCGGATTCAGAAGTATGACTTTGTAGGTGCCAGAAAAGTGACACAATGTGAGATTTATTTGGAGATGTAAGAGGATAAATTTAAAGAAAGGAAACAGAATAGGGTTTTTTCTTTAAGTAATAATGAAAATAGGAATGAGGTAGATGTTATGTGAAATGGTAAGGAAAAAGTATTAGGGCAATGGTTATAGTAGCACTGAGAAAGCAAAGGTTGGACATGGAATGTTTTCAATGTACTTACTTGTTGGTTGTTTATTTATTATGCCACATTCTAATTAGATTTTCAAGAGTTCATACCACACAATGAGTAGACTGCCTGCTGCAGACTTGAACAGCTTTGGTAGATTCAGATGACATTCTGGGAAGATATTTCTGGCAGATGAAATTGGGTTCTGGCTGCCTCAACCTATTGATTCATCCAGAATTAATTTAGCTCATCTAATTGGCCAGGTGGGTGGCCTCTTCCTATATTTACCATTCCTCTTGTTTTCTTTCTGAAGTTTCACGCTTCATTTAAGAAGATGCCTTACTTAAGTGGTTTTGATAAGCATACAGCTAATCTATCTGACTTCCAGGTAGAACTTCCAAAAAGTTCTGAAGGTCAATTTAAAGGAGAATTTAAGCTGTCTTAAATCATTAATAACAAAGTCTCCTTATATCCCCCAAAATGGGATTACTAGTTAAATCTCAATGAGTGCATATCATTTTAAGCTTGGTGTACCAAGTGCTTTGGATACAATCTAAAAATTAGAGGATGACACTAAAGCTCACAGGGCTCTGATTTTGGCAATAGATGGTAATAGTCTTCAATGTGTCATTAATAACTGAGGTTCTCTAGTAAAAGTGTGCAAATAAATGAAATTTTATAAGTGTTTAATGAATACACTAAAGGTGTTTTAACTATTTCTTCTTTGAGGTAGTACAAGCCATAGCAATGAAGAGTGGTAGCATAAGCATACCTAAAACCTGTTAGATAATCCCGATAAAAAAATTTAGGGGGGTAATTAAGTCCTTAAATTTTTAAACAGAAATTTTTCATAAAGTTTTCAGAAATGATGCTTCAACTATGATAAGTCCATAATTTGGCAAATATGAAACATTTTATATTTCAGAGATGGAATGACTGCACTGCATTCTAACCTTGAGGACATGAATATGAATTAGGCTCATCAATCAGGATAGATTCTAAGTTAGTGTTTCTCAACTCAATTGGACCTAACAATTTCTTTGCATAATAAATATTTAAATACCTCATTTAATATTCTGAAATAAAAATTATAGATAATAGAACCTACTGACAAACATAAATTTTTTAAAGCACCATAATACTATAATATAAAGGGGACATAAATGGCAAGCACTTTATTTTTTTTAGAAGAAGGCATTTCAGTATGTAAGTGCTTAAGCATGACTATCCCAGAAGATGTAATGAGGTAGTCAGATGCTCACAGCTCTCCATAAAATCATTGGACTTTTGACATCTATACCAATAGATACAGTTGTGTAATATGAGCTACTCAAATACTATGGGCAGCATTTACTTCACTGGCATAACTTTCTGAAAGAGTGAGCAACTACTGGCAAAATTCTCAAGAGATCAGAGCACAACTTTCCTCAATCTACATGGAAGTTGGATATCTATAAAATTTAGGTGGTTTAAAAACTTTACAAACATTCTTTGTGTTTCTGTGTAAAATGGAATGAGACTGTCTATCCTCACACATCAAGAGGATTTTCATGTTCACGGACCTTTACTAAGAATCTTTGAAAGTCATGGGATGGGGGGTGGGATAGCTCTTTACATTTGGGACAATCTGGAGCATTTCTGGACCTCTGCCTACTTCATTCTAGTACTAGCTCTGCACACCCATCAATTTGATAATGTAAAATATTCTCCTGAAACGAGCAATACCAACCCCCTTAGAAAACCACTGATCTAAACAACTATGTTAGCAAGAGATCTCTTTGAGACTTCTTAAGCTTATTGTTCATATGTATTTTTTAAATTACCTAAAGTTATATGAATGAGTAATTTTTAGCTTGGGAAAAAACTTGACTGAAGAGAGACATAAAGATTATTATAGAACCACTCCGCTTTAAGTGAAGTAAATTGTTATACAGCAATGAATATTTCCATTTCTTTAATTCTGCCTCTAAAATCCATACCCTAGTCAACAATGTGTAGAAGCATACAGTACCCCTCTGAAAGATGATATTTCAGTGGGGTATGCTAAATCAATTTATTTCTGAGACATGAAATCATTTTTAAATTGTATCAGCCTGAGGCAATAAACCAAAATCCCCAATGAATTGTTTGTTTGGAAAGCAAAGTGGTTAACTTTTCTTTTTTCTTTCTTTAGTTGCCATCATTTCAAAATTGTTATATTTCTAACAAAAGAACAGTCTGACATATTTTTAAAACTTTAAACCTGTGGCCTGCTGGACACACAGCCACTGCCATTAACTGATGGACTACACAGTCTCCAGTTTACCATAGTTTTTCTCCCATTGACCTTCCAACATGGCTGACCTGAAGCATTTAGTCACCTGCCTTCAAACCTTCGTGCACTAGCCTTAAAGATAAATGGAACACCAACTCACTTAAAGGGATTGTTGATGGTATTGTCGAAGAATTTGGCTTTTTTTCTTTCTGTTTAACATAAGCAATACAGTTCTTTATAGGCTACTTAGAAAATAAAGAGTAAAGAAAAAAAAAAAATTATGGAAGTCACCCTAAGATAACAATTGTTAGTATTTTAGTGTTTGCATCCAATTTAACCAAAGAGCTTTTTGCATTATTTTGTGTTTAAATTCCAGTAGGATATGAATTGTGGAAAGAGACAGAAAATACAGAATGAAAATCAAGCATTCCAGTATCCTCCACTGTGTTATAGTTTAGTCAGGGTTCTCCAAAAAAAACAGAACTAATAGGAGAGATAGCGAGAGCTAGAACAAGAGCGAGAGCAAGAGAGAGAGAGAGAGAGAGAGAGAGAGAGAGAGAGAGAGAGAGAGATGATAGAGATAGAGAAAGAGATAGAGAGAAATACAGATATGGATATAGATATGGATATGGATATTGATAGGTAAATACCTATCTGTCTATCATCTATCTATCTATCTATCTATCTATCTATCTATCTATCTATCTATCTATCATCATCATCTATCTATCTATCTAGAGAGATGTTAAGGAATTGGCTCAAACAATTGTGGAGCCTGGCAAGTGTAAAATCTGCAGGTTGAGCCAGCAATTTAGAGATTCAAGAAAGAGTTTATGATGCAATTCAAATCTGAAGTCAGCCTACTGGCAGAATTATTTCTTCTTAGGGGGAGGCCATTCTTTTTCTATTAAGGCCTTCAGCTGATTAGATTTGGCCCACCCATATTATGGAGGGTAATCTGCTTTACTCAAAGTCCTCTGGCTTAGGTGTTACTATAATATAAAAAATACCTTCACAGAAACATTTATTATAATGTTTGATCAAATGTCTGGTTATCATGACATAGTCAAGTTGACACAAAATTAACAATCACACCTACCCAAAATTAATAAAGGCCATGTGAAATATTCGATAGTCTGTATGTATGAAAGAACTGTGAAACAACATTTAATTTTATCGTGGGTGAGAGGGTAGTGAGAGAGAAGGTGAAATTATACTTGATGCTTAAAGTATGGATAAGAATTTGGCATAAACCAGGAAGTTAGGAGGTTGTAATTCATGAGGGAATTATAGAATGAGAGGGGCCAAATGAGCAAAATTTACTAGGTATACAGACATAAGATGCTTTGAAACTATAATGGCACAAAAATAAGGGTGTCCTGGTTTTGAGGCTGGAGTAGTTCTGAGGTTAAGTTCTATCTCTGATCTGTTTTTAGAAAACATTGGTAAAAACTTTGACAAACAGTAAAATCTTATAATATAAAATTTACTATGTATTTGAGGTGTCTTAATCGAAGTTGTCTGCTTGGGGATTTTTATTGTTAGCTCAAGTCGATGATCTTTTGGTTGTCCTTTTCATCCAAGAGTTAGGATAAGCATATCTGTATTCTTCAAAGCAAGGGCAGTTAATGGTTTTGCAGTCCACCGCATATTTTAAAATGAATTTTCCACCAAAGACAAGGCATGGAAGTATTTAAAGTTCTCTTTTATTTATACTAACATTATATGAGGAATCAGATCCATAGTGAATATATCTTAGGATCACTTTAAGAAAATATTTTTATTCACAAGGGAGAATCAGTGAAGATCCACTAATTCTTATAATATGTAAAATAATAATTGTTTTGACCAAATATTTTACATTCCTTTCAAAAAGTTATCCCTCAGACTTCTGGTCAAGATGGTGGCGTAGGTAAACGCAGTATCGCGTCCTCTCACAACCACATCAAAGATACAACTAAACTACAGAACAACCATCATTCAAAACCGCCTGAAATCAAGCTGAATGGAAGTCTTACAACTACGGAATTAAAAAAAAAAAAAAAGCAGCTACATCCAGACCGGTAGGACGGGCGGCGCGGCGGCGCGAGGGGTGGCAGCGATGCGGAGGCAGCTGCCGCGCAGCGGCGGCTCGCGGTGGCCAGACGGGCTGGTCCCACACCCACGTGTGGCGGATAAAAATCAGGAGGCTCTGCAGATGGGAAGGTCCTTCCTGAGGACTGAGGGGTCCCCATCCCACACCAGGTGCCCCGCTCAGGGTTCCAGTGCCAGGAAGAGAAGTCCCCATAACTTCTGGCTGGAAAAACCAGCGGGAACTGAGGCTCAGGGAAGCTGAAGCAGTTGGAGCCCCAGGCAGCTCCTTAAAGGGCCCGCGCACGGACTTATCGGACTCTCTCCCTCTAAGCTTGGAGGGGAGGCAGCTCGAGGGGTGCCAGAGACATACAGGGAAGAACTGAGCTGTTTGGCACTGGAGCGAGGGCTGGAGAGGGGGCTTCCTCGGTGACAAACGTGCTGTAAGAGGCCGTTGTTCCTTTGGTGAGCCCTTCCCGGGGCGGCAGACAGAAGCCATATCTGGGACTCCAGCAACCTGGCTCCCACTGGTAGCCCCGCCCTGCTGACTCCCTGAGGCCCCGCCCCGCCCCACCCAACTTTCAAGCCCACCCAAGCTGTTGCCACTTGCTTAACCATAGGATTGGCCGGTCTTGGATCCTGCTTCAGGTTTTTCCTAAATTCTTTCAAACGAGCAGCATCGGGTCTCAGCGAGCCCCATAACTCTCATTAAGTAATACACAGAAACAAACACAGGGAGGCAGCCAAAATGAGGAGACAAAGAAACAGGTCCCAAATGAAAGAGCAGAACAAAACCCCAATAAAAGAACTAAGCGAAAGGGAGATAAGCAACCTAACAGATACTGAGTTCAAAATACTGCTTATAAGGATGCTCAATGAACTTAGTGAGAACCTCAGTGAACTTAGAGAGGGCCTCAAGAGCATAAAAAAGGACCAGTTAGAAATCATGGATACACAGTTAGAATTGAAGGAGGCATTAACTGAAATAAAGAATAACTTACACAGCTTCAATAATAGAGTATGTAAATCCAAGGAGCAAACCATCGATTTGGAATATAAGGAAGCAAAAAATCTCCAATCAGAACAGCAAAAAGAAAAAAGAATCCAAAAAAATGAGGATAGTGTAAGGAGCCTCTGGGACAACTTCAAGCGTGCCAACATTCGCATCTTGGGGGTGCCCGAAGGAGAAGAGAGAGAACAAGAAATTGAAAACCTGTTTGAAACAATAATGGCAGAAAACTTTCCTAACTTGGTGAAGGAAACAGACATACAAGTCCAGGAAGCACAGAGAGTCCCAAACAAGATGAACCCCAAGAGGCCCACACCAAGACACATCATCATCAAAATGCAAAAGGTTCAAGACAAAGAGAGAATCTTAAAAGCAGCAAGAGAAAGGCAGCTAGTTACCTACAAGGGAGTTCCCATTAGGCTGTCAGCTGATTTCTCTAAAGAAACTTTGCAGGCCAGAAGGGAGTGGCAAGAAATATTCAGAGTGATGAAAACCAAGAACCTACAACCAAAATTACTCTATCCTGCAAAGCTGTCATTTAGAATCGATGGACATATAAAAACTTTCCCAGACAAGAAAAAGTTAAAGGAGTTCATCACTACCAAACCGTTATTATATGAAATGATGAAGGGTCTTTTTGAAGAAAAAGATAAAATGTATGAACAAACAAAATGGCAATGAATACATATCTGTCAACAATGGAATCTACAAACAAAATGAACAGGAAGAACAGAAACATTCTCATAGATACAGAGAACATTTTGGTTGCCAGATGGGAGGGGTGTTGGGGAAATGGGTGAAAAAGGTGAAGGGATTAAGAAGCACAAATTCATTGCTAGAGTGACAAACCTCAAAGGGAAAGGGGTTGTGGGGTGGGAAGAAATAAACCAAAGAACTTATATGCATAACCAATGGACACAGACAATAGTGTGGGAAAAGGTGGGAGGGGGGCGGGAGGGGGGAGGAGGGGGGTCAATGGGGGAAAAACGTGGAACATCTGTAATACATTTTACATCCAAAAATAAAGATTTGAAAAAAAAAAAGTTATCCCTCAGACATTGTCAGAGTTTAGGGCTTAATTAACACTTAAAAAGTCAATAGAGGGGAGTTGAAGATGGCTGTGGGCAGGACCAGAGGGAGGGTGAGTGTGTGAGAGAGTGAGCTAGTGTGTGAGAGACTGTCAGTGGACATGGAGGTGGACGACCAAACCCAAGCAGTGCAGACACACAGAGCAGAAGGTTCCTGTGCTGTGGACAGGAGCAGCCGGCTACCACAGTAAGCGGCTCTTCAGGGCCCTTCTCCCTGCACTGTGGGGAGGTCGCACCATTTTGGAAGATCCTGGGTCTTCCCTGGGAGGAGGCAGTGGGAGCAGCTATGGCCCAGCAACCTGAGCCCACCAGCACACCTGGCACTATCGGACGAGTGGACACTCTGTGTCAACACAGACCAGTGCACAGTAATGGAGCTCCCAAGGTGCTGATCATGGAAGCCTCAGACAGCCCCATTCCCCATTGTAGCAGCGCAATAAGAGTCAAGATATACCCCCAGCAACAGAGGCTGGGGATCAGACATCCATCCCCAGGCAACAGAAGCACAGACCAGCAGCTGAGACCCATCCCCAAAACTACAGCAAAAGCTGAGCAGGAGTTGATACCCACGGGGCAGCAGCACTCCCCAGCGACCAGCGGCAGGACCTGGGGCTCCACAGAGGCCTATGTGGTCCAGTAGCTCACAAGAGCAGTGGGAAGCTGGAGCAAAAGAGGGAATGGTGCAATCCAGTTGCCCGCCCTTGGGACCTGCAGGGTGCTGAGGCACCAGAGAGGCCCGTGAGACCCAGCAGGGACTGTGCGATCCAGTTACCCACGGGACCTGGGGGGTGCTAAAGTACCAGAGAGGCCTGTGCAACCCAGCAGGGACAGTGCCATCTAGTTACACACTGGACCTGTGGGATGCTAAAGCACCAGAGAGGCCTGTGTGACTCAGAAGCCCATAAGATACGCATAGAGCCCGGTCTCCAAAGGGACTGTGCAATCCAGTTACCCACCGGACCTACAGGGTGTGCGGGCACCAGAGAGGCCTGTGGGACCCAGCTGCACACAAGATAGGCATAGAATATGTGGAAATGGAGGCAGAGTGAATGGAAGCTACACAGATGATTTCCCAGGACAAAACAGGAATTACAAATAAAATAAAGACATATCCTCAGAAAAAAGCAACAGGAAAGAAGCAGGACAGGACCATATAACCAGGGACACGGGTAGGATCTGCGGAGGTGCAAGAGGGTGTCAGGCTGTGAGCCCAGGGACAGCAGCAGTTTTAGCTGTGAGCAGCGCCCTTGGGGAATAAAGACCAAGCCTGCTCCACAGCTCAGAGAGCCAGGACAGAGCACTAAAATAGCCACAGCCACTCACCTGAAGGCTACAGCAGAGGGAGGACAGACTGGGCTGGAAGTCTCTGGGGACACCCTGGATTTGGAGAGCACTCAGAGTTTTTGCTGAGTTGAGGCCACAAAGGACAGTGGCCAGTGTGCTCCTTCTCAGAATTGTGGGAAAAACAGCAGCCCCACCCCCCTCAGAGATTCAGCCTTTCCCAGGTAAGGCAAAGAAATGCAAATTGAGGCTCATTAACAACCAGCATCTATCCCACACTCTGGAAATCCTCTTATGCAGAACACCAGGGTTACATTTCAAGGCACTGAGTAACTGAGACTACTAGCCACCAGGAAAAAGCTAGAGGATAACTGCACCTTTCCTGGGCTTGCAAATCTACCCAGGAAAGTAAGACTTGACAGTGGTGTTTAATGTGGGCCCACCCAGGCTCATCAAAACCCAGCAGAGGGAGCCACAAACAGCAGAACACCAACGTCCACAGGTAAAACTTGTCAGGCTCCAAAACCCACTGAGATAGCCAAAATAGTAAAACAAAGAAACAAATCCCACATGAAAGAGCAAGAGGACTCTATCGAAGATGAGATAAATGAAATGCAGCTAAGCAAATTATCAGAGGTAGAGTTCAGAGCCATGATTTTGTGAAAGCTCATCAGCCTGAGTAAGGACATCAGCATCATGAGTACACTGCTGGTGGGAATGCAGACTGGTGCAGCCCCTATGAAAAACAATATGGTGTTATATCAAAAACTTAAAAATTGATCTGCCATTTGACCCAGTGATCCCACTTCTAGGAATATATGGTAAGAAGCCTGTAACACCAATCAGAAAGAATATATGTACCCTTATGTTCATAGCAGCACTATTTACAATCTTAGCAATTGATATAGAAACAGCCCAAGTGTCCATCAGTAGATGAATGGATCAAAAAGCTGTGGTACATATACACAATGGAATACTATACCAATGAATATAGACAACAATGCTGGTGGTGGAGGAGGAATAGGAAGGAGGATGTCAAGGGGGGGTGGGAAGGAGGAACATCACTAACAAAAATAAGTTAATAAAAAAATAAAACAAAAACAAAAAGTAAAAAGAGGATAAATAATATTGTGGAAATGCATTTCTATAACTTAATTGCCTTTTAGTTCTCTAAGTAGCTGGGCTTTTTTCCATTTAAGTATGAAAGGTTTTTAGTGTACAGCTGTATTTAACAGCACAGAGTTTTCTATTTAAAGAAGTATTGTTGTACTCACACATTGGGAGAACTTAGGTCTATAAAACACAGTATGATGCTCAAGTGAGTGGATGTTCTTACAATTTTTAATGTGTTTCACATTCCTAAGAGAGTTACTCAATACCCATGGAAAATAGAATAAAGATTAAAGAATTGGAAGGATTTATGTTTCTGCATTGTGATCAAGGATAAGATGATCATAGCATTTCAATGCACAAAGCATTTTAAGTACCTTTTTTACTTTGCAAAAGCAGTAGAATGCAGGAATTACACATGTTGCTTTTGGAGTCATATTTCCTGGGGAGAATCCCAGATCTGTGTTGTCCTACCTGGGAAACTTTTGACCTTACTACTCTCAGTTTGCACATCTGTGAAGAGGATCAGCAGCAGCAACTTAATTGGATTATAGATGATTAAAGGGAACAGTTTAAGCAAATTGCTTGCAATGCTTTCTGCTATACAGCCATTACATACAGTTATGATCTAATAAATGAATTAGTTCAAATCCAGGCTTCTCCACTTTTGTGACTTTGGCCAAGTACTTTACTCTCTCTAAATTTTAAATTCCTATTTTGGAATGAAAATAATAATAGTACCTACCTCAAAGGGTTCTTATATAGATTAGTAGTTGTTTGTTTAATATATTATTATTATTATTATTATTATTATTATTATTATTATTATAGTACTATCTTAGAAATGCCTTTCTTAGAAACTTAGTGGAAAACAGTGTTTTAATAGCAATTTTTAAATTTTAAAGTGCTATTTAAAACTAAAGAAAATACTGGGACATATGCCTCTAGGGAATATTACCTTTTCTTCCAAAATATAATTGCTGAAACATTTTCTTTTTCAGTGAACATGAGTATCCATAGGTAACCTCAGGTCTGTTTCATTATTTTAATTATGCACAGGTGTGGGAATTAAAAATCATTATAGCTACATATTGATATTGGAGCGTATACAATTGAATATTTTAAATATGATGAGATAGGAATCATTACTACCTTGGCAGAATAGCAAAGTGTGTGTGCGCGCGCGCGTGTGTGCGCGTGTGTGTGTGATGTTGAACTTAATTCTTCCAGTAGTTCATCTAATCAGAATTTTACTAGGCTTGATTAATGTTCCAGAACATTATCTTACTTCATGTTCTTAAACTAGACATCAGAACGTCCACTGCCATTGTCAACTAGGGGAGACACTATTCACATATCACATCCAGAGGATGTTGTAATACATTGTTTTATTCTATCCTGTAGAACAATGCAGTTTGTGAAAGCCTCCCTCTCTTCTGCCTCCCAAAGTTTGCTCAAATCTTGTCTTTGTCTGCACATCAAGGCCAGTCCTCATTATGTAGGAGAATCACTGGGCCTCAGGATTCTTTAGCATGTTTTTGTGACATGGACCCTTTTGGAAGCCTGGGGTTCACTTAATATCCATTTATCTCTTTTCTTTCAATGCAGGAATAATCCTTCTTATAATATCTACAGCAATGGAACTCATTACTTTAGAAGACAGATTATTCCATTTTCTGGGCAGCTGAAATTGTTGTGAAAAGACTATCTTACACAAAAGATAGGTCAGTGACTATGTTATGAATTTGGTTTTGAACTTGAGCAAACCTTTTATAGTTTTAATTTTTTTTTTAAATCTAGGAATATATTCCTTAAATAATCCAAAGGGTAGTTTTAATAATAAAATTATAAATGATAAAATAATAAAATGATATAACAATAAAAGTAAATAATAAAATACATCTCAAATTAATAAAATATTAAACACCATAAATTTTTAAAATATTTAGAATTATTCATAAATAATTTATTTTCCCCAGTTATTATACACTTCTTCTTTTTTTATATTTACTATTAGCACATGTTTTATATCATTTATATAATTTGATCCACATAAAAGACCTCTGACATAGGCAGAGCAGGAATGATTTCTCCCATGTATAAATAAGAAAATTGAGCTATCAGATGCTGAGTAACTTATCAGGGCTTCCATAATTGTTATGCCCATAACAAAGACCTGTCTCCTGACTCTAGGACCATTATTCTTCTCAGCACACTACCCTGTGTTCAGTGTGACTTCAAACCTTACAGCCTGCCAAGTCAATTCCAGGAGTCAATTAAGATATATATTTCAGTGTTGAGAACAATCAGTTCTTTGGCTAGAAAGTGACCTGAACGTGGTTAACTTGAGTTTCACATTCCCCCAGGAGATGGCTATGGACATTCTGGTAGTTCCTTAGAATGGACAGAGCACCAGGACCCAGGATAACAACTCTCAGATGTGTTAACAGTTTAAAGAGATCAATTAAGAACCCACATAGGGATGGAATTTACAGAAACATAGAGCTTTAAAAGTGTACAATTCCTTAATTAGTCTCCATAGGATCATTTAAAATTCTTTTGTTTGTTTGTTTTACCTCCTGTGTATCTCTATTTGCTTTAACAGCTGTTAAAATATTTTTGAAAAATTTATCCTGCCTGATTGAAGGTGTATGACAATATCTTTTATCTGCCATCTGTTGCTTAGCGTTGAAACATGATTTCATCTCCCTGTAGGTCTACCTACCAATGTAGATGTTTAAAAGTTGAACAGTCTTGCCCTGGCCAGTTTGGCTCAGTGGTTAGAGCATTGGCCCAGGGACGAGAGAGTCCCGACTTTGGTTCCTACTAAGGACATGTACCTTGGGTGCGGTTTGTCCCTGGCCCCAGTTGGGGTTGTGTGGGTGGCAACCAGTCGATGTGTCTCTCTCATGTTGATGTTTCTCTCTCTCTCGTCCCCTCTCTCCCTCCCGCTCTATCTGAAGATAAATGCAAAAAATGTCCTCAGGTGAGGATAAAAATAAATAAATAAATAAACAAACAAACAAACAAATAAATGAATAAATAAAATAAAAGTGAACAGTCTTTTTTAAATGTTTAATTTGGATTTTCAAGGAAAAATGTTTTTTGGACCCAACAAAACACCCACTGAGTTGTTGTGAGATCTTTATTTTATTAAATAATTCATGAACTTTTGTAAAATACCTGGTTACTGATAGTTGAAATAAAACCCCAGAATTCCAGTTTTATAAGAAACTTTGTGATTGTAATGGCCATATTTTACATCATTCATTAATACCATTCAAAGCATTATCTTTGAGTTGTCAAATAGTTTGACAATTTTCAGTAATGAAAAACTTACTAAAATCCAGACTTCTTATAGTGTTCAAGAATTAAGAATCTTTGAGTCTTCATGCCTTCTCACATATCTGAGGAGAAAAAAAAATGTCAGAAAATAAAAAAGATGGATAGTGACCAGAACTTGCATTTGAGTTATTAATTCATCATATTTTGTTCTTCAGGTGTTGTATTATTAAAAGTAGCCTCTTAGTCACCCTAAAGAATATTCTTGGAAGATTGGAAGATGGCGGTGGAATAGATGGATCTTTCTCCCACCTCCTCCTATAATCTAAATGGAATTAGAACTAAATTTAGGAATATCCACCCTGAAATACCAGCTGAAGAGGAGACTTTTAAACAAGGAAGGGCATAAACTATCTCCAGACCGGTTGGAAGGGGGGTCATAGGAGGAGCTGGCCCAGCTCTCAGGAGTGGTGGGCCGAGGGTGAGGGGGTTTCTTCCATAGAAGAGAGAGGCCTGGACCCTGGGCAGGACACCTCAGCCTTGAAAACCAGAGCTGGTGACAGCTGCCCATGCACCAAAAAGTGGTAGGGCTTCTAGTGGCCAGAGAGCTGAGCCATCTGCGGACAAAGTCACTTTATTATTATTATTAATTTTTTTGTTAATCTTCACCCGAGGATACTTTTCCATTGATTTTTTTTTTTTTTTTTTACATAGAATGGAAGGGATGGAGGGATGGAGGGAGGGGGAGGCTGAGAGAGAAACATCGATGTGAGAGAGACACTTTGATTGGTTGCCTCCTGCATGACCCCAACTGGGGCCAGGGATCAAACCTGCAACCAAAAAGCCACTTTTTTAAAAAGGGCTACCATACAGGATTTTCTTTCCCAGACACTCACTTTAGGTTTCGGAGGAGGATAGGATGGTGTGACTGGAGTTGCCTGAGGAGATTCAGGGGTGGAAGGAGTTGGGTGAGTCACAGAGAGGGCAGCTGCCAGGATACCTGTGCTGAGTCATCACCCTGATATACAGCAGCTACTTTGCCTGAGAGGGACAAGCCCCTCCCAACAGCAGAAACCTGGGGAAGGCAAATACACTAAACCACAGGATACAGCTCATTCCACCCTAGGGAATTCCACTTGCTTCACTCTCTGGAATCCACCACATCCCACCCTGCTTCTTGACCCCTCTGGATGAGGCCGCAGTCTCACAGAGTATCAGTGGCTGGCTTTGGGGTACAGACATTCCTCCCATATTCCTGGGATTTGGCTGGTACTTTTCCTCTCATGGTAGAGTTGATAGAAATTCCTGGCTTCCAGCAGACCCCACCAGCCTACCTAATAGGGACTCTGCCTGGCCAAGGACAGGTAAATAGTCTAGATATACACCTACCATCATTCATGAACTCTGAATATTTGCTATCCCACATTAGGGCCCCATGCTGCTAAAAAGCCAGCCTAGAAACTCAGCTTGATCTCTCTCTGGGTAGCCAAGCCTAGTGAAGGCAGAAAGAAACTGTGGATCGCTCGAAGCTTTGAACAGGGTGACAAATACCTAACTTCATTAGCTTTTGACACTGGCTAGCACAAAAGTATCCCCCAGAAGGCCTGAAATCAGTATAGGAAACAGCCTCAGACAACATGAGAGCAGAAGCCAATGAAAAATCCTAGCAGGCACTAAAATCTGCTGAGACAAACTTCACTTGGTTGTTTTTTTCCCCCTATTATTTTTTATTGTTTGGTATTGTTATTGTTATTACTTTTTTTCTCTTCTTACATATCTCTTATTTGCCTCCTTCATTTTAATACTCTATTTTTTCTTTCTTTCACTTTATCTTTCTCTTCTTTTCACATTTTCCTAATTTTTTTCTTATTTTCTCTTTTCCCCCTTTTCCTGTTTCTACCCTTTACACTTATTTTTTTCTCTCCCTTCTTTCCATTCAGAATCTTTTTCTTCCCCTTTTCTAGTATTCTTTTTATTTTTATTTCATTATTATTATTTATTTTTCTTTCTTTTTCATTTATTATTCTTGTTATCTTTTCCCTTTCCTAAGTATATTTTCTTTTATGGTTGTTTTTGCTGTTGTTGTCGGGTTCTTCTATATGTTTTCCTTTCTCTGCGGTTTTGTCTTGTTTGGTTTTGTTTTGTCCTCTCAGCACCTGTGGTGGGATTGACCCTCATAGTTAGCCAGCCTGAGAGAAGATCCTACACATGAAATAGACAACAACAATCGAGACCCAATTACAACAGGGAGCTCAAATAAGCCACCAGAAGGTCACTTCTAGAACACCCAGCTTAAGAGTTCAAGGAGACAACACTGGGTCTCACAGGATACTTACTACAAGAGGCCATCTCATGAAAACTTGGAGTCATAGCAGGTATATCTAATACATATATACAAACACAAATAAATAACTAAAATGGGGAGACAAAAAAACAACCCCCAAATGAAGTGAAATGAAAAATCTCCAGAAGGACAACTAAATGAGATGGAGGTAAGTGTTTTATGAGACATAGAGTTCAAAGTATGCTCAAGGAACTTAGTGAGAATAACAAAGAAGTTAATGGGAACTATAAGGAACTTAGTGGGAACTACATCAACATGCAAACGGATATGGAAACCATAAATAATAAACAGTATGAAATGAACAATCCTGTATTCAACATCAAGAATACATGGAAAGGAATAAAAATCAGGCTTAATGAAGCAGAGAATCAAATAAGCAATTTGGAAGACAAGGTAGAAAATAGCACTCAATTAGAGCAGCAGAACCAAAAAAAAAAGCACTTAAAAAGCATGAGGAAAGATTAAATGAACTTTGGGACAACATAAAAAACAACTTCTGCATCATTGGGGTACCAGAGGGAGAAGAAAGTAAGTAAAGGATAGAGAAGCTGTTTGAATAAATGACAGCAAACTTCCCTAACCTGGTGAAGGAATAAGTCACACAAGTTTAGGAAGCACAGAGTATTCCAATCAAGATAAAAACACAGACACCCACACCAAGACATATCATAAGTAAAATGACAAATGTTAAAGATATATATATATATATATATATATATATATATATATATATATATATATTTTTTTTTACAGATAGAGTGGAAGGGAAAGAGAGGAAAAGAGAGAGAAACATCGACGTGAAAGAGACACATTCAGTGGTTGCCACCCACACGACCCAACCAGGGCCGGGGACAAACTGCAACCGAAGTACGTGCCCTTAGCGGGAACCGAACCCAGGTCTCTCCGGACCGCAGGCTGACATAAAGAGAGACTCTTCAGGTCAGCAAGGGAGAGATAGTTATCTACAAGGGAGCTCCATGAGGATGTTAACTGATTTCTCAAAGAAAACACTACAGACCAGAAAGAAATGTTATGACATATTTAAAGTTATGAAAAACAAGGCTCTGAAACCAAGAATATTCTACCCAGCAGGGCTATCAATCAAAATGGAAGGTGAAATAAAAATTTCCCACACCAAAGCAAAAACAAAAAAGGCTAAAAGAGTTTATTACCACAAAACCAGCATTGAAAGAAATGCCACAGGGACTGATGAAAGAACAAGAAGAAAGAGCGGAGGGAAGCACATAGGCATAATGAATTAAAATGGCAATAAATAGGTACCTATCAGTAACCTTAAATGTAAATGGATTAAATGCTCCAGTCAAATGTATAAGAAAACATGTATATATATGCCATCTATAAGAGAGCCACATCAGAACAAAAGACTAAGACAGAGTAAAAGAGAATGGATGGAAAAAATGTTCCAAGTATACAGAAAGAAAAAAAAAAAAAATAGTGGGGATAGCACCATACTTAGATCAGACAAAGTAGAATTCAAAGCAGAGACCATAAAAAGAGAAAAAGAAAGTCATTACCTAATACTAAAGAGATAATTCCAACAAGAGAATATCACCCTGGTAAACATATAAGCACCCAATATAGGAGCACCAAAATATATTTAAAAACTCCTAGAGGACTTCAAGGGAGAGATAGGCAGAAATAGAGTCATAGTAGGGGAAGTTAACACCCTACTGACAACACTGGATAGATCTTCCAGACAAAATCTACAAGAAAAGCCCTGGCCGGTTTGGTTCAGTGGTTAGAGCGTCGACCTGAGGTCCTGAGAGACCCGGGTTCAGTTCCCGCTAAGGGCACGTACCTCAGTTGCAGTTTGTCGCCGGCCCTGGTCAGTTGTGCGGGTGGCAACCACTCGATGTGTCCCTTTCACGTCGATGTTTCTCTCTCTCTCTCTGTTCCTCTCTCTCCCTCCCACTCTACCTGAACAAAAATGGAAAAATGTCCTCAGGTGAGGATAAAAAATAAATAAATAAATAAAGATGTTATTCTTTGCACTTTAAAAAAACAAAACAAAAAAAAAACAAAATCTACAAGAAAATAGCAATGTTAAATGCCACTCTAGGTGAGATAGATTTAATTGAAATTTATAGAACATTTCATCCCAAAGCACCAGAATGTACATTATCCTCAAGTGCACATGAATTATTCTCAAAGATATACTATATTTTGGTACACATAATAAGTCTTAACAAACTCAGGAAGACTGAAATTATGTTATATTTATTTTTCTCTACTTGGCTTGTTTCGCTTAGGATAATACTTTCCAGGTCACTCTATGTCCTCTCAAAGGATAAGAGATCTTTTTTTCTTACAGCTGCATACTACTCCACTGTGTATATGTACCACCACTCTTTTATCCATTTGTCTACTGATGGACACTTGGGCTGTTTCCAGATCTTAGCTATGGTAAATAGTGCTGCTATGAACATGGGGGTACATATATCCTTTCTGATTGGTGTTTAAAGCTTCTTAAATTATATTCCTAGAAGTGCAACCACTGGGTCAAATGTCAATTCAATTTTTTTTTTGTTTTGTATTTTGCATGTTTATTTTATTTATTTTTTATTTTTTATGATTAATTAATTTTTGTTACAGATGTTTCTCCTTTTCCCCCCACTGATTCCGCCCTACACCTCCCTCCCTGCCCTTTCCCCAGTTTGTTGTCTATGTCCACTGTTCATGCATATATGCATATAAGTTCTGTGGTTTATCTCTCCCCCACCACCCCCTCTTATGGGGATTGTCAGTCTGTACCCCACTTCCACGTCTCTGGGAATACCCCATTCCTCAGACTGTTATGTTTATTATATTCCACAAATAAGTGAGATTATATGAAACTTGTCTTTCTCTGTTTGGCTTGTTTCACTTAGGATGATACTTTCCAGGTCCCTCCATGTAGTCTCAAAGGATAGAGATCTTTCTCACAGCAGCATAGTACTCCATTGTGTATATATACCACTGCTTTCTTATCCATGCGTCTACTGATGGACACTAGGGCTGTTTCCAGATCTTAGCTATTGTAAATAGTGCTGCTACAAACATGGGGGTACATATATTCTTTCTGATTGGTGTTTTAGGCTTCTTAGGGTATATTCCTAGAAGTGGGATCACTGGGTCAAAAGGAAGTTCAATTTTTAATTTTTTGAGATAACACCATATTGTTTCCCAGAGTGGCTGCACCAGCAGTGCACTAGAGTCCCCATTTCTCCACACCCTCGCCAACACTTGTTGTTTGATGATTTGTTGATGGCAGCCATTGTGACAGGTGTGAGGTGATACCTCATTATTGTTTTAATTTGCATCTCTGTGATGATTAGTGATGATGAGCATTTCTTCATATGTTTCTTAGCCATTTGTATGTCCTATTTGGAGAGGTGTCTATTTAGTTCCTCTGCTCATTTTATAATTGGGTTCTTTGTCTTCCTTTCGTGGAGTTGTATGAGCATTCTATATGTATTGGAAATTAACCCCTTATCTGATAAATCATTGGCAATTATGCTCTCCCATACAGTGGGTAGCCTTTCCGTTTTGATGATTGTATCTTTCACTGTGCAGAAGCTTTTGAGTTAAATGTAGTCCCATGAGTTCATTTTCTCCTTTGTTTCTATTGCCTTAGGTGATGTGTCAGTGAAAATTGTGCTGCGTATGATGTCTGAAATTTTGTTGCCTATATTTTCTTCTAGGATTTTTATGGATTCATGAGTCACATTTAAGTCTTTTATCCATTTTGTGTTTATTCTTGTGTAGGGTGTAAGTTGATGGTCTAGTTTTATTTTTCTGCAAGTAGCTGTCCAATTTTCCCAGCACCATTTATTAAAGAGGCTGTCTTTACTCCACTGGATGCTCTTGCCACCTCTGTCAAATATTAATTGAGCATATTGCCTTGGGTCCATTTCTGGGTTCTCTGTTCTGTTCCACTGGTCTATATGCCTGTTCTTGTGCCAGTACCAGGCTGTTTTGATTACAGTGGTTTTGTAGTATAAACTGAAATCTGGTAATGTGATCCCTCCAACTTTGTTCTTCCTTTTCAAGATTGCTGTGGCTATTCAAGGCCTTTTTTGGTTCCATATGAACTTTTGAAGTAATTGTTCTAGTTCTGTGAAATATGCCGTTGGTATTTTGATGGGGATTGCATTGAATATATAGATTGCTTTGGGTAATATGGACCTTTCAATGATGTTAATTCTCCCAATTCATGAACAGGGTATGTGCTCCCACTTTTTTATATCTTCCTCTATTTCTTTTATCAATGACCTGTAGTTTTCTGCGAATAGGTCCTTTATTTCTTTGGTTAAGTTTATTCCTAGGTATCTTAATTTTTTTTTTTTTTTTTGCCACAATGGTAAATGGGATTGTTTTCTTCGTTTCTCTTTCTGTGAGTTCATCATTGGTGTATAAGAATGCCAACGCTTTCTTGACGTTAATTTTGTATCCTGCTACTTTGCCAAATTCATTTATTAAGTCTAGTAAACTTTTGATGGAGTCTTTGGGCTTTTCTGTGTACAGTATCATGTCATCTCCAAATAATGACAATTTCACTTCCGCCTTTCCAATTTGGATCCCTTTTATTTTTTCTTCCTGTCTGATTGTTGTGGCTAGGACTTCCAGTGCTATGTTAAATAAGAGTGGTGTAAGTGGGCATCCTTGCCTCGTTCATTTTCTTAAGGGAAATGCTTTTAGTTTTTGCCCTTTGAGTATGATGTTGGCTGTAGGTCATTCATATATGGCCTTTATTATGTCTAGATAAGATCCCTATAATCCCACACCGCTGAGCATTTTTATCAGAAATGGATGCTGGATTTTGTTGAAGGCTTTTTCAGCATCTATTGATATGATCATGGGGTTTTTATTCTTCATTTTATTTATGTGGTGTATCATATTTATTGATTTGCATATATTGTACCAGCCTTGCATCCCTGGGATGAATCCCACTTTGGTCATGGTGGATAATTTTTTTGGTGTATTGCTGGATCCGATTTGCTAGTATTTTGTTCAGGATTTTGGCATCTACATTCACCAGGGATATTGGCCTGTAGTTTTCTTTCTTTGTTGTGTCTTTTTCTGGTTTTTTGAATTAGAATTATGCTGGCTTCATTAAACGAGTTTGGAATTCTTCCTTCTTCTTGAATTATTTGAAATAGTTTGAGGAGAATGGGTATTAATTCTTCTTTGAATGTTCGGTAAAACTCCCACGTGAAGCCATCCCGGCTTGGGCTTTTGTTTGCTGGGAGAGTCTTGATTACATCTTCAATTTCTTCTGTTGTTATTGGTCTGTTCAAATTTTCTATATCTCCCTGATCCAGTTTTGTTTAATAACATGTTATTTAGCTTCCATGTGGTCAAATATCTTTGTATGTTCTTCTTGCAATTAATTTCTAGTTTCATGCCATTGTAATCTGAGAAGGTGCTTGATGTGATTTCAGTCTTCTTGAACTTGTATAGACTGAGTTTGTGCACTAACATGTGGTCTATCTTTGAGAATGTCCCATGTGCACTTGAGAAGAATGTGAATTCTGTAGTTTTGGGGTGTAATTCTCTGTAGATATCTATTAAATCCATTTGGTCTAGTGCTTCATTTAGAATCTCAGTTTCTTTGCTAATTTTTTGTCTAGAGGATCTATCCAGTGATGTGAGCAGGGTGTTGAAGTCCCCTGCTATGATTGTATTGCTATCGATTTCTCTTTTGAAGTCCTCCAGAAGATTTTTAATATATTTTTGTGCTCCTATATTGGCTGCATATATGTTTATGAAGGTTATAGCTTCCTGACAGACAGATCCTTTCAATATTATGTAGTGGCCTTCTTTGTCTCTAGTTATGGCCTTCATTTTGAAGTCTATTTTATCAGATATGAGTATTGCTACCCCAGCTTTCTTTTCCTTTCTGTTTGCTTGGAAGATTTTTTTCCATCCCTTCACTTGCAATCTATGTGACTCTTTTGTTGTGAGTTGGGTCTCTTGTAAACAACTTATAGACCAGTCATGCTTCCTTATCCAATCAGCTACACTGTGTCTTTTTATGGGAGCATTCAATCCCTTTACATTTAAGGTGATTATTGATATGTACTGATTTATTGTCATCTTTGTTTAGTGTGGTTCTATTTTTCTTCCCATTTCTCCTGCTAATTACAGCAGTCCTTTTAACATTTCTTGCAGTGCTGGTTTGGTGCTAATGTATTGCCTTAGCCTTTTTTTTTTTTTTTGTCTGGGAAGCTCTTTATGTGACCTTCTATTTTGAATGATAGCCTTGCGGGGTAGAGTAGTCTTGGATTCAGATCCTTGTTTTTCATGACCTTGATTACTTCATGCCATTCCATTCTGGCCTGTAGTGTTTCTTGTGAGAAGTCAGCTGAGAGCCTTATGGGGTTTCCTTTGTAGGTAACCTGTTGCTTATCTCTTGCTGCTTTTAGGATTCTCTCTTTGTCTTAAATTTTGGCAGTTTGATTACTATGTGTTTTGCTGTGGGCCTGTTTGGGTTCTTCTTACTTGGGGCTCTCTGTACTTCCTGAACTTGAATGCCTTCTTCCTTCACCAAATTAGGGAAGTTTTCTGTCACTATTTATTTGAATATATTTTCTAACCCTTGCTCACTTTCTTCTTCTTCAGGGACTCCTCTGATATGAATATTACTTCATTTCCAGTTGTCCCACAGTTCTCTTAAGCTGTCTTCCTGTTTTTTAATCGTTTTTTTTCTTTCGGTTTTCTGATTGGTTGATTTTTTCTAGCCTGTCTTCTAATTCACTGATACAGTCCTCAGCTTCCCCTACTCTACTTTGTAAACCTTCCAATGTGTTTTTCATTACTGATATGTCATTCTTTATTTCTTCTTGGTGGTTTTTAATTTCCAACTGGTTGATTTTCAACATTTCTATGTCTTTACTCATGATGGTCATGTCCTTACAAATGCTGTTGAGCTTCTTCAACATCATCGCTCTAAATTCTAGTTCTGTTAACTTGCTTAACTGCACCTCCTTTATCTCATCTTCCGTAGAGGTCTCTTGTTCTTTCATTTGGCTTTTGTTTCTGTTTTTCACCATTTTGGCTATCACAGTGGGCTTTGGAGCCTGCCAAATTTTCCCTGTGGGTGTTGGTGTTCAGCTGTTTGTGGCTCCCTCTCCTGGGCTTGGATGAGCCAGGGACGACCCACTTTAAACACCACGGTCAAGTCTTAGCTTTTCTAGTTAGTGTTGCTAGCCTAGGGAATGGTAGTTATCCTCCAGCGTTTTTTGCCTGGAAGCTATTAGTAGTGGTCACCTGAAGAACCTTGGTTTCTGAGTTGCCTGAAAAACTCCCTCAGTTGCTCAGTGTAAGTGGATTTCCGGAGGGTGGGGCAGATGCTGGTTGTTAATGGGCTTCAATTAGCATTTCAATGGCCACCAGGTGGGGTTGAATCTCTGAGGGAGGGGCCTCCGCCTCTCCCCAGGGCCCTGGGAAGGAGTAAAATGACCACAGTCCTGTGTGGCTGCACTCAGTAAAAGCTCTGAGCACCCTCCAAAACCCGAGTGTCCCCACCCAGTTCCAGTCCAGTCTGCCTTCCTTCTGCCAGAGCCCAAGGTGAGTGGCTATTGCCAATTTATCCTCTGTCCAGACTCTGCGTTTAGGAGCCTCCTGGGACTTTTAACCCAAGGGCACTGCTTCCAGCCAAGGGTAGCCGGGGCTTTAGCACCAGCCAAGGGCATTGCACTCAGCAGAAGCCATAGGACTAAGCCGCGGTAGCAAGACAGTGCCGAGGTGGCAGCAGCTTCCAGCAGAGTCCCCTGGTCCCAGTGAGTCTGTGCTGCACCAGCCAAGGGCTTAGCACACAGCAGAGTTCGCAGGACTCAGGTGGGGTTGCAGCCAAGGCAGCAGCAGCCTCCCGCCGAGTCCCTTGGTCTCAGCCAGTATGCACGGCACCAGCTGAGGGCTTAGCAGGCAGCAGAGTTCGCCGAACTTATGTGGGGTCACAGCCGAGGCGGCAGCAGCTTCCCGCCGAGTCCCCTGGTTCCAGCTGAGTCTGCTAGTCCCTGCCTAGGCCGCTGCAAAATGTGTGCTCCCAGCCCTGTGGTCTCCCGGCCCCCTCTCGCATCCTTGAAAGCCTACCAGGATTGAGTCGGAGTCCCTGGTTATGTGGTCCTCCAGCTGTCTTTCTGTTGACCTTCCTGATGATTTGTCTTTATTTTTGTTGTAAATCCAGTTTGGTCCTGGGAGATGGATGGTCTGTGTAGATTCCATCCACTCCGCCAACATTTTTCTTCTCTCGGCAATTCAATTTTTAATTTTTTGAGGTAACAAAATATTGTTTTCCATAGTGGCTGCACAGTCTGCATTCCCACCAGCAGTGTACTAGAGTCCACTTTTCTCCACATCCTCGCCAACACTTATTTTTTGTTTTTGTTTTTAATTAATAAATTAATTTTTGTTACAGATGTTTCTCCTTTTCTCCCCACTGACACACCCCTCCCCCTCCCTCCCTGCCCTGTCCCCAGCTTTGTTGTCCATGTCCATTGTACATGCATACATGCATATAGGTACTGTGGTTTATCTCTCCCCCACCACCCCTCTTCTGGGGATTGTCAGTCTGTACCCCACTTCCACATCTCTGGGACTACCCCATTTCTAAGACTGTTATGTTCATTATATTCCACAAATAAGTGAGATCATATGATACTTGTCTTTCTTTCTCTGTTTGGCTTGTTTCACTTAGGATGATCTTTCTAGGTTCCTACATGTTGTCTCAAAGAATAAGAGATCTTTCTTTCTTACAGCTGCATAGTACTCTATTGTGTATATGTACCATTTCTTTTTGATCCATTCATCTACTGATGGAGATGTGGGCTCTTTCCAGATTTTAGCTATTGTACATAGTGCTGCTACAAACATGGGGATACATATATTCTTTCTGATTGGTGTTTTAGGCTTCTTAGGGTATATTCCTAGAAGTGGGGTCACTGGGTCAAATGGAAGTTCAATTTTTAATTTTTTGAGGTAACGTCATATTGTTTTACATAGTGGCTGCACCAGCCTGAATTCCCACCAGCAGTGTACTAGAGTCCCTTTTTGTCCACACCCTGGCCAACACTTGTTGTTTGATGATTTGTTGATGGTGGCCATTGTGACAGGTGTGAGGTGATACTTCATTGTTGTTTTAATTTGCATCTCTCTGATGATTAGTGAGGTTGAGCATTTCTTCATATGTCTCTTGGCCATTTCTATGTCCTGTTTGGAGTGGTGTCTTATATGAATGTACACATAACCAATGGACATGGACAACAAAGCTGAGGATGGGATCGGGGGAATGGGGAGGATGGTGTCAATGTGGAAGAAAGGAGAAACCTCTATAACAAAAATAAATTAATTAAAAGAAAAAGAAGACTGAAATTATATCAAGCATCTTCTTGGATCTCAAAGGCATGCAGCTAGAAATCAACTACAATAAAAAACTAAAAATATTCAAACACATGGATGCTACATAGTATGTTATTAAACATAAAAGGTTTACCAATGAGATTAAGGAAGAAATAAAAAAACGTCCTGGAGACAAATCACAATAAACACAGAATGAAATATCTATGGGACACAGTGTTCACAGTCCAGAGAGGGAAATTGACAGCATACAGGCCTATCTCAAGAAACAAGAAGTATCTTGAAAAATTAGCAAGTTGGTGGTAGTCATGACATGAGCGAGGGTGAGTTTGTGAGAAAGTGAGCTAGTGTGTGAGAGAGTGTGAGTGGACATAAAGGTGGATGACCAAACCGAAGCAGTGTAGAGCCATGAAGCAGAAGGTTCCTGTGCTGTTGAGAGGACCAACTGGCTACTGTAGTAAGAGGCTCTTCAGGGCACTTCTCCCTGCACTGCGAAGTCCCACCATTTTGAAAGATCCTGGGTCTTCCCTGGGAGGAGGCAGTGGGAGTGGCTAGGCTCCTGCAAACTGAGCCCACTAGCACACCTGGCACCATCAGACCAGTGGACACTCTGGGTCAACACAGACCGGTGCATAGTACTGGAGCTCCCAAGGTGCCTGTTGCAGAAGCCACAGACAGCCAGGAGCCCTGCAACATCCCCCATAGTAGCAGCCAGATCAGGGTCGAGATATACCCCCAGCAACAGGGGCTGGGGAGCAAACATCCATCCCCAGGTAACAGAAACACAGACCAACAGCTGAGACGCATCCCTAAAAACTACACCAAAAGCTGAGCAGGAGTTGAACCCCACTGGGCAACAGCACTCTCCAGCCGGCAGCAGCGGGACCTGGAGCTCCATAGAGACCTGTGTGGTCCAGTAGCTCATAAGAGCAGTGGGAATCCAGAGCCCAAGAGAGACTGGTGCTATTCAGCTGCCAGCCCGCAGGACCTGCAGGGAGCTGGGGCACCAGAGAGGCTAGTGAGACCCAGCAGGGACTGTGCAGTCTAGTTACTCCCAAACCTATGGGGTGCTGAAACACCAGAGAGGCCTGTGTGACCCAGGAGGGACTGGGCAATCTAGTTACCCATGGGGCCTGAGGGGTGCTGAAGCACCAGAGAGGTCTGCACAACCCAGAAGGGACTGCGCCATCCAGTTACCTCTGGACCTGCGGGGTGTGGAAGCACTAGAGAGGCCCGTACAGCCCAGCTGTCCATAACATAGGCATAGAGCCGGGTCCCCAAAGGGACTGTGTGATCCAGTTACCCTGGGGACCTGCAGGGTGCTGGGGCACCAGGAGGGCCAGTGCCACACAGCGGCACACAAAATAGACATAGAGGAAGTGAAAAACGGAGTGAGAGTAAATAGAAGCTACTCAGACAATCACCCAGGATCAAACGAGAATTACAACTGAAATAAAGACAAATCCTCAGAAAAAAGCAACAGAAAAGAAGCAGGACAGGACCATAAAACCAGGGACACTGGCAGGATCTGTGGAGGCGCCAGAGGGTGGCCACTTGAGAGCCCATGGACAGCAGCAGACTTAGCTGTGAGCAGCGCCCTTGGGGAATAAAGACCAAGCCCGATCCACAGTGCAGAAAGCCTGGACAGAGCCCTAAAACAGCCACAGCCACTCACCTGGGGGCTATGGAAGAGGAAGGGAAGACTGGGCTAAAACTCTGTGGGGACACCCGGGATTTGGAGGGGACTCAGAGTTTTTGTTCAACTGTGGCCACAAAGGACTGTGGCCAGTGTGTTCCTTCCCAAAGCTGTAGAGAAAAGTAGCAGCCCCTAGAAGCCAGAATTCAGCCTTTCCCAGGTGAGGCAAAGAAATGCAAATTGAGGCTAATTAATAACCAGCATCTATCCCACCCTCTGGAAATCCTCTTATGCAGAACACCAGAGCTACATTAACTGAACCTTACCTGGGCTTGCAAATCTACCCAGGAAAGTAATACTTGACAGTAGTGTTTAATGTGGGCCAACCCAGGGTCATCCAAACCCAGTAAAGGGAGCCACAAAAAGCAGAACACCAACACCAACAGGGAAAATTGGCAGGGTCCAAAACTCACTGAGATAGCCAAAATGGTAAAACAAAGAAATAAATCCCAAATGAAAGAACAAGAGAACTGTATCGAAGATGAGATCTATGAAGTGCAGCTAAGCAAATTATCAGAGGTAGAGTTCAGAGCCATCGTCTTGAGGAAGCTCAACAGCATGAGAAAGGACATCATCACAATGCGTATAGATATAGAAATATTGAAAACCAACCAAGTGGAAATGAAGAGTGACATAGCAGAAATAAAGAACACATTGGAAGGACTAATCATCTGGGTAGAGGAAGCTGAGGACCAGATCAGTGAATTAGAAGACAGGGTAGAAAAAATCTACCAATCAGAAAACCAATAGTAAAAAACAATTAAAAAACAGGAAGACAGCTTAAGAAAACTGTGGGACAACTGGAACTGTAATAACATTCGCATAATAGGAGTCCCCGAAGAGGAAGAAAATGGGCAAGGGTTACAGAATATATTTCAAGAAATAGTGACAGAAAACTTTCCTAACTTGGTGAAGGAAAAAAGGCATTCAAGTTCAAGAAGCACAGAGAGCCCCAACCAAGAAGAACCCAAACAGTCTCACACCAAGACACATAGTAATTATAACGCCAAAAATTAAAGACAAAGAGAGAATCCTAAAGGCATCAAGAGATAAGAAACAGGTTACCTCTAAAGGAAACTCCATAAGGCTCTCAGCTGAATTCTCAACAGAAACACTACAGGCCAGAAGGGAGTGACATAAAGTAATCAAGGTCATGAAAAACAAAGATCTGAATCTGAGACTATTCTATCCAGCAAGGCTATCATTCAAAATAGAAGGTAAAATAAAGGGCTTTCCAGAACAACAACAACAACAAAAAAAAGCTAAGGGAATACATTAGCACCAAACCAGCACCGCAAGATATGCTAAAAGGACTGATATAATTAGTAGAAAAAATTGTAAGAAAAATAGAACGACACCAAATAAAAATGACAATAAATAAGTTCATATCAATTATCACCTTAAATATGAATGGTTTGAATGCTCCTATAAAAAGACACAGAATAGCTGACTGGATAAGAAAACATGACTCACATATATGCTGTTTAAAAGAGACCCAACTCACAACAAAAGACTCACATAGGTTGAAAATGAAGGGATGGAAAAAAAGCATTCAAGCAAACAGAAAGAAAAAAATGCTGTGGTAGCAATGCTCATATCTGATAAAGTAGATTTCAAAATGAAGGCCATAACTAGAGATAAAGAAGGCCACTACATAATATTGAAAGTATCTGTCCAACACGAAGATATAATCTTGGTAAACATATATGCACCCAATATAGGTGCACCAAATTATATTAAAAGTCTTCTGGAGGATTTCAAAGGGAAAATGAACAGCAGTACAATCATAGCAGGGTACTTCAATATCCCGCTGACATCACTGGATAGATCTTCTAGACAAAAAATTAACAAGGAAACACAAACTCTAAATAAGCGCTAGATCAAATGGATTTAATGGATATCAACAGATATTTATGCCCCAAAACTACAGAATTCACATTCTTCTCAAGTGCACATGGGACATTCTCAAAGATAGATGACATGTTAGGGCACAAACTAAGTCTCTACAAGTTCAAGAAGATTGAAATCATATCAAGCATCTTCTCAGATCACAATGGCATGAAACAACAAATCAATGGCAACAAGAACATGCAAAGGCATTTGAAAACATGGAGGCTAAATAGCACGTTAGTGAACAATGAATGGGTTACCATGGAGATCAAGGAAACAATGAAAAATTTCCTGGAAACCAACGAAAATGAACACATCACAACACAAAATCTATGGGATGCAGCAAAAGCAGTTCTGAGAGGGAAGTTCATAGCACTAAAGGCCTACCTCAAGAAGCAAGAAAAATTTCTAATAGACTATCTAAACTTACAACTTAAAGTACTAGAAGCAAACAAAAAGAAAATGCCAGAGCAAGTAGAACGAAGGAAGTAGTAAACATCAGAGCAGAAATAAATGACATGGAGACCAAAAAAAAACAATTCAAAGGATCAATAAAACAAAGAGCTGGTTTTTCGAAGAGATAAACAAGATTTAGGGACCCTTAGCTAGACTCATGAGGAAACAGAGAGAGAGAACCCGAATACACAAAATCAGAAATGAAAGAGGAGAGAAAACAACTGACACCACAGAAATACAGAGGAGTGTTAACAAATAATATGAACCATTATACGGCAACAAAGTCGACAATCTAAGTGAAATGGTCAAATTTCTAGAAACACATAGTCTCCAAAACTGGACCAGGAAGAGATAGAAAACTTGAACAAATCAATCACAACAAAAGAAATTGAAGATGTAATCAAGACTCTCCCAGCAAACAAAGGCCAGGACGGGATGGCTTCACTGGGAAATTTTACCCAACTTTCAAAGAAGAACTAATACCCATTCTCCTCAAACTATTTCAAAAATTCAAGAAGAAGGAAGAATTCCAAACTCGTTTTATGACGCCAGCATTATTGTAATTCCAAAGCCAGATAAAGACACTACAAAGAATGAAAACTACAGGCCAATATCCCTGATGAACATAGATGCCAAAATCCTGAACAAAATATTAAAAAATCCGATCCAGCAAAACATCAAAAAAATTATTCAGCATGACCAAGTGGGATTCATCCCTGGGAGGCAAGGCTAGCACAATATTTGCAAATCAATAAATGTGATACACCCCATAAACAAAGTGAAACATAAAAACCACATGATCATATCAATAGATGCTGTAAAAGCATTGGACAAAATCCCACACCCATTTCTGATAAAAATGCTCAGAAATCTGGGAATAGAGGCATCATACCTCCACATAATAAAGGCCATATATGACAGATCTACAGCCAACATCATACTCAATGGGCAAAAACTAAAAGCATTTCTCTTAAGAACAGGAACAAGACAAGGATGCCCACTTTCTCCACTCTTATTTAACATAGTACTAAAAGTCTGAGCTACAGCAATCAGAGAGGAAGAAAAAATAAAAGGGATCCAAATTGGAAAGGAGGAAGTAAAACTGTCATCATTCACAGATGACATGATACTATACGTAGAAAACCCCAAAGACTCAATCAAAAATTTACTAAACTTAAAAAATGAATTGGGCAAAGTAGCAGGACACAAAATTAACATCAAGAAATCGATGGCATTCTTATACACCAATGATGAACTCACAGAAAGAGAAACTAAGGAAACAATCCCATTTACCATCACTGCAAAAAATTAAGATACCTAGGAATAAACTTAACCAAAGAAATAAAGGACCTATTCACAGAAAACTACAGGTCATTGAAAAAAGAAATAGAGGAAGATATAAAAAAGTGGAAGCACATACCTTGTTCATGGATTGGAAGAATTAACATCATTAAAATGTCCATACTACCCACAGCAATCTATAGATTCAATGCAATCCCCCTCGAAATACTAACCACATACTTCACAGAACTAAAACAAATACTTCAAAAGTTTGTATGGAACCAAAAAAACCCTCAAATAACCACAGCAATCTTGAAAAAGACGAACAAAGATGGAGGTATCACATTACCAGATTTCAGGTTATACTACAAAGCCACTATAATCAAAACAAGCTTGTACTGGCACAAGAACAGGCATATAAACCAGTGGAACAGAACAGAGAACCCAGAAATGGACCCAAGGCAATATGCTCAATTAATATTTGACAAAGGGGGCAAGAGCATACAGTGGAGTAAAGAAAGCCTCTTTAACAAATGGTGCTGGGAAAATTTGACAGCTACATGCAAAATAAAATGTAACTAGACCATCAACTTACACCATACACAAGAATAAACTCAATATGGATAAAAGACTTAAATGTAACCCATGAATCCATAAAAATCTAGAAGAATATGTAGGCCACAAAATTTCAGACAGCATACGCAGCAAAATTTTTACTGATACATTCCCTAAGGCAACAGAAACAAAGGAGAAAATGAACACATGTACTATATCAAACTCAAAAGCTTCTGCATAGCAAAAGATACAATCATCAAAATGGAAAGGCAACCCACTATATGTGAGAGCATAATTGCCAATGATACATCAGATAAGGGGTTAATTTCCAATATATGTAGAGTGCTCATAGAACTGAACAAAAGGAAGACAAAGAACCAATTAAAAAATGGGCAGAGGAACTATGTATGTCCCAACAGGACATACAAATGGCTAAGAGACATATAAAGAAATGGTCAAAGTCACTAATCATCAAGGAGATGCAAATTAAAACAACAATGAGATACACTTGTCAGAATGGTCACCATCAACAAATCATCAAACAACAAGTGTTGGCGTGGTGTGGAGAAAAGGGGACTCTAGTACACTGCTTGTCGGAATGCAGACTGGTGCATCCACTATGGAAGACAATATTGTGTTACCTCAAAAAATTAAAAATTGAACTTCCATTTGACCCAGTGATCCCACTTCTAGGAATATACCCTAAGAAGCCTGAAACACCTATCGGAAAGAATATATGCGCCCCCATGTTAGTAGCAGCATTATTTACAATAGCTATGATCTGGAAACAGCCCAAATGTCCATTAGTAGACTAAAGGATTAAATAGCGGTGGTACATATACACAATGGAATACTATGCAGCTGTAAGAAAGAAAGATCTCTTATCCTTTGAGATGACATGGAGAGACTTGGAAAGTATTATCCTAAGCTAAGCAAGACAAACAGAGAAAGACAAGTTTCATATGATCTCACTTATTTGTGGAATATAATGAACATAACAGCCTGATGAATGGAGTTGTCTCAGAGACGTGGAAGTGGGGTACAGACTGACAATCCCCAGAAGAGCGGTTGGTGGGGGAGAGATAAACCACAGATCTTACATGCATGTATCTATGAACAATGGAGATGCACAACAAAGCTCAGACAGGGCGTGGAGTGAGGAGGAGGGAGAATCAGTGGGGGAAAACTGAGAAACATCTGTAATAAAAATAAATAAATAAATAAAAAAGCTTTGGTACATATACACAATGGAGTACTATGCAGCTGTAAGAAAGGAAGATCTCTTATCCTTTGAGACGTCATGGATGGACCTGGATAGTATTATCCTAAGTGAAACAAGCCGAGCACAGAAACACAAATATCACATTATTCACTTATTTGTGGAATATAATGAACATAATCATCTGAGGAACAAAGTAGTCTCAGAGACATGGAATTAGGGTACAGACTGACAACCCTGAGAAGAGGGGGTGTGGGTGAAGGGAAGAGATCAACCAGAGAAGTTATATGCATGTACACATAACCTATGGACACGGACTACAAAGCTGGGAATAGGGTTGGGGTGATATTGTGAAGGGTGTCAATGGGGAAACAAGAGAAACATCAGTAACAAAAATAAATTAATTAATTGAAAAGAAAAGTGGAGGCAATCCAAATGTGTATCAACTGAGGAGTGGATAAAGTATGGTATATCCATATAATAAAATATCCTTTAGCCATCACAAGTAAAAAAGATATATATATATATATATTTACATTTTATATACAGTGATACCTCGGTTCTCGAACATAATTCGTTCCAGGAGGACGGTCGAGAACCGAATTGTTCGAGAACCGAAGCAATGAAACCAATAGGAAAGCGTGACTCCACAAAGCGTGACTCTCTCTCTGCACTCACACTGATGACGCAAGCAAGGCGCGCTGGGCCGAATGAACGCCATTCGGCTCAACTCGGCTCATCTCGGAAGTTCGAGTTCCAAATATTTGTTCGGATTCCGAGACAAAAGTTTCTCGAATCTCCATTTGGTCGAAAACCGAGGCGTTCGAGAACCGAGGTATCACTGTATATATATGTTATAGCCCTGGCTGGTGTGGGACAGTGGCTAGAGCATTGGCCTGCACCCTGAAGTGCCACAGGTCCAAATTCCAGTCAAGCGTATGTTTGATCCATGACCCCAGTCTGAGCATGTGTGGGAGACAACCAATTAATATCTCTGTCACATTGATGTTTCTCTCTCTCCCTCTCTCTTTCCCTTCTCTCCCTCCCTTGCTTCCACTTTTTCTAAAATTCAATGGAAAAAAATATCCTCCATTGAGGATTAATAAAAAAAAGTACTTTTCTTTATATAGGTACAAAGAATGAAGCGCCTCTATAGATACTAATAAGGAACAATTTCAAAGATATACTATTAATTGAGAAAAACAAGAGACAAAATAGCAGTTATAACATGCTGCTGTGTGTGTGAACACTAACACACATATATATTTTTATATGTTTCAAATATGTCGCAACACATATATATTATCACCTTCTAAATACTAAATAAGGACATTTTAAAAATTAACAACTGGAAAGATGCATTTTAAGTACTTTTTATTACCATAATTATTGTTTTCCTCTGTACACTGATTAAGTTAGTAAGCATTTGTTGGTTAGCACCTAATGCTAAATCCTTCTCTTTAAAAATGGCTGTGGACAGCTGTATTGCCTTCTGATATGGAAATTGTATCTACAAGCGGAAGGAGAGTGGATGGAATGTTTCTTTTGATGTTGCCATTTTAAACAAAACCAACTGGGGATGAGATAGGAAGATCTTCAGGAAAAGGTTCTAGATTTCATTAATGCTTCACCTACACTAGAACTATAGACTGTTAATCCTACATTTTCCCTGTTTCTCACTCCTCTGCTCTCCACTTCTCTCCCACGCTGTGTACTTCCTATGCTCCATCATTATCATCACTCCCATGTGTATACCTTGAAGTCTCTTGCCCATGCTGGATTTGCTTACTTTTAGGTAAAAACCCTGACCCTGACTGTAATCAGCTCCTCACCTCCCCCATGTCTGTATACATAATAGTCATACAATAATTATTGAATAAATGATTTTTTTCAAATATTACATGGGATATGCTTACACTAAACCCCACAAAATTTAACTGAGTGTCCTGTTTTTTTTGTTTTTGTTTTTTTTGTTTCCTAAATCTGGCAATCCTAGAAAAAATGATATAGAGCTATACACACAGCAATGTCACTTGCCTGGTTGTGAGATTGTATTAAAGTTATGTAAAATGTAACCATTGAGAAAAACTGGGTAAAGTGTACACGGGACCTCTCTGTACTATTTTTGCAACCATCTGTGAATGTATAATTCTTTCAAAATACAAATATTTGTTAAATGGCCCTCAAAATAAAGAATATAGTCTAACCTGGAGTCTAGATTACATCTGATCCTACAGGGAGTTCTGGAGATTAATTGCCCCACAGAGTAGGTACTGTCTTTTATATGTCCATTCCAGTCAGTCACTTGACAGTGGATGCTCCTGGGAATGCTGGTGGCATTGAGGGGGGAGGAGGTATTTCCCAGGCAACATGAGGGCAGTTCTCTGGAGAGGAGCCAGCTATGAATGTTAGCAGCCAAAACTCCCAGCAGCCAAAGGACAGGAGCAATAGCTAAGTAAAGAGGCTCTTGGTATGGCACCAAGAAGATCTACTAGAAGTAGAAATTTTCAAGAAATACTTTCATTGTTTATTGGATCAAGGCATTGATATAATAAAATTTGCCAAGTTTGAATTCTGTATAATATATTGTGTGATAGATACTTCACAAGCATATTCAATTTACGACAACAAAAAGAGGCTGGGTTTTTAGAATAACTTCAGTTTAAAATGAGACAGTATCTACACTTTTAGGGCATAACTACTGATAAGATTTCACTAAGCAACAATACTTATAAACTGAATCACTGATGATTGTCAACTGGAAGAAACTATAGCAAAACTATTTGCAACATTTTGAAATAGTTGACAGAATAATAAGGATGTGAGACATTTTAAGAATTTCATATAATCTTTGAAATAGTATATTTACAAAATAAATTAAATCTTATTTATCTGACAAAAAAAAGGGAAACTTTATAAAAAGAGATATTTCCCCAGAGATATTTATGAGCAGAAACATACAGCTTTTCCCTCAAAAAAAAAAAATCTAAAGTAAGCATTTATTATCCATCCAAATCAGATATAATTTTATAAAACCTACTGCTAATAAATTTTATGATCATTTATAAGTAGAAGAGTGTATTAATTATTATAATTGGTACCCATTAGCCTAAAACCATCAAGATCTTAAGCTCTGCTGCTATGGCTCCAACTGCTATCCAGTTTTAATACAAGGACCTTAACTCTTAGCAGCTTTCCTTTTCTCCCACATCATGTAAATGAGAGTGCAATCCTTCCATACCACCCAAAGCAGGATCTGGGAGCTTCCTGCTTCTGCTGTTTCTGTTGACCTATTAGACAGAGCTCCATTCCACAGCTTTCATTTCACCTCTTTTGAAAGCAGCAGAATTTTCTTTGCAAGGGGAAAGCAGAAGCTTTCAATATCTGTTGAGTATCTTTTAGAAAACAGGATATTTACATATATTTTAATTAAGTAGCAAATGTTCACAGCCATGATCTTTTAAAATAACCCTATAAAATATTTATTCCCATTCTAAAGCCAAAGAAACTGAAGTTAAAAAGAGCTAAATAACTTACCAGAAGTAATATATGACTGGACAGATATTTGAGCCCAAAGATTGGCCTTTTAAAAAATCTGTGTCCTTGGTCTCTGGACCAGCAGCAGCAGTATCACCATAAAATTTGTTGTAAATACAAAATCCTGTACATTATTCCAGACCGAAAATATCAAGAAAATAGAAAAATCAGCCCCAGACTTGGAGAAAATGTTTTCAAAAGCTACATCTGACATGAAGAACTTCTAAAATTCAACAATAAGTAAACAATCTGATTAAAAAATGGGCCAAAGACCTTAACAGAAACTTCACCAAATAAGATATATAGGTGGCAAGGGCAATGTAACTTTGAACAATGAGATACCACAATGCAACTATTGGAATGGCTAAAATCTGAAACACAGAAAACACCAAATGCTGGTGAGGGCATGGAACCTGAGGAACATTCATTCATTGGTGATGAGAACACAGAATGGTTCAGCCACTTTGGGAGACAGTTTGAAGGTTTCTGGCAAAATAAAAAATTTTCTTACCATAAAATCAAGTAATTGCACTCCTTGATATTTACAGAAAGGAGTTGAAAACTTATGGCCACATAAAAACCTGCACTTCAGCTCAGCTTTATTAATAATTACCGAAACTTGAACAGCCAAGATATCCTTTTTTAAAAAATCCTCACCTGAGGATCATTTTCTATTTATCTTCAGACAGAGTGAGAGGGAAGGAGTGAGCGAGAGAGAGAGAGAAACATTGACGTGAGAGAGACACATCAACTAGTTGCCTCCTGTATGACCCCAACCAGGGCTGGGGACGAATCACAACCGAGGTACATGTTCTTGGCCAGAATCAAACCCTCAACTCTTTGGTCAGTGGGCCGACGCTCTAACTACTGAGTCAAGCTGGCCAGGGCTTAAATCACTTTTTTTTAAATCCTTACCCGAGGACATTTTTCCATTTTTTTGTTAAGATAGAATGAGAGGGAGAAGGAGAGAGAGAGAAAAACATTGACGTGAAAGGGACACATTGAGTGGTTGCCGCCTGGGCCGGAGACAAGCTGCAACTGTGGTCTCTCCGGACCACAGGCCAACGCTCTTACCACTGAGCCAAACTGGCCAGGGCTTAAATCACTTTTAAAAAGACAAATTCTTCCTTAGCATTTCTTTCGCCAATATGAGTGTGTGGGAAGAGAAGCTGTTTTTCTAAAAAGCTTCCAAATGATACGCTTTTCGGGCTACAAATTTTGAAAAGCATTAAAAACAACTTCACAGCATACTCTCCTGGATAACATCTTTCTTTTGACCCAGAAAAGTGACTTTTTAAAAGTATTTTTAAGTAGTTGACCCATCCAAGTCAAAAGTATGTCACTCTAATGTCTTTTCAATCTCTTCCCCCTCTTCCTCCTCCATTATTTTTCAAGTCTTTCAGCACTACTGATAAAATTTCCCTATATTTTATTAACTGGGCTGGATAAAATTAAATATTTTAGTCTATGTTGCCATCCATTATGAAATCAAGAAGAAAAGTATTGTAGGTAATAGGACTCAGTTTTCATATGGGTTTAATTTCTATTACACATTCTCATTAACTCTACCATTTCTCCCTGATTTTCTTTTTCTTCTTTAATGAAAGAAACACAAGAAGCTCAAGTCTACATTGTCAGAAGTAGAAATATATAGATTAAAATGAATTTGCTTTAAGTGCTCAACAATTAAAAATAAACAAAATTATCTGGTCAGTGTGGCTCAGTGGATTGAGGATCGTCCCATGGATTGAGAGGTCCCAGTTCACTTCTTGGCCAGGGCACATGCCCGGGTTATGGGCTCCATACCCAGTGCGGGGCATGTAGGAAGCGGCTAATCGCTGTTCTCTCACATCAATGTTTCTAACTCTCTCTCCCTTCCACTCTCTCTAAAAAATCAATAAAAACACATTTTTAAAATGTAAATAAAATCAACAGTGTTTTGGAGTTTTACTACAACACCCACAGTAGCAGGAGAGGGATGCCATATTTATTATGCTCTATTTCAGCAAATTGTATAACGTAATTTGAATTTCCCGCACCTTGTTAATAATTCAGAAACCTCATATTTGTATATAAACTTCCTTTTGTAGAGTTCAAATCCTCTTCATAACATTTTCTCTAACCATACTTGCCAATATTCTATTTGGAAGGCTTAGTTATTTTTTTTCCAATGCTACAAATTAGAAAATGGGACATAAAGTCCCAGGAAGTCTGAGAAGTTGTTGACTCAAAACCATGATGCATCTCGAGTTCCAAATTAATTATCAATTCAACTTGATTTTCTTCCAAAGTTAAAAGTAATCATTCTTTTTTTATTATTAATTAATTTTTGTTACAGATGTTTCTCCTTTTCCCCCCACTGATTTCCCCCCCCCCCCGTCCTTTCCCCAGTTTGTTGTCCATGTCCACTGTTCATGCATACATGCATATAAGTTCTGTGGTTTATCTCTCCCCCACAACCCCCTCTTCTGGGGATTGTCAGTCTGTACCCCACTTCCACATCTCTGGGACTACCCCATTTCTAAGACTGTTATGTTCATTATACTCCACAAATAAGTGAGATCATATGAAATTTGTGTTTCTCTGTTTGGCTTATTTCACTTAGGATGATACTTACCAGGTCCCTCCATGTAGTCTCAAAGGATAAGAGATCTTTCTTTCTTACAGCTGTGTAGTACTCCATTGTGTATATGTACCACTGCTTTTTATCCATTTGTCTACTGATGGACACTTGGGCTGTTTCCAGATCTTAGATATTGTAAATAGTGCTGCTACAAACATGGGGGTACATATATTCCTTCTGATTGGTGTTTTAGGCTTCTTAGGGTATATTCCTAGAAGTGGGATCACTGGGTCAAAAAGAAGTTCAATTTTTAATTTTTTAAGGAACACCATATTGTTTTCCATAGTGGCTGCACCAGTCTGCATTCCCACCAGCAGTGTAATAGAGTCCCCTTTTCTCCACATCCTCACCAACACTTGTTGTTTGATGATTTGTAGATGGCGGCCATTCTGACAGGTGTGAGGTGATACCTCATTGTTGTTTTAATTTGCATCTCTCTGATGATTAGTGATGATGAACATTTCTTCATATGTTTCTTAGCCATATGTATGTCCTGTTTGGAGAGGTGTCTATTTAGTTCCTCTGCCCATTTTTTAATTGGATTCTTTGTCTTCCGTTTGTGGAGTTGTATGAGCGCTCTATATGTATTGGAAATTAACCCCTTATCTGATATATCATTCGCAATTATGCTCTCCCATACAGTGGGTAGCCCTTCCGTTTTGATGATTGTATCTTTCGCTGTGCAGAAGCTTTTGAGTTTGATGTAGTCCCATGTGTTCATTTTCTCCTTTGTTTCTATTGCCTTAGGCGATGGGTCAGTAAAAATTCTGCTGTGTATGATGTCTGAAATTTTGATGTGTACAGTCTCTTCTAGGATTTTTATGGATTCATGAGTTACATTTAAGTCTTTTATCCATTTTGAGTTTATTCTCATGTAGGGTGTAAGTTGATGGTCTAGTTTCATTTTTCTGCAAGTAGCTGTCCAATTTTCCCAGCACCATTTATTAAAGAGGCTGTCCTTACTCTACTGTATGCTCTTGCCACCTTTGTCAAATATTAATTGAGCATATTGCCTTGGGTCCATTTCTGGGTTCTCTGTTCTGTTCCACTGGTCTATATGCCTGTTCTTGTGGCAGAACCAGGCTGTTTTGATTACAGTGGCTTTGTAGTATAACCTGAAATCTGGTATTGTGATCCCTCCAACTTTGTTCTTCCTTTTCAAGATTGCTGTGGCTATTCGAGGCCTTTTTGGTTCCATACAAACTTTTGAAGTAATTGTTCTAATTCTGTGAAGTATGCCGTTGGTATTTTGATGGGGATTGCATTGAATCTATAGATTGCTTTGGGTAATATGGACATTTTAATGATGTTAATTCTCCCAATCCATAAACAGGGTATGTGCTTCCACTTTTTTATATCTTCCTCTATTTCTTTTTTCAATGACCTGTAGTTTTCTGCGAATAGGTCCTTTATCTTTGGTTAAGTTTATTCCTAGGTATCTTAATTTTTTTGCCGCAATGGTAAATGGGATTGTTTCCTTAGTTTCTCTTTCTGTGAGTTCATCATTGGTGTATAAGAATGCCATCGCTTTCTTGATGTTAATTTTGTATCCTGCTACTTTGCCAAATTCATTTATTAAGTCTAGTGAACTTTTGATGGAGTCTATGGGCTTTTCTATGTGTAGTATCATGTCATCTGCAAATAATGACAATTTTACTTCCTCCTTTCCAATTTAGATCCCTTTTATTTTTTCTTCCTTTCTGATTGCTGTGCCTAAGACTTCCAGTACTATGTTAAATAGGAGTGGCGAAAGTTGGCATCCTTGCATTGTTCCTGTTCTTAAGGAAACTGCTTTTAGTTTTTGCCCATCGAGTATAATGTTTGGCTGGAGGACTTTCATTTATGGTGTTTATTATGTCTAGATATGATCCCTCTATTCCCACACTCCTGAGCGATTTTATCAGAGATGGATGCTGGATTTTGTCGAAGGCTTTTTCAGCATCTATTGATATTATCATGTGGTTTTTATTCTTCATTTTATTTATGTGGTGTATCACATTTATGGATTTGCGAATATTGTACCAGCCTTGCATCCCTGGGATGAATCTCAACTTGTCATGGTGGATAATTTTTTTGGTGTATTGGTGGATCTGATTTGCTAGAATTTTGTTCAGGATTTTGGCATCTATGTTCATCAGGAATATTGGCCTGTACTTTTCTTTCTTTGTAGTGTCTTTTTCTGGTTTTGGAATTAGAATTATGCTGGCTTCATAAAACTAGTTTGGAAGTTTTCCTTCTTCTTGAATTTTTTAAATAGTTTGAGGAGAATGGGTATTAGTTCTTCTTTGAATGTTCAGTAAAACTCCCCCGTGAAGCCATCCGGGCCTGGGCTTTTGTTTGCTGGGAGAGTCTTGATTACATCTTCAATTTCTTCTGTTGTTATTGGTCTGTTCAAGTTTTCTATCTCTTCCTGATCCAGTTTTGGGAGACTATGTGTTTCTAGAAATTTGTCCATTTCGCTTAGATTGTCGAATTTGTTCCCATATAATTGTTCATAGTAGTTGTTAACGATCTTTTGTATTTCTGTGGTGTCAGTTGTTATCTCTCCTCTTTCATTTCTGATTTTGTGTATTTGGGTTCTCTCTCTTTGTTTCTTGGTGAGTCTAGGTAAGGGTCCATCAATCTTGTTTATCTCTTCGAAAAACCAGCTCTTTGTTTTACTGATCCTTTGAATTGTTTTTTTTGGACTCTATGTCATTTATTTCTGCTTTGATCTTTATAACTTCCTTCCTTCTACTTGCTCTGGGGTTTTCTTTTTGTTTGCTCTCTAATTCTTTAAGTTGTGAGGTTATATAGTCTATTAGAGATTTTTCTTCTTTTTTGAGGTAGGCCTGTAGTGCTATGAACTTCCCTCTTAGAACTGCTTTCACTTCATCCCATAGATTTTCTGTTGTGTCTTCATTTTCATTGGTTTCCAGGAAGTTTTTGATTTCTTCCTTGATCTCCTCAGTGACCCCTTCATTGTATAATAACATGATATTTAGCTTCCATGTATTCAAATGTTTTTGTATGTTCTTCTTGCAATTGATTCCTAGTTTCATGCCATGGTGATCTAAGAAGACGCTTGATATGATTTCAATCTTCTTGAACTTCTAGAGACTTAGTTTGTGCCCTAACATAATGTCTATCTTTGAGAATGTCCCATGTGCACTTGAGAAGAATGTGAATTCCGTAGTTTGGGGGTGTAGTTCTCTATAGATATCTATTAAATCCATTTGGTCTAGTGCTTCATTTAGAGTCTCTGCTTCCTTGCTAATTTTTTGTGTAGAGGATCTATCCAGTGATTTCAGCGGGGTGTTGAAGTCCCCTGCTATGATTGTATTGCTGTCGATTTCTCCTTTGAAGTCCTCCAGAAGTTCTGTAATATATTTTGGTGCTCCTTCATTGGGTGCATATATGTTTATCAAGGTTATATCTTTTGCTGGATAGATCCTGTCAATATTATTTACTGGCCTTTTTTGTCTCTAATTATGGCCTTCATTCCGAAATCTATTTTATCAGATATGAGTATTGCTACCCCGGCTTTTTTTTTTCTTTTCCGTTTGCTTGGAAGAATTTTTTCCATCCCTTCACTTGCAATCTATGTGAGTCTTTTTTGTGAGGTGGGTCTCTTGTAAACAACATATAGATGAGTTATTCTTTCTTATCCAATCAGCTACTCTGTGTCATTTTATGGGAGCATTCAGTCCATTTACATTTAAGGTGATTATTGATATGTACTTATTTATTGCCATTTTTGTTTAGTGTGGTTCTATTTTTCTTCCCATTTCTCCTGCTAATTACAGCAGTCCTTGTAACATTTCTTGCAGTGCTGGTTTCATGCTAATGTATTCCCTTAGCCTTTTTTTTTTTTTTTTTTTTTTTGTCTGGGAAGCTCTTTATTTGACCTTCTATTTTGAATGATAGCCTTGCTGGGTAGAGTAGTCTTGTATTCAGGTCCTTGTTTTTCATGACCTTGATTACTTCATGCCATTCCCTTCTGGCCTGTAGTGTTTCTTTTGAGAAGTCAGCTGAGAGCCTTATGGGGTTTCCTTTGTAGGTAACCTGTTGCTTATCTCTTGCTGCCTTTAGGATTCTCTCTTTGTCTTTAATTTTTGGCAATTTGATTACTATGTGTCTTGGCGTGGGCCTGTTTGGGTTCTTCTTACTTGGGGCTCTCTGTGCTTCCTGAACTTGAATGCCTTCTTCCTTCACCAAATTAGGGAATTTATCTGTCACTATTTCTTTGAATATATTGTGTAACCCTTGCTTATTTTCTTCTTCCTCAGGGACTCCTATGATGCGAATATTATTCCGTTTCCAATTGTCCCACTGTTCTCTTAAGGTGTCTTCCTGTTTTTTAATTGTTTTTTTTTTCTTTTGGTTTTCTGATTTGTTGATTTTTTCTAGCCTGTCTTCTAATTCACTGATCCGGTCCCCAGCTTCCCCTTCTCTTCTTTTTAGACCTTGCAATGTGTTTCTGATATGTCATTCTTCATTTCTTCCTGTTAGTTTTTAATTTCCAACTGGCTGATTTTCAACATTTCTATGTCTTTACTCATGGTGCTCATATCCTTACACATGCTGTTTAGCTTCCTCAACATCATGGCTCTAAATTCTAGTTCTGTTAACTTGCTTAACTGCACCTCATTTATCTCATGTTCCATAGAGGTCTCTTGTTCTTTCATTTGGCTTTTGTTTCTGTTTTTCACCATTTTGGCTATCACAGTGGGCTTTGGAGTCTGCCAAATTTTCCCTGTGGATGTTGGTGTTCTGCTGTTTGTGGCTCCCTCTCCTGGGTTTGGATCCGCCAGGGATGACCCACTTTAAACACCACTGTCAAGTCTTAGCTTTTCTGGTTAGTGTTGCTAGCCCAGGGAATGGTAGTTATCCTCCAGCGTTTTTTGCCTGCAGGCTATTAGTAGAGGTCACCTGAAGACTCTTGGTTTCTGAGTTGCCTGAAAAGCTCCCTCAGGTGCTCAGTTTAAGAGGATTTTCTGAGGTTGGGGCAGCTGCTGGTTGTTAATGGGCTTCAATTAGCATTTCAATGGCCACCAGGTGGGGTTGAATCTCTGAGGGAGGGGCCTCCGCCTCTCCCCAGGGCTCTGGGAAAGAGTAAAATGACCACAGTCTTGCGTGGCTGCACTCAGGGAAAGCTCTTAGCACTCTCCAAAACCCGAGTGTCCCCACACTTTCCAGTCCCGTCTGCCTTCCCCCTGCTGGTGACCAAGGTGAGTGGCTGCAGCCAATTTATCCTCTGTCTAGACTCTGCGTAGTGGAGCCTCCTGGGACTTTTAACCCAAAGGCGCTGCTTCCAGCCAAGGGCGGCCGAGGATGTGGCACCAGTGGAGGGCATTGCACTCAGCAGAAACCCCAGGACTGAGCCGTGGTAGCGGGACACTGCGGAGGTGGCAGCAGCTTCCAGCAGAACCCCCTGGTCCCCGGGAGTCCATGTGGCGCCAGCCAAGGGCTTAGCACGCAGAGTTTGAGGTACTCAGCCTTGGTAGCAGTGTCCTGCCGATTCCCCTGGTCCCAGCCAGTCCATGCCAGTCAGTGCGGCACCAGCTGAGGGCTTAGCACACATCCGAGTTTGTAGGACTCAGGTGTGTCGCAGCCAAGGCGGCAGCAGCATCTTCCCACCGATTCCCCTGGTCCCGGCACAGGCGGCTGCGGACCTTGGGTTACCGGCCCCCTCTCGCATCCTCACACGCCTGCCAGGATTGAATCGGTGTCCCTGGTTATGTGGTCCTCCAAGGTGTCTTTTCGTTGCCCCTTCCTGAAGATTTGCCTTTATTTTCGTTTTAAATCCATTTTGGTCCTGGGAAATGGTCTGTGTAGCTCCATTCACTCCGCCACCATTTCTCCGGTTCTGCCATCAATTTCTTGATGTTAATTTTGTATCCTGCTACTTTTCCAAATTCATTTATTAAGTCGAGTAAATTTTTATGGAGTCTTTGGGGTTTTCTATGTATAGTATCATGTCATCTGCAAATAATGATAGTTTTCTTCCTCCTTTCCAATTTGGATCCCTTTTATTTTTTCTTCCTGTCTGATTGCTGTGGCTAAGACTTCCAATACTGTTAAATAAAAGTGGAGAAAGTGGGTATCCTTGCCTTGTTCCTGGTCTTAAGGAAAATGCTTTTAGTTTTTGCCCACTGAGTATGATGTTGGCTGTAGGTCTTTCATATATGGCCTTTATTATGTCTAGATATGATGCCTTTATTCCCACACTGCTGATCTTTTTTGTCAGAAATGGTTGCTGGATTTTGTTGAAGGCTTTTTCGGCATCTATTGATATGATCCGTGGTTTTTATTCTTCCTTTTATTTATGTGTTGTATCACGTTTATTGATTTGTGAATATTGTACCAGCCTCCATCACTGGGATGAATCTCACTTGGTCATGGTGGATAATTTTTTTGGTGTATTGCTGCATCCGATTTTCTAGTAATTTGTTCAGGATTTGGCATCTATGTTCGTCAGGGATATTGGCCTGTAGTTTTCTTTCTTTGTAGTGCCTTTTTCTGGTTTTGGAATTTGAATGATGCTGCCTTCATAAAATGAGTTGGGAAGTCTTTCTTCTTCTTGAGTTTTTTTGAAATAGGTTGATGAGAATTGGTGTTAGCTTTTCTTTGAATGTTTGGTAAAACTCCCCCATGAAGCCATCCAGGCCTGGGCTTTGGTTTGCTGGGAGAGTCTTCGTTACATCTTCAATTTCTTCGATTGTTATTGGTCTGTTCATGTTTCTATCTCTTCCCAGTCCAGTTTTGGGAGACTATGTGTGTCTAGAAATTTGTTCATTTTGCTTAGATTGTCGAATTTGTTCCCATATAATTATTCATAGTAGATGTTAACGACCTTTTGTATTTCTGTGGTGTCAATTGTTACTTTTCCTCTTTCATTTCTGATTTTGTGTATTTGGATTCTCTCTCTTTGTTTCTTTCTGAGTCTAGCTAAGGGTCCATCAATCTTGTTTATTTTTTTGAAAAACCAGATCTTTGTTTTATTGATCCTTTGAATTGTTTTTTTGGATTTTATGTCATTTATTTCTGCTCTGATCTTTACTACTTCCTTCCTTCTACTTTCTCTGGGCTTTACTTTTTGTTTGCTTTCTAGTTCTTTAAGTTGTGAGGTTAGATAGTCTATTAGAGATTTTTCTTGTTTTTTGAGGTAGGCCTGTAGTGCTATTAACTTCCCTCTCAGAACTGCTTTTGCTGCATCCCCTAGATTTTCTGTTGTTGTGTCTTCATTTTCATTGGTTTCCAGGAAGTTTTTGAATTCTTCCTTGATTTCCTCGGTAACCCATTCATTGTTTAATAACATGCGATTTCGCTCCCATGTGTTCAAATGTCTTTGTATCTTCTTCTTGCAATTGATTTCTAGTTTCATGCCATGGTGATCTGCGAAGATGCTTGATATGATTTCAGTCTTCTTGAACTTGTATAGACTTAGTTTGTGCCCTAACATGTGGTCTATCTTTGAGAATGTCTCATGTGCACTTGCAAAAATGTGAATTCTGTGGTTTTGGGGTGGAATTAGCTGTAGATATCTATTAAATCCATTTGGTCTAGTGCTTCATTTAGAGTCTCTGTTTCCTTGCTAATTTTTTGTCTAGAGGATCTATCCAGTGATTTCAGTGGGGTGTTGAAGTCCCCTGCTATGATTGTATTGCTGTCGATTTCTCCTTTGAATTCCTCCAGAAGATTTTTAATATATTTTGGTGCTCCTATATTGGGTGCATATATGTTTATCAAGGTTATATCTTTCTGTTGGATAGATCCATTCAATATTATGTAGTGGCCTTCTTTGTCTCTAGTTATGGCCTTCATTTTGAAATCTATTTTATCACATATGAGTCTTGCTACCACAGCATTTTTTCCTTTCTGTTTGCTTGGAAGATTTTTTTCCATCCCTTCACTTTCAACCTATGTGAGTCTGTTGTTGTGAGGTAGGTCTCTTGAAAACAACATATAGATGAATCATGCTTTCTTATTCAATCAGCTACTCTGTGTCTTTTTATTTATTTATTTTTTATCCTCATCCAAGGACATTTTTTCATTTTTTGTACAGACAGAGTGGGAGGGAGAGAGAGGAAGAGAGAGAGAGGGAAACATCGATGTGAAAGGGACACATAGAGTGGCTGCCACCCGCACAACCAACCAGGGCCAGGGACAAGCTGCAACCAAGGTACATGCCCTTAGCGGGAACCGAACCCGGGTCTCTCAGGACCGCAGGCGGACGCTCTAACCGCTGAGCCAAACCAGCCAGGGCTTTTATTTATTTATTTTTTTATCCTCATCCGAGGACATTTTTCCATAACTCTGTGTCTTTTTATGGGAACATTCAGTCCATTTACATTTAAGGTGATTATTGATATGTACTTATTTATTCCCATTTTTGTTTAGTGTGGTTATATTTTTCTTCCTATTTCTCCTGCTAATGAAAATATGGACCGCTTCATGAATTTACATGTCATCCCTTCACAGGGGCCATGGTAATCTTCTCTGTATCGTTCCAATTTTAGTATATGTGCTGTGAAGTGAGCTCTTGTAGCAGTTTTATTTATTTATTTATTTATTTATTTTTTTATTTATTTATTTTTTTATTTTATTTTTGTTACAGATGTTTCTCCTTTTTTATCCCATTGACACCCTTCTTCTTATGCCCTTCCCCCCCCCCGCCCCGTCTCCTGCTTTGTTGTCCATGTCCATTGGTCTTGTAGCACTTTTAAAAATCATGTCAGTATATAAGTTTATTTTCTTTCTAAATTATGAGCTAACCTCTGATTTAATAAAATAAAATCTCTAGAATATAGCTCCGTGCCTGGAACACAATAAACATTCAATCACAACATATGTTTTTTAGTTGATAATAAATTAGAAATGCTTTTAATGAGATTTTTTGGGAACACCTTATGTTATAAAACTTACATTTTCTAGGGATATTTATTTAGACTAGTGAATTTTTATTCTTCTACTACCATATGAAAATAATGGGCCTTTGTGGGGATAAAGGGAATGTTAAGTCAATTTACCCATGTGTGAAATGATTACGTTTGAGTGAATAATGTAAAATCCTATGAGGTTTGATATTAAATAAAGAATAGATTTTTCATTTCTATAGTATAGTGCTCACATGGTCATGATTTAGCTTAGAAAATGCATACCAAAAGATATGTGGGCAAATAAATGGAAATATGCAAAATTTGCAAACATATGCATATTTTATTTTGCAATAGTGATCTAATTCACTTTTAAGAACAAGACTAAACAAGGGCCTACCTCTGTAAATAATCCTATTTGTATTACTTTTCAAAGGTGTAACCCTTTACTTAATCCTGTTCTTGTCTTACCATCAAATATTACTTGCTTTGGGTCTGATCAATTTGGGGGCATTTTTTCTAATTTCCAAGGTCACAACTGGAGAGCCTAATAAAATAATCTATGAAATTGTTCTAATATATTTATAGAGGAAGAATTATAGCCAGGTTCAGTTTATTATGTTATTCTGAATGATTTAAATATAAGGAAATACAGTAGCCTTATGATTGTTGTTTAGGCAGAAAAGTAAATTTATTATTAGACATCTCAAGCATGATTTCAACAATAGTAGTTCTTAAAATTTCACAGTAAGTAGAGATCTTGAGGTCAGTAGATCGTAAACATTTTTACTTTGTACCTTTCCACCAAGCATTTGGATATGTGGAGGATGTTTAGGTGAACACCAATTATAAATACATCTAGTTATACATTGTTTATATATCTTTCATTTATTTAAACATTCACCTACTAGAATAGTACTATGAACAATATTGGTGCTTAATAAATGGTTAATAAATTCTAAATTATTAAGAATTGGATTTATTTCAAAATTATTATTTCATTTGTGGATATGAAAGAGGAGACTCATTTAATCTTTCCATTACAAACAATTCTTCACTTATAAGGCATATCCTTTTAATATTTAGTCCAAATCTATGATTGTTGTCAAATGCCCTTCCATTCACATTTTGTTAACTAAAAACATTGCTTTTTAAGATTGTCTCCATTTTTTTTGGTTGTACATTAAAAGCAAAAAAGAAAAGCAAATGTTAAATGTAAGGACACATTCTAAATATTCCTACAGAGATAACATTTTGTTGTCAGCTTAGATTGTGAAGTAAGTGGATAGAAATCAAAATGCACTCACAAGAGGTAGTCTTTTGAGACTCCTATTGATGTCTGTATTATACATAAGGAGTGCACAGGTTATCTGTGTGAACTATTGTGTGGCTGTAGATCCAGGGATTTTATTCTTTTGCTATCAAACTCCCTTTAGGCAGTAAATCAAGAGAGTATAAACTGAAAAACCTACAGATAAGAGATTTTGAGTACTTATAAATAATTCATCCATTCCTTCTAGCATTTAAATGACTATAAAAAGTTACTGATCTATGGGCATGTCATGCTTTTTCTTTTCATGTCAGTTTCTTGGTTTCTACTTGGTTTCCTTTTCCTACTTTTACTTTTGAAATGTAAGAATATAAGAAATTATCATTTTAATATACTTTCTGTTTTCACAAATCATACTTGGTAACAAATCCTTTAGAATATTATGATGTTAAAGAAATCATTCATAGAAGAACCAAAATCACTACAGCACGATCTGATTGGAAAGTGTATTTTATGCAAGTTTTACAACATATCTAGAGTTTATACATTAGCAAAATTTAATTTAAATATGTTTTGATCAGAAATTCTTAATTGTACTTCTGTATTCTGTGTTGTTTCTTGCATTTGGCTTCCCCCAAAATACAGATATGACTTGAACATAATTGATATCACAAATTTAGGAAAACAAATAAGACTAGGGATGGCAAATGGATAGCATAATTCCAACTATCAACCGCCTCATACCAATAACACTAATCACTGATTAAACAAAGTATTTTTCACCTTCTCCTCATCAAGATGTGGCACCTTTGAGCATCACTCTAGAGAGGCGCACTAGCTGTCCAACAGAAGTCGAAAAAATTCTAACATCATTTATCGTCACCTATTGGGAAAAAAGATTCAGTTCAATTTATTCCACATATTACAAATATGGTTGTATTAAGTAAGAGGTGGATATGCAACATGAAGACTGAGGCAATGTATGGATTGATTAATTATTGATTAATTCTTTATTTATTGAGTTCTGAATATACATCAAGCATTGAACTATAGCCTGAATATATAAAGATAAATTAAGACAAGACCCAAGCCCTCAGTCTGTTACAGAGTCATACAAATAAACCATTGTAGTATTAAGTACTAAATCATAAAAATAATGTGGAAAAGGCTACAGGCACAGATAAAATAATATAAGAACTGTCTGTTATTGCCTAGAGTACCTAAAGAAGACTTTTACTGAGGAAATAACATTTAAATAGATTTTGAAAGATGAGTAGGAAAGTGGGTTGGGGAGGGAGATGGGTGAGAACAACACCACTACAGGTAGAAATAATGACAGGGAAAAAGAAAGATTATGATGGGGTACATCTTGATTAGAGAAAGATGAATCATTTCATGAGGATGTACAGCAGAAAAGGAGAAAAAATTAATAATTCCAAGCTGTAAAGGGCCTCATATGTCATGTAAAGGAGTTTGAGTTTCTGGCATGGATGTGAAGATAAAGGAACTCTTGTGCACAGTTGGTAGGATTGGAAATTGGTATAGCCACTATGGAAAGCAGTATGGAGGTTCCTAAAAAAATTAACAATAAAACTACAATATGATCTAGCAATTCCAACTCTGAAAATATATGCAAAAAAACACACTAAGTCAAAAAGATAAATGCACTCACATGTTCACAGAAGTATTATTTACAGTAGTGAAGACATGGAAACAACTTAAGTGTCCATTGATGGTTGAATAAATAAATAAATTGGGGTCTGTATATACAATGAGATATTATTCAGCCATAAGAAATGAGGATGCTATCATTGTGACAACAAGGATGGTCCTTGAAGGCAATATACTAAGTGAAATAAGTCAGACAGACAAAGATAACAGATGCTGTATGGTTTCACTTACATGTGGAATCTAAAAAGAAACAAACAAAACTCACAAAAGCAGAGATCAGATTGTGGTTACCAGAGGTGGGTGTTGCTGGGAGGGGAAACTTGGAGGAGGGTGATTAAAAGGTACAAACTTCAAGTTATAAGATAAATAAGTACTATAGGTATAATGTACAACATGATGACTACATTTAACACTGCTGTATGTGAGAAGAAACCTTTATTAAGGGTTGCTGTATAGTTCTAAAAATCAAGCAGCATGGCATCAGCAGAGATAGACACATCAATCAATGAAAGAATACAGAACCCAGAAAATATCCTCTCACAGGTATGACCAAACAACTTTTGACAAAAGTGCAATAGGAATTTAATGGAGGAAAGATAGCCTTTTCAACAAATGATGCTGGTGCAATTGGACACCTATAAGCCAACATAATGCTAATGCTAATAATAATAATAATAATAACAACAACAATAATAACTCTGACCTAAAGTTCATATCCTAATCAAAACTTAACTCAAATTAATAAAAAACATGAATGTAAAATATAAAACTTATACTTTTATAATAAAACAAAGGCAAAAGTCTTTTGGATCTTGGCTAGGTAACAACTTCTCAGACTGGACACCAAATGCACTATCAGTAAAAGTAAAATTAATCTAAAGACATGGAGGCATGGAACAGACTGATGAATTTTAGAGGGAAGGGGGAGGAGGGGTAAGAAGAGATTAACCAAAGAATTCTTATGCATATATGCATAACTAATGGACACAGACAATAATGTGGTGAATGCTGGGAGAAGGGTGCAGGAGGAGAGTGGAGGGGGTCAATGGGGGAAAAAGGAGGACATCTGTAATATTTCCAACAAAAAAGATAAATTTTAATACAGGGAAATTGGTAAATTGGGCCTTACCAAAATTAAAAATATTTGTTCTGTGAAAGACCCTGTTAAGAAAGTAAAAATATAAGCTATACAAGGGAAGAAAATATTTGCAAACCACATATCTGAAGAATTCTTATAACTTACTGGTTAAAAAAAGTCAACTATGAACTGGGAAGAAGACATGAAGAGACATTTCACCAAAGAGGAAGAGGATATACAGGTGGCAAAAAAGCTGTTCAACATCATGGCCATTAAGGAAATGCAAATTAAAGCCACAATGATATTTCACTACACAAAAATCAGAATGGTTAAAAAAAACAAACAAACAAAAAAAAACAGTGACAACACCAAATGTTGACAAGTATGCTGACAAACTGAATTATGTATACATTACTGTTTGAAATGTAAAATGGCACAGCTTCTCTGGAAAACAATTTGGTAATTTCTTATAATTTAAATATGCAACAATCATGTTGCTCAGCAATTGTACTCTGGGCCATTTATCTCAGAGAAGTAAATACTTATAGTCACACAAAATTTGTATACAAGTGTTAATAGAAGCTCTTTTCATAATAGCCAAAAATTTGAAACAACCCAGAAGTCTATAAATGAGTGAATGGTTAAACAAACTATGGTAAGTCTATTTACCACTCAGTGATTACATAGTATAATTATTCATTTACATAACATTCTTGAAATGACAGAATTATTGAAATGGAGAACAGATTAGTTGTTGCCAAGAACTAGAGATGAGTGAGGCTGGGGGGAAGGGAAGTATTCATGTGAACAAAAGAACAACATGAGGGATTTTTATGATGATGGAAATGTTCTATATTTTGACTGTATCAATGGCAGTATCCTGATTGTGATTTTGTACTATAGATTTGCAAGATGTCACCATTGGGTCAAACTCAGTCAAGAGTATAAGGAATCTCTCTATATTATTTCTTACAACTGACTGTAAATTTATAATTATCTAAAAATAAGAAGTTTAATTTTAAAAAGCCAAAGAAGTGTCTTGATTGATTTTTTTGTCCTGCAAAGATAATAAGAAAATCCTAAAACAATTCCAAGGGTGGGAAAAAGACTTTTTTACATGAAAATGTAAGAAGCACACCTAAAATAGATTTTTCATATGTGAAATAATGTCTAAGAAACAGTGGAATTAGTAATAAATACATTAAGCAAAGTAAACTTGTCATGGCTAAGGTCAACACAGCTCTCTGAGGATTGGATAGATCTTATTGAAGAAAAGGTAAATTGTGCTATTAAAGAATAAATATTTCAATCAAACTCTTAATTTTGTATGAACACAGGCATTCACACACAGCCTTACAGATGTCATTTAATGTATATGCAGTTTGATTGTGCCCAGAATCACTTAAAATTCAAGAAATGCCTTAACTAATTTTACTAAATCAATAAAAGTAGATATAATTATATAAACTATTTTACTAAAATTCTTAGCATTTTTAAGTAAATATATACACTATTAGATAACTATTTCATCAAAAAGTAAATCAGAAGGGAAATTACTCACTATAAAACAATACCAAAATACAGAGGTTGGCAAAAGTAGATTTACAGTTGTAAGTACACGAAACACAGAGTTTATTCTAGTATTATTATATATGGTATTATTTTTCACATGAACAGTTGTAACCCTGCTTTTGCCCACCACTGTCTAAGGATAAGAGCAACAGCTGCATTTATACATTAAATGCCTTTATTCTCCAAGAAGAATGCTCAAAAATAAAGAATAAATAACCATGTTAAGAAATAAGTTCATAAAAAATTAGAAAAACAAACAATATTGCTGCAGCATTTACCAGTGACAAGCGAGAATTAATGCAGAAATATTTTTAATTTAACAATTCAAAAGTGTAGGATAACTGTGGAAAGACTGCTAATTTTCTTCCAATGCCCATTAATCTATTTTTTTTTTTAAGAAATCAAATCCTTAAAGGCTACCTGACTTAAAGGTTAAATTTTCTGCAGTCCTCTCTTCTGGCTGGGATGCAGATATGATAGCTAGAGCTCAGCCGTTAGTTTACACCATGAGTTGGAAGCCACACATTGAGTTTGATGGAGTAACAATTGCTGGAATGCCTGAAGATCATGAAGCCCTATTTATTTCTAGAATTTGTTTATGTACGTGAAAAATAACCTTCTATACAAGTGATTTTTTCAAGGGGTAGATTTAGCAGGATAGTCTACCAAAAAAGGGGCAGAGAACCTTTAATCAAGGATGGAATTAAGAATATTTCCCTCTCAGCGTCTAGAGTTTCAGAGGGCCACAAGGAGCTGCTATTAAGCTGAAAGACAGGGGTTGCTTGTATCTTAGAGCCCGGTAAATGAAAGACTAGAGTCTTAAGGCTTAAACACATGTCTAGATACAGAACTGGCCTGTAGCAAATAGGCCAGAAATCAATTATGTTTTGAAGTAAAGATTTTTACTGTATAAAATCCCAAAGAAAACAAACAAACACAAAATACAAGTTAGGACTGCAAAATCCTGTAACTGTTTAACCCATAAAGCAATCGTCAGGCCTCTGAAGCTGAACCAGCATGAAACTAGTTGCAAAACGCTCTGGCACTAGACTTCAAACATGGCCATGGAACATAATAAAAAAAGAAAAGAAAAAGCCTCCCAAAGGATAAAGAAAGGCACAACAGAGGAAAATAAAGGGAAAAAAATCCTCCCAGGAGACACAACCAAGGGGAATTCCAATTACTACATTACTCTAATATGGAATTTTTGCAGTTTCTGCCCCACAGGGTTTAATAATGACTACGAATCAGTGACTGCTGTGTGTTTTTCCTATATTCCATTCTTTGAATGGGAGCTTCATTTTAGTTTATCTATTAGTACTCCATCGTTTCATATTAAATAATCAGAGGTCATAAAACATGTCTGGAAAATAAGTACTATATATTAATCTGAGGGAGAAGGTGGTTATCACCCACAGAGTTTTGATTTTGAGATGTAGTAACTGAGGTTCATTGGAGTATTTTCTCTTAGTAATAGGTTGATACAATTTTATATAAGAAAAAGTTATTCATAGATCGTTGGGTTGCAAGTCTGCTAGGTGTTCCCCAAATCAACACCTTCTCAATTTCTAATTTAATAATAGAACTCCTGATGTTTTGTGGGGTACATGGCTGCCCAGAATATAGACAATATTTCCCAGTTTGCTCAGCAGCCAAGTGTGTCTATACAACTAAGTTCTGGTCAATGGAATATAAATAGGTATGCTTTGTTCCAGTTTGTACAGGACCATGCCCTGTTCCAATGAGGACCAGGGAGAGAAGCATATTCTTCATCCTCCTTTCTCTTGGATGGAATATGGATGTGATGAATGGGAAAATGTATCCATTTTGAAGTTTGTGAAGAGTTGGTTGTCATGGAGCAGGAAGATAAAGGGTGCTGGGTTCATGGAGCTGCCTACCAGCCTTGGGGTTCTTACTTCATATATGCTTTAAAAATTTTTTTTTCTTCATTGATTTTTAGAGAGAGAGAAAGGGAGAGGAAGAGAGAGAGACAGAAACATCGATGAGAGAGAACATTGATTGGTCACCTCCTGCATGCCCCTCACTGGGGATTGGACCCACAACCTGGGCATGTGCCCTGACCAAGAATCGAACTGGTGACCACTTGGTGCACGGGCTAATACTCAACCACTGAGCCACACCAGCCGGGCTGTATGCTTTTCAATACAACAAAGAAATACAGTTCTATCTACTGAAATTATGATGTATTTCAATTTTCTCTTTATTTTTCTACTCTTAAGCACTTAATTCCTTTCTGTGTTACTGTACTTCCACTTGGAATCATTTTTCTTCTGCCTGAAAAATACAATTGCGCATATCTTTTAATGAAGGTCTGCTGACTCCTGCCCTGCCCCAAAAATCATATATTGCTTTTGAAAATAAATTTATTTTGTGTTTTTGGAGAAAATATTTGTGGGTTAAATACTTTAAATTTAGCTGTTCTCTACTTTCAGGACTTAAAGAAGCTCACTCAGGATATTTTCTACTTATTTATCTTCATTTAACTATTTTCCTCCTGTGCTGCATCTAATTTACTATTAATACTACACATATTATTCTTCAGTTCTTTTTGTTCTTTTTTAGTTTTATAATTTTCATTTAATTTCACGTATAGGTCCTAGTTATCTAGCAATATTATCCATCTTTCCATCTATTTTCTTATACATATTAATCTTATTTTAAAGTTTATGTCTGAAAATTAGCATCTAGATCACCTGTGGATCTAGTACACTGCTGGTGGGAATGCAGACTGGTGCAGCCACTATGGAAAACAATATGGTGTTACCTCAAAAAATTAAAAATTGAACTTCCATTTGACCCAGTGATTCCACTTCTAGGAATATACCCTAAGAAGCCTGAAACACCAGTCAGAAAGAATATATGTACCCCCATGTTTGTAACAGCACTGTTTACAATAGCTAAGATCTGGAAACAGCCCAGATGTCCATTAGTAGATGAATGGATAAAAAAGCAGTGGTACATATACACCATGGAGTACTATGCAGCTGTAAGAAAGAAAGATCTCTTATCCTTTGAGACTACATGGAGGGACCTGGAAAGTATCATGCTAAGCAAAACAAGCCAAAGAGAGAAAGACAAGTATCATATGATCTCACATATTTGTGGAATATAATGAACATAACAGTCTGAGGAATGGGGTAGTCCCAGAGACGTGGAAGTGGGGTAGAGATTGACAATCCGCAGAAGAGGGCGTGGTGGGGGAGAGATAAACCACAGAACTTATATGCATGTGTGCATGAACAGTGGACATGGACAACAAAGCTGGGGACAGGGTGGGAAGGAGGGGGAGGGGGAATCAGTGGGGGAAAAAGGAGAAACATCTGTAACAAAAATTAATTAGATCACCTGTAGACCTATTTTATTTTTTAATATTATATCTCAATTTTAAGTCCTTTGATTCTTTCTCTGTTAATTATTTTAAAATTATCTTTAGAGCAGTTTAGATTTACAAAAAAATTTGAGCAGAAATTATAGAGAGTTTCCATGTATACTTTCTTCCCCTCCCCATACCACACAAAATTTCCCCTATTAAATACAACTTGCCTTGTTGTGCTATATTTGTTAAAACTGATGAACCAACATTGATAACATTATTAATAACTAACGTCCGTAGTTTATATTAGCGTTCACTCTCTGTGTAGTATAGTTTCATGGGTTTTAACAAATACATAATGTCATCTGTCCACCATTTTAATATCTTAATAATTTTACTGCCCTAAGAATCCCCTATACTCCCTCTCTCCCTGAACCTCTGGCAACCAGAGATATTTTTACTGTCTCTATGGTTTTGCCATTCCAGAATGTCTATGGTTAGAATAATACAGTAGGTAGCCTTTCAGACCGACTTAAATCCCTTAAAAATATGCATTTAAAATTCTTCAATTTTTTTTCCAGTTTTATTGAGAAAGAATGGACACACTTCACTACATAAGTTTAAGGTGTATAGCATGATGTTTTGATTTAAATATATTGTGAAATGATTACCACAATATGTTCAGCTAGCATACATCATCTCACAAAGGTACAACAAAAAATAAAACATTCTTTTTGTGCTGAAAACTCTTAGGATCTACTTTGTTAACCAAATCCCTATATATCATAGAATAGTGTCAACTATAGTCATTTTATTGTACATTACATCACTAGTACTTGTTTATCTTATAACTGGAAGTTATATCTTATGATCAAATTCTTCCAACTCCCCCTCCTGCAATACCCAACTCTAGTAACTACAAATGTGATCTCTTTTTATGAATTTGATATTTTTAAAATTTTAACTTTCATTGTTATTCCCATTTCCGACCCCCTGACCATTGGCAACCATCATCTTGTTCTCTGTATCTGTGGGTCTGCATCTTGGTTTGTTTTGTTTATTAATTTTTTAGATTCCAGATATAAGTGAGATCATAAAATATTTGTCTTTCTCTGTCTGACTTATTTCACTTAGTATAATGCCTTCAAGTTTCATCCATGTTGTCACAAATGATATGATTTTCTCATTTTTTATGGCTGAATAATATTCCATTGAGTGTATGTATATGTTCCTATATACAGGATGAAGCAAGGGTATGTTTACAGTTGTTCATATGCAAAATAATATAATAATTAATAAATAATAGTATAAGAGTAAACTCCCACATACTCATAACTGTAAACATACTTGTCTTCGTGTGTGTGTGTGTGTGTGTGTGTCTTTGTGTGTGTGTATAATCACTTCTTTATCCAGTCATTCATCAATGACCACTCAGGATGTTTTCATGTCTTGTCTATTATAAATAATGCTGCTATAAACATGGGGTTGCTGATATCTCTTTGAGGTAGTGTTTTCATTTTTTTTGGATATATTCTTGAAGTGGAATTGCTGAATCATATGGTAGTTCTACTATTAATTTTTTGAGGATGCTCCGTACTGTTTTCCATAGTGGCTGCACCAATTTACATTCCCACCAACAGTGTACAAGGGTTCCCTTTTCTCCACATCTTAACCAATACTTGTTATTTCTTGTCTTTTTGATGATGGCCATTTTTTTTTCTTTTTTATTTATTTATTTATTTTTTTGTTACAGATGTTTCTCCTTTTTTACCCCATTGGCATCCCCCTCCCCACCCCACACCCACCGCATCCCCAGCTTTGTTGTCCATGTCCACTGGTTATGTATACATGCATATAAGTTCTGTGGTTTATCTCCTCCCACCCCGCCCGCACCCTCCTCTGATGGATGTTAGTCTGTGCCCCACTTCCATGTTTCTGGGTCTACCATATTCCTCAGAATGTTATGTTCATTATATCCCCTATATAAATGAGATCATGTGGTATTTGTCTTCTTCTGCTTGGCTTAATTCACTTAGGATAATACTTTGCAGGTCCCTCCATGTCGTCTCAAAGGATAAGAGATCTTTCCTTCTTACAGTTGCATAGTACTCCATTGTGCATATGTACCACTGCTTTTTTTACCCATTCTTCTACTGTTGGACACTTGGGCTGTTTCCAGATCTTAGCTATTGTAAATAGTGCTGCTATGAACATGGGGGTACATATATTCTTTCTGATTGGTGTTTCAGGTTTCTTAGGGTATATTCCTAGAAGTGGGATCACTGGGTCAAATGGAAGTTTAATTTTTAATTTTTTGAGGTAACAACTTATTGTTTTCCATAGTGACTGCACCAGTCTGCATTCCCACCAGCAGAGTACTAGAGTCCCCTTTTCTCCACACCCTCGCCAACACTTGTTGTTTGATGATTTATTGATGGTGGCCATTCTGACAGGTGTGAGGTGATACCTCATTGTTGTTTTAATTTGCATCTCTCTGATGATTAGTGATGTTGAGCATTTCTTCATATGTCTCTTGGCCATTTGTATATCCTGTTTGGAGAGGTGTTTATTCAGCTCCTATGCCCATTTTCTAATTGGGTTCTTTGTGTTCCTTTGGTTGAGTTGTATGAGTACTCTCTATATATTGAAATGTAACCCCTTATCTGATACATCATTGGCAATAGTGTTCTCCCATACAGTGGGTTGCCTTTCCATTTTGATGATTGTTTCTTTTGCTGTGCAGAAGCTTTTGAGTTTGATGTCATCCCATGTGTTCATTTTTTTCTTTGTTTCTGTTGCCTTAGATGATGTATCAGTGAAAATTCTGCTGTGTATGATGTACAAAATTTTGTTGCCTACATTTTCTTCTAGAATTTTTATGAATTCACGAAACACATTTAAGTCTTTTATCCATTTTGAGTTTATTCTTGTGTATGGCGTAAACTGATGGTCTAGTTTCACTTTCTTGTGTGTGTGTGCATGTAGCTGTCCAATTTTCCCAACACCATTTATTAAAGAGCCTGTCTTTACTCCACTGTATGCTCATGCCACCTTTGTCAAATATTAATTGAGCATATTGCCTTGGGTCCATTTCTAGGTTTTCAGTTCTGTTCCACTGGTCTATATGCCTGTTCTCGTGCCAGTACCAGGCTGTTTTGATTACAGTCATTTTGTAGTATAACCTGATATCTGGTATTGTGATCCCACTTACTTTGTCCTTCTTTTTCAAAATTGCTGTGGCTATTCGGGGACTTTTTTGGTTCCATATGAACTTTTGAAGTATTTGTTCTAGTTCTGTGAAATATGTCATTGGTATTTTGATGGGGATTGCATTGAATCTATTGATTGCTTTGGGTAGTATGGACCTTTCAATGATGCTAATGCTTCCAATCCATGAACAGGGTATGTGCTTCCACTTTTTTATATCTTCTCTATTTCTTTTTTAAATGACCTGTAGTTTTCTGCAAATAGGTCCTTTACTTCTTTGGTTAAGTTTATTCCTAGGTATCTTAATTTTTTGCCGCGATGGTAAATGGGATTGTTTTTTTTTTTTTTTTGGTTTCTCTTTCTGTGAGTTCATCATTGGTGTATAAGAATGCCGTCAATTTCTTGACATTAATTTTGTATCCTGCTACTTTTCCAAATTCATTTATTAAGTCTAGTAGATATTTGATGGAGTCTTTAGGGTTTTCTATGTACAATATCATGTCATCTGCAAATAATGAGAGTTTCACTTCCTCCTTTCCAATTTGGATCCCTTGTATTTTTCCTCTGATTGCGATGGCTAAGACTTCCAGTACTATGTAAAATAGGAGTGGCGAAAGTGGACATCCCTGTCTTGTTCCTGTTCTTAATGGAAATGTTTTTAGTTTCTGCCCATTGAGTATGATGTTGGCTGTAGGTCTTTCATATATGGCCTTTATTATGTTGAGATATGATCCTTCTATTCCCACATTGCTGAGCGTTTTTATCAGAGATGGATGCTGGATTTTGTCAAATGCTTTTTCGGCATCTATTGATATGATCAGGTGGTTTTTATTCTTCATTTTGTTTAAGTGGTGTATCACATTTATTGATTTGCGAATATTGTACCAGCCTTGCATCCCTGGGATGAATCCCACTTGGTCATGGTGAATAATTTTTTGATGTATTGCTGGATCCGATTTGCTAGTATTTTGTTCAGGATTTTTGCATCTATGTTTATCTGGGATATTGGCCTGTAGTTTTCTTTCTTTGTAGTGTCTTTTTCTGGTTTTGGAATTAGAATTATGCTGGCCTCATAGAACGTGTTTGGAAGTCTTCCTTCTTCTTGAATTTTTTGAAATAGTTTGAGGAGAATGGGTGTTAGTTCTTTTTTGAATGTTCAGTAAAACTCCCCCGTGAAGCCATCTGGGCCTGGGCTTTTGTTTGCTGGGAGAGTCTTGATTACCTCTTTGATTTCCTTAGTTGTTATTGGTCCGTTCAAGTTTTCTATCTCTTCCCGGTCCTGTTTTGGGAGACTGAGTGTTCCTAGAAATTTGTCCATTTAGCTTAGATTGATGAATTCGTTGCCATATAGTTGTTCATAGTAGCTGTTGACAATCTTTTGTATTTCTGTGGTGTCAGTTGCTATTTCTCCTCTTTCATTTCTTATTTTGTGTATTTGGGTTCTCTCTTTTTGTTTCTTCATGAGTCTAGCAAAGGGTCCATCAATCTTGTTTATCTTTTCAAAAAACCAGCTCTTTGTTTAATTGATCCTTTGAATTGTTTTTTTTTTTTTTGGTCTGTGTGTCATTTATTTCTGCTCTGATCTTTACTATTTCCTTTCTTCTACTTGCTCTGGGGTTTTGATTTTGTTTGCTTTCTAGTTCATTAAGTTGTGAGGTTAGACAGTGAATTAGAAATGTTTCTTGTTACTTGAGGTAGGACTGTAGTGCTATGAACTTCCCTCTCAGAACTGCTTTTGCTGCATCCCATAGATTTTGTGTTGTTGTGTCTTCATTTTCCTTGGTTTCCAGGAAGTTTTTAATTTCTTCCTTGATCTCCTTGGTGACCCATTCATTGTTTAATAACATGCTATTTAGCCTCCATGGGTTGAAGTGCCTTTGCATGTTCTTGTCACAATTGATTTCTAGTCTCATGCCATTGTGATCTGAGAAGATGATTGATATGATTTCTGTCTTCTTGAACTTGTACAGATTTAGTTTGTGCCCTATCATGTGGTCTATCTTTGAGAATGTCCCATGTGCACTTGAGAAGAATGTGCATTCTGTAGTTTTGGGGTGTAATTCTCTGTAGATATCTATTAAATCCATTTGGTCTAGTGCTTCATTTAGAGTCTCTGTTTCCTTGCTAATATTTTGTCTAGAGGATCTATCTAGTGGTGTCAAAGGTGGGGGGGGGGAGTCCCCTGCTATGATTGTATTGCTGTCGAGTTCTCCTTGGAAGTCCTTCAGAAAAATTTTAATATATTTTGGTTCTCCTATACTGGGTGCATATATGTTTATCAAGGTTGTATCTTCCTGTTGGATAGATCCTTTCAATATTATGTAGTGGCCTTCCTTGTCTCTAGTTATAGCCTTCATTTTGAAATCTATTTTATCAGATATGAGTATTGCTACCCCGGCTTATTTTTGCTTGGAAAATTTTTTTCCATCCCTTCACTTTCAACCTATGTGAGTCTTTTGTTGTGAGGTGGGTCTCTTGTAAACAACATATAGATGAGTCATGCTTTCTTATTCAATCAGTTACTCTGTGTTTTTTTATGGGAGCATTCAGTCCATTTACATTTAAGGTGATTATTGATATGTACTTATTTATTGCCATTTTTGTTTAGTGTGGTTCTATTTTTCTTCCCATTTCTCCTGCTAATTACAGCAGTCCTTTTAACATTTCTTGCAGTACTGGTTTAGTGCTGATGTATTCCCTTAGCCTTTTTTTGTCTGGGAAGCTCTTTATTTGACCTTCTATTTTAAATGATAACCTTGCTGGGTAGAGTAGTCTTGGATTCAGATCCTTTTTTTCATGACCTTGATTACTTCATGCCATTCCCTTCTGGCCTGCAGTGTTTCTTGTGAGAAGTCAGCTGAGAACCTTATGGGATTTCCTTTGTAGGTAACCTGTTGCTTATCTCTTGCTGCTTTTAGGATTCTCTCTTTGTCTTTAATTTTTGGCAGTTTGGTTACTATGTGTCTTGGCGTGGGCCTGTTTGGGTTCTTCTTACTTGGGGCTCTCTGTGCTTCCTGAACTTGAATGCCTTCTTCCTTCACCAAATTAGGGAAGTTTTTGTCCCTACTTCTTTGAATATATTCTCTATCCCTTGCTCATTTTCTTCTTCTTCAGGGACTCCTCTGATGTGAATATTATAACCTTTCCAGTTGTCCCACAGTTCTCCTAAGCTGTCTTCCTGTTTTTTAATAGTTTTTTTTTTCCTTTTGTTTTTCTGATTGGTTGATTTTTTTCTAGCCTGTCTTCTCATTCACTGATCCGGTCCTCAGCTTCCTGTACTCTGCTTTTCAAATCTTCCAATGTGTTTTTCATTTCTGATATGTCATTTTTTATCTCTTCTTGATGGTTTTTAATTTCCAATTGGCTTATTTTCAGTGTCTCTATGTCCTTACTCATCCTGTTGAGCTTTCTCAAGATCATGGCTCTGAATTCTAGCTCTGATAACATGCCTAACTGCTCCACATTGATCTCATCTTCGGTGGAGGTCTCTTGCTCTTTCATTTGGCTTCTGTTTCTGTGTTTCACCATTTTGGCTATCACAGTGGCCTTTGGAGCCTGTCAAGTTTTCCCTGTGGGTGTTAATTCTGGTATAACTTGTGTTGCCATCTTTGTAATGTCACCCCCTTCATGTCTTCTAATTGTTTGATAGCTCAATTATTTTTATTGATGAATAGTAAGTATTTAATATTATCTGGATTTAATACTTTGGTAGAGTAGGTCTTTTGCTTTGCTATTACTTGAAATGTAGTTCTTCAGAGATATCATCTAAAAGTCTGGGGTTTTTACCCAGGTCCTTCTGCTTTAGCAAGATGAACCCCAATTTGTGTCTTTATCACATATAATAGATAAACATCGCATAAGCCTAATTAAGATATATATATATATATATATATATATATATATATATATGAAGGAAAACTTATCAGTTGTCCGGGAGAGCTTAAAATAATTACAGAAAAATATTACCTAACACTGACAATCTGAAAACCAAAGAGAGGTGCATTATTTCTTAACAAAACATAAATTATCAAATTTATTTAAACTAGTTGTCATAGAAGGCATCGAAAATTTATTAGAAATATATTAATTGAAAGAACACTGAGAATCCTATCAGTTAACAACTCACCTTGAAAAGACTAGATTATTTAGATATCATTAAAAATTACATACCAAAGAATGATTATAAATCTTTGGGTTTTATAAACCAATGGTAATTTTTATAAAAAAATTAATGAAATAGTATTAATAAAAATCATAATAGACTAATTTCATTTATACATATGGATAGACATATATTTAAAATTTAGAAGACAATGAAAAATGTCTTAATAATTTTGTTGTAAAGTGTCTTAAAATTAAAACTTAACACCTAAGAAAAATATAATTTAAACACTAAAATTAAAACATGAAAGGGGATATCAAGTTTACTGTTGATTATTTCTCATAGAAAGTCAATAATGTATTGCTACGATGACCAAGAATAAACAAAATTAATGAAATTTATTATTTAGAGAGTGTTTGGTGAATCATATGACTCCCTAAAAGAATGTAAACAACCACCTTTTAATATTGTAGACAATTACATCTAATATCTATTTTGTTACTTTGGGTTCTTTAACAGTGAAGAAGCTACCTGTTTGCTTCAGAATTTTGATAAAAATTGATCTTAATTTAGCAGTTCAGAAGCATGTGGTCTTGGGTGCACTACAGTTAATCTGTCTTGCAGGCACTAATTCAGCAGTTGAAATAACTGTGATATTTAAGTTGATAATAATTTGACTTTCAATATCAGGTATTTCTCATGAAGCGTTTCCATTTACAGAATTCATTTTTTCTCCTCAATTGATGAAAGCCAGATCTATTTTAATTCATGTAGCCTCCAACTCCATCCTATTAATTAGATGTAAGTGTTCAATGGATAGATTGTTAAAGAATACTATTTTATAACTTAAAGTTGACTGATGTGGTAGGTTGAATAGTGAATCCTAAAAATATCAAATCTTCCGTTCTGGAACCTATAAATGTAGAAAATGATGTTTTGAATTTTTGCCTATTTGATTAAGTTAAAGGTGTTGAGATGGGGATATTATCCTGGTTTATCCAGATAGAACCTGAATTCAATCAAAAGTATCCTTAAAAAGAAAGAGAGAGAGAGAGAGAGAGAGAGAGAGGAAGATAAAAAAAGAATCAAAGAAAGAAACCAAGAAAGAAAGAAGGAAATTTGACACAGAAGAGAAGATAACATTGTGAGTATGGAAGCAGAGATTGGAGTATGATGTAGATGGAAACCCAGAAATGTCCAAGGAATTCTGACAGCCATGAACAGAGGTATTAGCAAGGAACAGCTTTTCCCCTAGAGCAGTGGTTCTCAACCTTCCTAATGCCGCAACCCTTTAATACAGTTCCTCATGTTGTGGTGACCCCCAATTATAAAATTATTTTTATTGCTACTTCAAAACTCTAATTTTGCTACTGTTATGTCTTAGGCAACCCCTGTGAAAGGGTCGTTTGACCCCCAAAGGGGTCGTGACCCACAGGTTGAGAACCGCTGCCCTAGAGTCTCCAGAAAGAGTGTGACACTATCAACATCTTGATTTCTTTCTAGTGATGGTGATTTCAGACTTATTCCCTCCAGAACTGTGAAAGGATAAATTTCTATTGTTTTAAGTCACCAAGTTTGTGGAAACCTATTATGGCAGCCATAGAAAATTAATACAGTTGATGTTATAAATTTGTATGCATCTACACAAAAGCTTAGCAGGTACTTATTCTACAAAATTAATGATAAATCTTGAAAATAAAAATAAAATAAAAAACATGTTTAATATATGTTGCTTTCTTGGAAATGGCAATACACTTTTAAGATTTATTTTTATTCTTAAAAAATTACATATATAACTGGTTTATAAAGAGAAAGGGAGGGAGAAAAGGAAGAAGGGGAAGAGGGGAGACAGAAACAGAAGAGAGAGAGAGAGAAACATATATGCCCCTTCTGGGTATTGCAACGTGGGTATGTGCCCTGGCCAGGAATTGAACCCTCCACCTTTTGGTGTATGAGATAATGTTCCAACTAACTGAGCCACACTGGCTAGGGCAAAATTATAGATTTTTAAGGTGTACAACATGTTTATATGATATACATAATGACATGATTACTACAATGAAGCTAATTAACATATTATCTCCTCAATTAGTCAACTTTTTTTTTTATGACAAGAGCACCTGAAATCAACTCTCAGCAAAATTTCTGTGTTGAAGACAGTATTATCAACTACAGTCAACATGCCATACATGAGCTCTCTGGACTTATTTATCTCATACAGTATAACTACAACTTCTCCCCATTCCCCCTACCCACCCCCCAGTAACCATCCTTCTGTTCTCTGTTTCTATGTATTTGACTTTTTTTTTAGCTTCCACTCATAAATGAAATCATGAAGTTGTTCTTGTTTTGTTTTGGGCTTATTTCATGTAGCATGTGGTCCTCCAGTTTTGTTTATATTTGTTCAAAATGGTGGGATACACCTACCTACTCTCAGCTCCAAAGTGGATTTACAGCAAAATTACAGAGCAATCAATCTGAATAACCAACTGAAAGCTAGCTGAAAGGACGTATAATAACCAGAAATTTACAGAAAAAGCCACTTAGAGACTGGTAAGATGGGCAGAAACACAAAAAGGAATAGCCCCTATACTCAGGTGCAGTGGCAGCTGAAAAGCTGGTAGGATATTGCACCTGCAAAACTACCCTGCCCTGGGAGCATGGATTCTCTACCCCATGCAGGGATCCCCACCTCAGAGCAACAGAGACTGGAAGAGGAGCCTGTGTAGCATCTGGTGGTGAAAGTAAGTGGGGATTCAGTCTGCCTGGGAGACCAAAACTGAGAGCACTCCTATTGTTACAGCACTAGTCTGGGGAGCGCATGTTCTGGACTCTAGCTGCTGGCAAAGCCATGCTGCTGTACTTGGGTCCTGTGGAGGAGTGTGCTGGGTACACCTAGCAGTGATTTTAAGGGGTTCTGTTTTTTTCTGGGAAGGCTTTTGGGGGAGACCTAGACAGTGACTACATTGTGTGGCTTGGGGAAGATGACTAGTTACCCTGACCTCGAGGGCACAGCCGGTGTCCCTCCCCCTACCTGTGCAATCACTTAGCCATCCCTGTCCTGGTGACTTCAGCCACGCAGGCAGATCAGAGTGCCACAAAGAGCTGGGATTTTTGGCCCAATCCGGTGTTTAGCTGCACAGGAAGACCAGAGAGCTGCACATAGTTGGGATTTTCAGACTATGCCTGCCGGGGAAACTTATATCTTAGAACCAGACAGGCAAGTACTGGGCTGTGTGGCTACATTACAGGGAGGCAAATCCAGTCTTCCCTGTGATTTCAGCTCACACTACCTCAGGAAGGGGAAGAAGTGCCTGCCCCTTCCTACAGGATTGTGGGCACCACCCCCAACAAGAGACTGTTTGGGTCAGCCTTGCCAAGTCCCAGATACAGTTCTGTGGGGGGAAGGGACAGCGACTCAGAGCTGGGGCATTCAAAGTGTGAGACTCTCAGAAGCTATTGTCTGTGACCGGGATGAAGTGCTTAGCTTCTTTCTGTGAACTGTAGGCATCATCCTCAATGGGAAACCATTTTGATCTATCCCCCTGAGCCTGGGGTGGCAAAGCTTGCTTCTGCAAAAGAAACGACTGGCTGCACCCAACCTGAACCTGCAGCAAGCCTCACTAGGGAGAACTAGAGTTGGAGACTTTGGCAGAGAATGAGTGGTTTGGCTTTGAAGCAGGGCTGCTTTCTCCTCATAGAGTGCCTGACTACATGATCCCCAAGTAGGGGATCCATAATCCCTGTCCTCCCTATTCCAGTTGCCCTAACCTACAAAGCTCTCAACCTATGGAAGGGGCTATGGATCATGGTTATCCTTGGCTCATCCTACAGTCTTTCTTCTGTAGGCTCTGGAGGAAGACTAAGCAACCTCAGGGGAAGGTGGATCACAGAGGGCCTTGGTCCTCTTACAAATCTGCCCCTCAGCCCTGGCCAGTTTGGTTTAGCGGTTGGAGCATTGGCATGTGGACCAGAAAGTCCTGGGTTTGGTTCCCACTAGGGGCACATACCAAAAAAAAAAAAATCTGCCCCTCAGCTCTAACTTGGAGGAAGCTGATTATTTCCCACAGGTTAGCCCGTTGCATGCAAACCTAGGTCCAGTAGAGGCAGACACAGACAGTGAACAGTGTGGTATCTCCAGACAGGTACCCCAAGGCTGGTTACACAGTACATCTGACAGTGACTAGTACCTAAACCCCACCCAAGTGGACCCAGAACCAACACAGTTGGTGGTGGGCTTCAGACCATACCAGAGCTCGACTCAACTATCCACAGAGGTGGCACACCCAAAAGGGGATTCTGGCAGACAACAGACCCTACTAAGAACAACTGCCTTAAGAGGCAGTCCTTGCACAACATTTAATGCACAGTGATCAAGGCTTACCCTTATAGTCACCTGGTCTAAAGGGTTAACTCCACCCATGAAATGACCAACAGCTTTCAAGACTCAACTACAGTAGGAGGGTGCACATAACCCACAAGAAAAATTCCTGGAGCACCAGGCTAAGGTGATCTTGAAGATTGTGCCACTGAGCCAAATAAGACACCTTCATCATAAAACAACCAGAGCAAGTTTGAGAATAAGACCAGATCTATCTACTACAAAGAGATAAAATGGGGAGACAAAGAATAATGCCCTAAATGAAAGAACAAGATAAATCAACCAGAAAAATAGTTAAATAAAATGGATGAAATGGAAGCAACTAAAATACCAGATAGAAAATTTAAAACAATTATTATAAAGATGTTCAAGGACCTTAGGTGAAGGATGAATGATCTCAGAATTTAAACAAAGAAATACTAAGCATTAAAAAAATAGAAACCTTAAAAAATAACCAGTCAGAAAAGAATACAATAGCTGAAATGAAGCATAGATGAAGAAGAGGATTGTGTCACTGAATTAGAGGATGAGTTAACAGTAAGCACCCAAGCAGAACATCAAAAAGAAAAGAGGGTTAAAATAAATGAGGAAAGTGTAAGAAACCTCTGGGACAATATCAAGTGTAACAATATACACATCATATGGGTACCAGAAGGAAAAGAGAGTGAGCAAGGTACAAAGAAGCTGTTTGAAGAAATAATGGCAGAAAACTTCTGTAATCTGATAAAGGAAATAGTCACATAAGTTAAAAAAGCACAGAGTCCTAATCAAAATGAAACCAAAGAGACCCACTTCATAATTAAAATGGCAAAGGTTAAAGACAAAGAATGAATCTTAAAGGCATCAAGAGATAAACAGTTGCTTGACTATAAGGAAGATCCCATAAGGCTGGCAGCTGATTTCTTAAAAGAAACTCTTCAGGCCAGGAGGGATTGGCATGAAGTATTCAAAGGGATGAAAAACAAGGACCTCTAACCAAGACTACTCTGTCCAGTAAAAGCTATCATTTAAAATTGAAGGTGAAATAAAGACTTTCCAAAACAAACAAACAAAAAAAAGCTAAAGGAGTTCATTACCACCAAACCAGTATTGGAAGAAATGTTAAAGGGACTGCTTTAAGAAGAAATAGAGAGAAGAATATAAGCATGAAGAAAAATATGGTAATAAATAAATACCAATCAATAATAACATTAAATGTAAATACATTAAATTCTCCAACGAAAAGACATACAATAGCAGAATGGATAAGAAAACATGACCCATAAATATGCTGTCTACAAGAGACCCACCTCAGAGCAAAAAATACACACAGGCTGAAAGTGGACGGATGGGAAAAATATTGAATGCCAATGGAAATAAAAAAAGCAAATAAATGGGAATCAATATTTATATCTGACAAAATCGACTTCAAAACAAAGGCCATAACAAGAGCCAAAGAAAGTCACTACATAATATTAAAAGGACTGATCCAATGAGAGTATATAACCCTGGTAAACATATATGCACCCAATATAGGAGCAATTTAGTATATAAAGAAAATCTCAGTGAACTTTAAAGGAGATTTTGATAGCAATACCTAAAAGATCTAGAAAAAGAATAGACAAAGGACAGAGTAAGTAGAAGAAAGGAAAGAATAAAGATTAGAGTGGAAATAAATGACATAGAAACTGAAAAAAAAAAAAAAAAGATACAATAGATCAATGAAACCAACGGTCTATTTTATCTTTGAAAAGGTAAACATTACTGATAAACCTTTAACCAGACTCAACAAGAAAAAAAGATGACACAAATAAATAAAATCAGAAATGAAAGAAGAGAAATGGAACCAGAAAGTATCAGAAAACCTAGATAGACGTATTATAATTAATAAAATTGATACTGTAATCAAATAACTCCCAGCAAACAAAGGACAGAATGGCTTCACAAACAAATTTTGCCAAATATTCAAAGAACTAACACCCATCCTTCTTAAAATATTCCAAAAAATTCAAGGGGAGGGAAGACCTCCAAGCTCATTTTATGAAGCCAGCATTACCTAAATTCCAAAACCAGATAAAGACATTACAAAGAAAAAAATTATAGGCCAACATCTCTGATGAACATAGATACTAAAATCCTCAACAAAATATTAGCAAACTAGATCCAGGTTCAGATAGACAAACCTCAGAGGAGGGAGGCGAGGTGTGGGGGGAGAAAGAAAAAAAAAATTATGCATATAAGCATAACTAATGGACATAGACAACAATGTTGTTAGAGGTGGGCAGGAACAGAAGGAGGATGTCAATGGGAGAAAAAGAAACATCTGTACCCAAAATAAATTAATTAAAAAATAAAATATCTGGGTTCTCAGTTCTGTTCCACTGGTCTATATGCCTGTTCTTGTGCCAGTACCAGGCTGTTTTGCTTACAGTCGCTTTGTAGTATAACCTGATATCTGGTTTTGTGATTCCACCTACTTTGTCCTTCTTTTTCAAAATTGCTATGGGTATTCGGGGACATTTTTGGTTCCACATGAACTTTTGAAGTATTTGTTCTAGTTCTGTGAAATATGTCGTTAGTATTTTGATGGGGATTGCATTGAATCTATAGATTGCTTTGGGTAGTATGGACATTTTAATGGTGTTAATTCTTCCAATCCATGTTCAGGATATGTGCTTTCACTTTTTTATATCTTCCTCTATTTCTTTTTTCAATGACCTGTAGTTTTCTGCAAATAGGTCCTTTACTTCTTTGGTTAAGTTTATTCCTAGGTATCTTAATTTTTTTGCCGCGATGGTAAATGGGATTGTTTTTTCAGTTTCTCTTTCTGTGAGTTCATCATTGGTGTATACGAATGCCATCGATTTCTTGACGTTAATTTTGCATCCTGCTACATTGCCAAATTCATTTATTGAGTCTAGTAGATTTTCAATGGAGTCTTTGGGGTTCTCTATGTATAATATCATGTCATCTTCAAATAATGACAGTTTCACTTCCTTCTTTCCAATTTGGATCCCTTTTATTTTTTTCTTCATGTCTGATTAGTGTGGCTAAGACTTCAGTACTATGTTAAATAACAGGGGCGAAAGTGGACATCCCTGTCTTGTTCCTGTTCTTAATGGAAATGTTTTTAGTTTCTGCCCATTGAGTATGATGTTGGCTGTAGGTCTTTCATATCTGGCCTTTATTATGTCGAGATATGATCCTTCTATTCCCACATTACTGAGCATTTTTATCAGAAATGGAGGCTGGATTTTGTCAAATGCTTTTCAGCGTCTATTAATATGATCATGTGGTTTTTATTCTTCATTTTGTTTATGTGGTGTGTCACATTTATTGATTTGCGAATATTGTACCAGCCTTGCATCCCTGGAATGAATCCCACTTGGTCATGGTGAATAGACCAGTGGAACAGAACTGAGAACCCAGAAAAGGACCCAAGGCAATATGCTCAATTAATATTTGACAAAGGTGGCAAGAGCATACAGTGGAGTAAAGACAGCCTCTTTAATAAATGGTGTTGGGAAAATTGGACAGATACATGCAAGAAAATGAAACTAGACCATCAACTTATACCATATACAAAAATAAATTCAAAATGGATAAAAGACTTAAATGTGACCCGTGAATCCATAAAAATTCCAGAAGAAAATGTAAGCATCAAGATTTCAGACATCATATGCAGCAGAATTTTCACTGATACATCACCTAAGGCAGCAGAAACAAAGGAAAAAATGAACACATGGGACTACATCAAACTCAAAAGCTGCTGCACAGCAAAATAAACAATCATCAAAATGGAAAGGCAACCCACTGTATGGGAAAACATCATTGCCAATGATATATCAGATAAGGGGTTAATTTCCAATATAGAGAGAGTATTCATACAACTCAACAAAAGGAAGACAAAGAACCCAATTAAAAAATGGGTAGAGAAGCTCAATAGACACCTCTCCAAACAGGATATACAAATGGCCAAGAGACATATGAAGAAATGGTCAACATCACTAATCATCAGAGAGATGCAAAGTGAAACAACAATGAGGTATCACCTCACACCTGTCAGAATGGCCGCCATCAACAAATCATCAAACAAAAAGTGTTGGTGAGGGTGTGGAGAAAAGGGGACTCTAGTACTCTGCTGGTGGGAATGCAGACTGGTGCACCACTATGGAAAACAATATGGTGTTACCTCAAAAAATTAAAAATTGAACTTCCATTTCACCCAGTGATAGCGCTTCTAGGAATATACCCTAAGAAACCTGAAACACCAATCAGAAAGAATATAGGTACCCCCATGTTTGTAGTAGCACTATTTACAATAGCTAACATCTGGAAACAGCCCAAGTGTCCATCAGTAGACGAATGGATAAAAAAGCAATGGTACATATACACAATGGAGTGCTATGCAGCTTTAAGAAAGAAAGATCTCTTATACTTTGAGATGACATGGAGGGACCTGGAAAGAATTATCCTAAGTGAAATAAGCCAAGCAGAAGAAGGCAAATACCACATGATCTCACTTATATACAGAATATAATGAACATAACAGTCTAAGGAATATGGTAGACCCAGAAACATGGAAGTATGGCACCTACTGACATCCCTCAGAAGAGGGGATGTGGGAGTGGGAAGAGATAAACCACAGAACTTACATGCATGTATGCATAACCAATGACATGGACAATAAAGCCCGGAATGGAGCAGGGGGGGAGGGTAGCGGGGGGTGTCAATGGAGGAAAAAAGGAGAAACATCTGTAACAAAAAATAAATTAAAAGTTTTATTAAAAAAATAAAATAAAATAGAAATATTAAAAATAAAATAAAATAAAAAGTTTTTGCAAAAAAATTAGAATAGTACACCACAATGGAGTGGGATTTATTGCAGCGATGCACGGTTGGTACGATATTTACAAATTAACAAATGTGATATACCACTTAAACAAAATGAAAGATAAAAATCACATGATCATATCAGTAGATGCAGAAAAAGTATTTTGTAACATCCAGACCCATTTATATTAAAAACTCTCAGCAAAGTGGGAATAGAGGGATCATACCTCAACATAATAAAAGCCGCATATGAAAAACCTACAGCCAATATAATACTCAATGGGCAAAATCTAAAAGCATTTCCCTTAAGATCAGAAATAAGACAGGGATGCCCCCTTTCTCTACTTATAGTCAACATAGTACTGGAAGTCCTAGCCACAGCAATCATACAACAAGAAGAAATAAAGGGCATCAAAACTGGATAGGAGGAAGTAGAACTGTCATTATTCACAGATGACATGATATTGTATGAATAAAACTCTAAAGACTCCACCAAAAATTACTGGATCTAATAAATAAATTCAACAAGGAGCCCAGATACAAAATTAGTATTCAGAAATCGGTGGCATTTTTATAATGAACTATCTAAAAGAGAAACAAAAAAAAAAATCACGTTGATTATTGCAACAACAAAAAAATAAGTCACTAGGGATAAATTTAACCAAGGAGGTAAAAGACCTGTACTCAGAAAACTAGAGGACATTGAAGAAAGAAATTGAGAAAGATACAAAAAAGTGGAAGCATTTACCATGTTCATTGATTGGAAGAATTAACATCATTAAAATGTCCATATTACCCAAAGCAATGTACAGATTCAACACAATCCCTATTAAAATACCACCAGCATATTTTACAGATCAAGAACAAATATTCCAAAAATTTATAGGTTCACAGGGATGGATACATGAAACAGACTGACAGATCTTAGAGGGAAGGGTTGTGGGGGCGGGGGAGATTAACCAAAGAATTTATATGCATATATGCACAACTATGGGCACAGACAGTAGTGTGGGAATGGCTGGGGTGGGGCTGGGGATGGGTGGGGTGGGGCTGGGGATGGGTGGTGTGGGTAAAAAGGGGAAAAATGGGGGACATCTATAATATTGAGACAATAAAAAAAGCAAGAATAAAAAAAGAGAAAAGACATTGTCATTCAACCCTATGAAACCATATTACAATCATTTTTCTATAAAGAGGGATGGTTAACTAATCTTTAAAACAAGAGAAGAGAAATTAATTCTTCTCTTTGAGAAGAGTAACTATTTGTCAATTAAGCTGTATAATCATTAATGTAATTATATTTGTCCTTTTAACAACCACTCTGTTATGAGATGACATATTAAATTGTTTCTGTTATAAGTAATATTATAAATACCAGAAACAATTTTGTGAAAAAAATAGTTCTTTTATAAGCCAGGACTTTAAACCACTGTGCATAAACCTCATTGACTTTAATTGCATTTTAAAATCAGTTTGTTTTATGTTTGTGTGTGTCATTTCTTTGACTACAAAATTCAAAAATCAGAAAGAGTAAAAAATTTGAATAAAAATACTTCCTCTGCCTCTCAATTCACTCTCCAGCATTGACACTTGTATCAGGGATAGTTTGCCTAAGAATAATAATAATAACAATAACAACAACAATAACAACAACAAAACCCTATACAGTGACTTAAATGTCCAGGGATTTAATTATTTTTCATAGCAAAAAACACAGAAGTAGGTATCCCAGTACCAGTTTTTTTGCCCTAGGATGCCATGAGAGGCTCAAATACATTTTTTTCTTACTCTGTTGTGTTGGTACTAGTCCTCATGCTTGCTCTCTCCTGGTCATCAATGGCTGGTGCACATTTAGTCTTCACAGTGGCATTCCAGGCAGGGTACAAGAAGAGGAAGAGGGAGCAATGGTAGACTTCTGATTATAGATCATTAGCCATAACAGTTTTACATGCTCATCCTTAGCTGTAAAAGAGTCTGGGAAATCAAATGTTTATCTTTTACAGCCTGCATAGGAGAGGCAGGTAGGAGGGGAGAGAGTAGAAAATGAGGTGTGATAAACCAATATACAATCACAACTATATATCATATATATCTGTATCTATATAACTATATATACACCTATAGATATATAGATATGCACACATATGTAGATATGTATCTTATTTAAGTGATAGCATATAATATATAATTTTATAACTTGGTATGTACCCTCAAATGTTTATTAAACACCTTTACTTATCAGGCACATGCAGATTTTCTTCATACTTTGTAAAGGTGTAGCTTGTATGGATATATAATTATTTTAACCACTTTCTGATTGATGGACATTTATATAGTTAGATGTTAGTACTGTTATCAGTGTGCCACAGTGAACATCCTAGAACATCTATCCTTTTGTACTTGTGTGAGCATATGTTTAGAATAAATTCCCTGAAATGTAATTGCTGGATTAAAAGGTATGCACATTTTAAATCTTATTAATAGGGATTTAAAGAGAGATAAGTGGTTTTGCAATTACAATGGGAGTCAATAGGTCCAATTTTATATTAGATACGAAGAGCAGATTCTAGTAAAAAATTCAATAGCTTCTAGAATAACCTTGCCTAGTGAAAAATGAAATGCAAGTATTGTTTCTAACGGGTAGTCTGTAGAATTCAGGAAGATATATGGATGATATAAAGGGGTAGGAAGAATACAGGTTGCAGGAAGAGCTTACATATTTATGACAGCTATAGAGAATGCCAATGTATCTGCCTCAGGTTTGGAGCCTTGAACCAGACTTTAAGATGCATACAAACCTTATTAAAATTTGGGTTCTGAGCCTGAAGGTCCAGAATATGGCTTGAGATTCTGAGTTTTTCACAAACTCCTAGGCCATGTTGATGCTTTTGGGGATGAGGCTTTAGCCAACCTTCATAGATCAGAATTTGAATTCTAAAACAAGAGGAATGCTAAGCATCAATTGTGGTTTACACAAGGTAGTACTGTTTGGGGAGCAATATATCAGCTGGAGCCTCAAGTCACACATACCTCATTGTGTCATTGACACTGTTCCAAGTGTAGATCACATTGGTATCAGCACCAGCACTAGATGACACTGATAACTATGGCTTATGTGTTCAAATAACACAATAGGCTTATTGGGCCTATGGTGAGATGTCATTAAAGAAAGAGGGGAAGGACTTGGAAGATACTCCTTGGTTGCTGAAAGCATTTCCATGATGTCACATAAATCAGTTGTATGGCACTCCCATATTCAACTTGGGATAGGGGTAGACAGTGGACTTTGTAGCAGGCTGGATATATATAATAGCAGCTTGCGACATGGGTTTTAGAGATATGAGTAGCTACTGTTATTCTGATACCATTTAAGCCCTGGGAAACTATGATTTCAAGAAACATAGGTTATCCTCTCCTTGTAACCTTCTGTCGAAAATTCATTACTTTTGAATTCCATTTAGTGTGAAAATTTATTGGAAGAGGAAAGTCAGGTGTGGACCATAACTTTCTGGAACTTAATTAGGAATTCTTAAGAAAGTACTTTATCTTTCTTCTCATTGCTGTTACTAATTCCTTCCCACTCCCCCTCATGTCCTGTTACCAAAATATTAAATTGAGAATGGACAAAGTTTTAACAGATACAGACTCTTTTTACTTGAGCTTTCCACTGGAAAAGAACACAAATGGGAATAACAAAAGGCAGTGGATATTACAGTCTTTCATTAGGATATTAGGACAAGTCCACGTAGACTTTCTCTAGTCTATTGGCATGTTCATTACATAAGAAAATTAGACAGGTATTCTCTATTATTTTTACTTCTAAGTCATTAATTTAATTCAAGTCACAAACTGGCAGCCAGATATAGCCTACTTCTGCCTTATTTGGCCAGTAGTTTTCAAATTTTATTTGTTAAAATTTATATTTATAAACAACTTTTAAAAACATGGAGCTACCACATAAGCACCCAAATGTTTACCTTCTTTTTGAAAAAAGTGTTTACATACCCACATGACAATTATCTTCTCAGAGCAGAGTAACAGTTGCCTCTTTAGGCTGGAACATTTTCACCACAGTTTCCATCACTCTATTCTTTACTCTATGGCCAGATTTACTCACTTAAAGTGAAATGCCTACCCTGGTTAGGCAATTATATTTGTGACACGATTTATTTATCCTAAATTCAGTTCTTTCATTATTTTTGTTACATCCTCATACTGAGTGCCTTTGTATAAGGCACCTTATTACCTGTGTATGTGTGTTCAGAAGAGCCTCTTTGTTTTCATTCCATGAATGTATATCCCTTAAGTAATTAAGGCACATTCAGGATATCCTTATGTTTTCATGGCACCTATATTGGATGAAAAAGGTACTTAACATACATACAACGATTTCTGCAACATATATATGTATATTAACTATTTTGGTTAAGATTTTAATTAGTGAAGATAAGTTTAACCATCTTGAACCTAGGAAAGGATAATAAATTGACCAAAAATTTACCTGTAGACATAAAATGAATGGCATATATTGCTGAATGCATTACTCAAAACTTAGCAATTTAAACCAATACCCATTTATGATCTCCGTTTCAGTGAGTAGGAGTCTGGGCATGGCTTAACTGTGTCCTATGCTCAGGGTCTCACAAGGCTGTGGTCAAGATGTTGGCCAGGGCTTTGGTTTCATCACAAGGTTGAGGAAAGATCTGCTTTTAAGAGTTGTCAGGTTGTTGGAAAGCTTCATTTTCTCACAGCTGTCAGCTGCCCGTAGGTCCTAGAGGCTACCCACAGTTCCTTGCCACATGGTCCTCAGGAAAGGTCCTCTCACAATGTGGCAGCTTGCTTCTTCAAAGCCAGCAATGGAGGGACAGTCAATCTTCAGGGAGGGTCTGGTTTCTTTTATAAAGGATTTTACCAGATGAAGAAAAGCCCATCCAAAATAATCTCCCTTTTGACAGCTCAAAATCAACCAATTTACTATCCTTAATTATATCTGTAAAATCCCTTCACAGTGCCATTATTGTAGCCTAATCAAGGGAGTGGCATTCTATCACTTTTGCCATGTTCTATTGTTAAGCAGCATGTCACAGATTCACCTCACACTCAAGAGGAAGGGAATTCACAAAGGTTTGTATACCACAAGGCAAGGATCATGGGAACCACCTCAAAGTCTATCCACCACAGTGTGCAGTTAAGTTTATATATTTAATGTATTCAAAACTCACTCAGAGGCACTTTTAGACACCTTTGTAATGAGTTTGTCTATCTCATTTCTAAAGTCACATAAGATTAGAAGCACAGGGCTTCAGCTAGAGGTAAGCATAGTGGCAAGTTCAAGATCACACAATCTGATACTAAGAAACAATTAAAAAATACCTATAAAAATAAAAATACATTATTCTAAACATCCTGAGAATATGTAGTATGGGGACAGATTTTTCTACCAACTTCCACAAACTCTAATGGCATCAACATATGAGAGCAGCATACAGTAATGGCTTTTAATAATGGTGATAATCTACAATCACTAAGCACAATATACATTATGTTCAGAATACAGTACTCTGTTTAAGATGCTAAATTTTTATTTGATATAAAAATATTTTCTTAAAAATTAGTATACATAGTTTTGACTCCAAATTACTCCATGACACTAAACATTTAAGATATTGATGCACATGCCCTTGTTTTTGTTTTAATTGATTTGTATTAGAGAGAGAGAAAGGGAGAGAGAGATAGAAACATGATGTTAGAGAGAAACATCAATTGGCTACCTCCTGCACGTCCCCTGTCTGGGGATCAAGCCTGAAACCTGGGCATGTGCCCTTACTAGGAATTGAAATGGGACCTCTCAGTACATGGGATGATGCTCAATCCATTGAGCCACGCTGCCCTGGCTGTTTTTGTAACTATATGCACTTGAGGATATAATATAGAGTAAGGAAATGATCCTTTGATGCACCAAAGGGAGGTTAATTTCTTCTCAGTATAAGCTAACATCTTCTAGTAAATGAAGATATGCAACAATGAAATGAGGAATTGAACCTGACCTCTCTGGAACGGTACAGTCACTGGTGGGTTTATCATCTTCCTGGGATCTGTAAATAGAGATGCTAGTTTTGTTGGGTGGTTAGACTAGATGAGCTGTTATGACCCTTCTAACTTTTAATCTCTTTGTCTAAAAGGTTTGCCTTGGTAATTGTTATAGATTGATAAATTCATTAAAACAGAGGCCTGATTCTCTTATACACTTTAGGCTACCTAAGTTAATGGAGTTTGGGGACCACAGGTGGTAAAAGCTAAAGCTGTACTTGGCAATGTCCAAGGTACTATAAAATAGTTTTACATGGTTCAGGAGAGAATAAAGAATTAGGAAAGAATTCCATTAGCAGAGAAGGCATATCAATCTTTCCACTGATTTCAGAGCACAGGAAGACAAATAAATGGGCAGAAAGTAGAACCCAGTTGGATAGCTACTGTTAACCCAATTTCTATGCCTCCTCCTTTTTCTGTTGAGCTGCTAAGAGGGCAGCCTCAGCATATGGAAAAGCAATATAGTATCTCCAACAAATCTTCTTGCTAATTTGGAGCAATCTGGACACATTTTACATTTTTTTTTGGTAAGAGTTAGGAATCTAGTTTTCAACCTTTCCATATAATTTATCTATATTGTAATGAATGAATCTGCCCCTTCAATTTATTTATTGTCAACATGCAAAATAGCACACATATAGGCTTCCTCCTCACTGTACTTAGCCTTCCTTTTCTCTGCCATGGATGGCACACAAATAATTGTCACAGGTGGAAATTTTTGGAAACACATTTAAACTCGTACATGCTTACAAACAGTGTAACACTCCCTTTGTGGTGTTCAAAAAATAAGACTAAAGATATTAACTCTGAATTTTAATATTTTTGTTTTTATTTCTTTTTTTTTTGGAAGGGGGACAGCATGAAACAAATGGCTTAATCGAAAGCTTAATCTCATTTTACAGTGTTATTATGAACCCATATAGTTTCATGCATATATTTTTTACATTTCTGTGTATTGAAAGTTCATCACTGATACTGCTTTATAAAGGTTGTCACTGTGAAATAAATGTTAAGCTCTTCGTGCTTTTTGACTTAGAGACTGAAGGGACAATCAAGTTCAACCCTCCATACATTCTTGCTTTTAATATTAATAAGATGAATAAAACTGATACCTGGACAATTACAATATTACCAATATTTGGAAAATATTCAACTATATTTGGTTCTTGGTCCTAAATAATCCAGGTTAAAAACAAAATTAAGTAAAAAACAACTACAACAACAAATAAACACACAAAAAAACTATCCATAGACAGAACACTCCCTGTCCCCAAAAGTAGGATTTATTTCTAAGGTATCTTTATCATTTCTCAGTATCTAGAATAGCGCTAATATATAGAGTTAATTTTCATTAATTCCCTTTGGGCAACTTCTAAATATTTATAACTGAATTGCATGGGGCATGACTGCCTATGAATTACAGAAAAGTGAGCAGGTTCATGCACTTTAATATCAAGTGTATTGTGGGGGTAAGAAAGTTAAAAAGATCATGGCTGGTTGGTACAAGTTTATTAAGAATACAGTCGTTTCAGCAAAGGATAGATTACTGAGTAGCAGTAGGAGCAAGAAAACCACTTGAAAGGCTGTTGCAAAATAGCATGGGTTTAGCAGTAATTAATGCATTGCAGATTATAGTCCTGGCTCTATCTTATATATTTTACACATATTATACCTCTATAAAATATTGCAGGTAGTCACTATTATCTCAATTTAGCAGAAAAACAAATTAACAAAGAAATAAGTACCACTGAGGCTTAGGGAGGTGATATAACTTGCTTAAGGCCACACAGTTTATAAGTATCAGAATGAGATTTTTAAAACTTGGTCATTTGACTCCTCAGCCTGTGTTTTTCCCTCCTCACTATGCTCCCCCTTACATACTGTGAGTTTGCAGAGATACAGGGGAGAAATTTTGTGAGCTCATAATTAACAGTAGTTTGGAAGAGCTATTTTGGAATTTCATTTTTCGTGGTTATACTTATTATTTTTAGATGCATATTAATGTCCTCATTTTGTATAGAAACCTGCAATTTGACTCTTTCTACACTCAGACCCATTCTGAAAGCCTGCAAGTGCGATGCTTAAGCAACAAGAGAAGGTTTTTTCTATTGAATTTGAGAGATATAATAAAATTAAGTTTTTACATTATAATGTCAAAAAGTATGATTTTAATGGCTTAATAAGTTAAGAATAGGTCAGAAATATGGGCACTTTTTCACTACACACTGTTTTAGGAACACAAAGTCTGTGTTATTAATACTAAATTTATCTGGATGTTCTGTAACCACAGAGAGTACTTGGTAACGTTAAAATGATTCAGATAGACAGGATGCTAACAGAGTTATCACTTCTGATACACAAATATAAGAAATCTTCAAATCATCTAGGGAGAATTTTGGGGATCAATAGACAGACTCAATTTTATTTCATTACTTCTGCTTAAAATCATGTATAAAATTTGGAATTAAGGACAACAATTAAATAAATGACAGATATAAAGTAGAACCATATTGTTTTCAAATAATAAAAACACTTAATATATATCACTAGGATATATTTTAATTTTCAAAAATTCTATTCTGATATTTTTTTCAATTCTAAAAAGCATTCAACCTATTTTTTCAAACATATGGCAATACTATATAACAAAAATCTATTAGATGTACTTGCTCACTTGATAAAGGATCCCTCTTTAATTAGAGAAATAAGAGCAATAACTGTAATAAGTGATTACACACACACACACAAATCTATATAAAACACACAAACATAAAGTATGTATAACATACAACATATAATATATATTATAAATATGTACAATATATGATATTAGCTTATGAATAATAAAAATAATATACATTATTATATGTAATATACAGTAATAAAATCATGTGCCATATAGTGGATAATAATATATAATATAATAACTCACAATTATATAGTATATAATATATATTTGTTATATAATATAAAGTTATACCAGCATATAATACATTATATGACATTTTATATAATGCATATATGATATATAGAATGTGATATAGAGAATACATTTTATATAATGTATTTCTACTTTTGTATTTATTATTTTTTCATAGTCAGAGCAGATATAGTGTGTATTTTGCTATATAAACATCACTTGAATGTGATGCTCTCTCACTTTAACTGACATATAAAAGAATTCTAATCATATTTTACTTCAAAGTTTTTAGACGGCTTCTGCATTTCAAAAAATAGTCTTAAATTATAAATCATTATGGCTTTTAAATAGTTATATACACATTTACCCCTTCAAACAATTCACAGAACATTACTGATTAGATTAAGAAAGAACAAGATATTTGAGCACCAATTACCTGCTTGGTGATTCATGTAGGTAATCTCACTGAATGAATCCTCACATTAATCCTGTGAGAGACATATCATTATAGCTCTTTACAAATGGGTTATAATTACTTAGACAATTACATTTTCTGAAGTTTGCCAGGGTTTGAGCCCAAATGTGTTTACCTCAAATGTGACTCACTTTGTACTGTACTATATTGCTATTCTAGCATGGTTTATGAAACACTTCTATATATGAAGACTAACTGGTAGTATATCTTTCCCCAAATATGCATAAAGTAAATAATTACCCATATTGGATAAAGTAAACCATTTCTATAATGCTGTCAAATAAAATTGTAAAGCAATACATTACCTGAGGTAAGCTTACTTATACACCCAGCACAGTAATTAAGCTGAATTCTATGCTATTTGTCCATGAATAGTTAGCCTAATTTGTGAGTTTTATATTTTATCTGTAGTTAGAAGAAATCAATAGCAAGCTAGAGATTCTCCCATTACCTTGAGTCATTATCATCCCATGTTATTATGAAGAAGAATCTTAGAGATTCATATTAAAGCTATAATTTCTAACCTTATGTTTTCATCATTACGTAAGATTGATATTGAAGGTGGTTTTGAGAACTACCCAACCTTGTAATAGAAGGTTATTTTAGGAAGGTATGCTGTATTAATCCCAGCATAGGTTATTGATGTTAACATCAGGGAATGGGGAAAATTAGGTAGGCATGACCTTAAGATAAAATGACCCTTCTGCTGCAAAGGGGGTACCTTAGCAAAGCTCTTGCTTTAGAGAAAATTACTGTGTGAAATGAATCATCTTGGTTTGTCCATACATTATATTCAGCTTCAAAGCACTGTATTGTTCTTTATAAAGAAAATCAGAATAATACTAAATATCATAATTTATGACCTGACAATTAATTATGTGAACATTTCAATAAATTGTAGAAATGACTGACATTCATTGCTTCATCATATTTATCTTGATAAAACCAAAGGAAATTTTAGAAACTTTGTTCAATTTCATTATTCCCTTTTTGATGTCTTGGTATTACTCTGACTGCCAACTTTACATTATATACTAGAAATTTAATACAGATAATAAACTGAATTATCCCATAACTAACAGTTGTTGAAACTCAAGACGTTCTATGTACTTAGACTGATTAATTAATAATTAATGTTAATTAAATATTTGTATGCTATTCTTTTAGAAATTAAAGGACAGAAACTTTCAGTTTATAGTTGATTTATAAAATTAGTTTTTCAAGAATATTTCTCTTTATCGAGCTCCTTTCCTTCTACTAAAATTTTGAGCTCATATTCTGCCATCAGTTTCTATTTGCTTTCATGAGTTTTTGTGGACAGTAATAAGGGTACAATGAATGGAGGGAGATGGTAGAGAAGTTTGTAGAATCATTATCACACACATTGGCATTTTTTTTATCCTCACCCGAGGACATTTTTCCATTTTTTTGTTCAGACAGAGTGGGAGGGAGAGAGAGGAAGAGAGAGAGAGAGAAACATCAATGTGAAAGGGACACATCGAGTGGCTGCCACCTGCACAACCCAACCAGGGCCGGGGGCAAACTGCAACCAAGGTACATGCCCTTAGCAGGAACTGAACCCGGGTCTCTCGGGACCACAGGCCGACACTCTAACTGCTGAGCCAAACCGATCAGGGCCACACATTGGCATTTTAAGATACAGTTTTATTCTAAGAAATTACTTTAGAAATCAATTTATTTCAGGTGTAATTAACATACATTATATTAGCTATAGGCATACAACATAATGATTTAATATTTACATATAATGTGAAATGATCACAATAAGTCTAACATCAGTCATGATGCAGAATTATAATTTTTATTCTGATGAGAAAATTTAGAACTTACTCTCTTAACAACTTTCATATATGCAATACAGTATATTAACAATAGCTACCATGCCATACATTATATCCCCATGACTTATTTATTTTATAAACGGAAGTTTGCATCTTTTAAATTCCATCAACCATTTTGTCCAGCCCTCCCTGCCTGCATATGGCAACCACTAATCTCTGTATCCACAAACTTGTCTTTTTGTTTTAGTTCACATAATAAATGAGATTATATAATATTTGACTTTCTCTGATTTATTTCACTTTGCATAATGCTCTCAAGATCCATCCATGTTGTCACAAATGGCAAGATTTTGGTTTTTTTTTAATAGGTAAATAATATTCCATTTTGTGTGTGTGTGTGTATTTCAATTTCTTTATCTGTTCATCTGCTGATGGACACATAAGTTGTTTCCATATCTTGGGTATTGTAAGTAAGGTTGCAATGAATACGGGGTTGCACACATCCTTTTATGTTACTGTTTTTGATTTTTGAAGATAAATACCCAGAAGTGGGATTGTTGAGTTGTGTAGCAGTCCTATTTTTAATCTTTGAAGAACCTCTATATTGTTTTCCATAGTGGATGCACCAATTGGCATTCCCAACAGTGCACAGGGTTCCCTTTTCTGTACATCCTTGATAGCACTTGTTATCTCTTATCTTTTTTTATTATAGCCATTCTAACAAGTGTGATGTAATATCTCACTGTGGTTTTGATTTGCATCTCCCTGATGATTAGTAATGTAGAACATTTTTTTCATGTACCTATTAGCCATCTGTATGTCTTCTTTGGGGGAAAAAAATGTTTACTCAGATCCTCTGCCCATTTTAAAATAGGATTGCTTTCTTTTTTCTGTTGAGTTATATGAGTTCCTTATATATTTTAGATATTAGTACCCTTTCAAATACATAGTTTGCAAGTATTTTCTCCCATTTATTAGAATGCCTTTTCATTTTGATTGTTTCCTTTGCTGGGCAGAAACTTTTAGCTTGAGATAATCTCACTTGTTGATTTTTGCTTCTAGTGTCATATCCAAAATATCATTCCCAAGACCAATGTCAAGGACCTTTTCCCTATGTTTTCCTCCAGAAGTCTTATTGTTTTAGGTGTTACATTTGTCTTCAATCCATTTTGAGTTAATTTTTGTGATTAGTATAAAATAGAAATGCAATTTCATTATTTTACATGTGGATATTCAGTTTCCCCAATAGCATATGTTGATGTATTCTTATTTTCCCTTGTCAAATATTAGTTGGAAATATATATATATATATATATATATATATATATATATATATATATATGAATGCATTCATTTTTGTGTTCTGTAATCTGTTGCATTGGTCTACATTGGTCTACGTGTGTGTTTTTATGCAGGTACCATACTGTTTTGATTACTATAGCTTTCTAATATAGTATTAAATCAGATAGTGTGATGCCTGCCCACTTTGTTCTTTTTTCTTAGTTTTATTTGGTTGTGCCAGGTCTTTTGTGGTTCCACACAAATTTTACAATTGTTTTTTCTATTTCTGTGAAAAAATTTTATTGGAATTTTGATAGCAATTACATTACAGTTCTGTAATATATCATCTGTGTATTGTATTGTGTGTTCACCACCCAAGGTCAAGTGCCTTTTTGTTACCATTTATCCCCTTTTTACCCTCTTCTACTTCTGCCAACCCCCTTTCCTTCTGGTAATCACCATATAGTCTGTGTCTGTGAGTTTTTTAAATTTTTGCTTAATCCCTTCACCTTTTTCACCCAGCTCCACAAACCCTCTCTAGTCTAATAACTTTCAGTCTGTTTTCCGTATTTATGATATAGACATTTTAACAATTAATATGTTCAATCCATGAACATGGGATATTTTTCCATTTATTTGTATCTTCTTCAATTAACTTCCTCTATGGTTTATAGTTTTTAGTGTACAGATATTTTACTTCCTTGGTTAAACCTATTCCTAAGGGTTTTATTTATTTTTGATGCTATTGTAAATGGGATTGTATATTTTAATATGCTGCCTTTTGATAAGGCAAGTGGACAAAATATAAGCATGTATAATATCTGAAAAACTGCTAAGAACAACCTTGACCTATTCAACAAACCCAAAATTCTCCATCCAATAACAAGAGAAAGCACATATCTTTTAAGAACTCATGGAAGATTTCTAAATTGACAATTTATTATGTGAAAAGCAAGATTCAACATATTTCAAAGATTGTGCATCACATTTTCTGTGCATAACGATCTCAATATAATATAGACATTAATAACGAAATTACATAAAATCTACCAACATAGAAAATTTGAAAACACAATTCTGAATAATCATACAATCATAATGAAAATTTGATATAAAACAGAGTTAAGGGGCACTAAAAATACTACATAACAAAATTATATAAGACAGCGAAAAGTGATTCATTGTGGAAAATTTAAAGACTTCATTACTTATAAGAGAACACAGGCTCAAAATTAACGAGCTAATGTGTCCAAGTTAAGAACATAAAAAATTAACAATATAATATTTTTTTTAAAACAGAAGCAATTAATTATAATAAAAGAATAAGTTAAATATTAAGAAAATCATTAGGGAAGTTACTTTTTGCAACTTGAATTTAGTTCTTTAAAAATATCAACAGACATAATGATTGATTAAGAGAAGAGAGGAGACACAACGAAACAATATGATTTAAAAGGAGACATAATTATAGACAGTGTAGAAATTGAAATGATAATATAATTATTCCCACTGCAATATGTGAAATACGAAAATGCAGACAAACTGAAAAGATTCTTACAAACTCTTAGGTCTACAATAAAGAATTTGAAAAAAGAGGCAGAATTACAGGAAAATTTTATCAAACATTCAAATTCATGTCAATTTTAAGAAAACAATTTTGAGAGTAGAAGAATAATACTCCCTACCTAATTTTACAAAATGGGCATAATCTTAATGCCAAAACCAAACAATGCTATTACAAGTAAGAAAAGTGAGTAGGCCTTTGTTTCCTATGCAAAATCCTAAAAGATATAGTAAAAAAAAAATCTATTTCAACAGTGTATAAAAATATATACATACTGTGTATTCAAGTTGACTTTATCTTTGATATGTAATTGTGGCTTAATTTTGGACAATCAATTTATTAATGGATTGAAAATGAAAAAAAAATTTTATGATTTAAATAAATAGAAAAATATACTTGATAAAAATCAACATAAAAATTTAATAAAACATCTTGGTAAATTAGGAATAGGAAGGAATTTATATAAACTGATAAAGACTATCTATTAAAAAAACTAGACAGCAATTACTCTAAATGAGCCAATTTTAGAAACTGTCCTTATAAAACAGAAACAAGACAAGGGTACTTGTTATTACCACTATTACCACTTCAATTCATTCTTGTGCCATAGGGTGCAGTATGCAAAATATAACAGGCAAGATATATTAGTGACAAAAGGCTGAGAGAGGAAGAAATAAAATTTAGAGGTGATATATTATTTACAGAAAAAAAAAAACAACTAAAAAATACATGGAGGGACCTTGAAAGTATCATCCTAAGTGAAACAAGCCAAACAGAGAAAGACAAATTTCATATGATCTCACTTATTTGTGGAATATAATGAACATAACAGTTTGAGGAATGGGGTAGTCCCAGAGGCGCAGAAGCGGGGTACAGACTGACAATCCCCTAAGAAGGGGGGAGGTGGGGGAGGGATGAACCACAGAACTTATATGCATGTATGCATGAACAGTGGTCATGGACAACAATCTGGGGAAGGGGCAGGGAGGGAGGGGGAGGGGGGAATCAGTGGGGGGAAAAGGAGAAACATCTGTAACAAAAATTAATCAATAAAAAAAAATTAGATGCAAAAAAAATAAAAATAAAATAAAATCTACAGACAATTTAGAAATAGGTGAGTTTAGGAAATAGTTTGCAATAAGGATACTTTATAGAAATCAATCACATTGCTCGATAGTAAAACCAAATAACAAAAAATGTATTTTTAAACATGTATACACAAGAATGTATACTAGAATCATGGAGTGTTACCTATCTAAGAATTAAAAGAGATTTGCAAAATCTTTATAGGAAATAATTATACAATTATAAAATTAAGTGACAATAAATGAGACCTAAATAAATGGATAGACATGCTATATTCATGAATAGGAAGACAATGTTATAAAACACACACACACACACACAGTTGCAGTCTAATTTGATCTCTAGATTCAACAGAATTTCCATTATATCTCAACAGCAATTTAAAATAAATTATTCCAGGTATGTTTTGCAGAATTTAATAACCTGATTATAAGATTTATAGAAAAATACATTTTTTGAAGAAAAAGAAGGAGGAAAGGGCTTCCATAAACATATCTTTAGCTATTTAAAAAAAAAATGATATTAACATGGGGATAGAAACATTTGCCAGTGAAGTCAAACAAAAAGCTCAGAAAACTAACACATTTGGTATGAAACTTTGGTGTACCACAGAAATCTTGTGATAGGTGACATTATAAAGAAGTGACTACTCAATATATGGACCAAAATTATCCTCATGATAAACAATAAAATCACATTCTTACTATATTAAGAAGAATAAACTCCACCTAGATGGAAGACTTAAATGTCCAAAATAAAACTTTAAAGCCCTTAATGAAACATTGGGCTAACCATCTCTTAGACCTTGGGACAGAAAAGGATTTGATTGCGAACAGTAAAACTACTCATAATGATAAAAGTAAGATTTTTCAGTCAGGGTATGCTAGGCTTTAACAATGCAAAAGAACTCAAAGCTTCAACTTAAGGAATACTTTCATGATTATAAGGGCAGGAAAAAGGAAATGTGTTTAATTTAATTCCATGCTACCTCTTAAATATTTTGCCTGAAGTGACAAATATCAATTCTGCTCCCAGTTGGCTAAAATAAATCACAGGGCGATTCCACCGAGAACCCAAGGCTCTTCAAGTAACCACAATTAATAGTCTCCATGCAAAAAGCTAGAGGATAACTGAACCATTCCTGGGCTTGAAACTCTGCCCAGGAAAGTAAGACTTGACAGTGGTATTTGATGTGGGTCCTCCCACAATCATCCAAACCCAGGAGAGAAAGCCACAAACAGCAGGATTCCAAAACCCACAGGGAAAATTTGGCAGGCTCCAAAGCTCACTGTGATAGACAAAATGGTGAAACAAAGAAATAAATAAGAAATGAAAGAATGAGAGAACTCTACCAAAGATGAGATAAATGAAGAGCAGTTAAGCAAGTTAACAAAGCTAGAATTCAGAGCCATGACCTTGAGGAAGTTCAACAGCATGAGTAAGGACATCAACAACATGAGTAAAGATATAGAAATGTTAAAAGTCAACCAACTGGACATTAAAAACCACCAAGAAGAAATGAAGAATGACATATCAGAAATAAAGAACACATTGGGAGGTCTAAACAGCAGAGTAGAAAAAGTTGAGGGCCAGATCAGTGAATTAGAAGACAGGGTAGAAAAAATCTACCAATCAGAAAACCAAAAGAAAAAAACCCAGAAAGACAACTTAAGAGAACTGTGGGACAACTGGAAACATAATAATATTCACACCATTGAAGTCCCTGAAAAAGAAAATGAGCATGAGTTGGAGAATATATTTGAAGAAATAGTGACAAAAAACTTCCCTAATTTGGTGAAGGAAGAAGGCATTCAAGTTCAAAAAGCACAGAGAGCCCCAAGTAAAAAGAACCCAAACAGGCCCACACCAAGACACATAGTAATTAAAATGCCAAAAATTAAAGACAAAGAGAGAATCCTAAAATCAGCAAGAGATAAGCAACAGGTTATCTACAACAGAACCCAAATAAGGCTATCATCTAACTTCTCAACAGAAACAGTACAGGCCAGAGGGAATGACATGAAGTAATCAAGGTCATGTAAAACAAGGATCTGAATCCAAGACTACTCTACCCAGCAAGACTATCATTCAAAATAGAAGGTCAAATAAAGAGCTTCCCAGACAAAAAAAAAAAAAAAAGGCTAAGGGAATACATTAGCACCAAACCAGCACTGCAAGAAATGTTAAAAGGACTGCTATAATTGTTAAAAGAAAAATAGAACCACACTAAACAAAAATGGCAATAAATAAGTACATATCAATAATCACCTTAAGTGTAAATGGATTGAATGCTCCATAAACAAGATTGATGGACACTTAGCTAGACTCATGAAGAAACAAAAAGAGAGAACCCAAATACACAAAATCATAAATGAAAGAGGAGAAGTAACAACCTGACACCACAGAAATACAAAAGGTCGGTAATAACTACTATGAACAATTATATGGCAACAAATTCGACAATCTAAGCGAAATGGACAAATTTCTAGAAACACATAGTCTCCCAAAACTGGACTGGGAAGAGATAGAAAACGTGAACAGACAAATAACAACTAAGAAAATCAAAGAGGTAATTAAGACTCTCCCAGCAAACAAAAGCCCAAGCCCAGATGATTTCACAGGGGAGTTTTACCGAACATTCAAAAAAGAACTAAAACCCAATCTCCTCAAACTATTTGAAAAAATTCAAGAAGTAGTAAGACTTCCAAACTCGTTTTATGAGGCTAGCATAATTCTAATTCCCAAACCAGAAAAAGATACTACAAAGAAAGAAAACTACAGGCCAATATCCCTGATGAACATAGACGCCAAAATCCTGAAAAAATACTAGCAAATTGAATCCAGTAATATATCAAAAAAAATTATTCACCATGACCAAGTTGGATAAACCCCAGGGATGCAAGGCTGGTACAATATTTGCAAAATTAATATTCGTGATACACCACACAAATAAAATAAATAAAAACCACATAATCATATAAATAGATGATGAAAAATCATTCGACAAAATCCAGCATCCATTTATGATAAAAACGCTCAGCAATGTGGGAATAGACGGATCATATCTTGACATAATAAAGACCATATATGAAAGACCTACAAGCAACATCATACTCAAAGGGCAGAAACTAAAAGTATTTCCCATAAGAACAGGACCAAGACAGGGATGCCCACTTTTCCACTCTTATTCAACATAGTACTGGAAGTCTTAGCCACAGCAATCAGACAGGAAGAAAAAATAAAAGGGATCTAAATTGGAAAGGAGGAAGTGAAACTGTCATTATTCGCAGATGACATGATACTATACGTAGAAAATCCCAAAGACTCCATCGAAAATCTACTAGACTTAATAAATGAATTTAAGAAAGTAACAGGATAGAAAATAAACATCAATAAATCAACAGCATTCTTATACACCAATGATGACCTCACAGAAAGAGAAACTGAAAAAACAATCCCATTTACCATTGTGGCAAAAAAAAAAAAAAAAATTAAGATACCTAGGAATAAACTTAACCAAAGAAGTAAAGGACTTTTTACAGAAAACTACATAACATTAGAAAAGGAAATAGAAGAAGATATAAAAAAGTGGAAGCACATACCTTGTTCATGAATTGGAAGATTTAACATCATTAAAATGTCCATACTACTGAAAGCAATCTATAGATTCAATGCAATCCCCATCAAAATACCAACCACATACTTCACAGAACTAGAACAAATACTTCAAAAGTTCATGTGGAACCAAAAAAGTCCCCAAATAGCCACAGCCATCTTGAAAAAGAAGGACAAAGTAAGTGGGATCACAATACCAGACATCAGGTTATATTAAAAAGCTACTGTAATCAAAACAGCCTGGTACTGGCACAAGAACAGGCATATAGATACGTAGAACAGAACAGAGAACCCAGAAATGGACCCAAGACATTATGCTCAATTAATATTTGACAAAGGAGGCAAGAGCATACAGTGGAGTAAAGACAGCCTCTTTAATAAATGGTGTTGGGAAAATTGGACAGCTACATGCAAAAAAATGAAACTAGACCATCAACTTACACCATACACAAGAATAAACTCAAAATGGATAAAAGACTTAAATGTGACCCGTGAATTCATAAATATCCTAGAAGAAAATGTAGGCAACAAAATTTCGGACATCATTCACAGCAGAATTTTCACCGATACATGACCTAAGGCAACAGAAACAAATTAAATAATGAACACATGGGACTACATCAAACTCAAAAGCTTCTGCACAGCAAAAGAAATAACCATCAAAATGGATAGGTAACCCACTGTATGGGAGAACATTGTTGCCAATGATACATCAGATAAGGGGTTGACTTATACAAGTCAACAAAAGGAAGACAAAGAACCTGATTTAGAAATGGTCAGAGAACCTAAATAGACACCTCTCCAAACAGGACATACAAATGGCCAAGAAACATATGAAGAAATGCTCAACTTCACTAATTATCAGCGAGATGCAAATTAAAACAACAATGAGGTATCACCTCATACCTGTCAGAATGGTCACCATCAGCAAATCATCAAACAACGAGTGTTGGTGAGGGTGTGGAGAAAAGGGGACTCTAGTACACTGCTGGAGGGAATGCAGACTGGTGCAGCCACTATGGAAAACGATATGGTGTTACCTCAAAAAATTAAAAATTGAACTTCCATTTGACCCAGTGATCCCACTTCTAGGAATATACCCTAAGAAGCCTGAAACACCAATCAGAAAGAATATAGGTAGCCCCATGTTTGTAGCAGCACTATTTACAATAGCTAAGATCTGGAAACAGCCCAAGTGTCCATCAGTAGACAAATGGATAAAAAAGCAATGGTACATATACACAATGGAGTACTACGCAGTTGTAAGAAAGAAAGATCTCTTATCCTTTGAGATGACGTGGAGGGACCTGGAGCCTAAGCGAAACAAGCCAAACAGAGAAAGACAAGTATCATATGATCTCCCTTATTTGTGGAATATAATGAACTTAACAGTCTGAGGAATGGGGTAGTCCCAGAAATGTGGAAGTGGGGTAAATACTGACAACCCACAGAAGAGGGGGTGATGGTGGGAGGGAAGAGATAAACCACAGAACTTATGTGCATGTACACATAACCAATGGATATAGACAGTGAAGCTGGGCATAGGGTAGGGGTATGGGGAGGAGGGTGTCAATGTGGTATAAAAGGAGAAACATCCGTAACAAAAATAATATAAAATAAATAAATTAAAATAAAATAAATCACCTGGCAATGAATAAATTCAACAGCATAATGGTATATAATTCTTTCACACAAGGGACACTAAATATTTGTGAAATTAATGTAGTTTTATACATACACTAACTATATAGTAACTATATATTTGACTATGTTCAAATTAAGATATGTTGTTAATTTCTGTAAAAGTAAAGTGATTACAAGAGCCTTCTGAAAATTGATAATTCAAATATAACATAAACCTGCATAAAGAACATGGTATCAGCACATGAATAGATAAATTAATGGAAAAAAATAGTCCAGAAGTATATATGGACAATGCACCCCCAAGTAGCAAACAGCATAATTAATACCCAGATCTTGATTTCTAAATATCATTCTTCCTGAAAAGAGAACAGTGGTTTTGAGGGAAATGGGTACTTCATAGATACTGAGCAGAAAATGTAGGGTAAGCCTGGAATGCCTTTTTAGCAAACAGCAAAAAATTGTTCAAAGTTCTATGGGTGATGTCAAAAGACACAGATGGTGATTTAGATGGTTTTCTCATAACCTAATTTGGAACAATTTGAAAGTTGGAAAGTATATTGACCTAACAACAGAGTGTTAACATATACACAAATTGATAGAACTGTAAGGAGAAACAGATGAATCCACTATCAAAGCTAGAGACTTCATCAACATCCCTCTCTTAGAAATGGACAAATCTAGCAGGCAGAAAATCAGTGAGGACATAGTTGAACATAATAATACTGTCAATCAATAGGACATGATTGACATCTACTGATTACTTCATCCAAATAACAGCAGAATACACATTTTTTCTCAAGCTCACATGGAACATTCACCAAGATAGACCAAATTCTGCACATTCTGGGCCACAAAACACATCTTAACAAATTTAAAAGAATTGAAATCATACAATGTCTTCTCTTGGATTGTGATAGATTTAAAATAGAAATCAATAACAGAGAGAGAGCTGAAAAAAATCCCCAACTACGTAGAGCATTAAATAATACACTTCTAAATATACAAGTGAAAGAATAAATCTCAAGAGAAAGTTTAAAAATATCTGAACTAAATGAAAATAAAGAAAATATGGGATGTAGTGAAAGCAGACATTAGAGGGAAATTTATAGCATTTTTTATAAAAGAAGAAAGAGCTAAAATAAATAATCTAAGATTCCACATTAGGAAACTAAAAAAAGGGAAGCAAATTAAAATCAATTGAGAAAAAGGGGGGCGGGATTAGAGGATAAATCAATGAAATTGAAAGCAGGAAATCAGTAGAGAAAATCAACAGAACCAAAAGCTGGTTCTTTGAAAAGATCAGTATGAACAATAAGACACTAGCCAGGCTAAGAAAAAAAGAGAGAGGCACACATTACTAATATCAGCTACAAATGAGGGCAAATCACTAAATATTCCTTGGAAATTAAAAGGATAATAAAAGAATACTAATAACAATTCCATGCCCTTAAATTTGATAACCTAGATGAAATAGACCAATTCCTTTAAACGCAATCTGACAAAGTTCACACTAGAAGAACTAAACAATATGAATAGGTCTATAGCTATTAAAAATATTGAATCAATAATTAACCTTCTAGGCAGTTTAACTGGTGAATTCTATCAATCATTCAAATAATTAAGGAAGATATTATACCTACTCCCTAGTCCCTTTCAGAGGGTTGTGGGAATGGGTGAAAAAGGTTAAGAAGTACAAATTGCCAGTTATAAAAACAGCCACTGGAATATAAAATACAGCATAGAGAATGCAGTTAATATTACTATAATAACTATGTACAGTGTCAGATGGGTAGCAGACTTATTGGATTATCACTTCCTAAGTGATATGAATGTCTAGTCACTATGTTTTATAACTGAAACTAACATAATAGTTTATGTCAACTGTAATAAAAATGTAATTAAAAATAAAAACAAAATAAAATGTAATCAATTATGGCAAAGCATAAAAAAGAGAGATACCTTAAAAGAAATAAAAAGTCACATTACAGATTATCATTCGTGCGATGACAATATATTACCAATCAATAAATATTAGAACTATATAAAAATCTTCTAAACATTTCTAAGGGAACCAGAAAAAAAAAATGATGGGGAAAGAACAGCCATTTGACAAATGATAAAAATTTTCCTGGTGATAAATGTGAAAATAAGTGTTCTGATAAATGAAATGCAAATCAAGTTCTAAGTGACACATGAATTTTTTTCCATTTGAATTGATAAAATTTCCATTTGAAAATTCAAATAAAGATGTCAAACAATACCATATGTTAAAGAGAAAAAGGATCCATAGCATTAAGAATAGACTGCAGGTCAGAGGCTAAACTAGTACTACTACTATGGAAAATATTTGACATTGTCTCATAAAACTGTACAGACACATTCCCTCTGACTCAACAATCCCACTCCCAGGAGAAACTCATATATTTACATTTGAAGACATGTATAAGAACATTCATAGCAACACAATTTCTTAAGAGCAAATGGAAGGAAATAACCCAGTGTCCATCAAGAGAATGAATGCATGAATTGTGCATGTTCACACAAGGGAATATTGTAGAGCAGTTAAAATGAATATATTACAGCAAAATATGATGATATTTTTTTAAGTTAAAAAATATAATTTATAAAATTCCCAAAGATTTTATGTATATATATGTACATATGTACATATTATATGTATATATAATATATATGTGTGTGTTTATATGAATATGTATAATATATATATGTGTATGTATATAAATATATATACATATGATTGTGTCTATATTTATTTGCATACATTATTTTGGAACACATATAGATAATTTAAAACTGTATGCAACTTAACCTAAGGAAATAATGAGCACAGGATTCATACGGCAACTTCATTAGGTGAATAGTTTGTATAAGATCACAAATGTGAATTTATTATCATGATTCTGTTTTTCATGTTCGGTGGTGATTTCTTGGGTTCTTATATTGTTAACATTGATAAATAAACAGACAAATTGATAAATATAACCATATGCATATCTAAATGACTAATAAAAGATAGTCATGCCTAGATCAACAATGAATGTGTGTTTTGAAACAAGAATAGAGATTAATCCTCAATTCTATGACCCTGTGATGAGGTAGTATAAGTGTTTGCTGTGTGAAGCCCATATGAATTGCTACTGGCAGTAGGCAATAGGACTACAGAGTAAGTCCAAAGGCAACCTTTAAAGAACACTGGGAGGGAATTAAGTAGTTCTGTCTTTTCTGTCTACCCCCTTAAACTCTTTATTGATACTTTTATTCCTGTTAATTCCATAAGGTTCAGTGAGTATCATTTTGCTTCAAATATCTGCAAAAGTCTACTGGCTGTGTGGGTGGATCTATTCCTGAGAGTATCAACACTCTCATGAACCTTGATGTTTTGAGCTGTTTGTAAAAGCAATTGGGCATGGTTTGAAAACCCTGGAGGAGGAAAGATCAAATTAAGCTTAGAGGTATTATTACCTTTTTTTCTCCAAGTACAATTTCTAAACTAAGAAAGAGTCAGATACTTTATCTTCCCTCCCTTTTTCCTGGGTGATGAAGCATATTTAAAGTGTGTTATCTCAAAATAAGGCTTTATCTTTTAAAAGATTTAGGTAGTTCTTTGGCGGATAATATAAAAAGGTAGATGTATTTCTACAGAATACTCAGCAACACTCCTAAAACTACTTGTGGAATAAGTATCAGTGTAGGTAAAAATTAAAAAGATGATTTTATTCTGGAGAATTTTCACACTTTAAAATGCAGAGATAAATAAAATAATAGGCACATGCTTTTATTCATACCAATTCTCCACTCTACTTATGGGATTATTCATCTTTGTGAGTATATTGTTAATATGTGCAGGGTAAACTGGGGGTTGGCTAGATGGCTCTGTTGAACTTGGCTATGGTTGCTCACATGTCTGGAGTCAGCTTACTGTTAACTGGGGCAAATACTCTTATCCATATGTTTCATCCTTTATCAGGCTAGCCAGGGCAAGTTCCCACGTGATAACAGAGGTCCAAGAGGCAAGCAGAAATATGGAAGACTCAGAACTGGCAAGTGATAGCTGGCAAGTCACAAGGCAAATGCAGCCTTAAAGGAGAATGGCATTACAATGTGTGGATACAGAAAGAGGAATTAGTTTGCAATCTACCAATGGCACTGATGTCTATAACTATTCTCTAATTATTGGTCCTTGAATATAAGGCCAATTTTTTGTCACCTCACTTCCCTTCCCACTTCATCTATAATATTTTAGATTAGGATTTCTCTTACCTCATCCCTTTGAGGACTGTCTCACCCTCAAGGCAATAATTTCAACAGTTTGTTGGAAAGTTATGTTGGTAAATACTGGTCTCTATTTCTAATTTGACAAGCATAACTCCATTATTTTATTATGGGTTATTATTTCAGATAAATATGTCGTCTTCACAAATAAAATGTCTTGAGGTTAATAGAATGTTTTAAATGTCTTAATTTTTCTCATAAATTCTAACTCATAGTAGGTGCTCAATACATAACCAGCAATTGTTTAATGTATGTCACTTCTGAGGTTTGCAAAGAATCTGTTATATCAAGGATAATAAATAGTTCAGGTTAAAGAGAGTATTCAAATGTGTATTTTCAAGATGTAGTACAGAAATGGATTCATTAGAAAAAGATTAAAGCACTCAATTAATTTTTTTTAATTGACATAGCAGAAGCTTATTATAAAGAATAGAAATGTTTAAGCAACTGCTGCTACTATAAACCATTGGTTTTCAGCCTTGCTTCAAACCAGAATCACCTGGGGAGCTTTTTAAACAATACCAATGGATGGGGTTCATTCACCCCAGAGCAATTAAATCAGTATGTCTGGAGGTGGAGCCTAGGCATCAATATATTTAAAAGCTCCCTAAATGATTCTTATATGAATCCAAGGTTGAGGACAGATGCTTTAAACTCTTCTAAAATTACCAACAAGAAAGTTTGAAAATTGAGCAGTACACCTGGAAGCAACACACGGCTGTTAACTTGGATATTGCTAAACAGTCCTGACAGACGAAACAGTATCCTAATTAATTGGTCTTCCTAGTCCATTATGGACCTTCACCTGGCAGCATTTTCAAAACACAGGTTTTGGAAATGCTGAATTTCAGTTATTATAAAGTAGTTCATAGATGCTGGCCAAGCAAACTTACAATTTGACTTATATTGTGATATAAAATCGATTTGATATCCCTAGGATGCAGATCTCCTGATGAGAGCTGACAAAGACCAGCTGAGGCTCTAGCTAAATGATGTGTGAGAGCACTGAGGAGCAGACAATTGGAAACTAATGAGATGATAAAGGCTTTCAGGTATGTGAGTTGATCAGCTACCTGCTGAGACCCTCTCACTGTAGAAGAGAACTCCCTGGCTCAGGGCCCTCTTTTCCATCTTAGGTGCAATCAAGGTTAGTCCAAGTTCTGTATGTGATATTCCTTTAAATATTGTCTCTGTTCATTTTGGAGGTGAAGTTGGAGAGGAGTCGCTGCCAGTAGGAATGACTTCTGTCCTCATCTACATATACTCCACTCTAAGAAGCACTCTTATTAGCACTAGAATATAGTGGCACAGGGAAGATTGGTGACAACATTTATGAAGGGAGTTTGGGCCACAGATCAAAACCCTGTAGCCACTTGAGATTGTACTTGCTGTACCATAAAACTGCTGACCTTGATTGAAATTCCTCTGCCCTCATCCCTGGCCAAACCCGGCCACTTTCTACCTCTTACCCAGAAGACAGTGACCGTGGCAGGAAAACAAAGCTATACTTTAAAGTCAAAGTAAAATTGTATTTCAGATTCTAAGAAAATTCAATTGTATTTGACAGTTCTAACTTCAAGGACTTTAAAATAACTCATGATAAGAAGATATGATTGAAATGATAATTATTGACAAAGTATAAAGAGAAAGTGTAAATAAAATAATAAAGGGGTATTGAGTTATTACAAAGTGTGAATAAACAAAAAACCCTGTTAGCACTGAACTAGAGAAATTATTCTCCAACCCAGAATTAATAAACTGTGTAGAGAATAAGTGTTCCGTGGTCATATCCATGTAGAAAGTGTTGCAAAACACATCCCTTTCGTAGAGTGTCACTGTGTAGATCATCAGAGTACATGACCTTATAAATAATGTGGTAAATAAGGTTTGAACTTGCTTAGTTGAGAGTTTCAAAATATTCCTATAGTCAGAGCACATGCTCTTTGTTATATGATGCATATTTACATCTTGGGGAATACTGAACTGGTTCTGTTTTATATAATTAATTACAGAAAGACTGATCAGTTTGATGAAATATAAAACCATGGACCATGACTAAAACAGGATGATTTATTTTCCCTTGAAATTCACCAACAATTTTCAGGTATGAGATTATTTTGTTATTTTAGGTTTCACCATCCACAGGAGCACAGCTACTGAACTACACTGCTAGATTTAAATTATATATAATTCTAAGGCAATCAAGATCACAGATTCAAGAGTATGACATCCAGATCACTAACCTTTGAATGTATTCCAGGTTTTCAAAGTCCCTTGGCAAATATGGCAGTTAATATTTTACAGTACTATTTGTTGCAGTCAAGCAAGAACAGATAATAATACAAGTATTTTATTCTTTCCCTTTGAAGTTACAGCTGGACAGCTATAATTCAACAAAAGGTTCCCTGCTTATCCCTGCTTAACACATCTGACAGATTCTTGCATTGAGATATCTGAAGGTGGGCCTGTTTGAGTGAACAGTGAAGATGGGAGAGTGTGGTGGCGAGCACAATGACAGAACTAGCAGTTTGGTGCTCTTTGTAGCCCCAACACATGCAATAGCAGTAAAGGGTCAGGCTGCAACCCTCATTGGGCAAATCAGAGTGGCAGAAACAGCAATCGTGCCTGGGTGTCTGGCACATATGAGGCTGGACCCAGGGTCAGGGCAGAGTGGCAGTGTAAAGGGCCACAGCATTCCACAAGCCACCAGCAACTCGACAAAGAATTCCACAGTACCATGCCCACCCCATACTCCTGTGGCCCACCTGGCAGTAAAACCATCACTCAGCAGATGGTGAAAGGGCTGAAATAAACTTTCCAGCCTAAACGGTCTGTACTCATAGCAGATATATCCATTGGAGAGAACAGAGCTGCGGACACACAAACACACTCCCTCCTGCCCCTTGCTTCCCCACCCAACTGTAACCTGGTAGAGGCAACTTGATCAACTCAGACAGCAGTTTCTGACTACCTGAAGGCGGCACCAGTAACACACAGAAGATCCATACCCCACCACTTCCAATCCACAGTGGTGCCCTGAGACTAAGGTAGCCAGGTCATAAAGGGAATGCCCAACTCCTTGGGAATACTGGGCAGGCATTTTCCATTGCTAAGGAGACACCGCCCCACAGAGATCCCAAAAGTTGTAGAAGTGCAGGTAAGAGAAAATAAAAACTTGTGCTTCAGCACCACCTACTGGAAAACAAAGGAAGGCCTTTACATATCAACCTGCTTCACCCTGAAAGTGTCAAATAGTTTCATTTCCACAAACACCCAGGCAGAGAAATAATCAATCAAACACAATCAATAACCAAGGTAACCAGGGAATCCAGAAAGAAAATGAAAAATCTCCAGAAAATAAACTTAAAGACATGGAAGACTGATTTAAATGACAGAGAATTCAAGATTGCAGTTCTGGAGAAAACTCAACAAAATGCAACAAAACACAGATAGGCAGTTTAATGAACTCTGAAACAAAATCAATGAACAAAATATGTACTTTACCAAACAGACTGAAACCTTTATAAAGAACCAAATGGACATTCTGGAGCTGAAGAACTCAATAAATGAGATAAAGAATGAACTAGTGAGCTTGAGCAATATATCAAACCAGATGGAGGAAAGAATTAATGATACAGAAAACAGAAATTTAGAAATGACTCAAGTGGAAAAAGAGAGAAAATTGAGAAGAAAAACAATGATGAAACTCTATGAGAACTATCTGACTTCATTAGAAAGAACAATATAAGCATAATGGGTACACCAGAAGGAGAAGAGCAGGAGAAGGGAACAGAGAGGTTATTCAAATAACTAATCAACAAGAACTTCCCAAGTCTATGGAAAGAATTGGATTTTTGAATCCAGGAAGCTAACAGAACACCTAATTATCTCAACCCAAAAAAGGCTTTCTCCAAGACACATTATATATTAAAACTGTCAAAACTTAATGACAAAGAAATAATTCTCAAGTTAGCCATGGAAAAGAAGACAGTAACCCATAAAGGAAACACCATTAAATTGTTATCAGATTTTTTTAAGCAAAAATTCTACAAGCTTGGAGAGAATAGAATCAAATATTCAAATTATTGAAAGAGAGAAATCATCAGCCAAGAATAATATATCCAGCAAAGTTATCCTTTAGATATGAAGAAGAAATGAAGGCTTTTTAAGACATGTAGAAGCTGAAGGGATTTTCCACCACAAGACTTGCTTTACAAGAAATGCTAAAAAGTGCTCTCCTACTGGAAACAAAAAGACAAAAGGATACTAAACTATGAGTAAGAGGACTAACAGACAGAAGCAGGAAATTGAAACCCTTGTTCAAAATAGGTTATTCAACACTTAAATATATTTAGCATAAAGTTAAAGGAGATAAAAACATTAAATAAGAAGACAATAGATACTGCAATTTGGAAATGAACACACAACATAAAAAGAGATAGTTTGCGACAACAAAAACATAGAAGGGGAGAAGGACAAGAACTGAACTTGCAGAGGAGAATGGAGATAAGATGCAATCAGAAGAAAAGAACTACTGTATATATAAACTTTATTTTATAGAAACCTAATAGTAACCATAAAAATCCAATCTAGAACTGAGGCACATAACTAAGAACATATAAAGTAAAGGAAACAGTAATAAAATACCACCAAACTAAAATAACAGACAGAAACACAAGGGAAAAGAAACAATGAAAACATAGAGCTACCAGAAAACAGAAGATAAAATAACTATAGGAAATACTCATATATTAATAATTACCCTGAATGTAAATGAACTGAATTCACCAATTAAAAGGTACAGAGTAGCAGGATGGATAAAAAAACAAACAAACAAACAAACAAAAAAAAACGAAATATATGCTGCCTCCAGGAGACACATCTTAGCTGCAATGACAAACACAGACTCAAAGTGAAGGGGTGAAAAATGATACTCCAAGCAAATGGCATCCAGAGAAAAGTGGGTGCAGCCATAATTATATCAGACAAAATATATTTCAAGATCAAAAAGGTAACAAATGACAAAGATGGGCATTTTATAATGATAAAGGGGAGAATACATCAAAAGACATAATACTTATTAATATATATGCACCCATCCTGAGAACACCAAAATATATAAAGCAACTACTAACAGAACTATAGGGAGAAACTAGCAAAAACAGTTACAGCAGGAGACCTAAATACTCCATTGACAACAATGGATAGATTATCTAAACAGAAAATCAATAAGGAAATATAGGCCTTGAATGACACACTAGACCAAATGGACATAATCAATATTTACAGATCTTTTCATCCCAGAACATCAGAATATACATTCTTCTCTAGTGCACATGGAACATTCTCAAGGATAGACTACATGTTAGGACAGAAAACTGGCCTCAACAAATTTAAGAAGACTGAAATCTTACCAAGCATATTCTCCAACTACAATTATTTGAAACTGAAAATCAACTGCAAAAAAGAAAGCAGGAAAAATTACAAATATGTGAAGATTAAACAATATGCTACTAAAGAATGACTCAGTCAAAAAAGAAGTAAAAGAAGAGCTCAAAAGATACATAGAGACAAATGAGAATGACAATATGACATATCAGAATTTGGGGGATACAAAAAAAGTGGTAATAAGAGCAAAGTTTATAGTATTAACAAGACTGCCTTAAGAAATAAGAAAAGTCTCAAATAAATACCCTAACATTTCACCCTAAAGAACTAGAAAAAGAAGAACAAATGAAGCCAAAATTCAGTAGAAGGGGGGACATAGTAAAACTTAGAGCATAATTATTTGAAACAGAGAACAAAAAAGACCATAGAAAAAAAGTAATGCAACAAAGAACTGATTCTTTGAAAAGATTAATAAAGTTGACAAACCTCTAGCTAGGCTCACCAAGGAAAAAATAGAAAACACTCAAATAAAATCAGAAATGAAAGAGAAGTTACAATAGACAATATAGAAATACAAAGAGCTATACAAGGATACTATGAAAGGATACATACCACCAAATTTGATAATCTAGAAGAAATGGAGAAGTTCTTAGCAATATATAATCTTACTAGATTGCATCATGGGCAATTGGAAAATCTAAATATACCAATCAACAGTAAGAATATTGAAATAGTTATCAAAAACCTCCAAAAAGTAAAAGTCCAGGACCAGATGGCTTCACTAGTGAATTCTACCAAACATCAAAGAAGAGTTAATACCTATCCTTCTCAAACTCATCCAATAGGAGCAAATAATTCCTAACTTATTTTATGAGTTACCCTGATATAAAGCACTGACAAAGACAACACAAACAAGAAAATTACAAACCAATTAATTCTGATGAATATAGATGCAAAAATCCTAAACAAAATACCTTCAAATTTAATACAATAATACATTTAAAAGAAAATACATCACAATCAAGTGGAGTTCATTCCAGTGGCACAAGGATGGTTCAACATACGCAAGTTGATCAATATGATACATGCATTAACAAAATAAAAGATAAAAATCATATGATCATATCAATAGATGAAGAAAAAGCATTTGACAAGATATAACATTCATTTATGATTAAACCATTCAATAAAATGGGTATAAAAGGATAATACCTTAACACAATAAAGACCATATATAACAAATACTCAGCTAATATCATACTCAATGGCAAAAACTGAAAGCTTCTCCTTTATGATCAACAACAAGACAAGCATGACCAGTCTCACCAATATTATTCAACATAGTACTGGAAGTCCTAGCCCGAGCTATCAGGCAAGAGAAGGAAATAAAAGGCTTCCAAATTGGGAATGAAGAAGTAAAGCTGTCAGTTTGGGCAGATGACATTGTTTATGTAGAAAACCCTAAAGAATACACCAAAAAAAAATTATTAGAAATAATTGAAAAATACAGTAAAGTGCAGGATGAAAACATCAATGCACAAAAAACCATATATTATATACTATATATACTGTTCCCATATACTAACAATAAAATTTCAGAAAAAAACGGGAAAAATAATTCCATTTGCAATTGCAACAAAAAGAATAAAATACCTAGGAATAAGCGTCAAAAAGGATGTGAAGGACCTATACACTGAAAACTACACAACATTGCTGAAAGAAATTGAAGGAGACACACAAAAAAATTGATGTTCCATACTCATGGATTGAAAGAATCAAAATAGTTAAAATGGCCATATTACCTAAAGTAATATACAGATTTAATTCAATCCTCATCAATATTCCAAAGTCATTTTCAAAAATATAGAACAAAAAACAAATAATCAGATTTGTATGGAACCACAAAAGTTCCCAAACAGCCAAAGCAATCCTGAGAAAAAAGAACTTCCCTGACCTCAAATTATACTATAAAGCTACAATAATAAAAACAGTATGATATTGGCAGAAAAAACAAACATACTGACCAACGAAACAGAATTGAGAGCCCAGAAATAAATTCACATGTATATGGGCAATAATTTTTGGCAAAGGAGCCCAAAACATAAAATGAAGAAAAGAAGGCTCCCTCAATAAATGGTGTTGGAAAAATTGGAAAGCCACATGTAAAAGAATGAAACTAGACTGTTATTTGACACCATACATAATAATTAACTCAAAATGGATCAAATACCTAACTATAAGACCGAAACAATAAAATACATAAAAGAAAACATAGGTCCTAAATTTATGGACCTTGGTCTCAGAGAGGATTTTCTTAATTTGACCCCAAAGGCAGGGGAAATAACAGCAAAAAATAAATGAATGGGACTATATCAATTGAAAAGCTTCTGCACAGCAAAAGAAACCATCAAGAAAACAAAATAGCAACCAACTGAATGGGAAAAGATATTTGCAAATGATACTTCCAATAAGGAGCTAATATCTGAAATATATAAAGAACTCATACAACTCAACCACAAAAGAATAAATAAGCCAATTAAAAATGGGCAGAGGACCTGAACAAACACTTTTCTTAAGAAGACATACAAATGACCAACAGATATATGAAAAGATGATCAACTTCACTAGCTATAAGGGAAATGAAAATCAAAATCACAATGAGATAACACCTCACAACAATCACAATTGGCTATTACCAATATGACAAGAAATAACAATAATTGCAAAAGATATAGATAAAAAGAATCACTTATACAATGTTAGTGGGAATGTAAGTTGGTACAGTCACTATGGAAAGCAGTATGGACATTCCTAAAAAAATTAAGAATAGAGCTACTATATGACCCAGCAATCCCTCTTATGAGTATCTACCTGATGGTATATATACCCCTATGTTTGTTGCAGCACTATTCATGGTAGCTAAGACATGGAAACAACCTAAGTGTCCATCAATTAATTCTTGAATAAAGAAGATATGGTACATATATACAGTGGAATATTACTCAGCCATAGGAAAAGATGAAATACTGCCATTTGTGGCAACATGGAAGGATCTTGAGAGTATCATGCTAAGCAAAATAAGCCAGACAGAGAAGGACAAGAACTATTTTACTTATACGTGAGATATAAAAACAGAAAGCAACAAACAAATAAAATTCATACACACAGACAACAGTATGATGATTACTGGAGAAGAAAGGAGGTGGAGGAGATTGAAGAGGGCATAGGGAGTCGAATATATTGTGACAGAAGGAGACTAGATTTTGATGGTGAACGCACAACCAAATATACAGACGAAGTATTATCAAATTGTACACTTGAAACTTACATGATGTTATTAACCAATGTTGCTTCCCATAACTTTCATTAAGAAAGGAAATAAAAGTTTAAAAATCTATTCTAATTCAAGTCTGTTAGAATCAAAAATAGGTTCATAGATTCTGTTTTATTCAAAACCCATTATTTCATAATGTAACTGTTGATAGTGCATTGGATTGTTATAGTGTTTCTACAACAAAACACTCAGCTTACTACTAAATGTTATCACTAGATAGAATTACTTAATATTGATGTAGTTTCATTAATAGTGTTTGAATATGAATGTGTAGTAAAACGTTTTATCTTGCTGATAAAGAACAAGTAATGAGATTCTGGTTCAAGATGGTGATGAAGGAAGATCCTAAATTCACCTCCTCCCATGGGCACATTGAGTCTACAGCTGCATATGGAACAATTTACTTTAAAAAACAAACAAAAACAAAAAACAAAACTAAGGACTTACTGAATAACAACTATACATTGGTCAAATGACAAGAATTCCCATCAAAGCAGGTAGAAGAGGCTGGGACACAATCTTGCCACGAACTGTGCCTCAGGTGAGGTGACCCACAACTGGGAAGAAACTGAAAACTCAGAGATTCTCCTTGAGGAGTAAAGGATTCAAACCCCACCCTGACTTTTAAAATCTGCACCTGAGAAATGAGCCCCCAAAGCATATGACATGAAAGCCATCAAGGCTCACATCCTGAGAACCACAAGACTGAAGCAGTCAGATTAACAGCTCTTAAAGGGCTCATGCATTGTGATTCTCCAGGCCCAGGGACCAGCTCATAGGCAGCCAATTGCAACCAGTCTTAAAATAAAGGAAGCTATCTTGCTTATATTAAAGTGTTGGTTTGAGGGGCAGGTATCTAGTTTAACACACACAGCTAGTAGCCTGCTGGGACATTCTCCAGGGACAAAATCTAGTGGATACCCTTTTCATGCCATCCTTTTGCTGTGCTCCAGAACACCAGTATCTCTTGGAAGGGAGCTTTCACACACATCTGGTACCCCTAATTTATTCAGTTGCCACCCACGGACAACTCTCAATCACCTGGTTCTGAAGGCCAGGGGAGCATTTGTTCCTGGTCCTATGGAACTGTAATAATTGGTATCACTCATACATCTGTCTAGTGCCCCAATATTTGGGGCTGCTGCTAGGGGACACCTCTACATTGCCTGCATCTGGTGGCAATTATGCTCATTGGTCCCACAGGACTGAAACCAAGAGAGAAAGAGTACTTGAATAGCTACCTTCCCTAGAGCAGAGCTAGAAGCAACAGACACAGGAGCTCTGTTATTTTCCCCCCGTTCTTTCTTTTCAGTGAAGGAGACCTATTAGCTAATCATCACGATTGCAGCCTGAAGCATAGGCTTCTAATTAATCACCAAATCTCAGGGCTTACTGTAGTCCTTATAAGACACCTCAAAGGGTGAATGCTATCTTGTTATTCTCTCTCTACCACGCTCCAGAGCACTAGTGTCTGCTGGGTGGAGGGGGGCTTTACACATGTCTGCTGCCCTAGTTTTTATGTCTAGTGCCAGGTTTTTACAGTTGCTACTCAGAGGATACCCTTTGATTACCTGGCTCTGGTGGCTAGAGGGGCTTATATTCCTGAGTCCCACAGGACTATAGCCATTAGACAGATAGTTCTTCATAGCCTACTACTCACAGGGCACTGCACAGACAGCATACTGGGGCAAGCACTTCATCTTTTTGTAAAGGAGGCCTCTTGTGTAAATACACAACATAAAATGAGCTTGTCCTATAGCTTTGAACTGGGCAAGCATCAGGTTTGGCATGAATTTAGTGGCATATAAAACTACTCTCAATTAATGTAGGCCATGGACACCTTCTTGGCACTCTCCCTTGGCCTTGCTCCAGCTCTGTAGTATCTTCCAGAAAATAGTTTATACGCAATTCTGGAGCCCTGTATTGTGTGACTATAGTCTTTGGTGACCAGCAGGGCTCACGCTTATAATCCCACAGACATCCTGATCCAAGAAGCCTGGAAACTTTCATAAAAGATAAACCCAAAGAGACCCACACACAGTATAATTAAAATGTTAGAAGTTAGTCCGGCTGGTGTGGCTCAGTGGTTGAGTGTCGCACCATATACCAAGAGGTCGCTAGTTCAATTCTTGGCCAGGACACATGCCCGGGTTGTGGGCCCAATCCCCAGTAAGGGGCATGCAGGAGGTGGCCAATCAATGTTCTCTCTCATCGACGTCTCTCTCTCTCTCTCTCACTCACTTCCTCTCTCTCTAAAATCAATAAAAGACTTTGAGATGACATGGAGGAACCTGTAGAATATTATGTTAAGTAAAACAAGCCAAGCAAAGAAAGACAAATATCACATGATCTCACTTATTTGTGGAATATAATGAACTAAAACTGATGAACAAAATAGACCCAGAGACATAGAAGTAGGGTACAGACTGACAAAGAAGTAGAGTACAGACTGACAAAGCTCAGAAGAGGGAGTGGTGGAGGCGAAGAGATAAACCACAGAACTTATATACATGTATGTATAACCAATGGACATAGACAACAAAGCTGGAGATGAGGTGGTGGGGGTGAAGATGGTGTCAATGAGGGAAAAAGGAGAAATATCTGTAACAAAAATAAATTAATAAAAATAATTTAAAAATAAAAAAAACAATAAAATCAGTAAAGGAAAAAATTTTAAATGTTAGAAGTTAATGACAAGGAGAGAATCTTAAAAGCAGCATGAAAAAAATAATTTATTATGTACAAGGGAATACTCATTATATTTTTTAGCAGATTTTTCAGCAGAAACTTTGCAGGGCAGAAGTGAGTGGCACAATATATTGAAAGAGCTGAAAAAAACATAAAAACAAATACAAAGCTTTTATCCAGCAAAGTTATCATTCAGAATTAAATGAGAGATACAGAGTTTTCAGACAAGCAAAAGCTAAAGAAATTCATCACTACTAAACTGGGCTTATTACAAACTTTAAAGGGAATTTTTAAGATAGAAAGAAAGGACACTAATTAGTAATGGGAAAACATGCGAAAGAATAAATCTCACTGGAAATGTAAATATTCAATAGTGATAGTGGATTAATCACTTATTAAGCTAGTGTGAAAGTTAAAAGACAAAAGTAACAAATAATTAAGGGATACACAAGATAAAATGATGTAAAATGTGGCATCAAAAACATGGGAGGGGAAACTAAGACTGTTCATCTTTAGAAAGGGATTAAACTTAAGTTGTTAAGTTATAGATATAACAGTTAAAACTGTTATAGATATGAGTTGTTATATGTAAGCCTTATAATAACCAAAAACCAAAAACCTAACTACATATACATAAGATAAAGAGAAAGAAATAGAAGCATAGCAGTAAAAAAAGTCATCAAACTACTAAGAATGAGAGAAAGAGAAGATAGGAACTACAAAAATAGTCAGAAAACAACAAAGTGACAAAAATTACATATCTATCAATAATTATTCTAAATGTAAATGTACTAAATTCTTCAATCAAAAGACACAGAGTGTCTGAATGGATTTAAAATAAAAACAAGACTCATCTATATGCAGCCTACAAGAGACTTTAGATGTAAGAACACACACAAATTGAACAAGAAGGGAAGGAAAAAAATATTCCATGCACATGTAACCTAAAAGAAAGCCAGACTATATGTACTCAGATGAAACAGGCTTTAAAAAACACTGTATTAAGAGACAAATATGGGTATTATGTAATGATAAGAGACTCAATTGAACAAGAGGATATAACATTTATAAATATGGAGTGAACATAGGAGCACTAAATCTATAAAGCGAATATTAACACATCTCATGGAAAAATAGACAGCGATACAACAGTAGTAGGAACTTTAATACCCCACTAACATCAGTGGATGGATCATTCAGACAGAAAACAAATAAGGACACATCAGACTTAACTGACACATTGGAGTAGATGGATTTAACAGATATTTATAGTACATTCTGTCCTAAAGCAACAGAATAAATGTTTTTCTCAAGTGCACAGAAACATTCTCCAGGATAAATATGTTAGGCTACAAAACAAGTCTATATCAATTTAAGAAGATTTAAATAATTTCTAACATCTTTTCCAACCACAATGGTATGAAAGTTGAAATTAATTACATGAAGAAAATTGTAAAATTCACAAATATGTGAAGATTAAAGAACATGCTTCTGAAAAACCAATGGGTCAAAGAATAAATCAAAAGTGAAATAAAAAAAATACCTTGACATAAATGAATTTGAAATAATACACACCAAAATTTGCGAGATGCAGCAAAAGCAATTCTAAGATAGATGTTCAAGTGATAAAAGCCAACCTCAATAAACACGAAAAGTCTCAAATGTAACTTTACATTTCAAAAAATAAAGAAAAAAATAAAAAGAACAAACAAAGCACAAAGTTAGTAAGAGGAAGGAAATAACCAAGATTGAAGTAGAAATAAATGAAATAAAGACCAAAAATACAATAGGTCAATGAAACTAAGAGCTGATTCTTTGTAAAGGTAAACAAAACCGACAAGTCTTTAGCTAGACTCCACAAGAGAAAAAGAAGACTCAAATAAGTAAAATCTGAAATCAAAGAGATGTTACAATTCATACTACGGAAATAAAAAGAATCATAAAAGACTACTATTACATGAACAATGACATGCCAACCAACTGGACAATCTAGAGGAAAAGGTCAAATTCCCAGAAACATACAAACTACCAAGACTGAATCAGTATGAAACAGAAAATCAGAACAGACCAATTACTACTGAGATTGAATCAGTAATCAAAACCCTTCCAAAGACCAAATACCCAGGACCAGGTGGCTTCACTGGTGATTTCTACCAAACATTCAAAGAAGAATTAATACCAATCCTTCTCAAACTCTTCCAAAAAGTAGAAGAGAAGGGAACCCTTCCAAACTCATTTTGTGAGGTTAGCATTACCCTGATACCCAAATCAGATAAGGATGTCACAAGAAAAGAAAATTATAGGCTAATATCACTAATGAACATAGATGAAAAAAACCCTCAACAAAATATTAGCAAAACAAATTCAACACTACAGTAAAAGGATCTTACATTATGATCAAGTTGAATTTATTTCAGGGATGCAAAAGTTGAACATCCACAAATCAATGTGATATAGCACATTAACCAAATGAAGGATTAAAAAACACACATTCACCCTGGCCAATTTTGCTCTGCAGTTAGAGCGTCGGCCTGTGGTCCAGAGAGACCCGGGTTTGGTTCCCGCTAAGGGCGCGTACCTCGGTTGCAGTTAGTCCCCGGCCCTGGTTGGTCGTGCGGGTGGCAGCCACTTGATGTGTCCCTTTCTCGGCGATGTTTCTCTCTCTCTCTCTTCCTCTCTCTCTCTCCCACTCTATCTGAACAAAAAATGGAAAAATGTCCTCGGGTGAGAATAAAAAAAACAAAAAACACATTCATCTCAGTAGATGCAGAAAAAGCACTTGTCAAAATTCAACATCCATTGTTTTTGCATCCACTTTTGATAAAATCCCTTACCAAAGTGGGTGTAAAGGGAACATTCCTCAACATAATAAAGACAATATGTGACAAACCCACAACTAACATCATAATCAATGGTGAAAATCTGAAAACTTTACCTTTAAGATTAGGAAAATAAAAAGATGCCCACTCTTGTCACTTTCATTCAACATAGTATTGGGAGTCCTACATAGAGCATTTAATCAAGAAAAAGAAATAAATGCAACTAAATTAGAAAGGAAGAAGTTAAACATTTATTACTTGTAGATGACATGATAGTGTATGTAGAAAATCCTAAAGACTCCATCAAAAAAATGTTCTAATTAATGTATCAATAAAGCTGCAGGATAAAAAATCAATACAGAAAAATTTGCTGCATTTCTACTCACTAAAAACAAACTATCAAAAAGAAAATTAAGAAAATGATCCTAAGCCTTGGCTGGATAGCTTGGTTAGAGTGCCATCCTGACACATCCAGGTTGCGGGTTTGATCCCTGGCCAGGGCACATATAAGAATCAACCAGAAATGCATAAATAAGTGGAACAACAAATCAATATTTCTCTCTCTCTCTCTTTCTGTCTTTCTTTCTGCCCCCTCCTTTCTCTCTCAAATCAATTAATAAACAAAAAGAAAACAATCCCAGTTTCAATTGCACCAAAAAGAGAAAATACTTTGGAATAAATTTAATCAAGAAGGTAAAAACCTGTATATTGAAAATTACAAAGCATTAATCTTAAAAAGTGAAAAAGACACAAATTAATAGAAAGATATTCCATGATCATGGATTGGAAGAATCAATATTGTCAAAATTTTAGTACTACTGAGAGCAATCTACAGATTCAGTGGAATTTCTGTCAAAATTACAGCCCTGGCCAGTTTGGCTCAGCAGTTGGAGTATCGGCTTGCGCACCAGAGAATCCCGGGTTCGGTTCCTGCTGGGGGCACGTACCAAAAAACAACAACAACAAAAAATTACAATGGCATTTTTTACAAAAATAGACAAAATAATCCTAAAATTTGTATGGAACCATGAAAGACCCCAAATAGCCAAAGCAATCTTGAGAAAACAAAACAAAACAAAGCTGGAAGCATTATGTTCCCTGGTTTCAAACTATATTACAAAAGCAATATTCATCAAAACAGTTGAATACTGGCAAAAAGTAGACACATAGATCAATGGAACAGAAAAGAGTGCCCAGAAATAAACCCACACATATATGGTCAATTAATTTATGACAAAGGACATAATAATATACAATGGGGAAAGGGCAGTCTCTTCAATAAATGGTGTTGGGAAACCTGATCATGAACATGCAAAATAATGAAAATCAACTGTTATCTTACAGGATACATAAAAACTAACTCAAAGTGGAATAAATACTTTAGCATAAGACCTTAAACTATAAAATTCCTAGAAGAAAACATAGGTGGTAAGCTCCTTGATATAAGTCTTGGCAATTATTTTTAAAATCTTACACCAAAAGAAAAAGCAAGAAAGCAAAAATAAACAAGTAGGACTTCAACAAACTGCAAAGTTTATGCACAGCAAAGGAAACCATCAACAAAACAAAAAGGCAACCTACTGAATGGAAGAAAATATTTAAAAATCATATATCTGATAAGGGGCTTTTATCCAAAATATATAAAGAACCCATATAACTCAATATATATATATATATATAAAAAAACCACACAAACCAATCTATCTGATTAAAAAATGGGCAGAAGATCTGAATAGATGTTTATCCAAAGAAGACATACAGATAGCCAACAGGTACATGAAAACATGCCCAGTATCATTTATCACCAGGGAAATGCAAATCAAAAACACAATGAACTATCACCTCACAAATAGCTACTATCAAAAAGTCAAGAGATAAGTGTTGGAGAGGATGTGGAGAAGGGGAATCCTTATATACTATTGGTGGAAATGTAACTGGTACAGTCATTGTGGAAAAGTATAGAGGATCCTCTAAAAATTAAAAATCTAATTACCGTAGGATACAGCTATTCCATTTCTAGGTATTTATCCAAAGAAAAATAAAACAAACAGTAACTTGAAAAGATATATGCACCCCCATGTTCACTGCAGCACTATCTACAATAGCCAAGACATGGAAGCAACCTAAGTGTCCACTGATGGATGAACTGATAAACAGTGATGTATATATATACAACAGAGTATTATTCAGCCATAAAAAGAAGAAATCTTGTTACTTGAGAAAACTTCAGTGGACCTTGAGGGCATGCTGCTAAATGAAATGTAGCAGACAGGGAAATACAAATACTGTATTATCTCTTCTATGTAGAATTTATTTTAAAAAAATGATCATAGGAAAAAAAAGAACCCTGTAAAGCCTTGCATATTTCATTTCTAGGACTCTATCCTGGGGGGAGGGTAGAATGAGAAATGATTTTACACTAGAATATCTACATATCCCCTTAGCAGGGCAATTTTAATAATTAACCATTATTTGGATATTGTTTGGAAGGAGTATTAAAAAAAAAACATAGAATGACTTTGATGTTAGAGTGGTATCAGTCAAAAGGCAGAGCAGAAATGTGTTTGTAAATGAATGTTAGGCAAAATACATGCTGCGTGAATATAACCTCATAGCAGTGTGTATATGTATACACATATACATATTATTGATAATATGACTTTTGGATTAATGTAGCATTATAAACAATATTCCTTTAATGAAAAGACTATAACATCAAAAATTAGTACACTTTTTCAGGCAAAAATGTCCAATACTGTTTCACATGCTATGAGTGTATTAGTTTAATATCTATAATTCCTTTATGAGCTCTCTATTAAGAATATTCTTATGGAAGAGGAAGCTGAGTTTCAATCAGTCACCTGGCATCACACACTAGTCTATGCTAACCTTAGTACCTTAGACAAGTGGTGTGACCCCCTCCCAAGTGAGAGATGAATGAATGAATGTCAGTATGAATCCACAGACCATGTATTCATCCACTGAACCTATGCTAACACTTGCTTTAAAAGCAGAATATGGAGGCTATAGACCTACCATCAAACATCCCAGCCATTGCTTCCATAAGTCTACTGATACTGCTTCTTGTTAGATCACATCTCAAATTCTTTTTGCAAAATTTGACAATGTGCAAAGAGATGTTCTGAAAATAAATGAACGATACAGTAGAGAAAGGACTCGTAGATACAGAAAACAGACTGATAGTTGCCATTGGGGAGGGAGGTTGGGTGACTGAATGAAAAAGGTGAAGGGATTAAGAAGTAGAAATAGGTAGTTACAATACAGTCATGAGGAGGTAAACTCTAGTATAGGGAATGTAGTCAATAATATTGTGATAACTATGTATGGTGCCAGGTGGATACTGAAAATATCAGAGGAACATTTTGGAAAGTATATGATTGTTTAACCACTACATTGTACACCTGAAACTGATACAAAATAACACTGAATGTAAATTGTAATTGACAAATAAAATTTAAATTAAAAACATAAAAAAAAATGTTCTGTATGTACCTTTCACTGAAAGCTGTATTTACATTGGTTCTTAGTCATGGTGGCACAGCAACCAACAATTTTACATGAGTACAAAACACTGAACTATGTGTTGGTTGAAATCTCAGGCAATATGGGAATTACATTACTTAAATGGAAAACAATGCTACATTTTATAACCAACCCAGAAATGTTACACATACTAATTACATTAGTTTTTTAGGTAAAGGGATTTTTTTTATTTCCATAAACATTTACAAACATACAAAACTCTAGATTGTAAAACTGCTACTTAGGAAACAAAGGTAATTTAATTCAGAAAGACAAAACAGTGGGAGAAAGTTCATTTTAGTTCCTTGTAAATGTGGTAATAAATTTCAGAGAAATTTTGGCATGAATAATCAAATCCCTTGGTGGCAAGATATTTAAGTCACTGGTATTTGAATTAATGAGTCTGTTCTTGGGGAAATAAAAGGATTCTCTTTGGACTTTAAGATTATTTAATTAGAAGGCAGGTGTTCTAATATAATTAATAAAACATAATTTTGTAGGAAAATGTATTTAAATAAAAATAAAAGGAGTTGACAAAAACATTTCATATAAGTAGAATTAACTATTTGATTTAACATTTTATACATTAAAGAATATGTTTCTTATTCTATGATTCTGAGAATGCAAATATTTTGAAGATCTGTTTGGTAATAGTATATAAAAATCCAAAACGTGCCTTCCTACTTATAATAAGTCATTTAAAGATGACTTTTATGGGAATAAATGTGTCCTAGAATAAAATGAATATTAGAGCAATCAATACACAATTAATTTATAAATAAATGCCTGTAGTTTTTTAAAATAGTAATTTTCTTATTCAACATTGTACTGGAAATCCTAGCCATAGCAATCAGACAACAGGAAGAAATAAAAGGCATCCAGATTGGAAAGGAAGAAGTAAAACTGATATTATTTGCAGTTGACATAATACTTTATATATAGAACCACAGAGATTCAACTAAAAAACTACTAGAACTGATAAATGGATTCAATAAAGTAGCAGGACACAAAATGAATATCTAGAAATAAGGTGCATGTTTATACACCAATAATAAACTATCAGAAAGGGCAACTAAGAAAGCAATTTACAATTACATAAAAAATACCTAGAAATAAATTTAACCAAGGAGGCAAAAGTCCAAAACTCAGAAAATTATAAAATACTTAAGAAAGAAATTGAAGAAGATACAAATAAATTGAATCATATACCATTCTCATGGACAGGAAGAATTAACATCATTAAAATGTCCATACTACCTAAAGAAATCTATAGAGTCAACACAATTCTTATCAAAATAACAATGATGTATTTCATAGAACTAGAACAAATAATCCTAAATTTATATTGAACCACAATAGACTCCAAATAGCCACAGCAATCTTGAAAAGAAGAATGAAGTTGGAGGTATTATGCTACCTGATAGCAAACTATAGTACAAGGACATAGTAATCTAATCAAAACAGCTTGGTACTGGCATAAAAACAGACATATAGATCAACACAACAGAATAAAGAGCCCAGAAATAAACCCATGCCTTTATGGTCAATTGATATTTGACAAAGCAGGCAAAAAATATACAATGGGGTAAAGACAGTCTAGTCAATAAATGGTGTTGGAAAATTGGACAGATACATGCAAAAAAATGAAACTAGATCACTGTTTTACACCCTAAACATGAATAAACTAAAAATGTATTAAAGACTTTAATATAAGGCTAGAAACCATAAAACTTCTAGAAGAAAACATAGGCAGTAACCTCTTTGACATTTCTATTAACAATATTTTTTTTCTGCTGTATCTCCTTAGGCAAAAGAAACAAGAGGAAAAAAAGAAAAAATAAACAAATTAGACACATCAATGTAAAAAGGTTTTGCACAGAAAAGGGAACCATTAACAAAATGAAAAGGGGATCCACTTAACTGAAGAAGGTATTTGCCAAAGATACACCTCATAAGGGATTAATACAACTCAATGCAAAAAAAAAAAAAAAAAAAAGACAAATCAAAATAAACAAACAGAAAAAGAAAACCTAATGCATTAAAAAATGGGCAGAGGACCTGAATAGACACTTCTCCAAAAAGGACACACAGATGGCCAATAGATGTATGAAATGATGCTCAACATCATTAATCATCAGAGAAATGCAAATTGCAACCATAATGAGATATCACTTCACATCTGTCAGATGGCTATCGTCAATAAATCAACACACAAGTGCTGGTGAGGAGATGGAGAAAGGGGAACCCTTATGTATTGTTGGTGAGAATGCAGACTGGTGCATCCATTATGGAAAACAGTATGATATTTCCTCAGAAAACAAAAAATGGACTGCTTTATGATCCAGCATTTCTACTTTTGGGGATGTAGCCAAAAAAACCCAAAACACAATTTCAAAAGAATATATGCATACCTATGTTCATTGCAGCATTATTTACAATAGACAAGCTTTGGAAGCAACCCAAGTGCCCATCAATAGATGAGTGGATGAAAAAGTGGCAGTACATTCATACAATGGAATATTACTCAGCCATAAGAAAAAATAAAATCTTATCATGTGGGGCAGCATGAATGGACCTAGAAGGTATTATGCTAAGTGAAATAAGTCAGAGAAGGGCAAATACCTATTATTTCACTTACATATGTAATCTAAAGAGCAAAATAAACAAACAAAACAGAAACAGACTCATAGATAGAGAACAAACTGATGGTTGCCAGAGGGGAGGGAAGTTGGGGCACTAGGTAAAAAGGTGAAGGGATTGAGAAGTACAGATTGGTAGTTACAGAACAGTTATGGGGATGTAGAGTACAGCATAGAAAATATAGTCAATAATATTGTAATATCTATGTATGGTGCCAGGTGGGTACTAGTAATATGACAATGGTAATGATTTCATGAGGGAAAAAAGGTCATATTTTCCTGTGAAATTCTGAGTAGCTCAGCGATTACAAATACCACATACCTTGACAGGTGGAGCTGAGGGACATGACTGGCATTCTAAGGATATTTTGAAATCTTGCATCCAGAGTAGTTGGGATTTCCTGACTGTGACCCTTCTCCATGTTACAAAATCAGTTGATTATTATGACTCCCTTTTGCAAACCAGGAAGCAAGGAAGATTAGTATCTAGAGAAATTAAACCAGAGAGGGTCTGGCTGGGGACATTAGTTTCAGTGAAGAAAATAGTTCATGGTTGAGATGCAGGGCTGAAAATTGCAGAATCAACTCTTAAGTCTACACATGGAACTGTGGGTATTCTCAACCTGCTTCTTTCCTAATGGTCCTGGAACATGAGCACCTAGGCATATATTCACCAGGCAGAAGAGTGAAAGATTACTTTCTTTAATTTCCTCAGAGAAAAAGTGTCCTAAAACTGACATTTGGGAGATCCATTAATAAAAACTGGATTTCATATATGATAACCATATAGTCACAAAACCCAGAAGAGAGGCTTTTGTAGCATCTCACTCTTAATGTAAAAGGCCAGTCCCAAATTAGTAGTTATTTGATGAGCATCAAACTTGACAAAAAAAAAAGGGGGGGGGAATTGGAGGAAACCCAGACAAGATATACAGTGAATGAAAACTGAAAACATTAGTATTTGCAGAGCATAAAAGAAAATATTTCATCCAAGAAATAAACACAGAATTCCACAATAGTATCCCTTATCCAGAAGGTATATGTTTCAAAACCCCTAATGGATACCTGAAACCTGGGATAGTGCCAAACTCTGTTATACCATATTTTTCCTATACAAACGCCTTTTCACTTAAAGTAAAAACTCTACAACTTCTCTTTGGCCTATCTGAATTGCCAGAATCACTACTTTTGAGCTTTGGAGCCATTATTAAGTAAAATAAGGGTTACTTGAACACAAGCACTGTGATACTGCGACACACTCGATCTGATAACTGAGAAGGCTACTAAATGACTGATGGGTTGGTAGTACACACAGCATGGATACCATAGACAAAGGAATGATTCACATCCCTGGCAGGATAAAGTGGGATGGTGCAATATTTCATTACACTACTCAGAATAGTACACAATTTAAAGTTTATAGATTGTTTATTTCCAGTTAATATTTTTGTTCCATGGTTGACCTGAGGTAACTGAAACAATGAAAAGTGAAATTGAGGATAAGGAAGAAATCCTATATTAAAATAGGAAAAAGTTAGAGATCATCGAAGAGTTCTTGATAGTAACAATATATTCAAAATTGAAAATTCAACAGGTAGGCTAAAAGGTAAATTTGAGAAAAATCTCACAAGTTGTAAAATAATAAAAGATAAAAATAAAAATAAGAAAATGGATAAACAATTGACTTGTTCCAACATCTGACTAATTGTAGTGCCAGAAAGAGAAAATAGAGAGAACAGATGGAAGTAAATTATCAAAGAATAATATTTCTCAAACTGAATGATAAATCTCCAGATTAAAATGGCCCGCCAAGAGTCTAGAACATGAATAAAAGGGACATAATCAAATCATTAGGAATGTTCAGAATTCCAGGAGAAATGGAAAACCCTAAAATCTTGCAAAAAGAAGTAACATGTAAATTAACTGTAAATTAGTAAAGATATTAACAATGTGAAGCAAGAACAACAATAATGAATTCAGCAAAATTATTAGGGCATAAAACCTATGATCACTGAAATAAGGAATAGGTTTGTTTGTGAGGTAGAACAACACATGAAATTAGCCTTCCTAAAAGTTTAAAAATACAGGATAGTAGCAACACATACTAAGTGAAACAGAAGAAAGTTCAGAGACAGGGTGAGGAGCAAAAGAGAAGAAAAAAGAAGGAGGAAGGGAGGGAGAAAGCAAGAGAGGAAGGGAAAAGGAGGAAAAGAGAGATTTAAAGAAATAATAAATATGAAATTGTCAAATTAAAGGTGAAATAAATAACTTAGATTGGAAAAAAACACACTTTCAAAGGCCAAAGAAAAGAGGGGGTAGATGAATTTCAAAGAAACAAGAATTCATATTGACATCATCATAGTATCTCTGAATGCAAGAAGACAAGGGAATGACGTTTCTCAAGTATTAAAGAAAAAGACTTTTTCATCTAGATATATATAGTGCAGTAAATAGATCATGCATTTAAAAAAGCTATAGAAGGTTTGTCACAAAAATACCCACATTAGAGGGGGAAAAAGGTCTGGGCAATGCTAATTGTAATATGGGATTTATCACAGTCCCTGACATATAATAGGATCTCTGTAAATACAGGGTTGGGCAAAAGTAGGTTTATACATGAAACACAGATTGTTCTCTTATTATTATTTATTAATTATTATATGTTTTCCATATGAACAAATGTAAACATAATTTCCCCCCCCATGTTTTTGCTAAACTAATGTAAACTGAGGTGGTAATTGTCAATAGACAAAAAGAGCTGAGGAACTGGAAAGTTTGGAGATTGAACCATAGGGACTAAAAAAAAAAAAAAAAAGTGCGGTCTAAAGGAGACATATTTGTAGGTTCCTCAGTGCCTTTCTATCCCCTGATCCAATATAACTTTATTGATACACACAGTGATTTAGACTTCAGCCAGGGAAAATATCTGAGATTTACAGAGGGAAATGAAAGGATATCAAGTACTCAAGACACCATCTCTTTTGTATCAACATAGAAAAACTAATATATTAAAGCCATATGTTTCTGTTAGTTCATAGGTTGAGAGCCATTCATAGAATGAAAATTTGTGTTTTTTTTAATGGATTGATAAAGGTCTATACACATTCTCAAAGAAATAATCATTTGTGCAAATAAAAATGCTCAAGCAGAAGAGAAAGGACCTAATTAACTCGACTGCCTACAACTTATATTTATGCCTTCATATTATGACAATGTGTTTTCAGCTTTCTGAAGTCTGAAATCAATTAAGATGATTCTAGAATCTTTTTTATAATAGATTCTAGAGAACAATAGCTTATTATCTTTTCTCCAAATGGTAAATATATGAAGAAATCTAAAAATTTCCAACCACATAAATGAGTGGTATTTTTATTATTTTATGTTTATAAACTTTGAAGATAAGGTATTTATTGATCAGAGTTCTTTGATTTTATATGCAGAAGTTCAGCTGGATTTAACTTAAGAAAAAGGGTAACAGGTGGGCTCAATTATCCACCGATAAAAAGAATAGAGAGCATAAATTAGTTCTGTCCCTGCTTCCTGCTTCATTTTACACTCAGACTACATGGCAGTTGGCATGATACATAACAGAACAAATGTGTTATACCCTTGTAGATTGTGTCTAAGAAATGAAGACTTTTGCCTTGCCAAAATTTGAAAAACTCCTCTGAGAGAAACTCATGGTGGCCTAGCCTGAGTCATATGCTGGTCCTTGAAGCAATCACAATGTAAAGGTGAAAGAGATACCATGACTGGAATCGGCCTGGGTCTTCTGCTCATCCCTGTAAGGGTATTGTTTCATGTTGGATTCCCTAGAAATCAGGCTCTGAGACAGAGATTTACATGCAGGAAATTCATTAAAATGTTCTTAAAATCAGTTTATGGGAGAGATTTAATTTTATTTATTTATTTATGTATTTATTTATTTATTTATTTTGATCTTAGCTCTTTTATTTTTGTTTCAATTAAATTCCAATTTACAAGCTCAGCTTCGTAATACCAGATAAATTCTTGTTTTTTTCTCCTAAAACACCGAGGAAATATAACAAATTTGGGAAATTTTCTGTTGGGGTATGTGGAATGGATTGCAATAATGAACACTGCAAGAAACATATTTTTTTATTTAATTTATTTATTTTTGTTACAGATGTTTCTCCTTTTTCCCCCACTGATACCCCCTTCCCCCCTCCCCACCCTGTCCTCCACTTTGTAGTCCAGGTCCATTGTTCATGCATACATGCATATAAATTCTGAGGTTTATCTCTCCCCCTCACTCCCTCTTCTGAGGATTCTCACTCTGTACCCCACTTCCATGTCTCTGGGATTACCTTGTTCCTCAGACTGTTATGTTCACTATATTCCAAAAATGAGTGAGATCATATGATATTTCTCTTTGTCTGCTTGGCTTGTTTCGCTTAGGATAATAATTTCCAGGTCCCTCCATGTTGACTCAAAGGATAAGAGATCTTTCTTTCTTACAGTTGCATAGTACTACATTGTGTATATGTACCACAGCTTTTTTATCCATTCGTCTACTGATAGACATTTGGGCTGTATCCAGATCTTAGCTATTATAAATAGTGCTGCTATGAACATGGGGGTACATATACTCTTTCTGATTGGTGTTTCAGGCTTCTTAGGGTATATTCCTAGTAGCGGGATCACTGGTTCAAATGAAAGTTCAATATTTAAATTTTTGGGTTAACACCGTAATGTTTTCCATAGTGGCTGCAGCAGTCTGCATTCCCACCAGCAGTGTACTAGAGTCCCCTTTTCTCTACACCATCGCCAACACTTGTTGTTTGATGATTTGTTGATGGCGGCCATTCTGACAGGTGTGAGGTGATACCTCATTGTTGTTTTAATTTGCATCTCTCTGATGATTAGTGATGTTGAGCATTTCTTCATATGTCTCTTAGCCATTTGTATGTCCTGTTGGGAGAGGTGTCTATTTAGTTCCTTTGCCCATTTTTAAATTGGATTCTTTGTCTTTTTGTTGTTGAGCTGTATGAGCACCCTGTATATATTGGAAGTAACCCATTATCTGATATATCATTGACAATTATGCTCTCCCATGCAGTGGGTTGCCTTTCCATTATGATGCTTGTTTCTTTTGCTGTACAGAAGCTTTTGAGATTGATGTAGTCCCATGTGTTCACTTTCTCCTTTGTTTCTGTTGCCTTAGGTGATGTATCAGTGAAGATTCTGCTGCGTATGATGTCTGAAATTTTGTTGCCTACATTTTCTTCTAAGATTTTTATGGATTAATGAGTCACATTTAAGTCTTTTATTCATTCTGAGTTTACTCTTGTGTATGGTGTAAGTTGATGGTCTAGTTTCATTTTTTTGCATGTAGCTGTCCAATTTTCCCAACACTATTTATTAAAGAGGCTGTCTTTACTCCATTGTAAGCTCTTGCCAACTTTGTCAAATATTAATTGAGCATATTATCTTGGGTTCATTTTTGGGTTCCCTATTTTGTTACATTGATCTATCTGCCTGTTCTTGTGCCAGTACCAGGCTGTTTTGATTACAGTGGCTTTGTAGTATAACCTGAAATCTGGTAATGTGATCCCTCCTACTTCGATCTTCTTTTTCAAGATTTCTGTGGCTATTTGAGATCTTTTTTGGTTCCATATGAACTTTTGAAGTATTTGTTCTAGTTCTGTGAAGTATGTCATTGGTATTTTGATGGGGATTGCATTGAATCTATAGATTGCTGTGGGTAGTATGGACATTTTAATGATGTTAATTCTTCCAATCCATGAACAACGTATGTGCTTCAACTTTTTTATATCTTCCTCTAATTCTTTTTACAATGACCTGTAGTTTTCTGGGAATAGGTCCTTTATTTCTTTGGTTAAGTTTATTGCTAGGTATCTTAATTTTTTTTGCCGCAATGGTAAATGGGATTTTTTTTTTTTTAGTTTCACTTTCTGTGACTCCATCATTAGTGTATAAGAATGCCATCGATTTCTTGATGTTAATTTTGTATTCTGCTACTTTTCCAAATTCATTTATTAAGTCTAGTAAATTTTTGATGGAGTCTTTGGCATTATGTACGTATAGTAACATGTCATCTGCGAATAATGACAATTTTACTTCCTCCTTTCCAATTTGGATCCCTTTTATTTTTTCTTCATGTCTGATTGCTGTGGGTAAGATTTTCAGTACTATGTTAAAGAAGAGTGGCAAAAGTGGGCATCCCTGTCTTGGTCCTGTTCTTAAGGGAATTACCTTTAGTTTCTGCCCATTGAGTATGATGTTGGCTGTAGGTCTTTCATGTATGGCCTTTATTATGTTGAGATATGATCCCTCTGTTCCCACATTACTGAGCATTTTTATCAGAAATGGATGCTGGATTTTGTCTAATGCTTTTTCAGCATCAACTGATATAATCATATGGTTTTTATACATTTTATTTATGTGGTGTATCACGTTTATAGATTTGCAAATATTGTACCAGCCTTGCATCCCTGGGATGAATCCCCCTTTGTCATGGTGAATAATTTTTTTGGTGTATTGCTGGATTTGATATGCTAGTATTTTGTTCAGGATTTTGGCGTCTATGTTCATCAGGGATATTGGCCTGTAGTTCTCTTTCTTTGTAGCGTCTTTTTTTGGTTTTGGAATTAGAATTATGTTGACCTCTTAAGACGAGTTTGGAAGGCTTCCTTCTTCTTGAGTTTTTTGAAATAGTTTGACAAGAATGGATGTTAGTTCTTTTTTGAATGTTTGGTTAAACTCCCCTGTGAAGCCATCTGGGTCTGGGCTTTTGTTTGCCAGGAAGGTCTTGATTACATCTTAAATTTCCTTCATTGTTATTGGTCTCTTCAAGTTTTCTATCTCTTCCGTGTCCAGTGTTGGGAGACTATGTGTTTCTAGAAATTTGTCCATTTCAGTTAGATTGTCGAATTTGTTGCCCTATAATGGTTCATAGTAGTTGTTAACGACCTTTTGTATTTCTGTGGTGTCAGTTGTTACTTCTCCTCTTTCATTTCTGATTTTGTGTATTTGGGTTCTCTCTCTTTGTTTCTTTATGAGTCTAGCTAAGGGCCCATCAATCTTGTTTATCTTTTCAAAAACCAGCTCTTTGTTTCATTGATCCTTTGAATTGTTTTTTAGGTCTCCATGCCATTTATTTCTGCTCTGATATTTACTATTTCCTTCATTGTTCAATAACATGCTATTTAGCCTCCATGTTTTCAGATGTCTTTGCATGTTCTTGTTGCAGTTGATTTCTAGTTTTATTCCATTGTGATCTGAGAAGATGCTTGATATGATTTCAATCTTCTTGAACTTGTAGAGACTTAGTTTGTTCCCTAGCATGTAGTCTCTCTTTGAGAATGTCCCATGTGCATTTGAGAAGAATGTGAATTCTGTAGTTTTGGGGTGTAATTCTCTGTAGATATCTATGAAATCTATTTGATCTAGCACTTTATTTAGAGTCTGTGTTTCCTTGTTAATTTTTTTATCTAGATGGTATATCCAGTGATGTCAGTGCAGTATTGAGTCCCCTGCTATGATGGTATTGCTGTCAATTTCTCCTTTGAAGTCCTTAAGAAGACTTTTAATATATTTTGGTGCTCCTATATTGGTGCATATATTTTTACCAAGGTTATAGCTTCCTGTTGGATAGATCCTTTCGATATTATGTAGTAGCCTTTTTTATTCTCTAGTTATGGTCTTCATTTTGAAATCTACTTTGTCAGATATGAATATTGCTACCACAACTTTTTTTCCCTTTTTGTTTGCTTGAAAGATTTTTTTTTCATCCCTTCACTTTCAACCTATGTGAGTCCTTTGTTGTGAGGTGGGTCTCTTGTAAACAACATATATGTGAGTCATGCTTTCTTACTCAGTCAGCTATTCTGTGTCTTTTTATCGGAGCATTCAAACCATTCATGTTTAAGGTGATAATTGATATGTACTTATTTATTGCCATTTTTGTTTACTGTGGTTCTATTTTTCTTCCTATTTCTTCTGCTAATTACAGCAGTCCTTTTAGCATATCTTGCAGTGCTTTTTTGGTGTTAATATATTCACTTAGCCTTTTTTTGTGTGTGGAAAGCTTTTTATTTGTGCTTCTATTTTGAATAATAACCTTGCTGAATATAGTAGTCTTGGATTCACATCCTTGTTTTTCATTACCTTGATTACTTCATGCCACTCGCTTCTGGTCTGTAGTGTTTCTGTTGTGAAGTTAGCTGAGAGCCTTATGTGGTTTCCTTTGTAGGTAAACTGTTGCCTATCTTTTGTTGTGTGTAGGATTCTCTTTTGGTCTTTAATTTTTGGCATTTTAATTACCATGTGTCTTGGTGTGGGCCTGTTTGGGTTCTACTTACTTGGGGTTCTCTGTACTTCTTGAACTTGAATGCCTTCTCCCTTCACCAAGTTAGGACATTTTTATGTCACTATTTCTTCAAATATATTCTCTAACACTTGCCCATTTTCTTCCTCTTCAGGGACTCCCTTGATGCGAATGTTATTACATTTCTAGTTGTCCCACAGTTCTCTTAAGCAATCTTCCTGTTTTTATTTTTTTTTTCCTTTTTGTTTTCTGATTGGTTAGTTTTTTTCTACCCTGTTCCAATTCAGTGATCTGGTCTTCAGCTTCCTCTACTCTGCTGGTTAGTCCTTCCAATGTGTTCTTTATTTCTGCTATGTCATTCTTCATTTCCACTTGGTTGGTTTTCAATGTTTCTATATCTTTACTCATGTGATGATGTCCTTACTCATGCTGTTGAGCTTCCTCAAGATCATGGCTCTGAACTCCTCCTCTGATCATTTGCTTAGCTGCATTTCATTGATCTCATCTTTGATAGAGTTCTCTTGTTCTTTCATTTGGGATTTGTTTCTTTGTTTCACCATTTTTGCTCTCTCAGTGGGTCTTGGACCCTGCCAAAGTTTCCCTGTGCGTGTTGGTGTTCTGCTGTTTATGACTCCCTCTACTGGGTTTGGATGGTCCTGGGCGGGCCCATGTTAAACACCACTGTCAAGTCTTACTTTTCTGGGTAGATTTGCAAGCCCAGGAAAGGTGCAGTTACACTCTAGCATTTTCCTTGTGACTAGTAGTCTCAGTTACTCAGTGCCTGGGAATGTAGCCCTGGTGTTCTGCATAAGTGGATTTCCAGAGGTTGGGATAGATGCTGGTTGTTAATGAGCCTCAATTTGCATTTCTTTGCCTCACTTGGGAAAGGCTGAATCTCCGGGGGGAGGGGGACTGTTACTTTTCCCCACAACTCTGGGAAGGAGCACACTGGCCACAGTCCTTTGTAGCCACAACTCATCAAACACTCTGAGTGCCCTCCAAATCCCGGTTGTCCCCACAGAATTACAGTGCAGTCTGCTCTGCAGTAGCCCCCAGGTGAGTGGCTGTGGCTAGTTTAGTTCTCTCTCTGGTCTCTCTGCATTGTGGAGGGGGCTTGGTCTTTATTCCCCATGGGCGCTGCTCATAGCTATGACTGCTGCTGTCCATTGGCTCCCAGCCTGCCACCCTCTCAGGCCTCTGCAGATCCTACCAATGTCCCTGGTTATATGGTCTTGTCCTGCTGCTTTTCTGTTGCTTTTTCCAAGGATTTGTCTTTATTTTAGTTGTAATTCCTGTTTGGTCCTGGGAGATCATCTGTGTTGCTTCCATGCACTCTGTTTCCATTTTCACACCCTATATGCCTATCTTGTGTGCAGCTGGGTTGTACAGGCCTCTCTGGTGCTTCAGCACCCCACAAGTCCAGCGGGTAACTGGATTGCACAGTCCCTGCTGCATCGCACAGGCGTCTATGTGAGAGATTTTAGAAAGGAATGGAGAGTTGGAGACATCGGATTGAGGCATTCTGGGGCTGAGATCAGGACAAAAAACTCATCCAATTCAAGAGAGTAATGGAGGGAGGTGTCTCTATATAGTTTTTTCTGAATTGGAGGAGAGAGCCAGGGCTTTTTATCCCTGTATCCACTATTATTAGTTGAGGATTGCTCCTGGAAACAGGTGTGAGCTTAGACTTGTAGTTCTCTTCAGCTAGGGTATTTCTGGAGAGGACTCAGCTATAAGTGGTCAGCTCCCAACATTCCTAGGAGCTGGGGAAATAGGTTCTCCAGTCCTGGAAGGGAAAGGGACTGGGATCTGGGTAGAATAAGGAAGGCAGGGCCTCTTCCTAGAAGAAGGGTGACGGATAGAAGAGGGACCGAATAGACTAAAATGAGGCCACTAAAAATGACAGTATAACTTCTACTCAGCTGGTTGTTAAAACCCATTTTATAGGTTTTAATGACCACTCTGCTGTACTGGCTCTGAGTTAGAAGGCACAAGTTCCTTCAGAGAAAATATGTTAACTTTTCTATGCTGCGTTGTATTCTTTAAAGAAAATGAAAACACACTCCATGCTTCTCTGGGTTATGCAGAATATAAGATATTGCTGAATACTTACATTCAATTTACAAATATTTATTTTTGGATTAGAATTCTGAGCTTCTTGTTTTGATCATTACGTTCCTGGGTCATTTAGGATGAAAAAGTGTGTTATGCTTACAATTAAATATGAGGCAAATAAATGTTGATAGCTGGGCTGAAATATAGTTTGCTGAGCACACCTTTATTCTGCAGGAGCACAAATTAAGAGCTTAACAATTATCAAACATGCCTATAGCCATTTCAGTAAGTATTCTCTCTATTTAGTGCTAGGCAAAATGACCAGAATCCAGTGCTTTTTCTTTCTGATATTATCTTCATGGTTTACAAATAGACACCTAAATAATTTGGGGTCTCTATTGTTCTTAGTAGTTTATCACTACTAACCTTATATCAGTTTAAATATTTTTCATCTTTCAGCATTTACTTCCACTAGGATTGGTGAACTCCATAAATTACTGTCTACTATTTGAACTAGGGTTTCTCTCCAATTATCTGAACCTTATTCTGGCATGCTTCAAAGAATGTTTCCTTGCTCTATCACTCAAAAATGTGATGAATAAATGACATTATTTTTATGTCATTACTTTTATGATGTTATAGATTTCAGTGCACATTCTGTTAGTCTATGTCTGTCCAAAATGAGGTGTTTTAATTTAAGATCTTTTCAACTTTATTACAGCACTGCCCTTTTACCAATTTAATGTTCACAAATTTAATTTTATCTTTCAACTGTGGCAATAAGACTCAAACTAATGATAACAAGCTGCTACCTTATTTTTACATCATTCTTTATATTTTATAAAGCACATTTATAATATATTTTATTACACTCTAAAATGAAGTGAGTTCTGATATGCAGATTAAATCCTGCTTTTAAACTGATGCATGAAATTTTTAAGTGGCTTGTTCAAGTTTGCACAGTTAGTATGTAGTATTGAGTTCTGGACTCCTACTACAAAAGACTCTCCGCTGTCTTATAATGGGTTTGGATCTTGGTCTACAAAGTCAGGCAAAAAAGAATGAGATTCTTTATTTCCTTAAATGAATTATTTATGATTCCGGCCTCATCCTTCTGGGATGTGGGAAATTCAATAAAGTCTAAAATTGAATTTCTACACCCTAATCAGGCTTCCATAAAAATTTCCAGAGCCTTTCACTGTCCCAAAGCATCATTGCCTGGCCACATTTAACACCAGTAAGATGTCTGCTGTCCCAGCCAATATGGTCACCTTAGTTGTGAAACTCTGATGTTTCTATGCTATATACTAGGAAGAGAAATAGCTTGCAAGAAACCTTCTTTGGTCCCTGAAACATAAACATCTCCTCAAAGTAGGTCACACAATTTGCAGGGCCTAGTACAAAATGAAAATACAGGGCCCCTTGTTAGAAAATTATTAAGAATTTCAAGACAATGACAGCAAAGAATTAAACCAAATATGGGGCCCTGTGCACAGGTAGCATATTCATGAAACCAATCCTGCTTCTCCTTGAGGCAAGGGTGCCTCAAGAAGATATGGTATCACTGAAATCTACTCTCCATGCTTGGCTTCTCTGGATCCAAGGAGAACAATGATGTTAACCTTCTCCCTTTCCTGTAATAGCATCATTATTTGGAAACATTTGCAGGTAGTCAAGTTCAATTCTGTGCTTGCCTAGATATATTCTAAAGGGGCCAGATCCAGGATTTCTGAGTCTTAAGTTCCCAAAGGCCTGTGTCTTCTGAGCCAAAATCTTCCATTTTGTATGTTTGTACTCTTGCCTCCTAGAAAATCTTAACTACTAGGTTTGTCCTCTGATTTGAATGTCTGTTAGACTGTTTTAACACTTACGTTAAATAATTCATAGTTCCTATAGCAGTGTTGGCTTTAAGGTTGCTAATGTCTATTATCTGCAAATATTTGGATACCATGGGTATCTACTATTTGCACCATCAATTACATTGTTTCGAACAAAATTCAAATGTGTCTTCTTCTGGAAAAAGAGGTTTATCATCAGTAGAAAACACCTTTAAATTTGGAAGGGTCATCATTTCTATCACTGGAAAAATAGATTTACCTATCTATTTTGTCTTGTATAATTTTAGCCCATGTCTTGGTTTACTAAGGTTGTTTTGATGTCCTAGTCCCATTATGATAGTATTGTCCTCTCTATAACTCTTCAGCTCTAGAAAGAGGTCTTGTAATTTTTGTTTTGATTTTTATTGACTTGAACTAGGCATCTTAAATTTTACCATCTAGATACATCCCTTCAGTATCTTCTGGGAATTATGAAAAAAATAATCTCTTCTGGAGATTCAAAGAAAGCTTCATTTACACCCCGCCCCTTCCTTCTGACAACCACATGATATGTTATCAGAGGTTCTAAAGCAATATTTAATACTCTTTCAAACTTATTCTCATTGCAGTTCACATTATCCTAAACATTTGAAAGAATGTCTGAGACTTTGTACAGTTGGCCCACTCTATCCATGGGTTTTGCATCTGCATATTCTACTAATCATGGATCAAAAACAGTATTTTCAACCTATGGTTGGGAATCCACTGATATAGAAGGCCAACAGTATGCATTGTTCTATGCCATTTTATATAAGGGAGTTGAGCAGCCACAGTTTGGTATCCGTGGAAATCCTGGAACCAATTCTCTGCAGATAGTGAAGGATGACTGTAGTTATTTTTATGTACCATTTTAAAAAACATAACCATGATTGTTGTCTCAAAATGAGTAAGTTCCAATAATAGGGGTTAAAATTGGTCCAGGTTGCATATAGTACAATACAGTATTCTCCACTTATCTGCAAAGGATATGTTCTAAGATCCCCAGTGGATTCCTGAAACAGTGGATTGTACTGAAACCTACCTATACTATGTTTTTTTTTTCTATATATACATAAGCACATACTTTTTCACTTAACGGCCAGTAAGTAACTAATGGGTGGGAAACTTATACTTTGTGGATACGCTAGACAAAAATATAATTAATGGTCTGGGCAGGACACAGCATGATGGTGCAAGATTTCATCATGCTACTCAGATTGGCACATATTTTAAAACTTACGAATTATTTATTTCTGAAATCTCCCATTTAATATTCTTGGACTGCAGTTGAATTCAGATAACTGAAACCACAGAAAGTAAAATCATGGACCAGGAGGGACTACTGTATAAGAACTCTTAGTAAGCCTGAATAAAGTCCCCATGGTAATATAAAAAAATCTCAAACCACAAACTCAGGAGCATAAAAAATAGGAAATTCCTTAATATTTTTTGCATTAACAAAATTGTAACTCCTAGTTAAATCTTCATCTCATCACTGTTGGTAATGTTCAGTCTCAGTCTTTATCACTCTCCTTTCTCCAACAGAAGTGTTAATTCTTACATAGCAACAAGGAATAATCAGCTTCCACTCTCCACATAGCTTACCTTTGAGATGCTCATGTCCTAATTCTATAACCATGTTCAAAAACTCTTCATCCTTCTTGCAATGTGTGGTGCACATCTTTCCTCTAGATTATACAGGGTGGAACAAAAGTAGGTTTACAGTTGTGAGTATGTGAAACATGGAGTTTTTTCTTGCACTATTATTTATTAATTACTATATTACTTTCTATTCAAACAAGGGTTAACCTACTTTTGTTCCACCCTGTATTTCAAATTTCAAGAGTATGGTTCAACTTCCTCATCAGAAAACCATATCAATATGATTGAGAATATATTAGTATTATTTTGCCTTCATCAGCATTACTATTTCCCCTGACTCTTCAAAGCAAAATCTAACTTAAATGAGTCACTGCACATTGACTTTCACAATACCTTTTCACCACAACTCTGACCCATTCTTGCTATTTCACCATTGTCCTGATAGTCCGGATATATGGCTATTATTTGCTAAAATATAAATACATAGATACCTTCAGGAGCTTTACAAGCCCACACCAGGATCATCAACAGGCACCAGACTCCAGAGTAGGACACTATATCAGGGATGTATTCCATGCACACTTAATTTCATTTATATGTAAAGTTGGGGGTGGACCCATTGGGCCCTCTAAAATGAGACAAATTTTTGACTTTATGGCCTAAAACCTGTTATCTCTTTTCTATTACTCCATTCTTTCTATGGGCCAATATTGGTCCTTGGTTCACATGGAACAATTATGAGAAACACCTAAGTGGTGCTAATAAGTAGACAGGTCTTCCACCAGGCAGATCTGAGAAAAACTATCTAGCTCTAAAGAGATGTTAAGCACTTCTAGTATACTGCTTTTTTGACTGTAAGGCTCCTTATTGACTCAGGTCTATGGTAGGAGGGACCTTAAATGGATTAATTTTCTTCTCTTATTTCTGCTCTTCCTACTCCTCCTTCTTCTATCACCAAACTTTTCTGAGCAGTTACTCTTTGCCATATACCATTGGATATGACTTTAGCTGGATTATTTCATCTCACATTGATTAACAACTCTATGAGCAAGTCATGACAATTTCCTCCATTTTTCAAATGAAAAAGTAAGGCAGATATATGTCACACATGCAATATACAAATCATGTATCATAGAAACATATATTTGAAATCTATATGATCCTATTATCAATATCACCACAATGAATTTAATAAAAAAGAAAGAAGTGGCTCTGAGATTTATTTAAACCCCAAGTCAAGTACAGCTTGATACTGTCCGCACAGTTTTTAAATTATCAATCTAATTACACATATAATACATGCCTATTGTAAAAAAACTCAAACCATGTGCAAAAAAGTAAATTGGTAAGTAAAAATTCCTCTAATTCTGACAGTCCAGCAGAAGACTGTTAGCACTAGGATGAACATAAGTTGATGTCCTCATTCACATATATGCATATAGAAATAGTTATCTAAGATATATTTGTATAATTCATATACCTATAGATATTAGATATCAACATCATATGCCATCACTATTATATACTGTTTTGCTACCCCCCTTTTCATTTACTAATATGAATAGCTGCATATTAATTCATTACATGGATATAACTATAATTCATTCAAGCAACCCATAGAAGTAGTTACTTATCATATTGTATTATAATTATGAATTATGTGCCCTCATCACAGGACTGAGTAGAATAGAGAATTAAGAATATAAAATTCTAGAGGTCTTTATTTGTTTTTAATAAATCTCTTTTTTAAACAGATTCCTAATATTGAACATAGCACCTAGTGGATGGATCAATAATTAAATGGATGGATGAATGGATAGATGGAAAGAAAAATTGATATAGCATTGTGGTGATTGGCCCAAAAAAGGGGGGTCGTTTGTTTATTATTGCTATAATTCACGTGAGAAGAGCAATAAGACCTTGAACTAGGGTATCAAACATAATAATAGAAGGAGGTGAAGGATCCAGAAAGCTATCTTAAATAGCTGGTTGTTTTGCTTTTAAAAACATTTATCTCTAATTTTTAATAAGATGGTTTTAAATAGTCTACTGGTTTCCTGTGGGTTATTGATTTTTATATTTTATCTTCAAAATTTGACTTACTATTGCATTTGTATACCAAATAATTATATTATGTATTCCTTTGACTTCCTTTCCCACCATGATTCTGAATTTAATTGTGTGGTGACTCACCAACATTAATTCCTACAGGAGTTTCTGTTCATCATCTAGCACAAAGTCCTTTGTAGGTTCTTACAATAACTGCTAGAGAAAAATAATTTGAGTAAAATCTTTACTTCATTTCTTATTCCAATGAGATTTTATTTGATTTAAGAATAATAACAGTAATAATTTACTAAGTGTCTACAATTTCAGACACAGTAATAAGTGATATATACAAGTATTATTTTAAAAATAATTTAAGCCTCACAACTATGAGGAAGTTAATAAAGTGACAAAGTGGGTAGGCATGGTATAAAGTAAGTTCAATCTGAACTCAAAGCTTGTTTCTTCCTTCACTACAAGGATTCATTCTTTTATGAATATCTTCCTCAAATCTATAGTTATCTCACCTTCATTTAAAATTTTAGGTCAGTTCTATTTACCTGGTCAGGTAACTTGCAGAATGTCAATGATGAGAAAAAACATAGGAAGTCTTTCCTCTACTTAAGTCTTCCTCATTGTGTGAGTTCATTGCTCTCCTATTTTCCCAAAAAAAGAGGCCTAATTCTGTAGCATTTCTTGGACAAATATGTGCTTACGGGCATGAGTACTGAATTCCTTATATGTTCTTTATTCCTTCTCTCAGACTGTCTTTAGGCTGATTTAAGATTGAATCCATAGTGCTGATAACTGGAACTGCAAAGGTGTCCTTAATTCCCTTACTTTAACAAATACCGGCAAAGCAAATAATTTTATTTTTCACCATATACATCAGTATTATGTCCACTCACAATGGGGTTATCTGAAGGGTTCCCTATAATATGGTCAATATCAACCTCTCACCATGTTCTCCCACTACTGCAGTCCTGCAGGGTAGCTGTACTGCCTAATTAGACCACACCCTTTCTGCGCTCTGATTTGCATATGTAGTTCCTACCTTGGTTTTCTTTTGCCCACAAGGTGTCCCTTGTTGAATGCCTACTTATGCTATCTTGTAACTTCAGTAACTTCACAGAAACACCTTGGCAGCAAGGAACTTTCCCTTTTCTTGATTTAATGTCCATTGTACTTTTCTAAAGTTGGAATTTTAAACTCTCCTTGAAAGAGTTCAGTTTGAAGAGTAGAATTTCATCAAAGAAGTATGCAGAACATTCACTACAAAAAAAAAAAAAAAAAAAGAACTCAAATGACAAGAACTCAAATGACTCACAAGCATGCCAGTGGCCTTATTAAACAATAAGGATCAAATCTAATCCAAGTCAGGCAAATATTTAGGCTTTTTTTTTTTCACTTGTGTAAAACAAACACTTGATGTTGAGTAAAAAGCATTAAATGTAGTGCCGTCTCTCAAAAAAAAGTTTTTTTTTTCATCCTTTGGGAATGTTCTCTGACATGTTTAAGTAGAATTGAATACCTGAAGGAACACCATTCTACTTAATGTTAGACTTCAGTTTATATGAATCACATTTGAGAATTGTTACATCACCCTTTTGACTGAATCTCCCAGCAGTCAAGCTACTTCCCACTGTACGGCAATAATTTGTTACCAGCTCTGTTTCTAAAAGAGTTCATGTCAAACCTCGCCAAAAATCTTGGAAACCATGAAGGCCAGAATGCAGAGGGATTATGTATTCAAAGTGCTGAAAGAAAAGACTGAAATTATTCTTCAGAAACGAAGGACAAATTAGATCCCCCGAATAAACAAAACCTGTGAGAATTCCTCACTGCAAGAAATATTACAGAGAGGTTGAAATGAAAGAACACTAGACACTAACTCAAATCCACATGATGTGTTGGTCAGAGTACATAGTTCACTTATATTTCTCAAAAAATAAAGAGAAAGAGAGGACACTTTTAGAGGTAATGGTTTAGTTTATGGTATTGTATAAAGTGATAGCTTCTTGGGTATATATTTATCTTCAAACTCATCAAGATGTATACATTAAATATGTTCAGCTTTTTTGTATGTCAGTAATACCTCAAAAAATGAAATAAAGAACCCTGGCCAGATGGCTCAGTTAGTTGGAGCATCGTCCCATGGACCAGAAGGTTCTGGGTTTGATTCCAGTAAGGGCACGTACCTAGGTTGTGGGTATGGTCCCCGGTCAGGGTATGAATGGGAGGCAACCAATAGATGTTTCTCTCTCTACATCAATGTTTTTCTCTCTCTCTTGAATCAATAAGCATATCCTCAGTGGAGGATAAAAAATGTTTTTTTTAAATGAAATGAAGAGCACAAATAAAGGTAACTATATAAGTAAATAACACAGTATAAGTGTCTTTCCTGGTATCTCTTTTCTTCTATATGATTTAAAAGTTAATGGCATAGTGGTTTTAATTTGAATTTCTCTGACAATTAGTGACATTGGGCATCCTTTCTTTCATATGTCAATTGGCCATCTGTATGTCCTCTTTGGAGAAGTCTCTCTTTAGGTTCTTTGCCCATTTATTAATTGAGTTGTTTATTTTTTCAGTGTTGAGTTTTATAAATTTCTTATAAATTTTGGATAGTAAGTCTACAACGAGATATGACCTCACACCTGTCAGAATAGCTATTATCAACACATCAACAAATAACAAGTGTTGACGAGGATGTGGAGAAAAGGGAACCCTCATGCACTGTTGGTGGGAATGCAGATTGGTGCAGCCACTATGAAAAGCAGTATGGAGTTATCTCAAAAAATTAAAAATGGAACTGCCTTATGACCCAGCAATTCCACTTCTGAGAACTTATCCAAAGTTCTGAAATACTAATTCGAAAGAATATATGCACCCTTATGTTCATTGCAGAGTTATTTACAATAGCCAAGATTTGGAGGCAGCCCAAGTGCCTATCAGTAAATGAGTGGATAAAAAAGCTGTGGCACATACACATTGGCATACTACTCGGTCATAAAAAGAGGGAAATCTTATATTTTGTGACAGCATGGATGGACCTGTAGAGTATTAAGCTAAGTGAAATAAACCAGTCAGAGAAAGGTAAATACCATATAATCTCACTTTTATTTGGAATCTAATGAACAAAATAAACTAGCAAAATGGAGACAGGCTCGTGGTTATAGAGAACAAACTGAGAGCTGTCATAGGTAGGGGGTTGGGAGCTGGGTGAGAAGGGTGAAGGGATTCAGCAAAGAGAAAAAAGACAGATTCATGGACACAAACAACAACAGTATGGTGAGTGCCAGAAGGTAGTGGGGTGGGGGAAGTTAGAAGAGGGATAAATGGTGATTTAAGGAGACTTGACTTGGGGTGGGAAACATACAATACAATATACAAATAATGTGTTGTAGAATTGTATACCTAAAACCTATATAATTTAATAACCAATGTCACCCCAATAAATTCAATAAAAAAGACAATGGCATAAAGTAATAACTATAAAACTATGTTGATAGGTTTATAAGTATTATAAACATTGTGTAATATATGAGTAATATATATAATAAAAATGTAATTTGTGTGAAATAATATCATGAAGGAGGATGGAGCTATACTGGAAAGTTTCTGAATACTATTGAAATTAAATTAATATTAATTTGAATTAGGTTGTTTTAAATTATGATACTAACATGAGGCATATTTTAATACTGAGGGCAATCACCAGAAAAATAACTCAAAACAATATTGTTCTGCTAAAGGTTAAACTGTACTATCTAGAGAATAAAAAAGATTACTGACTATAATTGAAAGTACAAAGAGTAAATTATTCTCTTTATATGTAATTTTTTATTTTGTAAAAAATTGTGACTTTAACTCTGTAAATGAAATAGGTAGCATCTACACAGTAGAAAATCATACAATTGAAACTTTGTTTATTTAGCAAAACAATACTTAAAAACCACAGTATAGGCCCTTGCCAGGTAGCTCAGTTGGTTGGAGCATCGTCCCAATATGCCAAAGTTGCAGGTTTGATCTTTGTTCAGGACACATGCAAGTCAACCAATGAATGCATAAATAAGTTGAACAACAAATAGATGTTTCCTCTTTCTTTCTTTCTCTAAAATCAATAATAAATAAAACATTTTGAAACCATACCATAGTATAGTGGCCAAGAGTAATGGAGTTATTTTATTTCATGGACCTGCTCTGTTGCTTAAGCATATACACACTGTGAACTTACTATAGTTCAATGTAAGAGTTTTTGACTTTATGATAGTGTGAAAGCTATATACATTCAGCAAAAATTGTACTTTGCATTTTGATCTTTTTCCAGGCTAGTGATATGCAGTGCCATATACTCTTGTGTTGCTGGATGTGACAGCAAGACGATTTTGCCTAACTGTAGGCTAATGTAAGTATTCTAAACACGTTTATGGTAGGATAGGTTAAGCTATTATGTCTGGCATGTTAGGTGCATTAAATGTATTTTCAATTTATGATATTTCCAAATTATGGTGGGTTTACTGGGATGTAACCCCATTGTAAATTGAGGAACATCTGTAGTCCCATTTGTGATCAATCATTTCCCTGATGATTCATTTTAATTAGCATTTCCAGTGGTTGAAAATTACCTTTTAGTCTTGAATATGTATTACATTTTACAATGATACTATTTGACTCTGATGATTATCTATTTCTGAAGTGTTTTAGAAGATTAATCTGATAGAATAGTGAGCCATATGTGGGCTATGCTGATAATGCTCATCTACATATAAAATGTTAAGGCAAAAATTAAAAAGCTGGAAACAAAATAAAATGTGCACATTAATTCCAACTATGTAAAAGTATTATACATATTAGCAAAAAGTAAATGAATTCAGAGCATAAAATATATACAAGGAAACTTTGGATTCATACAATTATCTAAAAACTTAGACTAAGATTTTGATCTTTCGAGGAAGGAAAAACACATTTTGGACAGAAGGGAAAAGATGTACAAAACCACTGACTGTATTTCTTGGCAACGAGAAGTCTCTATATTTAAGGGATGTAGTCATATATGTACTTTCAAAAAATATCTCTAGAGAAAAGGCAGAAGTGAAAAAGACCCAAGGCAACTGCCTTGTTTGTAGGTTAGTAGATAATCCACATGACAGATGATTAAGACCTGATCAGAAAAGGTAGAGAATTATTATAAAAGGGATAAATTGAGAAATAGAAGTAGAGTTGACATAACTGATTATATAATGTAAAGAGCTTCTTTGGAGGAAAGTTTAGACCCATGTAACAAATTTTTATTGAGCACCAACTAAATGGCAGGCACAGTTCCAGGTTATGGGATACAGTGGTATGTAAAACAGAAAATATTGGACCACTTAGACCTTACCTTGTGGTGAAGAGAATGAGGGAGATAGAAGGATTAACCCAAGGTTTCTGTTTGGGGAGATTAAGTTAAAATAACATCTCTAAACAAGAGAGTGAAAATGGAAGGAAGAGTAGATTGGGAATAAAGGTAATGAACCTAGTCACATATATTTTGAGGTTTGGGTTCCTGGAAGATATACAGGGGCATTTGGTAGTAAGGGACTAAATGGAGAAGCGAGGTGTTTGATATGCTAAAGAGAAAAGTAACAACCCATGGGGCCAGGAGGTGAGAATGAAAGGGAATGCAGGTAAGGATATATTATAGAATTGTACACCTGAAACCTATATTATTTTATTTTATTTTTTTCATCACCATTTATCCCTGCTATGCCTTCTTCCACCTCCACCCACCCTCATCCTTAATAAATTCAATAAAAAATTTAAAAAGAGAGAAACTTTGGCTTTGGTGAGGAGAATGGGCACATTTTCCACAAAGGATGGAAACAGGTAAGAGTGAGTTTTCTTATAGATGCTTTTGGTGGTAGAACATATACAAATATGTGAGATGTTTAGTGAACTAAGTATTCTTTCTGATGTAGCAAACCATTTACTTAAGGAAAGGAGGCCTGAGGAAGGTGGCAAAAGTGTGGCACAATCAACACAAGGAAAGTGGAATGCAATTGTTTAGGGTCAAGTGAAACTATTGTTAAGTGTTGTTGAAGAGCCAGAAAAGACAGGAAATCATGAGTTTAATGGTGCCCATTAGCAATTATATGCTTTTTTTTTTTTTTTTCCTTAGTAAAGCTTGACAGTCCAGGGGCAATAGTAAAGAAAGCAAATATTTAGAGTTATGATTGATTCAGTGTTGAAACTTATAAGGGCATGTGCAGGGAAGAAATAAAGAACTGAATAAATTGAGAATGCAGGTCAAAGTGGTTTTGAGGAGAATGATACAAGATACAAAATGAATAGGGAATCACTCAAAACCAGTAGTGTGGTGGCAGCAGTATTGAACTGTGCGGGATCAAGAAGCTAAAAGTTTCCATGGTGTTAGAGAATATTCGAAATATGTTTGAGTGCTTTTAAAATTCAACCATTATAAATAGAAACAATGTAAAATATTGTTATAAAATAAAAATAGTTATCCACAAACATTTCTTCAATCACCATATTACAGTGATTAAGAGCAGGGGCTCTGGCCCAGCCAGTGTGGCTCAGTGGTTGAGCGTCCCATGTACCAAGAGGTTGCCGTTTCGATGCCTGGTCAGGGCACATGCCCAGGCTGTGGGCCCAATCCCAGGGGGGGAGGGTGTGCAGGAGGCGGCCAGTCAATGTTCTCTCTCATCAATGTCTCTATCTCTCTCTCCTCCCTTCCTCTCTCTCTAAATTAAATAAAGAAAAATATTTTTTAAAAAAGAACAGGGGTTCTGAAGTTATAATTATAAATCCTGTCTCTTCCACTCACAAGCTGGGTGATCTTGTAATTCTCTAATCAATGTACACACCCAATATTCATTTATTATAGGTATTGTTACCTAATTGTTCCTTAACACAAAATGGAAATTTAGAGATCATTCAATTTAATTTTGCCAATTTACAGAGCATAAAGTCAAATTTGCAAGGTCACTTTTTTAAGTAATAGAATAACTTCTTTATTTCTCTCCTATGCTTAAAATTCTAATGCTATTTTTTCCATATTAGACATTCACTGCTGTTTGCTAAGATACCTCATGGTTACCAGCTTTGCATGGATGAAACTATGCTTTGAATTGAACTGAAACATTTTTCCTGAGTTACTGATACAAAATAACAGGCAAACTCAGTCTCTTGATTTCAGAACTAAGATAATTGGCAGTGGCCTGATACTGTATTTTGCCCTGGGTGAGTGTTTAGTAAGATTTAGCAGAGTAACTGGGCAATTTCAGCCAATTTGAAATATTTTGTTTTAATTTCTTTTTATTAGTTGCTAAATTCCAATACAGTCCTTGAATGTATTACCTAACATGAAAAATGAGTACTAATGATAAATTCCCTGATTTATATTCAACTAGATTAGTTGAATGCCAATAACTCATCTGCCATAGTCACATATATATTATCCTATTGAAATATTGTGATTTAGTATCCCAGTTTTACTGGAGAAGAAAAAAGAATATTGACTAGTTTATCTTATTTAAGGTTATATAGCTAGTGAATGGTTTGAATCTGATCTTCTTGGTCCAACTATAGGGCTATTTCAAATATAACTTGGTAATCATCACCAAACCACACTGCCTTGAAAACCTAATGAAATATTTGTAATATGTCTAAAAATTGTTTACCAACATAATCTAATCTAATACTTTCTAATAGGTAACATTCTATGATAGAATGGTCACTTTCTCTTCTGTTATAGACATAGGATGTGAGATTTCCAGAGGTGTGTATGCATTTTGTTGAGTAGAGACTTTTTTTAAAAAAAATTTTTAATTTTTTTTTGCCAAGAATTAAACTCAACAAGAGAAGTTAATCTTATGAGAAAAGCAAAAGTGGGACTGTATTTTATCACATTTCTAGGTCAAAGGAAAGGGAAGAAGAAATCATTATCTGAATGCCTGGGGAAAGCAAAATCAGATGCAAGTGCTAGTCTGAATTGAGGTATGCTGTCAGTATAAAATGCTCAGTTTTGAAGACTTAGTATGACAAATAATGTTAAATAGGTCATTAATAATTTTATATTGATTAAATGTCAGAATGATATTCTAGATGTATTGGTTTAAGCAATAGAGTTATAATTACATTCACCTGTTTCTTTTTACTTTTTAAAATGTGGCTACTAGAATAAAATTACATATATGGATTGCTTGTGTGGCTCACATTAAATTTCTGTTGGAAAATATTATTCTCTAGCAATCTGTGGTCATTATTAGAATGGAAACAAATATTCTTTTTTTTTTTTACAGTTAATTTTATTTATTTATTTTTAAATTTTATTTATTTATTTATTCTTGATACAGATGTTTCTCTTTTTTCCCCCATTGACACCCACCTCCCCCTCCCTCCCTGCCCTGTCCCCAGCTTTGCTGTCCATGTCCATTGATCATGCATACATGCATATAAGTTCTGTGGTTTATCTCTCCCCCACCACCCCCTCTTCTGGGGATTGTCAGTCTGTACCACACTTCCATGTCTCTGGGACGACCCTGTTCTTCAGACTATTATGTTCATTATATTCCACAAATAAGTGAGATCATGTGATACTTGTCTTTCTCCATTTGGCTTGTTTAGCTTAGGATAATACTTTCCAAGTCCCTCCATGTCAACTCAAAGAATAAGAGATCTTTCTTTCTTACAGCTGCATAGTACTCCATTGTGTATATGTACCACTGCTTTTTTATCCATTCGCCTATTGATGGACATTTGGTATGTTTCCAGATCTTAGCTATTGTAAATACTGCTGCTACAAACATGGGGGTACATATATTCTTTCTGATTGGTGTTTCAGGCTTCTTAGAGTATATTCCTAGAAGTGGGATCACTGGGTCAAATGGAAGTTCAATTTTTAATTTTTTGAGGTAACACCATAGTGTTTTCCACAGTGGCTGCACCAGTCTGCATTCCCACCAGCAGTGTACTAGAGTCCCCTTTTCTCCACACCCTCGCCAACACTTGTTGTTTGATGATTTGTTGATGGTGGCCATTCTGACAGGTGTGAGGTGATACCTTATTGTTGTTTTAATTTGCATCTATCTGACGATTAGTGATGTTGAGCATTTCTTCATATGTCTCTTGGCCATTTGTATGTTGTGTTTGGAGAGGTGTCTATTTAGTTCCTCTGCCTATTTTTTAATTGGGAAACAAATATTCTAATTAATCCTCTTTCTGCCTCTCTCACTCTCACTTTCTTGAGTTCTATCTATATAAGATTAGATATAAATGTAGCCCAGTGAGAAATCTATTGTCATTTGAATTGGTGTTCCCTATAAGAAATATATCATTTTTCTGTCTGTTTTCATGATTATTCCTTTGCTTTTAATTTTCAGAAGTCTGATTCAATGCACCTTGAAGTGTTCTTTTTATTTAATTTATCCTATTGGAATATTTTGTTCCCTGAATCTGTAACTTTGGTTTCTGTAAACATAGGAAGTTTCAGCCATTATTTCTTGTCTAATTTCTCTGGTTAGGGCTTTCAGTACTGTATTGAATAGAAGTGGAGAGTTAGCATCCTTGATTTATATTGGATCTTAGAGGAAAAGCTTTCAGTTTTTCCCCATTGATTATAATGTTAGCTGTGGGATTTTCATATATAGCCTTTGTGTTGAGATAAATTCCTTCTATACCTATTTTGTTCAGAGGTTTAATCATGAATGGATATTAAACTTTGTCAAATGCTTTTTCTTCAGCTACTGAGATGATCAAGTAGTGGTGTTCTCAATGAAGCAGTTTTATGATGGCTCTTTGAAAGTCCTCATCAGATAATTTCAACATCTGATTCATCTTAGTGTTAGCATTTGTTGGTACTTTTTTCTCAGTCATGTTGTGACTGTCATGGTTCTTGGTATAACAAGTGTTTTTTTTTGTATCCTGAACATCTGAGGTACTCTATTATGACACTTTGGATTCTATTTAAGTTTCTTTTTTAAGTAAGCAGTCTCTTATTGATATGTAGCATGAGTGCTGGATAAGTATAGCTGTTCAGTTTCTCACTGGACTCCCCCTGTTGCCACCCTGACAAAAGTAGGGTACTGCCTCAAACTGCTTCATTACAGCTGGGTATAGTTCAGCTTGCCCCCTGAACTTCAGTGACATAGTCCTGGCTAAATTTGGTACACTGAGATTTTGGAATTGTTGTCTTAGTCTAGACTATTCTGATACTGATCACATTATCCTATTAGAAGTCAATTTCCTAATCAGAGAAAACAACAGATATGATTTCCAATTATGAAAATAAAAAAATAAAAACTTTCGAAATGAGTAAATTTCCTTTCAACCTTCAAGAAACATTTTACCTAAAAATCTTTATAAATTACCTACTATATACAATGCAGTTTTCATTAACTGGCTTTGCTCAATTTACGAGTTTATTTTTCATTGCATACAATGTATAACTGAAGCTAACCATTGAAGATGAAATTAATTTTCAAAAGTCCCATGGGTTCGCCTTATGTGTCAGAATAAAAATTGATTAACAGAATAATATAGCATGAATAATATATCATGAGTATCAAAAGAGATTTTTATCATTTCAAATATATTAAGACTTTCAAAATATGTTGATTAGCTATTGCAGTTTTCAAATTTTCTGGCTACTATTATTCATTGAACTTACTATACAGATTTTTTTTAAAATGAATCAAGTATGTACGTGAAAGAACTAAAATTTTTGCTTATATTGTATACCTTTGAACCTGATTCATCTTATTTATTTTTTGATTTAGAGGAGACATATTAAGCCTCCAACCTTAGGAAAGATGATCTTCGTTTTATATACTTCCCAATCCTAACAATTTGCTTCATAGTAGAACTGACTAATACATAAGTTATTTGAACAATTGCTCCTATCTTATTCTCTGTTCATAGCTTTTCAGATGGAAATGATATGAGAACAAATTTCCCCAGCACTGACATTATGAGACATTTTCTTATTGCTAAATTTTAGCAAAAACTCACCACTGAGTTGTGGAGCTAACTGACCTACATATCTAACACTGATTTAATTAAATTCACTCCTGATAATGACACTGTTATGTGGCTCAACCCTAGAAAAATGATTGCATGGGATCAGCATACCTCCTTTCCTCTCCTCTTCTCCTGCTTTCTATTCTTTTCCAGCACTCCCTCACCTTCAATCCAAGGGACCACTGTTGTCTTAATGTTTTATGATAGTACAGTGGAAAAAACACTGGTTGAGTCAAGAATCCCAGGGATTAGTTCTGGATTTATGCTTAACTAGGTGTGTGAGCTTTTACTGAGCCTCAATTATCATCTGTAAAATGAAGTGTTTGGACTAAAGGTTTATTTCCCTTCTAATCCTGAATTTCCTTCTTATATTAAATTTATACTATAATTTATTTAAAATGGAAAATAAATGAGAAAAAATGGAATCATACTAAGTTATTATTGCCTTAATGTACTACTCTTTCTAAAATAATCTGAATTAAATTTGGCTTGGAAAGGGCAATGTTTATAATAAAGAAATGAATATTTCATCACAGAATTTTAGGCAGTGCTGTTTCGGATGATATTTGGGGGTTACAGTAGATCACATAGTTTATGTACATTGCCTCTGTCATTCATATGAAAAAAAAACAAGATTATTCAGACCAAATGTTAGAAACATGTGGGTTGGAAACACATGGAAAATTTGCCAGTATAGAGTGCCACTATACCTGTTTGTGTTCGGTTGAGAGAAATGGGTCTCATCCTGCCTTCATTAGCCACATGTTTGCTCTCCTCTCTCTCAGCATCTAAACTTCCAACTATAAGCAGGCCTATACATAAGCCTTTAACCTGCTCTATTCCCTATGAAGAATCTAGATAATTAGTTTTCTAACACTGCCTTAGAATCCTCCACTAAGTCCCAGTAATGGAATCATACCTTTCCATCCTTGATTTAAAAAATCAGTAAGGGAAAATAGGCCAAACATAGTATTTTCCAATGGTACAAAACTTATTTTCCACAATACTCATTCCACACTGATAATACAATAGATTGAAGAGCAGGGAAACCCAAATAAACATGGCTTTGAAGGGATTCTATTAAAAAATTAGGACAGTTGTGACAATTAGACTTTGTAAGGGGGTTTATAACTAATGTGCATGATTCTAAGTACTATTACTGGAGAAGAGAGTATATCAGAATTCATTTAATTTACATTTTATTCTGCATTCTTGGATACAGGTGAATTTTAAGTACAATGAAATTCAATATCAAGTTTTCTAACATAAATTTATCTGGTATCTAAAACTGACCTTATTTAATCTGGGAGCTATCACAAGGACTGACTTTATTTAAACTGGCAGTCATCACTGCTTAAATTCTTACCTTTTACATGTAAATGTAAAATGCTAATCACAATGTATAAGCAATTACTACTGTCTGCTGAAGTTACTTTTTTTTAAGTGCACTTCATTTTGCAGATGGTGAGAGCTCTACTAACACATCTATTGTTAGCGTGAAAGTCAAGCGATCATCTGTGTAGGTGGTTGTGTGGGAGTAACGTTAAGATTTACAAGGATTTTCTCCCACACTGGCAATCCACATTGAACAGAGAGCCATATGAAACAATCTTCTGCTCCATGGTATTTTTAATTATTCACTTAATTTGTAATAATATAAAAATTCTCAATTAAACTTTGTTATTTTTCCACTCAGATATTATCTTCATCTTTTAAAAATATTTTTGTGTGTGATTTTTTAATCAGGTATGTATCTGTTGAGGGGAAAAAAACTCTCATAAGTTTATCAAAGATAGAAACTCAGGGAAGAAATTATTAAGTATATTCAGCCTGTCAGTTATGAAATTAAAAAATTGTACAAGTATGCATCAACAATTATATACTTGGACTTAAAAAATTGAAGGGAAAGTTTTTTAAGAGACATTGCTTGTCTTTAGTGGTAAAAAATGCAGAATTTCTAGCATCTTATTTTTTCATTATTAATATATTTGTCCCAATATAGATAGTATCTTGAGAGGAAACAGTTATATATTAAAGCCCTGGACTGTCCTATAGCCCCCATAGTTATTAAACCATGGTAGACAGGAAAGGATTGCCTCTCTTTCATTGGATGAACCTGTCTTTCTTTTATGTAAGGCTTCTTCTACTGTATTTTTTTTTCTCTCACTGCTTTGGTGTTGCCAATATCTGGATACAGTACAAAACCTTGGCCAACTTGATCCTGTCCTGGACCTAAAGAGTGTGTGATGCAAGGTTTTAAGAAACCTTTTAGGATTAATTGCCTCTGTTGGTGAAGGATGGTGGGATTGCCATTGAAACATTATTATCAAGGTCTTCTAAAGCTGCCAGGTTCCAATCTGGACCACACTTGGTTCTTTGCCTTCCCCTTTAAGACTATGTATTCTTCAGTCTTATCCCAGTGCATTATACTTAGGTGACCCAACTTTTAAAATTGCTTTCAGCCCAGATGGTATGGCTCAGTGGTTGAGCATTGACCCATGCACCAACAGGTCGCTGGTTCGATTCCCAGTCAGGAGGGCACATGCCCAGGTTGTGGGCCAAATCCCAGTGGAGGGTGTGCAGGAGGCAGCCAATCCAAGTGCTCTCTCATTGATGTTTCTATCTCGCTCTCTCTTTTTCCCTCTCTTTCTAAATCAATCAATAAATAAAAAGTTTTAAAAAAATTGCTTCCAGCCAAAAAAAATCCATGACTGTTAAGTAGTATTAAATAGTCATATATTTGATCTAAGGGAAAAGGTCTTTAGAAATTCTTCAAATCCTTTTTGTTACAGTGAAAAATATCTAGACCTAGACTTAACATGAATTGCCCAATGAAACCAACTAACATGGGATCAGAGCTGAGCCTCAAAAATCAGGTCTTTCAATAAATATCCATTGACAGGCTAATTTGTTTACTTCAAGCAACTCATGATATTATTCTTTTTCATTCAGGTCCCTGAAAGTTAGATAAGTTCCCCCCAATATCTCTTAACATTTTTAACATTTCCATTGCTGCATTCCTCAGTAGCTATACTTAATAACATTCTTGAATGTGTTTGTTTAAATTTTCTGGTTTAATCTTGATTTTTCCTTTGTGATCTCTCCATTGTGACTTACAGCAAATTACTTACCTACTTTGTCTTGATTTTTCCCACTGTTGGGAGGATTACATGTGTTAGTGTACATGAAGCATTTAGAACAGTATAGAGCTCATGATAAATGCTATATAAATGGCACCTAGTAATACTATTATTGCTGTTGTTATTTAATAAATAACCATAAAAATTACTATCCCTCTTCATTTTTTATCTTATTATCCTCCTACCATGTATTTTTAAATTTAGACTATTAAGTTTCTGAAAATGTTTTCTATTTTCAAAAATGAAAAAATGATTTGTAGGCACTAAGCTAGATAATTCAGTTTCATAAAAATAGTTTGGAGGGGGGAAATGCCAAACAATCAGCTAAACAAACAAACAAACAAACAAACAAACAAACAGAAAACTATCCCCAAACAAAAATAACAATCGAAGGGTCACAAAAGAAAAATTAAAAGAACACTTTAAAGGTGGTTTATATGCGAACATCACTCATATTATATCTTGTTTTAACTCAGATATACTAACTAGTGCATTGGGAAACAGAAATTTAAGATTATAATCAAGAAAAATATTAAACCCAATTTTTAAATCCAATTACTATTACCCTTTTCGTTGGGCTGACTGTCCCAGGGTTGACACAACTAATAAAACTATCAGTTTGGAACTTCATTAAAAGATGTGTGTGTGTGTGTGTGTGTGTGTGTGTGTGTATTTGTGTGTGTGTGTGTGTGTGTAATTTCAGTTGATTTAGAGGGGTTTGATTTTATCATTATAAAATAAAAGAACCACCTTTAATTTCATGACTTACATCCCAAATTTACTTAGCTTTATATCTTCAAAAATTCAAATAAAATTTCAACATTAATAAACAGAATGGATTATATTAAAATAACAAGAAAAATATAAACTAAATAAATCATATTTCATTCTTTATTTAAGCATTTAAATTGCCAAAGGCATAGCAATGTTGTGATTCCTGGCCAAGAAAATAGAAGACTAAATAGGTCTTAAAATAGTCAAGTATTCCATATTAATGTAATTGAAGCAGTGGTAGCTGTGTCTCCTTTCCAGGTCAGTTCGGAAATGATCCCTCAATTCAACAGCCTAGTTTATATCACCACTAAAAATAACAGCATAACATTTTCTCCCTAAGGTCGATTTAGGGAACAAATGTACTGTAATAATCACAGCCATTATTTGTGGCAATTTTCTGAGTCCTGAAATGAATGCAAATATTTAGGAATAAGAATCAAGTCATCTTGGAGAATTATCTGACACTTTGACTTTGGAATGCAGTCTGCTTTTTAAAAAACAAAAAACATGTTTTTGTTGATTTTTTTAGAGAGAGAGGAAGGGAGAGAGAGAAACATCAATGTGAGAGAGAAACATCGATTGGTTGCCTCCTGCACACCCCCTACTGGGGATCAAGCCTGCAACCTGGGAATGTGCCCTGACCAGGAATCGAACTGGGATCTCTCAGTTCATGGGATGACGCTCAATCCACTGAGCCACACAGGCCTGGCTGCAGTATGCTTTTTTATTTAGTTAGCATTATGTTAGACTGGAGGACAGTCTAAGTAAGGAATCATCTAAAATTTGCAATGGTAAGAAAGGGATAGAAAAGCTATCAAATATAGAAAAACAAAACAAAAAACTATCCATTACCTCAGGCCAAATCATACTGTAGTGTTCATCAATAGAAACAAAAATAGATATTTGATTGCTAACTGTAGAAACAGCCAAAATCCCTGGAAAACATTATTATAAAAATACTGTCTGATAACCATTCAACAAATCCTGGGATATAATAAAAACTTTGTAGATATTGAAATTATAAGCCCATAACTTTAAAATGTTATTAACTTACTAAGTTTAGATGGAAAAAATTAAATTGAATAAGATGAGTTGTTCAATATTTGCTTTATCATAAAATGGTGCTTAAAATTTTAAAACAAATCATAAGATATATAATCAGTAAATCTTATGATCAATAAAAGACTTTTGGACAGCTTCTATGCCTTTGTGTGGAAGTTTTCAGAAGTCTTTCACAATAAATGCCAAAGGTTTATGGTCTCAAAATACATACAGCTCAATTTTTCCCCCTAAAAGATGAAATTCTTCTAACTAAGGATTCTACTTCTAGAGAATCTGTCAGCAAGATTATTTGGCTCTTTATAATTGTGAATTACTGTGGTTTTCATTGCTTCTTTCTAGGTCCTTTTCAGGACAAGTGACTTTTCCCCTTTACATTATTTTCTGATATCACAGCAAGTACAGACTTGATTTATACCTATAGAAAATTAGCATTGATAAAATCCCTTGCCAAAACCTAGAAAGCAACTAAGCAGACACTCACTGAAAGTCACAATCTTTAAGAAGCAAAAAGTCCAGAATCAAAGGCAAATTCAGAATGATAAAGGCTTTAAGAAAGAAATTGGAATTATTAATTGATTTTTCTTGTAGTGGGCACTCAAATAATATTTTTGGCTGTTGTTTTTTCTTTAAAATTATGAGAAAATATTAGGTATTAAATAAGAGTGACCCAAATTCTGACTTTGCCCTTATAGTCTCTGAAACAAGTTAAGCTTTGAAAGAATCAAGTGAAATGGAATATTTGGTAGATAAAGCTTTTTTAAAAACAGGTATATTAATACCACCTAACCAAGGTACCCAACTTGGAATCAAATGTCTGCCTGTAGAAAGTTTCCTGAGCTCATCTTCCCTGAGGTTTATACTTTTCTCTCTTGTTGCTCAACATAAGCAAACAGTTAAATTTTCCATTCCTCGTGGACAAGAATATTTAAATTTTATTAGAAATGTATTTGACCTTGAAAGCAAGCAAGATGTCTGAAGCACAGAAAATCTATGTGCTATTTCATTTAAAATATGTGATACTTTCTACAGTCTCTCAATGCGAGTGGGATTTTTTTAGTTTTAGTACTCTTCCTAGATAAAGTAATGAGGAAATATATGCATTCTTACTGTAGGAAGATTTTTTTTTTTTTTGCATTACTGAAACTGTGATTAAACTTAAAACAAAGGTAAAAAATCAGTCTTTTTGTTCAAGTCTTTCCTTATTTCACCTAAGTTAAAACACTAAGTTTTGAGGTTGTGAATTGAGATAGATGGCAAAAAGGGAAGGAATCTGTGAAACAATTTTTGAAACTTACCAAATACTAAACAACAAGGAGTAATTGAAAAAAGACTGACTGGGCCATATGCTTTTAAGATGTATATATCTCCAACATAAAAATGGTACTAACATTTTTGAGTCAAGGCGGACTGCTAAGCACATGCATTTATTTCTGTCTCCAAATCCAAATACATTTAAAATGCTATATAAAGTATTCAGAGAATATTAAATAAAAGTATGTACATGAATGCACAAGCAAAAATGGTAATTTTCAGAGTGCTGGAAATAACAAGGTAACACAGAATGAAAATTGGAAGCTGTGGTGTTAATGCCTGCTTCCTGATAGAAATGGAGGCCACAAGCCCCAGTGCTGCTGGAAGCCAGGAAAGAGTTCTCTGCAGTAAGTCAGAAGCCTGAACTATGCTTCTTGTTCCTGCAAAGAAATGTGCAAATCTCTGCCAGGTAGCTGAGTGGCTTATTTTCCAATCATAAGCTGTCTGTACCATGTCATGGGTGGAAAAATTTATCTTTGAAAAATGTGAATGCCAAGCTTGTAAAAATGTTCTGGGTGTGCCCCAACAAGTGTCGTCTGTTTGTGTGAAAAATCTAGGCCTGAATATTAAAAACTTAATTTCTAGGTGTTTCAAACTATTCCTATTGAGAAGATTCCCACTAAGGTCACACAAGACAGAAAATGTTTATGGAAGGATAACTTTAGCAGAGGTTGAGTTCACAAATAAGAATAATAACAGATATGGAGCCTAAACCCACAATAGAAATTCTACAGACCCAAATGTCATATTAGTGTTTGTATCAATAAACAATATGTCTAAAACAGTCTGATGTTTTCCAAGTATATTTTATTTTATTTTAGTCAAATGATATTTTAAAACTGCATAAAAAGCATATATATTATACACTTACTAGCTTTGTGACTTTGGGAAAGTTAACTTATTTTCTGTGGCTCATTTTCTTTATCTGCCAAAGGGATTTTGTGAGGATTAAATAAATTATTATTTTTGAAGCATTTCATAATTTCTAGCATATAGTGAGTACTCAATAAAAGTAAGTAATTAGAAGATAGATAGATACATAGATAGATGAACAACCAAAAATTGTTAACAGTTATCTTAAGAACATGGGTTATATGGTAGGAAAAAATAAAAGAGACCTTTAGTTCTCATTTTGTCCTTTATATACACTGTTTTAATAATTTTCTTTTATATGTTTATTACTTTATAAATATGAACAATCTGGTTAAATATACAAAGAATCACAGAACAAAGAAAAACTCCTGTTACCAGATATGGACAGCGCCTAGAGCAGGGGAGCCTCAGGCTAACTAGTAGAGTGTGGGTTCCTGACTTTATGCAAGAAATATTTCACAGAACTAGTCCAGGTGATTTTGAGAGTAGGTTTAATATAATTAGGGACAAGTAGAAAAGGAAGGGCTTAGGGTAGAAGAAGAAAAAGGGACAGCCTAGGTGGGACTGCTTTGGCTTACTGAGAAAAAGAAGTCACAGTGACAGAAGTGAGCCAAGGTAGGACTGCAGATAACTCAAGGGGAAGTCAGAAAAAAGAGGGTCTTGGGGACCGGTTCATTGGTAAGCCAAGAACGAAATGCCGCTGCCCTCTGCTCCACTAGTTGCAAATATTGTCAGGACCATAGAGGTTTAGAAGAAATACAAGGTGTGGGCATGCTCTATCTAGAGTGGGCCCTAAATAGAGTATGTTTATTAAATAATCTGGGACAGTGAAACAAATGAAGGACTTAGATAGATAAACCAATATGAGAGAGCCTAGGCAGGACTACTTTGGCTCTCTCAAAACATTATAGAAAAGTAGTGGGCCAGGCTGGGTGGCGTAAAGTCATTTAAGAAGTAAAAGTCACAGTGACTACAGTGTGCCAAGGTGTGGCTGCAGTTAGAACAATGGAAATTGAGACAAAAAAAGGGGGGCTTGGAGACAAGCTCAGTGAGTAAGCCCAGGATGAGCTACCTACTGCTACCATGGTTGCAAGTCTCCCAGGGAACCTTAGAGTTTAGGAGAAAGAGAGCAGGGATATAAGGCATGGCCATGCTCTAGAAAGAATAAATATGGATTATTAAAGATGCAAAAAGTGAAATGAAGGAAGAATTTTAGGATAGAGAAAGGAACCAGAGATACCTGAGCAGGCCTTCTTTGGCTCTATGGAACTATTAAAGGAAAGAAGTGGGCCATACTGGGCTGCATGAACTCACTGAGAAATAAATCACAGTGAAAGACATGAGTCATGACGATCTACTGTTAGATCACAGGAAAGTGAGAGAAAAAGGGGACCTTGGGTACAGGTTCAGAAGTTAAACCAGAGACAAGGTGACACTGTGTGCTACTCCCCTAGTTGAAAGATTCTTGGGGACACCTAGAGTTTAGGTGAAGAAAAGTAGAGATACAGGTGTGTGCATACTCTGGAGAGCGTGTGCTCTAGGTAGAGTATGATAATTAAATCTGGGCACAGTGAAACATAGGATATGATTAAGTGAGAAGAAACATGAAATGCATAGGAGGAGCTCCTACGATTTGATAGAAACATTACTGAAAAAATGTGAACATCAGCAGGGATGCTTCTGCTCACTGAGAAATAAAAGTCTCAGTGATAGAAGTGTGAAAAGGTGGGGTTGCAGTTAGCATAATGAAAAGAGAGAGAATAAGGGGGCCTTGGAGAATGATTCAGGGGGTAAACCTGGGACTAGCTGCTGCTGCCCACTGCTCCCATGGTTGCAAGGCTCCTAGGGACCCTTAAGTTTGGTAGAAAGAGAGCATAGATTCAAGCGTGACTATATTCTGGGTAGAGTGCATATGGGTTATTAAAACTGAACAAAGTAAAGTGAAGGAAGGTTTTTAGGACATAAAAAGTAACATGAGAGAACTAGGCAGGTCTTCTTTGGCTCTCTGGAAAAGTTAAAGGAAAAAACGGGCCATGCAGGGCTGTATGAACTCACTGAGAAATAAAAGTCACAGGAAAGAAGTGAGCCATGGGAGGGTTGCTGTTAGCTCACAGGAAAGTGAGAGAAAAAACAGGGCCTTGGAGACAGGTTCAGTGGGTAAGCCCAGGATGAGCTGCCACTGCCAATTGCTCCCCTAGTTGAAAGACTCCTGGGGATACTTAGAGTTTAAGTGAAGTAGAGCAGAGATACAAGGCGTGTGAATGCTCTAGCAAGAGTGTGCCCTAGGTAACACATGTTTATAAAAGATAGGCACAGAGAAACATAGAAAGTGATTAAGGGAGAAGAAGCAACAGGAGAGAGCATAAGAGGGGCTCATTCAATTTGATAGAAACATTATAGGTAAATGTGAGCCTTAGCAGGGATGCTTCGCTTACTGAGAAATAGAAGTCATTGACAGAACTATGTCAACGCGGGGCTACAATTAGTAGAATGGAAAGTGAGAGAAAAGGGGGGCCTTGGAGACAGATTCAGGGAGTTAAGCCCAAGATGAGCTGCCACTGCCCACTGCTCCCTTGGTTGCAGGTCTCCTGGGGACCCTCAGAGTTTAGCAGGAGGAGAGCAGAGATACAAGGTGTGAACATGATCTAGCGAGAACATTCCCTAGGTAAAGTATGTTTTAAAAAGCTGAGCACAATGAAACAAATAAAGCTTAGGAAAGAGAAAACAACAGGAGAGATCCTAGGAGGGGGTCCTTTGGTTTCACAGAAACATTATAGAAAAAAAAAATAGTGAGCCTTCATGGGGATGTTAGTGTAACTGAGAAATATAAGTCACAGTGACAGAAGTGTGCCAAGGTCGGGATGCAGTTAGCTCAATGGCCTTGGAGACACGTTTGGGGGTAAGCTCAGGACAAGGTGCCACTACCCATTGCTACTCTGGTTGAAAATCTCCTAGGGACCCTTAGGGTTTAGAAGAAAGACAGTAGAGATACAAGGCATGACCATACTCTGAGGAGAGTGCATGTGGGTTAATAAAGCTGTACAAAGTGAAATAAAGGGAGATTTTTAGAATAGAGTAAGGAGCCAGAGAGACCTGGGCACTGCTTCTTTGGCTCCCTGGAACTGTTAAAGGAAAGAGTTGGGCCATGATATGCTACATGAAGTCACTGAGAAGTAAAAGTCAGAGTGACAGTAGTGAGCCAAGGCTGGTATGCTGTTAGCTCACTGGAAAGGCAGAAAAGTAAGAGGCCTTAGAGACAGGTTTAGGGGGTAAGCTCAGCATGAACTGCCACTGCCTGCTGCTCCCCTGTTTGTGAGACTCATGGGGACCCTTAGAATTTAGGAGAAAGAGAACAGATGTACCAGGTGGGTGTATGCTCAAGCAAAAGGCTGCCCAATGTAGAATATGTTTATTAAAATTGGGCACAGTGAAACATATGAAGTGATTCCCTGGCGAGTTTGGCTCAGCTGTTAGAGCGTTAGCCTGCAGACCAATGAGTTGAGGGTTTGATTCCTGGTCAAGGACACATACCTGGGTTGCAGGTTTGATTCCCTGGCCCAGGTCGGGGTTGTGCAACAGGCAACCAATCAATGTGTCTCTTTCACATCATTCTCTCTCTCTCTCTCTCTCTCTCTCTCTCTCTCTCTCTCTCTCTCTCTCTCTCCCTCTCCCTCTCCCTCTCCCTCCCTCCCTCCCCCTCCCTCCCCCCCTTTTCCCTCCCACTCTATTTAAAAATCAATGGAAAAGTATCTTTAGGTGAGGATTAAAATAAAAAAAAAAACATAGGAAGTGATTAATGGAGAAGATATAACAAGAAAGAGCCTAGGCAGGGTTCCTTTGGTTTGATAAGAACATTATAGGAAAAAAAAAAAAAGTGAGCCTTGGTGGGGATACTTTCACTCACTGAGAAATAAAAGTCACTGTGACAGAAGCAGAAGTGTGCCAAGGTAAGGCTGTAGTTAGCACAATGGAAAGATAGAGAATTGGGCCTTGGAGACAGGTTCAGGAAGTAAGCCCAGGATGAGCTGCTGCTGTCCGCTGCCCCCCTGGTTGCAAATCTCTGGTGACCCTTAGAGTTCAGGAGCAAGAGAGCATAAATACAAGGCTCGGGTATCCTCTAGCAATAGCGCCCGCGGGTAATTACAGCTGCCATAGTGAAATGAAGGAAGGTTTTTAGGGTAGAGGAAGGAATAGAAGATACCTGAGCAGGGCTTCATTGGCTCTCTGAAAACATTCAAGAAAAGAAATGGGCCATGCCTTGCTGCATGAACTAATTGAGAAGTAAATGTCACAATGAAAGAAGTGAGCCATGCAAGGGCTGCTGTTACCTCAAAGGAAATTGAAAGGAAAAGGGGGTCTTGGAAACAAGTTCAAGAGGAAATTCACAACAACCTGCCACTGTCTGTTGCTTCCCTGGTTGCAAGTCTCTGGGGACTTTCAGAGTCTAGTAGAAAGAGCAGAAACAGAAGGCTTGGATGTGCTCTAGGCATAATGCATAGTGGGTCCTTTGTTCTGATTCTTTTTATCTTTCTTTTGCTGGAGGCAGTCCTAGGGGAGCTCTCAGGGGAAAGTCTTAATAGAATATTCATTACTTTTCCAGGTGTGTCCTTCAATATATTGACTCATCAGAATCTGTGTATAGAGGTGTCAGGATTATTTTATGTTTAGTTTATTTTTAAGGAAAGTCATTGATGTGGGACTGGAATTGAGGATGTTCGGCCTGGCGATGTCTGGAATTTGAAAACCATTTGCTCCTAAGTGTCCTTGGTTGGAGAAGATAAAACTTTGCAATTCATTAGCTGACTGTAAATTACTCAAATTGTTTGGTCTTGTTTAATTACTTTGTCTCAGTTTCCCTTATTCCACTTGTCAAAGAATTTCTGTAGCTTCTTATTCTGCCTTATCCCCACTATATACTTCTACTGCATAGTTAATAAAAGGAGAAGTTAAAGGAAGAAAATGAGGGTACTGGGCAGAGATAGAGAGGTTCATTGATGGCTTTATAAAGACACCTGGATAGAGTGAAGATGAAAGACAAGCCAAGCTTAGGGTGATTGAGGAAAATGGAAGTCAGTAGATTCTGCAATGTTGGTAACACTCTAGTTATGAGTAATTGTTCACTGGAGCTATTTGTTTCCCTATTCTCACCCACAGAGTACACTGAATTACTAATTAGTTACTATACACGTCTGCTCTAACTCTCCTTTATCTTTAAACTGTCAAGCTGTTTGATAGAAACAGAAAAGGGGTTTTTAAGACCAAAAATATCAAAGGTTGCAGAGAAGGCACATCTCTGTACCAATAAAGGGTTAGTTTCTAGACATCTCCAACAATGGCCAGAGGGGCCTGGACAGTTGGATAGTTATGGGGAGTGATGGAAGTGTTCATAGTGCTCAGTAGGAAAGTGAAAGGAAGAAAGGGTGCTCATCATTTTGATAGAGAACTTTGCTTAATCTTTGTTGGAGATGTTTCCAGACTTGAAACTCATTTCTTTCTTGCTTTCCTTGACACAGTATTTCTACCTTCTTCTCAGTCTTTCACAATTTATGCCTGCAGTGCTAGATTTCTATAGAGTGGGTTGCCCTCAGGTTTAGCCCTGGATACTCTCTCAACTCTATCTACACTGTTTCCCAAGATTTAATTTTTTTTTAGTTCTACAGCTTTGAATGTTACTACTATTGTGATGACTTCCAAACACATCAAAATCCCTGACTTCTTTCTTGAGCACCAGGTTTGTAAATGCAATAGTCCTCTTGACATATCCACTTGGGTATATAACAATCAGAGGCTTTCCAGAATTAGCAATACTTGGAGCACATATACTAAAATATTTTTCATCATTTATTTTAAATTCCAATTTAACTGGGCATCCTATATTTTAATCTTACAAACCTAAATAGGCATTTCAATCTTAATACACCTAAAACAAATTTCTCACCTGTATTAAGAACTCTTGGTTACATGGGAAAGAAACTCAACTTAAATCGCATCAAGTATGTGAAAGATAATTTTTGTAATGGATAACTCAAAGCTCAAGGAGTAAATTTGGCTTCAGAAACGGGGCTTTAGGGGATTAAAAATATCATCAGGACCTGGTTTCTCATTCTATCACTTGGACTGTTTTACCTCTGTGTCAGCCTCATTCTCTGACATGCTCTGTTGGTGTGGTAACTGAAATCCAAACTAAAATCCTACTAATTTACCATTCACTTTAGAAAAAGATCACTTATTTCCACTAGTTCAATCCAAAGTCTCAGAGTGGCATCTAACTGGGCCAAATGTGGTCACTAACTCAGTCAATTTGATGGAAGATCTGGAAATGCTGATCAACCCAAGCATGCAGTCCATACCCATATCTAAGCTAAAAATCGGAGGACGTCCCACACCAACAATATGACTGAGTAGGAGGAGAAATAATTCTTAACAAAAAAAAAATCAGAATGCTATAATTCGGAAGTAGGAATAGAAGCTGAAAAGAAATATAATAATTTATCCTCTATAGTCCCCCAAATTATGTGTAAGAGGCATGGTTCTTGAATTAATTGCTCAAGCAAAAATGTACCAGTTTTTTTCATTCTTATGTTTTTTTTTTTTTTTTTTATCCTCACCCAAGGACATTTTTTCGTTTTTTGTTCAGATAGAGTGGGAGGGAGAGAGAGGAAGAGACAGAGAGAGAAACATCGACGTGAAAGGGACACATCGAATGGTTGTCACCCGCACAACCCAACCAGGGCCGGGGACAAACTGCAACAGAGGTACATGCCCTTAGCGGGAACCGAACCCGGGTCTCTCTGGACCGCAGGCCGACACTCTAACCGCTGAGCCAAACAGGCCAGGGCCATTCTTATGTTTTATACAGTAAGTGAATCCATCTGCAAATGCTTTCTATTCTACTTCCAGCATTTCTCTTGAATTAGGCCAGTTCTCTCCTAGTCTAGGTGACCATCCTCTCATTACTGGACTATTGCCATAATCTCCTGTCTGGAATTTCTGCTTCTACCCCCTAAAATCCATTCTCCTTAAGCAGTATGAGCAATTTTTCAAAAGCATAAATTCAATTTTTCCATTTCTTTGCTTAACATCAGTTTATGACTCCCTTTACACTTGAAGTCTCTATGTGATCCGGTCCTTGCCTAATCTTAGACAGCAATTCACACACTCTTTTCCCTGCAAACCTTACTTAGAACATCTAAACCACATTGATCTGTTCCATAGTAAGTCTTCAAAAAATATTTGCTGAAGAGTCACATTAATAAATGAGTGTGAGAACTATAGTTAAATTGATATGTTTCATTTTGTGTGTTGGCCCATATATCAAAATAGATTGAGTTGCTTCAACATTAACTTTGGAAGAGTGCTCTAAGAATAAATTAAATTGAGAATGTCAAATGCATGATTTGATGATACAGGTAGCCTAGCAATGTATTATAAAATATAGGAAAATTTCCCCCTAACTTTTATAGTCAAGTATCCGGAATAAATCAGAGGCCTATGATTCTATTAATCTACTATTTACTCAGCAGAAGATAAAATGGAAGTATAGGAGTTGGGACCATAAATAAGTGAATCTGATTGCCATAAAAGGTGTGCCATTTATATAAGAGATCCTTATCTGGTGATGTTGCAAAGAATGAAATAAAGTTGGAAAGTGATTAGATTTTGCTGCAAATTATGTTTTTATCCAACTAGTACAGAATTATGGAAAGGTACAATCCATTACTTCAGTTAGGTTGAAATCCTTCTGAATATACTCTTGTATGAGGGTCAAATGCAAAAGTTAAGTAGTGGATAATTAATCTATGGGAAGTAACCTTGACATAGATTAGGGATCAGTTGAGCGTGCCCCCAATTATAAACTTCTTCTGATAAAATTGGGGTCAGTACTGAGGCAAGAAATATTTGGCATTTAGAGAAGCATCCCAGACCTTAGAAAACATCAAAGTAGATAGTGCATCTTCCATAATTATTTCCAGAAGAGAGGATTGTATATTTTAGAATATTAAGCAGAGCATGTTTTGCGTATTTGGATAAATCCTTTCATGTTTCTGAAAAGTAAGCAAACTCAAATAAACAATGCAATGAAAGGATTGAGGTAGAGGATACTAGTATACTTGTTATCAAACAAATTGAAAATTATAACTATTAGACTTTAGGAGTAAAAAGTTTTATATAGAGTAACAAAATAGAAAAATTCTTTAAATAGAGCTAAAGCCATTTATAGTTTCTCTGATCTTACTGAGTAATTCACTTATTCATCCATAGAATACATTGTTATCGATTGCGTAGGATTTTTGGACTCCATGCTTGGGCACAGAGGGATTAGAAAAATGACAATTTCTGTACTCAAGATCATTTAATCTATGTGGAAGACATATATAAGCAAATAATCACGATGGAATAATATATAGGCTCACAGAAGAATTAAGGAGGCCTTTTTATGGGGATTTTGGGGAAAGTTCAGAGAATTTGTATCATGTGGATAGAGCTTGTCTTCAAGAATTTTAGAAAAGACCAACACTATATACAAAGAGAAACTCATGTTCAAAATCACAAAGATAAGGAAAAGCATCGTATCCTGGCACATATTGAGGAACACACATCTGTTTGTACTTTCAACAAATATTTACTCAGTACTTACTATGTGTCAGGAACTATTGCAGGTCCCAGGGATAAAGCAGGGACTATTACAGATTTGAGGCATCATTAAGCAGCCTTCTCAGTGGGACTTGATGACATACTGGAAGTTCGACAGGAGGGAAAAGACAAATGAAGGATGAACTCAGACACAGTAGCAAGAATACTTTTCTGGGAAGAAGTAAAATGGATCACAGTTCTATTTAGCTTTGTTGCTAACCTCTCCACTTTTCTGCAACTAACTTATTCCTACTATCATTATAAAATTATAAATAGCACCACTCTCTCACCTTTATTTTTCCAAATATAAAATATAACCCAAATAATATTTACCCCTTCTTGCCCATTAGCTTCTCCTACTCCATTAATTAACTGGCTATCTTTGTTTTGGGACCTGGCAAATCCCTAACCAAGAATGCCATTCTCTCTCCTTTCAATGGTCATTTAAAAAAAAAAATCTGGCATTAAATTTCTTAGCTCCCTTACAGCTCTAACAAATTATGATGATATAAACATGAAAAACCCAGTGCTTAAATATGATATCAGACACTACCACTCAAAATCTAGAGATCTTTGAGTGTCTTTTTTACTGGTCCGCAGTGAAATAAGTATAGAAATGGAGGCTAAACCTTTAGAAATTTTTGTAGTAATCTGAAAGAGTACTTGTATGCTTGTTGAAGCCAATAATAATTTAAGGATAGGTTTCTTATTTCTATGTTTCTTTTTTAACATTTTATAAGGAAAATATTACTCTATTAAAATATCCATCTGCAATAAATTGGTAATTATATTTTAAAAAGTGAAAGAACAAACAAATAAAAAATACTGGTCCTTTGCTGGAAATATTTTTAAAGTGCTGATATGGAATGTGGCAATCTTTCAATGCCACTCTTCCAGAATGCTTAATAAATTCTGATTTTCTTCTGGAATTACAAGTTGGAAAAATATGGCTAAATACACACTTTATATAACCATCTTATCTTCCTTAATTTATGCTGAGCTTTAGCATGCTCTCTTGTGAACCTTCACTTTTCTAAAATTACCTATAAACATACAAACATACTTAAAGTATGATGTTGAAATTATTACTGTTTCAGAAAAAAAAAATGATTTTGAGGAAGTGGAGCCATCTTTTAGAGCAATAATATTAGTCATTGTGTTAGATTGTACCAAAGAGAGTACATTTGCTTTGAACTTTGTCTTCTTATTATGCATGTTTATACTGTTTCCCACTCCACCAAAAAAAAAGAAAGAAAGAAAGAAAGAGAGAGAGAGAGAGAGAGAGAGAGAGAGAGAGAAAGAAAGAAAGAAAGAAAGAAAGAAAGAAAGAAAGAAAGAAAGAAAGAAAGAAAGAAAGAAAGAGAAAGAAAGAAAGAAATTAAGGCATAAGTCTCATGGATTCAATTTTGAAGACACAGATTCCCTCCTGTAGGCCCTGCATTTCTTACACTGACTAGGAAAACACCTTTAGCTTAGCTTTTAAAGGGCATGCTCAACAGAGTGATGTTGTAAGGCTTATGTGGTCTGAGGTTTAACACACATGAGAAAGCTTGTCCACAGGTAGATGATGCAGAGAGATGATGGTAAAATGTATATTCAGAACCCAAAGACTGCTCATTTAGGTGATACCCAGTCACCATAAGAGCAAATTGTGAAAAGGAAAACTGAACTACAAATGTTAAATCCATACAAGCATCATTAGTGCCTAATTTAAAACTCTTCAAAAATGTACCTTTATTTTGTTTTTTCATTAAGACACAGCTCAGCAATTCCCAAATAATATCTAACAAAGGGTCATGCATAAATATAAGCTTAATCATAGTTTGTGAATTATAAATGAAAAAAACTAAAATTCAGAAAATTTAGACACAGCAATCACAAGCAAGCAAGTATTTAGCACTGACAAATATATAATTTTTTTTGTGCTTTTTTAATAGAGAGATTTTGAGCCTTTAGTGTGTAAAAACAATCAGCTGGTCAAATCACTCCTCAGAGATTCTGATGTAGTTATTCAGGAATAAATCTGGAATCCTATGTGTTTAACAAGTGCCACAGATGGGATAGGGACATATCTGGAATGTCTAGCATCTGGAAACTACAATGACCTAGGTCTACATGTTATTACAAGCTGGCTAGAGGCTCACTGGTAGGCCATGCTGTTCTCTTGTTGGACATAAACAACCTCAAAGAACATCAACATCACACAAGGTCACTCTGAGACCATGAGTAAGTAAAATAAACAAGGCCACCATATCACCCACAGATTACCAAACCTCTCCATCTCTAGGCTAATGTCAATAACTATTACTTCTTTATCTATTGCAACTTTATTCACATTCCAGTCTGCTCTTCATAGAGATAAAATATTTGAGGTATCCAATCATAGAACTGCCCTGACTGACTTACAGACAGCACCCAATCTACAGCAAGTCTCCATTTCCTTATGCTTTCCCCAAGATTTCCTAACCAAAACCCAAATCCTATATTGTCTTTTTTGATACCCACTTATTGAGATGGTGCTCACTCACCATAGTGTGTATTTTCCCTCACTACAACAAATAATAAACTCAACTTTTCCACTATGGTTATGTTCCTGATGGTTATAAATACAATTATAAAATACAAACAAATGTGGTATCAAATATTATTACCAACAAATAGAACTTAAATGTAAATAAGATCACTGTGAAACCCACAAACTATGAAAAGAAAGCCACTTCAGAAATCCAAAGTTAACTTTATTTTCCCAGTAGACATGATTACAGGGATGGCACATTTATCATTTGCCCAGTGTCTTACACTAGAAGCCAGGTACCTAGTAGTTGCTCAGGAAATATGTGTGAAAGAAAAAAAAATAAAAATAAATAAATTTCCAGAATTCATAAGTATGTTGGGATAAAACACCTGGTAGGCACAATAATGTCCCTCCCACCCAAAGAAATCCACATTCTAATACCCAGAACCTGTGAATATGTTACCTTACATTGCAAAAGGGACTATGCAGATGTGATTAAATTATGAGATGGGGAGATTGTACAAGTAGGCTTAATGTAACTACAAGGTGCCTTATAAGAGGGTGCAGGAAAAGCAGTCAGAAAAGGAGTTGTTAGAAATGAAGCAGAGGTTGGAGAGAGAGGGCGACAGAGGGAGAGAAAGAGGGAAAGAGAGGCACTGAGGATAGGGGAGAGACAGAGGGAGATGGAGAGGGAGAGAGAGATTTACAGATGTTTTGTTTGAGACAACATGGAAAGATCTGAAGAGTATTATGCTAAGCGAAATAAGCCAGTCAGAGAAAGACAAGTATCACATGATCTCATTTATCTGTGGAATATAATGAACAGAATAAGCTGATGAACAAAATAGACCCAGAGACATAGAAGTAGGGTACAGAATGACAAACCTCAGAAGAGGACAGGAGGGAGGGAAGAGATAAACCAAAGAACTTATATGCATGTACGCATAACCGATGGACATAGGCAACAATGCCGGGGCGGGGGGGTGGGTATCAGGAGGAAAATGTCAATGGGGGGAAAAAGGAGAAACATGTGTAACAAAAATAAATGAATAATAATAATTTAAAAAACTGCCAAAAAGTAAAATAAAATTTAAATGTAAAAAAAAAAAAATTTTTTTGAAGATGGAGACTTTGAGGACTGAGGAAGGGGCCATGAATCAAGGAATGCAGTTGGCTTCTAGAAGCTAGAAAAGGTAAGGGCATAGATTCTTTCCTAGAGTCTCCAGAAGGAACACAGCATTACCAACATCTTCATTTTAGGACTTTTCACCACCATTACTGTGAGATAATAAGTTTATGTTATGTTATAACAGTAAATTTGTGGCAATTGGTTTTAGCAAGGAGAGGAAACTAATATAACTCCAAATAGAAGACACTTTTAGACAACATTTTGCTGTGCATGTTAAGACAGCTCTGCCTACCAGCCTTCTCATGGTGGATCACAGGTTCTTGGTTATAAAGATGATGAAGTCAACTTGGGCTTCTTATGTAAAAATGTTAAAAACCCTCTTAATCATGACTTTATATTAACAGATATTTAATAAATTAAACAACGTATTCAAGAAATTAAACATCTATACTATCCAAAATAATTAGCTGAATCATAAATTCAGATGCACACTAAAATGTAAATTATATATGTGATATGGCTTTGTTTTATTTTATGTAGGTACAAGTGAAGATGTATAACTACCAAAAGTTCACTTGATAGTGACCCCCAAATCTCTCTTTCAACCCTCTTAAAAGTCCACCCTCCAACAAGCATTTTATTTCTCTCCAGTGAATGCCACACGTCTGCTAAAATTATGTCAGGGTCAAATGACACATCTATTTCCAATCTAGACCTGCTAAGGTTAGCTGCAAACAGTTTCCACCTAGGGTTCTATTTGATTCATTCCCTCCATGCCAGGGTTGTCTCCTCTCATAAAATTACAAAATCCTCAAGGTATTAAATATAATTATTGGTGTCACATTATATAATTTTTAAAGAGATTTTTTATTGATTTTATAGAGAGAGAGGTAGGGGGAGGGAGAGGTTGAGGGAGGGAGACAGAAACAGAGAAAGACAGGAAGAGACAGAGAAAGAAACATTGATGTGAGAACAAAACATTGATGGGCTGCCTCCTTCACACCCACTATAGAGGATTGAGCCTGCAACCCAGTCCTGTGCCCTGACCAGGAATCGAACCGGCAACCTTTTGGTGTACAGGACGAGGCCCAACCAACTGAGCCACATTGGCCAGGGCACATTATATTTTTTATATTCTTCTAGAAGTGTGAGGATTATCCATTTTTTATCCCTTTCTGTCAGAAAACAAATTCCTCATGGATGACAATTACTCCAAAGAAAAACTGGGGTCCAGGAGAAGGGTTCCTTGCCCATTAATTTTACAGAGAGCTTGAATCTCTGTCCCTGAGAGGACTTGTATGTAGTACCCCATTGAAGTTCATAATCCTCCTCTCTAGACTTTTGAATTCCTTGAGATCATTTAAAATCTTCCCAGTCAGGCATTACCCACTGATTTACTTTTGAGTGACATGCAATTATTATTGGACCATGCTGGACCTCTGACTTCATTGTATCAGTACCAATCTACTTTTAATGACTTTAGTCTCTATGTCTGCTAATTTCCAAAGTTACCTTTTAACTGAAGAATGTTGACAAAATTGTTTATTTCTATTGGTTTAGTTATTTCTATTTCTAACTACTGAGATTCATTTAAATGCAGATATCTTTCATCCAGCTCATTATTCCTTCCAGTCTTTTTTTTAAATTAATTAATTTATTTTTGTTACAGATGTTTCTCCTTTTTTCCCCTACTGATTCCCCATTCCTCCTCCCTCCCCACCCAGTTACCAGCTATGTTGTCCATGTCCATTGTTCATGCATACACGCATATAACTTCTGTGGTTTATCTCTCCCCTCCCACCCCCTCTCCTGAGGATTGTCAGTCTGTACCCCACTTCCATGTTTCTGGGACTATGCCATTCCTCAGACTGTAATGTTTATTATATTCCACAAACAAGTGAGATCATATGACACTTGTCTTCCTCTGTTTGCTTGTTTCGCTTAGGATGACACTTTCCAGGTTCCTCCATGTCGTCTCAAAGGATAAGAAATCTTTTTTTTTCTTCCAGCTGCATAGTATTCTATTGTGTATATGTACCACAGCTTTCTTATCCATTGTCTACTGATGGACATTTGGGCTGTTTCCAGATCTTAGCTATGCTAAATAGTGCTGCTACAAACATGGGGGTACATATATTCTTTCAGATTGGTGTTTCAGGCTTCTTAGGGTATATTCCTAGAAGTGGGATCACTGGGTCAAATGGAAGTTCAATTTTTAATTTTTTGAGGTAACATCATATTGTTTTCCATAGTGGCTGCACCAGTCTGCATTCCCCCCAGCAGTGTACTAGAGTCCCCTTTTCTTTACACCCTCCCCAGCACTTGTTTGATGATTTGTTGATGGAGGCCACTCTGACAGGTGTGAGGTGATACCTCATTGTTGTTTTAATTTGCATCTCTCTGATGATTAGTGATGTTGAGCATTTCTTCATATGTCTCTTAGTCATTTGTATATCCTGTTTGGAGAGGTGTCTATTTAGTTCCTCTGCCCATTTTTGAACTGGGTTCTTTGTTTTCTTTTTGTTGAGTTGTATGAGCACTCTATATATATATATATATTGGAAATTAACCCCTTATCTGATATATCATTGGCAATTATGCTCTCCCATGCAGTGGGTTGCCTTTCCATTTTGATGATTGTATCTTTTCCTGTGCAGAAGCTTTTGAGTTTGATGTAGTCCCATTTATTCATTATTTAATTTGTTTCTGTTGCCTTAGGTGATGTATCAGTGAAAATTCTGCTGCGTAAGATGTCTCAAATTTGGTTGCTTACAGTTTCTTCTACGATTTTTATGGATTCATGAATCACATTTAAGACTTTTATCCATTTTGAGTTTATTCTTGTGTATGGTGTAAGTTGATGATCTAGTTTCATTGTTTTGCATGTAGCTGTCCAGTTTTCCCAACACCATTTATTAAAGAGGCTATCTTTACTCCACTGTATGCTCTTGCCACCTTTGTCAAATATTAATTGAGCATATTGCCTTGGCTCCATTTCTGGGTTCTCTGTTCTGTTCCACTGGTCTATGTGCCTGTTCTTGTGCCAGTAACAGGCTGTTTTGATTACAGTGGTTTTGTAGTATAAACTGAAATCTGGTAATGTGATCCCTCCAACTTTGTTCTTCTTTTTCAAGATTGCTGTGGCTATTCAAGGTTTGTTTTTTTTTGTTGTTGTTCCACATGAACTTTTGAAGTATTTGTTCTAGTTCGGTGAAGTATGTCATTGGTATTTTGATGGGGATTGCATTGAATCTATAGATTGCTTTGGGCAGTATGGACATTTTAATGATGTTAATTCTTCCAATTCATGAACAAGGTATGTGATTCCACTTTCTTATATCTTTCTCTATTTCTTTTTTTAATGACCTATAGTTTTCTGTGAATAGATCCTTCATTTCTTTGGTTAAGTTTATTCCTAGGTATCTTAATTTTTTTTGCCACAATGGTAAATGGGATTATTTTCCTAGTTTCTCTCTGTGTGAGTCCATCATTGGTGTATAAGAATGCCATCGATTTCTTGACGTTAATTTTCTATTCTGCTACTTTGCCAAATTCAATTATTAAGTCCAGTAAATTTTTGATGGAGTCTTTAGGGTTTTCTATGTATAGTATCATGTCATCTGCGAATAATGACAGTTTCATTTCCTCTTTTCCCATTTGGATCCCTTTTATTTTTTTCTTCCTGTCTGATTGCTGTGGCTAAGACTTCCAGTATTATGTTAAATAAGAGTGGCGAAAGTGGGCATCCTTGTCTTGTTCCTGTTCTTAAGGTAAATGCTTTTAGTTTTTGCCCATTGAGTAGGATATTGGGCTGTAGGTCTTTCATGTATGGCCTTTATTACGTCGAGATATGATCCCTCTATTCCCACATTGCTAAGCGTTTTTATCAAAAATGATTGCTAGATTTTGTCAAAGGCTTTTTCAGCATCTATTGATATGATCATGTGGTTTTTATTCTTCATTTTATTTTTGTGGTGTATCAGTTTATTGATTTGCAAATATTGTACCAGCCTTGCATCCCTGGATGAATCCCCCTTCGTCATGGTGAATAATTTTCTTGATATATTGCTGGATTCGATTTGCTAGTATTTTGTTCAGGATTTTGGCGTCTATGTTCATCAGAGATATTGGCCTGTAGTTTTCTTTCTTTGTAATGTCTTTTTCTGGTTTTGAAATTAGAATTATGCTGGCTTCATAAAACGAATTTGGAAGTCTTCCTTCTTTTTGAATTTTTTGAAATAGTTTGAGGAGAATGGGTGTTTGTTGTTTTTTGAATTTTCAGAAAAACTCCCCCGTGAAGCCATCCGGGCCTGGGCTTTTGTTTGCTGGGAGAGTCTTCATTACATCTTCAATTCCCTTCGTTGTTATTGGTCTGTTCAAGTTTTCTATCTCTTCCTGGTCCAATTTTGGGACACTATGTGTTTCTAGAAATTTGTCCATTTCACTGATTGTCGAATTTGTTGCCGTATAATTCTTCATAGTAGTTGTGAATGATCTTTTGTATTTCTGTTGTGTCAGTTGTTACTTCTCCTCTTTCATTTCTGATTTTGTGTATTTGGGTTCTCTCTCTTTGTTTCTTGGTGAGTCTAGCTAAGGGTCCATCAATCTTGTTTATCTTTTTGAAAAAAAACAGCTCTTTGTTTCATTGATCCTTTAAATTTTTGTTTGTTTGTTTGTTTGTTTTTGGACTCTATGTCATTTATTTGTGCTCTGATCTTTACCATTTCCTTCCTTTTACTTGCTCTGGGGTTTTATTTTTGTTTGCTCTCTAGTTCTTTATGTTGTGAGGTTAGATAGTCCATTAGAGATTTTTCTTATTTCTTCAGGTAGGCCTGTAGTGCTATGAACTTCCCTGTCAGAACTGCTTTCGCTGCATCCCATAGATTTTGTGTTGTTGTGTGTTCATTTTCATTGGTTTCGAGGTAGTTTTTAATCTCTTTCTTGATTTCCTCAGTAAACCATTTGTTATTTAATAACATGCTATTTAGCTTCCATGTGTTCAAATGTCTTTGCATGTTCTTGTTGCAATTGATTTCTAGTTTCATGCCATTGTGATCTGAGAAGATGCTTGATATGATTTCAATATTTTTGAACTTGTAGAGAATTAGTTTGTGTCCTAACATGTGGTCTAACTTTGAGAATGTCCCATGTGCACTTGAGAAGAATGTCAATTTTGTAGTTTTGGGTTGAAATTCTCTGTAGATATCTATTAAATCCATATGATCTGGTGCTTCATTTAGAGTCTCTGTTTCCTTCCTAATTTTTTGTCTAGAGGAACTATCCAGTGATGTCAGCGGGGTGTTTAAGTCCCCTGGTATGATTGTATTGCTATCGATTTCTTCTTTGAGGTCTTCCAGAAGATATTTAATATATGTTGGTGCTCCTATATTGGCTGAATATATGTTTATCAAGGTTATATCTTCCTGTTGGACACTTTCAATATTATGTAGTGTCCTTTGTGCGAGTTATGGCCTTCATTTTGAAATCTATTTTATCAGATATGAGTATTGCTACCCCAGCTTTTTTTTTCTTTCTCTTTGCTTAGAAGATTTTTTCCATCTCTTCACTTTTAACCTATGTGAGTCTTTTGTTGTGAGGTGGGAATCTTGTAAACAACATATAGATGAGTCATGCTTTCTTATCCAATCAGCTACTCTGTGTCTTTTCATGGGAGCATTCAAACCATTTACATAAGGTGATTATTGATATGTACTTATTTATTGCCATTTTTGTGTAGTGTGGTTCTATTTTGCTTCATATTTCTCTTGCTAATTACAGCCATCCTTTTAACATTTCTTGCAGTGCTGGTTTGGTGCTAATAGTCTTGGATTCAGATCCTTGTTTTTCATGACCTTGATTACCTCATGCCATTCTCTTCTGGCCTATAGTGTTTCTGTTGAGAAGTCAGCTGAGAGCCTTATGGGGTTTCCTTTGTACGTAACGTGTTGCTTATCTCTTGCTGCTTTTAGGATTCCCTCTTTGTCTTTAATTTTTGGCATTTTGATTACTATGTGTCTTGGTGTGGGCCTGTTTGGGTTCTTTTTACTTGGGCTCTCTGTGCTGCTTGAACTTGAATGCCTTCTTCCTTCACCAAATTAGGGAAGTTTTCTGTCACTATTTCTTTGAATATATTCTCTAATCCTTGCTCATTTTCTTCTTCTCCGGGGACTCCTATGATGCAAATATTATTACGTTGTCCCGTAGTTCTCTTAATCTGTTTTCGTGTTTTTTAATTGTTTTTTTCCTTTTGGTTTTCTGATTGGTTGATTTTTTTCTACCCTGTCTTCTAATTCACTAATCCGGTCTTTAGCTTCCTCTACTCTGATATTTAGTCCTTTCAATATGTTCTTTATTTCTGCTATGCCATTCTTCATTTCTTTTTGGTGGTTTTTAATTTCCAATTGGTTGATTTTCAATGTTTTTATGTCTTTAGTCATGGGGTTGATGTCCTTACTTATGCTGTAAGCTTCCTCTAGATCATGGCTCTGAATTCTAGTTCTGTTAACTTGCTTAACTATACCTCACTTATCTCATCTTTGATAGATGTCTCTTGTTCTTTATTTGGCTTTTGTTTCTGTGTGTCACCATTTTGGCTATTACAGTGGGCTTTGGAGCCTGCCAAATTTTCCCTGTGTGTGTGTTGGTTTTCTGCTGTTTGTGGCTCCCTCTCCTGGGTTTGGACGAGCCAGAGAGGACCCATGTTACACACCACTGTCAAGTCTTACTTTTCTGGTTAGAGTTCCTAGCCCAGGAATGGTACAGTTATCCTCCAGCTTTTTGCCTGGAGGCTTTCAGTAGTGATCACCTGAAGAGCCTTGGCTTCATAGTTGAATGAAAAACTCCCTTAGGTGCTCAGCATAAGGGAATTTCCAGAGTATGGGGCAGCTGCTGGTTGTTAATGGTCCTCAATTTGCATTTCAATGGCCACCAGGTGGGGTTTAATCTCTGCAGGAGGGGCCTCAGTCTCTCCCCAGAGCCCTGGGAAAGAGTAAGATGACCACTGTCCTGCATGGCCACAACTCAGCAAAAGCTCTGAACACCCTCCAAATCCCCAGTGTCCCCACACATTTCCAGTCCAGTCCGCCCTCCCTCTGCAGGAGCCCAAGGTGAGTGGCTGTGGCTATTTTCGCCTCTGTCCCGGCTCTGTGCTGTGGAGGTGCTTGGGAGTTTAACCCAAGGGCGCTGCGCACAGCTAAGGCAGCTGTTCCCAGCTAAGGCCACTGCTCACAGCTAAGTCCACTGCTCCCAACAAAGGCCACTGCAAATCATGGGCTCCCAGCCACCCTCTCGCATCTGCACAAGCCTACCAGGATTGAGTCAGTGTCCCTGGTTATGTGGTCCTCTAAGCTGATTTTCTGTTGCTTTTTCCTGACTATTTGTCTTTATTTTCATTGTAATTCCAGTTTGGTCCTGGGATACAGTCTGTGTAGCTTTCATTCACTCCGCCGCCATTTTGGAATCTCTCCTTCCAGTCTTTTTATCTTTTGCCACACACACACACACACACACACACAGACACACACACACACACACTACCTTTAATTTCCTCCAATCTATTAGCTCCTTTCTCATTTCATTCTTCCTTTTCTATCCTCTACCATGAGATCCATCATGCCATCACCCTCCTTCCCCTTGTTCTCCCATTATACATGACTTGTTTAATCCCAACTCTATATAATTTAACCTTTCCTCTCTTTCTACCTGAACTTACTGATGGTTGCCGAAGAAGCACATTCAGTTCTTTATATTGGTTATGCTATGAACCCGTGGTCCTCAAATATACCTAAGCTCTCCTCTACTCCCTGATTCCAGCTTCCTTTCACTTACAGCAAGTTCCCTCCCCTGTTTACGATCTTTACCATCAACCTACAAATTCTGTGCAGACATCCACTATTATCTATGTTCCCACATCCACCCAGTCATTTACTATACAAACTTTCAGTTAGGTTAGCTTAGAGATTTGTTCTATCAAATATCCTTCTTTCTCTTTCCTGTATCTTTGAGTTTTCTATCTTTACTGGTATGAACACTCTTCCCATCCTCCATCTTTGGGCTAGAGTTAGGAATCTAATTTCCTTATGCTCATTTGTATATCTGTTCATTTCTCTGTCATAAGATTTATTACAGAAAATTGAATTTATAACTTACTAGACAGTCAAAAAAATTGGAACTGAGCCATGTATTTCTTTCCTGTTTCCCTATAGATCATGAGCACTCAGAAAGTGCATGCCCAGAACTCTGCCTCTCCATGTTCCTAGTACTTAGCACAGAATACTCTCATAAGAATGTTTATCGAGTATGCATGAACAATGGACATGGACAACAAAGCTGGGGACAGGATAGGGAGGGAGGGGGTATCAGTGGGGGAAAAGGAGAAACATCTGTAACAAAAATTAATTAATTAAAAAATAAAAAATGTTTAAAAAAGAATATTTATTGATTAAATATATTAATTTATGTTTGAATTCAAACTCTTCAAGATATGCTACCTGTTTCAAAGTGCCCTTTCCCCTCACTTTTCCTTCTGTAGGAACAATTTTATAGACCTTCCTGTTGTTCATAGGAAGAAAACAATACTATGTGGTCCTTGTTTATGTCTTTATTAATATAGTCAATATATTAAGGGACGTTCCTTAAAATTTTGAAAATAGATCAAATATAATTTTCAACATCAACATAAAATGAGTGGGTCAGACCAGTCACTTTAAAAAGATAGACATGCCCTGGCCAGTTTGGCTCAGCAGTTGGAGCATTGGCCCATGGACCAGAGAGACCCGGGTTTAGTTCCTGCTAGGGGCATGTACCTCAGTTGCAGTTTGTCCCTAGCCCAGGTTAGGGTCGTGTGGGTTGCAACCAGTTTATGTGTCTCTCACATTGATGTTTTTCTCTCTCTCTCTTCCTTCCTCTCTCCCTCCCACTCTATCTGAGGATAAATGCAAAAATGTCCTTGGGTGAGGCTATAAAAAAATTAAAAAAATAAAAAGACAGACACATCCACTTTGCAGCTTGACTTTAACATATTTCAATATATTAATGCATTTAAAGAGAGTCAGTCCAAAGGGAATTAAGTTAGAGGTGAAATTATAAAACAGGAAAGGAAGGGTGGAGACGAAGAGGGAAGAAGAGTGGGAGGAGGAAGAAAAGGAGTAGGAGGGGGAGAGAAAGATGTTGAAGTATATTTTGGTAGGACACATTTAAGCACCATTGAGAAGAAAGACAGAAATATCAGTTAAGATTAAGAATTCTATTCCATTGTCAAGGTTTTTTCAATTGTATGTTGTATGCATCTGGGTATTCTAACTTGAGCCATTAAACAACAGATATATGGAATTCCTTTGTTTGGTTTCAATCAATCTAGGCAATATTTCACTTTTCTTGGCATGTTTAAGCTCTTCAATTCCTGTGATAATAATTTGTTTTTAAGCTAATATATTAGAATTCAGATTTTATGTATCAGTCTTGTAACCACTGTAAATAGGAATGTGTCTCCATGGCTGATGGAGCTTCTCTCAGTATGCTCAAAAACTTAAGTTTCTAAATCTACAACCAGCCTCTTAATGGTGATAGGAATACCACCATAACTGGATAAACTACTTTTATAATAGTACCTTAAAAGTAAAGCACCTTTTTCTTAAAATATATTGCATTCAGGCTTCATGTATGTTAATGAACATACTCATTTATCTTGGGTACAAACTTTCAGCTTTAATAGATACTGGAAAACACTTTTCTAAAGTGGTCGAACCAATTAAAAATCCAAACAGCAGTGGCGAAGAATTATAGTTGCTTCACATCCTATCCATGATTTTGTATTGTCATTTTTATCAGTATGAAATGGTATTTCATTTTGTTTTTAATTTGCACTTCACTCATGACAAATGATATCCAGCACCTTTCTACCTTTGCTTATGGGCCATTTGGATATTGTCTGTATTAGTGTCCTTGGTCTGCCATAACAAAATACCACACCTTGGGTGCTTTAAACTAAAGAAATTTGTTTTCTCATAGTTATAGAGGCTGAAAGTCCAAGACCAGGGTGCCTGCATAGTTAGTTTCTGGTGAGGGCCTATTCACAATTTGCAAAATGCCATATTCTCACTGTGTCCTCGCATGGTAGAAAGAGAGCTCTTTGGTGTTTTTTATAAGGACATTAATCCTATCAGATTATCGCCTTACCCTTATGATCTCATTTAACTTTAATTATCTCCCTATCGGTCTTATCTCCATACATAAAGGCACATTGGGGATTCAAGTTTCAACATATGAATTTTGAGCGGGACACAAACATTCAGTTAATTATATTCTCCTTTATGAAGTCCCTATTTACATTTATCTAAATTTCAATTTGCGTTGTTAATTCTTTCCATGTTGATTTGTAAAAATTTTTTATATGTCTGAATATAAGTCCTATATGAGATTGACATATTGCAAATATTTTCTCCCATTTTTTTGCTTGACTTTTCTACTTAAAAAATGTTTTTTTATAAGTAGACATTCTCAATTTTAATGAATCAATTTATCAATAATATTTTCTTCTCGATTATTTTTTATTTAAACCCTTCTGTAATTTTGTTTTTAAAAAAATCTGTGTTGTTGAGAGTATTACAGATATGCCCCTCCCCCTTCTACTTCACTGACCCCTTCACCTGGTTCCCACCCCACCCCAGGCCTTCACCATCCTATTGTCTGGGTCCATGGGCAATGCATATAGGCATATAAATTCTTTGGTTTATCTCTTCCCACCCCCACCCCCCACCCCCCTTCCCTCTGAGATTCATCAGTCTGTTCCATGTTTCCATGCCTCTGGTTTTATTTTATTGATCAGTTTATTTATTTTTTTATTAGATTCCACATATAAGTGAAATCATGTGATCCTTGTCTTTCTCTGACTTGCTTATTTCACTTAGCATGATACTCTCCCTCTATGCTGTCTCAAAGGGTAAAAGAGCCTTCTTTTCCACAGCTGTGTAGTATTCTGGATTATTTTTAACAGTCTTAATGAAATCATTGCCCACTTCAAAATCACGATATTCTCTCATATCTTCTAGAAGCTCCATTGTTTCAACTTTGACTTTTATGATTGTGATACACCTAGAATTAATTTTATGAATGATGAAAGGTAGGAGTCAAGTTTTAGTTTCCCCCTCATATGTACACCTAATGGATCCAACGCCATTTATTGAAAAGAACATCTTTTCTTCACCGCATTGCAAAGCAATGTAAGTGTAGGCCTGATTCTGGATTCTCTATTCTGTTCAATTGATGTGTACATCTTTGAGTCAATATTATACTTCTAGTTACTGAAGCTTTATAATAAATCTTCATACCTGGTAGTGTAAGATATTTAACACTGTTGTTATTGAAGCTAACTTTGGCTCTTCTTGGCCCTTTACATGTTCATGTACATTTAAAAACCAGTTTGTCAATTTCCACAAAAATATCTAGCTGATATTGGGATTGCATTGAATTTACAGATCAATTTTGGGAGAATCGATGTCTTAATAATAAAGTGTCACCCAATTTGTAAATGCTGTGTGGTAACATCCTTTTCTTTGTGTCTTGCCTGGGCATTTGTGTGGCTTAGAGTGTGAAAAATGCCTCTAAAGGAGAAAACACACAGAATACAGAGTTCAATTCTCAGTAGTTTTGTCATTTCCAGTATCTTATACTCTCAGATTCTGACATTTTGATAGTCTTGCACTCCAATTATTTTCTTTCCAGGCCAATGAGACTTCCACAAACTCTAAGTTGCTATTTCCTTTCAGTCTCCAAGTCTACACTGAGAGTTTTTAACTTCTCCAGGAGGAAAGGAATAGGGAATCTAGGACTCACATAAACACATTTTGCTTCTCTTCAAGATCACTATCTTTCAATTATTGATCACCATTTTTCTCTGGTGTCTTATATCATTTTATGTATAAGTGTATTTTATCTAACTGTGACAGTTACTCTGTGATAGCTAAAAGAACAAATTCAGAATTTTTCGTTTTTTATTTTTTTTCTATTACGTATAGTCTCGACAATCTTTATTATTACCTAGCATTATTCCTCAGTGTAGATTTGCTAATAACAATAACTGAGTATCAGTTAGAAACTTCTTGAAAAATGCAAGAAAGAATGAATTATGTTTAAGGATAAAAATCAGTGAAGGGCTAGAAAGGCATGAAGAGGCACTGAACTCAAAACTAAAGTCAAAGGGAGGTGTTTTTGACAAGAAGTGACAGAAACCAAGTAGGAAATGTAACCACTTCCTTCTAACCTAGGTTTTTTCAAAAACAATAATATCCTATGCAGGTACACAAGATATGGACTTGAGCAAATGAAGACCTTTGGTATGAATCAGATCCTCTCTAGAGTAAAACCTAGGAAATCATTCTCTCTTATAAGGATAGCAGTATGGTTTGGGATTTTTCTCTCTATTTCTTCTGAATTCCTGATAGGGTTATGTGCTGATTAAAATATACAGTTTCACTTCATCTCATTTCCTGAATGGTAAAATTTATACTAATTTTAATTAAACTACTCTCTTTTTCCAGAAACTTTTGCCTGAACCACATTCCAGGTGGTCCTTGGTTTTGGTCCATTTAACTCTGGGTCTCTAAAAGTCAAGAATTATTTAGGATTATGTAGGATCTAGGAAGTACTTATGGAGACCTGTGGTAAAAAATAAATGTCACACCATCTTATGTATTATTTTCTGTGACACATACTTTACAATTATTTCATTTTGTACTCATAAAATAGATAAGCTTAATGTAGCATTATTCCCATTTCACAGGTGAAGAAACTGAGATTCAGTGAGGTAAATAGCTACCTTCAAATGATAAAGTGAACAGAGATAGAATTTGAAAAAGCTCTGTCTAATTTTAAATTTTTCCAGTACATAAAATTTAATTGATTTCTTGCCAATTATACCTGTCATTGAAATTTTGGTTAAGAATCCAGTCGTTTTCAAGCCCTTACCTAATGAAAAGTAATGGAGGGTGCATGCATCCCTATTTTATGCCAAAATATTTCTTCCTGAAAGTTTTGGTGTATAGATTATTTTAGGGAAAGATTATTTGAATGCTTAAAAAGTACTTGTATTCTAAAATAGATTCAGGTAATTTTCAGGATGAAATTGTCAGAAACTATTATTAATTTTTATTTGTATTCTATCTGAATAACAAGCAGCAGGTTTATTCACAAAAACAACTGAATCGTCCAATGTAATAAATTTACTTGGTAAAGAATAAAACTAGGAAAGCTTGCTATTTTATAAAAAGTGTATTATATTAACATAATGGGCTATTATTCTCTATTGAGAATTGGCAACTATAGTCCCATATAACTTCAATATTGCCAGGAACCTGCTGTGTGACAGTATATATCATCTGCCTCAGCTTTATTGGCTAAAAAAATTAGAGGTTTGGTCAAGAGTATATCTAAGGTCACTTATAGTTTTAAAAATTATCTATTGCTTTATATATTTATACTTGCAATGTCAGTGTGATATGCAATGCCCTGTGTATTCAATTTTATTCAGAATTCCACAAGTAATGAAATCTAAGTACAGGATTTTATTATTCATTATCTATATAAATGCTGCATATATAAAAGGTGCTGAACTATAGCATTGAAAGTCACATTACTTCTTCAAAAACTAGGTATTAGCTAATGTTTACGGATTCAATGAAATGTAGTTTTACGTCATAGAACACAGATAAGATTTGGTTTAGAGATCTTATGACCTAAATGCTTAGTACAAGACACTCCTAATCCAGCCAGGCAATTTAGATGTCATATAATCAAAGCTAAGAAACATTAGATGTTTTAATAGCCTTACAAATTTAATAGCCTTAGGACTGTCTATAATTACCCATGTTAGCAGCGAATATGCCTCTCAGCCAGAGGCACTCAGCCTTTAATAGCCAGCAAACCACTTTGAATAGGGTTGAGAACACTTTTAAACCTTTTGGGGTTATTAGGGATAATTAAAAGTGGTTGAAAGTGTATAATATCATTTATCAAAGCACTAAAAGCTGTGTCACAAGAAATTTATCACAACATTAGCAAATACAATTCATACACTTCATTCATGGTTTAAAATATAACCAAATAAAATAACCGAAATAACCTAAATGATTATATTATTTTTATATTTTATTACATATAATCTATATTATTTAGGTTATATTAGATAAAACCCTAGATAAAACATAGGTATATATGCATAAAATACAGACATATATTTAAGCAATATATATATATACACACACATATATAACTATATACAATTTACATATGATTTTATATATGTACATTTAATATATATATTTATTAAATATATATATATTTATTAAATATTTATATTTAATAAATATATATATTTAATACTTATTGCCCAAAGTTACAAAGCTAGTTGACCTCCAGGGTCACTATCTTAACCCTCGATGTCTCTTAATATGTCATGGTTGTAATATATATTAGATAGAGAGAGAGGAATGTTTTACCTGTGTAAATTAGAGATGAAAAGTTAAAATACATTGAAATAAAGTTTCTACAAATATATGTTACCCCAATCATGGCAGCATTTTTTAAAGTAAGCTTCTATTTCTCTTTGAAAACACAAGAAAAGCCTACATGCATTAAGTCGGTGTCATTATTTGTGATGTCTTTAGTGCTTCTCATTGTTTTAATCATGGGGAAATGATTATGTATCATAATTTTTAAAAATCAACTTGCACACTACAGGGTTAAGTTGCCTGACATAATCTACAGTTCCAAGATAAACAAGTGTGACTTCACTTCAATATGTTAACTAACCATTAACTTGCAGTTGGTGGCAATTTGCAAAAAGTTATAAATCAAGAGGATTCTCAGTCTGTCTGCAACCACATTTAACATGTAGTATATTTATGATAAAGAGAATTATTTGTTTACTAAATTAATTTAAAACTGATATGTAAAACACCTGCATGGCAATGAATAGCTCCATTATCTGTTAACCAAAACCGAGTTAATGTGGATGAAAATTTTAGTTTGATATCATTATCCTATCAAGTTTAGAATCAAGAGACACTGAAATTCTGATAAAGAAATAAAATATAAAAAAGGTATACAATTCATTAAGTGGATATCAAATGAGAAAGGAAGCATTAGTATTTAAATGAGCTAAACATTTATCTTTTACATTATGGTGAAAATTCAAGATTAAAAGTAGAAGTATATTGTCTGAATATGGAGATTTCCACCAGAAGAACAAAATCTTAAACAATTTAACTTTGGAGAGACTTAAAAACAAAAGCTTAAAAGCAGGTATTCTTGCTTGATTAATTTGTTACCATATGTTTATATTTCTCAGATTAAAGTCATAGCAAAATAAAACAACCTTCCCTCCATTCTGATTTCCCCAAATGCATGGCTCCATCCATTATTTGTGTACTTCATTTCTAAATATTCTTAAAGAAATATTCATGTCTTTACACTTTCTCACTGAGTTGCTCTCTAAATTCAAAGGAAACTGCTCTCACATAGCATACAATCAAGCTCTAATCAATGCATCCAAAAGTCCCCAGTCTTCTCATTTGATATTTGTCTGCACATTTTCTCATTATTCAAATTTCTATTTCTTTGACTTCAGGCACTTATTTTTCTTGTTTGTTTGTTTTTTGTTGTTGTTGTTGTTTTGTTTGTTTTTTCTATCCTTCTCATCACTCCTCCAATTATTTTCAGGGCTTCCACTTCCTATCTGCACCTCAGTATTCTCCCTGGGTCTCATCATTTACCCTTCTTTTCATTATACACCTTGGCCGCAGTTCTCTCACATTCTCTCATTTATTACTTATAGTATTCCATTCTCAAGTAGATTTGTTTCTTGTTATTTCTTCTGATAGAAAGGTCTATGTTTCCAATTCATTCAACATACCTACAGACAATCTAATTATTCTTTTTAAAAATTCTTACTTTTCTCCATTTAAATTTTAGCTTTATTTAAGGCTACTCTCAATATCAAAGCTAAAATCTTTGAGTCACCTCAATCACTTCTCTTCATCATACACATTTGGTGGTCCCCGAGTCACCTCATTCATAATTCAGATGGCTATTTTCCCTGATCCTGAAATTTGTGTTGTCTACTGTTACTGAAAGGAAATCTAAGATGGGAACTGAAGTGTTTTCATTGGATTGAACCAAATGGAGATTTTCATTGACACTAATCAGGATAATTTCACTGAAATTGTTGGGACAGGAAAGTTATTAAAATATAAATGGTAGGTAAGGAAGTAAAGTCAGCAAGACTAGCAAAGAAAAACAAAAGCCATTTTACTAGCCAATAGGAAGGCTCCAATAAAAGTTTTAAGAGTGTATAGAAAAAAATGATAATTAAAGATAAGGTTGTTGAGACAGTGGGAGGTCATAGCATTAAAGCAGTATTGATGAATCTAAAATTATGTTCTAGGCTGGTGCGAGTGCAGTGGTGTCTTAAAATCATGTTCTAAAAATATTTTGCTGACAACTTTTACTATATTCTATTGCCTCCACTCTGGTTAGCTATCTCACAATACATGGCATTGGTTATAACATAGAGCACAGATGAGTTAGGTAACATAGAGCACAGATGAGTTAGGTAAATCTGTTACCTCTCTTGAAAAATTTATGCAAAACACATACTGTACTAGATAGTGAACTACTTACACTTGGCACATATCTGGTACTCAAATGCGTAAAATACAAATTAATGAATGCCATTTTGATGAAGGACTAGAAGTGTTAGTTTGTTATTTCACAGAAACTTTGACTTAACCAATTGAGGGTTATTTTTTCTTGACTCTGTTCATTTCTTGCCAGCAACATTTACTGACTAAAGGTCACACACAGACTATTTCTGTTTCTTTTGTGCCAACATAATGCAGTATTTTGGCAGATTGCTACCTTAAATCTTCAATCTAGAATCATAATCCAGAATCAATGAAAGAAACATGAATAAAAAAAAGAATACTAACTTCATTTGGGATATTTCATTTGAGTAATGAGACAGATTCAACCACTGCAGTATGGTTAGCATCATGAAACTGTCACAGAGATTTAGAGATTTACAGAGATTCTGAGGACAGCTTATCACCTCAAAGTTTAGCCACCAAACTAAAATTTAGACTAAACCTCTTCTCTTAAAGTCATTTAAGAAGAGAATCCTAGTCAAATCCCCTTTTCTTCCAGAGAGCAATCAATTAACATGCTGTGCTTCTCTTATGTATTCACTTTTAACTTTGCAAATCTTCAGCTTACATGTTCAAGTTTAACCTGGTTAAGAATTGGAATAAAGCATTATGTAACATCCTTCAAAGTACACTCCAATTATCGCCACATAGTATTAGGCATCTCTTTACAGTTGAATTAAAGTCAATACAATATTTTTTGGCTTTCATATTTTCATGAGATATCCAATAGCTTTTACTGTTCAATACTTTATGTATACTTAAGAAACATAACTCTACAACTAATTGATAATGTTGAAGATCAGGAAGTAGAATGCTTGAAGGTCTATTCTGTACCATGGTCCATTTAGCCACAATTTCTCCTTAAAATTCAGGACCAAAGAATCTCTACCTTTTTATGTTCAAAACTCAAAACGTGCAAAAATACAAAACTTGGTCCCATCTCAGAGAAGGAAAGCAATAAATATTATACAAATTAGACACAGCTGTTGTTATGCCTCCCCAATATTTTCTTTTCAAATACACTGCAACCAAAAGATTATGTCTTTCTCACTCAAAAGTAAGTAATAGGCACAGAATGGTGATTCCCTACTTGGATTGCATGTCTATTTAAAATATAAGCAAGCCACAGGCCAACAGTTATGTTCTATAGCTTGCTGAATGAGTTTTCCTTAGGAAAATAAGATATATCCATTGATTCCACCAGTTGGCCGTTGGCCACGACAACTCACAGCAGCCCTGATTACAGTAACAGAGAGACTTACATGTAGAGATTTATGGCATTTGTGACCTGTAGAATACCAACAATGCTCACCACTGGCAGCAATCTTAGGCCTTACAAGGAATCACCTCTGTCTCTAAACTTAAAATCACAATCAAAATGCTATTTGCTTTTTAACCACTAAAAGCACTAAAGGTTTCTTATCTATGAATGACATTAAACTCAGGAAATTTCTTTCCAATCAAAATGGTAACAATTGATCCCTGGCCAGTTTGGCTCAGTGGTTGGAGTGTAGGCCTGTGGACCAAAGGGTCGCAGGTTTGATTCCTGGTCAAGGGCATGTACCTGGGTTGTGGTTCGGTCCCTGGCCCAGGTTGGGGTAGTGCAGGAGGTGACCACTTGATGTGTCTCTCTCTCTCTCTTTTTAATTAATTTATTTATTTTTGTTACAGATGTTTCTCCTCTTCCCCCCACTGCTCCCCCCTCCCCGCCCTGTCCCCAGCTTTGTTGCCCATGTCCATTGTTCATGCATACCTGTATATAAGTTCTGTGGTTTATCTCTCCCCCACCACCCCCTGTTCTGGGGATTGTCAGTCTGTACCCCACTTCCACGTCTCTGGGACTACGCCATTCCTCAGACTGTTATGTTCATTATATTCCACAAATAAGTGAGATCATATGATACTTGTCTTTTTCTTTTGGGCTTGTTTCCCTTAGGATAATACTTTCTACGTCCCTCCTCCATGTCGTCTCAAAAGATAAGAGATCTTTCTTTCTTAAAGCTGCATAGTACTCCATTATGTATATGTACCACAGCTTTTTTTATCCATTTGTCCACTGATGGGCATTTGGGTTGTTTCCAGATCTTAGCTATTGTAAATAGTGCTGCTATGAACATGGGGGTACATATATTCTTTCTGATTGGTGTTTCAGGTTTCTTAGGGTATATTCCCAGAAGTGGGATCACTGGGTCAAATGGCAGTTCAATTTTTAATTTTTTGAGATAACACCATATTGTTTTTGATGTTTCTCTCTCTCTCCCTCCTTCTCTTCCACTCTATTTAAAAAATAAATCCTTGGGTGAGGATTGGCAAAAAAAAAAGGTGATAAATGAATATGAAACTGCAGAGAAATAGTACATAAATCCTCTGTGTATATCGATTATCTATGTGTGTATGTTTTCCTTTAACAACAAATACTAAACCTCACTACCAGTTATCTGTTACCTTACATAAAAATGCTTATTTATTTATTTATTTATTTATTTTGGCTAATTAAAAATCAGTTATTGAAAAATTTCAAAGTTAAAATCTTATCAGCAATATACTTTGACCAATTTACATAAACTGTGCTCTGACCTATATAGAATATTACTTTAAGCTGTGATATATTTACACAATGGAATAATATGCAGCTGTAAAAAAGAAGGATCTCTTACCCTTTGAGACTGAATAGAGGGATCTGGAGAGTATAATGCTAAGCAAAATAAGCTGGCCAGAGAAAGACAAGTATCACATGATCTCACTTATATGTGGAATCTAATTAACAAAAAAAAAAAATTGTTGAACAAAATAGATCCAGAGTCATGGAAGCAGGGAACAGACTGACAAACTTCAGAGGAAAGGGGGTGTAATAGGAAGAGGTTAACCAAAGAACTTATATGCATGTATGCATAATCAATGGATACATACAATAGTGTGGTGAAAGTGAGGAGGGGGTCATTGGGGGAAAATTGGGGGACATCTGTAATACTTTCAACAATTAAGATACATTTAAAAAATAAAAATAAATAGATATGGCCCAGCTGGTATGGCTCAGTGGACTGAGTATCATCCCATGAACTGAGAGGTCCCAATTCAATTCCCGGTCAGGGCACATGCCCGGATTTTGGGCTTGATCCCCAGTTGGGGGTGTTCAAGAGGCAGCCAATCAATGTTTCTCTCTCATGTCAATGTTTCTATCTCTCTCGCCCTTCCTCTCTCTAAAAAATCAATAAAAAACATATTAAAAACAATAGCCCAGCCGGTGTGGCTCAGTGATTGAACATTAATTCATGCATCAAGAGGTCACTGGTTCGATTCCTTGTCAGGGCACATGCCCAGGTTGTGGGCTCGATCCCCAGTGTGGGGCATGCAGGAGGCGGCCAATCGATGTTCTCTCTCATCAAGGTTTCTATCTCTCCCTCTCCCTTCCTCTCTTTCTAAAAATCAATAAAGAAAAACAAATTAGATATGTACATACACAAAAAATGTAGGAAATCTTCATAGGGAGCAGTAAAGAGAAGCTCTGTCTTGTAGGATATAACAATATAATAACAAAACAAATGATATATCAACTCTCTCTTTACTTATATAGATCAATAAATAAATATTTAGATACATGTATATTCATATGAAATTATATATTTATAAATATGAATAATACTATTTATAAATTTAAATTCATTCACTCAAACCCATACCCCTACATATACAGGGTGGGCAAATGAAATTTTACAGTTGTGAGTATGTAAAACACAGAGTTTATTCTTGTGTTATTATTTATTATTGTATTATTTTCCTTATGATCAATTGTAAACCTACTTCTGCCGCTTCCTGTATATTCAATTAAAACTTAATATCAATGAAGTTTCAAGTTTAGAATACTATTTAGCAGATTTTATTTATTGGCTCTTTCATTTACTAAAATATCAACAAGTGTCTGTAACTTTGCCAGGCAGTGTACCAGTAACTGAAAAATATTCAGCTAAATAAGATATGACTCTTACCACTGTTGAGGTCAGAGTTGGATTTAGCAATGAAATATGATGCCAATCATTTTATCAATGCTTGAAAATACTCAATAAAAGAAGCATTTGTGTTCAGGCAATTCAGATCCTGGGCATCACATTCCCTGATTTAAAACTCATGCCCTTGGAGTGACCCATTCTTTTCCCTGGATTCCAATAATTTTTAATCATAGAAAACTAAAATTGATTAATTTTTCTACCTCACCAGCATCAATCCCTGACTTTTTCAAAAAAAGATCCAGCCCTCTTTCCCTTCCCATTTCTATAACAATGAAGAAAAGGCTAAACATATATAACTTGTATATTTTGGGGATTCTATTTCTGCTACATGAAACTGGTGTTTCAAGCACTACCCAGACCATAATTTATAAAATTGAGGAATATATGTGTTTTTATATTTCTTTTATAAAATGAAATAAACTGAACAAAATATTTTTAAATGAAAAGGACTATTTCTCTGATGTTATTTCTATTATCCTTTCTTATCAGAGTTAACACTGCAGACATGGTATTTATATTCTTTGTGTATTTGAACTTTGACAAATTTCTGATGATTCATCTTTAATCAATTACCTGGGAGATAATATTTAGATCTATCAATAAAAGACAAGGATTTGATACCTTTAGTTAAAGAAATAATGGTTCACTGAGGGATGTGTCTTCCTTATGCTGACTAACACAATAGGACCCCATTATGTAAATAGAATTATGAAAGATTTCTCTTTTTCATGTCTTCGAAGGGAGGAAAATTAGTACTTTTAAGAAAAGCTAGTGGAGTAATCGCCATGTTTGACATAATGGAAACTCTTCATCTGAGCTATAAACAGCAGAATTAGGATACATACATTAGAATACCATTGTAATACAATACATGCTGTAAACTTGGATGGAAATGCCAGAAAAGGGCAATGGAAATTTAAGAGAGTGGACTTAGAAGATGTAGAAATAAGTGCATATTAAAGATATTTATATAAAATATAAAGTATTTTATATAAACTCGAAATGCTAGGCTATGTATTTGGAGTTCTATTATGCTTATACACTCAAATATATTATAAATTCCTTTGCATATCACCCAAATTAAAATTTTTTGAGTATTTTAACGGATCTAAGAATGGACTTCAAGGGTTGCAAGAACCTCCTGCAATTAAGTGCACCGTCTGCATATGAGTCTAGCAGAATTATATTAAATGTTTTCAGTGGTAGGAATACAGTATATAAAAATTGGAAAGTTAGCCCAGCTGGTGTGGCTCAGTGGTTCAGTGTCAACCTATGCACCAAGAGGTAATTGGTTTGATTCCTGTTCAGGGCTCATGTCCGGGTTGCAGGCTCAGTCCCCGCTGGGGGGCATGCAGGAGGCAGCCGATCAATGTTGATGCTTCTCTCTCTCATCAATGTTTCTATCTCTCTCTCTCTCTTCCCCTCTCTAAAAATAATCAATAAATCTATTAAAAATAACATAAAATTAAATGAAATGAAAATTGGAAAGTTAGGTTCAAGCCTGGCTATGAGGGTTGTGAAGTGATTCTTGAGCATTAGGAAAAAGAATCGCAATACCTTTTCAAATTATATTAGTAGCTAATAGAAATGGACTGTTTATTATTCTGCAGGCACTATTATAAATGTTTAGTTGAATTAATTCAATTGATCTTTATAACAACCATATGATATAGGCACTATTATTATCTCCAATTTACAAATGAGGTAAAAACACAGAGACCTTAAGTACTTTGTTCAAGGTTACAGCAAATTCAGTGGTGGCAATATAACAGGTGATGTGAAAAGGGAAGAGGGTTTCTTAAAGTAGATCCAGAAGAAAACAGGGTCCTGTTGTTTCACCATTTTGTCAAAATTAGACCACAGGTTATAACCATATTTAATGCATTTTTAAAAGAGATTGACAAGGTTTTTATTTTTTATTTAACAAAGATAGTCCCAGATGATAGGCTCTTTTGGAAAGGGTAAAGAACTAATATTTATTGAGCATCTCTTATGTGCCAAGCACATATGTTGCTTAACTGAATTATTACAATAGCACTGTATATTGGGTTTAATCCCTTTTTATATATGAGAACACTGAAATCAAGAAAAAAAATCAGTAACTTGTCAATATCATGAGCAAATGAAAGGCATGGGTGGAATTCAAATATAGTGTTAACTGACTCTAAAACCTTTCTTCTTGCAAACAGTATCAATATGCTGCTCAGGCAGGTACAAAGCACATTTACTTGGTCAAAACAAACATCTTTCAGAATTTTGAAATAAAATTACAAAAGGAAAGAATTAAAACAACATTAAAAGTTTAGGTTAACAAAATGGTCACAATTAATAGCTATTATCAAAATACACTTTATTGCTCTGGCCAGTGGCTCAGTGGTTAGATTGTCGGCCCGTGGACCAGAGAGGCCCACGTTCAGTTCCCTCTAAGAGCACGTACCTCAATTGCAGTTTCTCCCTGGCTCCTGTTGGGGTTGTGTGGGTGGTGACTACTGAATCTCTCTCTTTCACATCCATGTTTCTCTCTCTCTCTCCCTCCTGCTCTATCTGAAGATAAATGCAAAAATGTCCTTGGGTGAGGATAAAAAAATAAAATAAAATACACTTTTACTCTTAATTCCACTCAACACTAGGCTTTGCACTGTGTTAAAATCCAGCTGGTGATATAACAGAATTTTTCCAGTTAAAGAATATAAATAATTTTAGTAATTTTACACATTCTATCCTTGCCTATAACTGGTTATATCTCCAAGAAATATATCTATCCATAGTATAAATATTTAATATAGTGGATGATGATAATGCCTTTAATTTCTAGAGTTTTGTACATAATGATTCAAAAAGAGACCCTGCTGTTTTGGTTTTCTGAAGCATTAACTAACTATAGGGAATTTAGGGGCACTGGAAAACATTCTTCTCACTTGAACACAAGATGTCAATGATTAATAAGTTTTACCTTCTACTTTTCCCATAATTATGTATCAAATCAGTTGTTTTAAAGACAGTTTAGAATAAGTGGAATAACATTCAACCAATTCAGTTAAGGCATTAATTTGAGTCACCATTATTAAGTTATTTAAATACAGAAAGAATATGCACACTTTTATATGTTATAGCATCTCTCTTCTCCTTTTCACTGTTTCATAGAAATCTGTGAAAATTAAAGGAGGTCCTAGAATTGGGATATAATTTCTACTTTAATTAATTGAATAAAGTGAAATGTAGTTGCATGAATCTTATACAAAATATAGTTAAACATATTATTGATAGTGAACTTTTAAATAAAATTTGTATGTATTTTATAGTTACCATTATAGGACTTAACAGAATATGTGTCCCATCACTGTTTGCTATAAATCAATTTGACAGTGAATTATAGTTTCTATATAATTCCTTCATAAAATTGAAGAAAACTTTCTTTTGAACAGACTTGAAACAATATAGATAATAAAACTAAATATAAAAATTAACAGGATACACGGGAAAAAAATCCAAAAAATGGAAAGGAAACCTACTGAATGGGAGAACATACAGAGTGGGGCAAAAGTAGATTTACATTAGTGAGTATGCAAAACACAGTTCATTCTTGTATTGTTATTCATTTATTATTATTATTATTATTATTATTATTATTATTTTCCATACAAACAACTGTAAACCTATTGTTGTGCCACCCTGTATTTATAAATTATATATCTGACAATGGGTTAACATCCAAAATTCATATAACTGAACAGCAAGTAAGCAAACAATCCAATTTAAAAATGGGCATAGGATCTGAGTAGACATTTTTCCAAAGAAGACATACACATAGTCAACAGGTACATGAAAAGAGAATAAACATCACTAATCATTGGGGTACCAGAAATCAAAGCCACAATGATATATCACCTCAGACCTATTAGAATGGCTTTTATCAAAGAGACAAGAGATAAATGTTGGCAATGATGCAGACAAAAACGGGCCTCTATACACTGTTGGTGGGACTATAAACTGGTACAGCCACTATGGAAAACAGTACGGTGGTTCCTCAAAATTTAAGAATAAAATTACCACATGATCTAACAATTCCATTTCTGGGTATTTATATGAAGAAAACACTAACTGGAAAAGATATCTGCACCCTTGTGTTTACTACTGCATAATTTACAATAGCCAGATATGGAAAAAATTTGAGTGTCTGTCCATCAGTGGATGAAAAGATAAAGAAATTGTGACACACACACACACACACACACACACACACATACACACAAATACGCATACACACGCACACACACAGAGTGGAGTATATTATTCAGTTACAATAAAAAAAACTGCTATTTGTAACAACATGGGTGGACTTTTAGAACATTATGCTAAGAGAAATAAGTCAGACAGAGAAATGTAAATACTGTATGATCTTACTTATACAAGGAATTAAAACAAAAACAAACTCATAGATACAGAGAACAGATTGGTGGTTGCCAGATGTGGGGAATGGGTGAAGGGAGTCAAAAGGTATAAACTTCCAGTTATAAAACAAACAATTCCTGGGGATATAATGTACAGCATGGTAGCTAAAGTTAATAATATTGTATTGCATATTTGAAAGTTGATAAAAGAGTGAATCCTAAAGGTTCTCATCACAATAAAAAATTATGTAACTATGTGTGGTAACAAACTAGACTTATTGTGGTGATTATTTTGTAATATATACAACATAAAATTGTTTTATTGTACACCTGAAACTAATATAATGTTGTATGTCAAGTATACCTCAATAAAAATTCAGGGGGTATATAAAATCACATATTTAAAGGTAGAAATGGTCTCATTCAAATAATTATTGCTATTTATTGTTTATTAGGGCTATTATTATTATATTAATTTTATGAGCGATACAATACCTGTTATGTTAACTGAGGAGTAAACATTTAAAGAGAATCATGAGCCTTAGTGTGGTGGTTTTAACATATGATTCAAATTCTTTGACACTCTTTCTGTCAATAGGTGGGCTCTAATTCCCTTTACTATGGGATGCTCTTAAATAATCATATCTAAAATATAGGATGCAGTAAAAGTCATGCTTTGTGACTTCCAAGGCTATGTCATAAAATAGATAATTTCTGTGTGGCTCTTTCTCTTGGATTGCTTGAGCTGGGGGAAGCTGGCCTCCATGTTTTGAGAACACTGAAGCAGCACTGTGGAATGGCCATTGTAGAGAGGAAATAGCCAGCACCAAATAAACCACCATAGAAGTGAGTTACTTTGAAAGCAGATCTTCTTCCCCTGTTAATCCTTCAAGTGACTGAGTCATCAAAGGTCTAGGTGCAAGTATCTAGTCGGAGGAACAAAAAATGTAAAAGTTCAAAAGGGCAACATATCTTGGCTCTTGAGGTGTGTTGTAGAAGCCAAAAGATAGTCAGTATGACTGAGCGTAATAAAAAGGAGATGAGTGGGAAAAACTGGATTGTAAGGTAAAGTGATCATTTGAAATATCGTTATTGTCACTTTGAGGTACCAGTGCCCATCTCAATTCTAATAACTTGATGTCTCAAAAAAAAAAAAAAAAAAAAAAAAAAAGCAGTGTTTAAATCAGAAGAGCTAAAGAAACAGCCATTTCTACTTATTTTGAACATTTCTGGAAAGCACATTCACATTGCACTTGCTTGACATTTAATCAGATTTTTAGACTGGCAAAAATGATAGGCTGAAGTTGCTCACTGTAAGTCATAACACCTCATTTGATAGCTTGCTGAATAATAGATGAAAGTATTATATCCATTTCAATTCATTCTTTCAATTCATGTCCTTGAGTACCAACTAAAATATGATTGCTGTTACATGCAAAAAAAATGTATAACCTCTGCAATACTATCAGAACTTTATTGCTATTATTTTTCCAAGATATGAACTGAATAACTACTTATATGTTTCTTCTTCTTTCTATCACTCATATTTGTGGAGTGGAAAATATCATTACTTAAACACTTAAAGATATATTCAGGTTCAAAATGAAGGATACATTAATGGTTTTGATAAAAATAAAAATGCTTTTCATTTGTATTCTCATTTTAAGGTCAGAGATGCTAGAATATGAAAGGGGTTGATTTTTATTCAACGTTATACAGAAGCCCAATTCTCCTTTCTTAAAATAAGGCAGACTGAGAGAGGAAAGCTCTTCACTTCTAGGTATGTTAGTGTCTTCTATAGGAGTCAAGTCATGAAGCATTACATGCCTTCACATTCAAGATAACATTTAATTAGGTTGTTAAACAGCTTTATTGGGAGGGGGGAATGAAACTTTGAAATAAAGGAGTTAACTGCAACCCTGAAATTTATAAATTAAGCCCATAATGAATCTCAGTAGGGATATCTAAAACTACTTTAAATATTAGTATAGCTCCTTGTCTTGATTAAGCATATTATATTTTCTTTTTTAAAAAGGGACTTAATGGAGGTATCAAGTTATATGAAAAAAAAAAAATGGGTTGGGTTGAAGTTGATCAGTAATGAAAATAAAGTAGAAGTAAAAGTGTGCAGATTCAATCAAGTCCTGTCTGGAAGAGAGCAAGTCTTAATAAGTTTGCGGTCCCATCATGAAGAAGAGTGCTTAAGCTACCTTATGGTTGAAGGGCACTTCTAAGATAATCTGTCTTCTCTTATCAAATCCCATGCTTCCTTAGCAGTGTTCTAGTTAGAGATTGGTTTCTCACTATAGACCTGACTAAGGTAAAAACATATTAGTCTCATTAACACATGTGCTCTATTGCATATGAACTCTGGTATACAGATATGAATAGGTAAGTATACAAAAAGATACAGATTTAATAATTTTACCATTTTAGTTTTATAATTTTACAATGATTAAACTTTTTTCATGTAATTCTAATGGGTAAATATGAATCTGAGTTTGAATGATGAATCTGTTATTATTATGCTCTTGAGATCTATTATCTGAATCAAAAAGCCCTGTGAACCCCAGCTTGGACATTGGTCAATTAACCAGAATAATGTCCCACAGTTAGGCCTTTGGTAGGTGCACTTCCATAATGTTTTGCACATCTACATTGCTTTGTCCTTTTAAATTTATAAAGAATCATTTGGCAAATTATTCTCAATGGCTCTCCTTTGGAGGAGTTTCTTTCTCCTTTGGAGGGGTTTGTTTCTCCTTGGAGGGGTTCTCCTCTAGCACCCTGCCACACACTCCCTTCCACCTTTGTTAATCAAGCAATTCTGGGAAACCTACTGAATAGGAGAAAATATCTGTGAATCATATATCTGATAAGGGATTACCATAAAAAGTGTATAAAGAACTAATACAACTCTTTAGAAAAAAACCCACCAAAAATCTAATTAAGAATGGACAGAGGATCTGAATAGACATTTTGCCAAAGAAGACATACACATGACAAACAGGTACATGAAAAGGTGTTCAACATCACTAAGCAGCAGGGAAATGCAAATCAAAACAACACTGTCCCCCACCTAGGCTTTCACTGCACTACTGTCTGTGTCCATTGGTTACGAATATATACATATTAGTTATGTGGTTTAATCTCGTCCTGCCCTCCCTCCCTCCCTCTGTGGTTCCTTAGTCTGCTTCCTGCTTCCATGTCTCTGGATCAAGTTTGTTCATCACCTTATTTTGTTCATCAGATTCCAAATGTAAGTGAGGTCATGTGACACTTGTCTTTGACTGGCTTATTTTGCTTAGCGTAATACTCTCAAGGATACTCTCAACAATAAAGACAATTTAAAAAGAAACATAAATAAACAACAAACTATCACCACAGACTTGTTAGAATGGCTATTATATATATATAAAAAAAAAGGCAAGTGATAACAAGTGTTGGCAAGGATGTGGAGCAAAGGGAACCCTTGTATGCTGTTGGGATTTTTTTTTTATCCTCACCCAAGGACATTTTTCCACTTTTTGTTCAGGTAGATTGGGAGGAAGAGAGAGAGAGAGAGAGAGAAACATCGACATGAAAGGGACACATTGAGTGGCTGCCACCCGCACAACCAACCAGGGCCGGGGACAAACTGCAACTGAGGTACGTGCCCTTAGTGGGAACTGAACCCAGGTCTCTCAGGACCGCAGGCCAACGCTCTAACCACTGAGCAAACCGGCCAGGGCTACTGTTGGGATTGTAAACTGGTATAAGCACTATGGAAAATAGTATTGAGGCTCCTCAAAATATAAGGATAGAGCTAACACATGATCCAGCAATTCTACTTCTGGGTAGTTATATGAAGAAAAACCCAACTCAAAAAAAAATAAATAAATAACTGCACTCCCATGTTTACTGCAGCATAATTTACAATATCCAAGATATGGAAACAACCTAAGTGTCCATCAATGGATAAATGGATAAAGAAATTTGGGGGGTTGGGGTAGACAAAATGAGTAATAGTGGTCAAAGGGTATAACTTCCAGTTATAAAATAAATAAGCCTTGGGGATGTACTGTATAAGATGGCTACTGTAGCTAATAATACTATATTGCATATTTGAAAGTTGCTAGGAGAATAAATTTTAAAAGTTCTCTTCACAAGAAAAAAAATATTTATGTGTGGTGATAGATGTTAATTAGATGTATGTAGCAACCATTTTTCAATATATACAGATATAAATTCATTACATTACAAATAAATTCATTATAAATTATAAATTCATTATACTTGAAACTAATATAATGTTGTACATCAATTATATCTCAGTGTCCATCAATAAATGAGTGGATAAAACAGCTTTGGTACATTTACACAATAGAATACCACTGGGCTGCAAAAAAGGAAATTTTACCCTTTGCAACAGCATGGATGGACCTGGAGAACACTATGCAAAGTGAAATAAGGCAGTCAGAGAAAGATAAGTACAATATGATTTCACACATACATGGAATCTAATTAACACACTGAACTAACAAGCAAAATAGAGACAAACTCATAGATAGAGCGCAGGCTGACAGCTGTCTGGAGTTCAGGGGTAATCTGGGGGGTGGAGAGATTGCACAAAAAAGAAAAAAAGAGAGAAAGAACTCACTGACATGACCAACAGTGTGGTGACTGCGGGATGGGTGGGAGTGGGTTGAGGTGGAAGAGGGTATAGTGGGGGATAAATAGTGATGGAGAAAAAAACAGAAATTACAATAAATAGTAACCAAAGTGAAAAAAATTATACCTCAATTTTTAAAAATTTAAAAACGAAGAAATAAAGCAATTTTGAAACTTGCAAAAGGTTAGCTATTTTTTACTTGCTTTGGACATTTAAAGATGACATATACCTCAATATGTTTGCATATTATTTTGCTAGCAGCTAAACTGATTATACTTATATTATACTTGTATTCAAAAAACATTCCTAAGGATTTTTGTTGCCGTATTTGCAATATAGTATACCCTAGGGAGTATTAAAAGAAACATATAAATAAATATATATTTTATTATAAATATTACAATATGTTATACATTATGATATTTTATGTATTATATATTAAATAAAATATGTATTACATAGAATAAAATAAACTATATAATAAAATTCCACACCAGAATCCATGGATTATTTAGATAATTATATTTTATCCTCACCTGAGGACATTTTTCCATTTTTTGTTCAGATAGAGTGGGAGGGACAGACAGAGAGACAGAAACATCAACGTGAAAGGGACACATCGAGTGGTTGCCACCCACACGACCAACCAGGGCCGGGGATAAATTGCAACTTAGGTACATGCCCTTAGCGGGAACTGAACCCGGGTCTCTCTGTACCGTAGGCCGACACTCCAACCGCTGAGCCAAACCAGCCAGGGCTAGATAATTATAACTATTTTTTAAACTGCTTATCTACTCAAGATTAAAAAAATAAATTTGGTACCAAGCACAATGCAGGTTAGTGTAATGGAGGCCAATATTAAATTCCAATAACCCAAAGTTTTATATGTCCATTTTCCCTTTTCTAAATAATAAGGTTTTTTTTTCCTTTAAACATAAATACCTCTGCAAGCAATTTTTCTGGGTACTTATAACAAGGGGAAAAATATCCTTCTCTTCTAACCTTAGTACATTTCCTTTAGGCAATAAAAAATCCTAAGAATGCTTTAGGTGAAATTTTGAGTTTGGTTGCTATAGCTTGCATTTTCTGATATAATATTACCATTAATCAGAAAGTTGTTATTTTATTTGTTTGTCAGTGTTATTGTACGTGTGTTTATTGTAATCCCCCCTCAAAACACTTTCTGAAAGGAGCAAACAAAATATAGTCATTCTCTGTCTTAGGATAGAAGATTGTTCATTAAGTGACCTATTCATATTTAAAATGTGCTACAAAATATACTCTTCTACTAACAAATGTTTTAACATCATCTTATGTTATAAGAAACATGGTCACTTTTATCTATTTTTATTTTTTTGTTTGCTTTTAAAGGCTGTTAGGATAAGTTCTGTATTCCTTGAATTTAAAACTGCCATAATTGAAATGTGACCTATTGTTTTCTACTCTCCAAGGGAACTTTGTATTCCTATTCATTAGTTGTCTCCTGTAAGATATTCTGCAAGATCTGACATGTGGATGTGTTTATTAAAATAATGAAAAGTTCCCAGACAAAACCTTGAAATGCCAAATATCTGCTAACAAAAAGCCCACAGGCAAACAAGTGTCTGAGAAAAACAAGGCTGGATATTGAAAGATACTTGGCAGCTAACAAAAGTGTAGCAAAGGAAAGGGTTTGACTGCCATGGTAATGACCTGATCATGGTTCCTTAGCAGTGGAAATGGTGTTATATTATTAAGAAACTGAATCTCCAGCCAAACCTTGGTTAGCATAAATAAGCCACACCATGGAGCAAATAATTTATTTTTTTCTGAAGTAATCCCCACCCTTCTGATGACACATTAACCTAATATTTATCATAAGACAAGGTGAGAGTGTGTGAAGTAGGCAGGGATTACCTAACCTGTGTACAAGGAGAGGGATCATTTCCTTTCCCTGAAACCTTGAGATAAAACAGTCTGTATGTAGAACGGAATGAAATCCCATGGGATTCTGAACAGAAAAGGGAGGATTTAGTGATCTTGATTTAAGCTCTTGCTCCATCAGATTTTGTCAGCCAACCAAAGAAAATATTAAATGACACCAGGAACTGATTTAGAAATCTATCAGTTAAAGCTTTAGGAATTGGCCCATTACCTAAACTTTGTACCTTGAAGATAGAGAAAGATTAATTATGATCCCAGAGACTGCATTAGTCCTTGAGTCACATCAGAATGTGTGTGCTGGTAAGTATGATGGTTCTGAACTATTCTATGTATTCTATACTAAAGAACCATGATTTGGCATAAAAATAGATTACTCCAAATCATAGACAACTGAATCATCTCATTCAACCAACCAGCTCACCTGGGGAGGACAAAAGGAAAGGACCTGGCATTTACCAAGTACCCATTATATTGTTAGACTGATTGCTATTCATTTTCACGTACGCAATTTACTTTAAAACTCAGAATATCTCTAAGTGGAGGGTGCTCTTGGTTACAGAAAACAGAACTAACTGAAGTGCACAGAAATGAAGTAGATTGCCCATGATTTGCTTTGTCCTACCTCCTCCAATCTAAATTTCGTCCAGATGTTTAAAACCATCACACAGCTTTCTTGCTCCTCTCTGTAGAACAAATGAAAGAACAGATATAAACTATATGAGCATATGAAGGATTTTAACTTATATTGGATTATATTTATAAAATTGTTTAAATTTTGGAATCTTTAAAATAGTCTTCCTATCCAATAATAAAACAATTTATGCTTTTAAAATGTTCTCCTATAGAATTTAAAAACTGTCAAAGAAGACATTGATTTTAACATTTTAATTTTCTTTAGCCAACTTTCTGAAAACTCTCATAATTCTTAAAAAAAATTGTTTTTGCCTATTCTGTAGAATTTTTCAGGTATACATTCAGATTCGTGTCATGCATAAATGAAGGTGTTTTGTCATATTTTCAATATTTATAACTCCTATCGTTTCCTTATTTAATTGTTTTTGCTAGAATTTCTAAAATGTTTATAAATAATATTTTTAAGGCATTTATTCCTGTTTTGAATTTAATAGAAAGGCTTCTGGACTTTTTGATCATTTAGTATGTTTTTACTGATGTGTGTGTGTGTGCATACACGTGTGTGTAAATATAAACACATATATTTATTACTTTAAGGATTACAGAAGTATCCTTATATTTTTTTTTAGTTTGGTATTATATTATTAGGAATAAATATTAAAGTTTATCAAATGCATTATCAACTTCTATAAAAATGATGTTATGATTATTGTTGACATGTTGCGATGCTTGTATCAACCATTTTTGTATTTGTAGTATAAATACCTGTTTGTCTTGAAGGATTCTTTTAATGTGATTCTGGAATATATTGGTTAATATTTTATATACAATTTATGTGTGTTCATGAAGAAACAATATTCAGTTGTGTTGATTTGATATAACTGTTTTCTAGCTTCATATAAATATATTTGTAATGGTTCTATATTCTTTATGGTTTGAAGAGTTAGTGGTATACAATCAACCTATTCCCAATGAGTAGAAAAAAAATGATATGTAAAACAGCAGGCCAGGTTTTAAGAGAGTAATTCCTTTGACTATAATCTCTAATTTTTCCATAGTTAATTTGTTTATTGTGATTTTCTAACTGTAGTTGAGTCAATTTCAGGATTTTATATAAATAACACTTGAAAATCTATTAACCTAGATTTGTAGAAAATAGTCTCCTATAATCCTTTCACTTCCACATGCATTTACTATTTCCCCCCTTCCTCACATCTAATTTTGCTTAACTAGTAGATTATTTGATTTGAGTTATCAAATGACTACTTTTGGGATTTATCTATCAACTACCATGCTCTCTTTTCTTTCCTTATCTTAAAAAAGTTAATTAGTTTTAACATATTAAGATATTTCTAGGCTTCTTTATTATTGTTACAATGTGTCAGTTACAGTGATACCTCGGTTCTCGAACGCCTCGGTTTTCGACCAAATCGGTATTCGACCAGGAGATTCGAGAAAATTTGTCTCGGAATCTGAACAAATATTTGGAACTCGAACTTCCGAGATGAGCCGAGTTGAGCCGAATGGCGTTCATTCGGCCCAGCGCGCCTTGCTTGCGTCATCAGTGTGAGTGCAGAGAGAGAGTCACGCTTTGTGGAGTCACGCTTTCCTATTGGTTTCATTGCTTCGGTTCTCGAACAATTCGGTTCTCGACCGTCCTCCTGGAACGAATTATGTTCGAGAACCGAGGTATCACTGTACTTCAACCAGAAAAGCAGAATCGGTAAGATATAAAGATATTTATAAATAGATATATAAAGATATCTATCTATCTATCTATCTATCTATCTATCTATCTATCTATCTATCTATCGATTATAAGGAATTGGCTTTCATGACTGTGGTGGCTGGTTAAGTAAGTCCAATATCTTTTGTGAAGGGAGTCACGAAGGGACAGTCATGAAGGTTGGAACTCATGGTCATAGGCTGAAGCTGTGTCCAGAGGCAATCAGGAAAGGAAAGATTATGAGTGAGGTGAAAGTTATTCATGGCATGGGTGGACGCCAGTGTGCACAAGTGTAGGAATATCTTCTTTCTCTCAGGAAGCCTCAGCTCTGCTTTTTAGGCCTTCCAACTAAATATCAGCCTCCATCTGAGTGAAAGTCAATTGATTAGAGATCTGAATTACATCTGAAGAACTCCTTCACAGCAAAACTTAGATCAGTGTTTGAATAATTAGGGACTGTGGCCTAGCCAAACTGACATATTAAAAAATGCCATCCAACATATTTTCTGTGCATCCTGTTTTCCATCTTTTCTCTTTTCTAGTGATTTCTAAAGTTAATGGTCTGTGTTTAGTTTTACTTGGGATCTTTATAAATATAAATATGTTATTCAGACTTATGTTTCTCAGTTATTTTGTGAAAGGAAACCATGGAAATGAATTTTTCCTCCCAATTGCATTAGAGTAACACAGGATTTTACTGATATCCCCTTCAATTATCTTTCTGTAATACTTGGTGTAAAATAAATTTGTTTGCATTTAATTTCTGATTCTACCCTTCCTGTACTTGAATATCCTGTTGTTTCTTGTTCCTCCCACTCTAATCTCTGCTTTGGGCTTGGAAAGTCAAACTCACCATATCTGGTACCAGCAAGGCTGAACTTTCCTTTATTGTCTTATAAATAAGGCTGATATGTATAACAGATTTCCTAATTGTTTGAAGTAATATCATGTAGGGGAATATAAGCCAACACAGGGAAGAAAACATCTTAACATTACTGTTCACAAAGGCCCTAAATTCATGATATCATAAAGTTTTTTATCTTCTTTCTGGAATATATATATATTTCCCACCCTCTCCCCCAGGGGTGGGCACAAGTAGGTTTACAGTTGTAAAACAAATAAATAATATTATAATTAATAAAATACAGGAATAGCCCAGCTGGTGTGGCTCAGTGGTTGAGCATCAACCCATGCACCAAGAAGTCACCTGTTTGATTCCCATTCAGGGCACATGCCCAGGTTGTGGGCCCGATCCCCAGTGGGGGGCATGCAGGAGGCAGCCAGTCGATGTTCTCTCTCATCAATGTTTCTATCTCTCTCTCCCTCTCACTTCCTCTCTCTCTAAAATCAATAAAGGAAAATTTTTTTTACTAAAATAAAAGAATAAACTCTGTTTTGTGTATTCACAAGTGTAGACCTACTTTTGCCCACCCCTGTGCACGCGCGCATGTGCACACACACACAGAGATACATACATATACATATATTCAAATATAGGCATACCTTGAAGATATTGTGGGTTCAGTTCAAGAACACCACAATAAAGAGAGTATTACAATAAAGTGAGTCACAAATTTTTGTTTTTCCCAGTGCACATAAAAGTTATGTTTACACAATACTGTAGTCTGTTAAGTGCACAGTAGCATTAAATCTAAAAAAACAATGTACATACTTTAATTAAAAAATATTTTATTGCTAAAAAGATGATATACATCATCTGAGTCTGTTGGAAAAATGGTACCGATAGACTTGCTCAATGCAGGATTGCCACAAAACTTCAATTTGTGAAGAAACACATCTGTGAAGCACAATAAAACAAGGCGTGTCTGTATATAAAATATACATACTTATTATATACACATGTATATTATATACACACATCATCTGCTGCAGGAAAATTTCAATTCAATCATACTTTATTGCACTGAGTAAGTCAAGCTCCATTTATCCAAGCCATGGTGTTATCTTTCTCCATCATAAGGGTAATTGATTTTTTTTAAATAAAAGAATTATTTCTACCAGCAAAAATTTATGTCTGTACCCCATCCTCAGAGCAGAAATAGCTAAGACCAATTTATATTTCTCTTTTCTTCTACTACATAAATATATTGACGGGGATTTTTATTTTGTTTACTGGAGTTATAATTATGCATACATAACAGCTTTGGTTTCAGGAATCTGCATATTATTTTATATAATAGTATTAATCAAAAATATTTAAACATCCAGTATTTATATGGATGCAGTATTCACTGCAAATTTTTTGAAACAACTTCCCCAATTGTCTTTTGTTTATTCAATAAGAGTTCCCTGGAAGAGTACATGGATGATACATATCCAAGTCACTTGCTTTTGAGAATTTGTTATCGTCATTTGTAAAAGTCAGCTTAGCTGAACTTAGAAATGTAGTGTATACATTTCTCTATAGAAAGTACTAGACATGATGTTCAGCATCAAAGAGCACATGAGCAGCCACTGTGAATTCTGGGGCCCAGGAGGCCCTTCCAACCATCATGTAGCCCTCATACATTTGTTAAAATCAAAACCAAACAAAGGACAGCCTTGAAAATTCCTTGAGCAGACAAAACCAGCTATTCATACAAGCAAAAGTTAATTTAGCTTATTTTACAAGACTAACTTGGCCCACATCATTTCTTGTTCAAGAAAGTTCAGTAGAATACCTCATGACATCATCAAAGTCATTCAAACTGCAAACCAAGAAAATCTATCAGACTGAAACTGCCATACTTATTCCATCATCTGGATATACTTCAAACAAATCTAGAAATTTTCTCAACTGGCTGCTCTCCAAACACAGAAACAGAATTTATAATTTGCTCGAACTATTAACCTTTGTTTTTCTTTTGTTTCCATAGAAATGTTTCATTTAATTACCTGATTGCTCACATCCTATACAGACCTAATTTAGGTTGAAGTTCCCCTGCAATACTGCCTCCTGAAATTAAACATCTTCACAATCATCCTGACCTGAGTAATTATGAAGATATGTGTTTGCTAATACATCATGTTGTGTCTATGTAAATAACTTTTAAAAATTATAACCCATTTGAGTTATTTAATTGGTTAAATCTTGGCTCTCGGGAATCCCTGCTCCAGGGAATTTTTCAATCCTTGGCTATTATTCTCCTTATAGTAATCATATTAACCTCTCTAGTGCATCATATACTCTCAAAGGTCTTAAATGCCTGGAGGCAGCCACTCATATGCCAAGTGGTATCCATCAGGATCAGACAACTGGATAAAATCAACAATAAACACATAAACAATGAAAAACACAAGGGCCTCAGACCTGACCACTCAATTTAATGGAAACAGGGAACATATGATTCTTCCTCCTGATTACATCAATGATGGTAACTGAGAATAATTCTATAGTGGTTGATCATACTCTCAGCCTGCTGAGAGAATGACCAAAAAGGTGGGGGGATTGCTAAAATAAAAAACAAATGGAGACAAGCCTTGAAAATTCCCTGAGCGAACAACACAAACAAAGCTTAATTTAGATTGTATTGCAAGATAAACCTGACCTGGGTCATTTCTTGTTTGTGCCTCTGGAAATCATAAGCAAAACTTAAACTGTGTCCCAGGGTTGATATGTGATAACCACTAAACAAGTCCCTATTATTCAAGAAAATTCTAATATTAAAACCAATCACTGTGAGAAACAGTTACTGCTTTCATCAACAATACATTTAATTAAAGGTGCTTCATAACAACATATCCCTGAGCCTCATTTCATGTTTTGGTTTGAGTGCTACTGGTTTGTGAACTGTCTTTTGGTATGTGCACAATAAAATTTACTGATTACTTTGGTGAATCATTTGTCTTACTTCTGCTATTTGTGAACTTGTGACAGTGAATCCAGAAGACTACAGGTCAAAGAAAAAACAAAACAAAACCAGACTCTCCCGATGGGGCAGCATTGCCCTTTATAGCATCAGTCCGATTACTTACTGGGTGCCAGGGGTCCTTTCAGTCACCTTACAGCACTTAAGATGCAAACTCAAAGAACCTTGCAGCCACCAGCCTATTCAAGATTGGCATCAGAAGGGCCTTTGAAGTTTTAGGCTACGCACTGGCAAAACTAGGGCCCTATCAGCAACCATTCCACTCTTATGCTACTGACTCATGGACCCTTTCCAAAACCTGGGTGCTGTGAAATCCACAACTCCTAAGAGGCCATCAGCAGGAGTAAGCACTTCCTACTTCAGTCCACCTAGCCCCCTCAGAACCTACGACTCTTCCAGAAACCTACATGCTACATTGGTGGTACTCAGGAGCACTTCTGGACATTTTCTGCTGTGACACTGGTGCCCTAAGGGCCCTTTCTGAGACCAGAACACAAACTATGTTCCAGTGTAGCGTTATGGCAGCCAGTTTCCTTGCTGTGGCACATAAAGATCTACTGACAATCATCCTTCCATTTGCAGTGGGCCTTCTGCCATGTGTTATTCACCTTAAGTATATCATGCTGGTGTAACCATATATTCTTCTGGCCATCAACCTTCCTGCCAGCTAGGGATCCAGGATTCTTTTAACAACCAGCCTGTATGAGCTCTGAGAAATGAGGGTTCTATGAAGATCAGCCTGCCCATCTGAGAAGGAAAAGAGAATGTTTTTGGTTATGACATTGGCATCCGGCAGGGTAAGCATGGTTCCTTCAACCTTAAGTCATCTCACAAGCTCAAGAATCACAATCCTTTATGGCCACTGTCTCTCCCTAATGCAGGTGCTCAGGAACATGCCCACTCACCAGGGTTCCGGGTATCCTTCAGTTCCCCCTATACAATCCTTATGCAGTGGAAACCTGGGTAACTCCTACTAGGCTGCTAATAGGCCATTCGGTTTGGAAACATCTCTCCCTCTTGGTCAGCTGTACTCCTCTGTAACTTGTCTACCACTTTGATGGTTTGGTGGGGGTGGGAGGTGGCGAGGTGCACAGAGTTATGGACACCATCTGTCCTGACACTTCTGCCCTGGGTATCCTTTTGGCCATGAGACTCATCGAGCACTAAAGTGCTAGGGGCCTTTCCCAAATCCCTTGCTGTGGAATATACAGCCCTTTGGGGAACTAAACTTCCATCTCACTGGAACCCTGGAGCCCTTTCTGACCAGCATACTACATAGCATTAGTGTCAGGAAAGCCCTTCTGGTCCTAAGTGTTTCCGGAAGCCATTTCCTTCCACGGTCGTTGCTGGGAACCTCAGGATTTTCCTTGCTGTTTGTGGCACTGCTCAAGATTCCTTTTGGCTTAGTAACCTGAGCCATTTCAGCCACCATCCTTGTGGCACTGCTCAAGATTCCTTTTGGCTTAGTAACCTGAGCCATTTCAGCCACCATCCTTCTGCACTCTGTGCCCATCCAATTGAGTACTCTGGGGAACCTTTCAAACACCAATTTAGCCCCTCACTAGAATTCCAGAACACCCTCTAGCCCAGAGACATCCAGAAAGTATGTACCCTTCATCCTATCTCCCTTGCCGTAGGCTATGGAAACTGAAGATTTGGGGCATCAGGGACCACTGGAATTCTTTCAAATACGTATAGTTCTGGGCACTGGCACTCCGGGAGCACTCTGGACACCTTCTGCCCTGAAGCTGGTGTCTTTCGGGTTCTTTATGAGACCATACTGCTCACGTACCCGAAGAACCCTCATGGGCACTCACTTGCTCCACTGGTATGGAATATATGGCCTTAACCCTAGTGCAATTGGCTCCTTTTTGCCACCGCATCTCCATCTGCATAGTTATGCCCAGGAACCTTCTGGGCGCCATACTTTCTGCCCACTAGGGTTCCGAGATTCCTGCCAGCCCTTAGCTATATGCACACCAGTGAGTCTGAGATTCTTCAGTGACCAGATAGCCTGCCTGTGGTGGAAAGGAAAGTGTTTTGGGTCATGGTACTAGCCCCTGGTAGCCCAGGTGCTGGCTTCATCCAGCCTTAGCCTGCAAACAGATGAAGTAAGATCCTCCTCAGCCACTGTCAGTCCTTCCAGCTGATCCCCCAAGGTAACCTTCCTGCTATCAACCTGCATCTTTGATAAGGTTCTGGAGATTCTTCAGATGCCAAGAGAGTTCTTATCAGTGGAGCCATGAGCTGCTCCTACTAGCACATAAGCAGGAGTCAGCCTTTATACACTGACCCATTTTGTCAGACTGCAAGCACAATGGGGTCTGATGAACAGAATTAAGAAACCTTGCTGAGGAATACTATACAGCTTTACTGGGAACTATACCAACAGCTTGCTGATGTCTGGGGTCCCCTAGTGTCATGAGGACCATTCTAGCCTTAAAACGTTTCCATGGGGTTCTTCCTGCCCACAGTCCATGCAATCATGGGTGTTTAAAGGCCACCTGATCACTTGCTGTTGAAACTGCAGTACATCCCGTTGAAGTACAAGCCATGGACCCTTTCAGCTAAGGAATTTGAGCTCTTTTGGCTACGATCCTTCCCTAGGCACTGGTGCCTTGGTGGACCTCTAACCATTATCTGTCCCTGGTTCTAGGGTTCCAGTGCTTTTTCCCTTCCAGTGTTATTTACATACCAGGGAAGCAGAGGTTCTGAGGCCATCTACCTGCCTACATGATGCAGAATCTAGAACCTTTGAGATCACTGGATAGACCTAGTAGCTAGCTAATCTGCAATGTCCTTTGAACCCTTTCAGACCCTGGCTTGTTCAGAAGTTAGTGTCCCTACAGACATTCTGAAAACCAGCTGGCCAAATACCTAAAGTTCCTAGTATTGTTTACAGCCTTCAGTCTCACCATCATTTGGGGACACTGTATACCCATGTGAGCATCCCCCCCATAGGCTGCAGAAATCAGAGTGCTCTGTGCATCTGTTTTATTTTAATCTAAGTGTTCTTCCATTAATCATGCTGGCCTTGGTGCTGGCACTCAGAAAAAGTTTCCAAACACATTCTGCCTTGCTTTTGGTTTCAGGTCCTTTCTGAGAACAGACTACTTATGCATAGGGTTCCAGAAGAGCCCTTATGTGCAGTACCCTGCACTTTCACTGTGAAATTGAGATCTCCATTTGAAACTTCAGCCCTTCCCCCATCCAGAACTCTGGTGCATGGGGCTTGTTTTTGCCTCCACAAATACATCTGGGTGTTGACCCAGGAAACCTTCTAGCCATCAGGCTTGCTGCCATTTAGGTTCTGCATATTCTACAGGCCCACATTCTGTTCATGCTCTGGGAAACAGGTTCTTTTGCTACCTGATGCCTGTATGAGATGGAAAGCAGAGTATGTTCAGTAATAGCACTGCCATCCTGCAGGACAATTATGAGCCCTTCAGGTCATCAGTCAACCCTCGAGCTCGGGAATCCTGAGTCTTCGGGCTACCCTTTGTCTCTTTCGAGAGTGATCCAGGGAATCTTCCCCCAATAACCTGACCATTCACTGAAGTTCCTATGATTATTCAGGTCTCAATATTGCCTTTATGCAAGTGTGGGCTCCTATTCAGAAGGACAAGTTCTTTGGGTCTGGGTCATTCTCACTTTCTCAATACCCAGTACTCTTTCAGATGGATGCATGTTTACCACAGGGCAGATGCCTAGGTAACAATTCCAGACACTATCTTCTCTAGCATTGTTCTGAGGGCCCTTTTGTGATCAGACTGCCAGAGTACTGGAATACTATGGGTAGAAATAAGAATTTGTGTTGTGTAATATACATCCCAAGTAGAAACCATAATTGTACTTTCATCATGTTAGTGTCATGAGGGCCCTTTTGTCCTATACATTTCTGGAGGTCTTTCCTGCCTACAGTGCACAGGTGTGTTGGGGTCCCAGGCATTTCTGGCTATCAATTTGCCCATCTGCTATTGAATCTGAATCGTGTTCAGCCACAGTTCAGGACTCCTGCTTGGATAACTTGGGCCTTTTCAGATCTGGAATCTGAGCCTTTCTGACACCATCTATCCTCCTCTTTTCCTATCTCTTCTTTCTCTGGGTCCCCACTTGGTTACCTAGGGAAATCTTCTAAACAGCAACATGGCCTATGACTAAGGTTCCAGGGCTTCTTCTGGCCCTGAGTCATTACGTATATCCAGGAATTGAACTTTATTCAGACAACAGCCTGCCCCTGTGGTGGAGATTCCAAAATACTTAGAGTCACTGGACAAGCCTGAAGCTGGGTAATTTCAGTCCTGAGTTATCTTGTTTGCAATAGAACCTAAAATCCTTTTGGTCAAGGGCCTCCCACCAGGCAGTATCTCTAGGGACCTTCCCATCATCAACCAACCTAGCCTCTGCATGCCCTTAGCATCGCTAGCTTGAATGTGAGGTGGGGAACCATATATCTTCTGACCTTCACTAGCCCTATAGACTGTGGAACCCAGAGTCCACTGGGGATCATTTCCATCCTGACCTCTAGGACCAGGAGGGTTTCTGGGTACAAGCCATCCAGGGCACTTCTGGACATGTTCTGCCCTGGCACTTGTGTCTTGGGTTTTTTTCTAACACTAGGCTGCCCACACACTAGGTTCCAGTAGATTCCATAGGGACACCAGCTTGTTTAGTGCTGTGGAACACAGACCCCTATAAATAATCATCCATTCAGATCCCTAGTGCAAGAGAGCCCCTTCTTGCCACTGCACATCTATGTAGGTGGTGTACCTGGAAACTTCCTAGCTTCAAGACTTCCTGATAGAGTTCCGGGATACATACTGATCCCTAGCCTATATTTGTTCTGGGGAACCGAGGGTTCTTGGGCAACCAGCCTGCCCACCTGTACTGGAAAGGAGACACTTTTCCCTCATAGCACTAATATTCCCTAGGGGAACTGTGAGCCTGTCAGGCCTTCAATCAGCTCACAGCCTTGGGATTAATGAGCCCCCTCCACCACCTTCTTTCCCTCTTGTGAGTACCCCTCTTTTCAAGGTTCCAGACATTTTTTAGACCTGCAAACTGTCCTTGTGCAGTAGAAGCATGGTTCTCCACTTATTAGGTCATCAACCAGATGAACCGTTTAGGTCTCAGTCCATCTGGATTTCTCAGGCCTAGGGACTCTTCTGGATATGTTTCTGCTATCATGCTGTATGTACACCATCTGCTGTAGAACTGCTGCCCTAGGGTCCCTTATTTTTAGCTGGAGGGTCTGTGAACAGGATCATATGGGCCCTTCCCAGATCCTGTGGTGTGTAATATATGGCCAAGTTAGAAACCAAACATGCAGCATGCTGGTGGCCTGGGTCCAATTAGGCACCGTACTCCATATTACTTTAGGATTACAAAAGGACTTTATGTGCAATAAATTTTCAGGGGGTTCTTACTGCCCAAAATTCCACCGACAGGCTAGAAACCCAGGAGATTTTGCTATTAGTTTTCTTGTTGGCTTTTGAAACCAGAGTGCTTTTGATCACAGTACTGGCCTTGGGCTTATGTACCATGAGCCTTTAGAGCTAAGGAATCTGAGCTCTTTCAGCCACCTTATTTATCACCAGTGTGAGTGGACCAATGAACTTTCAAGCCAACGTTTCTCCACCGTAATGTCCCCGTGTTCCTTAGTGTCTAGAATTGTTCCTCCCTAAGGTTCCTGTGTTCCTCAGGGTCAGGAATTCTCCCCCCCACTGGGAACCTAAAGTAATTAGGCTACCAGCTTGAAACTGTAATGCAGAAGTCAGTTCCCTTTCAGTCACCAGCCTTAGGGAACCTGTGGCTCTTCTGGTCCTTGGCTACCCATTTTTAGTGAAACCTAGAATCCCTTAAAAAATGGAATGCCCCACAAACTGGTGTCCCTGGGTACTTTCCAATCACGATTTGGCCTGGGATATAGGTTCTACAGGTCTTTATTACCCTTGTGAGACTTTCTGAGGCCAAACTAACTGTGCACCAGGTTCTGTAAAAGCCCATATATGGACCATCCTGAAACCTAGCTGTGGAACACACAGCCCAATTAGCAACTGACCATCCAAAATTTAAAAAGAACTCATATAACTCAACACCAAAAAAGAAAAATCCAATTAAAATGAGCAATGGACCTAAATAGACACTTCTCTAAAGAGGACATACAGATGGTCAATAGACAAATGAAAAGATGCTCAAGTCACTAATCATCAGGGAAATGCAAATTAAAACCACATGATATATCACCTCACACCTGTCAGAATAACTATCATCAGTAAATCAACAAACAAGTGTTGGCAAGGACGTTGAAAAAATGGAACCCTGGTACACTTTTGGTGGGAATGCAGATTGGTGCAGCCACTATGGCACACAGTATGGAGGTTCCTACAAAAATTAAAAATGGAACTGCCTTATGACCTAGTGATTCCACTTCTGAGTATATATCTGAAGAAATACAAAACACTAATTCGAAATAATATATGCACCCTTTTGTTCATGGTAGTGTTATTTACAATAACCAAGACATGGAAGAAACCCAAGACTTCATCAATATAGAAGAATGGATTTAAAAAAAAAAAGTGGTGGTACATATATACAATGGAATATTAATCGGCCATAATAAAGAATAAAATATTTTTAAAAAATATGTTTTTATTGATTTTTTTAGAGAGGGAGTAAGGAAAAGAGAGATAGAAACATCGGTGAGAGAGAAACATGGGTTGGCTGCATCTTGCATGCCCCCTCCTGGGGGTAGAACCTGCAACTCAGACATGTGCGCTGACTGGGAATCGAACCAGGACCTCTCAGTCCATGGGTCGACACTCAATCTACTGAAGCACACCAGCCAGGCAAGAATTAAATCTTATCATTTGCAACAGTGTGGATAGAGCTAGAAAGTATTATGTTATTTTTTTATTATTTTATTTTATTTTATTTTTTTATCCTCAACCGAGAACATTTTTTTGCATTTATCTTCAGATAGAGTGGGAGGGAGAGAGGGAGGAAGAGAGAGAGAGAGAAACATCAATGTGAGAGAGGCACATCGACTGGTTGCCACCCACACGACCCCAACTGGGGCCGGGGACAAACTGCAACTGTGGTATGTCCCCTTGGCAGGAACCAAACCCAGGTCTCTCTGATCCACAGGCCAATGCTTTAACCACTGAGTCAAACCGGCCAGGGCTAGAAGGTATTATGTTAAATGAAATAAGTCAGTCAGAGAAAAGACAAATACCCTGTGGTTTCATTTATATGTGGTATCTAAGAACAACATAAACAAACACACACAACAGAAACAGACTCATAGATACAGAGAACAGACTGAGGGTTATCAAAGGAAAGGGGAACTGGAGGACTGGGGTGGGAGGATGAAGAGATTGTAAAGTACAGATCAGTAGTTACAAAATAGTCATGGGTATGTCAAGTACAGCATAGAAAATATAGTCAATAATATTGTAATAACTATGTATGGTGCCAGTTGAGTACTGGAAATATCGGGGGGAACACTTCATAAAATACACGATTGTCTAGCCATTATGCTGTATACCTTAAACTAATATAAAATACAATTGAATGTATACTATAATTGAAAAAATAAAAAATAAACAAATTTTAAAAATAATAAAGAGCACTAATATCAAATATTATACTGATGTGAAACTAGAATTTATTTTTCTTTTAAAATGCCACAATCTTTCTTAGATTATTGGTCTTAATAAGCAGTTGTAAAAGCTTTGTCTTTTTCTTCTGGTAATCTTCTTTGAAGCCTAATAGGCTATGTCTTATTAGAATAATTTCCTGTGCCTCATGTTGGCCTTGGCTATTGAGAAAAACAAAATTTTCTCACTTTTATAAGATATAAGGTTTTTTACAATCATATTACTTCCAATATTTACTTTTAAAATCTTTCATTGTCACTTGGATTAAATACATAGCCAAGTACTCTTTTTCACTGACCCATGATCCCATTTAATTAAATGTTCAAACTTCCTGACAAATTTTGACGTTTTATTTTGCTCAAATGGAATCCTAAATGTTATCTTTGCACCTAAAACTATCTTTGCATTTCCCAGAAGGCCCCTGGATAATTACAAAGAATTTGTTTTTTCATCTTGTAAAAAGAGAGTTGTTAAAATAATTAGGTTTATTTGATATGTTTTGAGTTACATAGGAAGCGTTATGAAATTAGAAGTGACACTTAGCTTTCCCTAGGCTAAATATGCATGGGTAAATGTCATTAATATAAATATTTTTATAATTATATGATTCATAGAGATTTATCAGTGCTCTAGCTGTGAGTAATATTTCCATTAATAAGAGTCCTGGCTCTGTTTTTCTTGATAGTAGAAAAATGTATAATGTTATTAGTGGCCATTTCACTTATTTTTTTAATATTAACTTCATCACAGTTGTACTTCTTAAAATGGAATCCAACATGTTCCAGTCTGGTGCTCCTCAACTGAGAATTCACATCACTTATCTATGGAGTTTTATTAATATATAGATGCTTAAAACCTACTCCAGACTTGATATTCTTGATACATACTTGGCATAGTCTAAATAAATGCTTCATGTATTCATTGTATATTATGTTTCAGAATTATTACATGTTATATGTGAAGATTTTTTCTCTGTAAACATTATGTTCATCCATTTTCATGAATTAGATATCTAGTCTTCGTTGAAAATAGGGCTAATTGTTACATTTATAGATATTTTGTCTAAAATTTTTTGGGATTGATTTTATTTTCCATGCCACAAAACAATACAATGTCCTGGTTAATCACATTATTTTTATAACAAGCTTTCATTAGATCTTTCATTTTGAAAATAAGTAATAAGTTAACCACAGCCATTATATGTCTTTTGTGATCTACAGATAATTTTTGTTATACTCTGATGCTTCCCTGAAAGTGCTTGCCATTAGCTACAGGCCTGAATGTTTGTCTTCAACAAAGGACTGTCTCAGAATTCCATGGAAAAGAACTATGCTGGATGGGTACTTGTGGGCACAAGCATCACTTAAACAATTTTGAGACCATACCAGTGGCCAGAGTCAAGATATCCAGAACTCTAGTGGAAAAACAATGGGTTCATGAGATTGGTAACCCAAAATCAAATGGAACAAGAATTAATTACATAGGACAGAATGAACTGATGAAGGATGATTATAGGTTCTGTTAGGAATACTGCTGATACTTTAATGTTATAGTATCTGCATGTAAGCTAACTTTAACTCAAAACAGTTCAGTACACTATGCTTTTGTAAAAAGAAATGGAAAATTTATTTTTCTCTCCCTGCCTAATCCTTCTATAATTCAGAAATCCTTACCGAGTATTTTTATTTTAATGGAAATATAATTATTTGCATCCATTCAATGATTTCATCTTCCTTGTTAACAGAACATAATTGGAATAATTAATTATGCAACCAAGGCTTTGTTTGGAATGTAATATTTGAGAATAAATTTTATTTAATGAGATATAATTAGACACTTTTAAGGAGCTAAGGTTGATTTTATGGAGTGAATTCTTATTTTTCTCTTGGGAAAAATGGCCACTACCTCGCTTACAAAGTTTCTAGCCTTACATATGAGTAAGGAAAATCACTTCATGGCAGGCCAAGGAATCTTGGGATATTTGGGTGACCTCAAGAAAAGAGAAGAAAAGAAAATAAGAAAAGACAGATTCATTCAAATCTATATGTAATGCAGGAAAATGTGATGGCGCATGTTCTTGGCTTGGCTTTCTCGCTTCTTGCCAGAGGGGATGGGGTTTGGGGTACAAGGTGAAAGAGGTGAAGGGATTAAGAAATACAAATTGGTAATTACAAAATAGTCACAGGGATTTAAAGTACAGAATAGGCAATATCATCAATAATATTGTGATAGCCCTGGCCGGTTTGGCTCAGCGGTTAGAGTGTCGGCCTGTGGTCCAGAGAGACCCAGGTTTGGTTCCCGCTAAGGGCATGTACCTCGGTTGCAGTTTGTCCCCGGCCCTGGTTGGGTTGTGTGGGTGGCAACCACTCGATGTGTCCCTTTCACGTCGATGTTTCTCTCTCTCTCTCCCCCTCCCACTCTATCTGAACAAAATATGGAAAAATGTCCTCAGGTGAGGATAAAATAATAATAATAATAATAATAATAATAATAATAATAATAATAATATTGTGATAACTATGTATGGTGCCAGGTGGGTACTGAAAATATCAGGGGAAACATTTTGTAAAGTACATGATTGTCTACCCACTATGCTGTACACCTAAAGCCAATACAAAATAATGGTTAAAGTAAACTGTAATTTAAATTTTTAAAAAATTAAGAATAAATAAATGAAGAAAGCTGACTCTAGCTAATGTCAGCTGCCATGAAAGGAATGCCAGCCTCCCCTCAAATGAGCCACCTTTGTAGCCTGGCACAACGCCTTGTCAAGTTCCAAATGCCATATCCTGGTACAACTCTAGACAGTTACAAAGTACATCAGTGCCAAGAGCAATGGGTCCTATACTTCAGCAATTTGAAGCCTAGATGACAAAAGACTAGAAAACCAGAGACTCAGGGCAACGCTCAATGTAAACCAAAACAAAAATGGACTCTTTGCATTTTTAATGTTTTTATGAGTATAAATCTATGTATATTGTAAAAATTAAAATATACAGAAAATATAAAAATAAGTATGAATTTTATAAAGAGGTTATAACATTCCAATTTGAGACTGTTTATGAAAACTTCCAGCAAAGCAAACTTAAAAAGGTTTATACAAAAATCATTCTCACTGCATCTATATAAATAATCATGCCTGTCCTAATGAGACCAGCCTTATTTTGTGATCCAGAATAATATTCCTTTGAAATTATTGTTGCTCAAAAGGGGGGAGGGGTGACTGTATAGAAAATTATGTTTTCGAAAAGGTGTTAAATATCACTAATCATTAAAGAGATGCAAATAAATCAAAACCATAATGTGATATCATCTCATACCTGTTTGAATAGCTATCATAAAAACAAGAGATAACAAAGTGCTGTCAAGGATGTAAAGAAAAGCAAGCCCGTGTGCATTGTTGGTGGGACTATAAATTGGTATAGCCACTATGAAAAACAGGTTCCTCCAAAAATTAAAAATAGAACTACCACATGATCCAGCAATTCCACTTCTGGGTATATATCCAAAGGAAATTAAATCACTGTGTTGAAGAGGAATCTGTACCCCCATGTTCATTGCAGTGTTATTTACAGTAGTCAAGATATGGAAGCAACCTAAGTGTCCATCAATAAATGATGGATAAAGAAAATATGATATATGTAATACACACACACACACACACACACACACACACAGAGGAATTCTATTCAACCTTAAAATAAAAAGGGAATCTTGCCATTTGCAACAACATATGAAACTTGAGGATATTATGCTAAGTGAAATAAGTCAGAGAAAGATAAATACTGTATGATCTCATTTATATGTGGAATTTTAAAAAACTCACAGAAAAATAGATCAGATTTGGTTATCAGAAGTTGGAGGAAGGGCAGTTTTATGGAATTGAGCCCTTTACCTGTGGAATCTGATGTTATCTCCATGTAGATAGTGTTAAAATTGAGTTGAATTCTTGGGCATGTGTTTAGAAGTATCACAATATAATTTCAATGAGTATTTCCCCAAAGAATAATGATATTTAGGAACCTTGTACTGTACTTTTGGGGCCTTTTCAAATCTTTTGTCCATTTTAAAATTAGATTTCTTTTCATTTACTTATTGATTTGAGGGAAAATTGCAAACTACACAATATTTTCCAGCATGCATTGAAAACTTACAAAAGGTAGATTTATACTGGATCATAAAGCAAATCCCAAGGAAATGAAAACATATAGAAGTTCAAGGTAGTGGGGGAGAGATAAACCACAGAACTTATATGCATGTATGCATGAACAGTGGACATGGACAACAAACTAGGGACAGGGCAGGGAGGGAGGGGGAGGGGGAATCAGTAGGGGAAAAGGAGAAACGTCTGTAACAAAAATTAATAAAAAATAAATGCATTAATAAAAAAAAGAAAACATAGAGAAGTTCTTTTATTAGTACATAGCTGTCTTAGAAATCAATATAGAAAGATAAGTAACCCCTACCCTTTCCCTAAACTGTTTATGGATTAGGCTTTAAACATCTTTATAGTACAATTGTCTCTCTTCCCCTATTGCAATAGTCTCTCTTAATAAAGTCTTTCCTTATTAATTTCCAGACATGCACTTTTTTCCTGGACAGGACTTTCCATTCACCATCCAGCATGTGTGCTGGGAAAACAAAGGCCCTTCCAGTCAACTTGCATCTCACCCTGGGGCACTAGGGCTCTTCTGGCTACCAGCCACTGGCCTGTCGGCATTTGTGGGAACCAATGGCTTTTCCTTTTGGCCACTATCCTTTCTGCATATGCAAACTGGTGCCTGGGTTTCCTTCTGGTCACTAAACTATCCTCAACACTTGAAACCTAGGGCCCTATCTGATGCCCTGGGGTCCTTTCCAGTCTCCTGCCCACCTTTAAGCTCCAGACCCCATTGCCTTTTCAGCCACTATAAAAGCCATGCAATGAAGACCCAGGGGCCCTTCAAGCCACCACCAAGCTGACCTAGTGTGGAACTCAAGCCTTTTGGGTCATTTACCTACTCCAGTGCTGTGGAACATGGAACGTTCCAGGCCCTGTTTGAACCTCCTGCTTTGATCCAGGAGTCTTTCCTGATATTTTCTTTTTTTGAGCTGGTGCCCCACCCCCGGGGGCTCTTCTGATTACATGCATATGTACCCATTTAGGGTTCCCGAAGCCTTCCAGCCACCAGTCTGTCTGCTCTCTGGCAAATGGGGACTCTTTCGCTGGTATGCTCACATGTTGAGTTCCTGCCAGGCCCCGAGGCATCGACAACCTGTGCTAGATTCCTGTTTGCAGTGCTGGCGGCCTCCCGACCCTGGCCACCCCATGTCCTGTCTGGGGCCTGCCATCTGACTTCTGAGGTGGGGCAAAGAAGCTGGAGGATGCCAGAATACCCAAAGGCATGAGAAGGAGCATTTGTTGTGGAGTTGAGCTCTGCCTCATGGAGACATGCATATCCTGGGACCCGGCTCAGCCAATATGTCCCAACTGAAGTAGATGCCACCTCCTTGTGCAAGTGAGTGAAGCTCTGGGCGAGGCCAAGGGAGGGGTCAGCAGCCAACAGGTGGGCATTTAGCTTGTTCTGGAGAATGGGAGAAAAAAGAGATAGAAGAACGTGCTGCCATTGGTCAGCAGGAGGGAGAGCCCAACATATTGAAAGATGTACTGGTGATTTACAAAAGGCTTAACATATCTAGTATAAAAAGACTTCTCTCAATATTTTCTTCAAACTTTTAAAAGACAAATTCAAAGTCTTATTTCACCATAGGTAAGCTTCTAGATCTGAAGAGATTGCTGGCATTTGATTTTTTTTTAAAGAGTTAGAAATCATAGGTCTTATTATAAGTGACCTTTTATTTTAAAAAATGAATCTTATAAAACAAATGTCTTCTGGCTTGAATTTTGGAAATGGAATCTTTAAGCCACCACTTGAATGAAAACCAGGAGCAACACAGGGTATTTGTTCAGTGGGTTAGAGGTGGAACAAAAGTCCTTGAGAAGAAAGAAAGGAAAGATTTCATATTAAGAAGATATTTTCATATAAAAACCGCTGTCCTCTGTATTCATTTTATTCCTCTTTTGTATGCATAGTTGATAAGGCTATGTCCTTTTTTGAAATAGCTAATCATTCTTAATGTCCCAAATTTTCTGAGATGCAGAAAGTATGTTAAAATAGAGTTAGTAAAAGAACATTTTTGTTAATATTACAACTCATATGAAATCTTATGTTTGGGAACAAAATGGCTAAACCTTCTCTTTGTGCTCTTTTTTATTTTGCTCTGTTTATATTACAGAATGGATATATAAATCTAATGTTGCAACATCCAATATCTAGATGTTTAGGAATTGTATGAATTCTTAATTATATGAATAAAATTACCCATTTGTATACTTTGTATTGAAACGCATAGTAAAGCTTGTCTTCTGTAAAACACTTATGGAAATTAATTTGAATTTGTTCAAACACCTCCAAACTGTATATTTGTGTATACTTGTCCACTGGATTGATGGTATAGAGGAAGAAGTGAGGAGGACATGGTTGATGGCCAGGATGGTCAGTATTAGAAGGCACATGGTTACATGTGGCAGTTTTGTTTAATGGTGTTGTGTATAAAACCAACAAGTTCTTATTTCTGATAGCTAAATTTTGTAGATATTTAGAAATGCCCAATGTATTTTTAGTAGTAGTAGTAAAATGAGATTTAACAGCATTGAAAATATTGGTGGGAAATATTTTCTTTGGAAATGTAATACTAAACCACTTCTGTAAGCAGTATACTATAAGGACTTAAGCATTGGGCTGAAGTAGGTTGGAAGGGAGAAACACAAAGGAAAAATATTACTCCTCACAATTGAGTGTATAGTTAACAATATTATGTTCTTTTTTTGAAACAGCTATGTTCTGAGCTGTACAAAGTTTGTTAAAAGTAGAGAGTGTAAAGTAACACATTTTTTTTAACATTGGATTTTTGGTTAAAATTCGTATGAAACCTTGTGTTTGGGGAAGGGAAAGGCTAAACCTTCTCTTTGAGTAGTACCTATTGCACGTATATACTGGGTCAGGCAAAGAAGCAGAACACTGATGTATATGTACATGTTCTTGGTCATACTATATGAATATATTGTCAAAAATTTAATAGAAATGTCTTCTATTATTTTAATAGCATACACTTGATAATGAATTCTCTTAGGAATATTATACTTATAATATTCCATCGCTTTGTATATCATTTTAAGGTTATTACTATGGAATGCACTATTTTATTTGTTAACTCTGACAACATTTTTAATCTAGAGGCTTATTTTGTCATTTAAGCAATCTTTGACCTTGAGAAAAGCATGGTTGCATTTCTATCCTGAATATATATTGTATTGTTTGTTATCAAATACTCATGATCTTGGAGCTTTGAATTGGTAAATATCTTTATATATGAAAAAGAGTGATGCATACTGTATAGATCTCAATGAGAAAAATGTGTGCTCACTTGTGTAAATGTACACACACAGAACTAGAAGTTTAATAAAACTGTAAACTTCTTGTGGTTATGGATTTTTTGTGTCTTTTGCTTATTGGCTTTTTCAGTTTTCTATAATGCACAAATTAACTTTTAAAAGTTTGGAAAATGTTTTCTTTTTCTTTTTTTTTTTTTATCAAGTAGGTATTACTATTTTTACTTCTTGAAGAAAAATTGTAGTTCATCTTAATATTTCCCCTCAACTTAATGGCCTGATTTATCTGACTAAAGGCTTATAGGACTCTATATTTGTCACTAGGATCTATATTAATATTAATATTCTTTATGAATTTTCCTGGTAAATAGTGAGCACTTTCAGATTGAATATCAGCCCTTTATTATAGAAAAACTCCCTTGCATCAAATTCTTAAGACATTTATTTTCTACTCCATGTACTCTATTGTTTTTTTCAAGCCAGCCACAATCTTCTCTTTACTCTCTCTGTGACTTTTACCAAAACTTGCTTCTAGGCCACTGATTCGCTTCTTGGTAGCATTGTTTTTGCTTTTTGCCATTTTGCATGCATTTTAAATTTCTGTGTTTTCATTTCTATTCAATTCCTTAATTTTAGAAGTTCTCTTTTTATCTCATTCTGTTTTTATACAGTCTTATAACTCATAACTTCATTTTCATAGAGGCAGATTTCTTTTTAATTTGCTTGAAATTATGAAGGGTTGTCTAAACTTCCTTCTTTTTTAAGGAACACATTTCTAAAGTGTGCTGCACTTCTCTCTCTTTGGCCTGATTTCTTCTGTCTGCCTGCCTGTCTTCCTTCACCTTTTCTCCTCACTCCAGAGCTTCTTCCTCATCCTCTCTTCTTTTATAATTTTACATAGTTCCCAGTTTGATTTATTTTACCTAGTTATCTATGAATTAGAATATGGGTAATATTTTTTTGAGGGATACATGTATGTAGATATTTTAAAATGCTAGATGGGGGCATTTTCTCTGGACCTGTTCCTGGCACCAATATGACATGATAGGGTTCACTTTGGCTTTCTTCATTATCTTCCTGAGTACTGTATGAATTTTCCCCTTTGACCATGAACCGAAGGGCTGAAAATGGATGGACAGAAAAAAAAATGTTATGGCTTGGTTAAACTTCTAGTGCAGTTTTAGAATTTGTCTTTAAATCATTTTCCACATTTTATCTTTTTCATTGAACTAGGTTCTTTGGGGAAACTCTCTAAGTTCTGTAAGGAGGCATCTTCATGCCTAAAATATACATTCATATTTGGATATATTAGTAAGATTTTTCTTTCTTGTTTACTTATTGATTCACTCATGTATACCTTTCTTTTTAAAAGTGGAGCCTGGAATTTCATTGCCAATATAATCCAAATTATTAAATTATATTCTCTGATCTTGAAATCTAAGTTTTAACTTCCTTCCATGGTTTTAGAGCTAATTACATCTCTTTCATTTTAAGTTTTTTTTTAATTCTCTTCAGTTGCTTTGCAAGAAAGTTTGTTTTGTACTTTGAAGTACACTACCATTTCCACAGTTATGTATTAGTCAGCAAATGTTACTGTATGCATTGTAATAAAAGCTACATTTATATAATGCTTACAGTATGCCAGGCACAGATTTTTGCATAATTATCTTTTAGGAGACATAACTTTTCATGTTTTTCAGAGGAAGGAACAGGCTCAGAGAGCTTAAAAAGTTATCCTACTTGTAGACCTACTAGCCAAGGTTTTATCTTCGGTTTATCTGTTGAACATTGGTGGGGTTTTAGTTTGTCTGTATTTTTGTTTGGTTTGTGTGGTTGTTTTTATAATATATTACATATTTGGTTGTTTTCATGACATTGAGATAAAAAGTGTAATGTTTGCTTGACTTCAGAGAGGGCTTTGTATAACATCATAAATAATATCAGTTTAAGGGCTTTGTGTAACATCATCACTATCAGTTTAAGGGCTTTGTGTAACATAATCAATAATATCAGTTCATCTATGGTTTGTTCTCAAAAGCTTGCTAATACATTTTAATTACACCTGTTCACTGTGTATACTCTCTACCTCAAATTATCATTAGATTTTTGAAGGCAGGCATATCTCCCCATAGAACCTAGTACAGTGCAGTACATCTTAATTCATCAAAGAATAATGTTGCTTAACTGACATGAAAACTCCAGAATGAGTTCTTGATGAAGACAGCACAAGTGGATTCTTATCCTGTACAAGTGTTTAAGCCTGTCTCTCAAGAGGTATGGAGCAAATATGTATTGTAGCCCTCCCTAATTTACTCTGTAGCTGTCTATCAAATAAAGATAGACACCAAAATATAGGAAAATTGATAACTTCATGACTTTATTTTAAAATTAATTAAAAGATGTTAAAATATATGTGAAGTAATTATGAAATGCACAATACAAAATATACACAGTGTGGTGTGGAGTCCAATAATTAAGCTGTACTTTCTCTTCTTTTAAGTGGAAAACCCTAAAATAAGCAATCCATGTATTAGCAAAGAATTGCCTTTATTTCTGGACTAAATCATGAAATGGCATTATGAGCATAGATTCTCTATCACTTGGGCAATTGCAACATATTCCTTATTCTAAATGTAAATGTTTAAGGGATATTTTATTGAAACAAAAATATTTTAATGGCTCTAATATCTAATTCAACCATTTATATTTATAAGATAATATTTTGAATATTTTCTAAATGTATATTTTTATTCAGTGCTATCTGATAGCATTAACATAGCAGTGTTTTAAATTTTGAAAAATTCTTTCTTATCTTGAAATCTTAAATTAGCCAGATTTCTTTATATTTATCATGAAGAAACTGTTTCCTTGCCCTGTTATAATTCTGAAATACTGGCCACTATTTTTGAGTAAAATAAATAAAATCTTGACAAATCTCTTATTAGTTGGCCTATTAAGATAGCTCTGGGTTGATGGATGAGAACAATAACACATCTAAAAATTATTCTTGCACTGGGTTTAGATCTGAAAAGAAACACATTGTTATCAACATGTGTAACTTTCTGTGATGTTCAGTTCCACAAAATCATTCTTGGTATGAATGTTGGTTTGGGAATTAATAATGTAAAAATGTGTTTTAAAAACCAGTGAAAGATTAAAATTTAAGTGCCAATTAATCTTATTTTCTTTGTAACTTTTCCCGGTTATACTCTCTTTTGTTTATATCACAGCACTCTCTACATATTCAATATTTATCGCATTTAAAAATATTGTATCTAATAATTTAATTATAATTTTTCAAGTGTATGTTTACTTAACTTTTCTATGAATAACCTATTCATAATATTAATGGTATAAAAATAGGATGTTAAATGTAACTATTTTAGTCTTAGTTGTGTCTGAGGCCACATGATATCAAGTACCAATAACCTCCTATTCCCAAATTAGGAGATCATCTATGCATGATTTGTAAAGCAGGTATGCAAATACCATTTTGGTCACCAACTTCAGTGTACAAACAAGTAGAAGTTGCAGAAGCAGAGTTATTAGAGAATTTCATGAGGAATTAGTAAGGCATTTTATCTTATCCTAATGGCAAGATTGAAGCTCTGGAACGCATGATCCCTGGGGAGTCAGATAGTGGTACAGGGTGGACTGAATCAGTGAAAATAAGTTTTCCCTCCCTAGCAAACCTCATAGATTTTTTTTCTGATAACTGTTTCCCATTGTTCATGGAATTGGGATTTGAGCCATTTTATAGTATCTTAAAGAAAAGGATGTAACCTAGCAAAGAGTTCATTCACCAGTGCTGCAGATAGCCAATTATGCTGACACCAGGATGCAGGGAAAGAAAGTGGCATTTATTGTATCGGGCTACACAGTGGAGAGTGGGCCTCTTATACTGGAAAAACCCAAACTCCTCATTGATTTACAGACAAAGAGTTTATAGAGCAAAAATAAGTCATCATGAGTAAGAAGTTTGGGGTCCTGGGTGAAACTGATTGGTCAAGAAGGAGGTAAGGGCAGTAAATCATGATTATAGGTCTTGAGGTCAGTTTCTGCATCCCTCAGTCTGGTTTCATGGAGAAGTGGCTAGAGGATGTTCCACGTTAGGGCTCAAGAGCTGAAACACAACTTGGGCATGAGATTATCTTCAACTTAACAAAGTTTAAGCCATGGGGCCACTAATTGGGGCCTGGTAATTGTTTCTTGCTGCCTGGGTTATTTATTTTTCCCACAGTCTACCAGGCTCTAGGCTCGGCAATTTCTATAATGTTTAAAAGGGGGCTACGTAACTTCTTTCTTGTGGCTGTCAGTCCAAACTAGCATACAAACTTATTTTTTTAAATAAAATATATTTTCTGAGGTCTCTTAATTCCTCGAATTCAAGGATAACACCTAAAATCAGGATATTCCATAGGAGTAGACATATATGTGAAACTTAATGAACCAGAGATTTTTTTTTATTTTTTTTATTAATCAATTTTTGTTACAGATGTTTCTCCTATTTCCCACACTGATTCCCCCCTTCCCCTCCCTTCCTGCCCTGTCCCCAGCTTTAGTGTCCATGTCCACTGTACATTCATATATGCATATTAGTTCTGTGGTTTATCTCTCCCCCACCACCACCTCTTCTGGGGATTGTCAGTATGTACCCCACTTGCAAGTCGCTGGGACTACCCCATTCCTCACACTGTTATGTTCATTATATTCCACAAATAAGTGAGATCATATGATACTTGTCTTTCTCTGTTTGGCTTGTTTCACTTAGGATGATACTTTCTGGGTCCCTCCATGTAGTCTCAAAGGATAAGAGATCTTTCTTTCTTACAGCTGCGTAGTACTTCATTGTGCATATGTACCACTACTTTTTATCCATTCGCCTTCTGATGGACGTTAGGGCTGTTTCCAGATCTTAGCTATTGTAAATAGTGCTGCTACAAACATGGGGGTACATATATTCTTTCTGACTTGTGTTTCAGGCTTCTTAGGGTATATTCCTAGAAGTGGGATCACTGGGTCAAATGGAAGTTCAATTTTTAATTTTTTGAGGTAACACCATATTGTTTTCCATAGTGGCTGCACCAGTCTGCATTCCCACCAGCAGTGTACTAGAGTCCCCCTTTCTCCACACCCTTGCCAACACCTGTTGTTTGATGATTTATTGATGGCAGCCATTCTGACAGGTATGAGGTGATACCTCATTGTTCTTTTAATTTGCATCTCTCTGATGATTAGTGATGATAAGCATTTCTTCTTATGTCTCTTAGCCATTTGTATGTCCTGTTTGGAGAGGTGTCTATTTAGTTCCTCTGCCCATTTTTTAATTGGGTTCTTCGTCTTCCTTTTGTGGAGTTGTATGAGCTCTCTCTATATATTGGAAATTAACCCCTTATCTAATATATCATTGGCAATGCTCTCCCATACAGTGGGTAGCCTTTCCGTTTTGATGATTGTATCTTTTGGTGTGCAGAAGCTTTTGAGTTTGATGTAGTCCCATGTGTTCATTTTCTCCTTCGTTTCTATTGCCTTAGGTGATGTATCAGTGAAAATTCTGCTGCGTATGATGTCTGAAATTTTATTGCCTACAGGTTCTTCAAGGATTTTTATGGATTCATGAGTCACATTTAAGTCTTTTATCCATATCGAGTTTATTCTTGTGTAGGGTGTAAGTTGATGGTCTAGTTTCATTTTTCTGCATGTAGCTGTCCAATTTCCCCAGCACCATTTATTAAAGAGGCTGTCCTTACTCCACTGTATGCTCTTGCCACCTTTGTCAAATATTAATTGAGCATATTGCCTTGGGTTCATTTCTGAGTTCTCTGTTTTGTTCCACTGGTCTATATGCCTGTTCTTGTGCCAGTACCAGTCTATTTTGATGACAGTGGCTTTATAGTATAACCTGAAATGTGGTAATGTGATTCCTCTAACTTTGTTCTTCTTTTTCAGAATTGCTGTGGCTATTAGAGGTCTTTTTGGTTCCATATGAACTTTTGAAGTACTTGTTCTAATTCTGTGAAGTATGCTGTTGCTATTTTGATGGGGATTCCATTGAATTTATAGATTGCTTTGGGTAGTATGGACATTTTAATGATGTTAATTCTCCCAATCCATGAACAGGGTATGTGCTTCCACATTTTATATCTTCCTCTATTTCTTTTTTCAATGACCTGTAGTTTTCTGTGAATAGGTCCTTTCTTTTGTTGGTTAAGTTTATTCTTAGGTATCTTAATTTTTTTTGCCACGATGGTAAATGGGATTGTTTTCTTAGTTTCTCTTTCTGTGAGTTCATCATTGGTGTATAAGAATGCCATTGATTTCTTCATGTTAATTTTGTATCCTGCTACTTTGCCAAATTCATTTATTAAGTCTAGTAAATTTTTTATGGAGTCTTTGGGGTATTCTACATATAGTATCATGTCATCTGCAAACAATGACAGTTTCACTTCTTCCTTTCCAATTTGGATCCCTTTTATTTTTTCTTCCTGTCTGATTGCTGTGGCTAAGACTTCCAGTATTATATTAAATAAGAGTGGCGAAAGTGGGCATCCTTGCTTTGTTCCTGTTCTTAAAGGAAATGCTTTTAGTTTTTGCCCATTGAGTATGATGTTGGCTGTAGGTCTTTCATATATGGCCTTTATTATATCGAAATATCATCTCTCTATTTGCACATTGCTGAGCGTTTTTATCAGAAATGGATTCTGGATTTTGTCGAAGGCTTTTTTGGCATCTTTTGATATGATCGTGTGGTTTTTATTCTTCATCTTATTATGTGGTGTATCATGTTTATTGATTTGCAAATATTGTACCAGCCTTGCATCCCTGGGATGAATCCCACTTGGGCATGGTGGATAATTTTTTTGGTGTATTTCTGGGTTCGATTTGCTAGTATTTTGGTCAGGATTTTGGCATCTATGTTCATCAGGGATACTGGCCTGTAGTTTTCCTTCGTTGTAGTGTCTTTTTCTGGTTTTGAAATTAGAATTATGCTGGCTTCATAAAACAAGTTTGGAAGTCTTCCTTCTTTTTGAATTTTTTGAAATAGTTTGAGGAGAATGGGTGTTAGTTCTTCTTTGAATGTTCGGTAAAACTCCCCCGGCAGCCATCCGGGCCTGGGCTTTTGTTTGCTGGGAGAGTCTTGATTACATCTTCCATTTCTTCTGTTGTTATTGGTCTGTTCAAGTTTTCTATTTCTTACTAGTCCAGTTTTGGGAGACTATGTGTTTCTTGAAATTTGTCCATTTCACTTAGATTGTCAAATTTGTTGCCCTATAATTGTTCATAGTAGTTGTGAACGATCTTTTGTATTTCTGTGGTGTCAGTTGTTACTTCTCCTCTTTCATTTCTGATTTTGTGTATTTGGGTTCTCTCTCTTTGTTTCTTGGTGAGTCTAGCTAAGGGTCCATCAATCTTGTTTATCTTTTCGAAATACCGGTTCTTTATTTCATTGATCCTTTGAATTGTTTTTTTGGTCTCTATGTCATTTATTTCTGCTCTGATATTTACTATTTCCTTCCTTCTACTTGCTCTGGGGTTTTATTTTTGTTTGCTATCTAGTTCTTTAAGTTGTGAGGTTAGATAGTCTATTAGAGATTTTTCTTGTTTTTTGAGGTAGGCCTGTAGTGCTATGAACTTCCCTCTCAGAACTGCTTTCACTGCATCCCATAGATTTGTGTTGTTGTGTGTTCATTTTCATTGGTTTCCAGGAAGTTTTTATTTCTTCTTCGATCTCCTCAGTGACCCATTCTTTGTTTAATAACATGCTATTTAGCTTCCATGTGTTCAAATGTCTTTGTATGTTCTTCTTGCAATTGGTTTCTAATTTTATGCCATTGTGATCTGAGAAGATGCTTGATAGGATTTCAGTCTTCTTAAACTTGTAGAGACGTAGTTTATGCCCTAATATTTGGTCTATCTTTGAGAATGTCCCATGTGTACTTGAGAAGAAAATGAATTCTGTAGTTTTGGGGTGTAATTCTCTGTAGATCTATTAAATCCATTTGGTCTAGTGCTTCATTTAGAGTCTCTGTTTCCTTGCTAATTTTTTATCTAGAGGATCTATCCAGTGATGTCAAAGGGGTGTTGAAGTCTCCTGGTATGATTGTATTGTGATCAATTTCTCCGTTGAAGTTCTCCAGAAGATTTTGAATATATTTTGGTGCTCCTATCTTAGGTGCATATATGTTTATCAAGGTTATATCTTCCTGTTGGATAGATCCTTTCAATATTATGTTGTGGCCTTCTTTGTCTCTAGTTATGGCCTTCGTTTCGAAAACTATTTTAGCAGATATGAGTTTGCTACCCCAGCTTTTTGTCCTTTCTGTTTGCATGGAAGATTTTTTTCCATTCCTTCACTTTCAATATATGTGAGTCTTTTGTTGTGAGGTGGGTCTCTTGTAAACAACATATAGATGAGACCTGCTTTCTTATCCAATCAGCTACTCTGTGTCTTTTTATGGGAGCATTCAATCCATTTACATTTAAGGTGATTATTGATATGTACTTGTTTATTGCCTTTTTTGATTAGTGTGGTTCTATTTTTCTTCCCATTTCTCCTGCTAATTACGGCACTCCTTTTAACATTTCCTGTAGTGCTGGTTTGGTGCTAATGTATTCCCTTAGCCTTTTTTTGTCTGGGAAGCTCTTTATTTGACCTTCTATTTTGAATGATAGCCTTGCTGGGCAGAGTAGTCTTGGATTCAGATCCTTGTTTTTCATGACCTTGATTACTTCATGCCATTCCCTTCTGGCCTGTAGTTTTTCTTGTGAGAAGTCAGCTGAGAGCCTTATGGGGTTCCCTTTGTAGGTACCCTCTTGTTTATCTCATGCTGCTTTTAGGATTCTCTCTTTGTCTTTAATTTTTGGCAGTTTGATTACTATGTGTCTTGGTGTGGGCCTGTTTGGATTCTTCTTACTTGGGGCTCTCTGTGCTTCTTGAACTTGAATGCCTTCTTTCTTCACCAAATTAGGGAAGTTTTCTGTCACTATTTCTTTGAATATATTCTCTAACCCTTGCTTATTTTCTTCTTCTTCAGGGACTCCTATGATGTGAATATTATTATGTTTCCAGTTGTCCCACTGTTCTCTTAAGCTGTCTTCCTGTTTTTTAATCATTTTTTCCTTTTGTTTTTCTGATTGGTTGATTTTTTTCTACCCTGTCTTCTAATTCACTGATCCGGTGGTCCTCAGCTTCCTCTACTCTGCTTTTTAGACCTTCCAATGTGTTTTTCATTTCTGATATGTCATTCTTCATTTCTTCTTGGTGGGTTTTAATTTCCAACTTGTTGATTTTCAACATTCCTATGTCTTTACTCATGGTGCTCATGTCCTTACACATGTAGTTGAGTTTCCTCTAGATCATGGCTCTGAATTCTAGTTCTGTTAACTTGCTTAACTGCACCTCATTTATCTCATCTTCCATAGAGGTCTCTTGTTCTTTCATTTGACTTTTGTTTCTGTTTTTCACCATTTTGGCTATCACAGTGGGCTTTGGAGTCTGCCAAATTTTCCCTGTGGTTGTTGGTGTTCTGTTGTTTGTGGCTCCCTCTCCTGGGTTTAGATGATGCAGAAAGGACCCACTTTAAACACCACTGTCAAGTCTTAACTTTCCTGGTTAGAGTTGCTAGCCCGGGGGATGGTAGTTACCCTCTAGCTTTTTTGCCTGGAGGCTATTAGTCGAGGTCACCTGAAGAACCTTGGTTTCTGAATTGACTGAAAAACTCCCCCAGGTACTCAGTGTAAGAGGATTTTCCGAGGGTGTGGCAGATGCTGGTTGTTAATGGGCCTCAATTTGCATTTCAATGGCCACCAGGTGGGGTTGAATTTCCGAGGGAGGGGCCGCCGCCTCTCCCCAGGGCCCTGGGAAGGAGTAAGAAGACCACAGTCCTGTGTGGCTGCACTCAGCAAAAGTTCTGAGCACCCTCCAAATCCCGAGTGTCCCCACACAGTTCCAGTCCAGTCTGCCTTCCCTCTGCCGGAGCCCAAGGTGAGTGGCTGCTGCCAATTTAGCCTCTGTCCGGACTCTGTGTTGTGGAGCCGCCTGAGACTTTTAACTGGAGGGCACTGCTCCCAGCCAAGGGCGGCTGAGTCTGTGGCATCAGCTGAGGGTGTAGCACCCAGCCAAGTTCTCAGGACCCAGCTGAGGGCGTAGCACCCAACTGGGGCCACAGGACCCAGCTGCAGTCTCTGGACCCTGCCGAGGCGGCAGCAGTTTCCAGCTAAAGCAGCTGGACCCAGCCGAGGGCGCAGCTTCCAGCCAAGCCCCTGGTCCCAGCCGAGTCTGCTGGTCCCAGCCCAGGTCGCTGCGGACCATGGGCTCCCTGCCCCCTCTCGCGTCCTCGCAAGCCTACCAGGATTGAGTCAGTGTCCCTGGTTATGTGGTCCTTCAAGCTGCCTTTCTGTTGCCCCTTCCTGAGGATTTGTCTTTATTTTCGTTGTAATTCCAATTTGATCCTGGGAGATGGTCTGTGTAGCTTCCATTCCAATGAACCAGAGATTAAACACTGAATCTCTTAATTGACAACCTAAAGTAACAAAGCACTACATGTAAAGGAATCTTCATTATCCTTCTCACCAAGACACTGGTGGATCCTCACAACTCAAAACTGCCTGATTGTACTTGAGCAAATGTTCAAAATTGCCCATTTTTTTACCTTCTGCTTTGTCTCGACCAAACTTTAGTTAGGTTCCTCTCTTCCTATAAGCCCCTGGCCTCTACTCCAGAGCCTTGGCAAGGTCTACAAAGCAGAACATGTCCGCCTTATCAGCTCCTGGGACTGAGCTGACCGCATCATGACCTTTTTCCTGTCAAACCCCACTGGCCATTTCCCCTTGCTTGTCCAACATCCCCTTAAAAGATAAATCTTTTCTCTGCTTGCCCCTCCTTTACACTATGGAGGAAAACTGTTTTCTGTTTGATTTTGGGACAGATTTTTGAGAGTGGAGCACTCTAACAATTGTAATTGTCTTTCTCATTAAAGTCTCTCCCTGTCATGTGACTGACCAAATATATATTTCTTATAAATCATAATATCATAGTCCAAAATGAGATTGTTGTGCCTTCTGGAAATTAGCTGAGGTTTTCTGTGTTATAGGCATCAAGTGGCTAAGGAAAAATGAATAGGAAAACAACAAATGTGACGTATGAGGCAAAGCAAGTGGATAGTTATCAGATTTCTGAAATAGATGTTATGTCAGTAAGCATTTCTGGGGACATACCTACTCCAGTTCAAATTTAGCAAGGAAAATGGACAGTTTAAAAAAGCATAGTTTTTTCTTTGGCAGGAAGACCAGTTGCTTTAGGCTAAGGGCTTACTACTGTTGGTGTAGAGGTAGCAAAAACATCTTAATTCTTTATAACCTCTAGGCCTTCATGGTTTCATTAAAACAGTACCTCTTTCCAGGTAGCTTTAGCAAAATTTCTGTGGACATTGCTTGTCATTGGCTCACCTTGGGTCAAATGCTCATCTCTGAAATATTCACTGTGGACTGATAGATAAAGAAGTTTCATTGATTAGACCTAGATCATGTGCCCATCCATAGAGTCAGGACAGTATCAGCCTCATCTAAACCTCATAGTCTCACAAAAGGAAAAAAAGTGGTTCTCCATTAACAACCCTGATGTCCACTGAGAAAGAATAAAGCATCCCTGACAGTTGTAACCTGGTAGCTGGCCATGGTTTTCTCTTGCTGGATATGAACAAAAATTAACAGCATACCATTATCAGAGGGGATCAGTCTGTGTCCATGATGGAGTGAGACAAAAACATGGCTACTCCATACTCAGGTCCGAGTTCAGAGAGAAACAAGAACACTGTGAAAACCACAAAGTTGTCCAAACTTGCTGCTCTCCCAGCTTACAAGATAACTGTTGCTTCTTTACCAATTATAAACCTACTTCATTTATTACACTTCTTGTATAAAAATTATTAAGCTATCTAGTCATCAAATTGCCTCTGCTTTCTGATAGCACCCAATCCAAACAAAATCTTAACTTCCTTTAAAAAACACAAAAAGCAACACAAACCCAAATCCTAAAATAAGCTCCTCCTAACACCCTTTTGTTGTCAAGTCATCATGATGTGCAGACTTCTTTGCTGCAGCAAGTAATAAGTCCAGGTATCTTTCCTGGTAGTCTTTGGCTAGTAAGCATCAGCACCACTAAACTTCTGCTTAGGGAATCTTGGCTTCTTTTCAATCACCAAAGCTTTTGTGCATTGTAAAAACTGAGAAGCATATATTTATGTTGAACAATAATGAGAAACCCTAGGGTGACAGAACACAGATGGCTTCATATTTACGACAGCATGAAGATGCTACTGGTATTCAGTTTTAGTTGGTATTTTTTTTCAACACCTAGTTCTATAGTTTCCGAAGCAATCCAGTGTTCTCATTGAGACAGACTAAAATGATGAGATATTGCTTGAAATTACATCAGAATATGACAGAGAAAGAGTCAGTAAGCAAAATTATTTTTCACTGCTTTGGAAATTCATTTTCAAAAATGACAATTTTTAATTTGCATTTTCAGAGGCCCTGTTACAAAAAGAAATAAGTATTTTTTCTTTAAAACCTTAACATTTCATTTACTAAATGAAGTTCTACCTTGAGGCTTCCACTGTGATCCTGCTGTTTCTCAGATATTTAAGACGTCCCACAGTCTGGACAGCATTGCATACCCATGATATTTCCTTTCATTTCTCCTTGTACCCCTTCCTTCAAGGTTCTCTGCTAAGGAGAGATGTAAATTTGAGTAAAAAGGTTAATGGCTGTTAATAGCTAAATGTGTTTCCTTTTCAGGGGTAAAATGCTATTACAAAAAATAACTCCTGGCCTCTGTTGCAGATGGTCTGAGTTTTAATTCTTGTATTTTTGTGTATAGGCTTTGCTGGCCAAGTTATTTATTCTCTGTGAACTACAATGTCTTTATCTGAAAAAGTAATCTTCATTTTAGTACTTTCTAAGGGTCTTTGAGGTTTTCAGGCCCACAAATAACCACTGAGTTCACAACTATGCCCCTGAATTTGAGAATCTCATAGTTCTTTTGTTCCTACCTCACAAAATTGTTACAACATTCACCATTTATATGAAAGCATCTGGACAATTATGTATTATCATTAGGATGGTAGCATTTGAAATACTCCCTTCATTATGTTCAACCATGGGAAAAGGTAAGAGAGGGCATTTCAGGAAAATAAATTGGCTAACGATGGAGAAATCTTTGGTCAGAGATCATTTGCTTGATGATTTTAAGCTACAAAGAAATTACTGTCCAAACTGAAGGATTATTTTCTTCATAGTTTTATTCATTAACATGTAAACCAAGAACTTATTCTTTCTTTTTTGTCCATATTAAAGTTCTTTATTGTTTCCTTTTAGTCTGAAACACCAATATGCTGTAGAGAGAGACAAATGGAGTAAAACATAATCCCATATTAGTTTTCTATGCTGCATAACAAATTATTGCCAATTTAGCAGTTTAAAACAACACACACTTATCTCAGAGTTTCAGTGGGTCAGGAGTCCAGGTCTGGTTTAGTAGGTATTCTGTTCAGAGTCTCAGAAGACTTCAATTAATGGTGTTGCCTGAGCTGTGTTGTAATTTGGAGGTCTGGCTAGGGAAGAATCTGCTGCTAAGCTGATTTGAGTTGTTGGCAGAATTAATTTCCTTGCACTTGCATGGCTGAGGGCCCTGGGGTTTTTTCGGGCTGTCAACTGGAAACTGCAGTCAGTTCCTTGCTCAAGGAGGGCCCAGTCTCTTTCCAAAGGGCTTTCACATGATTAAATCAGGTCCACCATGGATAATCTCCCTTTTGATTAATTCAGTATGGACTGATTTGGGATCTTAATTACATCTGCAAAGTCCCTTTACCTTTGTCATAGTCTATGCTAAAGGCAAGTCACAGATCCTGTTCCACACTCAGGGACAGGTTATTATACAGGGCATGAAATAAATAAAAAAAAAAAAAAAAGATAGGAATCATGGGAATTTACCACAGTCCTTAAAGAGGATCAAAGAGGTCTTTAAACAAATCTAAATTTGCTCTTTTTAAAAAATCAAATGCACTGTATCAGTTCCTTAATTTCTCTATCATGTTTCTTTTTATTTTGAAAATTGCTTTAGGAAATAGAACTGTATCCCTCCAGAGAAGATAAGTAGTGCCTATGAGTAGAGCAGTGAATGGGGAGAGTATGAGGGCTAGATTGGTGATATAACCAATAATAATACCGAACAATTCACTATGTGCCATGGATTGTTCTAAGTATTTTACGTAATTATTTCATTTAATCTTCACAACAACCCTATGAGGTAGGTACTATTAATATAAAAGGAAAATTTGATCATTTGGAAGAACTACGTAGGAATACCTAGTAAAATGCGTGCCCTTGGTGCTTATGTGATGTGTATGTAGTTGCTCAATCCAGATTTGCTGAATTAATACTCTGAAATATTTATGATTACCATTTTGAGTCCATAATACTTATGTAGACATCAAACCAAAGGTTTTTGGAAAGTTGTAAACAACCAGCAGCAAGCTGGTTGTTAAATGGATTAAGCAAAATATATATATATATATATATATATATATATATATATATATATATGTAACATAGATACAGACAACAATGTGGTGATAGCCAGAAGGAAAGAGGGAAAGGGTAGGTGGAAGTGGGAAAAGGTGGGGGGGAATGGGGACAGAAAAAGACTTTGCTTGGGGCGATGGGCACATGATGCAGTGTACAGATGATGTTTTATTGAGTTGTACACTTGAAACCTCCATGGTTTTGCAAAGCAATGTCATCTCAATAAATTCAATAAAAAATGTTCTAGGTTTCTAAACTTGATCTCGCCTTTTCACTTGTTAAGAATGTAAAGTAATAGCCTCAACTCCCTATATCCTCAAAATCTTCCCTTTAAAGTAAGGATTTGAAATGAGATCATCTGTAAGAGTATTGTATTTAAGTAAAGCACATTCAAAATGCATGATTAATTTTTCACACAGGGTCCACCTAATAACCAAAAAAAAAAAAAATCTAAATACATTAACCACATATAGTAGGAAATAGTGTTAGTTGACTAGAGTTCATATTTAGTCAAGGATTTTGCGACAAGACAGACTTAGGTTTGCATTCCAGCCCCAAAACTTATTAGCTACAAGTGACGTTGCCTCTTTGAGCATCTGTCTCCTCTCCTATGAAACTGAAAAATAAGAGTAACCTTGCCAACCTGTTTTGGGAATCAATTAAGATAACCTGTCATGATGTTGCTCACTTTGTGTTTCATTTGGGAAAAAAAAAAAAAATTGAAATGAAAAAGAAAAATCTATAAACAAGACCAAAAGAATTTTATCTTTATATTTCAATTCAAACTTTGAAAATAAAAAGTTCTTAAATTTTCCTTTGGATATTTATAAAAACTTAACACCCCACATTAGAAATGTGTGTGTGTGTAAAGCGATTGTGTGAATAAAAAAGTTCCCTTGTTAGCTGAATGAATCTTATAAGTTGGGAGACTTGAATTTAAAATGTTTCCCTCGGTGGTTATAAAAGAAAGTCATGTGTACATTTCTGAATGTTCCATTACACACACTTTAATTGCAGTGGTATTTTAATTGCACAGTGATTGCAGTTTTATAAGCAAGACTTATAAAAATAGTCGATGCTATACTATATTGAATGAAGCATTTCAGCATGTAAGAAGATGATATAAATAAAAGTTGTAAACTACATTAAGCTCTTTTTATAAGGTGATTGCTCTTTAATTCCACCTTCACTGCCCATAGGCTGAAAACAGTTGGAAAATGAACACTGTAATTGACTAGCATGGGAGATTTTAATACTTATTTGCAGTGTTGAGGGAAATCAGTTTCTGCGCATCTTCTGAACTAAGCTAAAATCTTTATCTAGAGCATTCCAATTAAGTGGCCATCTTATCAACCTTGCTTTTATATGTTTCATTCTAATTTCTTTGTGGGATAGCTTTGCTCATATAATCAAAAATAAGCATGGATATATTATGTTTTTAGGATCAAGTATGGACTCTTTGATCATTCCTTTGTGGCTATTCCAGATATTAGGAAAACACATAGTTGAAAAATTACCTTTTTAAAAGTCCTATGACCACAATATCTGCTTTGTACTTTCCTATACTTTTTTTATTATTACTTTCTTTTCCATTTTTTATCCAACTGTATTCAGAGAAATTAATATCACCATGAAGAATATACTGATTCAGACAGATTTGTTTCAATAAATTATGAAGACTAAAAACATCACAGAAGCTGTTTCTCATCTAAGTTCCATATATATGGGATCGCTTTTTGAATGATTGACTAATATTTATAAGGCTCTAGCCATCAGATTCTGTCAGGATTGAACCAGCTTTACTGAAAGATAATACAATAAATAATTGTGAGAACCATTTTTCTTTTTTTTGTTGTTTTAAATTTTTTCAATTACAGTTTACATTCAGTATTATTTTGTATTAGTTTTAAGTGTACACCATAGTGGTTAGACAGTCACATACTTTACAGTGTTCCCCCCTGATATTTTCAGTACCCACCATATGTAGTTATTACAATATTATTGACTGTATTTTCTATGCTGTACTTTACACCCTCATGACTATTTTGTAACTACCAATCTGTACTTATCAATCTCTTCACCTTTTTCACTCAGTCCCCCAACTTCCTCCCCTCTGACGACTATCATTCTGTTCTCTGTATCTATGAGTTCGTTTCTTTCTTTTTTTTTTTTCATTTAAATACTCCTTTAGATTCCACATAAAAATGAAATCATGTGGTCTTTGTCTTTCATTAATTTTTTTTTACTTAACATAATACCCTCAAGGTCCATCCATGCTGTCACACATAGTATGATTTCACTCTTTTTCAAGGCTGAGTAATATTCCATTGCGTATATGTACCACCACTTCTTTATCCACTTGTCTATTGATGCACACTTAGATTGCTTTCATAGCTTGACTATTGTAAATAACACTTCTGTGAAGATACTGGTGCATGTATTCTTTCCAATTAGTGTTTTAGGTTTCTTCACATATATACCCAGAAGTGGAATTGCTGGGTGACAAGACAGTTCCATTTTTTTTTTCAGGTAACTCTATAGTGTTTTCCACAGTAGCAGGAGCAATCTGCATTCCCACCAACAGCACTAAGAGAAGTGTCCAAGATTTTACTGCCTATGTTCCTTCTAGTTTTATGGTAGAACCATTTTGCTTTTGAATGAACAGACTCAACTAATTCTGTCTCAAATGTGCTGCTTGGAATGTATATTAGAAATTGCTCTAAATTTAAAAGTACTATTTTTACATGTTTATAATTTGAGCTTTCCTGTCCATAACTGAAAATTGACAAATTCTAGAATGAACAAATGTGTTTATCTCAGTTTTCTAATGTATGAAATTAGGATTTTGGAGCTAATTGTCTTTTAAGGCTTTTTCTGAGTCATGTTGTATGGTTTTAGCTTTCTAGGTTCTCATACTTCTTGATCAGGTAATTGAAAATTTTGGTACCTTTTATTTCTATTTTTACTTCATTAGTGTCCCAATTTATCTATAATGAGTTTATTTGATTATTTAATGAGATTTGGAGTACATTCATAAAAATGGGTCACCACCTTCCATGAAAACAATTGAGGACAAACAACATGGAAAAATAAAGAAGTAAAAACTCAAACTTGGTGAAATTATAAAAACAAACAAACACATAACCCCAAATTCCCAATGAATTAGAGTAAAACTTGTACCCAATCAAGATACAAGCCCCAAAGAAATTGCATGCCTTTTCAGTTCTCAGGCATCTATCTCATAGTGTTGTTTATAAATCTGTGGCCTACTAAACTAGCCATCCATTGTTGAACTGTAGGCCATTTACATGGACAGGATAGAAAAGTGTGGCAAAACTCATGTGATATGAAGAAGTTCAGGGGAAAGTGATGATCAGAGACTTAGATAGACATACAGTCATTGGAGAAAGCAAATTTTAATTATGGCTGAGCATAGACAACTAGCAGGTGAGGATAAAGATCTATAGCTGCTGCCTTTGATTACCTGAAGAGTAGTGGAAGCTAACTCAGCATATCAAAATAATTGAAGTGCTAGTTTCTCTTACAGTCAGGCCTACCAACTGAGGGATGAGAGAGATATTCTCAAATTTAATGTCAGGGAGGAAGATTTTTAATTCTGCTGTTCTAAATCTAAGATACTTACTTCCTCAATTCATCCCTGGGTCTTTCTCCCTCACAGTATTTAATGAAAGCTTGGCTGTGGAAGATATGTTTGATTGACACTCAATACTCATTTCAACCACATTTTAGTTTGTTCTTTCGTACCTCAGAGTCTGGACAGCTAAAAAGTCTTTTTTCCAGCTTTATTGTAGCTAGGAACCTGAAACTTATGTAGATTTTGTAAGTTAGATGCATTTATGTGACTTTTCGAATTAAGTGTTATTTCTGGGTTTTCTTCCTGCTGTTAAGCAAGGTCATGTTCTCGTACCCCAACCCCACAACATGTAATGCTAGTTGCTAGCATCCAGGGAATGGCATGACTCTAGAACCAAGAACTGGAGCCACTCCATGATTACCGGATTGAAGCTATGATGGTGTGTTCTTTAAGTTACTAGTTCCAATTACATCTTTCTATTAGGTATAATCTTGATAATAGAAGAGGCAGCAACTCCTCAGGTATATCTGTTCTGTGTTGTTTATTATGGAATAATGCCTGTCAGCCCTTCCTTAAAATGTTCTAAATTGTTTTAAATCTGTTCTTAAAATAACTAGAGACATGTATATTCTCTATAACTGGAATATGCTTCAGACTTTGACCCAGAAGGCATTTACCTATTCAAAGATGAATTATAATGATAACATAGCCAGTGTAGGACATGTGCAAAAGTAATGCAAATAAACAAGAGTCAAGAATTAAAAATAAAAGATAAAAACAATTTTAGAAAAGTTAAACACAGTAAGAACATACTTAACATATAACTCTACATTAAATTAAGGATGTTAAAGAAAATATGCCTTCTCCAAAACAAGGATTAAGAAATGTTTTATAAGATGTAAGAAAAAAAAATCTCTTACCCTTTGAGATGCCGTGGAGGGATCTGGAGAACATTATGCTAAGTGAAATAAGCCACTCAGAGAAAGACAAGTATCACATGATCTCACTTACTTGTGGGATATAACGAACAAAACAAAACAAGCTGATGAACAAAATGAGCCCAGAGACATAGAAGTAGGGTACAAACTGACAAACTTCAGAAGAGGAGTCTGGAGAGGGAAGAGATAAACCAAAGAACTTACACACATATATACATAACAAATAGTCACAGAATACAGTGTGGTGAAGGCAGGGGGAGATAGGAGCTGGGAGGAGGGTATCTAGAAGGGTAGTAATGGGAAAAAAAAGGAGAAAATCTATAATACTTACAACAGTAAAGATTTAAAAAACTTAAAAAAAGATTTCAAAGAAGGGAAATGGGAATAAAAGAGAAACAAACTGGCAGAATGTACAAAATAAAAGGAAGAAAAGTCATTAAAAGAAAGTCAAATTGAATAATCAAAAATGGAAATAAATAAAATAATGAAATAATACTGAGCTTCTTTAACTGATATCTATCAATTCATGTCCATTTAAGTACATGTAAATACAAATTTGAATGGCACTATTAGATATATGTCAACATTTATATCTTAAAATAAGAAAATCTATCTTCATTTGAAATGCTCACATGACAATTCTACCAAAATTAACTGTGTATTTGATTACACACATCAATAAGTATCACTAATAATTGTCTAAATATTTAAAATAAGCATACCATGTTCTCTTTCAATGTAATAAAACCACAAATTAATAATAAGAGGAAGAAAAGCACTGAGATGTGGAAAATAAATACATACATGCATATCTTTTGAATACTTATAATTGTGCAAATAAGAAAATAAAATTAGAAGTCATAAATATCTGAGAAATAATCATAAACAAGCACTATACATCAGTTCCAATAGGATATGGCTAAAGCAATGGTTAAAGTTCTAATAACTTAAAACATTTTAAATCTTAAAAAGTGTGGCAGATATTGTTAATTTTCTAATCAACAGCTCCCTATACCCTAGTTACTTGCAGGCACAAATTGTTTTCCACACCTTAAGCTTAAAATAGGGAATGCTTTGTTGGAAATAGTTGAATTTGCATGTGGAGCTGGAAACTGTTCTAGCTACCTATAAAACTTGAGTGGTATAACTCTTACATGGTGAGAATGGTAGAATAGAAAGATAAAAAATACAAGATGTCCCTTAAAGATATCATTAAAGCTGCTAAACCAGCTGCGGAATCACCCTGCCTGCAGATTTCTTGTTATTTGAGCTAATAAATGTCCTTATTGTTTAAACCACATTTATGAGAATATTCTCTTTCAACAGAAAGTGATACTACAAGCAAGAATGAAAATAAATAAATTAAGTACTCAATTTGAAAGTTACAAAGAGAACCATAATGTATATATAAGGAAAGAAAATGGAAAGAACAGAAAAAAGCAACATAAATTAATGTTTAGCAAACCTTAAAAGAAATAGATACACATGTGCACACACACAAACTAAAAATTGGTTATTTGAGGGAGAATAGAGCAAAAAATAATACAATCAAGTAATTTAGTTTAAAATTGCTAAACAAAATAAGCCAATCAAAGAAAGACAAGTATCACATGATCTCCCTTATTTGTGGAATATAATGGACAAAATAAGCTGATGAACAAAATAGATCCAGAGACATGAAAGTAGGGAACAGACTGACAAACCTCAGAAGGAAGGTGGGTGGGAGAGGTGGGAAGAGATAAACCAAAGAACTTATATGCATACATGTACAACCAAAGGACACAGACAATAGTTCAGTGAAGGTGGGGAAGGGGTCGGTGGGGGGGATATCTGTAATAAAAACACTAATTAATTTTAAAAATAAAATAAGTATAAATACATACATTTTGAATTGAAGATGGGGGAAATAACAGTTGAGAAAAAAAGAGAATATCTTCCTCAAATCTTTGCAAAGAAGAAGAAAACATGGCTTAATTGCATATTTTATGATAATTTTAATTATAATAACCTTTATCTCAGAACGAGACAGTGTAAACATTGTAAATTCATTAAGTAAATCGAGAATACTGCACTTTTAAAGAATTACCCTTGCCCTGGCCGGTTTGGCTCAGCGGTTAGAGCGTTGGCCTGCGGTCCGGAGAGACCCGGGTTCAGTTCCCGCTAAGGGCATGTACTTCGGTTGCAGTTTATCCCCGGCCCTGGTTGGTCGTGCGGGTGGCAGCCACTCGATGTGTCCCTTCACATCGATGTTTCTGTCTCTCTCTCCCTTCCTCTCTCTCCCTCCCACTCTATCAGTACAAAAAATGGAAAAAATATCCTCGGGTGAGGATAAAAAAAAAAAAAAAAAAAAAAAAAAAGAATTACCCTTAAAAAGATACCAAGCCTTAGTAGTTTCACAGAAAAGTTCTAGTAAACCTTCAGAGAGTATAAACCCAATGATTGATTATAAACTGTAGAGAGCATAGCGAACAGGGACAATTCCATATTCTTTTTACTAATCGAGCATAATTTATATACCTATTATTCTTTACTCTTGCCTAGCTCCATGGGCTAGTACTACAATAGCACTAAAATAATTAATATATTTACTAATATATTTCATAATATTAATTAGTGAAAGGAGAAAATATATGTGTATAATTCTTTCTGTAGGTATATAAATAAAACTTGCAAATTCAAAACCAGTCCTAATTTGAAAAAGAATAAGATACTTTTAATTAAAAGGAACTTTAGGATACTTTAATATGACTATAAAAACCCAAATTTATGATTACTTGTGAAGTACTACAGGAAATCCTATTTAATTTAGGAACATGAAAAGTATTTTTATTATCATTACCATTATTTTGCATTGTTATTGTTGTATTTGGCCATGGAATTAAGTAAGCAGAACAAATAAGAGATATATAAACTAAAAAGGAGTAAGAAATGTTTTATTATTTGGTAATTGTTCATATGCCTGAAGACAAAAGAAAGTCAGTTTAATGACTATTACAATAAGAATTATAAAATGGTTCTAAAATTAATGGAGGCAAGGGTCAGTAAATGTATTCTCTAATGGACCAGATATTAAATATTTTAGCTTTCTTGGCCATATAGTCCATTTCTACAGTCAACCTTGCTTTTTAGCATTAAAGCACTGATAAACAATATGTGAACAAATGGGCATGGGTGTTTTCCAATAAAACTTTAATTATAAAAACAGCCAGGGGGGTAGATATGGCCTTGAGCGCCTTAGTTTGCTGACCTCTGAATTAATGTATAACAATTAAAATCTCGCTTATATTTCCACAGCATCCAGTAAGAATATATAATGAAATAAAGCAATCCCACTGATAATAAGAAAAAAAAAACAATGAATTACAGTTAATAAGTGGGAAAGATTTATATGAAAAAACTTTAAAGCTCAATTGAAATAAAACTATTAGAAGCCTAAAATTTCTCTTAGCCTTGAAGATGAACTCATATAAGTATATCATTCCTCTTCAGATTAATATAGAAATTTAGTGTGACCTTATAAATAGTTAACATAATTATTTACAGGATTTTAAATTAATGTAAAAAAGAAAACAAAAATGCTGAATAAAATTGTAGATGTTAAAATATATTTGTATTAATAAATGAAAGGACAGGCAGATCAAAGAAGCAAAATATGCCATCAGTGTGGCTCAGTGAATTGAGCATCCTCCCATGGACTGAGAGGTCCAGGTTCGATTTTTAGTCAGGGTACATGCCTGGGTTGTAGGCTTGATCCCCAATGGGGGGTGTGTAGGAGGCAGCCAATAGATGTTTCTCTTTCACATTAATGTTTCTATCTCTCTCCCCCTTCCTCTCTCTCTCTAAAAAAAATCAATAAAAACATATTTTAAAAAATACACAAAATAGTGAGTCTAGAAAGAAATTTCCAATATATGAAAATTTAGCATGTATTAACTGTAGCATTTCAGATCAAGTAAATAATCCCCAAAACATTTGAGAATAACTAGATAGAAAACAAAAAAAAAATTAAAAATACCTAATTTGACATTTTACATTGAGCAAGAACTCAAGGAAACAGAAAACCTAGCAGATCCAATACAATTGAAAAATCTGACAAAACAACAAAACAGCCACGATGATGATAAGGAGGAGGGGGATAGCTAACAGTTGCAAATCTTAATATGTGTTAGGCCTTTTTCTAAACATTTAATTAGCTAATCTAGCTCCTTAGTCCTTCTGAGTACTCTAAGAGACTCGCCCTACCCCCATTTTACAAGATCTACACAAAAAGGCAACTAGTATATAGTGGAGGGGCTAAATTTTCTTTAAGGCAAAATAGAGCAAGCACAGTTATCTAACTACAAATGCAACATGCAAAAGCATTAGTTAGATATATGGTGAAGGGCTTATTTCATTAGTACATGATGAATTATTTCATATTAATAACAAAAACTCACAAAACAAAAATATGGGCAAATGTAATAACGTACAATTTACAAAGACAATATTAGGCAACATATGAGCAGGTACTTTAGAAGACATCCTAAATGAAAGAATGAAGAATAAAAATTTGAGGTACAAGTTTTGTTTATATTGACACAGATCTAAAAGTTTACAATTCATTGTAGATATTGTATTGGGGGGAGAAAGCAAATAGGGAAACAATTATTTCCAGTCAATGTGACAATATCAAATTATTTAAATGCACGTATTTTTAATCTAGTCATTTCATTTATGTATCCTGCATATATATTTATAAACATGATTGAAACATATGTAAAACTATGTCAAATGTTTCTCATTTTGGCATTATTTATTAATAGCAAAATCCTGGAATGAATTTAAAGGTTTTATAGTCATAGTCTGGTTTAAAAAAATATAATAGCTACAATTGTAGTATTAGGTATTAAAACAAATGAGAATCCTGTTCTTATCTTCTGATGTCGAAACATATTAGGATGTTCAGAGAAAACATAAAGCAAACGGTACCCATATATTCATATAAAGAATGTGTAGAATGCTCATTGAAATAAAATATTTTGAAAAATATGGATACATGCTTGGTATATTTCTGGATGGTTCACAAGAACCATATAGTGGCTTCTTCTGAGGTAAGGGACTATAGCTTTATGTATGCAACTTTGTGTATTTAGAGTTTTTTCCAAATAAAAATATCTGAATATACTTCAGAGATTCTTCTCAAGGTTTAGATCCCAATACATACATGCAATTTTTCATTCATTGAAAATTTGATAAACATAGGAATATTTTCAATTTATGACACTGTCGTAAAACACTGCTTTTTATGAAGCTGAGGACAACTACTTGCCTACGAAGGATTTTATTACTTTTGAGAAGCAATTGTAAGCCATTAGATTGCCATGGTCCACTCTCCCTTCCCTTCTCACTGTTACCCTTTTCTTGGCACCAGCTAAAATAAAACATCATATGCATGTGTAACAAACACAAGTGAACACAGAAGATTTTTGTTCAAACGCAGGGTTGAATAATACTGCTTTGTGTTGAACTTAGATTTAAATCTCACTGTTTACTCTTTCATAACATTTCTAGCAATTACCACAGTTGGAGTAGTTGTAGACATTGCCTGAGGTAATATGTAAAATAATTTAATAGCAGAACTTTAGTCTGATTATATATAGAAGTTTATGGGGGTATTTTTTCCTGTTCTTTTTGGTTTCAGTGATGGCTTAATTTAAAATGACAAATTTAATAGGAAAAGTTAACAATGACTAGTGAAAAAGATGCATTGTGATCTCTAAAATAAATGCAAGGGACACATTCTTATCCCCTATTAGTATAGATATGCAAGAAAGTCATCATTGTAAAAACCAAAAGGTAATGAAGGGATCCTTTGTAACTAGTCATAAGTATAGTAATTAGGAGAAATGACAATGTGCATTCATTATATTCATCCTTTTATATCAAATCATTCTGCAGAGGTGCAATACTTAATTTTTCAAAGGAAAAAGGAAAAGGCCCTACTGTGAATAAATTTAAACTTATGGCTACAGATAATATATGATCATGTGTATAAAGCTAACACTTCAGCTGATACATATATACAGTTTCAGCCCATTGCTGTTATAAAATTACTTTATAGAAGACAAATTGTTTGCTAGGCCCCTGGTTAAAATTTTTTGATTATCTACCAACACATAAACTAAATCTTCATCAGTGGAAACAAAGAAAAGTAATTGAGAACACAAATTTATTATGAAACAGGCAGAACTAACTAAGCTTTACCATTATTAACTTACAATGGAAGGATGTGAGGGCATTTGTAAAGAAGAATAAAAAGAAGGGGAGGAGGAGAAAAAAGAGAAGAAAGGAGAGGGAGGAGAAGGAGAAGGTAGTATCTTGCCTTCTTTATTTGTTCTTTTCCTGACCACTAAATATTAAATGACTTTCAGAGAAAAGAGTATATGAAGTAGCATATATTCTTTCTACATGTGTTTTGTAAAAGAGAATAAAGCTATGATTATAAGACACACTCATTGGGGAAAAAAATCGCTAACACTGAATATGGTAAATATGGTTAATGGCCCCTTGTCCTTAGTCTGTCATAAACATAAATACTTTATAGTATGCAAGAACTTAGCTTTTTTTGGTCTCAGTTTCTTTATTTGATATACTAGTTGGGGGAGTATTCTTTAAGTTCAATTTTAAACTCTTTTCAGGTCTAAAATTGTATGATGCTCCCTGTAATCCTTTGTTTATACCTACAAAGTCTGCAAAAGTATAACACAAGAAAAAATTGATTAGCAAACCTGTAACAAAACATAATTAAAGAGTCATGAATATATCATTTGAAGGACAGTGTAAGCTTCATTTCTTTATTCGTCTTTTATTTATGCATGCTGCATCTACCTCAACTGGGCTTCTCTCTCCCTTATTATTCTATGTTTTCCTCAGTCTTGTCTTTCCTCACCCATCAGGAGTAAGGTCTTCAGAAGTGTCACAAGGCTCCCTAGGTACTGGATTACTGTCCTGGCTCTTTCTGGTAAAGGCAAGTACATTCTAACTCTATATTTTAAAGGGGTTTTAGATCCTTTAAATTTTTCAGAGCGGACAAACCCACCTTTCTTTTGCTAATATTGACAGCTACTGAACGCATAACTACAAAACCTTATTTTATTTTATCTCTGCCTTGTTCTGTTTTGTTGTTGTTGTTTCTATGGATGCTATGCTCCTCCTGAGATTAAGGAAAAGGTGAAGGACAGATGAGGTGAACTCAAAAGAAAATTCCGTGCTGCAACATAGAACTTCATGGAGGACTCACCATATTAATTGACTACTCACCACAGTTAGAAAAGTTCTCTAGATCCATCAATTCACAAGAAAAATGTTTGGGCCTCCTGAAGTCTTTGCTGAGTTATATTTTTATGTTATATCTTCAATTATTTTACCAAGAACTTATATAAAAAGAAACCATAAGAAGAAAACCACATAAGTCATGAAAACAAATGTCTCACAATATACACCTTCAAGAAGTTTGCACTCTAGAAAAAGGACATGGCATGATGTAGATAGAAATAGATAACTAAAGAATATGTGTACCAAAACTAAGGAAGAAAGCACGTTGACACTCCAAGTTCATAAGATCACAGTGGTTCCCATAAACATTCTTTGATTTATAAAGGAGCAGCATTCTTGTTTCTAAGCTCTTCAACTAGATTTCACAAGTTTCTTAAAGGCTAAAAAATATCCCCTTTATATTACCTCACTTCCTCAGCACCTAGAAATGTCTCTCATATAAAAGGTGGGATGAATCCTTGCCAATTCATGGAAACACGAAGCTACAGTATACCTATTCCACTGTGAAGAGAGGAAAGTCTGTGGGATTGTTACTTATCTTGTGTTGAAAAGATGCTTGTGACTCAGGTTCCACTCCAAGCCATGGCCCCACAAATAGAGCTAAAATCAATAGCTCAAAATCCCCATGGAAAACAACTCCTAGAATATATTTTAATAAAAATGCTTTATATTGAGAAAAGTTTCTGTCAGGAATTAAATTAAATACATAAAATACTAAGAACACTGGATACATCAGCATTTGTATGTGGAGCTAGGTGGTGAGGGAAGACACATTACTTAATTTTTGAGTATTCTTCTTGTACCAAACAAGAAAGTGCTTGTATTTAATCTCTGAGAAACTCTAAGCATTTCTTTAAGATATTTGTCCCCTAGGGAAATAATATTTTATTAAAAGAACATTCCAGATGTGACTTAATGAGTAAGGACCAATATTGATTACAAAGTAAGTTTATAAGTGTTTAAAATTTTAAATAAAATTCACTTAAATCAGTTCAGCAAATGTTTATTCCACATGTGTATAGAATGTACTAGGCTAGGTGCTTTGATTGTTAAAAAGAAGTAAATAAAATGTCAAAGCAACACCCTACATATTAGTGGGGGAAACTTATTAACATTTAAATTTTAGCCTTTCTCTATTAATGTTGCTTTACTCTATAATATACTACAGGTTTCCTCATCTCTTATTTATTTGTATGTTGCAGAGTTCTTTTAAGGAACAGAATAGCATACATGCTCTGTTATTTTTCTTTGCTATTTTCTTACTATTTTTAAAGTCATATCTTCATAGCATTTTTTAGCAGAAATTTTTATTATAAAAAGAGAAGGCACACATGTGGTAATATTTTATATGAACACCTGACAAATTGCAAAGCTTTCTGACTTTCTTACCATTTTGTTGCTGTTAATGCACCTCTTTGCAAAGCATAGAAATTTACCTCATGATTCAAATTCTGTGTTCTATGCAGAAGTCTAGTATGGAAACCATTTCAAATTTGTGGCTTGATAGTTTTAAATATTTGATGTTCAAGAATGTTTCCTGCTGACCGAATAACTTTCACTCAGTAACATGGAAGGAAATATAATGGAAAAGACAAGCTGAGGAAAGGAAATTTTTCTTAAAATACAACAGCTGGCTGAATTAAATTGAGTCAATTGCAGATTGCATCTTCAGTTGAAATACAGTTTTCAGCACAGATAATAATATTGTGATGATTTAATTTTACATGAGATTCTCACTTATTTTACATGTAAAATAAACAAATATGACAATTATCAAGCAATACATTAAAATTCTAATACTCCAGGTGACGGACTGTGTCATAGTGAAACTTTGCAGTGACAGAAGGGCTAGAAGAAAATTTGAAGGTTATCTTTTTATTGTAGCAGTAATTAAGTGGGCAGATGTTTTAATTGTGGTACAGTTGCCCTACTTTTCCACAAGCTAAACTTTTTTTACCTGTGTGGACATGGCCAATGACCTACTTTTCTCAATTCTACCAGTATTGTATACTAACTCATAAAAGTGAAAAGTAAACTATGTATTATTAAAGGTAGTAATGCGGTAGAAATGATGTATGATCTTTAGCAATTACTCTTATTTTCCCTTATATATTATAGTGTAAATATACTTTCTTATAAGCAATTTTATATAAATTCCTAAATTTAACCCTAATATATGACAGAAAGGCAATCCTAGGTGTGAACACACATACACACATTTTGATTTTGATTCTGTTTTTATGTCTTAATTGACCATTTTAAACATACCTTTTGAACACATCTTCCCTTAGCTGGACTCATTATGAAGATGACATAAATTTACTGTTTCTTCTAAAATTTTCAGGGAGTGATCTTGAGCCAAAGTTGTAGGCACAGTTTCCTGTGTCTTCTTGATATGAAGTTTTCAGTTAGATTTTTATATTGATAGTGACCTCAACATGGATATCTTTCTTGGACTGTTTAGTACTCTTCATTCTCCATGGGACATTCAATACATTTTGTTTATATTTTTATTTCATTCTTCTTTATATCCATTCATACATATATGGCTTTAGTACATACAGTCACTAAAAATGTGTATTAATTACTATCCTGTGATGAATGCTTTGCTACTGTGGACAAACATGAGTGTCTTGTAATGGATATCCAGAAACTTAGACTATTACAAATCTTGAATTTTTGCCTCCCTCTAAGTATAAAGCAAAATCTAATATTCTGAATTAAGTACTAAATATTTAAATTACAGGAACATGTTATGGCAATTTGAGACATAGTTTGTCTCATTCAGATAGATTAGGCTGTTCTGCAGTAACAAAAATCCCCAATTTTCCAAAGATGATGATAAAGTTAATATATTGACTATTCTACATGTCTGTCATGGGTCATGAGGGAGAGCTAGGGGAAGTGTTGTCTGTTGTTCATGTAGTCATGTTAACAGAGCATTCACCATCTGGAATATTGCTGGTCATAAGCAAAGTGTGGAAAGGGATCTATGGATGGCAGCACATTTGCAATTAAGTGAGCCAGCTCAGTAGTGACAAACATTATTTGTACTCACAACTAAGAAGCTGAATCTAGTCATACAGCCCTATACAACCATACCGAGGCCAGAAAGCACAGTCCTACCATGGACACAAGTGGGAGATTAACTGGAAATACTTGTCAAACAGCACTAATAACTGAAAGTATTTCACAAACAGTCATCACCTACAGATTAGTGAATATTTGGCTCATCCTCTTTTGCTCATACAAAATCCACCTAAATAGCTGCCCCCCAAGGAGATTAACCACAGAGCTCTTTTTGTGAAAGCATTCATTTCAATGTCCAGGATCCCAGAGTTGCTTCTATCACAGGGATTGATATGTTGTCTTACATAGGTTTCTGTTGTGGCAGAATCTGGGGACAAAAATTCAAGTTATCTCCTCACATTACCTCCACCATATACAATGAAGGAACAAGTTCAGTATAACTGCAGTAAACACTCCTATTTGGGAAAAGAAAGAATGGGGGGAGGGTACATGTAGAGTGGTTAGCAAGTCTTAAATGTTACAAGGCAGACATATGAATTCTGGGAATATTCTTTGATTTTCTCTCTAGGAGGTACTCCCTGACCACTGATTTTAAAAATATTTTTCTGTGTCCTGTGGTGTGCTCTTCCTTTTTCATTGTCAACTTTGTTCACATTTGAAATGAGGTTTGAGATGAAGACCTTCTTGAGGGCTGTGCTGCTTCTCATCCTGCTTTGTTAATTTAGAAGTTTGGAAATCTTAGTATTGCTTTGTGTTTCAAAGAATAATAAAATTTGTTACTACAAGTTTGTGGTTTCTTTCTATTCTATTCCAGCTTGTTCCATGTGTAAACACACACATGCGCGCGCGCACACACACACACACACACACACACACACACCTTTTAGTGTTTCGCATGAAAAATTCATTACTTTGGCAATTCTTTTATTAAATTTATTGGGGGACATTGGTTAATATTATATAGGCTTGAAGTGTTCATTTCCACAATATACAATCTTCATAATGCATTGTGTGCCCACCATCTAAAGTCAAATCATTCTCTGTCACCATATATTTGACCCACTTTAGCTTTTACTACCTCCCAACACCCTTCCTTCTGGTAACCACCATACTGTTGTCTTTATCTATGAGTTTTTGTTTTTCTTGTTTGTTCATTTGCAGCTTTCAGTTTTAAATCTCACATATGAGTGAAATCATATGTTTCTTAACTTTTTCTGTCTTATTTCACTTAGCATGATATTCTCAAGGTCCATCCGTGATCTTGCAAATGGCAGTATTTCACCTTGTTTATGGCTGAGTAGTATTCCATGGTACATAGGTACTACATCTTCTTTATCCAATCCTCTATCAAAGGACACTTTGGTTGTCTCCATGTTTTGACCACCATGAATAATGCTACAATGAACTTAGAGGTGCATATATCTTTGCAAATAAATGTTTTTGAGTTTTTTTGGGTAGACACCCAGAAGAGAGATTGTTGTATGAGTTTTTTTTATGTATTTTGGATATTAAACCCTTGTTGGAGCTGTAGTTTGCAAATATATTCTTCCATTTAATTTGCTAAACTTGGCAAGTCTTTATTTACATTTTGACAAAGCTACTTAGCCCTCCTTCCACTACATATTTTTTAACTTTTTATTTTGAAATAAGTTAAATTTACAGAAAAGTTGTAAAATACTACATAGAGTTCCCATATACCTTTCATTCAGCTCCCCCTAATATTAATATCTAACATAATAATAGTATACTTATTAAAGCCAGAAAATTAACAATTAACTAGATGACAAACCTACTTCTTCAAGGTTCTGGGAGATCCTATGAATCTGAGATTCCATATTGTATTAATTGTCATGTGTCTTTAGTCTCCTCCAATTTGTGAAAGTTTTTTATTCTTTTTTTTTTTTTTTTTTTTCAAGGCCTTGAATCTTTAAGGGGTACTGACCAGTTGTTTTGTAGAATGTTTCTTAACATGGGTTTGTCTGATGTTTTCTCATGATTAGATGGAAGTTATTCATTTTTGGCAAGACTTATCTATAGTTATTTTTAAAATATCTGTCTATTTTATTATGGCAATATTCTCTTTCTAGGGACCAATTTTATGTCAGTCATTATAGACTAGGTTATGATAAAGAAACTTCAATTTGCATAAAATACTGCTTGAAGAAACAAAGGCGTTCACCACACTTACATGAAAATCATGTTGGCAGAGAAACTTTGTTTGTGGTACTCCCTGAGCTTTTCAGGCTGATAAACCAGTCACCACTTTCAATGTTTCTGGTCACTATGGCAGAGGTTATGTTACATCAGTGATTAACTGCCCCCACCTGGAAGTGACATGTTATGCTACTACTGTCAACTCACTGTTTTTATCTACTCATACAGACCCACCTAATCAAGAAACCACTGAGAAATGTATTCTTACCATGTACTTGGAAGGGGAAGACTAGAAAGATTTGATAAATAGCATCAATGATGACCACTTTCCTACTGTAATACTTTATCCATTTTAAAATTATTTTACAAAATTGTTTTCTAATTTTGCACTTTGTGAATAATGGAAAAACCCCAAAAGAGCTAAAAAGCATAAAGGATAAACATAAAATTATTTCTAAGTCAACCTTCATAAATTATGCATGAGTGTTTATATTTGTTCCCTTGCATTTGCTTTTCTGTGCATGTGTATGTGTAACTAGGATCACACTTCAGAATCAGATTTATGTACTGCTAAATTTTAGTTAGTGTAAAAATGCTACCATTTCAGCACAAATATTTGAAATGATTGATTTATTAAACAACTGTATAATATTGTATCACATATATGCAAAGATACTTAGTTGTATATATTTTTATTATATATCTAGTTGTTTTTAATATTCTGATATTTTAAAACTGCTGATATAATCTACTTAAAATATAGTCTTTCCGTTTTTCTCCTGATTAGCCTAGCATATAAAAACTGGATACATATGTTATGAGATTTTGGAAACTCATATGTGGTGCTTGGTTTATTATTCCTGGATATATGCTATCATGAATAAATAAAGTTCTGTGCTGCACCACACCTTATAGTACTTAGAGTGTTCTTACTTAACTGCAAAGCAATTCCATCCTGATTCCAGAACAACACTAGCCACACAGATGAATTTTACATCATCTTTTAAATAATACATGTTTTGCTGTTGACGTTCTTGGGATTTCCAAGCACATCTACAAACTCTAATGCTTTTCTCTTATTTAAAAACTACACTGTGGCAGCCTGAGAATGAACCTCTCAGATCTCTCACTGCAGGGAGCATAATTGACTAAGGTCCCCAGTTTTTGCCCCTTGAAATCCATGATCGTATTGGCACCAAGATCACACCTCCCATGAGCTGCTTTCGGTCAATGACTTAGTGTGTCAGGGATACCAAGACAGACCCATTCTGGGAAACACAGGACTCCTCTGACAGCTGATTTTGTTTCAAGGACTCCCCATCAGCTTTGCTGAAACTTTATAGAACTACACCGCAATCTAATATGGTTCCTCCCAAATTTATCTTCTTTTTCTCTCTCTTCCACAGTGGTCAGACTTGCCTCACAGTGTGATGACTCTTCTAGTCCCCTCTGATAATGTCCCCATTTTTCTGTCATAGATGTTTTCCCTAATAAATCTCTTGGACATCTAATCCCACATTGAGATCTGCTTCTCAAAGGACCTGAACTAACATAAACATTGTTTTTTTCTGTTTCCATTATTTTTCTATTACAAAGAACACACTACATTCTTTGCTTTCTTGTTTTAGATTTTAATGACCAGGATTCTAGATATTTGTCATGTCCTGCATGATTGGTCAGTGCAAAACGTGCAGTACCACAAGGAATAGAATAAAGAACAGGTTTTATTGGGGAAACTTATAAGACAAGGGTAGCAAGAAAAGGCATAAATATCCTGATATTCCCACAAAGAGGCATGCCAAAGTCAAGTTGAGGTACACTGCTTGCCTCCTGCTTTTGCTTGTTAGGGGGCAAATATGAGAACAAACTCATCAATGTAGCAATAGATTGTTGTGGTACCAGGGCATCAGATTGTCTGGTAAAGCTAGTTGCTCTACCTCTGGAAACACTAAGGCTCATGACAGGTCTGTTGCCCCTCTTTTCAGCAGTAGCAATTCATGCATTCTTGTAAAAGCTGAGTGAAAGTACATTTCCTCCCACTGAAAGAAGAGGGTACCCCAAGTCTCAGCCATCTCCTTGTCTAGCAAACAGAAGTAAGCTCCTGGGATCACATTTGGATACTTTTGCTCATTGCCCCTTCCACACTTTAAAATGTTATTTTTCATGATACAGAAGTGTCCTTATTTTATATTCATAGAATTCTTAATATTGAAAGCCATCTTTTCATTCTTGTGATAGCCCTATATTTTTTCTCAGCAGATAAATCATTTAATGAACAATTGAGTTTGTTCCCATGAAATCAGGTATTCTCATTTGAATTTACTTGAGATTGGACTATTCTGGAACCATGGTTTTATGTAGACGTGTGTATGTCTGTGTGCACATGAACGTATGCATATCTATTACCTTTGTCAATTATTGACAGCCTAGATGTACTCCATTAAAAAATGAATTGCTTGGCTTTCTATTATTTTTTTATGAGACTAAACAGTTTATTTAGCATGAGAATGTCATAACAGAAAACAACACATCATCTTTATTTAAAACCTGTTTGAAATCTTTGATATATTTTTCAATTTCTTCCATGCTAATTTGTTGGATCAGGTTTTATCTACTTATGTGCATAGAGATAATCTATATTTCCCATATTTATTTTTTTCAGATTGATAGAATTATGTGTTCTGTCACTATTTTTAAACAGCTCTGTAGTTTTTCTTTTTTTTTGCTTCAAAGTTTATATATCATGTTTTATATCATTATTAATATACCAATATTTTATATATTAAATACTTTAAGAAAATAAGTACTGCATTTCTTTTTTTACACTGTAATTTTCTATATTTGAATTTATTAATTTATGATTTATGTCTTTTTACTTTTTTCATGCTCTCCTTTAGTTCATTTTTTTCTTTCTAAAATTGAACATTTATTTAATTAATTTGAATTATGTTTTCTCTAAGGAACATATTTAAACTTATAAACCATTTTTAATGAATAGTGCTTTCACCAACTTTCTATGTTTTTTATCTTTATTGTAAAAAGTATATTTTTAGTGTTGAAAGTACTAAAGATGTCACCCTTCTTTCCCCATTAACCCCCTCCTTCCCTCTCTTGCCTTCCCTAGCCTAGTGTCCCTGATGAGTGGTTATGCATATATGCATATAAGTTCTTTGGTTTATCTCTTCCCACCCCCCATCCCTCTGAGGTTTGTCAGTCTGTTCCCTACTTCCATGATTCTGGATCTCTTTTGGTCGACGGCTTATTTTGTTCATTATATTCCACAAATAAGTGAGATCATGTGGTACTTGTCTTTCTTTCTCTGATTAGTTTATTTTGCTTAGCATAGTACTCCCCAGGTCCCTCTTAAGATCTCTCTTTCTTACAGCTGCATAGTATTCCATTGTGTAAATGTACCACAGCTTTGTTATCCACTCATCTACTGAGGGACACTTGGGCTGTTTCCAGATCTTAGCAACTGTAAATTGTGCTGCTATGAACATAGGAGTGCATACATTCTTCTGATTGGTCTTTCAGGCTTCTTAGGATATATTCCAAGAAGTGGGATCACTGGGTCAAAAAGCAGTTCCATTTTTAATTTTTTGAGGAAACACCATAGGGTTTTTTATAGTGGCTGTACCAGTCTGCATTCCCACCAGCAGCGTGCTAGAGTCCCCTTTTCTCCACACCCTCGCCAGCACTTTGAGGATTTGTTAATGGCTGCCATTCTAGCAGGTATGAGGTGATATCTCATAGTTATTTTAATTTGCATCTCTCTGATGTTGAGCATTTTTTTCATATATCTCCTGGCCATTTGTATGTCCTGTTTGGAGAAGTGTCTATTCAGGTCCTGTGCCCATTTTTCAATTGGATTGTTTGTCTTCCTTTTGTTGAGTTGTACGAGTACTCTATATGTTTTGGATATTAACCCCAAAGTATTACAGATGTCCCCCTTTTTTCCCACTGTCCCCTGCTCCCTATTTCCACCCACCTCCTGCTTTCCCCAAACTATTGTCTGTGTCCACTAGTTATGCATATATGCATATACATTCTTTGGTTATCTCTTCCCAATCCCCCCACCCCACTTCCCTCTGAGGTTTGTCAGTCTGTTTCCTACTTTCATGTCTCTGATCTATTTTGATCGTCAGCTTATTTTGTTCATGGTAGTCTATAAATAAGTGAGATGATGTGGTACTTGTCTTTCTGTAACTGGCTTATTTCACTCAGCATAATACTCTCCAGGTCCCTCCATGTCATCTCAAAGGGTAAGAGATCTTTCTTTCTTACAGCTGCATAGTATTCCATTGTGTAAATGTACCAAGTTTTTTTATCCACTTATCTACTAATGGACACTTGGATTTCTTCCAGATCTTAGCAGTTGTAAATAGTGCTGCTGCTGCTGTGTGTGTGTTTAATTGATTTTAGAGAGAGGGGAAGGGAGAGTGAAAGAGAGAGAGAGAGAAACATCAATGTGAGAGAGAAACGTCAATCGGTTGCCTCCCTTGCGCACCCTAACTAGGGACCTAACCTGTAACCTAGGCATGTGCCTTGACTGGGAATCGAACCAGCAACCTTTTGGTGTATGGGATAATACTGCAAGTAACTGAACCACACTGGCCAGAGCAACTTTCTATGTTTTAATAAGTAATATTCTTACTATTTTATGGATTATCTTCAATTACATTCTCAGCAAGATTTTATATATATTTATATATATAAATAAATATATTTATTTATTTATTTATTTATTTATATATTTATATATATGACCTCCTTGGCATCTCATTTCCTCTCTCCAACCTCATCATCCACCATTCCCCACTTCGAAACAATCAGACACTACCCCATCATTTTCAATCCTATTCCTTATTCTTCTGGACTTCCTTATCTAAACTTATGTGTTTTCTTTTGTTTTTCTGCCTTGAATATCCTTTCTCATTTTCTGTTTCTGATTAATTCTTTCACATCCTCAACAATTAACTTAGAAAACACCACTTCTCTAAATCTCACCTCATCTTCACCCCATTCAATTATAGGTTCATTTGCAACTGTCTATAATAGCATCTATTATCCAGTTGCTGTATCTGATAGCCCCAAAAGTGTTTCTTGAGTTTTCCTGACTCCTCAAATTCTCGTTATACATCTCCTCTTTATCTTCAACAGCAAAAAATCAGTAGCACAAAATTGAACATTTAAACATTAATAATAAAGTACATGAAACACATACACATATTTATTTACAAATTAGATGGTATAGAGATAGCAGATATCAATGCAAATATAAATCTCCAGATATCTAAACACAGAATGCACTGTTAATTAATGAATATATGTTAAATGGCAGATGTCCTTTTTTTACTTCACGGTGAAGAAATAACCTTATATGGTTTTATTATCTTTTTATATCAAATGCAATGAAGTTTTTAATGGCTAAATTATAAGGAAAGGGCATGGACACTTCATATAGATCAGGGTAGACTTTTCTGCCTATGAATGAAGACTATCCATTAACCAACAGAATGACAATTTACACTCAATTCTATCTTATGCAAAAGGTATTTTTAGAATGATTTAAGAAACAGAAGTTTCGCCCTGGCCAGTTTGGCTCAGCGGTTAGAGCGCCGGCCTGCGGTCCGGAGAGACCTGGGTTCGGTTCCTGCTAAGGGCACGTACCTCGGTTGCAGTTTGTCCCCGGCCCTGGTTGGTTGTGCGGGTGGCAGCCACTCGATGTGTCCCTTCACGTCGATGTTTCTCTCTCTCTCCTTCCTCTCTCTCCCTCCCACTCTATCTGTACAAAAAATGGAAAAATATCCTCGGGTGAGGATAAAAAAAAAAAAAAAGAAACAAGTTTCATTTGGGGAAATAAACACAAATATAAATAAGAAAATTTTGTATGGATATATATTTTTTAATTATTTCTTTATGTGTAAAAAACAATGAGAAAGAGAATTCGAAATGTAGATAACTTTATGTATTATCTACACATATATGCATTTATTACCTTATAAATTATAATATAAAATTGAAGAAGATAATATATGATTTATAACATTCAGAAAAATTTATAAAATAGCTTTAAGACTCGGGAAAAGCTAAAAGGTCACTTTATGAGCCAGGAAAATTTAAGTTAAATTAGCAATTTTGAAGTTTGGGGAAATATTGGTAGAGACTGATTTGAATGAAAATACTACCTCTAGCACTGGCCCATTTGGTTCAGCGGTTAGAGCCTCAGCCCACACAGACCAATGAGTCGAGGGTTCGATTCCGGTCAAGGGCATGTACCTTGGTTGCAGTTCGTCCTTGGCCGTGGTCAGGTCATGCAGGAGGCAACCAGTCAATGGGGCTCTAAAACATGGCTGTCTCTCTCTCTCTCTCTCTCTCCCTCCCTTCCTCCCACTCTATCTGATGATAAATAGAAAAGTATCTTCGGGTGAGGAATAAAAAAAGAAATAAAAAAAGAAAAAAAATACTCCATCTAGAAATTAACATGGAATGGAATGAGAGAACTATTACTTCTCAAATTAGGCAAGTTATCTGATTTCTCTGAGCCTTAGTTTCCTTCACTGTAAAATGGCACCAAATGTCATACCCATCTCCTAGGTTTGTTTAATTGAGAGAAATACAGCAAAAGCTCAACAATAATACAAATTAGTATATAATGTGATTCTCAAAGGAGGAGAGGAGGAATTAATGTCCACAGCAACAAAATCACCTATTGCCATGCATATTTAAGCTGTATTTGCAAGTTATTTTTATTGTATTTGCAAGTGGTGAATTGTGAATTCCTATAGAAGTGCTAATTATTGAAGAAATAAAAACAGGCTTGAAAGACTTACTTTGTTGACAATGGTCAAATTAAATAAATTTGATATTTTTCTTAAATAAACATTGTATTGGTGTACCTGTCAATGACAATGATCTCTTACATTTTGTAATGAGCAGCTGAATCTAAAAAATAAAATTTAAATTTTTCAGAAGGCAAAATGGGTAAGGAACATGAATGATTTTCCAGAAAATAGAAATCAGTAATTCAAATTATATACATGTACATACCTGAGTATAATGAGCATCATGAAACTTGCTCATCTTTGTTGTATAGAACCTAGCCTGGTACATAGTAAATGCTTAAGAAATATTGGATGAATGAACTTCGTATTGGATTATAAAGGAGAAGGAAATCACACAAAGTAAAATTATTTAAATTAAAAACAAAGTAATTTTCCCCAACCATGAGCAAATATGTTGTGATGTGTTTACCTAGAAAGGTTTGAGTAGTATTAATACATTATGTAGTGTGCATATTTTTTCATAGAAGTCTTGTATTGTAACTTCACTTGGGCAAGTATGTTTGTGATGGGAATGTAAACGTAAAATACCAGTGGATCATGGGACAATTCATTTAATCAGTCTCCGTCTTGGTTTCCTCATTCATAAGATCAGGATTTCCTGTTGGATATTCCTTCCAGCCCTGGCATCTAAATTTCTGTGATTCTGACTTTCACTTAAGTAAAACAGCCTCATTAGATAACCTGGGTTGTATGGCTCCAAATTGCACAACATATACTTAGTTCACAGTATCAATAGTACATAATAAAAATAATTGATGTGGTTATGTCTTTCATAGTTAATTTTTTTTCTCTATCTTATTTTACAGAGTACATACATATTTTATTGGTATTCATTTCATTTTTTCTTACAACTATATAAACATAAAAAGTGCCAATTACTTTTCTAAAGGTTGTAAAAACGACTTAATATAGGAGAGTTGGAAATTGTAACAATAAGGGGAATTTCTGTTTCTAAATTCAGTGTCTGTTATGGTTCCCAAAGGATTGAGAACTGTTTTTAAAACATAGTGCAAGTCCATGTTCATGACTGATTGCTATGGAGAATATTGTGCTTATATAGTATCAGTATATACAATACAGAAAATCCAAATTGAAGTTTGACAGTACCCATCTCTTATTTTCTTAATTGCAAAAAAAAAAAAAAGAAAAAAACTATTACATTTGCTGTAGCACGGTTTCTATGGAACCACTTTTCTGAGTTTTATGTCAAATATTTCACAGCACCAATGAAGAGTATTATCTGCTTCTCACACAGTCAACATATCTAGCATTGTGCTAGTTTCAAAAAAGCTACACACGCTATGGAAAGAGAAATTCATAGAAAAATTAAAGAAAAAATGAAATTATTTTTATTTTAATGAAAATAATAAGTGCTTAATAATCTGACATTTTCTTTTTGTTAATCTGTGTATCACTAAATATATTGGGAGAAAGTTTGTGTTTCTTTAAAATGACATTTGTCAGGCATGTAAACCTTATCTGGGTGTATTTGAGTTCAATTCTTTAAAATTTGTTTCTGGGCTAAGAGCAAGTAAGAAATTTCAGGGCCCAAAAGTAATTTTTCAGAACAAATAACTGAAGCAAGGATTTGGAAGGAAGGTGCCATCTGAACTCAAGTTATAGCACTGATAATTTCAAGCCTGAGGAAAACTGATTATTGTGTTTGTTCATCTCAGAAGATAGAGAAATCCTAGGTAATGGGGGAGAAAAACGTAGTTTGAAAATCTAATTGACTGTCGACTCTTAAAATAAGTAATGCAAATAACAAAAACACAAAAGAGGCTTTTTATTATCACATAATTCTATGTTTTAAAATTTGGACCCCTTGAAGTAACAGAATTTACTTAAGAAAATTCTAAGGACCTTTCCAAAGTCTACAAAATACACAAATATACCCAGAACTAAATTATTTCCTTAAGACACTTACAGGATGTTAAATTCCCTTTTAGTCACCACCCCTACCCATATCCCCTACACACACACATTAGTTCAGATTATTACCATTATTGTGGTGGTTTTCTACCATAAATCCTAGTCCATACATGAGCAGAGTAAAAAATCCTAGCATAAAACTGCTGAAAGTGGCTAAGTAATTAAATTGTTGTACGACTTGACAATTATAATAAAACATGGAGCTGCATACCTACAAGGATAGAGTGATTCATTTTCATATCTATTTTTAACTAAGTATGAGAAGATAATGTCTTTTTAAACAGACATTCAGAAAACATAAATAGAACTTTAATGCTAGAAAGCAAATTGAATGACATTTGACTACATTTTACCTCTTCCTTCTCCATTTTAAAGATCTGGAAACTGAGGCTCTGGAAGGATAAATGACCAGATCAAAGATTTCTGTTAGCCCATCTCAGCACTGTAATTTAATTTTATGACACTCTGCCCTTAGGTTTCTCTACTCACTCTGCTGATTCCAATATTCAATTTTCCCTTGTGTATTTTATGTGATTTTTCTCTTCATTGCTTACTAGAAAAAAGATTAATTAACCAAGCATGCATGTATGGTTTCCCAGACAATTCCCAGCTGCTGTGACTGTGTCTAGGATGTCAAGGCTTTACATAGTCCTGTGAGTTCTGAAAGAGGCATGGTCAAAGGCCAGATGGCAAGAGTTTCTCTATTGTCCTCCTCTAGCCTAATATGGTCACTTTCTCTGGGCTTTCTTTGCCTTAGGCTCCATTCCTGCCTAGTGAGCAGGAGAATGAGAAGACTCCATTTGGGGTTTTCTCCCTGAGGATTACTTCCTGATGTTTTAATTGTTGATGCCTTGGGCTGACTTTTTATATCTGATAACTCCTGCTCTAACTTCTGCCTTTATGAACATTAGCACATAAAGTGTTCCCAAACAATGTGGCAGTGTGGCCTAACTGGGAAGTCCGGGTGTCAAGAGATGGGTTTTTGGTCCTTCACCTTATTTGTGATCCAATATCATACTAGTTCCAGGATTACTCATAGTTCTGGAACATGGTTGTTAAGAGCTCAAACTTCTGGTTCAGAGTTCACACTTTGAGAGCTTTGTATCTGTTTCTTTATCAACCAAAGGAGATAATAACACAACATAAGTAATAGAATTGTTGGGAGGAAATGATGGCAGTTTTTCTAAGAGCTTAGCATTATGCCTGACAAAGGGTAGAACCTGATAAAATATAGCTATGATTATTACCATTATTGTGGTGGCTTTCTACCATCCATATACTAAATACGACTACCATCTACTTCCCTCTAAGAAAGAGTTTATTTAAATCTGTTTATGGAGAAAGGTTGAGTTTTTGAGTTAGACTTACCTGCGTTAAAATATCAACTAAATAAGCTACTAGATATATGAAATATGGCTAGATTATTCACTCTTTTGCAATTCTAGTGGTCCTCATATGTGAAATGGAGTTTGTATCAGAGAATTGTTTTAAAAAATGAGAGATGACAGTCAGTGAGAATGAAAGAATGAGATGGAGAGAGAGCAATTGATCGTGTTTCCTGCAAGTGATGATGTGTAGAATAAGCTTATAGAAAATGTGTGTGTGTAGGGGATATGGGTAGGGGTGGTGACTAAAAGGGAATTTAACATCCTGTAAGTGTCTTAAGGAAATAATTTAGTTCTGGGTATATTTGTGTATTTTGTAGACTTTGGAAAGTTTTGTAGGCGTGACTTAGAAAATAAACTGCCCAATGTAAAATAAAAGAAGATATTATTTGTTACCCTGTTTAATGTAAAACAGTATCCATTGCAGTTTGCAGCTGTTTGTGACTATGCTGTAAGTATTAAAGAGCCCAAAGATCTTTGGAAATTTGAATCCTCATAGCTAATAAAGCACACAAATGAAAATGATAATGTTGCAGTTTCAGTAGACTGGGTTTTGGATTATTTTATAATTATGATGTTATGGTTTTCTCTTACTAAAATACTAAGAATTCACTAGGCCAGTAAAGCTTAATAAGTTGGTGGCTTGCCAACTATAGCAAGCCTATCGTTTGATTTGTTCCTGTGGTTGCAGAAGCGTTTGAATGTTTTTGAAGCAGAAACAGAAAAAAAGAAGGCTTATTCAAATAATATAATCCAGAAGTGAAACAGAGAAGGGGAAAAAAGTTTCCTGGTGTTCAGGGCTCATCTGTCACTGGTCCAATATGCACTCACTTATAAATGCCCTCTCCAGAAATATATCTCCCATGAGATATTTGAAACAACACCATCAGTGCTTACACTTGTCCAATGTTTGTCTGTTCTTTTCAAAGTAAAAAAATATTTCTATAAAGGATAATACATCATCTCTATATTGTGATTTAGTTTCTTACTAAATAATTTTTCCCACAGAGCTAAAGAAAGGGCCAGGGAGAGGAAAGCAGAAGAGAAGAAAGGGGATGCAGTGCGTTATATTATTGCTCAAAAATATATACTTACTCTTCCTTCTCTCAACTCAAGGGATGGAATGTATTTCCCTATCCTTTGATTTTTTTTTTATCCTCACCCGAGGACATTTTTGTATTTATCTTCAGATAGAGCGGAAGGGAGAGAGGGAGGAAGAGAGAGAGAAACATCCATGTGAGAGAGACACATTGACTGGTTGCCACCCACAGGACACCAACCAGGGCCGGGAACAAACTGCAACTGAGGTATATGCCCTTAGCAGGAACCCAACCCTGGTCTCTCTGGTCCGGGAGGTGGGGAGTGGGGGAGGGGCTCTAACCGCTGAGCAAAATTGGCCAGGGATTGAGGGTTTTTTATATGACCATTGGTCAATAGAATGCAGTGGAAATAGCAGCATGCCTGGTCTGAACCTTGGTTTTACAGGTCTTTGTGATTTTTTTTGCTTACAATCTTCTACTTCTGCCATTGCCAAGAAGATATTTCTGAACTAGACTTTCAGTTCAATAAGAAAGAAAAGAAAAACTTGAAATAGAGCTTCTCTAGCCAAATCCAGCCTAAACCAGGTAATCCCTGGTTTACCCATTGATGTATAAGAAATAAATGCACGGTGTTTATGTAACCAAGATTTTCTGTGTGTTATACAATATGTCATAGCAATAGATAACTAATATAGTAGGGCATGCTGAAAACGAGTTTTGCCTATTCTCCACAATTTTTCAAGTTCCTTTCTCCTTACCTGAGGTTTGAAAAAACTGGCTGAAGTGAATATATAGCGTAGACAAAATTCCACTGAAATTTTTATGCATCTTCCAGGCCCAAGTAATGCATTCGTGATTATGTTTTCTCTTGAAGTATGTATCAAATTGCTTCCTTAAAACTTGTTGTTTTTTTTAGTTGTATCCATTGTTATTAATCCACATCCTTTCATGAATAATCTCTTAATCAAAACAAATGATCAGTGAACTATGTGTTACTTTTCTCTTTTGCTCTGATTTTCTTGAGTCTTCTGATGGTGATTTATACAAACTGAAACTTTGGTTAGGATTGTATATTCAAATCTCAGGTGCTTAGTCTTAACATTTCTTTAGCTCATTGTTAAGATTTTGTATTGTATGCAGGAAAAGATAATTATTGGAATTTTCAAAAAGAATATTAAATGGAAATAGAGTAACGTATATTCCTTTTTATTTTGATCCTTTCAGGCATGCTCTTTCCCTACATGTAAAACTTAACCCATTGTGAAGATATCTTCAAACTCTCTTTAATCTCTTCAAACATACATAGATTACAAAGTAATTGAATTAGAACTAAAAATTAACACATTAGCTTTCTCTTCATCTCTTTATTCAGGTGAATATTGCCAGTTTTGTAAAGGGAAATCCCAGAATTTAGTGACTTGATAAGTTATGAAAAAGTTTCTGTATGTTGACTATGATACTTCAGTGGAAAAAGCAGAACTTGCATAAGATTTTTTCTACATATCTCTGGTATTTGCATGGTTTATTTAAAATTTGACCCATACTATTATTTTTCAGATCATTGTTTTCTCTCACTCATGCCTCCTCCCTTTATGGTATTATTATAACTTGACAATTATGAGTATTACAAAGTGATTCTTTCTTACTACCCACTGTTGACATCATTAGAGAACCTTATATGCTCCAAAAAGCCTTTCCTACCCCCACTTTTAATTTTGATCCAATCTTTATCAATCCATTCTCCACCTAATAATCAAAGTGATATTTTAAAATTCAAATCAAATTATCATATTCTTTTGCTTAAGATTTCTAATTTCACTTGGAATAAAATCTAATGTCTTAAGCATGGCCTAAATTTTCTTTTTCTCCTACTTTTCTTTTATGTCACCCTACCTATCTTTTTTCATATCCTCTGAAAACCCCTTTTCTGGAAAACTCTTTCTCATCTCAAGCCTTAGCAAATAACATTTGCAAAAACATGGAAGTAAAAGAATAAATAGAAAATTCAGGCAAGGAAATATTGTTCTCTATGAATGTGGCATAGGGACATATCAGGAATGGATGCAAATATTAGCTCATGTTTGCTCCTATGCTACAGAATATAATTGTGTTAATGTTTGTGTAAGTACATGTGATAATATATGCTTTATATAAATGCAATATCATCATGTTTTTCTTGGTAGCAAGCGTGATCAAATGTTTCTTACAATATAGGTGATAAAAATTATTTAACCTCAGGTAAATAATTTCAGCCTCAGTCTAACCAAAAAAAAAAGAAGAAGAAGAATACCTATTTACAGGGTTGTTGTGTTTCAGAGATTATTATTATTAGTAGTAGTAGTAGTAGTATTTTTTAAGACACACGCAGCATTCGGCACATTGGAGCTATTCTGTATAAGTCAGGGAATTAATGGCAGTGAGGAATGTTAAACACAAAACAGAGATTTTACTTTCAGTGAGATTATAAACTCTCAGAACAGAAATGTTTAAAGGGAAAACGGAGTAGGATCCATTAACCTACTTATTTTTTAATATAATAACTAAAATATTAAGAGTTTCTGCACTGAGAATTTCATTTCCCAAATGTAGACTCTTGCCATGAGGTCACTGAAAAAAGCTTTGATGGTGAGCATTGACCTCAAATATTTAAAGAACTAAATCATCATGTTTGTGTGGCCAGAACCCATTCCCTTTAGGTTCAGAGCCACCATATATTTGTCTCTGATTAAGCAAATTTTCCAATATTAATGAAAATGTTTAACTTGATTATCTTTTGATAACATGCTCTCAGGAGTGTCTTAGCCAGCTACATCATTCAGGAAATGAGCTTTAATTTGCTACATTATTTTAGTTTTTAAAATATTTATGAGCAGATTAGGCAATGGAGATTATTGCAATGCCTAAAAGAAAATAAATATAGAAAATATCTAAAAAAAAATAAGTAAAGAAATCAGTAGTCTACACATCACTTTGCAAAGAGCTCAAATGTTTACACTTGAACAAATAAAATGAACCTTGTCCTTTACAAATTCAAGTTGCAAAACTCATGAGGAGATATATATTTTTTTTTACTCAGTTGTTAATGCCCCTGGTAACTATTGTAAGGGCAACTTGTATTATAATATTCCTGCATTCGAGGGTATTATTTTGGCCAGAATCCACAGGTGAAGAAAAAGGTTGCTAAAATCAAATTTAGGACTGGAAGGAATATGGCGGCAGGTAGGACCGGAGTGAGGGTGAGTGTGTGAGAAAGTGAGCGAGTGTGTGAGAGAGTGTGAGTAGACCTGAAGGTGGATGACCGAACCTGTGCAGTGCACAGATGCAGAGCAGAAGGTTCCTGTGCTGTGGGAGGGAGCAGCCAGCTACCTCAGTAAGCAGCCCTTCATGGTATTATCCCTGCACCAAGGGGAGGTCCCAGAAGATCCTGGGTCTTCCCTGGGAGGAGTCAGTGGGAGCACTTGGGCCCAGCAACGTGAGCCCACCAGCGCTCCTGGCACATCGGACCAGTGGACACTCTGTGTCAACACAGACCAGTGCACAGTACTGGAGCTCCCAAGGTGCAGGTCGGGGAAGCCACAGACAGCTGGGAGCCCAGCACCATCCCCCACAATAGCAGCCCGATGAGAGTCAAGATGTACCCCCAGCAACAGAGGCCGGGAAGCAGGACATCCATCTCCAGGCAACAGAAGCACAGACCAGCAACTGAGACCCATCCCCAAAACTACAGCAAAAGCTGAGCCCCAAGAGGTAGCAGCACTCCCTAGCCTCCAGCTGCGGGACCTGGAGCTCTACAAAGGCCTGTGTGGTCCAGTAGCTCACAAGTGCAGTGGGGAAGCCAGAGCCCTAGAGAGACTGGTGGGATCCAGCTGCCCGCCCCGGGAAATGCAGGGTGCGGGGGCACCAGAGAGGCCTGTGTTACCCAGCAGGGACTGTGCCATCCAGTTACCCCCGGGACCTGAGGGGTGCTGAAGCACCAGAGAGGCCCATGCAACCCAGCAGGGACTGTGCCTTCCAATTACCCTCAGGACCTGCAGGGTGCGGATGCACCAGAGAGGACCGTGTGACCCACCAGCCCATAAGATAAGCATAGAGCAGGATCCACAAAGGGACTCTGCTATCCAGTTACCTGAGGGACCTGCAGGGTGGGGGAGCACCAAAAAGGCCTGTGCAACCCAGCTGCACAGAAGATAAGCTTAGAGGATATGAAAATGGAGGCGGAGTGAATAGAAGCTACACAGAGGATCTCCCAGGACCAAAGGAGAATTACAAATAAAATAAAGGCAAGTCCTCTGAAAAGAGAAACAGAAAAGCATCAGAACAAGACCATATAGCCAGGGACACTGGTAGGATCTGCGGAGGAGCTTATCCAGTCAGCTACTCTGTTTCTTTTTATCGGAGCATTCACACCATTCACATTTAAGGTAATAATTGATATGTACTTATTTATTGCCATTTTTCTTTAGTGTAAATGTTCTCACCAAAAAATGAAATAGTAATTATGTGAGGTGATGGAGATGTTACTTAACCTAACACTACTATGGTAATCATTTCAAAATATATAAGTATCAAATCATCACATTGTTCACCTTAAACTTATACCATGTTATATATCAATTATATCTTAAAGCTGGGAAATAAATAAAATTCAGAGCTTGTCAAAGGCCAATCCTTTGAGAACTTGTACCAGAATGAAACTTAATGCATTGCTTCCTTATTTGAGAAAGTCATACCATGAAAAGCAAAAAGTTAGATGAATGAAAAATAGTGTTGTTAGTGATACAGCTGATTTACATATAGCATAAGCTCCTTATCTCATTGTAACCTGGTCATGGACAGGCAGCAATGAATTCAGTGTAGCATAGTTTTATATATGTCATTTAATTAAATCCTCAAATTCATGCTATGACAAATAATTATTAATCTCATTTTACAGGGACTTGATATCTAGAGTTAGTGTAACTCACTCAAGTGTCTGCAGTTAGCAAGTGCTGGTTGAGGGTATTCAATGCACACTGAATTTATTATCCTCCTATTTAATCACTGTGCTAAAAATGGGATATAAATGGGCTTTAGAAGCTTTTACACACCATTTTTTAAAATTAATTATCATGCATAGCCCAACACATAAAATAGTTAAAAGTGGATGTATTTGGTTTGTTTTGGCAAAGCGTAGAATTTGACATTTTATCTACCCAGACTCCATCAGCCCCATCCGCCTTATTCTGTGTCTTTAGATGCAGTTGAGACACCTTTTAATTTCATTATCCTGGAGAGTGGCATCATCATTAGAACCCAAACAAGTTTGATTTTGTTTACTTGATAATATAACCAAGGTATGTATGTATGTATGTATGTATGTATGTATGTATGTATGTATATAATCAGAGTACACAAAATACAATTTTCTTTTGTGCATGAAAACTGTAAAGAACACCCCGCTAATGTGGCTCAGTCGTTGAACATTGACCCAAGGAACAAGAGGTTTGATTCCTGCCAGGGCATATGCCCAGGTTATGGTCTCAATCCCCAGTGGGGGGCATGCAGGAGGTGGCCAATAGATGTTCTCTCTCATCAATGTTTCTATGTCCCCCCCAAAAAAAAACAATAAAGAAAAAAAATTTTTAAAGAAAACTGTGGAGAACAAAAAGAAGCCATTATTCAGAAGGCTAGGGGAACACTGATAGAATCAACCCCAAATCTACAACCTGGGAATATCTTCTTGTTTCAATGACTTCTCTAAGTCTCTCTTTACCATGTTTTTTATTGGCACAGATAATTATTTGGAAACCTAAATGTGATAAAAGAAGTATGATTCCTCAGTCTATTGCTTTAGCTAAGCAGATACATGTTAATTCCATTTTTATTTTTTTTCAGAGTATGTTGAAAGTATGTCAATATTTTTGCCATTTATTATGAACTTCTTGTTAGGGTCAGTTTCCTCAAGTTAAAAAAAAAGTATAAATATGTTGTTTCTTCCACTGAAAGAGGGTTCTTAAAAAGGCCTGGAAATATAAAGTTTGAATTGCATCTGTGATCACTGATGTTTGTATACTGAAGTTTGCATACAACTAAGCTTCTATATTGTATTAACGAAGTGATCAACAAATTTGTTAAGATTTAATTTCTTCCACACAAAAGCTAAGGATAAAAATATCTTTAACAAAGAGACTTTGCAATGGTAAAATATATTATATGAAAAAATTATATTAACATAAAATATTTATGTGTCATAAACTTATTTTCAGTAAAATAATTTTAAACCATATGTATAACTATTCTTTTTTTCTTTATTGATTTTTAGAGAGAGGAAGGGAGAGAAACATCGATGAGACAGGACATCGATTGGTTCCCTCCTACATGCCCCCCACTGGGGATCAGGTCCACAACCTGGGCTTGTGCCCTGACCAGAAATTGAACATGAGACCTCTTGGTGCATGGGTCGATGCTCAACCACTGAGCCACACCAGCTGGGTTGTATAACTATTCTTAATAAGTGATCAAGTAAATTAGCAGCATGAATGCTAATTATTGGCCTTATCTCCCTCAAAATATTTCTTTAAATATGCTTCCTTACTAAAACTGTACTGAAAAAGCCACAAACATCATTCAAATAAATATTCCTGATTATGCAGTTCACCAGTAAGAGGAAATGCATTATTAAGTATCAGAGCATTTTCTAGTTCCATTCACATTCTGCTGGGTAGTTACTGCAATTTGCCATTCTATAATTTATGCTCCACTCAGACCTAACTGCTTGCAGCTTCTAAAACAAAGTTGTTTTAAGTCTTGGGTACCTGCTGATACTGTTCTTTTTATCTGGGAACACAGTCCACTTTTAATACAGTAATTAATGCTCCCTACTATAACCACCCCCAATCTCATTGCCTTAACCTTCGAAGATTTTTCTGCATTTCATCAAATCTAAGTTGTCATCTGTTATAAGATGCATTATTTTGTGTGGTGCCAAGGAAGAAAATTAATTCCCCCAGTTAAACTATGACACACTTCTTATCACCTTAATTTTAAGCATCCTATTACAGAGAAATTATAATGTGGGGAGGAAAAGTACCTGGAATCAATTTGATATTGCATTCTTCTTATGCATAGTGTACTGAAAATCATCTAGCTGTAAAAGATTTCCACCAGGCTGTGATTAAGGCATTCTGGCTCTTTCCATCTTTCTCATGTTCCCTGGGGACGTCTGAGTTCTCCATAGGATTCCATCCATCTGGATTGGCAAGAAACTACCAGAGAGAACATAACTATAGGATGGCAAAGGTTGTTTCAAGAGTCAGGTTTAAGAGAGAACAGACTAATGGTTGCCCTTAAAGGGGAGGGGACTTAGGGGACTGGGTGAAAAAGACAAAAGGATTAAGAAGCATAGATTGGTAGTTACAAAATAGTTACGGGAATATAAAGTATAATATAGGAAATATATTCAATAATATTGTAACTACTGGAAATATTAGGGGAACACTTTATAAAGTATATGATTGTCTAACCACTACATTGTACACCTGAAGCTCATACAAATAATATTGAATGTAAACTGTAATTGAACAATAAAATTTTTTAAATTACCTGGAAAAAAAGAGTCAGATCTAGGAGTATCTTGCATCACCATCACCTACATTCCTTTGGTGGCATTGATCATATGACCCATCTAGACTTAAGAGGAGGAGGAACATAGACTTCCTGTGGTCTAAGAGGAAAATGAAATTGTGTGAAGATCATACAGCATCACCACTTTTGTTCAGCCCCTATCACTTTCACTTATCTTTCAAAACTTAGCACAAGAATCACCTCTGTTCAATTTTTTCTTTCTCTTTACTCTCCCAAGTAAAAATGACTCCTCTTTCATGTTCGCATTAGATGATGTCATAGTCTGCTCAGGATGCCATAACAAAATACCACAGACCTTGTGGCTTATACAATAGAAATTCATGTTCTCACAGTTCTGGAGGCTAGGAGTCTAAGATCAAGGTGCCTGTAGGGTTTGTTTGTGGTGATACTTTCCTCCTCCTTCCTCCTTCCTCCTCCTCCTCCTCCCCCTCCTCTTCCTCCTCCTTTTGCCTCATCCTCGTCCTCGTCCTCGTCCACTTCCACTTCTACTTCTACTTCTTTTTTGGCAGATAGCTGCCTTCTCACAGTTCTCTTTTTTCTGTGTATGTGTGTTCATCAAGAGAGGTCTTTGTTGTCTCTGTCTCTTCTCAAAAGGGCACAAGTCCTATTGGATCAGGGCTCCACCCATGCGACCACATTTAACTGTAATTACCTTCTTAAAGGCCCTATCTCTGAATACAATGACATAGGGGGGTTAGTGATTCAACATTTGATTTTGGAGTGACACAATTTAGTCCATAGTAGATGCCAAGTACTTTTTTTTAATTAGTGGATCCCCTGTGCCTAGAAGAGTTTAAAAAATTAATATATTTGTTTTATTTACACTATAATTGAAATTAAATGAAAAGATAATGAAAAATAAACAGTTAGGTTCTACTTCTAGAATTTACATTGTCTATGTGATTTGATGCAAATCACTTTAACTTCTTCGGGGGCAAGTTTCTTCCTCAAAATTATTTGGAAATTACCATAAGTGATCTTTAGGTCTTCTTCAATGCTTAAAATTTATATTCTATTTGACACATATAATAAAACTCAATGAAAGATCTTAACTCTCAATCAGGACTCACAGTTTTGATTTGACTCATCTGTTTAAAGCAACAGATCATCTTCCTGTTTGGGGTTACAATTTTAATTTACAACTTCATGATTGAATTTGTGATTCCTGTCTTTATAACTGCATCCTGGCACATGTGAAGACATAATTCTATTCCAATTTCTCTTGCTATTGACTGTGTTCAGGTATATATTCTAATTCTACTTCACCATCAGAGAGTTCTTTAGCAAGTTTTTGCTCAGTTATTTTATTTCTGCAATACAGATGGAGAGATTTTTACACTTTAAAACATTAGTGAATAACATTCACATACAAATAACTTTCAAAATATAAGCAAGTTATCTCATTTGAATTCTACCAAAGCCACCAGTGACTCTAAATGTTACTTGAAAATGCATTTATTTTAGTTAGAATGTGTTGTCAAAAAATCTAAAATTGCCCGGCCTGTGTGGCTCAGTGGTTGAGCATTGACCCATGCACCAGGAAGTTGCTGGTCTCATTCCTGGTCAGGGCACATGCCCAGGTTGTGGGCCAAATCCCCAGTGTGGGGCATGCAGGAGGTGGCCAACTGATGTTCTCTCTCATCAATGTTTCTATCTCTCTCTCCCTCTCCTTTCCACTCTCTAAAATCAATAAAGTAAAAAGCATTAATTAAATAAAAAATCATCTAGAGCACTGTGAATGAGGGGTAATGATAAACAATATTTTACCAAATGGTTAGAAGTCATCAACAGAGGTGAGTTAATACTATTAAATTTGGGACCAGTTACAATTATATTACTATTAAAATACATTAAGAAAACAAAATAATGCTCATTTATTTTTCTATGTAGAAATAGTTAGACCAAATACAAATATTCAAAAGAAAAAAAATTATCACTTTAATTTGAAAATATTTTCAAATATATTTATTTCTGTGTAATTTAATTGTATATTTTGGACCTTTTAAATGAAATATTTCTGTTGAAAACAAGAATTAAATATATTTTTAAAAATCAACTAATATGCATAGCAAGATTTAGGTACAAATAAAAACAAAAAGACTAACTGCATATGTATATATATTAATTACAACAATGATCCATAGCATTTTTTGAGCCTCACTAAAATGTCAGTCATCATACTCAGTGATTTGCACATATTACAATAAATCCTCACATTTAAAAAAATGAGGTATGTGGTATTAACATCCTGTTTTATAAATGTGGAACCCAAGGCAGAGAGATTTCATGTTAAAATTATGCAATTAGAAAGTTGTAGAGGCCAGACAATTTGACTCTAGAATTTGTGTTTTTTCCACCATTTTAGATTATTTCTGATAACAATGGGCATCAATTTTGTGATTTTTATCTAGAATAGTCTTTAAAAATGTCATACATTTTTGTGTTTGATTGTAAGTAACTTTTATAGTACATAATTAATAATGAATTAGTAACATTATTATTTTTGTCAAAAATGTAAAAAAAATATGATCTAATCATGAAGAAACAACAGAAAAACACTCTACAAAATACTTGTACTCTTCACAAGTGTCAGGAGCAAAAAATACAAACAAAAGCTGAGGAACTTCTCCAGAATAAAAAAAGACAAAGGAGACATGACAAATGAATACAAAGCATAATCTTAGATTGGATCCTGGACTTGGTGTGAAGGGGAATAGATATAAAGGAGATTATTGGGAAAATTGACAAGATTCGAATATGGGGTGAAGTTCAGATAATTGGATTACATTAAAGTTGTATTTCTTGCACTGTGGTTATATAAAAGAACATGAACTATTTGTCCTTAGAAAGTACACACTGGAGTACTGAAATGTTTGTGTGTGTGTGTGTGTGTGTGTGTGTGTGTGTGTATGATAGGAGAAAATGATAAAGCAACTAGGATAAAATGCAAATATAAATAATTAATGAACCCAGTAAAGCTAAAAATGGGTTTTCTTGCAACTTTTCTTGAAGTTGGAAATCATGGGCAAGTTAAATAAATTCTAGAGATGTAATGTACAGTGTGATGATTATAATTAATAATACTGTATTATATCATTGAAATTTGCTAAGACGGTAAATCTGAAGTGTTCTCACTACAAACAAAAAGAAAATGGTGGTAGAGGAAGAAAAAATGGCGACGAAGTGAATGGAGGGACCCAGACCGTCTCCCAAGACCAAACTGGATTTACAACGAAAACAAAGGCAAACCATCAGGAAAGGGCAGCTGAAGGACACCTTGGAGGACCACTTAACCAGAAACACCCACTCAGTCCTGGTAGGCTTGCGAGGACCGGAGAGGGGACCAAGAGCCCAGGGTCCGCAGCGGCCTGGGCAGGGGCCAGGGAACTAGAGGGGAAGTTAACTCTACCGTCTTTCTTCCCACCGTGCACGGCCTGGAAACCCTGTAGCCGGCTAGGCTAGGCTCTCTGCTGAAGCCGTACAGACTCGCAGACCCCAGGCAACTCTGTGGGACCGGGGAACGCGGTGGAAAGTTAACTCTACCGCCTCCCTCCCTGCCGTGCACGGCCTTGGAAACTCTGTAGCCGGCTAGGCTAGGCTCTCCGCTGGAGCCGCACAGACTCCTGGCCCCCAAGGAACTGGGCGGGACCAGGGAACTCGGAGGGACCGGGGAACTAGGCGGAAAATTAATTCTACTGCCTCCCCTCCTGCCGTGCAAGGCCCTGTAGCCACTGAAGCCGCACAGACTCCTGGCCCCCAGGCAACTCGGTGGGACCGGGGAATGCGGCGGAAAATTAATTCTACCGCCTCCCTTCCCTGCCGTGCACGGCCTGGAAACCCTGTAGCCGGCTAGGCTAGGCTCTCCTCTGAAGCCGCACAGACTCGCAGACCCCAGGCAACTCAGTGGGACCAGGGAACGCGGTGGAAAGTTAACTCTACTGCCTCCCTCCCCGCCGTGCACGGCCCTGGAAACTCTGTAGCCGGCTAGGCTAGGCTCTCCGCTGAAGCTGCACAGACTCCTGGCCCCCAGGGAACTGGGCGGGACCAGGGAACTCGGAGGGACCGGGGAACTAGGCGGAAAGTTAATTCTACTGCCTCCCCTCCTGCCGTGCAAGGCCCTGTAGCCGCTGAAGCCGCACAGACTCCTGGCCCCCAGGGAACTCGGCGGAACCGGGAAACACGGAGGAAAATTAATTCTACCGCCTCCCTCCCCGCCATGCACGGCCTGGAAACCCTGTAGCCTCTGAAGCCGCACAGACTCCTGGCCCCCAGGCAACTCGGTGGGACCGGGTAACGTGGCGGAAAATTAATTCTACCGCCTCCCTCCCCGCCGTGCACGGCCCTGGAAACTCTGCAGCCGCTGAAGCCCCACAGACTCACGGCCCCCAGGGAACTGGGCGGGACCAGGGAACTCGGCTGGAAATTATTCCCACCGCCTCCCTTGCCACCCTGCATGGGCCCGCCTAACGCTATAGCCTGCTAAACTCTCCGCTGGAGCCACACAGACTCCCGGAGAACAGGGGACTTCGCGGGATTAAAGTGGGTCCTCCCTGGTGCATCCAAACCCAGGAGAGGGAGCCACAAACAGCAAAACACCAACACCCACTGGGAAAACTTGGCAGACTCCAAAGCCCACTGTGATAACGAAAATGGTGAGAAACAGAAACAAAAGCCAAATGAAAGATCAAGAGACCTCTACAGAAGATGAAATAAATGAGGTGCAGTTAAGCAAGTTAACAGAACTAGAATTTAGAGCCATGATGTTGCAGAAGCTCAACAGCATGTGTAAGGACATGAGCAACATGAGTAAAGACATAGAAATGTTGAAAATAAACCATCTGGAAATGAAAAACCAACAGGAAGAAATGAAGAATGACATATCAGAAATGAAAAACACACTGGAAGGTCTAAACAGCAGAGTAGGGGAAGCTGAGGACCGGATCAGTGAATTAGAAGACAGGCTAGAAGAAATCAACCAATCAGAAAACCAAAAGGAAAAAAAGATTAAAAAACAAGAAGAGAGCTTAAGAGAATTGTGGGACAACTGGAAACGTAATAATATTCGTATCATAGGAGTCCCTGAAGAAGAAGAAAGTAAGCGAGGGCTAGAGAATATATTCAAAGAAATAGTGACAGAAAACTTCCCTAATTTGGTGAAGGAAGAAGGCATTCAAGTTCAAGAAGCTCAGAGAGCCCCAAGTAAGAAGAACCCAAACAGGCCCACACCAAGACACATAGTAATCAAACTGCCAAAAATTCAAGACAAAGAGAGAATCCTAAAAGCAGCAAGAGATAAGCAACAGGTTACCTACAAAGGAACCCCCATAAGGCTCTCAGCTGACTTCTCACAAGAAACATTACAGGCTCGAAGGGAATGGCATGAAGTAATCAAGGTCATGAAAAACAAGGATCTGAATCCAAGACTACTCTACCCAGCAAGGCTATCGTTCAAAATAGAAGGTCAAATAAAGAGCTTCCCAGACAAAATAAGGCTAAGGGAGTACATTAGCACCAAACCAGCACTGCAAGAAATGTTAAAAGGACTGCTGTAATTACCAGGAGAAATGGGAAGAAAAATAGAACCACACTAAACAAAAATGGCAATAAATAAGTACATATCAATAACCACCTTAAATGTAAATGGACTGAATGCTCCCATAAAAAGACACAGAGTAGCTGATTGGATAAGAAAGCAAGACTCATCTATATGCTGTTTACAAGAAACCCACCTCACAACAAAAGACTCACATAGATTGAAAGTGAAGGGATGGAAAAAAATCTTTCAAGCAAATGGAAAAGAAAAAAAAGCTGGGGTAGCAATACTGATATCTGATAAAATAGACTTCAGATTGAAGGCCATAACTAGAGACAAAGAAGCCCACTACATAATATTGAAAGGATCTATCCAACAGGAAGATATAACCTTGATAAACATATATGCACCCAATATAGGAGCACCAAAATATATTAAAAATCTTCTGGAGGACTTCAAAGGAGAAATTGATAGCAATACAATCATAACAGGGGACTTCAACACCCCGCTCACATCACTGGATAGATCCTCTAGACAAAAAATTAGCAAGGAAACAGAGACTCTAAATGAAGCACTAGACCAAATGGATTTAATAGATATCTACAGAGAACTACACCCCAAAACTACAGAATTCACATTCTTCTCAAGTGCACATGGAACATTCTCAAAGATAGACCACATGTTAGGGCACAAACTAAGTCTCTACAAGTTCAAGAAGATTGAAATTATAACAAGCATCTTCTCAGACCACAATGGTATGAAACTAGAAATCAATTGCAAGAAGAACATACAAAGACATTTTAACACATGGAAGCTAAATAGAATGTTATTAAACAATGAATGGGTCACTGAGGAAATCAAGGAAGAAATCAAAAACTTCCTGGAAACCAATGAAAATGAGGACACAACAATACAAAATCTATGGGATGCAGCAAAAGCAGTTCTGAGAGGGAAGTTTATAGCACTACAGGCCTACCTCAAAAAAGAAGAAAAATCTCTAATGGACTACCTAACCTCACAACTTAAAGAACTAGAGAGTAAACAAAAAGAAAACCCCAGAGCAAGTAGAAGAAAAGAAATAGTAAGGATCAGAGCAGAAATAAACGACATAGAGACCAAAAAAACAATCCAGAGGATCAATAAAACAAAGAGCTGGTTTTTCGAAAAGATAAACAAGATTGATGGACCCTTAGCTAGACTCACCAAGAAACAAAGAGAGAGAACCCAAATACATAAAATCAGAAATGAAACAGGAGAGATAACAACTGACCCTACAGAAATACAAAAGATCGTTAACAACTACTATGAAAAATTATACGGCAACAAATTCGAAAATCTAAGCAAAATGGACAAATTTTTAGAAACACATAGCCTCCCAAAATTGGATCAGATAGAGATTGAAAACTTGAACAGACCAATAACAACAGAAGAAATTGAAGATGTAATCAAGACTCTTCCAGCAAACAAAAGCCCAGGCCCAGATGGCTTCACAGGGGAGTTTTACCGAACATTCAAAGAAGAATTAATACCCATTCTCCTCAAACTATTTCAAAAAATTCAAGAAGAAGGAAGACTGCCAAACTCGTTTTATGAAGCCAGCATAACTCTAATTCCAAAACCAGAAAAAGACACAACAAAGAAAGAAAACTACAGGCCAATATCCCTGATGAACATAGATGCCAAAATCCTGAACAAAATACTAGCAAATCGAATCCAGCAATACACCAGAAAAATTATCCACCATGACCAGGTGGGATTCATCCCAGGGATGCAAGGCTGGTACAATATTCGCAAATCCATAAATGTGATACACCACATAAATAAATTGAAGAATAAAAACCACATGATCATATCAATAGATGCTGAAAAAGCCTTTGACAAAATCCAGCATCCATTTCTGATAAAAACGCTCAGCAGTGTGGGAATTGAGGGATCATACCTAGACATAATAAAGGCCATATATGAAAGACCTACAGCCAACATCATACTCAATGGGCAAAAACTAAAAGCATTTCCCTTAAGAACAGGAACAAGGCAAGGATGCCCACTTTCGCCACTCCTATTTAACATAGTACTGGAAGTCTTAGCCACAGCAATCAGACAGGAAGAAAAAATAAAAGGGATCCAAATTGGAAAGGAGGAAGTGAAATTGTCATTATTTGCAGATGACATGATACTGTACATAGAAAATCCCAAAGACTCCACAAAAAGCTTACTAGACTTAATAAATGAATTTGGCAAAGTAGCAGGATACAAAATTAACGTCAAGAAATCGATGGCATTCTTATACACCAATGATGAACTCACAGAAAGAGAAACTAGGCAAACAATCCCATTTACCATTGCGGCAAAAAAATTAAGATACCTAGGAATAAACTTAACCAAAGAGATAAAGGACCTATTCGCAGAAAACTACAGGACTTTGAAAAATGAAATAGACCAAGATGTAAAAAAGTGGAAGAACATACCCTGTTCATGGATTGTGAGAATTAACATCATTAAAATGTCCATATTACCCAAAGCAATCTATAGATTCAATGCAATCCCCATCAAAATACCAATGGCATACTTCAAAGAATTAGAACAATTACTTCAAAAGTTCATATGGAACCAAAAAAGGCCTCGAATAGCAACAGCAATCTTGAAAAGGAAGAACAAAGTTGGAGGGATCACAATACCAGATTTCAGGTTATACTACAAAGCCACCATAATCAAAACAGCCTGGTACTGGCACAAGAACAGGTATATAGACCAGTGGAACAGAATAGAGAACCCAGAAATGGACCCTAGGCAATATGCTCAATTAATATTTGACAAAGGTGGCAAGAGCATACAGTGGAGTAAGGACAGCCTCTTTAATAAATGGTGCTGGGAAAATTGGACAGCTACTTGCCGAAAAATAAAACTAGACCATCAACTTACACCCTACACCAAAATAAACTCCAAATGGATAAAAGACTTAAATGTAACTCATGAATCCATAAAAATCCTAGAGGAGACTGTGGGCAACAAAATCTCAGACATCATACGCAGCAGAATTTTTACTGACACATCACCTAAGGCAATAGAAACAAAGGAGAAAATGAACACATGGGACTACATCAAACTCAAAAGCTTCTGCACTGCGAAAGATACAATCATCAAAACGGAAAGGCTACCCACTGTATGGGAGAGCATAATTGCCAATGATATATCAGATAAGGGGTTAATTTCCAATACATATAGAGTGCTCATACAGCTCCACAAAAGGAAGACAAAGAATCCAATTAAAAAATGGGCAGAGGAACTAAATAGACACCTCTCCAAACAGGACATACAAATGGCTAAGAGACATATGAAGAAATGTTCATCATCACTAATCATCAGAGAGATGCAAATCAAAACAACAATGAGGTATCACCTCACACCGGTCAGAATGGCTGCCATCAAAAAATCATCAAACAACAAGTGTTGGCGAGGGTGTGGAGAAAAGGGGACTCTAGTACACTGTTTGTCGGAATGCAGACTGGTGCAGCCACTATGGAAAACAATATGGTGTCACCTCAAAAAATTAAAAATTGAACTCCCATTTGACCCAGTGATCCCACTTCTAGGAATATACCCTAAGAAGCCTGAAACACCAATCAGAAAGAATATATGTACCCCCATCTTTGTAGCAGCACTATTTACAATCGCTAAGATCTGGAAACAGCCCAAGTGCCCATCAGTAGACGAATGGATTAAAAAGCTGTGGTACATATACACAATGGAGTACTATGCAGCGGTAAGAAAGAAAGATCTCTTATCCTTTGAGACTACATGGAGGGACCTGGAAAGTATCATCCTAAGTGAAACAAGCCAAGCAGAGAAAGACAAATTTCATATGATCTCACTGATTTCTGGAATATAATGAACATAACAGTTTGAGGACAATCCCCTAAGGAGTGGGGAGCTGAGAGAGGGATGAACAACAAATTTATATGCATGTAGGCATGAACAGAGGACATGGACAACAATCGGGGGAAGGGGCAGGGAGGGAAGGGGGAGGGGGGAATCACTGGGGGAAAAAAGGAGAATCATTTGTAACAAAAATTAATCAATAAAAAAAAAAGAAAGAAAATGGTAACAATGTGAGGTTATGGATTTGTTAATTGTCTTGATTTTGGTGATCATTTCACAATGCATGCAACATATCAAGTTGTACACCATAAATATATGCAGGTCATATTTGTCGATTATGTCTCAATAATGCTGAAAAAGTAGAAAAAATAAAACCCTAAAAGACTGGAATAGAAGGAAGCATCTTAATTGTTTAATTTTTAAGCTTATAAAAATATAGATTAATAAACCATCAAGTACTAAAGCAGGCACTAAGGATCAAATGACATTGAAACTAAGTATCTTCATCAGGAATGTAATTATCTGAGAAGAAATGTTTGAAAGTAATAAAAGCCTTCAGTTAAATAGAGAAATGGGATATGTTAGTTTAATTATTTTTTAATGAAAATACTATCAAGAGAATAAAATAACATATTGCTGCTAATAAAAATATTCAAGATATGTTGGCTTTTTTTCACAGGAAATATCCATTTTAATCATAAGAATGCTTCATTTTGTGTGGATCTGCTTTTTTAACTTTAGACTAATGTAAGTTAGGCACATTCACATTTATTATTATTTTAATTCACAGAATCATTCTCTGAGTTAATTGTTAGTATTTCCATTTTGTAGATGAGAAAACTGAGGCACAGTGATCAAATAACTTACTCAATAGCACCCAGGTGGTATGCTTCTTGGATTTCACACCTACATCAGCCTGATTTTAATCCCATGTTTTTTCCTACCTTAACCCTCTGGCATTTAGTGAAAGGTGATTCATTAAAACATAAAAAACATGGAAATAGTTAGGACAACTTTCAATGAAAAATGAGATGGGATTCTTCTTAGTAGCAAAATGGATTTTGAACTTTGCTTTGTAATGAAATGCTAGTCCTTTACAAATTAGCCGTTTTTGATCTTTAAACCATGGCTCACTTTAGTAAGTGTAATGAAGGAAAAAAATACTAAATATGGAAAGAAAGAATAAAAGGAATATTGCTTTTATCTAATAATATGCTAGACATAAAAAATGGCTACTTATTGAAAATTTTCACGTTTCATATAGTTGCTTTAATACTGAACAGTTTTAGACACATTTGGCTTAAAACCAAAATATTCCTTCAAGAATTTATTTCTACCCCCAAAGCAGCAATGCACCTGAAGGAACCCTCCTTGGCAGGAGTCTCAAAGCTGCTGCAGCATTTTGTATGACATAATCTCTGTCAGGAACTCCTTTCACTGGGACTATGAAAAGCCCAGGAAACATGCCAATAGAATAAGTGATCCATCAGTCTAGGAACATGTGCTTCCTTGGATTTTTCATTTTATTTTAAACAGAATCATAGCATGAATATGTATCATTGTCATTAATATGTGAAATAATTTTTGAAGTGTTATATAATTATTTACTTAACTATTTAGTAAAGAAAATAACTTGCTATGTTAAATAATTATTTAATCAATTACTTAGTACACTATTATTGCTCCACAACAAAAATTGTCAAAAGTGCTTTAGAATCACCTAGGGGGCTTATTAGAAGCAGATTGTTGGAGCCCAGCCTTTGAACCTATGATTTCAGTTTGAGGCTTGGCTTGATAATTTACATTTCTAACAAGTTCCTAGGGGATGCTGATATTGCTGGCCTGGGAATCACACTTTGAGAACCATGGGTCTAAAGTATATGCAAGATTTTTAGATTTGCAAACTAACATTCTTTATTGATTATCTGTAATCACTTAAAGTCCTTTGTACTCAAGAGACTTATAAATATGGAAACATCACTGTCTTTAATAGACTGTGTCTCCAAATCGTTTGTTAATTAAGCTTGGACCTAGATTTTTATTATCCAAGACAGTAAATATTAGGTACACCTGGATATTTAATTAATTAAAATTAAATAAAATTAAAAGTTCAGTTCTTCAGTCACACTAACCACATTCAAAAGCTCAATAGCTACATGAGGGTAGTAGCTACCATATTAGACAGAGAATATGTCCTTCATCTTGTATTGGATAGCTAATAGAGTGTTCCTTAACTTTTATAAGTAGCCAAAAGCCAGGCCAGCCTTAATATAAACAGAACAGGCAGGTCCATCTGTGATGTGATTTTAGGCATTTGGCCTTCCTCACCATCCCTCTTTATCTCAGAGCATCTGTGCATGTACACATGCACACAAATGCACACACACAAAATTTTCTCATCCAATATCTAATCTATAAAATCCAACCTAGAAGGCTTGGATCCAGTTAAAGATACACTGGAATATTGGAACAAAAATATATACCATTTAGGAAGCCTGTAAAATATTCTATTTTTCTTCATTTTATTCTAAATAGATATTATATTGCATCCCCTCTATGGTGCTAATTTGGCCATGAAGAATAGAGAGAGTGGGCTGTGGCTTCCTATAAGAAATCTTGTATCTCTATGTACCCACTCTATTACTTTTCCATGACATTGTGACATCTTTGAATCTCAGTGCCTTGTTTATAAATTGAACCAGTATGATTGTTGTAAAGCAAACATAAAGAATATGTGCTTGAATGTACTTAGTATACTGTAAGACTTATGCAAAATCTGTGTATTGCATTTCTCTCATGCTAAAAGTTGATATTATAGTTGTAAAAGAAAGCTAATAAATAGCCTCATAAGACAGTATGGCAGAAAAGTTCCAGAAATTTTCATCTTCATCTCTGTGAAATAGGGCTGCCAACTCTGCACTTCATGGCATTGTGCAGAGATAAATAATGTATTTCAGTCCTTTCAAGCTTCACACATTTAACTTAAAAAATAAGGGAGATGTGATGGGTAGCATTCTACAACGACCTTTAACATCTCTTGCCCATTCCTATGTGATCCTCTGCGCTTGATTGTGGGTTGAATCTGTAAATATAATATGATGTTACTCCCATGATTATGTTGAATTTCATGGCAAAAGGGATTTTACGGATGCCATTAAGACCTTAACTCAGTTGATGTTAAGATAGAGAGACTGTCCTAGGTGGGTCAGACTTAATCATATGAGCCCTTAAAAGGCACTGAACTCTTCTTAATGTAACATTGGCAGTGTAAAGATTCCATGAGAGGAAGGGTCTCTGTTACCGTCATTGAAGATGGAGAGACGCTACATGGCAAATGATGTAAGAAGACTCAAGAAGCTGAGAATGGCCCCAGAGGATAGCCAGCAAGGAAATGGGGACCTCAATCCTACAACCACAAACAACTGAATTCTGCTAATAACCTGAATAAATTTTGAAGAGAATCCCAAGTTCCAAATGACAACAGTGACACTTTGATCTCAGCCTTATGACATTATAAGCAGTGAACCTAGTCATGCTAGCCCAACTCCTGACCTGTAGAAACTGTGAGCTAATAAATCGGTATTGTTTTAAACTACTAGGTTTATGATAATTTAGTACAGAACAATAGAAAACTAGCACAATGGATCAGCAATTGGGCAGTTTCTTTTTATTTAGGAGTAGGAAACAGTTTGACTTCAACATATTGTTAGGTATTTTAATAATAGTATGTTATTTATATTCATTGTGGTTCAATTCCTCAGGATTCAGAGTAGTTAAAGGGAAGAGAGTACACAGTGAGTAGACAATGATTCCTGGGCTCTAAATACATAGGTCCAGGGATGTAGCTTGCATTTAATGCTAGCAGGGAACATCTGTCATTGGGTTCAGGGAAAAACTTAATTAAAATTAAGACCACTTGGCCCTTACAATGAATTTTATAAAATTTTATGGACATGCAGTGTGACTTGGAAAGCCCACAAAGTGTCAATAATATCCTAAACCTACTTATAATTTCTTCATCATTCACTCAGAACTATAGTAACATACAGTATTCTGGAGGAAAAAGATTGGAGACAACCTTATCACAGAGGTATCTGTTTTAAAACATCTAATATTCTAAAATGGCCATGATCAGGCTTGTTGTCATCTTGGGTTATGCATACAATATTTTAATTCTATGTTGCTCTTTTTTGCAATTTATAGACTTAATATTAATACCATTATTTTTATTGAGGATGATCAATTACCCTAATATGTGTCTTTGGTATTCAACTTAATTGTCTGAAAAGTCAAGAAACTAAAGGAGGTTATGTTATTAATTGCCATGCTGCCTTAATATCAGAACCACAACAATGATTGGAAGATTGAACATCTTCTATTTCTTCTTAATTAATTATATATTTTTCTCTAGCATTAATATTGGACTTCTATATGTTTAATTATATCTCAATAATCATAAATCCATATTTTAATAATTTCTTAATTTGATTCTATTACACCTGTTTCATTGATATACCTTTGAGAATCAGTTGGAGGGATTATTAATAAAGGACACTAATGGTGGCTGAGAAGTAATTTGATCAGACCTCCTACCACAGTCAAGGTAAGAAAGTTACCAGTTCTGCCTATGGAATGGATGCATCAGTATTGACAATGAACTCATATTATAGAAATTTATTTACTGAAAATTATCTCCTATGCATACAGTGGTGTTTCTGAACATTATTCCATGGATCACACACCAGAATCATCTAGAAAGCTTATTAAAATGCTAATGTCTTGCCTGGCCAGTATGGCTCAGTGGTTGAGCATCGGCCCATGCACTGACAGTTCACTGGTTCAATTCAAGGTCTGTGCATATGCCAGGGTTTCAGGCTCAATCCCTAGTAGGGGGTATGCAGGAGGCAGCTGATCAATGTTTCTCTCTCATTGGTGTTTCTATCTCTCTCTCCCTCTCCCTTAATCTCTCTCTAAAAATCAATAAAAACATAAAAAAATATTTTTAAAGCCTGTGCCTTGACCTCACTTCAGGCCTATTCAATTAGAGTCTTTAATTTTAGTGCCCAGGAGTCTGTGTTTTAAAGACGCCCTCTACATGTTTCTTATGAACACCTAAGTCAAGAGACAGTGATAAATGGAGGATAAGAAGTGAAGTTGGGATTTTTTTTTCCTAGTAAGGTAGACCCAGACCCCTTCCATCTTGGCATCCCCTCTCTTCTGAGCTTTATGAGGCTTACCTTCATGGTCTCTGTTCTCAGGTTTGCTGACACATCCTACTCAATATTATTAATGTCTTTCTACTCTCCGTCAACAACATACCTCAAGAAAGGGACTATTTTCAACTTGGTCTCCAATTTCTCCCATATTTATTTTAAAAAGTAAATCACTTAGAATGCCTTTGAATATGATGTTACTATTTTATCCCAGAAAGGTTAAGATACAAGGCACATTTGAAAGTCTGTGTACTTCAGGACTCCACACTAATATATATATATTTTTTATGAGAACACAACAAAGTATGGTAAAGAACTGAAACTTTTTGTACAAAGCAAGTTTCAAGAAAAACTCTGTTGAGTCATGTCATGAGACCATGTGCTTGACATGAAAGTTATGGGAATCTAAACAAGGATGATTAACTTACGTGATCATGGATGAAAGGAGCCCCTAAAAAAAGTCAAGAGCTGAGTTTGCATTTAGAGAATTTCTGTGATATAAGACAGTAGAATAAGGTAGAACAGTTTGGGTTTGGGAGGAGGATAGACTTAGAATTGAACCTTTTTTTGCTATAGTATTATGTTTAAACCCTATATGTCTCAATTTTGTCATTTATAAAATTCACCTGCATTTAGGGTAGAGTTTCCAGATAAAATATATGATGTGACTTTTATATAAACAAATAAATTTTAGTATAATTATATCCCATGGAATATTTGAGACACATTTACAGTAAAAAATGGTTTGTTGTATATCTTAAATTCAAATTTAACTGGACATCCTGTACTTTGCTAAATCTCATAACCTAAGTTTAGGGATAAAATTGCAAAAATATAAGGGTTTTTGGAACAATTCAATGAGCTGGTAGATACAAAATACATAAATGAATACCTTTAAATATTTGGCACTGCTATATGCCTTATCCTACTTCTTATCCTTTACTTCTCTTCCAGTTTGGGCACTCTGCATAGGTGGAAGCTCTGATATGGAGAGATCTACTGGTCTTCCAATTTTCCCATCTGACTAAATACAGCTTTTATAGCTAAATTACAGTTAGTTTTCATAGCTTAGCTATATATAAATTCCCATATTCTACCTTGAAAAAATTAGAAGGACAGAAAATATGAACTAAACATTATTTTATTTAATCCCTGGAACAGGTTAATGAATATATCTAATAGCAATTAATGAAAAACCCTTCTTATTGATATGAGATATACAGGAAAGATATGAGGTATAGTACAGAGGAAGTAATTTCCATTGGGTATCTGAAGTATGGTTTGATATATTTGGGTCTTCAGAAATTCTTTTTATAATCCCAGAACTGTTTGTTAATGGTATTTATCTCTTATATTCAAATAATATTGGGATGTTGCTTATAGCTTTGCTATGTGTTCCACCTGGTTATTTAGTGTATCCATCAAAAGAAGGATGATTTAAACCCCAAATAGCCCTCATTATGGATTCTGATGATGATAAGATCTCATTACTATAGTAATGATGTCTGCATTACATCATTTTGACTCTATATCTTTGAAAAAATGTAGTTGTGATCATTTGCTTATTATCAGGGAAAGTGGGTTAAATTATGAATGGAGTATTATGGCATATAATGAATACATTAAGGTACACACTTAGAAGCCCTGCCCAGGTAGCTCAGTTGGTTAGAGAGTTGTCCCCCATATGCCAAGATTTTGGGTTCTATCCCCAGTCAGGACACATACAAGAATCAACCAATGAATGTGTAAATGAGTGGAATAGCAGATCAAGTTTGCTCTCTCTCTCTCTCTTTCTCTCTCTCTCTCTCTCTCTCTCTCTCTCAAATCAATAAATAACAATTAAAAAAAAGAAGTACTCACATCCCAACCATAACATGTGCCTTGATACATACACACAGGAAAATACAGACTCAGTAAATTTCCATTTATTTTACATTTCATATAGAGCAAAAAGTACTCAAATTTGTTCTTTTCTTTCTAGTTTGCTTTTCTAAACAATTCAGGATATATGACAATGAGATGACACAGATATATTACTCTGTATAGATATGCACATTCACGACATTGGCAAGTGGTTTAAGATTGATGACACAGAACTGCTCCAGCAGTTGATCTGGCATTGTATGCTCTTCTCCTCTAATGAAAGAAGGAGCTACACATGGATCATAATTATCAAGAACTATCTGTTACTGTCAGTGACAAAAGGCAATCACATTCAGTTTCACTGTATGTGTATTAGATATTACTGCTGAAGATTAAATAAAGGTAATGCTTTGCAGATACAGAAAGAATACATTAAAAATTAGTTGAGATATTTATAAGATGCCACAATAGGAAGCAAGGGTTCATGGCATTATCCAAGGTAATGATGATTTTGGCATTGACCATGACTTAAATATTCATGTAATAGTAAACATTTTCCTGCATCAGAAGCTTCTTTTTATAGAAAAAAGCAACAGGCATATAATCACTGGTATTATGTGCATTAGGGAAAGTAACTAAGCAAATGAAATCTTTCTGAACATTTTTTAGCATTGAAAAAATACCCTAAATCATATGGCCATAGTACTGAGCGCCTTACCTATTTTTTAACATAAAAATCTGAATAGGAATAACATGTACTTTAAAATGTTTTAGTGTTAAAAGAAGCAAAAACAGTTTTGGCAGGGAATAGAGATGTGTGTAATTTTATTGAAGTTCTGTAAATTAGGATGATGTCACTATGTTGTTTTATTTATTTTTAATTTTTTTTATTCTTATATATATTTTTATTGAATGTATTAGAATGACATTGGTAAAAAGAAGTATATAGGTTTCAGGTATAGAAAAGATAAATAATGATACTATGTTTTCAATTTTTTTTTCTTTATTGATCTTAGAGAGAGAGGAAGGGAGAGATAGAAACATCCACAAGAGAGAACATCAATAGGCCCCCTCCTGCATGCCCCCCACTGGGGATTTGTCTCACAACCTGAGCATGTGCCCTGACTGGGAATCAAACCAGTGACCTCTTGGTGTATGGGTCGATGCTCAACCACTGAGCCACACTGGCTGGGCAACACTATGTTGTTTTTAAAAAGTTTTAAGTTTCATATTATTTAACTTTAAAATAGAAATGACATAGGGAAATATTATTTACATTTCTGGATATAAATTTTCAAATACTCATAATAATGGAAGGGAACCTGGAAAATACAGGTTTCAGTTAAATTTGGATGTGAAATTGTAATCACCTATTTACAACCCCATTATTGCAGCTAAATAGTTTCTATTACCTGTTAAATTATCTTAGCTATACCCATGCACATATTAGACAGCTTAAATTTATGATAATTTAACAATTTGCTGAGGTGGAAGTGGATGATTTTCTATCACATTAATCAAGTGCTATGATTGATAACACTGAGCAGAAAGAATAAACAGAATCCAGAGCTCCAGAATTGCCAATGGATACTACATGGTTTCATTGCAGCAGCTGTTGTACTTTGCTGGGTGCATGCAGCAGGATGGCTTGGTCTCCCTAACCACTCCTGTGCTTGTGTGTTCGTGCTATCCTCTGAAGTCTACTTTCAGAAAATCTGTATTTGCTGGATTTTGGCTTATTTGTTGGCTTGCTTACTAGTGTGGCAATTAAAAATGCATTTCTTATATGTCTAGACAAATAAGTTTATGCATAATTGGCAGTTAACTGTAAAGAGTAAAGCTATCAATACATGTTTTATAGGGGCATTCCAAAACAGGAGTAGAGATGTCTGATGTATTCATCACAGGGTTTAAAAAGGTATTATAATAATTTAAATAAATGCTGTTTAGTATTTTTGTTATTATTATTTTACTCTGTTATTCTTTGTTTACTTCTCTTTTTTGTTATTTTTATGGACTAAGTTGCTTTGCATGTTTTTCTTTTTCTCTACCATTTAGAAACCAAAAATTATTTTTAAAAATTTCTATTGGAGATAATGTGACTGAAATGTTGGACATTATCAAGTATTACCAAGGATATGGAGTTTTAGAACACTTACATTGTTAGTGATGATTTAAATTTGCATGACTGTTTTGAGATTAATACTAAAGCATTTACTTAAGCTGCACTGCAATTTAAGCAATTTGTTTAACTTCTGGATATATATCCAAAAGAAATAAGTGTTATTGCATGTATAAGAATGATCACAGAAATTTTATTCATGATACCTGAAACAATCTAAAAGTCCATCAAAAATTGAATGGGTAAGCAAATTGTGATATATTTATGTAATAGAATGCTTCACAGCAATGAAAACGAGCAAACTACCAATGAGTGCGACAACATGGCTTAATTTCAAAGACATCACACTGAGAGAAAGAAGTCAGACACTAAAGAGTACATACTGTATAATTCCATTTACATGAAGTTAACAGATCTGGTTAGTCTGTGGTGATAGAGATCAGAAAAATATTTGTAGGGGGACGATACTGGCTGGGCAGGGGCACAAGAAAGACATCTTTGATGCTGGAATGTTCTGTAATTGGATGTAGATGATGGTTACATATGTAAATATATGTCAAGATCCACAGAAATTAACATTTATTTTTTTCAATTTAATGTAAGTAATCCCCCAATTAAGAAAAAATAGTCCTGGTTTATGTGGTTCAGTTGGTTGGGTCTTGTCCTGTGCACAGAGGAGTTGTCAGTTCAATTCCCAGTCAGGCACATGCCGAATTTGTGGGTCAGTCCCCAGTGGGGGGTATGCAGGAGGCAGCAGATCAGTGTTTTACTCTCTTTCTCCCTCTGCCTTCCTCTCACTCTAAAAAAATCAATAAAATTATTCTTAAAAAAATATAGTGGTATTTGTATATAAACTTTAACAAATATTGAATTACTATTTTCTTATTTGACAACCTTAAAAGTTTAACAGGACCTTCTGACATTTTCCATGCCCCTATATGAAAAGAAATTTATGCCTTTTCTCTAGATGTTGTTGGTAGTCTGGAATTTTAGACTCAGTATCTTACCTTAATTTTGGTTTCTGTTTTTCTTAGTAATTTAAGACTTAAAATGCTCTTAAATTTAAAGAAAGACCTAAATGCTTTTGACTTTTCTTTGTGATAACATTTATGATAATTATATAAAATTAAATTTTTAAAAAATGGTTCTAATCATTTGAACCAGTCCATGTTTCTCTTGTTCTTGAATATTTATCTATTTGTTTTCAAATACTCCTTCAAGGTTGAGTGATCTATTTTCTAAATCTTGCACATATGACAATTCATATGTAAACAAAACTTCTTCTTTTCATCCCAAACTGCACATATTGTGTCTTTTATTTCTACTCCTTAATTTGAAACAGGAGAAGGCAGATCAGTAAGGCTTTTCTTTCTTGAAATTATTTTTTAAAAATTTTCAGCTTTATTGAGGAATAGTTAAAAAATAGAAATTGTATATACTTAAGATGTAAAACATAATGTTTTGATACACGTGAACATTGTGAAATAATCACAAAAATCAAGCAAAGTAATATATCCACCTCCTCATATAGTTATTGTTTTCTTTCTTTTGTGTGTGTGTGTATGATTAGAACACTTACGTTCTACCCTCTTAGCATATTTCAAGTGCAGTAAATCCTCACTTACTGTCATTGATAGGTTCTTGGAAATTGCTACTTTAACCAATTTTACCATAGGCTAATTGATGTAACCAAGAGTTGAGTTACTACAACATATTTTTCTATATTAATTAGTCTACAATAAAATTTGTTTCATTATACATTGTTTTGCTTACCGTCGCTGTTTTCAAGAACTTATGGATGACGTCAAGTAAGGACTTACTGTATACAATATGTACAGTGTTGTTAAATAATCACTGTGCTATGTATTAGATATCCAGAGCTTCTGCATCTTATTCAGTCTCTTTTCTGGGTAACTCTGTTGTCTCATTATCTCATTGTGTAAACTTGCATAACTGAAGTTTTGTAACCCTTGATCAACATTTCTCCATTTCCTCCTCCATCCTGTCCCTGGAAACTACCATTCTACTTTTGGCTTCATTGAGTCTGACTGTTTTGGAGTCCACATATAAATGAAATTATGCAGTATTTGTCCTTTTGTGTCTGGCTTATTTTACTTAGCATAATGTCCTCCATGTCAGTGAATATAGGATAGCAAGTATCTCTTTGAAATACAGATTTCATTTCTTTTAGATATATACCCAGAAGTGGAATTGTCAGATCAAATGGTAGCTCTATTTTAATTTTTTTGAAGAACGTCTATAATGTTCTCCATAGTGACTGTACCAATTTATAGCCCCACCAAAAGTGCACAAGGGTTCCACATTTTCCACATTCTCACCAATATTGGTTATATCTTGACTTTTTATGATAGCCATTCTGACAAGTAGGAGGTGACTATTATTTCTCTCTTTTTGTCTGGATGGTTGTAGATATTTCATCATGTTGGTAATAATTATACATTTCAAGCCTATATCTAGAGGTATCTATCTTTTCAACAACCTTGTCTGGGACCCTAGATCCCTGGCTTTAGGCCTTAGTTTTGTATTCTTATTCACATCTAGAATTAGATTTACTATCATATTTTTGTTTTAATTGTACTGGGTTTTTAAAAAAATTTATTTATTTATTTTTATTACAGATGTTTCTCCTTTTTCCTCCAATGATTCCCCCCCTCCCTGCCCTGTCCCCAGCTCTGTCATCCATGTCCATTGTTCATGCATACATGCATATAAATTCTGTGGTTTATCTCTTCCCCACCACCCCCTCTTCTGGGGATTGTCAGTCTGTACCCCACTTCCACATCTCCGGGACAACCCCTTCCTCAGACTGTTATGTTCATTATATTCCACAAATAAGTGAGATCATATGATACTTGTCTTTCTCTGTTTGGCTTGTTTCGCTTAGGATGACACTTTCCAGGTCCCTTCATGTCGTCTCAAAGGATAAGAGATCTTTCTTTCTTACAGCTGCATAGTACTCCATTGTGTATATGTACCACCACTTTTTTATCCATTCGTCTACTGATGGACATTTGGGCTATTTCCAGATTTTAGCTATTGTAAATAGTGCTGCTATGAACATGGGGGTACATATATTCTTTCTGATTAGTGTTTCAGGCTTCTTAGGGTATATTCCTAGGAGTGGGATCACTGGCTCAAATGGCAATTCCATTTTTAATGTTTTGAGGTAACACCATAGTGTTTTCCATAGTGGCTGCACCAGTCTGCATTCCCACCAGCAGTGTACTAGAGTCCCCTTTTCTCCACACCTTCGCCAACACTTGTTGTTTGATGATTTGTTGATGGCGGCCATTCTGACAGGTGTGAGGTGATACCTCATTGTTGTTTTAATTTGCATCTGTCTGATGATTAGTGATGTTGAGCATTTCTTCATATGTCTCTTAGCCATTTCGTGCTGTTTTTTTTTTTTTTTACTTGATCACAAATTTTATGAATATTGCGTTTTCATTTTCTTTCTTGCACTCTTATCCATTTCTCTTTATATTTTCTCATTCTTTTTCTGTTCACTTTTAGAGAGAATCTCAGATTTGTCTTCCATATTATTTTCATAATTTTAGAATTATGAATTTTCATTTTTTGATTCTTATATTATTTGTTTTATCATCAGAATGATATTTTATTATGATCTAAAGCTACCTAATCTTTGTTTCTGTATCGTTTTCAGTCTCTTTCTGGGTAACTCTGTTGTCTCATTATCTCATTGTCTAATCTGGCTTCAAAAATTCATATTTTTACTAAATTAGTTGAAATGACATGACATATATGGATTATTTTTATTTCTGTATCATATGTTTATTTTCTTTGCTTTTCTTATATTTTTATTTTATATAACTTATTTTACAAGCTCCACATGGCTTTACATTTCTGTTTATTTGTACAGTGGACATCATAAACAGGTGTGGTATTTGTTTCTCCAGTGTGGTAAAAGGAGGTTACTTTCATTCTTTTCTTTCTACTTCATTGCTGTTACTAGGCTTCTATCATTAACTGAGCTCAAGAGTGGTTTGGTAACTCATTTATCCAGCAGCTATGGGGAAGAAAGTGGCAGTGAGATCTGACTGCAGGATATCTATTCAGGGAACATAGTATCTGGCCCTTCTCTCTGTTTGATGGTGACTGCACTATGGTGTGATTTGCTTAGGCGTCTTCCAAATGCTTCCCTGTTAATCAAGTAAGAAATGTATTATTTGAGGTGAATTTTGTTTTATACCTATGGATGACTTTTTCTTTCTTATGGCAGCCTATATCTTGGGCCTAACATTTATTTAACCCAAGTGCTGGTCATCTAATATAGTAAAGAGGACACCATATGGTGTCTTTTTTATTTGCCTAATATCCTGTTCTTTCCTTCTGCCTTCCCTCATTCCTTTAGCTTCTCTTCTTTAAATTTTTTATTTTTACTTTTTTTTTTTTTATTTTGAGAGAGAGAGGAAGGGAGAGGGAGAGAGAGAGAAGCATTGATGAGAGAGAACATCAGTTGGCTGCCTCCTACATGCCCCTACTGGGGATCCGGCCCACAACCTGGGCATGTGCCCTGGTCTGGAATCAAACCAGCAATCTCTTGGTGCATGGATTGACGCTCAACCACTGAGCCATACTGATTGGGCATAGCCTGTCTTCTTTTTAATTTCCACAGATCCATACTTTATAAGATCAAGTGAAAGTTATTTCTTGGTCTCTTTCTAAGATTTATTATAATCTGTACCACATTTAGCAGAAATAACTTTCATGTCTGCCATGTTTATAACCCTCTCCACAAACTTACACAATTCCCACTATGAATAAAACAAAAAGAGATGACTTGCTCAGAAGTAACAAAGATTTTTTCTGAGTGTGAGAATGAGAGTGATTCCCCCCCCAGAGCTCTTATAAAGAAAACATTGTTTTATTTTGTCCTTTACTGTGCAATGCATTTGACTTCTTAATCATCAATAAATTATTTAACCAATATTAAAATCTTGATTTTAAGCACTCATTATGCTAACCACCTTTTCTTATTCTTGTAGATCACTTATACCAGTGTTCTTACTTCAGCAATGATTTGTCTTTGTAGAGGCATCAAATCTACAAATTATCCATTGTACATTGCCCGTGGATGTCTATATTCCCCCCTTTACCCTGTTAATATTCCTTGATCCATCATGAAAGTCACTCCATTGCAATTACCTGCAATAGTCTTGCTACAAATAGTCCACTCTTTCTATATTATACATGCCTGGATAAAGCCATCTTATGCCTTCAGCCAGTAAACTGAAATCAGCATAAAAATACACACATTTTACTTGAACATATTTTTACATTCATGATCACACAAAATACCCACCATATTGCCAATCTTCTTTTACTTTCTTAACTTGACTGATTTCCCATTTTTAAATTATTTTTTACAAGTTGTCCTCTCTCCTCAAAGAACCAATATCTTCCCATCTTCCCTTTCTCTCAACTGGTAGTCTTTCCTTATCTCACTCTTCTCTGACCAAATAGAAACAGTAAATAAGAAAACTTCCTCAGCTTCCTTTGACCAAATTTATCATTGTGACTTCTTTTGTACTCACATGTCCTGCCTTTCTTACATTCTGCAGTGCCCCTACTTCTAAGGCCAACTGCAAAAAATGCTGATCTTGATCTCGGGTTTCTCATTCTCTCAAGCATAAATTCTTGCAATTATGTATTCTCTCTCTCTCTCTCTCTCTCTCTCTCTCTCTCTCTCTCTCTAGCAATATCAAATCTGCCTCCCCACTAGTACATTTTCTAAAGTATGCAAAATGATATTTCATCAATCATGTTAAAAAATTGGGGGGAGGTATTAGTCAGAACAGACTTAGCTCTGTTGAGGTAACAATTGAACCTATGTAACTCACTGACCAAACCTAGCAATGACTCATCTTTTCTTTATAACAGAGTTCCATATGAATAGCTTGGCTCTCTGTGGAGGCTCTCTCCTTAAGACTGACCTAGAGCCCAGCCGGTGTGGCTCAGTGGCTGAGTGTCGACCAATGCACTAAGAGATTGCCGATTTGATTTCTGGGCAGGGCATGTGCCTAGATTGTGGACCAAATCACCAATGGGGGATATACAGGAGGCAGCCAATTGATGTTCTCTCTCACGGATGTGTGTGTCTCTCTCTCTCCCTTTCCCTCTCCCTTCCTCTCTCTAAAACTCAATAAAGAAAAAATAACAATAATAAAAAGACTGATCTAGAAACCTAGGTTGCTTTCAGTTTGTGGTTGTTCCATATGTAACATACAACTTCCATGTTTGCTGTTAAAAGGGAAAAAGTGGAAGATTAGCCCTGGCCGGTTTGGCTCAGCGGTTAGAGTGTTGACCTGCGGTCCAGAGAGACCTGGGTTCGGTTCCCTCTAAGGGCGAGTACCTCGGTTGCAGTTTGTCTCGGCCCTGGTTGGTCGTGTGGGTGGCAGCCACTCGATGTGTCCCTTTCACATCGATGTTTCTCTCTCTCTCTCTCTTCCTCTCTCTCCCTCCCACTCTATCTGAACAAAAAATGGGAAAAAATTGTCCTCAAGTGAGGATTAAAAAAAAAAAAAGTGGAAGATTGATGAGATGTTTTTAAAGCTTAATGCCTGGAAATGGCATGCATAATTTCTATCAACACCCTGTCCTCCAGATGCAACTTCATGGTAGAAACCTAACTGCATGGGAGACTGAGAAATGTACTCTTCTTATGCTAAGAAAGAGGAGACATAACATTTTATCTCCCACAGTTGCAGTGATCCCACAGGCTCCATCCAGGTATTATTATTTGTCTCTGCTCTTCATAAGAACAAAGTCTTACAAAAGATCTGTCTCTATTCTGTATTTAAATATCCTCAAAATCTTTTTTCTCTTCAGCATATAGTGATTCATTTTCTATGCCTTCTAATTCATGCTGTTCTTATCAATTATCTGAAAAGTGACAAACTCAGTGGTTGAATTTCTATCCTCTTAATTATACTCTCAGCAACATTTCATGATTGACCACTTCTCCCTTCCAGCTATTTCTTGACATATATTATTTTTGGAGTCCATGAAACCATAGTTCTTGTCTTCTGTCTACTCTGCTAACTTCTCCATCTCAGTTTGTGTTGTGGTTGCTTGAATTATTTCTTAGAGTTTCTTCCCAGACTTTCTGCTTTCTTCTTCATTAGTATCACATCTGGTTTCATGTTTTTAAATTGTTACATGCCACTCTTACCCAAATTTATATCTCCTGCCATACTCATTTTAAATGTGACTTTTCATATTTAATATAATTTGGTTTCTTTTTTCTTTACTACTTTTCCATGTAATCCACCTGTGAGTTATATTGGTTTCTTCTCAAAAATGTATCTTGAATGTGAACCTTCTATCTCCAGTTCTCATAAGAGAAGTTTTTATTTTTTCTCTTATCTAGCCAAGTACTATAGTTTCATAACTACTATTCTTGATTCCCTCCTGTTAGTTTGTAACTCTTGTCTCCCTAAAATATATTCTAAAAAATAGCCAGAGATTCACTTAAAATCAAAATGTATCACCCCTTTGCTTAAAACCTTACAAAGGCTGATTGTAATTATAATATAAGCCTGAACTCCTTAATTGCACCTATACAATCCTTTGAAATATATCTCTTACTTGCCTGTTTGACATCATCACCTACCACTCACCGTTACTCATTTGGCTTTAGCCACTCTGGTGTTCTTGGTGTTCAATGAACATTGCTCACCTCAGCTCTTTCCACCAGGAACTCTCTTCCCAGGGATGATAACTTTTTGTCATTTAGATCTCATTTCTCACAACACCACCTTAGTGTGATCTTTCTTAATTACCCATTTAAATTTTTCAATTTCACTCTCTTGTTATGTTAGTTTGTTTTCCCCAAAAGTAAATATTAAGACAAGGACTTGAGTGCAGGAAGTTTATTTAGAAATTGATTCCAGGAGACACAAATGAAGAGTGGGGGAAAGTGAGGCAGGGAAGTAAAGAAAACCTATAAAATATGTCTTAATGAGAAGGTTGCTGCTGTGAAACTATATCCTTCTGGGAAACTATAAGAAACTGTGGGACATGCCTTAGAATTGTCCCACAGAAGAGAAGAGGCTGTGGGTATTTATATACTAACTCTCATCCCCTATTGATTGAGGATTGAAGTGAATTCTACCCCCTGCACTTCTGAGTTGTGGCTGTGCAAGTATATTGCTATGGTGCAAGAGAAAGCCCCTAAGACAGAGAAGCAGAAATGTATAAGTGCTTGAGGCTTCAAATAGTCATTCTACCATAATTGCAGGTGAATTCAAAGGCAAGCCAAGGAGGTACAGGGCAGGGTATTAAGAGCATCACACACCTCTGTCCCCCAAACACACATACACATTACATATGTCTATACAGCTTGCCAATTATCAGCATATTTCTATATCTTCTCATTTATTATCAAAGTTATCTTGTTTACATATTTGCTTGCTTGTTTATGTTTGCTTTCCCCACAAAGAATGTGAATTTTATAAAAACAAGGCCTTGGTGTTTCTTATTCACTGTGATTTCCTGAATGTTTTGGACAGTGATTGGAATGCATACAGCAAATATCTTTTAAATGAAGGAAAGGGCAATGTTCTCTGAGAATTCTTACTTTAAGTGCCAGGATCATTTTCTGAAACATTCGAAATTAAGGTCTACCTTATCATTTTCTTAACTTCTTTTAAGTCTATGATTTCCCCCATTTTTTTTGGGGGGGGGGGCAGCACTGTGCTTTATAAACCGTGACTGTCTTGCGTTATTTACTACTGGAGATGTCAGCATATTTTGTGCAGCTGATGATACTTCTTCTCAAAAAATACCATCTGCCAGCTATATCAATCAGTAAGTGACAAGAGATATATAGAAAAATATCTTTAAGCTCAAGTGACAGGAGCATATAAGCACATCACCAACTGCATACAGCTGTCCCAAAAAAGAGCCAAGTGCTGTACATACAAGGAAGTCAAAATGAAACTGAGGTATGAGAGAGAAAAAGAGAAAGAATATGAATATCATTAAAATAATAGGAATGATAGATCCTAAATAGGTTCTGGCTTAGAAACCGTAAAAGGCAGATATATATTACATAAAATTTTGAAGGTGCATAAGGATATGGGTTTATAGAAAAAAATACATCAGGAGAAGGTATATGCACTTGTTCAGAGGTGAGTGGGGTGCACTGAAGATGAGGCAGACATTTTAATGTTAATTGTGGAAAGAGCAAACTAGGTTTTGTGGCTAGCATGGGGATCAACACTGTGAATCACAGTTAATCAGCCATGCTCTTTAGACACAAATATGGATATTGGTAAATTCTTACACCTGTGAAATGGCCCAGCAGGGATGATAATAGCTCTGACTTCTGCACCTATAGCTTTTCCCCCTAAAATTACTACCATGGTATTTTTTATTTAGGATGAGTTGTAATGGTGATTCATGTCTTGAGAATTTCTAGAGAGGACTATAATTCATGATTATCTGGATTGTTACAGAGGCTTAAACAGAGGCTATTTCTGAAGCAAACTGTAGTATCTTGTTGACTAAGTACAGAATCCCGTTTTTGCCAATCAGTCCTTGGCTTTGCGCCTTACCTTTGTTTATAGATCATTCTTGAAATCTTCTGCTTTTAATGCATAAAAGTATATGACATACAACTTCTGTAGAAAGAAGAAAAAGGGGGGGGGGATAAACACCTTGAAATATTTTCTTGCAATATTTTGGAAATCATTCACAGTGGAGATTTTTGGTAAAATGCCTAAAAGGAAAATGTGAATGATTCTTAAAAGACATTAACAAGCCAATATTTTTACTCATTTCTGTCCATAGACGTGGAGGTTCATTTAGAGCATGAAAATATAAGCACTTCTAGGAAAAGAAATAATTTAACTATGCCTTTTTTATTCCATTGGCATTAATACCTAAAGGTCTATATAGGATCTTCTATTTACAAGCATGTGAAGAATCAATGTGCAGGATGTGTAAACCATGGCATAATCATGTAGAAAGGACATTCAAATAGATTTTAATATCCACCATGTTACGGCCTCACCTGGTATGTGTCATGACTGCAGATGGAAAGGGAAACCACTCTAACCTGCACTCTTGCTTGATGGACTATTATAATTTGAGTAATTCACTATTTGATAAAAAAATAGAAATACAACTAAAATATTCAGAGGGAGAATGTAAAAAAAAATCACGACTTTTCCAGAAAACAACTACAGATATGAATAGAGAGATTTCAGCGACACTTAAGGTAGAAAGTCATTAGTCCTGAATTGCTCAGGCCACACATAGATTCTAATAATTGAAAATAGCATCAGCCTTAATATTGGAGGTTGAAAATAAATATGAAATGGAATGCCCCATTGACATTGTAATCCACAACAAAAAGGCTCTTCCAATTGCTGGCACTGCTGAACTGGGATTGTTTTTTCCCCCCCTAGGTACCTCAAAAGTGGAAAATTATGACAGAATAACATAAATTTTAGGGAGGAGGCAATAGGCATAGTAGAAGTTATATATGGAAAGAGAATAATATGAAAATTGAGAGAAAAAAGAAGAAGCTACATTGAGATATAGGAAGAAAAAGGAGAGGAAGAAAAGAGGTGGAAGGGAGAGAAGAAGGAAGGAATATTTTTGGGATGATTAATTAAGTTTTGGTCTCTCTGCTTGGTATTTCAACAAAACAATTTAAAATTCTACTTCCAACTTTACACGTAGCACTCTAAAATATCTAATTTGATTTATGCATTAATTTGTCGATAATTAGACTCCTCCACAAGTTATGTAAACTCTATGAGGGGAAGGCGTTTGTATTATTCATCACTGTATTTTCTGTGTCCAAAACAGAGACTAATTGAAGACATCAAGAAGACATTTGCTAGACTTCCGGTCAAGATGGCGGCATAGGTAAACGCAGTATCGCGTCCTCCCACAACCACATCAAAGTTACAACTAAACTACAGAACAGTCATCATTCAAAACCGCCTGAAATCGCCCTGGCTGGTTTGGCTCAGCCGTTAGAGCGTCGGCCTGCGGTCTGGAGAGACCCGGGTTCGGTTCCCGCTAAGGGCACGTACTTCAGTTGCAGTTTTTCCCCGGCCCTGGTTGGTCGTGCGGTGGCGGCCACTCGATGTGTCCCTTCACGTCGATGTTTCTCTCTCTCTCTCTCTCTCTCTCTCTCTCTCCCTCCCACTCTATCTGTACAAAAAAGGGAAAAATGTCCTCGGGAGAGGATTAAAAAAAACAAACAAACAAACAAAAAAACACCTGAAATCAAGCTGTATGGAAGTCCTACAACTACGAAATTAAAGCAGCAGCCACATCCAGACTGGTAGGAGGGGCGGAGGCGCGAGGGGTGGCGGAGGCGCGGGGGTGGCGGCAGCGCAACAGGCTGGTCTCACATCCAAGTGTGGTGGATAAAAATCAGGAGGCTCCCGCGGCTGGGAAGGTCCTTCCTGAGGACTGAGGGGTCCCCGTCCCACACCAGGTGCCCCGCTCAGGGTTCCAGTGCCAGGAAGAGAAGTCCCCATAACTTCTGGCTGGAAAAACCAGCGGGAACTGAGGCTCAGGGAAGCTGAAGCGGCTGGAGCCCAGGCAGCTCCCTAAAGGGCCGGCGCACGGACTTATCGGACTCTCTCCCTCTAAGCTTGGAGGGGAGGCAGCTCGAGGGGCACCAGAGACATACAGGGAAGAACTGAGCTGTTTGGCACTGGAGCAAGGGCTGAAGAGGGGGCTTTCTCCAGGACAAACGTGCTGTAAGAGGCCTTTGTTCCTTTGGTGAGCCCTTCCCGGGGGCGGCAGACAGTCGCCATATCTGGGACTCCAGTAACCTGGCTCACACTGGTAGCCCCGCCCTGGTGACTCCCTGAGGCCCTGTCCCACCCCACCCAACTTTCAGGCCCACCCAAGCTGTTGCCACTTGCTTAACCATAGGATTGGCCTGTCTTGGACCCTGCTTCAGGTTTTTCCTAAATTCTTTCAAACGAGCAGCATCTGATCTCAGCGAGCCCCATACCTCTCGCTAAGTAATACACAGAAACAAACACAGGGAGGCAAGCCAAAATGAGGAGACAAAGAAACAGGTCCCAAATGAAAGAATAGAACAATACCCCAATAAAAGAACTAAGCGAAATGGAGATAAGCAACCTAACAGATACTGAGTTCAAAATACTGCTTATAAGGATGCTCAATGAACTTAGTGAGAACCTCAGCAAACTTAGGGAGGGCCTCAAGAGCATAAAAAAGGACCAGTTAGAAATCATGGATACACAGTTAGAATTGAAGGAGGCACTAACTGAAATAAAGAATAATTTACACAGCTTCAATAATAGAGTACATAAATCCAAGGAGCAAACCATCGATTTGGAATATAAGGAAGCAAAAAACGCCCAATCAGAACAGCAAAAAGAAAAAAGAATCCCCCCCAAAAAAATGAGTATAGTGTAAGGAGCCTCTGGGACAACATCAAGCATGCCAACATTCGCATCTTGGGGGTGCCCGAAGGAGAAGAGAGAGAACAAGAAATTGAAAACATGTTTGAAACAATAATGGCAGAAAACTTTCCTAACTTGGTGAAGGAAACAGACATACAAGTCCAGGAAGCACAGAGAGTCCCAAACAAGATGAACCCCAAGAGGCACACACCAAGACACATCATCATCAAAATGCAAAAGGTTCAAGACAAAGAGAGAATCTTAAAAGCAGCAAGAGAAAGGCAGCTAGTTACCTACAAGGGAGTACCCATTAGGCTGTCAGCTGATTTCTCAAAAGAAACTTTGCAGGCCAGAAGGGAGTGGCAAGAAATATTCAGAGTGATGAAAACCAAGAACCTACAACCAAGATTACTCTACCTGCAAAGCTGTCATTTAGAATTGATGGACATATAAAAACTTTCCCAGACAAGAAAAAGTTCAAGGAGTTCATCACTACCAAACTGTTATTATATGAAATGATGAAGGGTCTTTTTGAAGAAAAAGATAAAATGTATGAACAAACAAAATGGCAATGATACATATCTATCAACAATGGAATCTACAAACAAAATGAACAGGCAGAACAGAAACATTCTCATAGATACAGAGAACATTTTGTTGGTTGCCAGTTGGGAAGGGGGTTGGGGGAATGGGTGAAAAAGGTGAAGGGATTAAGAAGTACACATTCATTGCTAGACTGACAAATCTCAAAAGGAAAGGGGTGGGGGGTGGGAAGAAATAAACCAAAGAACTTATATGCATAACCAATGGACACAGACAATAGTGTGGGAAAAGGTGGGAGGGGAGCGGGAGTGGGGAGGAGGGGTTCAATGGGGGAAAAATGTGGAACATCTGTAATACATTTTACATCCAACAATAAAGATTTAAAAAAAAAAAAAAGAAGACATTTGCTAAATAAACATTCCAAAAAGTAGGATTCTTTTCCCAGATAAGGCAGTAACTGAAAATTAAACTGCTGGTGGTGGGAGAGACAAGAGAAGACTTGTTCCACCAAAAAACTAAAATTCTGAGTAATTTTCTTTCTTTTTGCACTTTTTATTTATTTATTTTTGTTGCAAATGCTTCTTCTTTTCCCCCCTGAACACCCTCCTCCCGATCCCACCCCCCACCACTGAGCAATTTTCTTCTCTCTTTTTTTTAAATTGAAGATTGTTTTTATATGCCTGATGTCCACTGTCAAGTTAAAGCTCTATTATCTCTGTAAGAACAACATATATTCTTATCTAGGCTATAGATATTATTAATTCCATTATAAACTCTTAAAAGTCTCATTTCATATTTTGAAAATTTATCTGGCTCCCTCACTAATTAATAGAACATATTCCCTTTTTTTAAAAATGGTATCCTATTGGCTGTTGTACCAATTAAAATTTTACCAATAATGTATGAGTCCTTTTTTTAATAAGTAGCTATTGTATGTTGTCAAAAAAAAAAAAGGTCAAATTAAATTATATTTGGAGCTGCAACAGTTATATTAAGGAGACAAATAAAATTTGTATAAACTTTTCACAAATGGGAAAATCATAATGGCCCTTTCAGATTAGCCATTTTATTTTTATGCAAGTATAATTTGAGTGAAATTAATGAATTTGCATTTGAGCATGTTGGGTTTTTATTCATAAATAAAATGCAATTCAATTCTAAATAGTCAAAAGCAAAAGTCTTGTTTAAATTTTACATTCTAAGGGATAATTCGGGCCACCTTTTTACTTTGTCACTTTAAACTAGGTTTCTTACATCGTTCAAATTAACTTTACAAACCTTTAAATGTGCTCGATAACCTGGTCTCTTGTCTGACAAACTACAATCTCCACATCAATTGTTTGTAACCTGCTTTAAGCTAAATTCTAATTTCCACTTTCCTATTTCTGATTATTGATAATTGCAACTTGCCTATCACTAAGTTTCTTAGTTAAGCCCTGGTTATAATAGATACATATTTATCTAGTTCTTTTTCTCATCTATAAGATATTTGACAGTTAATTCCATAGTCTAAGCACCATTTTGTAAGGAAAATTTCCTTGGATTGCTGATAGAATAATCCCCTTCTCAAATTTGATCAATAAAACTCTTGTTTTTATAATTAGTTATTACATTGGCTCAAACAGCTTACTAGAATCAATCCATTCTTTTCTATTTCAAATCTCTGTACCACGTAGTGATCTTACAATTTCATTTTTTTTAACTCTATCAGTCAACTCTGACTAATCTGTCTTTATAATTCATACCCACAACCCTGAACTATTTCGGTGCCTTCTAACCGAACCCTTTCAATCTATACTATTGTTTTCCTAGCTTAATAAGACTGGAGGTAAGCCTGGTATTTCAAATATGATACTCCCTCCCTTTAACGGGAAAGACCTAATAATTTTGTTAAAAATATACTTTATGTTCTTTTTCTGTTTTGTCCTATTAGAATATAATATGACTTTTTGTTTGATCTATTGTTGATACATTAAAACCAAATAAATTATACTTAATAAATCTGAAACTTTTATGTGATTCAATGTACCACTGCTGAGATTTATGAGTAACTTCTGACAAATTATTAAATTAGTATTATATTTTATTTCTTCTACATTAATTTTTATAGCATATACAGTGAAATTCACTGTTTGTGATGTACAATTTTATCAGTTTTGACAAATGTACAGAATCATGAATCTATAACCAAATTCATAATACAGAACAGTTCTATCAACTCAAAAATGTCTTCATTCTTTTTCTTTGTGGTCAATACTTTCCCCCACCCTGAACCCCCAGCAATCACTAATCTATTCTCCATTCACACAGCTTTGTTTTTTCCAGAATGTCATATAAGTAGAATCATTTAGTTCACAGTCTTTTGGCCTGTTTTTTTTCAGTTAGTAAAATGCATTAGAATTTTATTTTTTAGTTTTATTGTTAGTATTCTACTGCATGGATGTACTATAGTTTATCTATTAACTGGTTTAAGAACACTTGGGTTCTTTTCCATGTTTCATGAGTATGAGTGAAGCTGCTATACACATCCACATACAAGTTTTTGTGTGAACTTAAGTTTTCTCTCTTTTAGGAAAAATTTGGATTTTTTGGATCACAAGGTATAGGTATGTTTACCTTTATAAGAAATTGCTAAACTGTTTCTGTTTTCCAAAGTGACTATACCATTTGCATTGTATGAATGTTCAAGTTGCTCTGCATCCTCACCAGTAACTCATTTATTTAGCCATTCTAATAAATATATGGTAGTATTTCATGGTGGTTTTAATTTGAATTTCTTTAATGACTATGAATGGTGAGTATCATTTTATCTACTTATTTGCCATTCACATAGCTTCTTTGGTTGCGTGTATATTCAATCCTTTAGCCCATATTTTAATCAGGTTTTTTAATTTCTCTTTGATGAATTTTGAAAGTTATATATTCTGGAAACAATTTCTTTGCCCTCTATATGATTCATAAATATTTTTGCTCTATCTGTGGCTTGTTTTTTCATTCTCTTAGCAATGTGTTTTTTTGTTTTTTTGTTTTTTTTAATATGTTGTCATTGATTTTAGAGAGAGAAGGAGGGTAAGGGAGAGAGAGAGAGAAACATCAGTGTGAGAGAGAAATATCGACTAGCTGCCACTTGCATGCACCTCAACCGGGGATCGAGCCTACAACCTGAGCATGTGCCCTAACCAGAAATCAAACCAGCAACCCTTTAGTGCATGGGACAATGCTCAACCAACTAAGCCACACTGGCTAGGGCTTAGCAGTGTGTTTTGACATTTTAAATTCTCTATCAATCTTTGGGGAGGGGGAAGTGAGGCCATTGGAGAAAGTTAAGTCCTAAGAATGGGCTTGAATACCCTTCTATATATGAACTCTAAGAGATCCACATTCTCTTGACAGTCCCCACACATCATGTACCAATTTGTTGACAATTCCAGTAGAATTATTTTTAGATTTTGATCTAGTTAATTACCCTATAACTGAAGCTCTGTTGTGGCTTTGAGAAAAGTTATAAACATTCAGTTTGTCCAGCTTTGGTGGTGATTGTTGTAAGGATGAGATACTGCTTTTCTAACTCTCTATTCCCCAAGTGGAAACCAGAATTCCTCTTGATCTCTTGATCTTCTTAGTGTGACTTTGCATTTACTATGTTGGGGAAATATAATTAGAAAGAAAAATCTGTGAACCCAGAAACCTCTCCACAAAGGTAGAAGAGAAATAAAACAGTTTCAGTATTCATTAAGCATTAAACTGGAATATGATGCACATCACAAGATGATCTAAAGAGATAGCAAAGACAGAAACCTCACCCTTTTACATAGCCAAGTAGATATAAACCATTATATAACTGTTCCAAAGATAAACAATAACTTGTCCTTATTTAAGAAGACTTCATAGCACCTTTTCTCACACATAGTTCATCCTAAATTCACCTGGTGATTGGAGTGACTATTTGTGTTTGGTAATGGTCTTTATCCAAAATAACAATATATATTGTCTTATCTTTATAACAGGAGTTAAGTTTGCAGCTTGGAGCCAGATGTGAGCAGACTTAGGTTCCTATCCTTTCATGGAAACTGGAGGGTGGGCGTGATATCTTCTTTCATAATTAAGTTTTAAGGACATAGCTCCCAAGTCCTTTCAGAAACATTCCTGGGCTGTAAAACAGGCAAGAGGCTTAATTAGATTTTGAAAAGATTTACATACATTTCAAAAAGGTGGAGAAAGATCTTATAATTTTAAAACTTCTAAAGTAAATGCTTTAAGGAAAGAAAGGAGAGGAGACTGTTTCTCTGTATCAGGGAAAATTGATTGTGCTCTTATTTGTAATTTATATTTTCCTTTACACCTGTAGCATCAGGAACACTTAGCCCAGAACAAAAGTTTATACAATATGTATGTATGTATTCAGTTATTTATTTATTTTAAATTTATCTTCATTGTTGAAAGTATTACAAATTCCCTCCTTTTTCCCTCAACCCCCTCCTCCCCATCCCTTACCCCCACTTTCATGGCTCTGTTATACAATATGTATTTAAGTGCTTTAATTTATTTGAATTTCACAGGATCCTGTGAGGTAAGCCAGAAAGTGATTATTTTCATTGTTCCCCATTAGTAGATGAGGAAATTAAGATACAGAGAAGCCAGTTGAGTTGTCCAGTTGCACACTTCTAAGAAGAAATAAAACAAAGGTCTTTCAAATCCGGCTTCTCTGGCACCATCTCCAGTCCATAGGTAGCTTTCTTAAAAGCTTATTAGCTGTTGATAACCCCAAATTTATGTTTGGGATCAAAGAGTACACACATGCACAATCTGCAGGTCTCAACAAACTTTTAGGATATAAAAAAAGCAACAGAGACTTAGTATTTATTGTTATATTTTTTTATCAATATGCATTGTCTAATGTCATTCATTCCCTCAACAAATATGTGTTGAATGCCTATTACATACCACATATCATTCTAGAGGCTAGGGAAGCGGCAATGAACCAAATTGGTAAAATCCTTGCCCACATGAAACTTATGTTTTAGAGGGTAGAAAAGAGAATAATATTAAAAAACACATTACACGTCAGCCTGTGATATATTCAATGTAGAAAACCAATGCTGGATAAGGGAGACAAAATGTGTTAGGAAGAGCATATAAGAGCTTTTGTTTTTTGTTTGTGTAGAGGCCTGAATAAATCTAAAAACTATGATGATTTCTGGGGAAAGAGCATATAAAAAAAGGATGAATAAGTAATATTCCTGAGGCTGGAATATATATATATATATATATATATATATATATATATATATATTTAAGTAACAGCAAAGAAGGTATGTGACAGGAGCTCAGTAGAGGATGAAGGAGAGGTGGCAGGGGGCAGGTTATTAAGGGCCTCATAAGTGAGATCCAAAGATTTTGAGATTTGAGAAAATGATTGGTACAATCAACTACTTTTTTTTTCTTTATTGATTTTAGAGAGGGAGAAAGGGAGAAGGAGAGAGAGATAGAAGCATTGATGAGAGAGAACAATGATTGTCCACTTCCTGCATGTCCTCCACTGGGGTATGGTTCACAACCTGGGCATGTGTCCTGACGAGAAATCGAACTGGCAACCTGTTGGTGCATGGATTGACACTCAACCACTGAACCACATCAGCCAGGCTCAAACATTTTTTATTAAAACTTTTTTAACCTTGAACTTATTGCATGAGTCCCCATCCCACCCCCTTTTCTCACCTCAACCCTCTCCCACCTTCCCCTTCTTTGGTCTTTACCAAATTATTATCTGTGTCCATGGGATATGCATACGTATTCTTGAGCTGTTTCCTTCGCCTTCTTTATCCAGTCAACCCCCATCCCCTTCCCCTTGGAAACTAACCAGTCTGTTACATGTATTAATGTTTCTGGTTCCATTTTGTTCATCAGTTTATTTTGTTCATTAGATTCCACATATTAATGAAATTATATGGTATTTGTCTTTCTCTGACTGGCTTATTTCACTTAGCATAACACTTTCCAGGTCCATCCATGCTGTCACAAATGGTAAGACTGCCTTCATTTTTAAAAGTTCACTCAGGCTGAGAAGACACTACTAGAGCATGAGCACAGAGACCAGATTAGAGACTACTTGAAATTCAGCTAAATTAATGGTACAAAATAGTGGGAAACTCCCCTGCTTTGACTTATTGTCATAGTTTTAAAATTCGCTTTTTTTCAAAATTAAAAAAAAAAAAAATGACAGAGGTTGGAGATTCCAAAATGGCAGTGGAGTGAATGGAAGCTACACAGACCATCTCCTAGGACCAAACTGGAATTACAACTAAAATAAAGACAAATCATCGAGAGAAAGCAACAGAAAAGCAGCTTGTGAAGACCATATAACCAGGAACACTGAATCAATCCTGGTAGGATTGCAGAGGCATGGGAGGGGGCTGGCAGCCCATGGACAGCAGCGGCCTTAGCTGTGAGCAGTGCCCTCGGGTTAAACTCCCAAGCCCACTCCACAGTGCAGAGAGCAGAGACAGAGAGCTAAATAGCCACAGCCACTCACCCTGGGCTCTGGCAGAGGGAGGGCTGAATGGACTGGAACTGTGTAGGAACACTCAGGATTTGATGGGCGCTCAGAGCTTTTGCTGAGTTGCAGCCATGCAGGACAGTGACGATCTTACTCCTTCCCAGGGCTCTGGGGAGAAGCCAGGGCCACTCCTGTGGAGATTCAACCCCACCCAGGTGGGCCATTGAAATGCAAATTGAGACTCATTAACAACCAAAATATGCCACACCCTTGAGAAATCCCCATACACTGAACACCTGAGGGAGTTTTGCATTCCACTGAGACTAATAGCCTCCAGCAAAAAGTTAGAGAATAACTAAACCCTTACATGGCTTGCAACTAGACCCAGGAAAGTAAGACTCAACCATGGGTTTAACATGGGTCCTCCCATGATCATCCAAACCCAGTAGAGGGAGCCACAAAAAGCAGAATACCAACACCCACAGGGAATTTTTGGCAGGCTCCAAAAACCACTGAGATAGCCAAAATGGTGAAACAAAGAAACAAATCCCAAATGAAAGAACAAGAGACCTCTACCGAGGATGAAATAAATAAAATGCAGTTAAGCAAGTTAACAGAGCTAGAATTCAGAGCCACAGTCATGAGGAAGCTCAACAGCATGAGTAAGGACATCAACACCATGAGTAAAGACATAGAAACATTGAAAATCAACCAATTGGAAATTAAAAACCACCAAGAAAAAATGAAGAATGACATAACAGAAATAAAGAACATATTGAAAGGACTAAACAACAGAGTAGAGGAAGCTGAGGACCATATCAGTGAATTAGAAGACAGGGTAGAAAAAGCCAACCAATCAGAAAACCAAAAGGAAAAAACAATTCAAAAAACAGGAAGACAGCTTAGGAGAATTGTGGGACAACTGGAAACGAAATAATATTTGCATAATAGGAGTCCCTAAAGAAGAAAATGAGCAAGGGTAAGAGAATATAGTTAAAGAAATAGTGACAGAAAACTTTCCTAATTTGGTGAAGGAAGAAGGCATATGAGTTCAATAAGCTCAGAGAGCCCCAAGTAAGAAGAACCCAAACAGGCCCACACCAAGACACATAGTAATTAAAATGCCCAAAATTAAAGTCAAAGAAAGAATCCTAAAGCCAGCAAGATATAAGCAACAGAATACCTACAAAGGAACCCCCATAAGGCTCTCAGCTCACTTCTCAACAGAAACACTACAGGCCAGAAGGGAATGGCATGAAGTAATCAAGGTTATGAAAAACAACTATCTGAATCCAAGACTACTCTACCCAGCAAGGCTACCATTCAAAATAGAAGGTTAAAGAAAGAGCTTTCCAGACAAAAATAAAGGCTAAGAGAATACATTAGCACCAAACCAGCACTGCAAGAACTGTTAAAAGGATTTCTGTAATTAGTAGAAGAAATAGGAAGAAAAATATAATCACACTAAAAAAAATAGGCAATAAATAAGTACATATCAATAATCACCTTAAATGTAAATGGATTGAATGCTCTGATAAAAAGACACAGAGTAGCTGATTAGACAAGAAAGCATGACTCATCTATATGTTGTTGATAAGAAACCCACCTCACAACAAAAGACTCACATAGGTTGAAAGTAAAGGGATGGAAAAAAATCATCCAAGCAAACAGAAAGGAAAAAAAAAAAAAAGCTGGTGTTGCAATACTCATATCTGATAAAAAAAAGAAGAAAAAAAAAGATTTCAAAATGAAGGCCATAACAAGAGACAAAGAAGGTCATTGCATAATATTGAAAAGATCTATCCAACAGAAAGATATAACCTTGGTAAACATATATTCACCCAATGTAGGAGCACCAAACTATATTAAAAATCTTCTGGAGGACTTCGAAGGAGAAATTGACAGCAATACAATCATAGCAGAGGACTTCAACAACTCGGTGTCATTACTGGATAGATCCTCTAGGCAAAAAATTAGCAAGGAAACAGAGACTATAAACGAAGCACTAGACCAAATGGATATAATAGATATCTACAGATAATTACATCACAAAACTACATAATTCACATTCTTTTCAAGTGCACATGGGACATTCTCAAAGATAGACCACATGTTAGGGCACAAACTAAGTCTCTACAAGTTCAAGAAGATTGAAATCATATCAAGATCTTCTCAGACCACAATGGCATAAAACTAGAAATCAATTGCAACAAGAACATGCAAAGACATCTGAAAACATGGAGGCTAAATAGCATGTTATTAAATAATGAATGGATTAACAAGGAGATCAAGGAAGAGATTAAAAATTTCCTGGAAAAGAATGAAAATGATGACAAAACAACACAAAATTTATGGGATGCAGCAAAAACAGTTCTGAGAGGGAAGTTCATAGCACTACAGGCCTACCTCAAGAAAACAAGAAAAATTTCTAATAGACTATCAAACCTCACAACTTAAATAACTAGAAAGGAAAAATAAAGAAAACCCCAGAGCAAGTAGAACGAAGGAAATAGTAAAGATCAGAGCAGAAATAAATAACCTAAAGACCAAAAAAAAAAAAAAAAAAAAATTCAAAGAACCAATGAAACAAGAGCTGGTTTTTTGAAAAGATAAACAAGGTTGATGGATCCTTAGTTAGACTCATCTATAACAAAGAGAGAGAGAGAGAACTCAAATACACAAAATCAGAAATGAAAGAGGAGAAGTAATAACTGACACCACAGAAATACAAATGATCATTAACAAATATCATGAACAATTATATGGCAACAAATTCAACAATCTAAGGAAAATGAACAAATTTCTAGAAACACACAGTTACCTAAAACTGGACCAGGAAGAGATAGGAAACTTGAACAAACCAATAACAACTACGGAAATTGAAGAGGTAATCAAGGCTCTCCCAACAAACAAAACCCCACGCCTGTATGATTTCATGGGGGAGTTTTACAGAACATTCAAAGAAAAACTAACATCCATTCTCCTCAAACTTTTTCAAAAAATCCAAGAAGAAGGAAGACTTCTAAACTTGTTTTATGAGGCCAGCATAATTCTAATTCCAAAACCAGAAAAAGACACTACAAAGAAAGAAAACTACAGACCAATATCACTGATGAACATAGATGCTAAAATCCTTAACAAAGTACTAGCAAATTGAATCCAGCAATACATCAAAAAAATTATTCACTATGACCAAGAGGAATTCATCCCAGGGATGCAAGGCTGGTACAATATTCGCAAATCAATAAATGTGATACACCACATAAACAAAATGAAAGATAAAAACAACAGGATATTAATAGATGCTGAAAAAGCATTCAACACAATCCAGCATCCACTTCTGATAAAAACGCTCAGCAATCTGGGAATAGAGGTATCATATCTCGACATAATAAAGGTCATATATGAAAGACCTACAGCCAACATTATAATCAATGGGCAAAAACTAAAAGCATTTCCCTTAAGAACAGAAATAAGACAAGGATGCCCACTTTCACCACTCTTATTTAACATAGTACTGGAAGTCTTAGCCACAGCAATCAGAGAGGAAGAAAAAATAAAAGAGATCCAAATTGGAAAGGAAGAAGTGAAACTGTCAATATTCAGAGATGACATGATTTTATACATAGAAAACCCTAGACTCCATCAAAAATCTACTGGACTTAATAAATGAAATTGGCAAAGTAGCAGAATACAAAATTAATGTCAAAAAATCAACGGCATTTTTATACACCAACAATGAAGTCACAGAAAGAGAAACTAAAGCAACAACAACAAAAAACAATCCATTTACAATTGTAGCAAAAAATTAGGATACCTAGGAATAAACTTAACCAAAGAAGTAAAGGTGCTATTTGCAGAAAACTACAGGACATTGAAAAAAGAAATAGAGGAAGATATAAAAAAGTGGAAGCACATACCCTGTTCATGGATTGGAAGAATTAACATCATTAAAATGTCCATATCACCCAAAGCAATTTATAGATTCAATGCAATCCCCACAAAATACCAATGACATACTTCACAAAACTAGAACAAATACTTCAAAAGTTCATATGGAACCAAGAAAGACCCTGAATACCCACAGCAATCTTGATAAAGAAGGACAAAGCTGGTGGGATCACAATACCGGATATTAGATTATACTACAAAGGTTCTGTAATCAAAACAGCCTGATACTGCCACAAGAACAGACATCTAGACCAGTGGAACAGAACAGAGAACCTGGAAAATGACTGAAGACAGTATCCTCAATTAATATTTGACAAAAGTCACAAGAGCATAAAATGGAGAAAAGACAGACTCTTTGCGTTGGCCTGTGGACTGGAGAGTCCCGAGTTTGGTTCCTGCTAAGGGCACATACCTTGGTTGCAGTTTGTCCCTGGCCCTGGTTTGGTCGTGTGGGTGGCAACCACTCGATGTCACATTGATGTCTCTCTTTCTCTCTCTCTTCCTCCCTCTCTCCCTCCTGCTCTATCGGAAGATAAATGCAAAAATGTCTTCAGGTGAGGATTAAAAAACAAACAAACAAACAAACAAAAAACACAGCTTCTTAAATAAATGGTGTTGGGAAAATTGAACAGCTACATGCAAAAAAATTAAACTAGACCATCAACTTACACCATACACAAGAATAAACTCGATATGGATAAAAGACTTAAATGTGACTCATGAATCCATAAAAATCCTAGAAGAAACTCTAGGCAACAAAATTTCAGACATCATATGCAGCAGAATTTTCACTGATATATCACCTAAGGCAACAGAAACAAAGGAGAAAATGAACACATGGGACTACATCAAATTCAAAAGCTTCTGCACAGCAAAAGAAACAACCACCAAAATGGAAAGGCAACTCACTGCATGGGAGAGCATAATTACTAATGATACATCAGATAATTTCCAAAATATATAATCATACAACTCAACAAAAGGAAGACAAAGAACCCAATTAAAAAATGGGCAGAGGAGCTAAATAGACACCTCTCCAAACAGGACATACAAATGGCCAAGAGACATATGAAGAAATGCTCGATCCGAAGGAAAAATGGCGGCGGAGTGAACGGAGCTACACAGACCGTCTCCCAGAACCAAACTGGAATTACAACTATAACACAGACAAATCGACGGGAAAAACCAACAGAAAAGCAGCTTGCGAGGACCTTACAACGAGGGACACCGACTCCATCCCCGGTAGGCTTGCGAAGGCGCGAGACGGGGCTGGGAGCCCACGGTCGGCAGCTCGGCAGCGGCCTCAGCTGTAAGCGGCGCCCGCGGGTTACACTCCCAGGCGGCCCCACAGCGCAGCCGGGACAGAGGCTGAAACAGCCACAGCCACTCACCTTGGGCTCCGGCGGAGGGAGGGCAGACTGGACTGGAACTGTGTCGGGACACTCGGGGTTTGGAGGGCGCTCAGAGCTTTGGCTGAGTGCAGCCACTCAGGACGGTAGCCACATTGCTCCTTCCCAGGGCTCTGGGGAGAGGCAGCAGCCCCTCCCTCGGAGATCCAACCCCACCCTGTGGGCCATTGAAGTGCTAATTGAGGCTCACTAACGACCAGCATCTGCCCCACCCTCGTGAAAGCCCCTTGGCTGAGCACCAGAGGGAGTTTTTCAATCAACTGACAACCCAAAACTCATCAATTAACCTAGACTGCTAGCCTCCAGGCAAAAAGCTAGAGGATAACAGTACGTTTCCTGGGCTGGCAACTTTAACCAGGAAAGTAAGACTTGACAGTGGTGCTCAACGCGGGTCCTCCCTCGCTCATCTAAACACAGGAGAGGGAGCCACAAACAGCAGAACACCAACACCCACAGGGAGAACTTGACAGGCTCCAAAGCCCACAGTGATAGCTAAAATGGTGAAACACAGAAACAGAAGCCAAATGAAAGAGCAAGACACCTCCACCGAAGATGAGATCAATGTGGAGCAATTAGGCATGTTAACAGAGCTAGAATTCAGAGCCATGATCTTGAGGAAGATGAACAGCATGAGTAAGGACATAGAGACACTGAAAATAAGCCAAATGGAAATTAAAAACCAACAAGAAGAGATAAAAAATGACATATCCGAAATGAAAAACACATTGGAAGGTTTAAAAAGCAGAGTAGGGGAAGCTGAGGACCGGATCAGTGAATTAGAAGACAGGGTAGAAAAAATCAACCAATCAGAAAAACAAAAGGAAAAAACTATTAAAAAACAGGAAGACAGCTTAAGAGAACTATGGGACAACTGGAAACGTAATAATATTCGCATCATAGGAGTCCCCGAAGAAGAAGAAAAGGAGCAAGGGATAGAGAATATATTCAAAAAAATAGTGAGAGAAAACTTCCCTAATTTGGTGAAGGAAGAAGGCATTCAAGTTCAAGAAGCACAGAGAGTCCCAAGTAGGAAGAACCCAAACAGGCCCACACCAAGACACATAGTAATTAAAATGCCAAAAATTAAAGACAAAGAGAGAATCCTAAAAGCAGCAAAAGATAAGCAACAGGTTACCTACAAAGGGAACCCCATAAGGCTTTCAGCTGACTTCTCACAAGAAACACTACAGGCCAGAAGAGAATGGCATGAAGTAATCAAAGTCATGAAAAACAAGAATCTGAATCCAAGACTACTCTACCCAGCAAGGCTATCATTCAAATAGAAGATCAAATAAAGAGCTTCCCAGACAAAAAAAAGCTAAGGGAATACATTAGCACCAAACCAGCACTGCAAGAAATGCTAAAAGGACTGCTGTAAATAGCAGTAGAAATGGGAAGAAAAATAGAACCACACTAAACAAAAATGGCAATAAATAAGTACATATCAATAATCACCTTAAACGTAAATGGATTGAATGCTCCCATAAAGAGACACAGAGTAGCTGATTGGATAAGAAAGCATGACTCATCTATATGTTGTTTACAAGAGACCCACCTCTCAACAAAAGACTCACATAGGTTGAAAGTGAAGGGATGGAAAAAAATTTTCCAAGCAAATGGAAAGCAAAAAAAAGCTGGGGTAGCAATTCTCATATCTGATAAAATAGATTTCAAAATGAAGACCATAACTAGAGACAAAGACGGCCACTACATAATATTGAAAGGATCTATCCAACAGGACGATATAACCTTGATAAACATATATGCACCCAATATAGGAGCACCAAAATATATTAAAAATCTTCTGGAGGACTTCCAAGGAGAAATCGACAACAATACAATCATAGCAGGGGACTTCAACACCCCGTTGACAGCACTGGATAGATCCTCTAGGCAAAAAATTAGCAAGGAAACAGAGACTCTAAATGAAGCACTAGACCAAATGGATTTAATAGATATCTACAGAGAATTACACCCCAAAACTACAGAATACACATTCTTCTCAAGTGCACATGGGACATTCTCAAAGATAGACCACATGATAGGACACAAACTAAATCTCTACAAGTTCAAGAAGATTGAAATCATATCAAGCATCTTCTCAGATCACAATGGCATGAAACTAGAAATCAATTGCACAAAGAACATGCAAAGACATTTCAACACATGGAGGCTAAATAGCATGTTATTAAACAATGAATGGGTCACCGAGGAGATCAAGGAAGAAATTAAAAACTTCCTGGAAACCAATGAAAATGAACACACAACAACACAAAATCTATGGGATGCAGCGAAAGCAGTTCTGAGAGGGAAGTTCATAGCACTACAGGCCTACCTCAAAAAACAAGAAAAATTTCTAATTGACTGTCTAACCTCACAACTTAAAGAATTAGAAAGCAAACAAAAAGAAAACCCCAGAGCAAGTAGAAGGAAGGAAATAGTAAAGATCAGAGCAGAAATAAATGACATAGAGACCAAAAAAACAATTCAAAGGATCAATGAAACAAAGAGCTGGTTTTTCGAAAAGATAAACAAGATAGATAGACCCTTAGCTAGACTCACCAAGAAACAAAGAGAGAGAACCCAAATACACAAAATCAGAAATGAAAGAGGAGAAGTAACAACCAACACCACGGAAATACAAAAGATCGTTAACAACTACTATGAACAACTATATGGCAACAAATTCGACAATCTCAGTGAAATGGACAAATTTCTAGAAACACACAGTCTCCCAAAACTATTCCCGGAAGAGATAGAAAACTTGAACAGACCAATAACAACTAAGGAAATTGAAGAGGTAATCAAGACTCTCCCAGCAAACAAAAGCCCAGGCCCAGATGGTTTCACGGGGGAGTTTTACCGAACATTCAAAAAAGAACTAACACCCATTCTCCTCAAACTATTTCAAAAAATTCAAGAAGAAGGAAGACTTCCAAACACGTTCTATGAGGCCAGCATAATTCTAATTCCAAAACCAGAAAAACACACTACGAAGAAAGAAAACTACAGGCCAATATCCCTGATGAACATAGACGCCAAAATCCTGAACAAAATACTAGCAAATCGGATCCAGAAATACATCAAAAAAATTATTCACCATGACCAAGTGGGATTCATTCCAGGGATGCAAGGCTGGTACAATATTTGCAAATCAATAAACGTGATACACCACATAAACAAAATGAAGAATAAAAACCACATGATCATATCAACAGATGCTGAAAAAGCATTCGACAAAATCCAGCATCCATTTCTGATAAAAACGCTCAGCAATGTAGGAATAGAGGGATCATATCTCAACATAATAAAGGCCATATATGAAAGACCTACAGCCAACATCATACTCAATGGACAGAAACTAAAAACATTTCCATTAAGAACAGGAACAAGACAGGAATGTCCACTTTCGCCACTCTTATTTAACATTGTACTGGAAGTCTTAGCCACAGCAATCAGACATGAAGAAAAAATAGAAGGGATCCAAATTGGAAAGGAGGAAGTGAAACTGTCATTATTTGCAGATGACATGATATTGTACATAGAAAACCCTAAAGACTCCATCAAAAATCTATTAGACTTAATAATTGAATTTGGCAAAGTAGCAGGATACAAAATTAACGTCAAGAAATCGACGGCATTCTTGTACATCAATGATGAACTCACAGAAAGAGAAACTGAAAAAACAATCCCATTTACCATCGCTCCAAAAAAATTACGATACCTAGGAATAAACTTAACCAAAGAAGTAAAAGACCTATTTGCAGAAAACTACAGGTCATTGAAAAAAGAAATAGAGGAAGATATAAAAAAGTGGAAGAACATACCCTGTTCATGGATTGGAAGAATTAACATAATTAAAATGTCCATACTACCCAAAGCAATCTATAGATTCAATGCAATCCCCATCAAAATACCAACGACATATTTCATAGAACTAGAACAAATACTTCAAAAGTTCATATGGAACCAAAAAAGACCCCGAATAGCCACAGCAATCTTGAAAAAGAAGAACAAAGTTGGAGGGATCACAATACCAGATATCAGGTTATACTACAAAGCGACTGTAACCAAAACAGCCTGGTACTGGCACAAGAACAGGCATATAGACCAGTGGAACAGAACTGAAAACCCAGAAATGGACCCAAGGCAATACGCTCAATTAATATTTGACAAAGGTGGCAAGAGCATACAGTGGAGTAAAGACAGCCTCTTTAATAAATGGTGTTGGGAAAATTGGACAGCTACATGCAAAAAAATGAAACTAGACCATCAACTTACACCATACACAAAAATAAACTCGAAATGGATAAAAGACTTAAATGTGACCCATGAATCCATAAAAATTCTAGAAGAAAATGTAGGCAACAAAATTTCGGACATCATACGGAGCAGAATTTTCACTGACACATCACCTAAGGCAACAGAAATAAAGGAGAAAATGAACACATGGGACTACATCAAACTAAAAAGCTTCTGCACAGCAAAAGAAACAATCATCAAAATGGAAAGGCAACCCACTGTATGGGAGAACATCATTGCCAATGATGTATCAGATAAGGGGTTAATTTCCAATATATACAGAGTGCTCATACAACTCCACAAAAGGAAGACAAAGAACCCAATTAAAAAATGGGCAGAGGAGCTGAATAGACACCTCTCCAAACAGGACATACAAATGGCCAAGAGACATATGAAGAAATGCTCAACATCACTAATCATCAGAGAGATGCAAATTAAAACAACTATGAGGTATCACCTCACACCTGTCAGAATGGCCGCCATCAACAAATCATCAAACAACAAGTGTTGGCGAGGGTGTGGAGAAAAGGGGACTCTAATACACTGCTGGTGGGAATGCAGACTGGTGCAGCCGCTATGGAAAACAATATGGTGCTACCTCAAAAAATTAAAAATTGAACTTCCATTCGACCCAGTGATCCCACTGCTGGGAATATACCCTAAGAAGCCTGAAACACTAATCAGGAAGAATATATGTACCCCCATGTTCATAGCAGCACTATTTACAATAGCTAAGATCTGGAAACAGCCCAAGTGTCCACCAGTAGACGAATGGATCAAAAAGCTGTGGTACATATACACAATGGAATACTATGCAGCGGTAAGAAAGAAAGATCTCTTATCCTTTGAGACGACATGGAGGGACCTGGAAAGTATTATCCTAAGTGAAAGAAGCCAAGCAGAAAAAGACAAATACCACATGATCTCACTTATATACGGAATATAATGAACATAACAGTCTGAGGAATACAGTAGACCCAGACACATGGAAGTAGGGCACAGACTGACATCCCTCAGAAGAGGGGATAGGGGGTGGGGGGGTGGGAAGAGATAAACCACAGAACTTATATGCATGTATGCATGACCAATGGACATGGACAACTAAGCCGGGGACAGGGTGGAGGGGGGGTGGGGTGGGGGGTGCCAATGGGGTAAAAAGGTAAAATATCTGTAACAAAAAAAATAAATAAATAAATAAAATTAAAAAAAAAAAAAAAAAAAAAGAAAATCCAGCATCCATTTCTGATTAAAATGCTCAGCAATGTGGGAATAGAGGGACCATATCTAGACATAATAAAGGCCATATATGAAAGACCTATAGCCAACATCATACTCAATGGGCAAAATCTTAAAGCATTTGCCTTAAGAACACGAAAAGACAAGGATGCCCACTTTCACCACTCTTATTTAACATAGTACTGGAAGTCTTAGCCACAGCAATCAGACAGGAAGAAAAAATAAAAGGGATCCAAATTGGAAAGGAGGAAGTGAAACTGTCATTATTCACGGATGACATGATACTATACGTAGAAAACCCCAAAGACTCCATCAAAAATTTACTAGACTTAATAGATGAATTTGGCAAAGTAGCAGGATACAAAATGAATGTCAAGAGATCGATGGCATTCTTATGCACCAATGATGAACTCACAAAAAGAAAAACTGAAAGAACAATTCCATTTACCATCGCGGAAAAAAATTAAGATACCTAGGAATAAACTTAACCAAATAAATAAAGGACCTATTCACAGAAAACTGCAGGTCATTGAAGAAAAAATAGAGGACGATATAAAAAAGTGGAAGCACATACCTTGTTCATGGATTGGAAGAATTAACATCACTAAAATGTCCATATTACCCAAAGCAATCTATAGATTCAATGCAATCCCCATCAAAATACCAATGACATACTGCACAGAACTAGAACAAATACTTCAAAAGTTCATATAAAACCAAACAAGACTTTGAATACCCACAGCAATCTTGGAAATAAAAAAAAAAAAAACAAACAAAAAAAAAACAACAAGGTTGGAGGAATCACATTACCGGACTTCCGGTTATACTAAAAAGTATAAACAGCCTGGTAGTGGCACAAGAACAGTCATATAGAGCAGTGGAACCAAACAGAAAACCCATAATTAGACCCATGGAAATATGCTCAATTAATATTTGACAAAGGTGGCAAGAGCATACAGTGGAATAAAGATAGCCTCTTTAATAAATGCTGTTGGAAAAACTGGACAGCTACATGCAAACAAATGAAATTAGACCATCTACTTTCAAAAAACACAGGAATAAACTCAAAATGGATAAAAAAACTTAAATGTGACTCATGAATCCATAAAAATCCTGGAAGAAACTGTAGGCAACAATATTTTAGACATCATCCGCAGCAGAATTTTCAATGACACATGACATAAGACAACAGAAACAAAGGAGAAAATGTATGCATGGGACTACATCAAACTCAAAAGCTTCTGCACAGCAAAAGAAACAACCATCAAAATGAAAAGGCAACCCACTGTATGGGAGAGCAAAATTGCCAATGATATATCAGATAAGGGGTTAATTTCCAATATATATAGAGTGCTCATACAGCTCAACAAAAGGAAGACAAAGAACACCATTAAAAATCGGCAGAGGAACTAAATAGACACCTCTCCAAACAGGACATACAAATGGTCAAGAGAGATATGAGGAAATGCTCAATATCACTAATCATCAGAGAGATGAAAATTAAAAGAACAGTGAGTTATCACCTCACACCTGTCTTAATGGCCGCCATCAACAAATCATCAAACAACAAGTGTTGGCAAGGGTGTGGAAAAAAGGGGACTCTAGGACACTGCTGGTGGCAATGCAGACTGGTGCAGGCACTCTGGAAAACAATATGGTGTTACCTCAAAAGATTAAAAATTGAACTTCCATTTGACCCAGTGATCCCATTTCTAGGAATATACCCTAGGAAACCTGAAACATCAATCAGAAAGGATACATGTACCCCCATGTTTGTAGCCGCACTATTTACAATAGCCAAGATCTGGAAACAGCCCAAATGTCCATCAGTTGACTAATGGTAAAAAATCTGTGGTACATATACACAATTGAGTACTATGCAGCTGTAAAAAAGAAAGATTTCTTATCCTTTGAGACTACATGGAGGGACCTGTTCAGAAGGTTATGTCTGACAAGATAAAGAACTGCCATCTCTGCTATCAAAACTAGAGACGTGTTTATATAAAATACAGTTGACCCTTGAACAACAGGGGTTTGAACTGCACCAGTGCAATTTATATGTGGATTAAAAAAATAAATATACAATCAGCAAAAAAAAAAAAAAAAAAAAAAGAAATGCTCAACATCACTAATCATCATAGAGATGCAAATTAAAATAACAATGAAGTATCACCTCACACCTGTCAGAATGAATGCCATCAACAAATCATCAAACAACAGGTGTTGACGAGGGTGTGGAGAAAAGGGGACTCCAGTACACTGCTGGCAGAAATGCAGACTGGTGCAACCACTATGGAAAACAGTATGGTGTTGCCTCAAAAAATTAAAAATCGAATGCCGTTTGACCCAGTGATCCCACTTCTAGGAATATACCCTAAGAAGCCTGAAACACCATTCGGAAAGAATATATGTACCCCCATGTTCATAGTAGCACTATTTATAATAGCTAATTTCTGGAAACAGCCCACGTGTTCATCAGTAGATGAATGATTAAAAAAGTGTGGTGCATATACACAATGGAGTACTATGTAGCTGTAAGAAAGAAAGATCTCTTATCCTTTGAGACGACATGGAGGGACCTGGAAAGTATTATCCTAAGCGAAACAAGCCAATCAGAGAAAGACAAGTGTCATATGATCTCACTTATTTGTGGAATATAATGAACATAACAGTCTGAGGAATGGGGTAGTCCCAGAGACGTGGAAGTGGGGTACAGACTGACAATCCCCAGAAGAGGGGGTGGTGGGAGAGAGCTAAACCACAGAACTTATATGCATGAATGTATGAACAATGGACATGAATGACAGAGCTGGGGACAGGGCGCAGAGGGAGGGATAGGCGCAATCAGTGGGGGGAAAAGGAGAAACATCTGTAACAAAAATTAATTAATTAATTAAAAAAAAAAAAAAAAAGAAAGGTCTGTTATCCTTTGAGAAGACATGAAGGGACCTAAGAAAGTATTATCCTAAGCAGAACAAGCCGAGCAGAGAAAGACAAATATCACATGATCTCACTTTTTGTGGAATATAATGAAAATAACAGTCTGAGGAACAGGGCAGACTGACAACCCTCAGAAGAGGGGGTGGTGGGTAGGGAAGAGATAAACCACAGAATTTACATGCATATACACATAACGATGAACATGGACAGCAAAGCTGGGGACGCGGTTGGGGGATGGGGTGGAAGATGTCAATGGGGAAAAAAAAGGAGAAACATCTGTAACAAAAATAAATTGATAAAAGAAAAAATTACAGGGGTTAATTAGTTATGTCACTATGTAAATAGAAAATACTGAACTTTGCTATTGGAAATATTTCATTGACATTGTAGAAAATAACTTTCTATTTGCCTAAGATATGGTGAGACCATGACAGAATGAGTCAATAAGAACTCTCTCAGCTGTGATTCTCAAATAAGAATTTTACTTGATAGTTTATCAAGTAGACAATATGCAGAGTGAAAGATAGATCTTATACATCCAAATTTATTTTGTAGTAACATTTGCAATTGTGATTAAAGAGAGATGTGCAGAAGTAAATTCCTATTTGCTTAAGAACTTACAAAACTTGATTTACATTTATGTTTCTCAAATGTTACTGAAATATGTATTGTTCCACTAATAAATATTTGCAGAATATGTTCCCCAAATTCAGTAACATTATTTTTTGCATGGTATCCCTATTTTTATCTTAAATGTGACAAATTATACAAAAGATGAGATTCCTCATCTTTAGGATAGTCCTCAAATTTCTTATTATATTAAGTAAAACTTTGTCCCAAGATCTTTTAAATCTCTTTATAGTTTTACTGAGAACTGACATGCAATTTCTAGGATCTTTCTACTTTATTAGGATGGCAATAGTTAAATGCAAGCTTTGGAAGGGAATCACTAGTTTAAAATGTTTTCCCTTTTGTAATGTTAGAATAAAACAAAGTAAGTGTTAAGATCTCTTGTGTCACCTTTAGATTTCTCATCACCCTCATAACATTCCACTGTTTTCTAAATCCTTAATTGAAAGACTATTATAGGCACTCATGATCATGGATCTTAGTAAACTATTGTAATTTAATAGACTTCTTGTGTGGTACTTGTTCCTTAAGGAAAACTTGCTCTTCATTGTTCCATTTATTTTCACATTAAGGGGTGTTTGAGAATCAGCATCTGTGTCTCCTTTCCTTTCCTTTCCTTTCCTTTCCTTTCCTTTCCTTTCCTTTCCTTTCCTTTCCTTTCCTTTCCTTTCCTTTCCTTTCCTTTCCTTTCCTTTCCTTTCCTTTCCTTTCCTTTCCTTTCCTTTCCTTTCCTTTCCTTTCCTTTCCTTCTCCTTTCCTTTCCTTTCCTTTCCTTTCCTTTCCTTTCCTTTCCTTTCCTTTCCTTTCCTTTCCTTTCCTTTCCTTTCCTTTCCTTTCCTTTCCTTTCCTTTCCTTTCCTTTCCTTTCCTTTCCTTTTGTGACAGCTTTTAATTTCTCTTGATGTTTGGATTTCTCCTTGTCTTCCCCCTTATCCTCCCCTCCTCCTCCTCCTTCTTCTCCTTCATTGTTGTTATTATTATCATCATTATTATTATTATTAAAAGGATCTAGATCCCACCCCAATAAGAATGACTAAAATAAAGATATAATCAATATCCCCATGGCCACAACTGGATATATATGTATATATCCAGTTCAAAGTAAAAGCTGTCACCTTCCAGAGTTTCATTTCTCTGACCTATACCTAGATATTTTTCTTTCTCATTTAAGTATACAAATGCAACCTTCACTTTCATATGTTTCTAAGATCCTAGAAACGTAAGTATCTAATTTATAAATTCACCCACTTGATACAATTTATATGTACAGCATACAGATATAGCTGTATCATCATAAAAGACAAAGGAATATTCATTGTGTCCTAGGATCAGATATCATTTAGAGCGAGAATGAGCCCTCCAGATTATTTTTACCAGCAATTTTATTTTATTGTTAAGGAAATCAAAGGTCTGAGAAGTTATGCAGCACATTTCAGGATAAACAACAAAGTGCAAGTACTGAATTAGAACAGTGATATCTTCACTGCCATTTGGTATTTCTGCTACTACACCACAATGATTTCACCTACATAACTAGTCATAGTAACAGTATAATGAAACAATATTTGGAAAGGAGAGTTAAGATTATGTTGATAATGATAGTTATATTACTAATTACCTGCATGGACATGCCATTCTTTCTTTCTTGCATGCAAAATACTAAAGTAGACAGAATACAAAGCACTTAAATAGATTCAGTTGCTGTCTTGGAGCAACTTATAAGAAATGACTGTAATTATTATATAAATAACTTTTAGAAATGTCGCCCTGGTCGGTTTGGCTCAGCGGTTAGAGCATTGGCCTGCGGTCTAGAGAGACCTGGGTTTGATTCCTGCTAAGGGCACTTACCTCGGTTGCAGTTTGTCCCCGGTCCTGGTTGGGTCATGTGGGTGGCAACCACTCAATGTGTCCCTTTTACATCAATGTTTCTCTCTCTCTCTCCCTCCCACTCTAACTGAATAAAGTATCGAAAGATTTCTTTGGGTGAGGATAAAAAAAAAAGAAAAAGAAAGAAATGTACCCAATTATAGAACATTTTCAAATGAAGAAAGTAAGAATTCACTTTATAAAAAAAAAAAAAGTAACTGGCAATGTTTTATTTTATTTGAAGGAGAAGGAATCACAGGAGGTTCAGGAATAGTTGAGTATGCCTTTTATTTTTGTTTTAAGGGGAGTAAGACATTTTAAGTGATGAGTGCTGTATAAACTTTACAATGTAGAAAGTCATAAAGGGATAGGAATTCTATCAGAGAATCAAATAAAATGTTAATTCAACAGTGAACTCCATTTGTTGCATTCTTACTATATAACAGATGTTTCCTAGCTCTGGGTGTTATGAGAAAATGAGACCCAGTTTCAGATCTTCAGAACTTCAAAGTCTAGTTGAGAGGCAACTATTAAAATTAACTTATATGATTTAGTAAACTAGTTTACTGTAATTTATATAGAAAACATGATGCAGAAGTACAAAAAATGGAAGTATACTCAGACTGTTAATGTCAAGAAAGGCCCTGCCAAGGAAGTGGTGACTACAAAAAGTAAGAGTTTACTATAGAGATGGGAAGAAGATTACATCCCAGCAGAGGAAGCAGTATGTTTGATGGTATAGGGGATGGGAACATCAAACAACATGATGTGTTTGAGCAAGGGCCAAAATTTTACCTTTTGGGTTATGCTAAGAATGTTACAGTAGGTGAAGATGAAGAATTAGACAGAGAGCAGTAGTCTCCATATATGCATCAAACAACTTTTATAGCAGAAAGAGACTTGACTGTGGGTAGTGAGTGCATGATACAATATGCAAATACTGGGTTATAGAGCTGTACACTATAAACCTGTATGGTTTTATTAACTGATGTCACCCCAATAAATTGATGAAGAAAAAAACAAAACAAATAAGCATATCTGTTTTTTTTTTGGGGGGGGGGGTGAAATCTGTTGAATCAAAAGCACAGGATCATGAATCTTATATATATTTCAGTGAAAAGTAATACTTTAGGAAAGACATAAAGTCATCCACAATTGCATCATTTACCTTGACTTTCTTGAAAGGTCATGGCATCTGACTCTTTTCTACAAGCCCCTCCTCACTTCACATTTTCATGTATCCCACCTCCAATAACAACTCTTCTTCCTAGACACCTAGGCTATTATTGGCTGCCATCATGCCCATAACTTTGACACCTGAGGAGATAAGGAGCTTAAAAGTAATTCCTCAGCAAATAGCAATGCAGCCAGAAAAAGAGAAATGGCCAAATCAATTCATTCAGGGGAGAAAATAGTTTAGTTATAGGTAATGGAAGTTGAATAGGAGGCTTATGTGTAAATTGAGGAAAAAATGAGGAGGAGGAAGATGTAGCAATTTGTGTGAATGAGACTAGGGAACTCGGACCTAAACTAAGACCCTTAGAGCTGTATTTTAGATTAAAAATGCAATGTAACAGTAATTTGAAGCAAGGCTAGTGGAGCAAAATATAATAAAGAGTCCAAATTGACTGTGCCTTTTCATAAGCAAAGGTCATAAACTAGTGGTATTTTCTTTGTAATAGGAACTCTATAGGGAAACTAAGATCAATGCTGAATATAGATTTACTTGCATTAAACATGCTGATTCTACACTATTTTTAAAAGGTTAAGAAAAGATTTGAGGAGCCCAATGCAATGAAAAGTATTTGTTTGATTTTTTTTTTAACCTGACTAGATTGAATCAAACCCTAAGCTGAATCTGTAAGATGGTAGTTGTAGCAAACACAATTGGTGTCCCACCCATATCCTCTCATCTTTGCCATCTTGGTTAACATCTGTAGAATTCAAACTGCCAGCTCTTGAATTTATGGTGCTCTTTTTGTTTTGAAATTTTTTAAATTTTATTCATTCATTCATTTATTCATTATTTATATTTATTGTTGACACTCTTACAGATGTCCCTCATTTCCCCCCCTCTGCCCACAAATGGGGGCATTTTCCTTGCAAGTAAATTTGTCATTTAAATCCACAGCCAGTTGAATGGTTAAAAAGTACCCAATTTAATAAAATCATACAAAAGAGGACAAATGGGCACCATCTGGTGACTATAACCTAACATACTCTAACACTTTGCCAATGTATTTTAATGAATATAGATTTAATTAGCTGCTACCCTACTTCACTACAAAAGTCAGTCATTTACAAGAATAATTATTTTATTATCTTTATTGTTTTTGTATGACAAGAATTTTGGGAAGAGCTAGTTGGGGTGGTTCTGGCTCTGGACCTCTAATATGGTGGCAGTCAGACAATGATTGAACCTGGAAGAGCAGGGTGCTGAATCTAGGGACTGTTCAGGTATCTCTCATTCTTGTGGAATCTCCAGACCTCTACATGTAGTCTCTACATGAGCTAGTTAGGGCTTTGTTGTAACTATTAGACGGCTATAGTGGGTGTTTTGTTTTGCCTCTGGGGCATGGTTTGCAGCTAGGTAGCAGGCCAAAAGTGATGGACAATTAATAACTTCCAGGAACAGGCCTCACCCAATAATTGATGAGAGTCAGTGTATAAATATCCTACCTTCCATATTTCTCAATTAGGATAGATATGAGATATGTGTCTTCAGGAGAAATAAGCTGTATTCATGCACAGTGGTAGAGTGTTTAAGAATCACCCTTCATTGGCTGACTGCTTTTTCCTGTCTCATTTCCCCAGTCTTTCACGGCTATCTCCTTAATCTCCAAGTTAAATTATTTTCACTCATTCTTTAGACTCAGGGTCAGCTTCTGATGAAACTCAAACTATAGCTATAAGATTTCCCTATAATAAGAAATACCAAAGAAAAAATATAGTCGTACTTCATTATACATTTTCTATAGTAAACATGGAGAAACATGTTATGTCAAGTAGTATAAAATACATAAGAACAAAGAATATTGTACGTTCATTAACTTATTTACGAAGTGTCTACATGTAAGTCATAAAGAAAAAATAATTATCACAAAGTCTAAATGCTTCTTTTCCATCTTTATTTTGTATTTTTGTTTGTTTGTTTATTTGTTTATCCTCACCCAAGGACATTTTTTGTTCAGGTAGAGTGGGAGGGAGAGAGAGGAACAGAGAGAGAGAGAGAAACATCGATGTGAAAGGAACACATCGAGTGGCTGCCACCCGCACGACCGACCAGGGCCGGGGACAAACTTCAACAGAAATACACGCCCTTAGAGGGAACCAAACCCGGGTCTCTCTGGACCGCAGGCCGACGCTCTAACCGCTGAGCCAAACCAGCCAGGGCTATTTTGCATTTTTGATTAACTAATGTCTAGTCTTGTCTTTATCTTAAGGAGTAAAATCAATGTCGGTATGAGTTTTGTAGATTGCTATAACTGTTATTTAATTAATCCATTATCAAAATTGTATGCATCTTGTTTTGAATATTTATATCTATATCAGTTAGCTTTTGCTGCATAACAAACCACTTCAAATTTTAGTGGCTTAAAACAAGAACCACTCACTTAGCTCACAATTTTGCAATCCATCATTTAAGCTGGGCTAAACTGGGAAGTTCTGGTTTCAGCTAGGCTTCCTCATGGGTTTGTGATCAGCTGGCAGATGAGCTGGGAACTGACTGGCTTACAATGGCTTTTGCTAGGATGACATTTTTCTGTTCCACATTCTCCAGAAGGCTAGCTTCAATTGGTCTTGTGGCTGAGACAGGGTTTCAAGAGAAAGCAGAGGTGCAAAAGTTTTCTTTGAAGTCTATGCTCAGCAATAGCACAATATAACTTCTACCACATTTCATGGGTCAATGTAGTTAGGAGACCAGCTCAGATTCTAGAGTTAGTATAACAGACTTCATCTTCTTTCTAATGGGAGAAACATCAAAGTTACATTGCAAAGTTACATTCCGGAAGGAGAGAAGAATTGAGTGTCTATTTTGAATCTGTTTACACAATACCAAATTAATACTAAATGATGGTCAACAACAACAACAACAACAACAAAAATAGAAGAAAAGGAAGCAAAATATGTTTTTGTCTATACTTAAAAATTGTATTTTAAAATATGTTTTTATTAAATTTCTTAGAGGCACAGAGAGATAGAAACATCGATGTGAAAGAGAAACATCAATTGGCTGCCTCCTGCATGCCCCCTACTGGGGATGGAGCCCACAACCCAGGCATGTGCCCTGACTAAAATCGAACCAGGACCTCTCAGTCCATGGGCCAATGTTCAATCCACTGAGCCACACTGGCCGAGCTCAAAATTGTGTTTTATAACAGTTACACATTACTTATAACACAATACAAAATATTTATCAAAATGAATCATAAATTTGAGGTAGTTCTCTGTGAATAACATTTGGAATTACCTAGGGGGGCAGCGTTAACCACAGTTAAGAACAATGAAAAGCCCTTAATGCAGACTTTGATCACAATTATCTACAAGTTATAAATGATCAGTGTGGCACCAACCAAATTTGCTTAGAATAAAATGCCATTTAGAATCATTTTGAACATGTACTATGCGTCTAAAGGATTATTTTATTTTAATAGCTAAATATTAACCCCTGAAAAAGAGGAAAACTGAGTGAAAATGGTGATAGGTCCTTAATTCTGGTAGAACTCCTAGGTACTCTTTAATTATAAATCCAATTGATCTATTACAGTAGGAACAAAAATATTGATTTTATTTATACATCTCATTATATCTCTCTTCTCTCTTAATGTGAAACTTTGCAGTTTTTCCAGTTTCTCAAAACAATATATATATATATATATATATATATATATATATATATATATATATATATATATATATTCTGGACATAGATCGAAGGTTAGTTTATCCTTAGCATTCCTAAACTAGCCATGCTAAATCAAAACTCTATTACTAAGGTGAAAAGCTGGGAGTGATAGGGTATTTGTACTTTCTTATTTTTAAAAACAAACCAACAAACAATATTCCCATGGTAGTGAAGTATTCTCATTGCTTGACAAGAACATGAGTAAACACTAGTTTTTAAGATCTATAAAAGCACACAGGATAAAACAGTAGATCAATAGGTAAATCTCTCTCTATATATATATTTTACATCTATCCATTATCTCTCTATATATAAACATGACGACAAACTCATATATACAGACAGAGGGAGGGATTTTTAAAATTTCTGTTTTATATTTCCTTCACAATTTATTTAAAAACTTTCTATTATTGTACATTTAATAAAAGAGTGAATTAATTTCTGACATCTGTATATTGCTTGATTTTTCTCTTCTTGGGACTGAAGGCAAGAGAGGGAAGTCAAGGTAAAGGATGTAGAATGAAGAAATGCAATTCAGTTCTGCCAAAGAACATTAATTATTGTGATAGATGAGACTTTGTTTCTCTTTTTAAGTGTATTTACTTCTGGCAATGTAAAAATTCAGGATCATCATATATTTGTATGAAAAAAAGTAAACTTAACATGTTGAACTTGATCTTATAAAATAACAGTATATAAATTATATATTTCTGAGAGAAAAAAAATGGTAAAGTTACAACTTTCCCCCAAATATCTTAGCATCTATAATTCAGAATTTCCACAACTACAAAATAATTTATTTTCTACAAACCCATAGCAAAAATAGCAAATCTTGTTCTGCATACTTATAGGCTTACTATCTAAATAACATCTTGTAGCAGTTCTACAGATGACCTCATTTTGAGAACTGACTTGGAATATTAAACTGTAGAAACTGCAAACAACTACGAGCATCCCAAATAATACATACAAGTGTGTGCTGATTGGCTGGGTGGAAGGGGCAATGACACACTGTATTTGAACATATCTACACTATTGCACATATTGTGACCTCTAACACTGCAGTGTTTCTGACTATTGGTTAAAGAAAAACAATCATTCAGGCAGTTTAAATTTGATAAATATATGAATACTTCAACAAACTTGAAGCTGAGCAAGTCATCAGCAACTTTTGACATCATGATGACAAATGATTTGTTTGTTAATCATTTCATTTCTTACTGTGAAATACAAGATATGACCATCAGAAGATTTAGTTTTCTGGATGCCTTGCCAGAGTTGTGGTGGGCCTGATAAGGAATAAGAATTAGAACATGATATTATGTAACTGTGGAACGTCAAATAATTTCCCAAGTAATATGTTGACCCTTGCATGTTTATGTGGCCCTTCTTTAAACCTAATGTATAAAATGCATTAGGCCTGTGGTTTTTTTGTTTCTTAAAATCTGATAGATTCTTTACTCCTTGTCCATACAGAGCTTTCCAAATCCCAGGTTTGCCTCCACAAATAACTATGAATGCATGGAAAGTGCTTTCTGCATGTGCTCAAATTGTGCTGCTTGTTTGTGGTTCAGTCATAAACGTGATTGAAGGCAAATCTGAACTTTGTTGGAATCTATATTGCCTAATTTTTAAATCTAGAGTAGCCCCATTGTATTCTACCCTATCCAAACTTCTCAACAAGCCTTTTTCACTAGTTATCTACTTAATACAACTAGTTTTTGTTTCCTAAAATTACTGGTAGGAACAATCAAGTCCATGGATGTGTCTGTCCAGGGTGCTACTATAAATAATAAGTTTAGATTATTTTTCCTAATATATATCTGCAAAAATAAAGCTGTGAAAATAATACAGCTATATTTAATTTATGTCAGGCAAGAAATCTTGCTGTTTTCAATCAGACTAGGTAAGTAATTAATGATTTCCACTTATATCTTTTTCCCAGCTACAGACATGACTCTGATTTTTTCTACATTAAAATGCTTCTTGGAAAATTTCCTTCAGTGAGCCCCAATCCAATTCCTTTCCAAGAACAATGAATTTCCTTTTCTTTTCTCCCTTCCAAAACATTTTTATGGACCAAAGTGACACAAGGATAAATGACAAAAGATTTTTCTGTTGTTGTTATATCTCATGGAAAATGCAATTTGATCTATGTAGTGTTGGGAATTGAAAGTCATTTAATGGTTTGTGGAGAGAATCCAATTTAATTTGTAAGATATGCTCTTCTAAATCCAGTTTTATATGGTTCGTGATTATTTTGCAATGCGTTTTTACCCTTTGTTCACCAAATATTTTTACCACAACAGGTGTAGCATCTTTCTAAATTCTTGCTACTTGAATTGTAGTTCACACACCAGAGGCATCAACATTTCCTAGAAATTGTTAGAAATATAGACTCTCAGACTTCTCCCCAGACTTACTCAATCAGAATCTGTATTTGTTTTCAATTTTTATTAATTTATTTTTGTTACAGATGTTTCTCCTTTTCCCCTCCTAGACACCCTCCTCCTCATCCTGCCCACCCCCGTCTATGTCCATTGGTTACGCATACATACGTATAAGTTCCTTGGTTCATCACCTCCATCCTCCCCACTCTTCTACCCTGAGGTTTGTCAGTCTGAACCATATTCCTTTCTATGTCTCTGGGTCTATTTCGTCCATCAGCCCACCTTGTTCATTATATTCCACAAATAAGTGAGATCATGTGGTATTTCTCTTTCTCTGATGGGCTTATTTCACATAGCATAATACTCTTGAGGTCTTCCATGTTGTCTCAAAAGATAAGAGATCTTTCTTTCTTACAGCTGCATAGTATTCCATTGTATATATGTACCACAGCTTTTTTATCCACTCATCTACTGATGGACACTTGGGCTGTTTCCAGATCTTAGCGATTGTAAATAGTGCTGCTATGAACATAGGGGTACATATATTCTTTCTGATTGGTCTTTCAGGCTTCTTAGGGTATATTCCTAGAAGTGGGATCACTGGGTCAAATGGCAATTCAATTTTTAATTTTTTGAAGAAACACCATTCTGTTTTCCATAGTGGCTACACCAATATATTATTTCTATACAAATACTTTTTCTACATTTATATTTGGCATTTTATTTTCTGTGTCTAGAGCTGCATTCTCCCATACAGAAAGCATTAGCCATATATGGCTATTGAGAGTTAAATTAAATAAAATACAAATTCAATTAAATTTCAGTTCCTCAATCACCATAGTCATATTTTGAAGTACAGATTGAATATCAGATAGTGCATATATTGGCCATTTACATCATCACAGAAACTTCTATTGGGCAGCAATTGTCTAGAGACTACTATATTCTAAGTTAGACTTTGAAACTGTCTGTTTCAACAGCTTCCAGATCAGACTGGCAGCTTCAGTGAACCAGGATAACCAGTCGAAAGAGAAAATCTAGTTAATTCAAGGGATTATTCCCAGTGCACTTGGTCTATTTCTGAAATATCACACTATTTTATATAGGTTAGAAGTTTAAGAAAAAAAAAAGTAGAATAACATGCCTCCTCTTCTCACATTCTTCTATCATTATAAGGAGATCATAGCAAGATTATCCTACAGGAATAAAAAGACTTAGAAATGGGAGCAGAGGCTCCAGTTCCTAATCAATTACTGAATGTATAATACGAGGTAAGTCACTTAACCTGCCTGAGTTTGAGTGTATTTGTCTATACAATAAAGATATTATGTTTGGTGACTTTTGGGTTCCCATCCATTTCTGTAATTCTCAACACCATGAATTAGAAACTTCTAGTGCAGCTACCTGAAATCAACCCATTATTACTATAGATACCATTACATGAGGGATGTGCATTTGATATATATTAAACAAAAGTGCTAGGGTTACAGATAATTTTTTAAATTATCTGCTTTCAAGGTAATAATAATCTAGAGGAGTGGTTCATAAAGTGAGTGCTTACACCTCAGGAGAGACCAAGCTGATTCACAAAACTGAGGAATGAAATGTTAAAATTACACTCTATGTCCATTGTTTATTTAAACTTGGAAGAATTTTAATACATGCATTATCAATAGGATGCATAAATGTGAGTGTAATATTTTCAAGGAATATATATATATATATATATATATATATATATATATATATATAAACATATACAGAATAATGCATACATTTATTGGAAGTCCATGTTCAGATAGTTTTAAAGTTTTGGAGCGGGTGATCATAGAAGTTTGGAGAGCACTTGGTTAGAGGAGAGGTAGACAGGAAAATAATAATACATGGTGTGTGAGAAAAAAACTGCTTTAACAAGAATATACGATTCAATAAGTCACAAAAGAGAGCATACAATCATGAGGGGGTGTCAGAGGAAGGACACATTTTCAGAAATTGTGCTACTTGACTTGAATCATCAAAGTGAGGAGCAAAGGTGGTCTGGGCAGAATCAATGGCATATGCAAAGACACATGTACCCTAACCACCATGAAAAATGTAGGAACCAGAACTGGTTCAGTGTGGCTGGAAGTTACATTATATGTCGGGAGGGATGAGAAATAAGCCTGGAGAGGAGGATATAAGCCATAAACATATATTGTATAGTTTTCTAGGATAAAGGGAAATTTTCATTTTAACATGTTTCTCAGCCATGTCACCTTTTTCTTTTGTCAAAATTGTTTTTTATTTTTTTAATTAATTAATTTATTTTTTATTAATTAATTTTTGTTACAGATGTTTCTCCTTTTCCCCCCACTGATTCCCCCCTCCCCCTCCCTCCCTGCCCTTTCCCCAGCTTTGTTGTCCATGTCCACTGTTCATGCATACATGCATATAAGTTCTGTGATTTATCTCTTCCCCACCACCCCCCTATTTAGGGGATTGTCAGTCTGTATCCCACTTTGTTTTTTAAATATTAATTTAAAATTTTGGATTATATATCTTACTTTTTAATCATCTGAATAATTTCCAAGCTACTCTAAAAAAAAAGAACACGTTGATAATTTTGCAAGTTTCCATATTTTGTTAAACTAATTCAAGTTTAGTGCAAACACTGAAGAAAACTTGAGATTTCTGGAAATTTCCAAGAATTTTCCAAATGCTTCCAAACATAGACCTATTCTAAACAGTAAGCATTCACCATGGTTGACCTTCCTAATTTACAGTGTTTAGTATTATTTTTATCCTCTTTTTATTATTTTTTTTAATCCTAATGTTTACAGAATAATAAATAACTTGGGACGATGACCTTGGTTTTCTCAGGAGAAAAAGGAAAAGTTATTATTTATTTATTTATTTATTTTTATTTTATTTTATTTTTATTATGAATTTTTATTTATTTTTTTGTTACAGATATTTTACCTTTTTACCCCATTGGCACCCCCCACCCCACCCCACCCTCCACCCTGTCCCCGGCTTAAAAAAGTTATTATTTTTCTACACCATGTTATGCTACTTACGTTTAAGAAAAAAGGTTGAATGTTATAAAACCAGTAAATATTACACTATATGCCCTGGCTGATGTGGCTCAGTGGTTGAGCATTGTCCCATGCACTGAGAGGTTGCTGGTTCGATTCCCAATCAGGGCACATGCCTGGGTTTCAGGTTTGATCCCCAGTGGGGGGCATGCAGGAGATGGCTGATTGATGGTTCTCTTCTCTCATCACTATATTTCTCTCTCTCTCTCCTGCTTTTTCTCTAAAAATCAATAAAAATATATTTTAAAATATATTATAGTATATACCAATAAAATATAACTTATCTAGTATAACTTTATCAACCAATTAATTTATTAATTACTACTAAATTAATTAATTTCACAATTGTGAAAATCAGGGAAATTTCAAAATAGATTTATCTTTAAATGATCATATAGGAAATCATATTTCCCTGGGAATATATTGCCTACTCATCTGAAATATTTGTGTTTATTCAAGGCATAAGGATACTAGATGGTTAACATTTTTCTGCCAGACCCTAAATAGTATAAGAGACACCATTAAACTTCCTGTTTTTTGCCCTTCGCTAGTTGCAGACCCCTGGCCTTGGAAACTTAACTAAAAAGTACAGAATAATTATCAGATTAAAACTTCAGTTGCCCAATGGGGAAAAAAGGGGGGACACCTGTAAAACTTTCAGCAATAAAGATTAAAAAAAAAAGACTTCAATTGCCCTAATCTTTTTATTTATGTATTTATTTACTTCGTTAATCAATGTCAATTCACTCTTGAGTTTGTATTCCAGAGGAATTATATCTACCTAAAGATCCTGTTAGGAAAATATCAACTACTAATTATTTCTATTTTTCAAGTATATTGAAAATAATAGTAACCAACTCTAGATCTTCTACATATTAATGAAGTTTCATAAATTTTATTTTAGCTGTAAGAAAGGCAATTTTATTGTAGTCTACTAGTTTAAAAGTTGTATCAATTATGAATTTGCATCTCAGCAGAATATTTCTTAAATAACTAGGAAAGTGTTTTATCCTGAGTTCTATCAACTTAATTAACCATCAAAAACAACCTTTTTGTGATATTTTCTATTAATTAAATTCAAATACAGTAAACAAAGAAAAATTTCCTTTCAAAAATTGTTTTTTTTTTATTTCAAATTTTAATTTATCTTTTTTTAAATTTATCTTTATTGTTGAACTTATTACAGATGTCCCCCTTTTTTCCCCATTGACCCCCTCCTATCTGCTCCTGTCCCCCTCCAGCCTTCCCCACACTATTGTCTGTGTCCATTGGTTATGCATATATGCATATAAGTTATTTGGTTTATCTCTTCCCACTCCCCCCCTTTCCTATGTATCAGTCAAGGTGATAAAGTACTTGGATTAAATACGAATAGCTAGGTTTTACCTTTTAGTGTCTTGTGATTTGCTATATAACCTTGAGAAAGTTTCTTATTTTCTCTGTGCCTCAGTTTCCTCCTTGTATACTTCAGGTCTCTGTTACAATGATGCTGCAAAACAACTAAATCTCAATGGTTTAAAACAATAAACATTATTTCCTTTTGCTGAAAGGTTTTGAGGTCAATCATATTGGCTTTGTTTCAGGCTGTGGGTTTGGTCTAGGTCTCCTCCACATGTCTTTCATTCTGAAAGAAGCAGTTACTTTTGTGGCTCATGCACAGGAGGACAAGAGGACAAGCCACTTGCATCACATCTACTCACTATTCATTGTCCAAAGCCAGTCATATGGAGAAGCTCAAAGTCAATGCAGTAGAGATGTAAATTCCACCCATTTTATTACTAGGAACTACACAGTTGTACAACAAAGGAATGTGTACAGAATTCTGTTAGAGAGAGGGAATGAAGAATTGGGAACAATAATTAAATCTACCCCATTCCTCTTCAGTCATTGGCTATGTAGCTGTGCTTTCCTATGCGAAAAGTTGTTTTAACCAACTTTATTTTAAGGTGTTGCATAACACATGTAGCTTTAGAAATGTGCATATGTAAATATCCTGTAACAGAGCTATGGTGTATTATTTAGATTAATTTAAAAATCCACCTTAGAAAAATATGTTTGCTTGAACAAATGTTTTCTTTGAGTGATGAGACTATGGTAATGCATTTATTTTCTTTTCTGTAATACTCAAATCTTCTGGATATGTATTAATGTAGTGTTTTTAAAAATAAAAAAACTTTATCAAAATGCCTATATATAAGAGAAATTCCAATTAAAATATGTTTGCTTTTAGAGGTTTAAATTTTAAATGCATACTATGTGTCTCTGATAACATTAATTATTCATTTCCTCATCATTATCATTTTATTTACATTATCTAAAAAAATAGAAATCTTACAGAAACCAAGGGATTATATGAATAGACATGATTTTTAACTTAGTTCTATATATCCCTTTTGCTAAATGGGGCATGCAGTTTACTGGACAGTACATAAAGCAAAGCTCTCCCTATTGGTACCAAGTTGGCAGGCAATTTTGTTTTAGTCCTGTCTGGAGATTGTACTTTCCTGTACATTTCAACTCTGATCTTCTAATGGTCATCTGTTATGCTGTGATTACATGGATGAACTACAAAGAGATCATTTGTTTAAATTGTCAAGTTAAGGGCATAGTATATATATATATATATATATATATATATATATATATATATATATAAAGGAAAAATGCTACAACTCAAGATAAAATAAGCTGTGATTTACAATAAATTTTGACACTTTAAAAATAATACAAATACTCTACTTTAAAAAAGCCTACCCATAAAAATGTTTTAAGGAATAATTTTCTGCATTGTTGACAATCTCAACAGATTGGCTAGATTCAAGATGGGTTTGGGGACAGAAATATCTTTCATTCCTGTAGTTTGTAATATTAAAGCTAGAAAGTGCTGAGAGGTCACATTATAGCTTCTACAGAACCTGGTGGAGTTGAGGTTTGTGTAACATTTTTTCTACTCTGTTAACAGAAGAAAAGTTGCTTATTACAGGCTTTTCCAAGAAATATTATATTTCTGGCTCAAAACTTTATCACTTCATTCGGTGCTTCCTTCCATGTAATAATAATCAAAGATAAAATTTTAGAGGGACCCACTGGTTCCCCAATAATAGATACAAGAGGTTCAGCCAAAATCCAACCTCTTTTGGTACATAAAACTTGCCATCCTATCCTCTTCCACTAGTTTTGTAGAAACATGAAATGCCCTTTTCACTCATGCTTTATCTGGAATGTAAGCAAAAATTGCATACTTCTTAATAATACCTTGCTTTTGATATCTCAATGTTCAGTTCCCATGCATGAGACTTCATGGACACAACTTAACATTTGAGTTCCTCTCAAAAGCTTAAGGGCAGTTAATTTTACTATGCCTTTTATATTTTTCTCATTGTTTGCTAACATTTAATAAGATTTGTTTTACATTATCTAAGTGCTTTTCTTGCATCATGCCACATGTACTATCTACTAATTAACTGACCTCTGCTTAATTATCTTCATTTGAAAATTGGAAATTATAGTGGTAACCATCTCCTGGGGTTAAATTGAATAAAATGATGGATATAAAGTGCTTAGAAAAAAGAACCCATCATAGAGTAAACAATAAAAAAATATAAAGTATTTCCATCCATCCATTTAAAAAATATATAATAAATATACACCGTATGACCAAGCCCCATCCTAGGAACTGGGAATTCACTTTTGAACAGATAAACAAGGTTCCTATTCTTATGGAGTTGACATTTCAGTGAGAAATGACAAACAGATAAAACAAACACGATAGATACTAGTAACAAAATAATTTTGTAAATGAGGAGATTTAATCTGAGATAAATTATATAATTTGCTCACAATCAGAAAGTTAAAAGGTGGTAGAGTCTGGATTTGAATCTAGGATTCTGGTACCCCAAAGCCCAAGCCTTAAGCCTGCCATCATCCCCATGCTGCTATGCTCATTATAATCTCTGAAATATTTTCTCACTGTAGCCTCCCTCTTTTACCCTTTATACTTCATCCTCTGAAATCACTATACCATACCTTTACCTTTACTGAGATATAAAAATCTTGTACTTGCCCTGGCTGGTTTGGCTCAGCTGTTGGAGCGATGGCCCAAGGATTAGAGAGTCCCGGGTTCGGTTGCCGCTAAAAGCATGTACCAAAAAAAAAAAAAAAAAAAATCTTGTACTTGACACCTGCTTGAGAAACCTTAAAGTGTCTGTAACCACAGGATTTTGGTGGCTGCTTTGGGATCATGCAGTCTTTGGGAGTATGAAATGTTCAAGACTGTCCTATGGACTTGATATAAGAAAGAGCCAACATGAAGTTGCGTTCATTCCTGGTCAGGGGTAGCATTGGTAGCATTACATTACATTATTGAATAATACTGAGTGTCATTATGAAAATTTCCAACTAGACCCATGACAAAGGAGGGGGAGATGATGTATCACAAATTACCAAAGAAATCTCTTCCTTCCCTATTATTTGACTTACTTTTGTACTGGAATGGAATGGAATATATTATACATTTATAATGGAATACATTCTCACATTATTTTCTTCATTGCTTTACCTGACCCACTAAGATCAATCTTAGCACAATCAGACATCATGTGCCCTATGACACGATATAATGAAGTATCCTTACTTTAAAAAAATCAAACCTAGATCAAATCAGCCTCTAAATTTAATTTAGAGTTTATAGGAAATATGGAAATATATGTTTGTTTGTTTGTTTGTTTTTATCCTCACCCGAGGACATTTTTTGTTCAGGTAGAGTGGGAGGGAGAGAGAGGGAGAGAGAAACATCGATGTGAAAGGGACACATCTACTGGTTGCCTCCCGCACGACCCCAACCAGGGCCGGGGACAAACTGCAACCAAGGTACCTGCCCTTAGCAGGAACCGAACCCGGGTCTCTCTGGACCACAGGCTGATGCTCTAACCGCTGAGCCAAACCAGCCAGGGCGGACATATATGGTTTTAAGGAACAAGTTAAATAATACTACTAGAAAGCTTAGAACTAAAAAAAATGTAAGAAGCTTTATAGGATAAATGACCTAGTTTCTCCAGAAAATCAATTTCAAGAAGAAAAGGAAATGGAGATATGTGGCTCTTATAGAATAAAAGAGACTTAAAGGACAAAAGAGCCAAACATGATAAGCAGATCTTGTTTGGAACCTAATTAGAAAGAAAAAAACAAACAAACAAACAACCAGCTAATTGTAAAAATCATCGTGAGAGCATCTGAATATTGTCTTACAATTAGATGGCGTTAAGAAATTATTGTAAATTCTGCTAGGTATGAAAACTAGCATAATCATTATATTAAAAATAAAAATATCTTTATCATTTAAATATGTGTAATAAATTATTTACATGTGAAATGGCATGATGTATGGTGTTTATTTTAAAATGTCTACTTCCTAAAATTTTGCAGATCAAAAAGTAGACATTTACTGATCCTCAGACTCAGATTAATATACTAGTTTATCTAACTTTGTATATGCTTGGAAATTTCTATATAGTAAATTTGTAATATCACATTTTCCTTCTTACTTTTCAAAATATTTATCTTTATTGTTGAAAATATTACAGATGTTCTCTCCTATTTCCCCCATTGACATGGTTGTTGTTACTATTGAGTTTTGTTTATTCTTTCAGAGCTCAGGGATCTGTACATTTAAATCTTACCCCAGGTAAGTCTGCCCATTGGCCAGATGTAATTACTCATGCAGAGGATGACTCCCAAATGGGTGTTCAGCATCATTTCTTCACTAGCTTAGGTGTCACATATTTATTTGAAATTAAATGTATGTAAGTCTTTAACATTCAAGGAAGATATCTGGATATGGGACTATGCAAATGTCCCTACTTTTATTCTGAGGAATTAGGAAAAATTGGTTATTGTTGGAGTTTGCCTGACACTACTATTTTCAACTATTAATCAATACAGACAGTGCACAAATCATAAGTGTATGTATAATTTTCCAGTAGTGTTTACAAATAAAAACAGCTTGGTCTTTCTTTTTAGAATAGATCCCCTAAGAGGAATTAGTCATATTTGTTATCACAGCCCTGAAAAGATTGCTAAAATCTAATCAGAATGTAGCATTCCACTTGCCTTTTGACTGTATGTCTGTCTTAGCTTTCTATCAAAAAGTTACCAGATTTTGTGGAGGGTAGACTGTGCCCATTTTCATTTTCCTATGTGATAACAGGATGCCTTCTTGGAAAGATAAGTGGTATTAAAAGTGATTTTTCTAAAGAAGTGTTTAACAAATTTGCCTCACCGTAAGATTTACTTAGGATATTTGTTAAAAACACAAGCTCTGAGCTTCTCTCCTAAAGATCTATAAAGATTTTGATTCAGTAGATTCTGGGTGAGGCCCTTAATGTATTTTTTTTGTTAATCCTCACCCAAGAACATTTTTGTATTTATCTTCAGATAGAGCGGGGGGGGGGGGAGTGAGATAGAGAAACATTGATGTGAGAGAGACACATTGACTGGCTGCCACCTATAGGACCCCAACTGGGGCCAGGAACAAACTGCAACCAAAGTACATGCCTTTAACGGGAACCGATCCCAGGTCCCTCTGATCCGCGGGCTGATGCTCTAACCACTGAACCAAACAGGCCAGGGCCTGTTTAATCTATTTTAAACAAACTCCTCAGATGATTCTTTTGAAAACCTAAGTTTGAGAAACACTGCCCTAAATTAATTGATTTCACTTTAGGTATGGAATGTGCAAGCCAACTTTTACTGCCACCAGTGAGCTCTGCTTCAGGAAGGTGCTTTGTGCAGAAAGTCTACAAAATATCCAACTGCAAAGAAAATTTGAAAATACTTATATCCCTGCCCAGGTTTGCTCAGCCTGACAGACTCAGGTTGTAGTAGTTCTCAACTCTTCATTATTACAATCATCTAGGAAGCTTGAAAAATACCAATGCATAAGACCAAGACCCAGAGGAAATTATCTAATTGACATGTAATAGGGCTTAGGCATTTTTATTTTTAAAGGATTTCTATGTCGTTCTAAAATAAAACGAGATTTGAGAAATACTGAGGTTGAGTTATACAATAGTCACAATGTTAGCAAATATTGTGCTTCTCAAAGAGGAGAATTAGCAGGATCTACTTGTCCCACAAGATCTAAAAGAAAATAGCTCAGATTCCAATCTCATTCTTCCCCCAATATCATGTACATTTTCATTTGTGTTGTGTGGAGTGGATGGAGTGGTTTGGAATTAATTTCTTCTTATCACCTTTGAGTATAATTTTCCCTTTGCTGAAGTTTTAGTCTCTATACTCAGTTTTAAAGTTTTTTTTTCCTTTTCTTTCTATGTGTCTAGGTATAAAACTTGAAAGGTTAAAAAGTCAGTGGTGTGCGGGCAGCTAAATAGCAATCCCAGATAGTGAATAAAGAAAAAAGGATGGGGGATGGGGATATCCAAAGTGAAGTGCTACACATCATCGAGCCATAGGGTATTGGGTCAATGATGGAAGCACCTACAAGCTGGAGTTTTCATCCTTATATGTGTCTACTGGAGGGAAGCTTTTGTTGTCGGTGGTTTTGGGGTCTTGGGCAGTGGGGTTGGGTCCACAGAAATGTGGATGTATGATCAGGTGCTTCTTTGGCAGTTTTAGTTCCTTATATGGTTCGATTCCTGGTGTCCGGCATTTACTGGTCTTTGTTATTCCCTGTTTGAGAAACTTATGAAATGACCTTTAAAAATTATATTGCCTTATAAGGCCTAACAAAACTTAATTAAAGCAGTTTGTGCTAAGAAGGGGTGAAAGGAATGGTTTAATGCCTAATGACATACACTACTTTTTATTTGAATGCTATTAAAACACTCCACTACTCTGCCACATTACTTGGATATCTCAACTCTTCTCTGATCTTGGGTGTGGAAAACTAAACATACTAAACCAAATCTGGAGATGCCCTGTTCCTCCTAATATAATAAAAATTATCTCAAAACCATTTCATGGTATGTAGAAAATCCAGTTTCCATTTCTGTGAAGCTCCTCAGGTCCAGTGTTCTCAAATTCACTTCTGACCCTAAACTCCATTTCTCCCCAAAATTGTCCCAGGTGATGATGACCTAAAGTGTCATTCATGCTTTTCCTGTTCTACATCACACTAGCTTAGCTATAGAAGTCACTTATTTTCCTTTATCCACACAAAAGACTGTTATGTAACAAAATCTACTAAAATATGAGGCAGATGGGGCAAGCTGCAATAAAAACGTTAAAGCAAATAACGAAATATCTGTTCTTTATAAAAGTCTCTCCATAATTTCTCCAATTTAGGCTTCAACTTCCCACATTCTGTTTTCTACAGAATAGTGCACACATTGTCTATTCCTGTGGTGAGTAAACAAACAAATCGACAAAAGCTACATCATTCATCTAACATCCATCTAAATTAAAAACTTTTGCTATGTAGAAAATTCAGTTTTAAATCTTAAAACTGAGCACTTTCTAAAATGTATAGGCTCCAAATCCTGGAGTGCCATTTGTCTACTAAATTCCTGGAGATGTGTGTGTGTGTGTGTGTGTGTGTGTGTGTGTGTGTGTGTTTGAGAATATTGGACAAAGTTTAAATTTATGTGTATGAACAAGATGAGAAAAAAAAAAGTATTCAATGTTAAAAAAAAATAAATGTACAAAAATTCCATAGACAAAATTAAGTACAAATCACAAGATGGGCGAGTTCACAGAATGGAAACTCAAACAGCCAATAAACATATGGAAAGATGTTCAAATTCACTAGTTATTAGAGAAACGCCAATTAAATCCCAGTAAAATGCATATTAAAAGCATGATGAAATACTCTTTCAATGCCCATTATGCTTAGAAAAAGTTCATATTACTAAGTTTCATCAAAGATATGAAGTGCAGGAAGCCAAGGAGAAGGAGAATTGAAAGCTGGGAGGAACTGATTGGCGCGAACTGACTGGCGCTTGGGCTGGTGAGCCAGGGGAGGCAGGGACCGCGGGGCTGAGGCTGTATACTCACCTTGAGCGCGCTGGGGCCTCATCGGTAGTGAGGCCTGGCAGCCAGCAGTGTTTGGAAACCTGGGCGGCTGGGTGCTGACACGAAACCCTGGCAGCAGGTATCGGAACTTCTTCTGCCTGGGCTGACCCTGCGTGATTCCTCCTGAGCGCCTGCCTGCCCACAGGCAAGGCCCGAGGTCCCACAGTCACGGCCCTAGCGCCTCGACAGCAGCAGCACCATGCCGGCGCTCCTGTAGGGCCCCAAGCTTTCCAGTGCCATGGCCCCATTGTTACATGGGCACATCATGATGGAGCAGGAGAGCAAGCGGCAGGATGAAGAAGGTGGAGAAGATGAAACAGAAGATGAAGGAAGTACAGGAGAGAAGGAAGAAAAAGGAGATGGAAGAGAGACAGTCACTAGGAGAAACCTAGGAACAAACCCTGAAGTTACAAGAGAAGTTTTCAGCCCTACAGGAAGGAACACACTTGCTTTTCTTGCAGCTCAAGAAATTTGTAGATAAGGAATTAAATGGAGGAGAAAGGAGTAGAGTGACCTGACTACTCTGACCTCGGCTGCATACCCACAGAGACTAGCTGTTTACGCAGGAATTCATTTCTTCAGCATGCAGGGTAGCCCTGCAGGCACCCTCATGGCAGCTGACAGAGCTAGATATTCAGACCCCAAGTGCTTACCACCTGGTATTATGTGGGCTCAGCAGCTTTTGCAGGGATCTCAGAGCAGGGGCAATTCCAAGGCAGCCTAGGCAGTGCCTTTGGGACTGCTTAGCCCCCATCTCACTGTGGATCCACTCAACCCTCCTATAGCCCTAGTTAGCATCTCAGAGCTCCTTCAGCATTTTCTGCAGCGCAGTCCTTGTCTCACCCACAGCCACAGCCCTATGCCATGAACAGCCACTCTCAGCCCATCCAGACAGGTGCCTCCAGCCTGGTGGTCCCCTGTCCTTGCAAAAGCAGATGGAACATGCTAACCTGCAAACGGGCTTCTCTGACTCATCCTCTCTGTGTCCCATTCCTCCCTAAGCTCTGCATCCAGTCCCTGGACACCTTGCCTCCCCTCAGCTCCCTATACAGATGCAGCCAGCAGGAAAATGGCTCTTTGCTGTTACCAGCCAACCTGATCCTTGCTCCCTTTCATTCAGCAGAGCCAGAACCCAAGATTCTACCACAAGTGACCATCAAATTTGATTTTCAACCTCACCCCACCCCCACCGTGAGTGAATGTCTCCAGTGTGTCCTAGTCCTAGGCCAGTAAAGACTATCTGCTGGGGGGGGGGGGTGACAGGGCGATATGAGGAGCAGAATTGAGTTGAATTGAACTTCTCTTGAAATTAACATAGCTATAGGAAGACCCTAATTTGTTCCAAGCATGTAAATTCTTTTAAACCCAGGAATCATTATTATCCCATTTAATGAATATGCATTGTGTCATACCCAGTACTTGGCACTGTAGGAAATGAGACCTAATCAGGAGAGAGGACAAGCAAATATGAAAAAACACATAGGGATTCAAAGTAAAGCAAGGTATTCTAGCACAATGCTATGGCACACACAGTGAAGCTGACTTTGGAGCTAGTGGATTAATCATTAAAGATGTCTTATAGAGAATTCTGGAAGGATTTAAATAAAGAAGGCTCAGGGTGAGAAATGGTGGGTAAAGCATTAGGTACACAAATTGGTCTGTGTCTCAACACCAGGGTTGAAGGAGGAAGAAAACTAATATTTATCAGCACCTTTGATAAGTTAGGTAGTGTAATGTTTACTTTGTTTATATTATATATTCTTCATGACAATCCATTGAGTACATAAGTACTCATTAATTCAACTAGTTTTCCTGACAATTATTTGTTAAATGTCTATTCTGTTCCAGGCTTTGTGTGACCATCAGGATATATGAAGAATAAAAAATAGTGAAATGCAAGAAACAGAAAATATAAACACATAGTTGTGTTTTTTTTTGTTGTTGTTTTTTTTTTAATGTTTCCATTTTTACAATGAGGAAACTAAGGCTCAGAGAGGTTACACAATATCCAAGTTCACCAAATAAAATATTGACTGAACTAGTATTAGAACTAATGGTCACATTTTTACTTGTTCTCTATTTATGCATTTAATGTAAGAAATAAATTATACTATAGTAAAAGATGAGATGAATTCCACCTGCTTAATGTGGCAAAGTGTGAACACTTGGTGATATAAGTGCCCCTTACCTTATTAGCAATAACTATGCTCAGAAGGTTTTTAATGTAGAAGACATTTGAAAATTTTCACTTACTTCATTTGCTATATGTTGTTGGTAACCTTGAGTATTGACTAGAAATATTGCCTTAATATTATGGGTCAGGTGAATTCATAACACCAGAGAACCGGTATTTAAAATAAAATTTTTCTGTTTCTATTTTGGAAAAACAAAAAAGGATCTCAAAAATCCTCTGTAGAATTAATTCTGGGTCAAAATAAAAAGGCTCCTGTATTCAGTACATACTACATAATGTATTTATTACATAGAGATCATTGTATATCACAGTATCTTGGTTTTTGTCTCTTTAGTTATTGTCAGTATTCCTCAAGAAAATAAACCTCATGAAGTCAAGAATCATATCCACTTTGATCACAAGTATGTTCCTATCTCTTAGCAGAGAAACTTTAGCAAAGAAAACATTTAGCAGAGAAAATGGTTACTGACCAATCATATTTTTAATAGATGAATGACTAATAATTTTGACATGAGTGTATGATATGGAGGTAAAATGAGGATATGCTGAAGTTTATATTGATGCTAGTTGAGGAAATAGCATTACATTTCTCTTTCAACATGTAGACTGGAATTTTTAACTAGCAATCCAACTCAATACAATTCAGTTTAATTAATAAAATCTCCAATTTTGTCAACATCATAACTATTTGAGAAACCACATATCCCACTCCTAAAAATTCTTCCTGAGTACAACTTAAGGTCTCCCAGTAAAAATGTGTTTTGCATTCAATGACAGTCAGGAATCTATCCCAATATCTTATTAACCTCATGTAGAGACAAAATGAAAAAGAACATCTAGCATGTGTAGCTTGCAAACATTATTCTTGCTAACTAGATTAGCTAATGCTGGAGGTCCAGTAAGTATTTTATTTCTAGCCTAACCTTTGTCTTCCCTTCATGCATTTGTCCTCCACCATGCCTCAGAAATAAAGATAAGTCTTCAGAAAGTACTTTTATTATGGGCCTTGCCATTGGCTGCTTATTACACCACTGCTTACCAAGCATAGTACCTGGATAATTCTAAGTATTTAATAAATATTTGTTGAATAAATGAATGCATTGATTGAGCAGTCTCTGAAGCATTCTAAGATCAAGTTATAATTGGATATATTTGTTTCTCTGGTACCTTTCTTTATATACTTAAAATACCATTACCAGTCCAAAGTTCCATCAGGAACATGCCATGCTGTAAAATGACAATTTATTGTTTAATTTGCACTTTTTTTGTCTTAGAAGAAAAAAAAAAAATCAAGAGTGACTGATAGTCATTCATTAGGGCTTTGCAGTCTCCCTCCCTAATATTTTGAATGGTGAATTTGGTGGTTTTCTATTCTTTCCTTTTGTTTAATTTTTTTTTTAATTATTATTACAGATGTCGCTCTTTTTCTCCCATTGACACCCTCCTCCCTGCTCCCCCCACCCACCTTCACCATACCGTTGTCTGTGTCCAGTGGTTATGCATATATACATATAAGTTCTTTGGTTTATCTCTTCCCACCTCCTATCCCCCTTCCCTCTGAAGGTCATCAGTCTGTTACCTACTTCCATGTTTCTGGATCTATTTTGTTCATCAGCTTATTTTGTTCATTATATTCCAAAAATAAGTGAGATGATGTGATATGTGTCTTTCTCTGATTGGCTTATTTAGCTTAGCATAATACTCTCCAGGTCCCTCCACATCGTTTCAAAGGATAAGATATCTTTCTTTCTTACAGCTGCATAGTGTTGCATTGTGTATATGTACCACAGCTTTTTTATCCACTCGTCTACTGGTGGATACTTGGGCTATTTCCAGATCTTAGATAGTGTAAATATCTTAGCTACTATGATCTTAGCTACTATGAACATGGGGCTACATATATTCTTTCTGATTGGTATTTCAGGCTTCTTAGGATATATACCTGGAAATAGAATCACTGGGTCAAATGGCAGTTCCCTTTTTAATTTTTTGAGGAAACACCATATTGTTTTCCACAGTGGCTGCACCAGTCTGCATTCCCACCAGCAGTGTACTAGGGTTCCCTTTTTCCGACATCCTCACCAGTTTTTGTTGTTTGATGATTTGTTGATGGCAGCCATTCTGGAAGGTGTGAGGTGATACCTCATAGTCATTTTAATTTGCATCTCTCTGATGATTAGTGATATATATACCATGTTCATAGATTGAAATAACTAACATCCTTAAAATGTCCTTACCACCCAATGCAATCTCTACATTCAATACAGTCCTCATTAAAATATAAACATCATATTTTAGAGATCTAGAACAAATACTCAAAAAGTTTATATGGAACCAAAAAAGACCACAAATAGCCACAGCAATCTTGAAAAAGAAGAACAAAGTTGGAGGGATAACAATTCCAGATATCAGATTATACTGCAAAGCCATTATAATTAAAACAACCTGATGCTGGCACAAGAACAGGCATATAGATCAATGGAACAGAACAGAGAACCCAGAACTCTACCCAAGACATTATGCTCAATTAATATTTGACAAAGGAGGCAAGAGCATACAATAGAGTAAAGACAGTCTCCTCAATAAATGGTGTTGGGAAAATTGGACATGTACATGAAAAAAAAATGAAACTACACCACCAATTTAAACCATACACGAGAATAAATTCAAAATGAATAAAATACTTAAGTGTCACTCATGAAACCATAAAAATTGTAAAAGAAAATGTAGGCAGCAAAATATCAGACATCACACATAGCAGAATTTTCAATGATGCATGGCCCAGGGCAAGATAAACATAGGAAAAAGAATAATAAACAGGACTACATCAAAGTAAAAAACTTCTGCACAGCAAAAGAAGCCAGCACCAAAATTAAAAGGAATCCCACTGTATGGGAGAACATATTTGCCAATGATACATCGGATAAGGGGTTAATTTGCAAAATGTATAGAATACTCATACAAGTGAACAAGAGGAAGACAAACAATCCAATTAAAAAATTGCAAAGTAAGATATCTGAAGATGGTGGCAGGCAGGACCGGAGGGAGGATGAGTGTGTGAGAGAGTGAGGGAGTGTGTGAGAGAGTGTGAGGGATATGAAGGTGGATGACCAAACCCGAGCAGTGCAGAGCCACAGAGCAGAAAGTTTCTGTGCTGTGTATGGGAGCAGCTGGCTACCTTGGTAAGCGGCCCTTCGGGGCGCATCTCCCTGCATCGTGGGGAGGTCCCACCATTTTGGAAGATCCAGGGTCTTCCCTGGGAGAAGGCAGTGGGAGCAGCTAAGGCCCAGCAACGTGAGCCCACCAGCGCACCTGGCACCATCAGACCAGTGGACATTCTGTGTCAACACAGACTGGTGCACAGTAGTGGAGCTCCCAAGGTGCTGGTTTTAAAAGCCTCAGACAGCCCCATCCCCCATTGTAGCAGCCTGATCAGAGTCTAGATATGCCCCAGCAACAGAGGCTGGGGAGCAGACATCCATCCCCAGGCAACAGAAGCACAGACCAACAGCTGAGACCCATCCCCAAAAACTACAGCAAAAGCTGAGCAGGAGTTGAGTCCCATGGGGCAGCAGCACTCCCCAGTCGTCATTAGTGGGGCCTGGGGCTCCATGGAGGCCCATGCTGTCCAGTAGCTTATAAGAGCAATGGGAAGCCTGAGCCCAAGAGACACTGGTACAGTCCAGCTACCCGCCCTCAGAAACTGCAGGGTGCAGGGGCACCAGAGAAGACTGTGCAACCCAGCAGGAACTGAGTGACCTAGTTACCCATGGGGTCTATGGGGTGCTGGAACACCAGAGAGGCCTGTGAGACCCAGCAGCCCCTAAGATAGGCATAGAGTCTGGTCCTCAAAGGGACTGTGCTATCCAGATACCAGCAGGACCTGCAGGGTGCCGGGGCACCAGGAAGGCCTGTGCAACCCAGCTGCACACAAGATAGGCTTAGAGGATGTGAAAATGGAGGCTGAGTGAATAGAAGCTATGCATACAATCTCCCAGGACCAAACGGAAATTACAACTAAAGTAAAGACAAATCCTCGGAAAATAGCAACAGAAAAGCTACAGGACAGGACCATATAACCAGGGACACTGGTAGAATCTGTAAAGGCGCGAGAGGGTGGTGGGATGGGAGCCCACGGACAGCAGCAGTCTTAGCTGTGAGCAGCGCCCTTGGGGAATAAAGACCAAGCCCGCTCCACAGCACAGAGAGCATAGACAGAGCACTAAAGTAGCCACAGCCAATCACCTGGGGGCTACGGCAGAGGGAGGGCAGACTAGGTTGGAAATCTGTGGGGATACCAGGGATGTAGAGGACACTTAGAGTTTTTGCTGAGTTGCGGCCACAAACGATGGTAGCCAGTGTCTTCCTTCACCCAGCTGTGGGGAAAAGTAGTAGGCCCCCCCTCCCCCCACTCAAAGATTCAGCCTTTCCCAGGTGAGACAAAGAAATGCAAATTGAGGCTCATTAATAACCAGCATCTATCTCACCCTCTGGAAATCCCATTTTGCAGAACAGCAGGGCTACATTCCAAGGCACTGAGTAACTGAGACTACTAGCCTCCAGGAAAAAAGCTAGAGGATAACTGAACCTTTGCTGGGCTTGCAAATCTACCCAGGAAATTAAGGCTCGACAGTGGTGTTTAACATGGGCCCACCAAGGCTCATCAAAACAAGTAGAGGGAGCCACAAACAGCTGATCACCAACAACCACAGGGAAAATTTGGCAGGATCCAAAACCCACTGAGATAGTCAAAATGGTGAAACAAAGAAACAAATAGCAAATGAAAGAACAAGAGAACTCTATTGAGGATGAGATAAATGAAATGCAGCTAAGCAAATTATAAGAGGTAGATTTCAGAGCCATGATCTTGAGGAATCTCAACAGCATGGGTAAGGACATCAGCACCATGAGTAAAGATATGGAAACACTGAAAACCAACCACGTGGTAATGAAGAATGACATCGCAGAAATTAAGAACACATTGGAAGGACTAACCAGCAGAGTAGAGGGAGCTGAGGGCCGGATCAGTGAATTAGAAGACAGGGTGGAAAAAATATTAACCAATTAGAAAAATAAAATGAAAAAAACAATTACAAAACAGGAAGAGAGCTGATGAGAACTGTGGGACAATTGGAAACATAATAACATTTGCATCATAGGAATTCCCAAAGAGGAAGAAAATGGGCAAAGGTTAAAGAATGTATTTGAAGAAATAGTGATAGAAAACTTTCCTAACTTGGTGAAGAAAAAGGCATTCAGGTTCAAGAAGCACAGAGATCCCCAAGTAAGAAGAACCCAAACAGGCCCACACCAAGACACATAGTAATTAAAAAGCCTAAAATAAAAGACAAAGAGAGAATCCTAAAGACAGCAAGAGATAAGCGATAGGTTACCTACAAAGGAAACCCCATAAGGCTCTCAGCTGACTTCTCAACAGAAACACTACAAGCCAGAAGAAAGTGGCATGAAGTAATCAAGGTCATAAAAAACAAGGATCTGAATCCAAGATTACTCTACCCAGCAAGGCTATCATTCAAAATATAAGGTCAAATAAAGAGCTTCCGAGACAAAAAAAAAAAAAAAGGCAAAGGGAATATATTAACACCAAAACAGCACTACAAGATATGCTAAAAGGACTGCTATAATTGGTGGAAGAAATAGAAAGAAAAATATAACCACACTAAACAAAAATGGCAATAAATAAGTATGTGACAATTATAACCTGAAATGTAAATGGTTTGAGTGCTCCAATAAAAAGACAGAGTAGCTGACTGGTTAAGAAAGCATGACTCACATATATGTTGTTTACAAGAGACCCACCTCACAACAAAAGACTCACATAGGTTGAAAGTGAAGGGATGAAAAAAAAATTTTCAAGCAAACGGAAAGCAAAAAAAAGCTGGGGTAGCAATACTCATATCTGATAAAGTAGATTTCAAAATGAAGGCCATATCTAGAGACAAAGAAGGCCACTACATAATATTGAAAGGATCTATGCAACAGGAAGATATAACCTTGCCAAACATATATGCACCCAATTTAGGAGCACCAACATATATTAAAAATCTTTTGGAGGACTTCAAAGGAGAAATCAACAATACAATCATAGAAGGGGACTTCAATACAGCACTGACATCACTGGATAGATCTTCTACACAAAAAATTAACAAGAAAACACAGACTCTAAATGAAGCGCTAGATCAAATGGATTTCATAGATATCTACAGAGAATTACACCCCAAAACCACAAAATTCACTTTCTTCTCAAGTGTACATGGAACATTCTCAAAGATAGACCACATGTTAGGGCACAAACTAAGTCTCTACAAGTTAAAAATGATTGAAATCATATCAACATCTTCTCAGATCACAATGGCATGCAACTAGAAATCAATTGCAACAAGAACATGCAAAGACATTTGAAACATGGAGGCCAAATAGCATGTTATTGAACAATGAATGGGTTACCATGGAGATCAAGGAAGAAATGAAAAACTTCCTGGAAACCAATGAAAATGAACTTACAACAACACAAAATCTATGGGGTGCAACGAAAGCAGTTCTGAGAGGGAAGTTCAGAGCACTACAGGCCTACCTCAAGAAGCAAGAGAAATTTTAATAGACTATCTAACTCACAACTTAAAGAACTAGAAAGGAAAAAAAAAAGAAAACCCCAGAGCAAGTAGAAGGAAGAAATAGTAAAGATCAGAGCAGAAATAAATGACATGGAAACCAGAAAAAAAAAAAAAAAAAACAATTTAAAGGATTAATGAAACAAAGAGCTGGTCCTTTGAAAAGATAAACAAGATTGATGGACCTTTAGACTCACCAAGAAACAAAGAGAGAGAACCCAAATACACAAAATCAGAAATGAAAGAGAAATAATAACTGACATTACAGAAATACAAAGGATTGTTAACAGATATTATGAACAATTATACGGCAACAAATTGGACAATCTAAGCAAAATGGACAAATTTTTAGAAACACACAGTGTCCCAAAACGGAACCGGGAAGAGACAGAAAACTTGAACAGACCAATAACAATAGAAGAAATTGTAGATGTAATCAAGCCTCTTCCAGCAAACAAAAGCCCAGGACAGGACAGCTTCACGGGGGAATTTTACTGAACATTCAAAGAAAAACTGACACCCAGTCTCCTCAAACTATTTCAAAAAATTCAAGAAGAAGGAAGACTTTCAAACTCGTTCTATAAGGCCAGCATAATTCTAATTCCAAAACCAGAAAGAAACACTACAAAGAAAGTAAACTACAGACCAATATCCCTGATTAACATAGATGCCAAAATCCTGAACAAAATACTGGCAAATCGAATCCAGCAATACATCAAAAAAATTATTCACCATGACCAAGTGAGCTTCATCCCAGAGATGTAAGGCTCGTACCATATTCGCAAATCAATAAATGTGATATACCACATAAAAAAAAAAGAAAGATAAGAATCATATGATCGTATCAATAGACACTGAAAAAGCATTCGACAAAATCCAGCACCCATTTCTGATAAAAACACTCAGCAATTTGGGAATAGAGGGATCATATCTTGACATAATAAAGGCCATATATGAAAGACCTACAGCCAACATCATACGCAATGGGCAAAAAGTAAAAGCATTTCCCTTAAGAACAGGAATAAGACAAGGATGCCCACTTTTGCCACTCTTATTTAACATAGTAATTGTTATGTTTAACATAGCCACAGCAATCAGACAAGAACAAAAAATAAAAGGGATCCAAATTGGAAAGGAGGAAGTGAAACTGTCATTATTCGCAGATGACATGATACTATACGTAGAAAACCCCAAAGACTCCATCAAAAATTTACTAGACTTAATAACTGAATTTGGCAAAGTAGCAGGATACAAAATTAACGTCAGGAAATCAATGGCATTCTTATTCACCAATGATGAACTCACAGAAAGAGAAACTAAAAATCAATCCCATTTACCATCCTGGCAAAAAAGTTAAGATACCTAGGAATAAACTTAACCAAAGAAATAAGAGACCTGTTCACATAAAACTGCAGGTCATTGATAAAAGATATAGAGGAAGATATAAAAAAGTGGAAGCACATACCTTGTTCATAGATTGGAAGAATTAACATCATTAAAATTTCCGTACTACCCAAAGCAATCTATAGATTCAATGCAATCCTCCTCAAAATACCAACGACATACTTCACAGAACTAGAACGAATACTTCAAAAGTTCATATGGAACCAAAAAAAAAAAAAAAAAAAACCTGAAATAGCCACAGCAATCTTGAAAAAGAAGAACAAAGTAGGAGGGATCACATTACCAGGTTTCAGGTTATACTACAAAGCCACTGTAATCAAAACAGCCTGGTACTGGCACAAGAACAGGCTTATAAATCAATGGAATAGAACAGAGAACCCAGAAATGGACCCAAAGCAATATGCTCAATTAATATTTGACAAAGGTGGCGAGAGCATACAGTGGAGTAAAGACAGCCTCTTTAATAAATGGTGTTGGGAAAACTGGACAGCTACATGCAAAAAAATGAAACTAGACCATCAACTTACACCATACACAAAAATAAACTCAAAATGGATAAAAGGCCCTGGCCGGTTTGGCTCAGCGGTTAGAGCGTCGGCCTGCGGTCCTGAGAGACCCGGGTTTGGTTCCCGCTAAGGGCACGTGCCTCGGTTGCAGTTTGTCCCTGGCCCTGGTTGGGTTGTGTGGGTGGCAACCACTCGATGTGTCCCTTTCACGTCGATGTTTCTCTCTCTCTCTCTCCCTCCCACACTCTATCTGAACAAAAAATAGAAAAAATGTCCTCGGGTGAGGATAAAAAAAAAAAAAATGGGTAAAAGACTTAAATGTGACTCATGAATCCATAAAAATCCTAGAAGAAAATGTAGGCAACAAAATTTCAGACATCATATGCAGCAGATTTTTCAATGATACATCACCTAAGGCAACAGAAACAAAGGAAAATATGAACACATGGGACTACATCAAACGCAAAAGCTTCTGCACAGCAAAAGATACAATCATCAAAATGGAAAGGCCACCCACTGTATGGGAGAGCATAATTGCCAATGATATATCAGATAGTGGGCAGAGCAGGGAGGGAGGAGGAGGGGGGAATCAGTGGTGGAAAAGGAGAAAAATCTGTAACAAAAAAAGTAAATTAATTAATAAAAAAATCGGAAAGTACTTAAATAGACACTTCTCCAAACAAGACATACAAATGGCCAAGAGACATATGAAAAAAAAAATGGTGGTTTTCTTTTCTAATATACCATTGATTCATGTTTTTGCATTTGATGAGGAGTTTCAGTTTGAATGAAATTGTTTCTTCTTTTTTTCTCTCTTCTACAGCGTTTGCAGTTGCCATCTCAGTGCTGCTTCATGAATCCTCCATCATATTGATGATTCAGTGTTTCTGCCTCTGCAGAAATGGTGGGTAACACAGATTTAGTCATAAAACTAGAGAAAATGTTGCCACTTTCTCTTGTTAAGCATATATTTTTTTCAAGGCCTCAGACTCACAACTTATTCAATAACCCAACATTATATTATAAAGTATCTCCATCATGCAGAAAATTTGAAAGAATTTTACAATGAGCACAACACTAATATTCAACAATTAACATTTTGCTGTACTTGTTTTATCACATATCTTTTTATCTACCTATCCCCCTACACATCTATCAAGCCATCTTATTTTTTGTAGGCATTTTATCATAAGTTGCATACATCAGTATACTCCAGTCTTAAGACATTTTAGCATGCAAATCAGAAGCTAAATTTTAGTATTTGTTTGCAGTATATTTATTTGAAGCAAATTTACTCAAGATGATATGTACAAATTTTGAGCATGTGCTTTGATGAGTTTTGACAAATAACACAAACAGTATAGAGCATTTTCATCACCCCAGAAAAGTTTTTGTATGCCCCTTTCTAGTCAGTCTTCACCACTACCCCTCCTTTCAGAGGTCACCACTCTTTTGACATTTTTCCCCATCATAAAATAGTTTTCTCTGCTTGTTCCCACACTTCCTATGAATTGTATCGCTCTTTCGTGTAAGGCTTATTTCACTCAGCACTATGTTTTTGACATTCATCCATGTCATTCTCTGTGTAAGGAACTTATTTCTTTGTAATACAGTACTAAGTAGTATTTCATTATATGAATATATTGTACTCTTTGTTCTTCTATTGATCAACATGAGCTGTTTCTAGTTTTGGCTTTTATGAATAAAGCTCTGTGTACATTCTTGTACAAGGCTTTGTGTAAACATATATGTTTGCATATAACTTTGGCAAATATATAGTAGTATTAGATATTTCCTAGTTGCAGCATAGGCATATCTTTAATTTTGACTAAAATGGCCTGATCTTTTTCCCCCAAGGTAGTCATATCATTTTACACCCCTACCCAACAGTATATGAGGGTTCAAGCTGTTACATATCCTTGACAAATTAGGTGTTATCAGTCTTAATTTAACCATTCTGGTGGGTTTAGTGGTATCTTATTGTAATGTTAATTTTCATTTCCCAGATAACTAATGATTTTGAGCTTTTTTCATTTGCTTTTTTGCCATTCCTGGGATAAATAGCATTCGTTTATTCGTTTGTGTGTGTTTTGTTTGTTTGTTTGTTTTGTTTTTACGATTTGAGTTCAACTTGCTAATATAGCACTAAAGATTTTTATGACAGTATTCATTAGGAACACATATTTTTATTGCCTTTGTTTGGTTTTAATCCATCTAGGTAGAGCATATTCTGACATTAATAAGATGTCAACAAATAATCACTATTGTTTCCAGGCTTATAGACTAGCAGGTATGTGGCTTAAGCTTAATATTTCTGTTTTGCCTTTGATCCATTCAGATATTTATCTTAAGCCTGCTATTTTTTATTTTTATTTTTTTTAATTATTTATTTTTATATGTGTTTGAAGTATTGAGAATGCATGAAGGGTTTTCTGAGTCGTCATGACCAGAATTGACATTTTTACTATTTCATCATTAATTTTGGGTTTGATGGCACCCTGCCTTTTCTTGGTTAACAATTATAAGATATAAAGGTTATTTTGATGGTAAGACAGAACACAAAGACACTTGGATGGTACTAAAAGGCAGAGATTTTGTTACCACTCCAAATGAAAGAAGACTGACAGGCAGGGCACACAGATGGTTGTACTGGAGGATAGGGTTACAGCAAGCTCAAACTATAGTGGGCAGTTTATGTATGCCAAGCAAGGTGAGCTTAACTAGATTTCTCAGATTTCCTGTGGATTGACTAAATAATTTCAAGGTCTCTTCGGTGTAGTTTTCTGGTACCTGGACACAGGGTGATTGGGGCTGCATATTGACTCAAAGTGTAAGAACGAAAAGCAGAAGTGGTTGGTGTGTGGACTTACTCAGCTGCTCAAGAAGAGGAACTGAATGGCCTTTAGCCAGGGCCTGAAAACTGGGTATAAACAGCATTACACATACACATATGCACATGCACACACACATGCTCACGTACAGAGTTAGGCAAACTAGATAGCTATATACTAGTACACCATTCTTGGTTGATTTCCCAGACCTTTTCCATGACATAGTTTGAAGATCAGTGATGCAAACCATTGGATTTAGATTTGACATATAAAATAAAAACTGAAAATAGATAAATTGGATTATATGGAAATTTGAAACTTCTGTGCATCAAAGGACACAATCAACAGAGTGAAAAATCAAACCACAGAAGAGGAGAAAATATTTGCAAATCATATGTCTGATAAAGGGTTAATATCCAGAATATATAAAAACGTGCAACTCAGCTACAGTAGCAAAACAACCTGATTTTAAAATAGGTAAAGGAATTGAATAGACATTTCTCCAAAGAAGATAAGCAAATGGCCAAAAAGCACATGAAAAGATGTTCAATTTCACTAATTATTAGGGAAATACAAATCAAAGTCACAATGAGATACCATTTCATACCTATTAGGTTGACTACCATAAAAAATAAAATAATAACAATTGTCAAGGATGTGGATAAAGTAGAATTCTTATGCATTGTTGGTAGGAATGTAAAATAGTGTATATGCTATAGAAAACAGTATAAAAGTTCCTTAAAATTTTTAAAGCAAAATTATTAGCCCTGGCCAGTGTGGTTCAGTTGGTAGGAGCATCATCCCATACACCAGAAAGTTGTGGGTTCAATTCTCAGTTGGGGCATGTACCTGAGTTGCGGGTTTGATTTCTGGCCCTTGCTAGGGCATGTTCAAGAGGCAATGATCCATGTTTCTCTCTCTCTCTCCCTCTCTCTCTCTCTTGCTTCCCCTATACCTTTCTCTCTCAAAAAAAAAAAAATTAATGAAAATGCCCTCAGGTGAGTATTAAAAAAATTGTATTACTATGTGACCCAGCAATCCCACTTCTGGGTATATACCCAAAATAATTTTAGAGTCTCAAAGAGATATTTGTACACCCATGCTTATAGCAACATCAGTAACCAAAGGGTGGAAGCAACTCAGTTGTCCATCAATACATAAATGGATAAAAATGTGTTATAAAAAGTAAAGATATTCTGAGACATGTTACAACATAAACGAATCTTGAGGACATTAAGACTAATACCTAGTATTAATACTAGATGTAATACTGGCACCTAGTAGGCAGAGACAAAGATGTTGCTACACATTCTACAGTGCACAAGACAGTTTCCATACAACAAATAATTATTCAGCCCAAAATGTTAATAGTGCCAAAGTTCAGAAAGCTTGCTCTAGAGGAGCTTCCTATTCCAATGTGTAAAAGCCAATATATGTAGTTCACAATAAAGTTACTAAAACATAACTTGGCAACAATCTGAGACTAACATGTTTCTTGTGGATGAGTTCAACCTGTGGACAGGAAATAAAATACAATGTACAATTTCTTTGGCCCAATCCCAAGGAGCCCCAGGTTTTTTTTGTTTGTTTGTTTGTTTTATCCTGACTATTGCTAACACAGTGAACCTGCCAGAGCAAATAATTATTAATTGATATGTAGCCGACTGGATCTTTCAAAGATGTTCTTGCAGTGCTATACTCAACAACCAACTACAAGGGGATATAGCAGAGGTTTAAATTCAAGACAGAAGTGGTAAAGTAGAGACATGAAATGAAAAGTGGACGTTCCATTTTAGTCAGCCAAGTTTTGATTTAGAAGTAGGAAGAGCATGACATGGTTGACCTAGCTTGGACTGGGAGAAAGGGGGTGGGGAGGGAAGGAGAGTAGAAGAAAAAAGAAAAGACAGTTTTTTTGTAGGTTGTTTTTGACATTTCAGTCTCATTTTCTTCATTTGTAAGGTTTCTTTTCCATTATTGAATTCTACCATTTGAAGGAGGATGGAAGATACTCTAACAATGGATTGATGTTTTGCCTTTTGTCCCACAAATATCTCTTGCCTAGAAATGCCAGATTTCCTCAGCCATCAAACCAGATGGTTTGATACAAGCATTATGTATGGCATTCTTCTCTCCAGTGTTAATAATTTGTGTTCAAAATGCTGATTTCTCAGATCATGACTTTCCCAACTATTACTTTTCTCTGGCCTCTTTATTGAAAAGCAGTAATGTTTTTTATGGCAGGTAGATTTGCTTCTCAAATTTATTGTCTAGCTATATTCCAATTTAACTTGCAAATTAGTCACCGTGTTTGCAAAGAAATTTTTCTAGTCCTCCCAGATCCACAGTCAGGTCTTCTTTTATTCAGGAGCTAATGCAGTGGTCCCCCGTGGTCAGAGAGAGAGAAACTTTAAGGCTCAGGGCTTCTGCTTCATGTCCCAAGATTCTACCATTACAAAATATGCAGTCTCACAGCTTATTTATTGCTAACCACATCTTTTATTATGCATTTTCTATCTTCATAGACAAGTATAAATATAAATAAAACAACAGATAAAAAGAATGTAAAACAGCACGACAGGGATAATTTAAGTGGAAAAAACTGAAATAAGGAATTCTGAGCATGAAAATAAGACAAATATCATTTCTATATTTTGAAGAATACAATAATTTATTCTATTTTATACTAGATATATTATAACATAAAATTATAAACCTGCTTTGTGTCCACAAAAGCAATATAATTTAAACATCAAGGTTGACAGTCTCATTTCATTATAAAGCATATTTGCCCATCCTCAAGATTACTTCATAAATGACCAAATAAAATGTTTTCCTATCAACCATGAAAATTTTTGGTCTCCAGCCACTTCTCTGGAGATTCTAGTCCAATAACTATGTATTTGAGAAATGCAAGAAATTAAGTTTTAATAACTGAAAAAATTATATTCTTCCTCCTTTGGATTTCTGCTGCATAATTTCCATTAAACATCTTATTCTGGCCAACTCTTATTTATCTATATTTCAAAGGAATGTCATACAATTCTTATAATTTAAAAATCCCAAGTATTGCAAGCTCTTCTACTTAAAAACAATTTATAACAACGTTTAGAAAGAAATTCACTAAGACTGTTTATTTTCAGTTTTGACTAGTTAACAGTTCCACAGAGAGGATAGAAGTAGTAATGAAATTACCTCAAGATAAAGAACATAATGGGGTGTGAAAATTTCTTAAATTAGGTGATAGTGAACTCTTCAACACTTAATTATCTTACTGAGCATCTAGTTTTTGAGAACTGGAGGTAACCAGAAATTAGTACACTTTTCTGATTTAAAATTAAATTTTCTTTACATCAGTCAAGAACTAAATCTTTTAGATTACTTTACCACCGTGTCCCAATATTTATTGCCTCTATGAAGAGATACATTCTCTTTTCTCTCTAACAATAATAAAACCAACTCGTGCTCCAGAAATCAGTTTGGATCTCAACATGCTAAATGAAGTGAAGTAGTTTCTCTTACATAAAGCCTGCATCTCTCTATAATTTCCCACCCATACTACTATTCATCTATTACTTTATTTCAGATATGAGTATATATATTCAGCACCTGCTTTTTATCAGGCAATGAATAGGAGACAACCAAGTTGTGCTGCAAACGGCCAAATATTAAATACTTTAGACTCTGCAGGCCACATGATCTTTGTCACAGCTATTCAACGCTGTGTGTCATCATGGTATAAAATCAGCCAAAGATAATGTGCAAATGAATGGGTGTGGCTGTGTTCTAATAAAATTTTAGGAACCAAAACAGGTAGTGGGCTGGATTTGTCCAATGGGAGGTAGATTGCTGAGCCCTGGACAATATGATAGACACTAAGTGGTATATATTAAGCAAATATAATCATGGGAATCAAAATAATAATAGGAAATTTAAGAAAAAAAGAAAAATTCCAACTCTTTGTAAGTTGTTTTAAAGTGCTAGACATCTGGCCCTGGCTGGTTTTGCTCAGCGGTTAGAGTGTCGGCCTGTGGTCCAGCGAGATCTGGGTTTGGTTCCTGCTAAGGGCGCGTACCTCAGTTGAGGTTTGTCCCCGGCCCTGGTTGGTTGTGTGGGTGGCAGCCACTTGATGTGTCCCTTTCACGTCGATGTTTCTCTCTCTCTCTCTCTCTTCCTCTCTCTCCCTCCCACTCTGACTGAACAAAAAATGGAAAATGTCCTCGGGTGAGGATAAAAAAAAAGAAGTGCTAGACATCTGGATATAGGACTGTTAAATTAGTAGATTCATATTTCAGCCAGAATTACAGGTGAAGACAGAGAGAAAAAGAGATGGAGAAAGAGAGAAAGGTATGATCCTTCTATTCATACTTTGCTGAGAGTTTTTATAAAAATTGACGTGGGATTTTGTTGAATCCTCTTTCTGCATCTATTGATATGATCATGTGACTTTTGTCTTTCAATGTGTTTATGTGATATATCACATGTATTGATTTGCAAATATTGTGTCCCTGGAATTAATCCCACTTGGTCATGGTATATGATCTTTATAATATGCTGCTAGATTCAATTTGCTAATATTTTGTTGAGGATTTTAGCATCCGTATTCACCAGGGATATTGGTCTGTAATTCTTTTGTTTTTATATATAGTATCTTCATTTGGTTTTGGAACTTGGATAATGCTGGCCTCATTAAAAGAGCTTGGAAGTGTTCCTTCCTCTTATATTTCTTCTTAGAATAGTTAGAAGAGTATAGGTATTAGTTCTTCTTTGAATGGTTGGTAAAAATCTCCTGTGAAGCCATCTGGACAAGGGCTTTTGTTTGCTGGAAGTTTTTTTATTATTATTATTATTAGTTTTAATTTCATCAGATTTATCAGCCTATTCAGGTTTTCTGATTCTTCCTGATGCAGTTCTGGAAAGCATAATAAAGGCTGTATATGAAAAACCTACAGCAAATGTCATACTCAATAGGTTAAAAATAAAAGTATTTCCCTTAAGTTAAGGACCAAGACAGGGACAGGGATGTCAACTTTTATTCACCATAGAAGGCAAGAGCATATAATGGAGTAAAGACAGTCTCTTCAATAAATGGTGTTGGAAAAATAGGACAGATACATGAAAAAAAAAAATGAAACTAGACCTCCAACTTACACCATACACAAGAATAAACTCAAACTGGATAAAATACTTAAATGTTAGTCATAAAACTAGTCATAAAAATCCTGGAAGAAATTGTAGACAGTAAAATATCAGAAATTTTATGTAGCAGAATTTTCACCAATACATCACCTAGGGCAAGAGAAACAAAGGAAAAATAAACAAATGGGACTACATCAAGCTAAAAAGCTTCTGTACAGCAAAAGAAACCAGCATTAAAATGAAAAGGGAACCTACTCTATGGGAGAACATATTTGCCAATGATACATAGGATAAGGGGTTAATTTCCAAAATATATAGAGTACTCTTACAACTCAGCAAAAGGAAGCCAATCCAATTAAAAAATGGACAGAGGATCTGAATAGACACTTCTGCAAAGAAGACATACAGATAGCCAAGAGACATATGAAAAAAATGCTCAATGCCATTAATTGTCAGAGAGAAACAAATTGAAATAACAATGAGGTACCACCTCACAACTGCCAGAATGGCTTCCATCAATAAATCAATAAGCAACAAGTGCTGGTGAGGCTGTGGAGAAAAGGAGTCTCTGGTACACTGCTGAAGAGAATGCTGAAGGGAGTGCAGCCACTATGGAAAACAGTGTGGAGTTTCCTCCGAAAGGTAAAAATGGAACTGCCATTTGACCCACTGATCCCACTTCTAGGAATTTACTTTAAGAATTCTGAAACACCAATCAGAAAGAATATATGCACCCCTATGTTCATAGCAGTACTATTTACAATAGCTAAGATCTGGAAACAGCACAAGTGCTCACCAGAAGATAAGTGGATAAAAAAGCTGTGGTACATTTACACAGTGGAACACCACGCAGCTATAAAAAAAAAAGAGAGAGAGAAAGATCTCTTACCTTTTGAAACAGCATGGAGGGATCTGGAGATAATTATGTTAAGGGAAATAAGCCAGTCAGAAAGAGGCAAATATTGCATTATCTCATTTATATGTGGAATCTAATGAATACAATAAACTGATGAATAAAATAGTACCAGAGGCATGGAAATGTGGAAAAAAATGACAAATATCAGAAGGAAGGTGGGGTGGGGGGTGGGAGGAGATTAACCAAAAAGTTTATATGCATATATTCATTGCCCATGGACACAGGCAATAGGGTGGTGAAGGCCTGGGGCAGAGTAGGAACCAGGTAGTGAGGTCAAAGGGCAATAAAAAGGGGGAACATCTGGAATACTCTCAACAATAAAAAAAAAATTACTAACTATCCATATCACCTTTCTGAAAAAAAAGAAAGAAAGAGGGTAGGAAGGAGGAAGACTAGGAAGAGAGGGAGAGCAAGATGGTTAATATAATGGTTTTCTTTAAAATTTAAATGAACATGTTATATACCTACTTATTTTAAAAAATACATTAAACATTCATTTGGTTTTAGAAACAAATTAATCCCAACATAAAATACTACATGCTATATAACAGAAATACAATTTAACAAAAAATAGACCTTTTCATATACATACATATATAAATGCTAAATTAATCCACCATCTAAAATAGTTTTTAAAATGGTTATTATCTGAGATGAAAGATGTATTAACTAACCTCATGATAACTGTTTTGCAATAAATACATGTATCAAATCATCACTAGTACATCTTAAACTTATATGTCAATTATATCTCAATAAAACTGGATAAAATAGCTTGGGAACAATATTTTCTGTATGAGAAATAGTTTGTTCTTAAATCATTTTTTATACAAGTCATTGCAGGAATAATATTTAGGTCAAAATCCTCTAGTTGTATATAAAAAAATTAACTACATAAAATTTAATTTGAAATGTTCTTTTTAAAAAAATTCAAGTAACTCCAAAACATTTGTAGACAGGTAAAACAGGATTATAAGATTTGATGTAGATTTGAACACTGTGATAATATAATACACCAATTGGGAAGAGGAAACAACAAATTTAGAGTACCATTTATTCTTTACATCATCATATTTTTATTGAATCCTTATTATAAATATATGTTGGATGTTAATGAACTATTTAAATATGTAAAAGTGATACTTTGAAACTTTATGTAGTGTAGAGTTTCCAAAGAGTAGCTCATGTTGAGTGTGAAAATAAATTAGAAACAGATCAAACTTAACTAAATAGCTGAAGAATCCCAGTTGGAAAAAATCATCCAATTCAAACTTAAATATTGGAGTTAGGTTTTAGGAATAAGGTTTGAATTGTCATTTTTTTTCATTCTCTTGATTTCTGTTAATATTTGTTAGCTATTTTTCTTGTGATAATATTTCCTCAACACCTAATTTTTTACTTTATTAAATACAATATAAAATTATATAAATGTATTAGGTATAAAATACATTATAGTTATATTTAAATAGCATTTCATTATCCTCATTGTGCCTCATTTGTATTCTTTGTTTTTTATAATTATTATTTTTTTTAATCTAAAATTTGTTTCTGACTATCAATGGAAATATACACCAACCCTATTGGTCACATACTTTTGAACATTCTTTAAAACAGATATGGTGCATTTAGGACATGCCAGTTTTACCTATGAAATGTTTACTTTGAAATATTAGGGAGATTGGGTTTCTCTCTATCTTGAAAATTAATAATATATATTTTATAACATAAAACATATGGAGAAAAATTTGTGTTCAGAACTTACAAAATACTCCACTGTGCTATAGATTGTTTTGAAATGTAATATTATTTTAAAGGGACAAATAGTACATTTTAGGAAATGTCCTTAAGAAGCATGGTGAAGCATAAAAGAAATTTACTGTTGTTTTTTGTTTAAGAAGCAAAGAATTTATGACATAATGCCAATACATTTGAAGTAATCATTTAGTACTTATTCTTGGCTAAGTGCTAAACTAGAGGCTAGGGGCACAACAATGGAGAAGAAAGCTATGAACATTTGTGCTCTTGAGGAATTCACAGGCTACTAAGGCAGGTAATTTTTTAAATAAATAATTATGCACATTATTAAATAGTTGCGATTGTGATGAATGTTTTCAAAGGCAGAGTGTTATGGGCAAATAAAACTGGGTGAGTTTCCTTATTCTGAAGATGAAGGAGAAGTTAGAACTTAGACTGTTGGATGTAAGAGAAGAGTAACAGTATAGTAATGTGCGGTTAAAATAAAAATAGGGTTCAGAGACAAAGAAACCCTCTATGTCTGCCCCATGCAAATTCCCTTTAAGATCACCAGCTTGTCTAAAAACTAATCTCTCCTACTCTATGAGTTTCTGAAATGGAGATTTTGTTCTCAAATTTGATTCACTATAGTGTAGCTATGCACTCAGAAGATGCTCTTAGAAAATCTGAATATGAATGAATCTTCTTGTCCTACTTCTGTTGAGTTGATAATTAGGTAAGATTGCCCTTACTGCACACACAATGCAATATACAGATGATGAATTATAGAATTATAGAATTGAAACTTATATAATTGTATTAACCACTGTCACACAAATAAATGTAATTTTAAAAGATTAAAACATTTGAAAAATCAGCCCTGGCCGGTTTGGCTCAGCGGTTAGAGCATTGGCCTGCGGTCCAGAGAGACCCAGGTTCGGTTCCCACTAAGGGCACGAACCTCAGTTGCAGTTTGTCCCTGGCCCTGGTTGGGTTGTGAGGGTGGCAGCCACTCGATGTGTCCCTTTCACGTCAATGTTTCTCTCTGTCTCTCTTCCTCTCTCTCCCTCCCGTTCTATCTGAATAAAAAATGGAAAAATGTCCTCAGGTGAGGATTAAAATATATATATATATATTGAAAAATCAAAACAAATGAACAAACAAAATAAAACCAGACTCATAAAAATAAAGAACTGATGGTTGCCACAAGAAAGATGAGTGAAAAAGGTGAAAGACTATAGATAATAATAATGTGACAACTTCTCATGGTGACAGATGGTTACTAGACTTAGTTTGGTGAACACATTGTAAGATATATAAATGTCAAATCACAATATTGTACACCTAAAACCAATATAATATTGTATACCAACTCTACTTTAATAAAAAAAAATCAAACACTAAAGAGTATTTTTTAAAATGTCATAGTTCACTATACATTGACCATGACGTTCTTAATGTTCCCCTCAGTTTAACTAAACTTTAAACAGGCTTTTTCTTGACTATAGGCCCTGACTTTCTTTTTGTAGAGAATTTACTTTAGAAAACATTGTATTATAAATTTTTTCCCTGCCCCTTTGAGATATAAATCTTCTATAACTAAAGAATGTTTTTCTCAAGAACCTGTGAGCCATCCTTTTGAAATGTAATCAAGAAAACACCCCTTTCTTCCAGACTTCCTGATAGTTGGAGACTAATTTAGATAAGCACCAGTTAACAAACTCAGATATCCTAATTATTGACACTCCATTGTCCTCTAGTATTTTTCCATTAGCTCACCCCAGCCTTTAAAATCCTCCTGCCTGTTGTTTCATTGAGGCTGAGTTAAATTTCTCTCCCCACTATTGCAATAGTCTTGAATATATTCTTTACCTGTTTAACTGATTTGGTGCAATTTTTCCTTTACAGCACAGCAAATGCTGTTTCTCCATAATTTTATGTGAAATAAGATCAAATATTGCAGCTATGCTAAGGGCCACAATCAGGGTTAAACCAAACATATTAGAGGAGTGAAATAATTTTTTAGAAAGAAAGTACAGGTTTTATGATTAAAGTATATTTTTAGAAAACCCAGTAAGGTTTTTACAGTCAGAACTATGAAGCAAAGGTCTATATCCTGGTGCAAATTGCATGAAGTGGGTCCAAAGCAGCTTTTGACACTCAGAAGAGGAAACCAACTACTTAATTATTATCCTAACTCACTACCTAAGAAGGAAATAAAAATTGATGTTCAAAAGCTATTATATATCCTTTATAAACTGTTGAACATATATGTGTATATTATATTGCATGCAGATTAAATTCTAAATTTTGGCCTCAGTTATTCTCAGGAAAATTTTATTTTTATTTTACTGTATTTTGATTATCTTGCTCAATTTCTTATAACCTTTCTAGAGATTGTTGTAGGTATATGATTGATCATTAAAAGTAAAAATATAAACTTAGAAGATAATATTTCCTACCTCCACTTTCCCCCACACATGAGATATCTTTGTGTCCGCTATATATTTTACCTTTATTGCAATTCATATGTGGAGTCTCTAGTTTAGCACTGTGCAATAGAACCATCTGTAATTATGGAAATGTTCCAATAAAGTAACCTAGCCATGTTTGGTTAATGATCACTCAAAATCTGACTAGTGTGACCAAGGAACTGAAATTTGAACTTTATTCAATGACAAATTTCACTTAAATATAAATAATCTATAGGAAAAAAAGGGAAGAGGAGACCTAATTCCATTACAAACACACAAAATATATTATTTTGTATATCAGATACTTAGCATTCTTATATAAATGGCTACTGTAGTGGACAGTGAGCTAGTTTGTATCAATCATAAATTTATCTCATTGCCAGTGGATTGATAAGAGCTTGCTAGGAGGTTAATCATACAAAGTTTTTTTTTGTTTGTTTGTTTTTATCCTCACTCGAGGACATTTTTCCATTTTTTGTTCAGATAGAGCGGGAGGGAGAGAGAGGAAGAGAGAGAGAGAGAAACATGGATGTTAAGGGACACATTGAGTGGCTGCCACCCGCACGACCAACCAGGGCCGGGGACAAACTGCTACAGAGGTACGTGCCCTTAGCGGGAACCGAACCCGGGTCTCTCTGTACCGCAGGCCAATGCTCTAACCGCTGAGCCAAACTGGCCAGGGCCATACAAAGTTTTTTACAAGATTTAATCATAGTAGAAAATAAGATCCATACCTACCTAGATCATTTTTCAATCTTGGCACTACTGATATTATAAGCCAGATAATTATTTGTTGTGTGTGGGAGGGAGGTACAGAGTTGGGGGCTGGTGTCCTGTGTATAGAAGATGTTTAGTAACGGTCCTGGCCTCTACCCACAAGATGACAGAAGCACCTCTACTCTAATTATGACAACGGAACATGTCTTCAGACATTGCCTAGTATCTTCTGGGGCTTTAAGGAGCATCCACATAAGCACTATCTCTAATCCTAATGATTTGTGGTGGAATTCTGGCCACTTTTTCAGGCAATCTGCCTCCAAGACCACCCGGCTCAGCTAAGGAGGTTCATTGACAAACCTGTGATGCATATCTGAATATATGACTGTGAAGTAAGAGGTGGAGAGAAAATGTTATAGGAAAAAAGGAAGAGGAGACCTAATTCCATTACAAACACACAAAATATATTATTTTGTATATTAGATACTTTGCGTTCTTATATTTTTTATCTTTCAAAATGACTTGGTCTGTATTTCCTAATATGTTTGATTACTTGGAATTATCACCCACTTAAAGAGTTTCTAACTTCATATTATTTTGACCCATTTATTTAGAAAGTATTTAAATAGCATTCTAAATCTCACCTCTGTGAGACAAGAATAGAAATAAAATTCTGTTCTAAATCTGTCAAAGGTCAGAGTCACACTTCCTATTTCAAATATAAACAAATCAGCTCAGTACAGGGAAAGAAAGAATGTGTTTGGCAGCAACTAGGGAGGGGAAGAACATCATCTTTGGGCATGGTCCTGGATACAGATATTTTATAAGCAACAGTCAGATACAAACAGTCTTAGAAGAGTCTCTAAACTCAGAAGATGTGGGTTCTAGTTTCTGGCCTGGCATATTCAAACTGTATGACCTTCAGCAATTATACTTCATCCCTGAATGTTCTCATTTAATTGCACAAAGGCAGACCCTGTTCAGGTACTTCATCTTTTATTTAGCATTGTGTATGAAATGAAATTCTGTGAGTGTTGGTTTGTAGCAGTATTGTGAAAACAGTTAGGAAATATCTCTTAAGAAGCTTCCCAATGTAGTCTGGACAGCAATAACTGATAGTTATATTCATTACAAAGGCCTACAACAATATAATAATTACCTGTGCTTTTCCAGGATACATAATACATATTCACTTTCAGTAAGAGATTCATCACTTACAGGAAAATTTCTATCCCAGACTAGCAAAGCAGAATTAATTGCACAGACTACCATTTATCAATGCACTACTGTTTTTTCTTTTCTTTTTAAGCTAAAATGTATAATATCTGTGGTAATTTTTTAAATTTTCAATTGCATTCCACATTCAATGTTTTTTGTTTTGTTTTGCTTTGTTTTTGTTAATCCTCACCTGAGGATATTTTTCCATTGATTTTTAAAAAAATAGAGTGGAAAGGAGAGAGAAAAAATACATCTATAAGAGAGAGAAACATCCATTGATTGCCTTCTGCATGACCCCGACCCGGCTGGAACAAACCTGCAACCCAGGCATGTACCCTTGATCAGGAATCAAACCCTTGACCCTTCAGTCAGTGGGCCAGTGCTCTAACCACTGAGACAAACCAGCCAGGACTCAGTTTTACTTTGTATCAGTTTTAGGGGTACAGCATAGTAGTTAGACAATTATATACTTTGCTAAGAATTACCCCTGATACTTCCAGGACCTACCTGGCAACATACCTAGTTATAACAATAGATTAACTATACTCTTATGTTTTACATTACATCCCCATGGCAATTTGTAACTACCAATCTGTGCTTCTTAATTCCTTCACCTTTTTCACTGAGTGCCCCCAAACCCTTCCCCTCTGGCAACCATCTGTATCTATAAGTCTGTTTCTGTTTTGTTTCTTTCTTCTGTTGTTTAGATTCCACCTATAACTGAAATCATATGGTATTTGTCTTTCTTTGACTGACTTATTTCACTTAGCATAATATCCTCTAGATTCATCCATGTTGTTCCAAATGGTAAGATTTTGTTCTATTTTTATGGCCGAGTAATATTCCATTGTAAATGTGTAACACTTCTTTATAAAATTTTCTAATGATGGACACTTGGGTTGATTCCATAGCTTGGCTATTGTAAATAATGCTTTCATGAACATAGGAGTGCATATATTCTTTTGAATTAGTGTTTTGGGTTTCTTTACATATGTACCCAGAAGTAGAAATGCTGGGTCATAAGGCAGTTCCATTTTCAAACTGATACAAAATAACATTGAGCCCATACCATTTTTCATAGTTGCTATACCAATCTGCTTTCACACCAGCAGTGCATGAGTGTCTCCTTTTCTCCACAATGAGGTGGTATCTCATTGTGGTTTTGATTTGCATTTCTCTCATATTTAATGACATACAGCATCTTTTCATATGTCTATTGGCCATCTGCTTGCCTGCACATATTATTTAAGAGACATCATCTAAACCACTACTTGTTGCTTGTTTTATTATCATTTTAAGAGTTATGTCTATATTCATAGACAGGTCATTTATCACATATGTGATTTGCAAATATTTTCTCTCAATTCATGGCTTGTTTCTTTCATTCTCTTAATAGTGCCTTTCACAGAGCAAAATCTTTTAATTTTAATCAAGTCCAATTTATCCTTTTTTTATAGATTGTGCTTTTGGTATTGTAGCAAAGGTATGAGGCTTGTGTGAAAGTTCAACTTTTCCCCATGCAGGCATGCAATTGTTTTTCTATCAGGTGAAAAAATTACTCTTTTTTATTTACTTGCATTTGTGTCTTTATCAAATTTTAGTAGACATATTTGTATGGGTCTATCTCTGGGCTTCCAATTCTCTGTTCCAATGATCTATTTGTCTCTTCTTCCACCAACACTATGCTGTCTTGATTACTATATCTTTACATTAAGCCTTGGAATAGGATTGCGTGTCTTCAAACTTTGATCTCCATTTTTCAATATTGTGTTGGCTTTCTAGAACATTTAACACTCCATATAAATGTTAGAATCAGTTTGTATATATCTACAAAGAGTTGCTGGTATTTTTATTGGGATTGCATGAAATCTATAGATCAAGTTAGAAATAAATGACATCTTAATAATAATGAGTTTACCAATTATGAATGGAATATTTCTCTATTTAGTTCGGTCCTCTTTGACAAGTGTTTTGGAGTTTTACACAAATGAATCTGGTATATATTTTATTAGATTTATGTCTAACAATTATTGTGCATTTGTAAGTATTTTCGCTTTTTAAAATGTCTAACTCCATATTTATACTGAAGGTAAAGCAATTATACTCAGTTATCATTTCCGAGAGGTTTCCTTCATAGAGTCTTAGAGGTTTTCCACATAGACCATCATTTCCTCTACAAAGCATATATATTTTTTTATCCCTTCTGTATTTGTATACCTTGTATTTATTTGTTACGGCTTGTCTTGCACAAGATAGGACTTCCATTATGACACTGAATAGGAGTAATGAGAGGACATCCTTGTTATGTTTTCAATCTTAGGAGGAAAGTATTCACTCTCTCATTATGAGGTATAATGTTAGCTATGGGTTTTCTTACATACCCTTAACCAGATTAAGAAAGTTCCCTTCTAATGCTAATTTAAAAAATTTTTGATATGAATAGGTAATACAATTTCAAAATTATTTTTCTACATTAGTTGATGTGATTATTTTAAAATTCAGTCTGTTATATGATGAAGTACACGAATTAATTTATAAATGTTGAATTAGGCCTGAATTCAGGAAATTAGCACCACCACATAATGAAGTATTATTCTTTTTGCATATTGCTAAATTTTGCTTGCTATTGTTTTGTTAAAGATATTTTAAATCTATATGCATGAGGCATATCTGTTTATAATTTTCTTTTCCAGTAATGTATTTATTTGGCTTTGGGCTTAGGGTGATCCTGGCCTCATTCAAAGAATTAAGAATGCTTCCCTCTTTGATCTTCTGAAAAAGATTGCAGACTATGTATATTATTTCATCCTCAAATGTTTCCTTACTGTTGAGTTTAAAGGCAGGTGTGCTCACCTTGAGACAAAGACCAGATAAACTTACTGACTCCCCCTCCCCAAATTGCTCTAGCCAAACACAGTCACTTAGAAGCATCTACCCTAAATAAATTCATAGCATCTCAAGTATACCAGTGAACAAATAGGTTAAGTTAAAGAAATCCAAATATATCACAACATCAGTAAAATAACTGTCAATTGGTATGTCTCTATAGTAATAGATTACAAGATAAAATGCATTTGATCATGTCCAGGGGTGCAGCAATTCATGGTAAAAATTTTTTTAGCAAAATAAGAAGTGATGTCTTGAAAATATTATTTTCCTCATGAATAAAAATAGTGTATTCCTGTATTTATTTGGGACTTCTTTCCCTAAGTCTGTCACTCTATCAGAGATTTCCATTTCTTAAAACCTCCAGCAAACTCACATAAATGTGAAATGTTACCAACATTCCCACTAAAGTCAAGATAAAGACACAGATGTTATGGTACAATATCTACTGTTTAAAAGCAGACTGTAATACATTAAAAGAGGAATAAAAGTATCGAAATAAATAAGAGCAAGGAATATTAAAAGGACAGATAGTAAGTGGTGACAATATGATCCTCTAATTAGAATTCCAAAGGAACCATTGCACAAACTATTCAAATGAATAAGAGACCCCAAAAGCTACTGAAGAGAAGACGACTGTGCCAAAATCAGGAACCTAGACATACAAAAGCAGTAGCTAATTAAGATAATTAATAGAAAATATCCCAAGAACAAAAAGAAACCTAACAAAAATGTACACTGTCTTTTTGGAGGTAGCTATAAAAATGTATTGATACACCTAGGGAAAGAAGTCCCAAGTACATACAGGAGTGCACTATTTTTATTCATGAGGAAAATAATATTTTCAAGATGTCAGTTCTCCTTATTTATAGATTCATTACCTGCTCTAGATGGAATTTTGCCCCACCCCTCATTCATATGTTGAGCCCTAATCCTCAATGTGACTGTATTTGGAGATAGGGGTCTTTAAGGAGGTAGTTAAGGCTAACTGAAGGCATATAAGAGTGGAGCCCTAATCCAATAGGGCTGATGACCCTGTAAGAAAAGGAAGATGCCAAAGATCACTCTCTTTTTTATCTGTGCATTTACGGAGAAGAGTCCATGTGAGGACACAGCAAGAAGGTGCCCATGTGCAAAGCCAAGAAGAGAGAGCTCTCAACAGAATGTGAATGTGCCAGTGCCTCTGTCTGGGACTACTAGCCTCTAGAACTGTGAGGGGGAAAATATCTATTGTTAAGATTCCCTGACTGTAGTATTTTGTTATTCCTTTGCCCGCGGTGATGAATACCTTGCCTCATAGGTATGTAGCTTGCAAGGTGGCCACTAGACTCGGGCTGCTATTTCCTGGAATCAACCCCGAGAAACTGTAAAAGGGGAAATGAAAGAGTAACACCAGCCACAAAACATAAAAAGAGAAACCCCTAGAAGAGACTGTATGTACTGAACTAGCACCTGTGTGTGGACATGACCTGGAGTTGAGACAGGTCTGTAGCCCGGGAGAGGGTCAGATGACAGAATTGGTTGGAGGAAAGATTTTAAAGTTCAGCCCTTGTTTCTTCCACTCTGCCCTGACACAATGCATTTCTCCTGCTTCACTGAAGAACCCAGAGCAGCTCCTCAGAGCCCGTGTGCCAAGATCATGGGTAATATCAGCATGGCGCCAACATTTGGGGTTGTTTGGAACAGTGTGAGTCCAGAAACTGTGCAGTAACCACCTGAGACCTCCTTACAGGGCGAGGACAGGCCTTTTAAAAAAGTTACATTATTCTCAAACATAAGGAATTACCAAGATATACATCCTCCCATGAAAACACACACACACACGTTAGAGATGTGAATATATTTCTTACTATGAATGAGGGGAAAAAAATAAAATAAACATCCCTGCACAGGACTGAGCAATGTGAGATAATGTCAAAAGATCTGGGTCTCACAAAATCACGCAGCTCAGCCTCTTCCCCTTAGAAAGGAGATGATTTACAGTAGAAGGTTTCTCAAGTTTGGCTGGGGAACAAATACTGTGGGTCAGCGAGTTTCCCTTACAGCCCACCAGCCTTAATGAGACCCTGCCTTGCACTGTGACTTCCCCATCTCATATCTAGCCTGGGGCTCTTACCCATTTTCTGCATAAGGTCTGCAGTAGGGAAACAGCTCAGAGCTTTCAGAGTAGGTATTTCCCAGGAGCCTTTAAAGGAGCAGCCCAGAGACACCCTCTTCCCTGCATTCCAGCAGAGAACTAACAGGACAAGCCACACAGAACAGAAGGCCATCCCAGAGCCCCTCCTCTGCTTTCAGACCTGGGAAGCCCTGGACAGAGCTGTCTGCAGAAGGGGCTCCCAGCTGACTTCCACCTGCAGGGTCCCAGGTCCTGGATAGGCTGTCAGCAGCACAGAAACGTGACCCCCGCCCCTCCCGCCCTCCGGACGAAGGAGCTCTCGCAGACAGAACGCCGCGTGGACCCAGGCACGCTCACCATGACCCACCCCGTGCGCGAGCTAAGAGGCCTGGGGCTCTCGCAGACAGAAGGCCACGTGGACCCGGCCCGCGCGCACCATGACCCACCCCGCGCGCGAGCTAAGAGGCCCGAGGCGTGACTGTTAACGCAAGAGGCCCGAGGCGTGACTGTTAACGCCAACGACCTACCGCTAAGTTCTGACTGGATGTTCCCGGAAATGAACACTTTGATCTGAATCTGGTAGACTCAGATCAAAGAGAGAAAACCCCCAGGCTTTATTCGGAGGCCAGGAGTCAAGGAGAAGACCCTGAGTAAGGACTGGGGGTACCCTCAACCCCGCACAGACCCCTGCCCCCACGGTCTACCTTGGGAGCCACCTGGCAGGGCTGTCAAACTGGGGTGGGGGTGGGTCGGGGCGGTCTTTGGTCTCACGGGGGTGGCCACAGGACTGAGTACTGTAAACCGTAATTATTCAGGGCATGGGGGATCCCGTAAGACCCTGCTCCTGTAGTCAGCTCTGGAAGGCCCCAGCAGGGTGGGGAGATAAGGCTCTCCCTCGTTTCCTCCCCAGGCCTCTCAGGAAGCTAAGGCCATTGGTGTAAGGAGTTGAGCCTCACAGTCGCAGAGGGGAGGATGCTGGGCCCTGCCCACAGTGGTTGACAGGATGATCCTACATGTGAAGGAGGAGAGGATTCTCCACCTCAGAGCACAGGGGACCCCACAGCCCCTGCTCTCAGCCTAGGGCACACTCTAACTTCCTCTGTGGGTTGTCCGGGCAGAATCTGATTGGAACAGGAGCCCTGTGGGTTCCCAGAGTGCTGCCCTCAGACCCTGCAGAGATGGCCTTGGTTAAAGCCAAGGTACAATGTCCCTGCTGAGGGTGCACACACCATGTCATTCCCCCTCCTCCAGGTGCCCTCTTTGCCTGCCCTCCTGCCTGCTTGTGCCTGCTGTCCCTGACCAGTGTCATCATGCCTCGGGGGCGGAAGAGTAAGCGCAGAGCCCGTGAGAGACGCCGCCGGGCCCAAAGGCAGGCTCAGAGGCTCCAGGGTGCTCAGGCCCCTGCGGCAGAGGTGGAAGAGTCCCCCTCCTCTGCTGCTTCGGAAAGTTCTTCCCTGAGCTCCCCTTCTCCTGGCCCATTCCAGGAGCCTCAGGGAGCCACAGCCACTTGCTCTCCTGAGGCAGATGTCTCATGCCCAAGGTCTGGTGATGGTGCCAAGAGCCAAGATGAGGAAAGTGCAAGTGCCTCCGGGGCGGCGCCCAGCACTTCCAGTCCCCGCAGGAGCCCTCTAGATCAGAAGGCATTTCTGTTGGTGCAATTCATGCTGCGCAAGTATAACCTGAAGGAGCCCATAACAAAGGAAGACATGATGAAGCATGTCATCAAACAGCACCAGCACTACTTCCATGAGATCCTCAAGAAAGCCTCCGAGCTAATGGTGCTGGCCTTTGGCATTGATGTAAAGGAAGTCGACCCTGCCAGGCACTGCTATGGCCTGGTCAACAAGTTGCGCCACGCTGGCGATGAGAGCCTGAGGGGAGAGATCATGCCCAAGATGGGCCTCCTGATGACCATCCTCTGTGTGATCTTCATGAAGGGCAACTGTGCCAGTGAGCAGGAGATCTGGGATGTCCTGAATGCGATGGGTGTACATGCTGGAGAGGAGCACTTCGTCCACGGGGAGCCCATGAAGCTCATCACAGAAGACCTGGTGCAAGAAGGTTACCTGGTGTACCGCCAGGTGGCTGGCAGCAATCCTCCACACTACCAGTTCCTGTGGGGCCCACGGGCCCATGCCGAGATAACCAAGATGGAAGTCCTGAAGTTCTTAGCCAAGCTGCACGATACCCACCCCGGTGCCTTCCCAGTCTGGTACGAGGAGGCGCTGAGAGATGAAGAAGAGAGAACCCGAGCCAGATTTGCAGCTATGGCTCGCACCGGGGCCCCGGCCAGTGTGCCTTCCAGGGCCAATTTCAACAGGTTCTCCCACATGTATTGAAATCTGAAGCACTCTCTTCACTTTGTGCTTCAAGTAGTGGGGGGGGGGGGTGTGGAGGGGCTTAGGTGGTGCTGGAGGGAACACAGTGCACATCATCTCTGTGTTCTATGTTAGTAACTCGTAGCTTTATCTTGTTGTTGCTGAATGTTTTCAAATGTCGTTCTATAAAAAGAAAAAAAAAGTTTAGCTTTAGAACCTAAGTGTATGAATGATATTGGTTACATATTTAACTTTGTTTATGAGGCTTAAGAGTAAGAGTTTTGCTATTTTACTAAACAAATTGGGTAACCTTCCATCTCATTTAGTGATCTGGAACAAGAAGACATGCCATTGAAAAGGCATTTGGTTAGAAATGTGAAAGGAATTAGTGGTAAGAGTTGAGATCAAAAACTAGAGAACAAAGTAAAAGATGGTCAATTGTTGGTTCCCCTTATTCTTTGTATTCTGCCGTTCTGTGAAATAAAAGTTATAGACCTGCACTTGCTTCATTTATTCAAGTACATAGGAGAAATTAAATCATAATGAACTGCTTCCTGCCTTTTTTTACTCCTCAAACATTAATTGAGCATCTACTCTTGGGAAGGCTCCATGGTGGTAGGGGGGATGGTAAGAAAAAGAAGACAGAGCCACTGCCCCTAGAATGATCAAGGCGGGAACCAGCTACCATAAAAGGAAGATGGTGAGATACCCTCTAAGACAAAAATACAAGTGGAAAGAAGTATGAGGAGGGGAGGAGGGAGGGTCCTGATGAGGGCAGTCAAGTGTAAATGTCCTGAGGCAAGATAATCTGAGGCCTTGGTAAACCTCAATTCCTTCAATGGCAGGCAATTTGCAGTTAAGGTGGGTGGTGCCTCAGAGGAGGGTGTGAGGGTGGTGCCTCAGAAGGGGGTGTGAGGGGGGTGCCTCAGAGGGGGGTGCCTCAGAGGGGGGGTGTGAGGGGGGTGCCTCACAGGGGGGTGTGAGGGGGGTGCCTCAGAGGGGGGTGTGAGGGTGGTGAGCAAGAGCCAGACCCTTGGGTGGTGGGTCTCAGACTTGAGAGGCTGAGACCCTAATGGAGAACTGCTTTTAGCAGTGACTTTGGGGTCATGGATAAAGCAGAGAGAACTTTCTGCCAGGGGCAGGGATGTAAGGTGCCCTGAGCTTTTGTCCCAGTGCAGAAAAACGCAGTCCACAGAATAGGTATTTTATCCCCATCATCTCCAGGGAATTTCTGAGAAATCAGGGTAATACTTCCTCGAGGTGGGATCCAAGCAGCCACTGTGCTGGCACTCATTCCTGGGCTGGGAGAAGCAGTGTGTGCTCCATAAAAAGGGCATTTTAGCTAGCTATCTGGAGTAAAAATTGGCAAACTCTAAGGGAGGGCTTGATTTCGGTAGAGGTAAATGAATGAAAATAGGTGATTTGGATCAAAGGGCATTTGGAAGAGGGGAAAGGGAGTTGTTTTATGACACACATGTTAGGTAGGAGCTTTGGGTTATATCCAGAGGAGTGGGATTCCCCAACATCGAAATTACATACTATTTCCTCTAAGAGGAATGATTTGCTAAGGTATTTTTCTTGCTAAACAGAATTTTTGGCAAAGTTATCCACTGTTCTTCAGCACTGCATATTCTCAGACATATCCTGGATTAACATAATAATACAAAACAAATCCCCCCAAAATAAAAATCTCAACGGGAGAGTGGGTCATATCTGGGGTTCAAACAAAATCATAGCAATAATTGCCATTCTCAATGCACACTGTTCACTGTGCCAGGTGCTTCACATTCGTTACACTCATCCAGCAGTCCTAGAAGGAAGGATGCACCAAACCCACTCCATGGATGAAGAATCTGAGGCTCAGGGAGTTTGCTGAGGTGCTGAATTCACAAGGCCGGTGAATGATAGAGCTCTAGTTTGAATTTGTTAAGTACTCACACTACTCCACTCCTCCCAGCCTTGTGTATTAATTCATTCCTCTTCTCACTATTCCATGATGTTTCTCAGGCAGTGAGACGCAAAAGCCTGTGGCTAAAGTACTGAGGACAGGCCTAAGGAAGGAAGGGGAACATGGGAATCAAACACAATTTGGAAACTGTCTGGGAGCTTCATTTAGCCCGGGTCCTCCTGCCCCAACCCCACCCCAGGGTTCCTTGAGAGCTGACTCTGTCCTGGTCCCAGCTCAAGTACCCATTCCCAGCCCTTGGGTCCATTATGGTGCCCTTCCCCTGCGTCTTCCCCACAGTGTCTCCTGCCCACACTGGAACCTGTCCTGTCCTGCCAGTCGGTTCTTCTCTGCATCCTCCTCTGCAGGCTGCACTCCTGCTCCCTGTGGAACATACAGCCCACATCTCCAGCCATCCCCAAAGTAGAGCATCCAACTTCTGCAGATCCCGTCCTTCACTGTGGACCCTCTGATAGCAGCAGCCCCTTCTATGCAGTCATTCACTTCAGACAGTGAAGTTTAGACACCTCCTCATCCCCTCTGGGTGCCTCCTCCACATTCTCAAGGTGTTTTTAAATCTGCTGATGACTCGAGTCTGATTTGGCATAGAATTTATTGGTTCTTGGGATATAACCCTGAAGTTAGGATGTTTTAGAAACCACCCTAATAGTTCCTGCTGGTTTGGCTTAGAGGTTAGAGCGTCAGTCTCTGGTCCAGAGAGACCCAGGTTTGGTTCCCACTAAGGGCACATATCTTGGGCACATACCTCGGGGACGTACCTCGGTTGCAGTTTGTCCCCGGCCCTGGTTGGTTGTGCGGGTGGCAACCACTTGATGTGTCCCTTCACATCGATGTTTGTCTGTCTCTCTGCCCCTCTCTCTCTCCCTCTGACTCTATCTGAACAAAATATGGAAAAATATCCTCGGGTGAGGATAAGAAAAATAAAAAGAAACCACCCTGATATTTGCAGTAATTTTAATGGGCTGAACTATTTGAGTTTGGCTACTGACCAAATATACTAATAAATGACTTTACCGCCCTGGCCAGTTTGGCTCAGCGGTTAGAGCGTCGGCCTGCGGTCCGGAGAGACGCGGGTTCGGTTCCCGCTAAGGGCACGTACTTCGGTTGCAGTTTGTCCCCGGCCCTGGTTGGTCGTGCGGGTGGCAGCCACTCGATGTGTCTCTTCACGTTGATGTTTCTCTCTCTCTCTCCCTTCCTCTCTCTCCCTCCCACTCTATCTGTACAAAAAATGGAAAAATATCCTCGGGTGAGGATAAAAAATAAAAATAAAAAAAAAATAAATAAATGACTTTACCTTGTTAGTGAAAACCAAAGCCTCCCCCATAAGGAGATGAGAAAAGATCATGGAAACCACTATGTAAGCCAGCATTTATATAGACAGGATTTCTAAAACCCAGAAGTCCACTTAGGAGGTGAAAAATGGCTCCATGGCAGACAGACTATCCTTGATAACAAAAGAAAAAGTCAAAACATTCTTCTACTGCCCCCCTGTCTCTTTGTTTTCCCTGAGAGAAATTTTGGTTTTAAGTCATAGTGCAAATAGTCTCATTGTCCCAAATTTCTAACAGTATGGATAAATCACAATTCTCTTTCCTTACTACCATTCCTCCAAAATTCATTCCTGTACTCAAAAGTAACCACAATTAAAATTTTGTGTTATTTCATTTTTTTAATGTTTTGTTTTTCAATTACAATTGACATGCAATATTAGTTTATATTAGTTTTAGGTTACAGCATAGTGATTATACATTTATATAATTTCCAAAGTGATTCCCCCCAATAATTCTAGCAGCCTGCTGGCCCCACACATAGTTAATACAATATTATTGACTATATTCCTTATGCTGTACTTTACATCCCTGTGACTATTTTGTAACTAAAACATTTGTGTCATTTTAAAATTTATTCTAGACTTATCATTACATATATGTGTTATAAAAATACATTGTGAGTTTTTAATATACATGGATAATGGTGTACGTATTGTTCTCTCTTGCCATTGTCACTTACTAAAATGAATGCAGGATCTTTCCGTGAGAGCACATATGGCTCCACCATTTAAATACTTCCTAAAATTCTAAAGTGTGTATGTGTCATCAACATTAATTTACCCATTCTCTTCCTGATGCACACATAAGTTGTTTACCATTTGTTACTGTGATTAATAAAACTGAAATCAACATCATTGACATTAATTCTTGAGAAGGAAAGACAGCAAAGGGCAAATTGAATTAAAGTGGAAAGAATGTGATGATTGTAAATTTGTATAAATATTGCCTAAATTCTGTTCTAATAAACCTGTATTGATTCATATTCTCGTATAATAATATATGTAAATAATTTACACTCTCACAGGTGTTTCATTTTATCAGCCATTTAAATTTTGGTCAACATTTTGGGTGAAAATATATTGTCTCAGTTATTTTAATTTCCCTGTTTTCTAAGTAGGTTGAGCAGAAAATTAACTTAATCTCTCATCCATAGAAAGCAAGATTTCTTCAGTGATGCCTTGAGTACCAAAATTCCTCTGGGCATGCTTTAAAATTCGGAAATGTCAATAACATTTTTCCTTTTACTTTGAGAAAGAAAGATTTAATCAGAATGTGTAGGTACAAGGGAATGGATTCAGACAGAACACCATCAGCTAGTGAGGAACATCAATGGGATCCAAGGAGAAAGCAATGTTCAGAGTCCATGAAAGGGACCATGAAGCGCAGAGAGCACAGTCCTCTGAAGATCAGGATTCCATGACACAATCTATATCTAACTGCTATACAGTGGTTGTAAATATTTTAGATGTGGGATCTTTTATTCCAATTTAAGCCTTCCCCAGAAATCCAATCCATGATTTGAAGGCAGGTAAGTCTGGATGAAGAGGGAACTGTAAACCCTTTATTCTGCCCACTCAACACCCTTTCATCCCTCAGGGCAGTGGGCCCTGGAACACACATGACTCTGGCCTTCCCTAAGGACTACTAGGAAAGCTCGGTGCTGGAACACCCTCTATCATCCTTTCTGGTCTTGCTTTTAAGTTTTGGTTGTTGGGACCAAAGCAGCACATACTGTTTGGCTGATCTTGCCTAACCATTGAGGCAAAAACATTTCTGACTACTGTATCTCATAGCCTATGAATTCTTTGGTTTTCCACTCTGAGGTGAACAGGAACCATTGGCTGTCTTGTGTGAACTCTGGATTTTATGTGGCTTTCATTTCTCTGGTACCTTGTCTTGTGAACTCCAGCCACCTTGGCCTCCCCAAATTCCAAGCTCTATCTCTTCAACTCAAGAAAATGGAAAACTCTGCCTGAGTTCCCTCTACTTGTACAAAGGGCTGGAATTTCTCTTAAGGTAGTAAGCTGGGGCAATCACAAGGCCGACTTCTTATGTTTCCTAAATCTCAGGGATCATTATTCTTCATTACCTGATGTAGTGTCTTGCAGACCACTGTTTCATATATTTTTCATCTCGATTGTTTTTATTATTTCTGGCAGGAGCTTAAATGAAATTCTTACTACTAATTTTGACAGGAAGCAGAACTTGCCTCTTTCAAAATATAAGTGGAACCATACTCTCTGTTCTCTTTTGTATCTGACTTTTTTCACTTAGCATAATGTTTTTGAGTTTCACCCAATTTGTATCATGTAAAAGAGGTTTCTTCTTTCCTTACTGAGCAACATTTCCTTATTGAGTATTATTCCATGGTATAAGAATTTCAATTTGTTTAAACGTTCATGAGGAGATTGTCCTTTGAATTGTTTTCAGTTTATATCTATTAAGAATAGATGTGCTGTGAACATTCATGCACAAACCTTTTTGCAGACATATGTTCGCATTAAATAAATTTCTAGAAGTGAAATTTCTGGGTAGTAGGGTAGATGTATGTTTAATTTTATGAGAGACTGATAGAACATTCCAGCATAGTTGCAATATTTTTCACTCAACAAAAAATGTGTGCGTGTTTTGATTGCTTCATATCCTCACTAGTACCTTGTGGCATCAATCAATCTATTTATTTGTAACCACTCTAGTGGGTAAGTGGTCTTGTCTTATTGTGACTTTAATTTAAATGTTCCTGATGTGCTTGAATACATTTTCAAGGGTTTATTGGCCATTTACTTATCTTCCTTTGAGAAGTGGCCATACAAGTTTTTGCCCAATTTAATTAATGTTTTTCTTTTTATTATTAAGCTATTAAAGTTGTATACTTATTATGAAAATAAGTCCTTTGTTATATATATGGGTTGTTCATATTTTAAATAAGTTGCTGGCTTGCTTATTAATTTTCATAGTATCTTTTTATTCAAAAGATTTTTTAAAATTTTGCTTTATTATTTTTCCTTTTATTGTTACTATTTTCTGGCTTTTGTCTAAGAATTATTTGACTACTTCCAGCTCATGAAGATATTCTCCTGTATGGTCTACTAGAAGCTTTAATCTTAGCTCTAAGTTTTAGGTCTATGATCCAACACAAATTAATTTTTTGTATTAAGTCAGGTAGTAGTCGAAGTTCATGTTCAGCTAGTTCCAATTCATTTGTTGAAAAGATTTTTATTTCCCCATTAAATGTATTTGCTACTTTGGTCAAAAATTAATTAATCATATAAATTTGATTCTATTTCTGGATTATCTATTATGTTTCACTAATCTATTTGCCTGTCTCTAGGACAATCACTGACTTGACTATTGTGCTTTAATCATAAATATTGAAGCCAAATAGTATAAGTATATTAACTTTGTTCTCCTTTTTCAAGATTCACTGGCTAACATATTTAAGTTCCATTTAAATTTTCAAATCAGCTTGTTGATTTCTATAAGAAAAGCCAGCTGTAATCTTAATAAGGATTATTCTGAATCTATGGAATAATTTTGTTTCTTCTTGTTTCAATTTCTTGATTGAAATATTTAGTTGTTACTTCAATATGTTTGTATTTTCATTTAAATATTAGGACACACTTATATAGGTGTTTTAAAGTCCTTGTCTTTTATTTTTATTACCTCTGATTTTTCTCCTGATTACAAGCTCTATTTTCCCCTTTATGGGTCATATTTTTCTGCTTCCTCGCATATCTAGTAGTTTTTTTTATGGTATCTTGAGCATTATAGATGCTAAATTATAAATGTATATATTTCTTTTTCTTTTTTGGTACGTGCCCTTAGCGGGAACCAAACCAGGGACTCTCTGGTCCGCAGGCCAATACTCCAACCGCTGAGCCAAACCGGCCAGGGCAATTTCATTTTTCTTAATAAAAAATTTACACAAACAATAAATTTATTTACCCATCATATTGTTCCTTTGGAAGCCCATTTTCAAGCTTTGTTAGGATGGTCTATGATAGCCATTATTCTTGAACTACATTAGCCCTGTTCCTGCAACTTAGAATTGTTTGAGACTCCACTGAATTATTTTGGGTGTTCAAAGAGAACTCTCTCCTCAGGCAATTCAATAGTTAAAAGTCTCCCAGCCATGTTTATCTTCCAATAGTTGTTCAGCTCATTGCTCTCAGTATATATTTTTTAAATTTCCCTGGTAGTTGCTCTTTGCCCACCCTCATGGAATCCTTCCCTTCACGTGAGTAGCTTAATGTTCAGTGAAAGCCCCAAGGGGACCCTTCTACAGATTTCTAGAGCACTGATTCTGCCCAACTCTCTTCTTTCCAACAACTTGCACTGAAGAATTTAACACCCTTACTATCCCCAAACTTTGATCACTGTGTCTTCAGTTCAGTGAGTACACTGTGCTCTCTTTTGCCTTATTTTCCCTGCACTACAATTTAGACATTGCCTCCAAGCAGAAACACAGGGTGATTTGGAGAGCCTACCTCATTTGTTTTCCTACTTCTAGGGATAATAATCTTGTTCTGACTGTTTTTCAGCCACTTCATGTATTCTGTATATTTCAAAAGTTGTTTACAGCAACCAGTGTGGAAGTCCTCCTGAATTATTATTATTTTTTTTATTTTATTTTATTTTTTTATCCTCACCCGAGGACATCCTTCCATTTTTTGTTCAGATAGAGCGGGAGGGAGAGAGAGGAAGAGAGAGAGAGAGAAACATCGATGTGAAAGGGACACACCGAGTGGCTGCCACCCGCACGACCAACCAGGGCTGGGGACAAACTGCAACCAAGGTACGCGCCCTTAGCAGGAACCGAACCTGGGTCTCTCTGTACTGCAGGCCGACACTCCAACCGCTGAGCCAAACCGGCCAGGGCTGAATTATTTTTTATAATGACTATTTTTCAATATTTTATTTCAAACTTCTTTTAGACTTATATGAAATTTGCAAAAATATTACATAAAGTTTCAATATATCCCTCACTCAACCTATTCCAGTGTTAACATCTTAGGTAACTACAGCCAGAACCATGAAACTAACATTGTCCTAATAGCATTAGCCAAATTAACTACCTCATTCAAACTTAACTATTTTTCCATTATTGTCATTTTGAAGGATCTTAATCAGTGTCTAACATTGCATTTAGGTATTATTTCTCTATAAACTTCTCCAAATCTACAATAGTTTCTCAGTCTTTCCTAGTTTTATATGATATTCACAGCCCCAAAGTGTGCTGATCAGTTGTTTTGCTGAATGTCCTTCAGTTTGGTCCTACTTAATGTCTTCTCATTATTAGACTGAGCCCATACTTCCTTGGAGAAAGAGCCATAGAAATGGTGCCGGGTGTTTCTCAGTACACCAAATAACAGGGGTGTTAATTTCAATATATCTCATTACTGCTGCCATTGCACTTGACATTATTGGTGGTCCCTGCCGGGAGTTTCCACTGTAAAGTTTTTATGATTTCTTCTATAGCCAACAAATATCTTGGGGGGAGATACTTGGAGACTGTGTAAATATGTTCTCTCCTCAAACCCACTGATCTTAGCATCCATTAGTAGATAAAATATTCAACAATTAACACTTTATTATTTGCCTAAGAGTGGTTTCTATTTCCCTTCTTTACACAGCTATTAATTGTAATTCCACTACAAGGAGGAGATGTAATGTCCCTTCTATCTATATAGTTAATCAAGCATTTATTTACATCATTATGGATTAATATTTTTTTTATTCTTTTGGTTATAATCTGTTATGAGCATTATTTTTGTTGCTCAAAATTTTGGCCATTAGGAGCTTCTCTTCCTAATGTATTCTTTCAACAATGCATCCCTCCCCATATCTTTTGAGAACTTTCTGTTTTGTTTTGTTTTCTTTCTGTTTCCACAAGATATTTCAAGCACAACTTGATTTTTCCTGTCCTGGCCCTGGAAGAACCACTTCTCCAAGGATCCTGGTTCCTTTTATATAAGAATAATGCTTAGAAACCCAGATCTTGGCACTATGTATGCAATTTTCTACTGAAATGTTATTGTTTCTAGGCCCTCTCAGCAAATAAAGCTGGAAAATATTTGTAAATTAACCCATATATACATATGTATATCTATTTTTATATCTGAAAATGTATAATGAGTTTATACTGATACCTCAGATTCCAATTCAAGACTTCAAATATCATTTTATTCTTTCTACATTTTAAATTTGTAATTTATTTGTCCAACAGCAAGAAATCTTAGTTTTATTATTTAAAACTTACTTATTTGTTCAATTCTAGTATACACATAAATTAGTTTCAGAATGTCTTATCAAGACCTTTATGAGAAAAACATTTACTGCTTACATAACAGCATTTGTCCACAGTTCTTTAATATTTATCCTTTCACATCCAGTTAAGTTACTGTTTTCTAAAGTTGTTTAGGTTAGTCCTTTTCCCTTACCTTCAGTATGGTTATGCTATTGATTTTGAAAAATGTTTTCTTCTTTATTGATTGGAGAGAGAGAGGAAGAGGGAAGGAGAGAGAGATAGAAACATCGATGAGAGAGAACATCGACTGGCCACCTCCTGCACATCCTTCACTGGGGATTGGGCCCACAACCTGGGCATGTGCCTTGACTGGGAATCAAACTGGCGACCTCCTAGTACATGGGTCATCACTCAACCATTGAACCACACCAGTGGGGCTATGCTACTGATTTTTATTACAGGTAGTTCAATTTGTTAATGTGTATATACCATGTTAGGTTTCCTCCATATCCTGATTGATTTTAACTGTTCATTTATTTATTTTTTTTATACAAGATAGTCAGAAGAAGAATGAAAACAAAGGGGAGAGGAGTTATTTTATATGTTCAGTGTATCTCTTCCCCTATGAACTTTCTTAGATCAACCTAATTTTAGAGCATTTCATATATAGTATGTAGACAGCTTTGTAGTTTTTGCATATTATGTTTTCTTTTTAAATATTCGATTGATTAGGAAACTGCACACTCTGCTTTGTTCTAATAATAATTACATTTTTGGTTAAAGCATATTGAACTATCACAGTGAAGCACTTAAGCATTAGCTAGTGATTCTTTTACTCCATCTCCACCCATAAACTCTAGTAAACCAAATTTGATTGGTTTTTACTGCTCATTTATTAATGGCAGCATTAGTTAATCAAGTATTTATTTCCATTTGTTCTTTACCAACAGGCATCATCATACACAGAGTACATGCATATGTAGCACAGGTGCCAGTGATCATAAGAATGTACCAAAAACATGTATTTTGATATTTAGATTACCAAATCTGTCTCTGTCTCATGTGTTCCAGGGTGCTTTATTTGTTTATTCAGGTGAATATGTCATAATTTATTCACTTTTTTCCACATACTATTTCACACATAACAGCTAAAATGTTTCAGATTACTGCACATACCAGGGTTTAACCTGATCATATGCATTGGGTTTAATTCTTGAAAGCAAGGAACTTAATGTCTCCATATGGCCATTAAAACCAGTTGAGGCAAAACTATTTGTCATGATGTTGATGATGGGTCCTTTACTGCTTGTGTCTTTTTAAAAATTATTGTTGCCAAGTAACTGAAAAACTCATTCAGCATTGCTAAGGATAAGACCTTTCCCTATTAAGAAGAAAAAGATGACAGCCTGCTGTGCGAACAATAGGAAAACTACCTTTATAATTCCCAGCACAAACACTTCATCACTAGGGGTGCATCTTTACAAAAGAAAAATAAAACTCTTTGAAAATTTTCTGTAAAATATTTTGTTCCTCTTCACTGACATGAAACTTTTAGAGCTTTTAAAGAAAAAAAAAGTATATGCTAACTGACAGAAAAATTGGAGATAAAATCCAGAAAATGTATTACACATATGCCCTTACCAAATAGTTGGTATCTAAATGCTCCACATGAGGAGAGATAGAAGGAGTTATTACTATCACATGGCTTCTTGCTCTACTTAATTCCAACAGAATAAGCCTCCTCCCAATGTGTTGTAGAAAAGGATAAAGAGTCTCAAGTCAGATCAAAGGCCAAGTTGTGATTACTGTGAAAAGAAAAGGATGGCATACTTTTTTTTATAGCTATCTAGCCTCTCAAGATATAATGTGCCATTTGAAATATTTGCTGCATGAATGTCAAAAAAAGTATCAGGTAATATAAAATAGTACGAATAGCTCAACTCTGAAAAACAGCTTTTAAAAATGGATGCCTATGGAAGCACAAATACTAAGCTCCTACAAAACATATCTTAGCATTCCACACTGATTCTTCCAGTAAAAAATATCTTTTCATGTAACATGGAAATGTAGAAAATCCATGCTTTTAGATTTCATGACTTATATTTTGTTAAAAGTTAGAGATTATCTTGCTCTATTGTTGAATAGACCATTTGATGCATATGTTTCACTATATTATAAACAAGAAAAGAATACTATAGGAATTTAAAATGTACAGCAAAACTGTGCTCCTCTTCAAAGCACACGTTCACCTTTAAATAGTTCTATGTGTTAAAAAATACATCTGTATTCAAAACCCTTTCCTGGGAATAGCTAAAATTCTCCTTTATTCTAAAAAAGCAGTTAAAAAACTGCTTCTTTATAATCAAATACTTTAACAAATATATAATACAGTATTTCTAAAAGTAACACGAACTATTTGTTGTAGGTATGATGGATGCAAATTAATTCTTTCCCTCCCTCGGGGTATTTAAGTACACATTCTTTTTACATAAATCACATATTAATATATATGAGATGACTATCTTTGAAAAGTTTTAACCTTGAATATGCAAATCTAAAATAAATCCAGTATTAAGACCAATAATAAAACATATTTAAGTCACATGACCAGGTAGTAGAAATAATGAGCTTATACTCATCTTTGAACTCACATTTCATTTCTAAGCCAATGTCTCCAACCAAGAGCTATATTTTTTGAACCACTTTAATGTGGTATGATTGACATGTAAAAAGCTTTACATATTTATTTTTAATTTTTTCAATTACAATTTGCATTCAACATTATTTTGCATTAGTTTTAGGTATGCAGAATAGTGGTTAGATAATCATATACTTTACAAAGTGAAAAACTTTACATATTTACTGTCTTTAACTTGATAAATTTAGAGGTAAGTGTAGACTTGTGAAACCATCACTACAATTTTTGCTATAAACCTGTATCCATCACCTCCAAAATTTCCTACCACCCTTTTATTTATTATTATTGTTATTATTATTTTGTGATACGAATACTTAACATAAGATTTACCATCTTAGCAAATCTTTAACTATACAATACAGCATTGTTAACTATAAGCATTATGCTGTACAGTAGATATCTAGGACTTATATAATTAAGACTTTGTATCCTTTGACTAACACCTTCCAGTTTCCTACTCCCTCTATCCCCTAGCAACCACCATTCTTCTCTCTGCTTCTATGAGTTTGACTATTTTAGATTTCTCATATGAGCAATACCATGTAGTATTTGTCCTGTGTCTGGCTTAATTCATTTAGTGTCATGTCCTCCAGATCAATTCATGTTGTCACAAATAGTAAGATTTACATTGGGAAAAAAAGGGGGTCACCTGTAGTTATATCAACATTAAAAAAATAATTAAAAATAAATAAATAAAATTTGGTGGATTAAAAAAAAAGCTGAATAATGTACCATTTTATCCATGTACCATATTTTTCAAACCAAGATGTTTATTTTTTCTTTTTTTTTTAATCTTTATTGTTGAATGTATTACAGATGTTCCTCATTTTTCCCCCATTGACCCACTCCTGCCCTTCTCCTGTCTTTTCCCACACTGTTGCCTGTGTCCATTGGATATGGATATATGCATATAAGTTCTTTGGTTTATTTCTTCCCACCCCTCCAACCCCCTTCACTTTGAGGTTTGTCAGTCTAGCAACCAATTTGTACTTCTTAATCCCTTCACCTTTTTTACCCATTCCCCCAAACCCCTCCCATCTGGCAACCAACAAAATGTTCTCTGTATCTATGAGGATGTTTCTGTTCTGCCTGTTCATTTTGTTTGTAGATTCAATTGTCGATAGATATGTATTCATTGCCATTTTGTTTGTTCATATATTTTATCTTTTTCTTCAAAAAGACCCTTCATCATTTCATATAATAATGGTTTGGTGGTGAGGAACTCCTTTAACTTTTTCTTGTTTGGGAAACTCTTTACATGGCCATCGATTCTAAATGACAGCTTTGCAGGATAGAGTAATCTTGGTTGTAGGTTCTTGCTTTTCATCACTCTGAATATTTCTTGCCACTCCCTTCTGGCCTGCAAAGTTTCTTTTGAGAAATCACCTTGACAGTCTTATGGGAACTCCCTTGCAGGTAACTAACTGCATTTCTCTTGCTGCTTTTAAAATTCTCTCTGTCTTGAAACTTTTGCATTTTGATGATGATGTGTCTTGGTGTGGGCCTGCTGGGGTTCATCTTGTTTGGGACTATATGTGCTTCCTTGATTTATATGTCTGTTTCCTTCACCAAGTTAGGGAAGTTTCCTGCCATTATTGTTTCAAACAGGTTTTCGATTTCTTGTTCTCTCTCTTCTCCTTCTGGCACCCCCAAGATGCAAATGTTGGCACACTTGAAGTTGTCCCAGAGGCTCCTTACATTATCCTCATTTTTTGGAATTCCTTTTTCTTTTTGCTGTTCTGATTGGGTGTTTTTTGCTTCCTTATACTCCAAGTCGATGGTTTGCTTCTTGGCTTTACCTACTCTGCTATTGAATCTGTGCAAATTATTCTTTATTTCAGTTAGTGCCTCCTTCATTTCTGACTGTGAATCCTTCATTTCTGACTGGTCTTTTTTATGCTCTTAAGGCCCTCACTAAGTTCGCTGAGGTTCTCACTAAGTTCATTGAGCATCTTTATAAGCAGTATTTTGAACTCAGCCTCTGTTAGGTTGCTTATCTCCATTTTGCTTAATTCTTTTCCTGAGATATTGTTCTGTTCTTTCATTCGGGACCTCTTTCTTTGTTTCCTCATTTTGGCTGCCTCCCTGTGTTTGTTTTTATGTATTACTTGATGATGAGGTATGGGGCTAGCTGAGACCAGATGCTGCTTGTTTGAAAGAATTTAGGAAAACCTGAAGCAGGATCCAAGACAGGCTAATCCTATGGTTAAGCAACTGGCAACAGCTTGGGTGGGCCTGAAAGTTGGGTGGGGCGGGGCCTCAGGGAGTCAGCAGGGCGGGGCTACCAGTGTGAGCCAGGTTGCTGGAGTCCCAGATATGGCAGCTGTCTGCCGCCCCAGGGGAGGGCTCACCAAAGGAACAAAGGCCTCCAACAGCACGTTTGTCCCAGAGAAAGACCCCTCTCCAGCCCTCGCCCCAATGCCAAACAGCTCAGTTCTTCCCTGTATGTCTCTGGCGCCCCTCGAGCTGCCTCCCCTCCAAGCTTAGAGGGAGTGAGTTTGATACCTCCATGCACGGGCCCTTTAAGAGAAGCAGCCGGGGACTCCAGCTGCCTCAGCCTCAGTTCCACTGGTTTTTCCAGCCAGAAGCTATAGGGTCTTCTCTTCCAGGCATTGGAACCCTGAGTTGGGTGCCTGGGTGAGGTGGGGACCCCTCAGTCCTCAGGGAGGACCTTCCCAGCCGAGGTATCCTCCTGATTTTTATCTGCCACAAGTCGGTGTGGGACCAGCCCATCCACCTCCGCCCACCTACCGGTCTGATGTTGCCTCTTCTTTAATTCTGTAGTTGTAAAACTTCCATTCAGCTTGATTTCAGGCATTTCTGAATGATGGTTGTTCTGTAGTTTAATTGTAACTCTGATGTGGTTGTGGGAGGACGTGACACCGCGTTTACCTATGCTGCCATCTTGACCGGAAGTCTATTTTTTCTCTATTTTATTTTATTTTTTTCCGTACAAGAGGGTTTAGGAGGGATTAATGGTGATACAAACTAAGATATTTAAAACAGATTCTCCCTCACTGAAGTATAGAGATATCTGTTAGACCTATTTAATTTTTTTTTTTTTTTTATCCTCACCCGAGGACATTTTTCCATTTTTTGTTCAGGTAGAGTGGGAGGGAGAGAGAGGAATATATATAGAGAGAGAAACATCGACGTGAAAGGAACACATCGAGTGGCTGCTTCCCGCACGACCGACCAGGGCCGGGGACAAACTGCAACCGAGGTACGTGCCCTTAGCGGGAACCGAACCCGGGTCTCTCTGGACCGCAGGCAGACGCCCTAACCGCTGAGCCAAACTGGCCAGGGCGACCTATTTAAATTTTTGTAAATCATGTGCATTAACTCTAGTGTTTTTTTTCTTAAACTGTGTTTTCTATTGAATAAATAATACCCTGTTGCAGGGATTGGTATCACTCAGTCTGAGAACCCAACATTGTGTTTGCAAGTTTTGTACGTATTGATGCTTTGTACAGTTTTACTCAATGGCCATTCAGTGCCTTTAATTATATTTCAAAAAAGTATTAGTGATATCAAGAGAGTAGAGAACTTTTTTCCTTGTATCTATCATACCACTGGAATTTTAAGTTAATTATAAATTTTATTAGATATATTTTATTAATGGTTCCACATACAGAAATTGACTCATTTCTATATAGTGAGGACAACTACCAAAAAGTCACAATGGGTCAATTCAAGTGTAAAGAAACATTTAATTTTGCCCAGAAATAAACCCACACTTTTATGGTCAATTAATACTTGACAAAAGAGGCAAGAATGTACAATAGGGTAAAGACAGTCTATTCAATAAATGGTGTTGGGAAAATTGGACATATACCTTCAGAAAAATGAAACGATTCCACCTTCTTTTTTTTTTTGGTATAGCGATTCCACCTTCTTACACCATATACAAGAATAAACTCAAAATGGATTAAAGACTTAACCGTTAGAGTCACAACCATAAAAATCCTAAGAGAAAACATAGGCAATAAAATTTCAGACATTTCTTGTAACAATATTTGTTTCTGGTATATCTCCTTGGGAAAGGGAAACACAAAAATAAATAAATAAATGACTTGATCTAAAACTAAAAAGTTTTGCACAGCAAAAGAAACCATCAACAAAATTAAAAAACAAAACAAAACACTGAATAGAACATATTCATCAATTAGAGTTAATATCCACAATTTATAAAGAACTTATACGACTCAACACTAAAAAAACAAAAAATCCAATTTAAAAATGGGCAAAAGACTTCAATAGACATTTCTCTAAAGAAGACATATGGATTGCCCTGGCCAGTTTGGTTCAATGGCTGAGCGTCGGCCTGCAGACCAGAGAATCCCGGGTTCGGTTCACGCTAGGGGCAAGTACCACAAAAAAAAAAAAAAAAAAAAGGAAGAAGAAGAAGACATACGGATGGCCAATAGACAAATTAAAGATGCTCAAGTCACTAATCATTAGACAAATGCAAATTTAAAGCACAATGAGATATCATCTCACACCTGTCAGAACAGCTATCATTGATAAATCAACAAACAAGTGCTGGCCAGGAGGTGGAGAAAAGGGAACCTTAGTGTACTGTTGGTGAGAATACAGATTGGTGCAGCCACTATTGAGAGCACTATGGAATTAGCTCAAAAGATTGAAAATGGAACAGTCCAGTGGTTCCACTTCTGGCAAAGAATATATGCAGCTTTATTTACAATAGCCAAGATTTTGAGGCAGCCTAAGGGCCCATTAGTAGATGAGTGGGTAAAAAAAATCAGTGGTATATTTACACAATGGAACACTACTCAGCTATAAAAAACGAAGGAAATCTTACCTTTGGATACAGCATAGATGGACTTGAAGAATATTATACTAAGTGAAATGAGCCAGTTGGAGAAAGACAAGTACCATATGATTTCACTTATATGTACAATCTAATGAATAAAATAAACTAACGAACAAAACAGAAACAGACACATAGACACAGAGAATAGACTAACAGCTGTCAGAGGGGAGATGGTTTTGGGGGACTGGGTGAAAAAGAAGAAGGGATTAAGCAACAACAACAAAAGAATATCATAGACTCAAACAGCAGTATGGTGATTACCAGAGTGAAGGAGGTATAGGGGAAGGTAGAAGAGGGTAAAAGGGGGATAAATGGAGGTGGAAGGAGACTTGACTTGGGGTGGTGAACACACAGTACAATATACAGATGATGTATTATAGAATTGTGCACCTGAAACCTATATGATTTTATTAACCAATGTCACCCCCGAAAATTCAATGAAAAGTAAAAAAAATAAAATAAAATATAACTGCTAGAAGATAACATAGAAGTAAAACCTAGATGATTTTGGGAATGACAATGACCTTTTAGATACAACATATAAGACATGATCCATGACAGAAATAATTGATTATCTAGTGTAGTGATATGCAATGATAGCTGGATTCCTTCATTAATATTAAAAATGTCTGCTCTGTGAAAGACAATGTTAAGGGAATGAGAAATAAGCCACAAACTGTGAGAAAATATTTGCAAAAGAACACATGATAAATGTCTGTTATTCAAAATATACAAAGAAGCCTTAAAACTCAACATTTTATTTATTTTTTTATAATTAATTAATTTATTTTTGTTACAGATGTTTCTCCTTTCCCCCCCACTGATTCCTCCCCCTCCCCGTCCTGTCTCCAGCTTTCTTGTCTATGTCCATTGTTCATGCATACATGCATATAGGCTCTGAGGTTTATCTCTCCCCCACTACCCCCTCTTCGGGGGCTTGTCAGTCTGTACCGCACTTCCACATCTCTGGGACTACACCATTCCTCAGACTGTTATGTTCATTATATTCCACAAATAAGTGAGATCATATAATACTTGTCTTTCTCTGTTTGGCTTGTTTTGATTAGGATAATACTTTCTAGGTCTCTTCATGTCGTCACAAAGGGTAAGAGATCTTTCTTTCTTATAGCTGCATAGTACTCCATTGTGTATATGTACCACAGCTTTTTTATCCATTCATCTACTGATGAACATTTGGGCTGTTTCCAGATCATAGTTATTGTGAATAGTGCTGCTATGAACATGGGGGTACATATATTCTTTCTGATTGGTGTTTCAGGATTCTTAGGATATATTCCTAGAAGTGGGCACAGCAAAAGATACAATCATCAAAATGGAAAGGCAACCCACTGTATGGAAGAACATCATTGCCAATGATATATCAGATAAGGGGTTAATTTTCAATATATATAGAGTGCTCATACAACTCAACAAAAGGAAGACAAAGAACCCAATTAAAAAAATGGGCAAAGGAGCTGAATAGACACCTCTCCAAACAGGACATACAAATGGCTAAGAGACATATGAAGAAATGCTCAACATCACTATTCATCAGAGAGATGCAAATTAAAACAACAATGAAGTATCACCTCACACCTGTCAGAATGGCCGCGCTCAACAAATCATCAAACAACAAGTTTTGGCACGGGTGTGGAGAAAAGGGCACTCTAGTACACTGCTGGTATGAATGCAGACTGCTGCAGCCACTATGGAAAACAATATGGTGTTACCTCAAAAAATTAAAAATTGAACTGCCATTTGACCCAAATTTCAACATTTTAAAAAGAAGCTGATTAAGAATGCGGCAAAGACCTGAAGAGACACCTAACCAAAGAAGATATACAGAGTGCAAATAAACATCTGACAAAATGTTAAACAATGTATGTAATGAGCGAATTGCAAATTAAAGCAACAAAGAGTTACTTCTACATACTTACTAGAATATCCTAAATCCAGAACACTGACAACATGTAATTCTGACAAGGATATGGAACAACTTTCATTCATTCATTGCTAGTGGGAATGCAAAATGGTACAACCACTTTGGAAGACCATTTGGCAATTTAAAAAATAAAAGTAAACACACTCTTACTATCTAATTCATCAATTGTGTTCCATGCTATAACCCAAATGAATCAAAAACATATATATACACAAAAATCTGCACACATGTTTATAGCAGTTTTATTCATAATTGCCAAAACTTAGAAGCAACCAAGCTATCTTTCTATACATAAATGGCTAAATAAATTGTGGTACATCAATATTTTAATTGGGTGGGTTGTATTCTCGGAGTTGAGTTATATAAATTCTTATAAATTTTGGATATTAACTCCTTATCAGATGTATCATTGGTGAATATGTTCTCTCATTCAGTAGGTTGTCTTTTCATTTTTTGATGGTTTCTTTTGCTGTACAAAACCATTTTAGTTTGATGTAGTGCCATTTTTTCATTTTTTCTTTCCTTTGCCCAAGAAGAAATATCAGAAAAAATATTGCTACAAGAAATATCTAAGATTTTACTACATATGTTTTCTTCTAGGATTTTTATGGTTTTGAGTCTAACATTTAATTCTTTAACCCATTTTGAGTTTATTCTTGTATACGGTGTAAGAAGGTGGTCTAGTTTCATTTTTCTGCAGATATCTGTCCAATTTTTCCAACTCCAATTATTGAATCGACTGTCTTTGCCTCATTGTATGCTCTTACCTCCTTTATGCCCTTGTGTACTCTTGGTGGAAATGCAGACTGGTGCAGTCACTGTGGAAAGCAGTATGGAGTTAGCTGAAAAACTTAAAAATGGAACTGCCTTATCACCCAGGAATTCCACTTCTGGGCATATATCTGAAGAATCAAGAAACACTAATTCAAAAGGATATATGCAGTATTATTTACAATATCCATTATTTGGAAGCAGCCCAAGAGTCCATCAGTAGATGAGTGGTTAAAAAGCTGTGGTAGATATACACAATGGAATACTACTCAGACATAAAAAAGAAGAAAATCTTCCTCAGGTGAGGACTGACAACAATAAAATGGAAATCTTCCTCTTTGTGACAGCATGGATGGACCTGGAGAGGGTTATGCTAAGTGAAATAAGCCAGTGAGAAAGACAAGTATCATATGATCTCACTTATATGTGGAATATAATGAACAAAATAGACTAACATACAAAATAGAAACAGAATCATAGATACAGAAACAGACTGACAGCTCTCAGAAAGGACGGAGTAGGGGAGCTGGGTGAAAAAGGTGAAAGGATTAAGCAACAACAACAAAAAATATTCATAGACACAGACAACAGTATGGTGATTACCAGAGAGAATGGGCCATGGGGGAGGTAGAAGAGGGTAAAGGGGGTAATAAATGGAGATGGGAGGAGACTTGACTTGGGGTGATGAACAAACAATACAATATATTGATAATGTATTACAGAATTGTACACCTGAAACGTATAATTGTATTACCCAAAGTTACCCCATTAAATGGAATTTAAAGAAATGGTGGTACATCTGGAGAATAGAAATTATTCAGTACTTAAAAAGAAATGAGCCCTGGTTGGTTTGGCTCAGTGGTTAGAACATCAGCTCATGGACCAAAGAGTCTCAGGATCGATTCCAGTCAAAGGTATGTACCTTCATTGCGGTTCAGTCCCTGGCCCTGATCTGGGTCATGCGGGAGGCAACCAGTTGATGTATCAATGTGTTTGTCTAACACTGATGTTTCTTCCTCCTTCCCACTCTATCTGAAGATAAATGGAAAAATATCCTTGGGTGAGGATTAAAAAAATAAAGAAAGGTGCTAAGCCCTGGACAGTTTGGCTCAGTGGTTAAAGTGTCGGCCCTGTGGACCAAAGGGTCATGGGTTTGATTTTTTGATCAAGGGCATGTACCTGGGTTGTAGGTTAAATCCCTGGCCTTGGTTGGGGTCGTGCGGGAGGCAGCCAGTCGATGTATCAATGTGTCTCTCTCACGTTGATGTTTCTCTCAATCTCCTCCCTCCTTCTTTTCTTCTATTCTCTCTAAAAGTCAGTGGGAAAAAATATTATCCTTGGGTGAGGATTAACAAAAAAAAAGTAGCCCTGGCCGGTTTGGCTCAGCGGTTAGAGCGTCGGCCTGCGGTCCTGAGAGACCCGGGTTCGGTTCCCGCTAAGGGCGCGTACCTCGGTTGCAGTTTGTCCCCGGCCCTGGTTGGTCGTGCGGGTGGCAGCCACTCGATGTGTTCCTTTCACATCGATGTTTCTCTCTCTCTCTCCCTCCCACTCTACCTGAACAAAAAAATGGGAAAATGTCCTCAGGTGAGGATAAAAAAAAAAAAAAAAAAAGTAGTAGTAGTAGTAGTAGTAGTAGAAGAGAGCTATCAAGGTATAAAAAGAAATGGAGGAGACTTAAATTAATATTATGAAGTGAAAGAAACCAATCTGGGAAGCTTACATACTGCATGATATCAACTATATGACATTCTGAAAAAAGCAAAACTATGGAGACAGTAAAAAGATTAGTGGTGCCCAGGGTTAGGGGAAAGGGAGGGTTGAATAGACATAGCACAGACTATAGGGCATTACAACTATTCTATATAATACTGAAATTGTCAATACATGTCATTATATGTTTGTCAAAATCCATAGAAAGTACAGCACCAAGAGTGAACCCTATTGGAAACTATGAACTTTGGGTGATAACAATGTGTCAATGTAGGTTGATTTATTTTAACAAGCTTATCACTTTCTTATGAGATTTTGAGGGTATGTTGTTTATGTGTGGGGTAACAGGTTATATAAAAATATAATTTCTATTAAAAATAAAATATAAAGTGAAAGTGTGCAAATACTTTTACTGGATTGAAATTATCATTTCCAAAAAAATTAATACATCAGTTATATTGTTACATGAGGTGATGAATAGATACAGCATGTAGATTGTTTTGTGGGGATTTCAAAAATATCTATTTGTATTTGAAATTCTTAAAAATATATATGAATAGAAAATATGTAATAACTAATACATATGTATATGTAAGGTTATGCATATTTATACACACACAAACACACACTTTGTACATTGATGTAAGCTGCTTTTGGCAGCTAGTGAAAGAAAACACCACTTAAAATGACCTGAATAATAAAGAATTTTAGTTGCCCCATAACTGGCAGTAAAATTGTAAATCAGACTTCAGATTTGGCTTATGCCAATAATTTTTGCTTAATTTTCTTGAAATAATCTTGACATTAACTAACCCCTTTTTCTTTCTTTAGTCTAGTTTCAAGATAGCTGCAACAGTTTTGGGCTCCACAACAGCATATAACAATCTGCAGAGGATATAAAATAACTGTTGTGTTGCAGCAGTCCATGAGACTTTCTAATCCACACTTGCTCCCCCTGACATTACCCACTTCGGTCACTTGCCCACTTTCGTCCAGTTTTCAAGAGGTAGTATGGGTTAATTGGCTTAATTAAGCCAATCAAGCTCTCACACCAATGAGATTTGTGGGATCAGATTCCTCTGAGGCACATGGAATGAGTGAATATTGAATGTTTGACCTAAATCAAGGTTCTGTTAGGACTCAGAGAGAAGGGAATGGATACTGTGAAAACTTCTACAATGCATGCTCTAACTGTATACTGCTGTGTATTTTACTAGCTCTATAACATTTAACATTTTGATTAATAAGTACCTATAATAACTTAAATGATATAATTATATGTTACATGCTGTTCTGTCTTACGACTATGGTGGATTTCTGACAGCATCTTATTTTATTACTATTCCATATCTTCAAAAATGAAAATTTACAGAATCAAAAGAGGAAATATTGAATTAGAAATAAAACAAATTCTAAATCTTTCATGAGTATACTCTGGGCAGGGAATTCTTGATGACTTTCTGTATTATGAGAGATAATGCCAAGCCCAGTTATTTCAAGTCAGGCTAAATCTTTCTACATTAAAAGTGTTAATATAAAAGCTCTTCAATTTATGGGTATTTTACCTAGAGTACAGGCCTCAGTATTTGAAATATTTTAAGTAAAGTTTATTTTTCATTATGCAATATAGTTCTACAAAGTTTCTCACGTGCGGCTTCTAACTTGGTTTGATTTTACAAAGTAGACAAGTTTTTTTTTGTTTTGTTTTGTTTTTTAAATTGTGTCAGTCTTTTCTTCTATTTGGTCTCAAACACTTTCCTCGTATTTTTTTTCATTTTATATTGCATCTCTATGGCCCTAGGTGAAATATTTCTTCCAGATTCCTTGGTCAACTTGGCTTCAACTGTAGTCTGCCAATGGGAGGAACTATCAGTAGAAGGGGAGTAAAGGATATTTCTCACTCTCTCTGTTTGCCAATGGGGAATTTTCAGTGGCAGTTGCTTCTCCTCAGTTCATACAAGAATTGATTTCAACTTCCTCCAGGAGAACTTGGTTTCTGGGCTTCAATAACTCTACCTCTTTCCTTCATCCCTTCAGCCAAAGCAGCTTTTGAGATTGCTAAACAGGGAGTTACCTCATCACCTCCTGTTTGTTTTTTCAGCAATTCCATCACCTATGTAATCATCCCCAATATTAAATGTAGTCTGTCTTAAATATTCTGAAAGGTTTTTGTTTCCAACATGGAACATAACTGGTACATAATTAAACACAGTTTTATTTAATTTACCTGTACTTAACCTTTTGTTATATATTTTCTGCTTCTATGTTCCTACACTTGAAATTGTACTGACAACATCATTAGTGGCATAAATATTGCTAAATCCAATGAGTATATTTTAGTTCACTGGATACTTTTGGTTTGACTAGTGACTACTCACTTTCTTAAATTATTTATTTTCTTTATTTTTACAATGCCAATCTTTATTATGTCTACCACTCTGATCACCTTGCTTAATATCTTTTGTTCATTTTTCTTTTTTTAAATCATTGTTTATATGTTTTCATACATATATATGTATATATATAATTTTTTAGAGAGAGAAAAGGAGCGAGAGATAGAAACATGTATATGAGAGAGAAACATTGATCAGCTGCCTCCTGTACACCCCCCTACTGGGGATCAAGCCAGCAACCCAGGCATGTGGCCTGACAGGGAATCAAACGCAAACCTCTCAGTCCATGGGATGACACTCAATCCACTAAGCCACACCGGCCGGGCTGCTCATTTTTTCTTAAACAATGTTGTTGTGTTTTTTTAAATTTATCTTTATTGTTGAAAGTGTTACAGATGTCCCCCTTTTTTCCCCCATTGACTCATCCCCACTCCTGCCCCTCACCAGCTTCACCACACTATTATCTGTGTCCATTGGTTATACATATATGCATATAAGTTTTTTGATTTATATCTTCCTCCCCTCCCCTTCCCTCTGAGGTTCCTCAGTTTGTTCTCTGCGTCCATGTCACTGGATCTATTTTGTTCATCAGTTTATTTTGTTCACTAAATTCCACATATAAGTGAACTTATATAATACTTATTTTTCCCTGACTGGCTTATTTCACTTAGCATAATGCTCTCCAGATCTCTCGATGTTGTCTCAAAGGTTAAGAGATCCTTCTTTTTTACAGCTGCATAGTATTCCATTGTGTAAATGTGCCATAGTTTTTTTTATCCATTCATCTACTGATGGACACTTGGGCTGTTTCCAGGTCTTAGCTATTATAAATAGCACTGCTATGAACATAGGGGTATATACATTATTTCTGACTGGTGTTTCAGGATTCTTAGGATATATTCCTAGCAGTGGGATCACTGGGTTAAATGGCAGTTCCATTTTACAAAAATCATATGATCATATCAATAGGTGCAGTAAAAGCACCCATTTTTTTATAAAACTCTCAGCAAAGTGGGAATAGAGGGACCATACCTCAATATAATAAAGGCCATATATGACAAACCTACAGCCAACATCATACTCAATGGGCAAAAACTAAAAACATTTCCCTTAAGAACAGGAACAAGACAGAATGTCCGCTTTCACCACTCTTATTTAACAGTACTGGAAGTCTTAGCCACCACAACCAGACAAACAGAAACAATAAAAACCATCCAAATGGAAATTAAACAATGTTCTTTTGTTCACCTCATTTTTATGCTCTACTGGAATAAACTTTCCTAATCTTAAGATTTAAAATACCATTTAAATTCTGGTGGTTCTTAAATTCATTTCTTTATCACTAAACATATAATTGCTCTTCCAAAACATATTACCTAGCATTTTCTGGATAATGTCAAAAATTAAACTTATTACCTTCTACTTTCTGAACACAGATACACATAGACACACACACAAACACACACGTGTGTGTGTGTGTGTGAGCATGCACATACGGACTCCGAACAAACTGCAATAACCTTGTTCCTTTTTATTATTTTATAGATGTCATGATAATCTAACTAAACACCAAAGACAAAAATTAGGGATATATTATTTAGCACTGTGTCTGCAATGAGTGTTGCCTCATGTTATTTTTGACCCCGTATTGTCATCTTCCATTTATGTAACCAATAAGATATTGCATAAAAGACTGTATTTAACTTCAAAGCTAGGTTTTCAGCTTTTCTCTTCCTTTTCCCTGTATAACTGGTTGTAGGGAAAGGCAGCTGCCATTTCATGAAGGCACTCAAGCAACCCTATGGAGATGCTCATTGGCACGGAGGTTAGTCCTCCTTCCAGAGCCAGCAAGAAACAGGACTCCTTCCAATAGCCATGTGAGTGAGCTATCTTGGAAGCAGATCCTTCAATGCCAGTCAGGCCAGTTGACATGCAGCACTAGTTGACATCATGACTGCAACTACAAAAGAGAAGACCAGAGCCAGAACTACCAAGGTAAGCTGCTTCAAAATGCTGACCCGCAAAAACTATATGAGACAATGAATGTTTATTGTTGTTTCTAGCTGCTAAGTTTTGGGGTAATTTGCTATGCCACAGTGGATAACCAAAATAACTACTCTATCTCACTCACTCCTTACTAATCACCAAATCTTGTCAATATCATTGCCCAAATATTTCTGGAATCCACACTTTAATATTCAAATACTCTTGTTCTAGTCAGGTCCTCATCAGCTGTGGCTTGGATTTAACCCTCAAAATGATCTCTTCTTCAAGTGTGGTACTTTTCAAATCCATTCCCCATTCTACTTTCTAAGTAATCTACATAATTTAAATTAACTATTCCACTTTTAAACTTAAAAACCTCCAATGATTCTTAGATATTAATACAAAAGTCTTTGTTATGATGTAAAAAGTCTTAAGCAACCTGAAACTTTTCATTTTCCTCTCCTACTTTCTTTCTTTCTTTCTTTTTTTTTTTTTTTTTTTAATTTTTTTATCCTCACCCGAGGACATTTCTGCATTCATGTTCAGATAGAGCGGGAGAGAGAGAGGGGGAAAGAGAAAGAGAGAAACATCAATGTGAGAGAGACCCATCGATTGTTTGCCACCCAACCGGGGCCAGGGACAAACTGCAACTGAGGTATGTGCCCTTAGCGGGAACCGAACCCAGGACCCTCTGGTCCACAGGTCAACGCTCTAACCGCTGAACCAAACCAGCCAGGGCTCCTGCTTTATTTCTTACTATTTCTCAGAACTCATTTTGTACAATAGATATATTGAATTGTTTTTAGACCTTGATACCTAGAAGCTATATACTTCTGTGTCATTTCTCCTAAGTCTCCTCTTCTTACAAACCTGTCATCTTTTTCTTGACTAATTCATTATCAATTTTTGAGACCTAACTCAAAAATCATTTCCTCCAGGTAAACTTCCATAACTCCTATTAAATACACTCATTTGTTAACCTTTAGGACTTTTTAAATCCCTCTATTGTAGCACTTATTATGTCACGATAAAATTCTTTAAGTATGTGTTTCTTCCCATTACTCTATGTGTGCAATATACTGAATGTTTGTGTGTTCCTAAAACCATATGTTGAAATCCTAACCCCCATTGTGATGATATTAGGAGGTGGGATCTCTTTGAGATAAATAGGTCATGGTATAGACAGCTTATGAATGGGATTAGTGCCCTTGTAAAAGGGATCCTAATGAACTCTCTAAATCTTTTTCCACCATGTGACAATAAAAGGAAAAGTCAACAGTCTGCAGCCTGGAAGAGGGACCTCACCAGAACTTGACCATGCTAGCGCCCCAAAAACAGACTTCTATCCTCCAGGCTTATGAGAAATAACTGTTTATTGTTTAGGTTACCCTGTTTATGGTATTTTTGTTATAGCAGCCCAAACAGACTAAGACAGTATATAAGAACAAATCTTCTCATTGCTTTTGAATGGAAATCTATAGTTGTATGCTTTACTTGTAGTTTGCGAGCCTTCTAATGGAACAAATAAACTCATGAGTAAGGTGTTCTGAACAGCAGAAAAAGTTATATATGAGAAAGAGAGAGAGAGAAGACAGATTTAGATAGAAATAGAAATAGTGGTGGATCAAATTAATACAAGGCCAGTGGCTCATTTTATATTCTAAGGGATCAATTAACGTTTCTAGAATAAATATGTAATAAGTTGGTAAGCAAATATTTTCTGTAACATACATGATTGAATGGATAAACGTAAGTTAGAGTTATACATTTACTTATTTTTACTACTTATTAAGCATAAGTGAGTCCTGTAACTAAGACAATAGATTATACATAGTTCGATTTTAAATAGATTTTTCTTACATAGTAGCTTCTTTACAGTATTCTGAGTTAATCAGAATATATTATCTAAATTTTATTTCCTTATTTTTAATGAGATATGTAGTAACAATTTCAGCATTTCAAGTCAAACAATAAATATAATTATATATTTTCCACTTCTTTAATTATCAGTGTAAACTGATAAAATTTTATAATACTTAGTGCACAATACATACAAACATATGTATTTCAGGAATTATGACAATCATTTCTGTACATTCAGGACCTAAAAAATGCCTAACCTTTAGTAGATACTCCATAAATATGGTTTGAACAAGAGCAAATTGGATCAAAAAGTACAATTATACCCCTGAACACATTATATTTGGGCTAATATAAGTAGATTATCATTCACTTAAGGTTTGAGTTCTGATCCTATTATCTGAGAAAATAAACAGTAAAAGACTAAAATATGTTTTAATTAACTGTACATTGTAACTTAGTTGGATTGCAACAAATTTTAATAATATCGATCAAGGTCACAACCATGGTAGTTAGTGACATCAATGTCTAAGAAGTGAGAGAATAACTAATCCAATGAAACACTTTTCTGGGGAATGGGGTCGGGGGTGGGGAGATATATACCAGGACAGTGAGGCCATTAACTTAGAATAGTGTCTAAAATATTAAGTAGGATTGTTGATCTGTTTAGTTTTTAGCACCCTTAATATCTTGCTATACAAACAAGAACATTATAGATGTGGATGAAAGAGAAATGAGAGAAGCCTACAACTGAGAGTGACAATTGACAAGAATGGTGAAACTGGAGAGGGCAACAACTATGCCAAAAAACATTACAAGAGAGAATTCAGAGTAATTTAGACTCTGAAAAAAATTTACTATGCCAGGAAATATTATTGATTTCTAGCACAACAAAATAAATTAATTTCATAATACTTTCTTCAGTCATTAATAAAAAGTAAAATTATGTTTAGGGTACTCTGTGTTATAAAGTAATTGAAAATCAAGAGAACACATTAAAAAGAGTTTATTTCTGAAAAACATTGAAGACTTAGTTAAGCAATGAGTTCATCAAAGAATGTGTTGTTTCTAAATTACATGACAATGTACTTGTAAAACAAATATTAAAAACTACAGTTCCTTCTAAAACAATAATTTAAAATAGATAGATAATATAAAATATATAAGACAAATATAAAATATAGTTACCTGCTTTTAATAATAAAATATAAATTAATAAATCATATAACCATATAATAAGATAAAGAATAATTAGAACCCAACTTTTTCTACTGAGTACTTGCAATATTTGCTTTACTGCTATTTCTTAAAGGTATAAAATATTCACAGATGAAGTTTTACCTTTCGTCTCATTCCCATTTCTATCTCCTAAAATAGCCCTTATATTGCAGTTGATATATACCCATCCCATGCAGGTTTTTACATTTTTCATAAGCATGAGCATACATACAACCATAATAATCATAATAAATAAAGCTGATATTTATTGAGGATAAATTTGTGAAAAGCACTGTTTTATGTACTTTACAGGAATTAATTTATTTAAGTTATATAAATAACTCTTTATGAGGTAAATTCTATTATTATTCCTATTTTATTTTTATTTATTTATTTTTATTCCTCACCCAAGGATATTTTTTTATTTATCATCAGATAGAGTGGGAGGGAGGGAGGGAGGAGGAGGAGAGAGAGAGAGAAAAACATTGATGTGATAGAACCACATCGACTGGCTGCCTCCCGCACCACCCGACCAGGGCCTAGGACGAACCGTAACCAAGGTATTTGACCTTGACTGGAATCGAACCCATGACTCAGTGGTCCATGGGTCGATGCTCTAACCACTGAGAAAACCAGCCAGGGCTTATTATTTCTATTTTAAAGGTGAAATTAAGGTACAGAGAAGATAAGTAAACTTATATCAGATGACAGGATATAGAATCAGGATTTGAATCCGGATAGTCTGTCTCTGCAGCCTGTAATTTTAGCCATTAATTACACTATTTTTTGTAATTTTTATATATGTCTTTATTGTTCAAAGTATTATAAATGTCCCTCTTTTCTCTCATTGATATCCCCCTCCCTGCTATTTTTTAAAATTAAAATTTTTATTTTGAGATAATTTTAGGTTCATATTGAGCTATAAGGAAACAATGCAGAAAGATTCTATGTACCCTTTACCTAGTTTCTCCCAATGACAACACTCATAAAACATTACTATCATGTGTCAAATAGGATATTGAAATTAATACAGTCAAAATACAAATTATTCATCACCACAAGGATCCATTGTGTAGCCCGATCTATCACTCCCCTGCTCCTGGGCCATGGAAACCACTAGTCTCATGTTTAAAATCTTGTCATTTAAATATTGTTATATAAATGGAATAATATAATTTGTAATCTTTGGAGAATTGGCTTTTGTCAGTCAGCATAATTCCCTGGACATTGTCCAATAGTTTGTGCATCAATATCTCATTCTTTTTTATTGATCAGTGGTATTCCATGATATGGATGTACCATTGTTTGTTTAGCCATTTACTCATCGAGGGACATCTGGGTTTCTAGTTTTTGGTTATTAAAACTAAAGCTATTATGCACAATTAGTATACAGGCTTAGTGTAAACATAAGTTTTTGTTTCAGTAATTGCATGCTTAGTTTTATAAGATACTGTCAAACCATTTTCCAGAATGGCTGTACTATTTTACATCCTCGCCAGCAATATACGAGCGATCTAGTTTCTCCACAGTGATCCTCAACAGTATTCGGCATTTTCATTATTTTTAAAATTTTATGCATTATGAAAAGTGTTTGTGATATTGCACTGTGGCCTTAAGCTGCATTCGTCTAATGGCTAATGAGGTTGAACATCTTTTTATATGATTATTTGCCATCCATATGTTCTCTTCAGTGAAATCTCACTTCATGTCTTTTGCCCATTTTCTGATTGGATCAATTGTTTTTACTGTTGATATTTGAGAGTTGTTTACATATTCTAGAGACTAGTTCTTGTTGGATATCTTGTCTTTCCATCCTCTTAACAGGATTGTTCATGGAGCAAATGTTTTAATTTTAATGATGCCTAATGTATCAGTTTTGCCTTTTATGGATCATGATTTTGGTCTAAAGTGTAAGAAGTCTTTGTCTAGCCATAAATTCCAAAAATTTTTCTCCTCTTTTTTTAAAAAAAAAAGTTATATCATTTTCATTTAACATTTAAGTGGTTGCTCTGTTTTTATTAATTTTTGAATAACTTAGTGAGGTATAAAAGGTCAAGATCTTTTATGGTTGTTTTGCCAAGGGATGTACATTTGCTATAGCACCATTTATTGAAAAGGTTTTGCTTCCTCCATTAAATTGCTTTAGGAATATTGTAAAAATCAGTTGGGCATATTATGTAGGCCTACCTCTGGGTTCTCTATTCTGTTCTTCTGTTAAGACAACAGTGTCTTGATTATTATAATTATATAGCAGGCCATAATATTGGGTAGAAAGATTTCTCTCACTTTATTATTTTTCACTGTTTTAGCTATTTTAAAGCCTACGCCTTTCCATATAAATTTTAGAATAAGCTTTATTATGTCTCCAGTATACTTGTGGGGATTTTTATAGTAATTACATTGTATCCATGTTTACTTTGTTCAGTCTTCAAATCTATGAAAACAGTATGTATCTCCATTTATTGAAGTATTCTTTGGTTTATTTCTCCAGTTATCTTGTAAGCACTCTAAGCATTTTGTGAATACAATGATCATTCCTCCCCTTTGCCTCATCTGAACTACCTTAATGTCCACTATGGTGGTCACTCTTCAATCTTCATGCTAAATAAAAACTGTAGCAGCATGTACTATAGCTAGCTATTGCTAAACTTCAAAAAGAGAACAGGTTTCATAAAGCTTCACACACACACACACACACACACACACACACTACACTAAATATATCCAGACACCCATCAAGGGGATCTTGGCCATTGTGAAACACATAAATAGCCTCCTATTTACTTAGCTGGGACTGTTAGATCTACGTGAACACACCACACCTCAATTATGCAGAGCAGGCACAGGAGACACAATGGGACCAAGAAAGATAAGAGGAAGAACAAAAAAAGTGAGGCTGTACTGGGAAGCCACAAACCCAGACACCAAGATGAATTCTATGTATTGCATATTTTTTTCTTTTTTAAAAAATCTTTTTATTAATTTATTTTTGTTACAGATGTTTCTCCTTTTTTTCCCCATTGACACCCTCCTCCCCATCACCCTCACCCCATACCCGGCTTTGTTGTCCGTGTCCATCGGTTATGCATACATGCATATAAGTTCTGTGGTTTATGTATTTCATATTTTTTTAAAACAATGAAGTGAAAAAAATACTGGAGATTCATGGATAATATTCAAGAAATATTTTTATCTGGCATGCTGAACAAGAAAAATAAGGATGAAAAAGCGAGGCTCTTGAGCATCAGAAATCTCCTCAAAATCTAGATAAGTGTAAATGGAAGCCCTATTTTGGACAGGTGTCCCTACCAGCCCCAACCCTCCAAAATGACTTTTAAAAAGGACTACAGGAGAGGAATTCAGGTAATAGTAACATTCCAGGAAGGAGGAGGATCCTCACAAGGAGGGATCACAGACCGGCATTTTATCTGCCCAGGGTGTCTTGGGGCTGTTGACCAGAATGGATGAATAATTCTCACAGGAATTTTCAGTATATATATTCTGTTCATGATTTATTAAATTTTAGCTATGTCATTTTCTTTTTAATTGTAAATGACATTGCCTTTTAAATTTTGCTTTTCACATGGTGACAGTTAATATAGATATGCAGTTGACTTTTGTGTGTTAATTTTATATCCTACGTTACTAATCTAATTTGTTAGTTCTAAGTTTTTTACTTTTTCTTTCAAATTATTTGGTATTTTTGATATAGTCATGCATGCTATCTGCAAATAATGACAACTTTATTTTTTCCTCTCCAACCAGTCTGTATGCCTTTTATTTATTAATTATCATCATCATCATGCCTTATTTCAGTGGCTAGAATGTCTGGTACTATGTTGAATAAGAGTAACGAAAGTAGGTGTCTCTGTCTATTTCCTGATATTAGGAGAAAAACAGTGTATTTCACTGTTAAAGATGTTAGCTATAGGTTTTTTGTAGATGTTCTTTATCAAATGAACATTCCACTCTATTCAGTCTGCTAAGTATTTTTTTTTTTTTATCATGAATAGATGTTGGATTTTGTCCTGTCTTCCATGTGTTAATAGATACGATTATATGATATTTATTCATTAGTCTGTTGATATGATGGATTACACTGATTTGCAAGTGTTGAAACAAAGTAATTACATCAATATACCTGTCCATTAATGTTCTTAACTAATACTAGGCCTTCAACCTTTATAGTTTTTGACCCTTAGAGGGGAGTGAAGTAGTTTCTACTGTATTGATTTGCATTTTCTAAATTTCTAGTGAGAATATATTTTCACATTAAATTCAAGTTTTCTATTTTGTGGAATTCTTGCTCATATCTTATTTGTGTTAGTTGTTTTTCAGTCATCCCAATCACTTTAGTGTTAATCTAAAAGACTATCATTGTTCAAGCTGTTATCCAAATAATTCACCCATTACTGAACTACTCTAAAACAGTTTTCACTTTTTGCATAGTGTCTTCCACATATACGCACACATATGTTTATATGACTAATGAAGTAAAAATACAATAAAATAGTTTTCTGCTATTATTTAACATTGAATTAGAAAAAAACTTTAAATATTATACAGTTTTTGTTACTTATATTTGTATGTTTGCATGATAGTCTATTGTCCTGATCTACTTTAAGTTACCAAATCATTCTTGGAATTTTGGACACATACAACCATTCCACTTTATAGATGAAGAAACTAAAACCAGAAAAGATACTCTTCATGATTTGAATCTCTTTGAGTCCTTTCTCTTTTTTTTCTGATTTATTTGTTCACATTTTAAAATTTATTATTATTTATTTAAATCATTTTAATTTTCAGTTATAGTTGACATACAATATTACATTAGTTTCAGGTGTACACCCTAGTGGTTAGATATAATATAACTTACTAAGTGATCATCCCAGTTAATCTTATATCCATCTGACAGAATACATAGTTATTAGAATATTACTGACTGTATTTCCTATGCTGTACTTTACATCCCCATGACTATTCTGTAACAACCAATTTATATTTCTTAATCCATTTACCATTTTCACCCATCATCCTCAACCCCCCCCCCCCATCTGGCAACCATGAAAATGTTCTCTATATCTATGAATCTGATTCTGTTCTGCTTGTTTGTTTATTTTGATTTTCAAATTCAGTTGTTGATAGGTATGTATTTATTGCCATTTTATTGTTTATATTTTTTACCTTTATTTTATTCTTCTTAAAGAAGACCCATTAACATTTCCTGTAACACTAGTTTGGTAGTGATGAATTCCTTTAGCTTTTTCTTGATGAAAAGCTCTTTATAGGTCCTTCCATTCTAAATGATAACTTTGCTGGGTAGAATAATCTTGGTTGCAGGTCCTTGCTTTTCATCACTTTAAATATTACTTGCCAATCCCTTCTTGCCTGCAAAGTCTCTGTCACAAATAAGCTGACAATTTTATGAGAGCTTCCTTGTAGATAACTAATTGCTCTTCTCTTGCTGGTTTTTAAGATTTTTCTCTTTGTCTTTAATCTTTGGTATTTTAATTACATTGTGTCGTGGTGTGAGCCTCTTTGGGTTCATCTTCTTTGGGACTCTCTGGGCTTCCTGGACTTGTATGTTTATTTCTCTCAATAGGTTAGGGAAGTTTTCTGTCATTATTTTTTCAAATAAGTTTTCAATTTCTTGCTTTCTCTCTTCTCCTTCCAGCACCCCCATAATATGAATATTGGTATGCTTGGAGTTGTACTAGATGTTCTTTATATTATCTTCATTTTTAATTCTTTTTTTCTTTTGTTGTTCTGATTGGGTGTTTTGTTTGTTTGTTTGTTTGTTTTGTTTTTTATTCCTTATATTCCAAATTGCTGATTTGATTCTCAGTTTCATCTATTTTACTATTGAATTCCTGTAAATTATTCTTCATTTCAGTTAGTGTATTGTTCATTTCTGACTGGTTCTTTTTTATAGTTTCCATGTCATTTTTTGTGCTGTTGAAGTTTTCACTAAGTTCATCCTTATAATTAATGTTTTGAATTCTGCATCTATTAGAATGATAGATATTGTAGTTGAGCCTTGATTACTATTGGCATATCAATGGGAGTGATTTACCCCTAGTATGATGGGCTGCAAAGACTGGCTGCAACCACTGACCACCTTGGATGATCAGCTGTGCAGGGGCCCACCCACAGAGACTTCAGCGGAGCTCTGGTACCCACTGAGTCCACCCTTTGAGTGTGTTACTTGTGGAGGTGGATGGGTGGTAGTGCTTTGACATAGTCTGAAGCTGTCCACTGGGTGCGCTGGCTGTGGGGCCTACCAAGAGGTGCAGGCTAAAGTCAGCCACTGCGTGTGTTCTGCCTGAGGCCACATGGCATGAGCTACAAAATGATCTTCAGATGGCTGCTATTTGTGCTGGGCTTGGGGGTGTCCAGGAGAGGCCAAGTTGCAAACCAAAACCAGCTGTCAGTAGTGTAGGTTCTTGGTGCACCCAGCGATGGGTACAGGCATGCTGAGGCCAGATGCTGCTTGTCTGAGAGATTTTAGGAAAGTCGGAAGCATGAGCCAAGAGAGGCCATTTGTATGCAAAGCCACTGGAAACAACTTGGGTGGACCTGTAAGTTGGTTGGGGCAGGGTTTTAGGGAATCACCAAGGTGGGGTAAACAGTGTGAGCCAGTTTGATGGAGATTCAGATATGGGTCCCACCTGCAGGCTTTGTTGGGGAAGGGCTCAGAAAAGGAACAATGGTCTCTGCTAGCACTTTTATTTGGAAGAAATCTGTACCTCCCCCCCCCCCCCCCCCGCCCCACCACAGCTCTTGCCCTAATGCCAGACAATTCAGTTCCTCCCCATATATCCCTGGTGCCTTTCAAGCTGCTGCCTCTGTGCTGGAGCTCAGAGAGTGAGTCTGAGTAAGTTCTTGTGCAGGCCATTTAACATGAACTGCCTGGGACTTCAGAGGCTTTCTGTCTCATTCAGCCTCAATCCCTGCTGGTTTTTAGAGCCAGAAGATATGAGGGCTTTTCTTCCTGGCACTGGAATTATGGGCTGTGGGGTCCTGGTGCGGGGCTGGGACCTCTTGTTCCTCACAGGGGACCTATGCAGCCAAGATATCTCTCCTGATTTTAATCCTCCACATGTGGGTGTGGGACCAACCTGTCTTCACTTCTGCCTCTCCTACCAGTCTCGATGTGGCTTCTTCTTTAAATGCCTAGTCGTAGGACTTCCTTTCAGCTAGATTTCAGGCAGTTCTGAGTGATGGTTATACTTTAGTTTAGTTGTAATTTTGATGTGGTTATGGGAGGATGCCAGTACCAAATTTACCTACACCACCATCTTGACCAAAAGTCTGTATTAGGTTATTATTAATGATTTATAGGAGTTATTTGCTTTGGTATATCTAACACGTATATATGTTTTGCAGATAATATCTGTTGTATATGATATCATTCTTTATAAATTCTGCTATAACTGGCTGTTTTGTTCAATGTATTTCTGAAATTCATCCATATTAAAACATGTGGCTTAATTTCATATTTCACATTTTATGAAAATAACACATTTTGTTGATAAATATTTACAATGAAGTTGTTTCCATTTTGTTCATTTTTTATAAAAATTTTTCTACATGTATTTTTGGGGCATATTTGTAATAGTTCCTCTAGGAGGTAAATTATCAACCTTTAGACTATTGGCAGAATACTAAGATATCTCCCCAAGATTCTCATCTCCTGGTATATATGTACCTTCTCCCAGTTACTCAGTATAACAGTAATTTAGGTAGTGCTTTGAAGAGATTTTGCAGATGTCAAATAGTCAGTCCCCAAATCATTTGACCAAATGTTCTCTTAAAAATAAGTCAATTGAGCCTTGGCTGATTTGGTACAGTAGTTAGAGTTTTGGCCTGTGGACCAAAGGGTCATGGGTTTGATTCTGGTCAAGGGCATATACCTGGTTTGCAGGTTCAATACCCTGCCCCAGTCAGAGTTGTGCAGGAAACAACCAATAGATGTGTCTCTCACACATCTCTCTCTCTCTCTTTCTCTCTCTCTGTCCTTCTCTCTCTCCCTCTCTCCCTCCCTTTCACTCTCTCTAAAAATCAATGGAAAAATATCCTCAGGTGAGGATTAACAACAACAACAACAAAAGTCAATTGAGCATGATATAATGAATGGATTGTGGTCCCTGTAAATTCTACCCCAGGGGTAGTAATTCTAAATTTTCTGCTTTTTAATCTTTTTTGTATCAGCCCTTTAAATCGGTATATTAACCTCTAATCTCTCTTTAATTAGAAAGGCATTTATTTTGTTTTTGATTAATTATGTCTGAAACATTTTCTTTCTGTATTAATCTTTGTTTTAAATTTTTTCATATAGTGTCTCATTCTTGCACTAGAAATGATTTGACTCTATTTCCATTACTACAGAAAAAAATAATTTTTCATTTTCTTTATCTCTCTCATACATCATATGCCATCTATTTTTTAATCAATGGCATGCAAATGAAAACAGAGAATTTTTTGGAGCTACAGAAATAAAGTAATTTTGGAAAGAATCTACTAGATATCACTCTTATTTTTACTGAAATGACATACTGCTTAATACTATGGGACATAACTTTCTTCACTATATTCCCTTACATGTAGCCTTAAGCATATTGGAAACAGAGAACCTGGTCCACCTTGCAGGGATGTATTATGTTTAAAGTAAACCTGATTCTTTTTAAAGAAAAAAACTGCAAAATTCTTCTATAAAGCAATTCATCTTTGAGTACTTTCTCTTCCTTCTCTTTCCTCTCCTTCTTTGTCTCTTTGTTTTTTCACCTTTACCTTCTCTTTCTTCTTACATGTTCCATATCAATAATGCAAATACAAAGAAAGGAGGCACCTGTAATTTTGGGATATGTATATATCTGCACTATAGCCTAGCAAAGAAGTTTCCTCTCAATAGCCCTTGGTTATAGATCCTATTCACTGGGGAGAGATGGATAAATGTGCCCAAGAGCTAGTGAGCCACATAGGAGGGAAAGAGTGAAACTCTTGCAACATACCTTTGGAGGTAAAATATTGTTAGAAACTCAGTGATGTTTTGGGGCAAGATCTGCTGCCAGAAAAAGTTCATGTAGCACAAAGTCATATGTGCCATATAAAAAGAGGTAAGGGATTTGAAGATCTGGACCCTATATTAGAGAAAGAGCTATTTAACTTAAGAAACAAAAATTAGTTTCCTGTAGACATAAACACTTGAGGACTTGGGTGTTTGATTTGATTTCAAATTCAAGAAGCAAGTCGCACCTGCTCCATAAACTTTAAATAAAGTAGTACATGTAAACTACATGTAGTCCCATTATAGACTACATCTATAGTCTCTGACAGAAAGTGACTACTTAGTAAGTCCTCCTCCACCCACACCAGAGGGGAAAATAGCATCTGTGTAATTTGTTTGGCTGGGATTTGCAGATTTCTTTGGGCTTCTGTTCATTGCAAAGCACAAACTCCCAACTGATACCCCTCCAACTCTAAAAAGTTCCCTTACCATTATAATTACAGGTGTTCTATAAAACTGCTATAATCAAGTAATTTCATGTCTTGAAGCTATTTTTAGTCCTCACAACCAACCTAGGAAATGACTTCCTGAAGGTGATCAACATGTATTCATCTGAATATTTGGGGTCTTCCAATACCACTGAAATAAAGTTATTTTTAATTATATCAATTCTAGAATTTAGGGATTATATCCCAATATAGATGTACTTTATGGAAATTAAATCTTCTATTTATCCAAATATATTAACATTCCTAAATTCTTATAATAGTAATAAATATTAACACTGTGGGAAATACTTTATTTTCTGAGACTTTTTTTTACATATTCAGTCTGTGTGTACATCACAGTAGCGCACTTAATCCAGCCAAACTATTTTTATCCAGAAAAATGGAGAAAATAATTAAGCTGACTCTGTTGCTCAGTGTTCCCTACTCATTCTTAAAAAACTCTTCATGTTGATCCCCACCTTATGTATGATGCCAACATTATCAATGAAAAATTTAGTGATTTTTTAAAATTAATTTATTTTTATTTTTCAGTTACATTTGATATTCAATATTATATTAGTTTTGGGTGTACAGCATATTTATATAAATTATACGTATATAATTCATATATAATAATTTATATACTTATATATAAATATATAAATATATACCTATATACTTATACTTATATATAATTTGTATACTTATATATAATTTATATTATATAAATTATACTTATATAATTTATACTTATATAAATTATACTTATATAATTTACAAAGTGATCCCTCCTCCCTATAAGTCTAGTACCCATCTAGCATTATTTCTATCAGCATCCGGAGACAGTTCTTCAAGAAGAGAAAACCTTGTCTCATTCATTGCTGTTTGTCCAGCACAGAGCATGTCTGGTATGAAGGCGCTCCTCAATAAAAGTTTAATAAATAAATGTATGGTCTGGTTGTAATATGTGTTTTATCATTTTTTTAGGATTGCTTCAATTCTTCATAAGAATTTGGATAACTATAAACCGATAGAGTTATTGAAGATAACGCAAGCATTGGTTTTTCTATATTTCCGGAGTAAAGAGCTTTTTGTGAAACTCAGAGAATTACTGCTTAGCTAAGATTAAAAGTAGAAATGTTTACTGAGTCTTTCATTTTATAATCTAATCTTTCAATTTATAATTTAATTATATAAAGAGTGGTTAGAACTTTTGGAGCTAGAATTGGGTAGCTTATTGCTAAAAATGTTAAGACATTTCACTTATCTCTCCCCATGCCCATTCTGAAAAGTATAAGAAAAAAAATTATTTAAAAAATCAGAATAATAACTTGAATGAAATAAGTACCTGATTAATCTTTTCCCCCTCCATTTTTCCATACTAATTTGATGTCTATGGTAGTTTCTGAAAGACCAGGCATGAGACTCTATGCCATTATCAAAGGATGGACATAACTGAAAATAATTTTTATTTTGAGAAACTGATATGCCATTATGGTAAAGAAAGATTTGAACTGGGGAATAAAAAGTGGCACTTTATCAGATGAAAATTTAGCATTTTAGATATGTTATTAGAAACTTCACACTTTTTTAAAATTAATTTATTTTTGTTACAGATGTTTCTCTTTTTTCACCCATTGATTCTCCCCTTGCCCTCCCTCCCACCCTGTCCCCACCTTTGTTGTCCATGTCCATTGTTCATACATACATGCATATAAGTTCTGTGGTTTATCTCTCCCCCTCACCCCCTCTTCAGGGGATTGTCAGTCTGTACCCCACTTCCATGTCTCTGGGACTACCCCGTTCCTCAGACTGTTACGTTCGTTATATTCCACAAATAAGTGAGATCATGTGATATTTGTCTTTCTCTGCTTGGCTTGTTTTGCTTAGGATAATACTTTCTAGGTCCCTCCATGTCGTCTCAAAGGATAAGAGATCTTTCTTACAGCTGCATACTACTGTATTGTGTATATGTAGCACTACTTTTTATCCATTTGTCTACTGATGGACACTTGGGCTGTTTCCAGATCTTAGCTATTGTAAATAGTGCTGCTACAAACATAGGGGTACATATATTCTTTCTGATTGGTGTTTCAGGCTTCTTAGGGTATATTCCTAGAAGTGGGATCACTGGGTCAAATGGGAGTTCAATTTTTAATTTTTTGAGGTAACACCATATTGTTTCCCATAGTGGCTGCACCAGTCTGCATTCCCACCAGCAGTGTACTAGAGTCCCCTTTTCTCCACACCCTCGCCAACACTTGTTGTTTGATGATTTGCTGGTGGCCATTCTGACAGGTGTGAGGTGCTACCTCATTGTTGTTTTATAATGATATATTTGAAACGGCAGTTATATAAACTTAATTTTGCACATTTTCTTAAAAGTTGACTACCTTTTAAAGATTCAAATTATTTAAAACACCATGTTTTACAACTGCGAGTAATAATATAATCTACGATGCCCAATTTCTTGCCTACACCTCCAAAATTTCAATTTTTTTTATTTAGCCCAAATTATTTACTTATTTGTTTATTTAAATTTATATTGAATTTATATAGGTTTCAGGTATACAATTCCATAATACATTGAGGCAGTATAATAAGAAGCTAGGGAAATTTCTTGAGAAGTGGAAAAAGGGAAACAGACAAAATAATTAGACAAGGACAAACAATTTGAGCAATTTACAGCTAGCTAACAAATCACAAGATTTTATCTTCCCTAATCAAGGACACTTAGGAGCAAGTGGTTTACACATTCCACACCATTCCAAGCAGACAGCCCTTGATCCCAGTTCCTCTTCAATAACATTCTTTAAAAATAAAACTAACCAGAAAATGACCCTAGTCTCTCTATACACATTTTTTTTTTTAATCCTCACCCGAGGACATTTATTTTCCATTTTTTTGTTCGGATAGAGTGGGAGGGAGAGAGAGGAAGAGAGAGAGAGAGTGAAACATCGATGAGAAAGGGACAGGTCGAGTGGTTGCCACCCACATGACCAGCCAGGGCCGGGGACAAACTGCAACTGAGGCACGTGCCCTTAGCGGGAACTGAACCCGGGTCTCTCTGGACCACAGGCCCACGCTCTAATAGCTGAGCCAAACCAGCCAAGGCTCTATACACAATTTTGATGAATCAACATGAAGCACATCTGAAAAGATAATGAATATTATGTTAAGACTCTCCCCAGAGACCCCACCCCCACCCCCAGGATTCCAGCCAGCCAAGGAAAGATAAAAAAGCTTCAAGATAAAGAATCCGGGGTGCGCTCTCACTCCCTGGAGCACACCCTCCCACACCTTTCCCTTCCTCAACTTCGACTTCTTCTTCCACAGGCATGCATCTCCTGAACTCCAAAGGCCCAGCAAGACTTGCAGCCAGGGGAGTGGTGGGTAGTGACAGCTCGTTCCAGGCTTACCCCTGGTACCTGTCTCCAAGGCCCCCTTGTTTCCCTCACTTTCCTGTGAGCTAATAGCAGCCCTGCCTTAGCTCACTTCTGTTACTGTGATTTTTACTTCTCAGTGAGTTCATGTCACCCAGCATGGCCTAATTTTTTCGTATAACTTTTCTAGAGAATCAAAGCAGCGCTGCCTTGGTCTCCTCTGTTACTTTTACTATCCTAAAAACCTTCCTTCATTTCACTTTACACAGCTTTATTAACCCACACGCACTCTCGATAGAGCATGCCCACGCCTTGTATCTCTGCTCTCTTTCTCCTAAACTCTAAGGGTCCCCAGGAGACTTGAAACCAGGGGAGTAGCAGGCAGCAGCAGTTCATCCCAGGCTTACCCCTTAAACTTGTCTCCAAGGCCCCCCTTTTCTCTGACTTTCCATTGTGCTAACCGCAGCCCTACCTTGGCTCACTTCTCTTACTGTGACTTTTACTTCCTAGTGAAAGTCACCACCCAGCCTGGCCCACTTCTTTCTTATAACTTTTCTAGAGAGCCAAAGCAGTCCCTCGAGGCTCTTTCGTGTTACTCTTTCTGTCCTAAACCCTTCCTTCTTTTCACTTTGTGAAGCTTTATTAACTCAAAGATTGCTCTTGCTACAGCATGCACATGCATTGAATCTCTGCTCTCTTTCTCCTAAACTCTAAGAGTCCCCAAGAGACTTGCTGCCAGGGGAGCAGTGGGCAGTGATAGCTTGTCTCATGCTTATCCCCTGAACCTTTCTCCAAGGCCCTCTTATTTCTCTGACTTCCCAGTGAACTCACTTTAGTCACTGTGACTTCACTATCTCAGAGAGCTAAAGCAGCCTGCCTAGGCTCTTTCCTGTTGCTTCTTCTACCTTAAGGCTTTCTTTAATTTTACTGTCCCCAGCTTTAATAAACATACTCTCAACAGCCACCTGGACTCCTGTTGCAAAACCTTTCCTGCATGAAGTCAAGAACCCACACACTACTGGTCGGCCCTAGACAGACCAACCCCAGGCCCATACCCTGTCAGGTAATAACATCATATATATATATTGCATTGTGTCTTCTCTACCTCAACCAAGTCAAGTCTCCTTCCATCACCCTTTTCCCCCACTTTACCCTCTCCTACCTCTTCCCAACTCCTTTCCCTCTGGTAATCATCATACTATTGTCTGTGTCTCTAAGTTGTTGTTGTTGTTGTTGTTGTTTTTTCTTTGCTTAATCCCTTCACCTTTTACACCGGGCCTCCCTAACCTCTCCCCTCTGACAGCTGTCAGTTCGCTGTGTCTATGAGTCTACCTAATAGATAAGTAAAATAATATGGTATTTGTATTTTTCTGACTGGCTTATTTCACTTAGCATAATTCTCTCAAGGTCCATGCATGCTGCAGCAAAAAGTAAAATTTCCTTCTTTTTTAAGGCTGAGTACCATTCCACTGTGTAAATGTACTATTGATTTTTTTTTATCCACTCTTGTACTGATGGGCACTTGGGCTGCTTCCAAATCTTACCTATTGTAAATAATACTGCAATGTACATAGGTGTGCATATATTCTTTCAAATTTATGTTTCAGTTTTCTTTGGATATATTCCCAGTAGTGGAATCACTGGATGGTTCCACTTTTAATTTTCTGAGCTAACTCCGTACTGCATTCAACAGTGGCTGCCCCAATTTTTATTCCCACCAACAGTGCACTAGGGTTCTCTTTTGTGAACCTCCTAACCAACACTTGTTATTTGTTGATTTATTGATGATAGCTATTCTGACAGGTGTGAGGTGATACCATATTGTGGTTTTAGCTTGCATTTCTCTGATGATTAGTGACTTGAACATCTTTTCATTTGACTATTGGCCATCTGTATAACCTCTTTAGAGAAGTGTCTATTCTGGTACTTTGCCCATTTTTAAATTAGATTTTTTGTGTTTGTTTTTGGTGTTGAGTTGTATAAGTTTTTTGTTTTTTTTTAATTTTATATATTAACTCCTTATTAGATGTATCATTGGTGAATATGTTCTTCCATTCGGTGCGTTGTCTTTTCATTTTCTCAATGGTTTCTTATTTTTCCCCTTTAATTAATGAATTATTTTTGTTACAGATGTTATTCCTTTATCCCACACTGGTTCCACCCTTCCCCTACCTCCCCGCCCTGTCCCCAGCTTTGTTGTTCATGTCCATTGTTCATGCATATATGCATATAAGTTCTGTGGCTTATCTCTCCCCCACAGATTGTCAGTCTGTACCCCACTTCCACATCTCTGGGACAACCACATTCCTCAGACTGTTATGTTCATTATATTCCACAAATAAGTGAGATCATATGACACTTGTCTTTCTCTGTTTGGCTTATTTCACTTAGGATAATACTTTCCAGGTCCCTCCATGTCGTCTCAAAGAATAAGAGATCTTTCTTTCTCACAGCTGCGTAGTACTCCATGGTGTATATGTACCACTGCTTTTTTTTTTATCCATTTGTCTACTGATGGACACTTGGGCTCTATCCAGATCTTAGCTATTGTAAATAGTGCTGCTACAAACATGGGGGTACATATGTTCTTTCTGATTGGTGTTTCAGGCTTCTTAGGGTATATTCCTAGAAGTGGGATCACTGGGTCAAATGAAAGTTCAATTTTTAATTTTTTGAGGTAACACCATATTGTTTTCCATAGTGGCTGCACCAATCTGCATTCCCACCAGCAGTGTACCAGAGTCCCCTTTTCTTCACACCCTCACCAACACTTGTTGTTTGATGACTTGCTCATGGTGGTCAATCTGACAGGTGTGAGGTGATACCTCATTGTTGTTTTAATTTGCATCTCTCTGATGATTAGTGATGTTGAGCATTTCTTTATATGTCTCTTAGCCATTTGTATGTCCTGTTTGGAGAGGTGTCTATTTAGTTCCACTGCCCATTTTTTAATTGGGTTCTTTGTCTTCCTTTTGTTGAGTTGTATGAGCACTCTATATATATTGGAAATTAACCGCTTATCTCCTCCAGACCGCAGGCCAATGCTCTAACTACTGAGCCAAACCGGCCAGGGCAACAGCTTATCTGATGTATCATTGGCAATTATGCTCTCCCATAGTGAGTTGCCTTTCCATTTTGATGATTGTATCTTTTGCTGTGCAGAAGCTATGAGTTTGATGTAGTCCCATAAGTTCATTTTCTCCTTTGTTTCTGTTGCCTTAGGCGATGTATCCATGAAATTTCTGCTGCATATGATGTCTGAAATTTTGTGGTCTACATTTTCTTCTAGGATTTTTATAGATTCATGAGTCACATTTAAGTCTTTTATTCATTTTGAGTTTATTGATGTGTATGGTGTATGTTGATGGTCCAGTTTCATTTCTTTGCATATAGCTGTCCAATTTTCCCAGCACCATTTATTAAAGAGGCCGTCTTTACTTCACTGTCAAATATCTTGTGACCTTTGTCAAATATTAATTGAGCACATTGCCTTGGGTCCATTTCTGGGTTTTCTGTTCTGTTCCAATGGTTTATGTGCCTGTTCTTGTGCCAGTACCGGGCTGTTGTGATTACAGTGGCTTTGTAGTATAACCTGAAATCTGATAATGTGACCCATCCAACTTTGTTCTTCTTTTTCAAGATTTCTGTGGCTATTCATGGCCATTTTTTATTCCATATGAACTTTTGAAAAATTTGTTCTAGTTCTGTGAAGTATGTCATTGGTATTTTGATAGGGAATGCATTGAATCTATAGATTGCTTTGGGTAGTATGGACATTTTAATGATCTTAATTCTTCCAATCCATGAATAAGGTATGTGCTTCCACTTTTTTATATCTTCCTCTATTTCTTTTTTCAATGACCTGTAGTTTTCTGCAAATAGGTCCTTTATTTCTTTGGTTAAGTTTATTCCTAGGTATCTTAATTTTTTGCCACGATGATAAATGGGATTTTTTTTTAGTTTCTCTTTCGGTGAGTACATCATTGGTGAATAAGAATGCCATCTATTTCTTGATTTTAGTTTTGTATCCTGCTACTATGCCAAATTCATTTATTAAGTCTAGTGATTTTTGATGGAGACTTTGGGATTTTCTACGTGTAGTATCATGTCATCTGTGAATAATGACAGTTTCACTTCCTCCTTTCCAATTTGGATCCCTTTTATTTTTTCTTCCTGTCTGATTGCTGTGGCTAAGACTTCCAGTACTATGTTGAATAAGAGTGGAAAAAGTGGGCATTCTTGTCTTGTTCCTGTTCTTAAGGGAAATGCTTTTAGTTTTTGCCCATTGAGTATGATGTTGGCTGTAGGTCTTTCATATATGGCCTTTATTATGTCAAGATTTGATCCCTCTATTCCCAGATTGCTGAGCTTTTTTTTTTTTTTTTATCAGAAATGGGTGCAGAATTTTGTCAAATGCTTTTTCAGCATCTATTGATATGATTATGTGGGTTTTATCTTTGATTTTGTTTATGCAGTGTATCACATTTATTGATTTGCGAATACTTTTCCAGCCTTGCATCCCTGGGATAAATCCCACTAGGTCACAGTGAATAAGTTTTTTGATGTATTACTGGATTTGATTTGCGAGTATTTTGTTCAGGATTTTGGCATCTATGTTCATCAGGGATATTGATGTGTAGTTTTCTTTCTCTGTAGTGTATTTTTCTGGTTTTGGAATTAGAATTATGCTAGCTCAAAAAATAAGTTTGGAAGTCTTCCTTCTTGAATTTTTTGAAATAGTTTGAAGAGAATAGATATTAGTTCTTTGAATGTTCGGTAAAATTTCCCCATGAAGCTGTCCGGGTCTGGGCTTTTGTTTACTGGGAGAGTCTTGATTACATCTTCAATTTCTTCTGTTGTTATTGGTCTGTTCAAGTTTTCTATCTCTTCTTGGTCCAGTTTTGGGAGATTATGTGTTTCTAGAAATTTGTCCATTTGGCTTAGATTGTCGAATTTGTTGCCGTATAATTGTTCATATTTGTTAACAATCCTTTGTATTTCTGTCGTGTCAGTTATTATTTCTCCTCTTTCATTTCTGATTTTGTGTATTTGGGTTCTCTCTCTCTGTTTCCTCATGAGTCTAGCTAAGGGTCCCTAAATCTTGTTTATCTTTTCAAAGAACCAGCTCTTTGTTTTATTGATCCTATGAATTGTTTTTTTTGTTTGTTTGTTTGTTTGTTTTTTTGGTCTCCATGTCATTTATTTCTGCTCTGATCTTTACTATTTCTTCCTTCTACTTTCTCTGGGGTTTTCTTTTTGTTTGCTTTCCAGTTCTTTAAGTTGTGAGGTTAGATAGTTTATTATAATTTTTTCTTGCATCTTGAGGCCTGTAATGCTATGAACTTCCCTCTCAGAACTGCTTTCGCTGCATCCCATAGATTTTGTGTTGTTGTGTGTTCATTTTCATTAGTTTCCAGGAAGTTTTTCATTTTGTTCTTGATATCCATGGTAACCCATTCATTGTTCAATAACATGCTATTTATCGTCCATGTTTTCAAATGTCTTTGCATGTTCTTATTGCAATTGATTTCTAGTTTCAAGCCACTGTGATCTGAGAAGATGCTTGATATGATTTCAATCTTCTTGAACTTGTAGAGACTTAGTTTGTGCCCTAACATGTGGCCTATCTTTGAGAATGTCCCATGTGCACTTGAGAAGAATGTGACTTCTGCAGTTTTGAGGTGTAATTCTCTGTAGATATCTATTAAATCCATTTAATCTAGAGCTTCATTTACAGTCTCTGTTTCCTTGTTAATTTTTGTCTAGATCTATCCAGTGATTTCAGTGGGGGTAGTGAAGTCCCCTGTTATGATTGTATTGCTGTTGATTTTTCCTTTGAAGTCTTCCAGAAGATTTTTTTTTTTTTTTTTTTTTTATCCTCACCCGAGGACATTTTTCCATTTTTCACTCAGATAGAGCGGGAAGGAGAGAGAGGAAGAGAGAGGAACATCGATGTGAAAGGGACACATCGAGTGGTCGCCACCCACACGACCCAACCAGGGCCGGGGACAAACTGCAGCCAAGGTACATGCCCTTAGCGGGAACCGAACCCGGGTCTCTGTGGACCGCAGGCTGACGCTCTAACCGCTGAGCCAAACCGGCCAGGGCGAAGATTTTTTTTTTTAATATAAATTTTTTATTTATTTTTTTGTTACAGATATTTTACCTTTTTAACCCCATTGGCACCCCCCTCCCCACCCCACCCCCGCCCCGTCCCCGGCTTAGTTGTCCATGTCCATTGGTCATGCATACATGCATATAAGTTCTGTGGTTTGGGTGCATATATGTTTACCAAGGTTATATCTTCCTGTTGGATAGATCCTTTCAATATTTTGTTGTGGCCTTCTTTGTCTCAAGTTGTGGCCTTCATTTTGAAATCTACTTTATCAGACATGAGTATTGCTACCCCAGCTTATTTTTGCTTTCTGTTTGCTTGAAAGATTTTTTCCCATCTTTTCACTTTCAACCTAGGTGAGTCTTTTGTTGTGAGGTGAGTCTCTTGTAAACAACATATATGTGAGTCATGCTTTCTTAACCAGTCAGCTACTCTGTGTCTTTTTATCGGAGCATTCAACCCATTCATATTTAAGATGATAATTAATATTTACTTATTTATTGCCATTTTTGTTTTAGTGTGGTTCTATTTTTCTGTCTATTTCTTCTACTAATTACAGCAGTCCTTGTAGCATATCTTGCTTGCCATGCTGGTTTGGCGCTAATATATTCTTTTAGCATTTTTTTGTCTCAGAAGCTCTTTATTTGTCCTTCAAGTCCTGGGTGTCCCCACAGAGTTCCAGCCCAGTCTGCTCTCTCTCTGCTGTAGCCCCCAGGTGAGTGGTTATGGCTATTTTCGCTCTCTGTCCTGTCTCTCTGCGTTGTGGAGGGGGCTTGGTCTTTATTCCCCAAGGGCGCTGCTCACAGCTAAGACTGCTACCTGCCCTGGGCTGCCAGCTGGCCACCCTCTCTCACCTCCACAGATCCTCCCAGTGTCCCTGGTTATATGGTCCTGTCCTGCTGCTTTTCTGTTTCTTTTTTCAGATAATTTTTCTATATTTTAGTTGTAATTCCCCTTTGGTCCTCGGAAACTGTGTAGCTTCTATTCACTCTGCCTCCATTTTCACACCCTCTATGCCTATCTTGTGTGCAACTGGGTTGCACAGGTCTTTCAGGTGCTCCACACCCTGCAGGTCCTGCGGGTAACTGGATCGCACAGTTCCTTTGGGGACCTGGGTCTATGCCTATGTTATGGGCTGCTGGGTCTCACAGGCCTCTCTGGTGCTTCAGCACCCCACAGGGCCCACGGGTAACTGAATGGCACAGTCCTGGCTGGGTCGCACAGGCCTCTGGTGTTTCAGCACCCTGCAGCTCCTGTGGGTGGGCAGCTAGATTGCACCAGTTTCTCTAGGGCTCAGGCTTCCCACCACTCTTGTGGGCTACTGAACTTCACAGGCCTCTGTGGAGCCCCAGGTCCCGCCACTGGAGGCTGGGGAGTGCTGCTGCCCCGTGGGGGCTCAACTCCTGCTTAGCTTTTGCTGTAGTGTTTGGGGATGGGTCTCAGCTGCTGGTCTGTGCATCTGTTGCCTAGGGATGCATGTCTGCTCCCCAACCTGTGTTGCTGGCGGTATATCTGGACTCTGATCGGGCTGCTACTATGGGAGATGGTGCTGAGCTCTGGGCTGTCTGCAGCTTTCATGATTGGCATCTTGGGAGCTCCATTACTGAACACCGGTCTGTGTTGACACAGTGTCCAGTAGTCTGGTGGTGCCAGGTGCACTGGTGGGCTCAGGTTGCTGGGCTCTAACTGTTCCCACTGCCTCCTTCCAGGGAAGACCCAGGATCTTCCAAAATGGTGAGACCTCACCACAGTGCAGGGAGAAGCGCCCTGAAGGGCCACTTACTGTGGTAGCTGGCTGCTCCTGTCCACAGCACAGGAACCTTCTGTTCTGTGGCTCTACTTTTCTGGGGTTTAGTCGTCCACCTTCACGTCCACTCACACTCTCTCATACACTCACCGTCTCCCCGGTTCTGCCTGCTGCCATCTTTTTCCTGTCCTATCTAACAACTTTAGACTGTTTTGTTTTTAAATAAAAATTTTATTAAGGTATATAACATGATGTTTTGATATACATATGTATTGTGAAATGATTATTATGATCAAGTTACTTACCATATCCAGAATTTTTGTTTTCATTTAAAAGTGTCATGATGGCCCTGGCAGGTTTGGCTCAGCAGATAGAGCGTCGGCCTGTGGTCCAGGGAGACCTGGGTTTGGTTCCCGCTAAGGGCATGTACCTCGGTTGCAGTTTGTTCCCGCCCCTGGTTGGTCATGCAGGTGGCAGCCACTCGATGTGTCCTTTTCACATCAATTTTTTTTTCTCTCTCTCTCTGTTCCTCTCTCTCCCTCCCACTCTATCTGAACAAAAAAAAGAAAAAATGTCCTCAGGTGAAGATAAAATAAATAAATGAAATAAAATAAAAGTGTCATGATGTTCAAAGTGCTAATCCTCAACTTGTCATAGAGTCAAAACCTCCCTTTGGCATAACTTATGAGTATTTTCTTCTCTCACATTTTGTTCTGGAAATAGAGAAACAACTAATTTTAAATCTAAAACATATATATATATATATATATATATATATATATATATATATATATATCATATCAAGAATTGAAAAGTATTTTGAATAGAATTATAGCATGTTTCATTTAAAATCACTTGTAAACAAAAGGGATATGGTAATTGTTCACATGAATCACATTCTCCATATTATACTTTGTAGTTTAACATCTAGAATGAGCCCCAACAAATCATAGAGGCATCTTTGTACACTCAGTGGGAAAAAAATGCAATGAAATATTTGCTTAAGTCATTAGTAAAAACATGTTTTTTTTTCCTTAACTTTTATTTTATTTTATTTTTTTATGGTACGTGCCCCTAGTGGTAACTGAACCCAGGACTCTCTGGTCCACAGGCCGATGCTCCAAGGGCTGAGCTAAATCGGCCAGGGCTTGATTTGGTGTGTGTGTGTGTGTGTGTGTGTGTGTTTTAATTCACATGTTATTTTAAAAACTAACACAGAGGTATATAAATACAATGAAATATTAATTGGCCATAAAAAGGAAAGAAATCTTACCATTTGTGACAGTATGGATGAACCTAGAAGATATTATGCTAAGTCAAGTAAGTCAGACAGAGAAAGACAAATGATTTTACTTATATGTGGAATCTAAAGAGCAAAATAAATGAACAAACAGAAGAGAAACAGTTTCATAGAAACAGAACAGACTGATGGTTGCCAGAGGGGAGGGAGATTGAGGGACTGGATGAAAACAGTGAAGGGATTGAGAAGTACAAATTGGTAGTTGCAAAATAGTCACAGGGATGTAAAGTACACCATAGGATATATAGTTAATAATATTGTAATAACTATGTATGGTGCCAGGTAGGTACTGGAACTATCAAGGGGAACACTTTGTAAAATATATGATTGTCCAACCGCTATGTTGTACACCTGAAACTAACACAAAATAATATTGATTGTAAAATGTAACTGAAAAAAATTTTGATGTTAAAAAAAAAAAAAAGTATGTCTATTTCCTGATCCCTGAAACCTCTGAATGTTACCTCATTTGGAAAAAGTCTTTTCATACATAATGAAGTTAATATAATTAAGATGTTATCAAGCCTGGCTCGTGTGGCTCACTGGTTGAGCATCAACTCATGCACCACGAGGTCGCTGGTTCAATTCTCAGTCAGTGCATATGCCCAAGTTGTAGGCGTAGTCCCCAGTGGGGAGCATGCAAGAGGTGGTCAACCGATGCTCTCTCTCATTGATTTTTTTTATCTCTCTCTCTCTCCCCCTCCCTTCCTCTCTCTCTAAAATCAATAAAGAAAAAATATTAAATAAAAATATGTGATCATGCTGGATTTAGGGTGGGCCCTCCATCCAAAGGCAGGTGTCGTAAAAGAAAGATAAAGGGAGAATTGTAACACAGGCATACAGATGGGAACGCTATGTGAAGATGGAGGTAGAGGCAGAGATTGGAGGGATGCATTAACAAGCCAAGAAATACCAAAAATTGCCAGAAGATAAGAGAAAGGCCTGAAATAGATTCTCCTTCAGAGCCTCCAGAAGGAATCAACAATTCTGACAGCTTGACTTCAGACTTCTGGCCCCCACAACTATGAAAGAACAAATTTATTTTGTTCTTAAGTCACCCAATTTGTATTTATTACAGTTGCCCTGGGAAAGTAATATACAACTCTATTTTAAAAGTGGGCAAAAGATCTGAAAAAATATCTCACAATAGAAGATATACAGATGGAAAATAGGCATATGAAAGGATGCACAACATAATTTTGTATTAAGGAAGTGCGAGTTAAAACAATTAGTTGCCAGTATACACCTATTAGAAAATTTAAAGTATCAGTTGCTTGCAAAAATGCAGCTGGATCTCTCACACATTGATGTTGAAAATGCAAAATGGTGTACCATTTTGGAAATAGTTTGGCAGTTTCTTGTAAAACTAAACATAACCTTATCATCCAACCCAGAAACTATGTTCCTAGATATTTATTCAAGTGATTTGAAAACTTATATCAACAAAAATGATCACACATAAATGCATATGGCAGAATTATTCATAATCATCCCAAATAAGGATTCCTTTAACAGGTGAGGGTGCTCTGAAGGGGTGCCTACACTTAGCAACTGTGCCCAGTGCTCCTGAGGCTGACACCAGGAACAGGGCTATGTGTGGACCAGTCTGTTCTAGGGTGGGCAGGTCCCCCAGACTTTCCCCCTGCTCCTCATCTTTATTTCTGTTAGGTCCTGGGATCCTTCACTCTGCTGGCTTGAGGTTGACACTCTGGTATAATTACATCATCTGTCATTGAATGCATACAAAATTTACTACAGATCATGTGAAAATGTTGGGAGTAGCTGATACAGAATTTAAATAAAAAGAATTTTAATTCAATCAAGCTACACTTACTACAATAGTAAAGAACTTTAGACACTACATATCACCGTCCACTCCAGTCAAATTAACGAGAAACTACACCATCTGTGATGATTCTTTCCATACATTCTGAAAAATGTTTCCCCACCTTCGGCCAGCACTCTAGCTCAGACAGTATCCGGTGGCAACATAGACCACAGAACATCTGCCATGTGGCTGCAGAAACTCAGGACTAAAGGAGGTAGTCTGAGGTGGCTATACAATCTAGCTCCAACTTCAGTGCTGGAAGGACACTCTGCATAGGAGAAGTAATAGCTTCCTCCATCAGGCATCAAGGCAGTTCTCAGCCATGCTACACTCGCAAGAATGCATGGAACCCCCAGAGTAATGAAGTGGTGTAACTTTGCCTGAATCCATCAATAACGTCTCTTGCTGGGTGACACAGGGGAACCAGCTGTCCTCTGCCTAATATTAGGTGAAGGGGGTGGTTCTAAGGTTAAAAAGGAGACTCAGCCATGCCACTGGTCCATTCATCCAAAAAAATCTGCCCAATTAGATTGTTCTGCAACTTTAGGCTGATGATAACTATTCATATAATCCCCAACCCTTTTTCTGGAAGTTGTCCAGGACTGCCCAAGATTCCACAGGCTCTCTTCTTCTGTTCCCTTTTACACTATATGTTGTGTTCTAAATTCAGAAACCTATCAGCCTGCCCTGGGCTATCTGGACTTGATTAATATGTGGTCTCTCTTATGGACTCTGGAAATTTTTTTACCTCCTAGGCTTCCTGATGATTCTCACTATAGTAATATAGGGATGATACCCTCAGTTAGTGATAATAATATATTGCTAAATTATTGAATCAGAATATCAGCAATATTTTAAAAATTTATGATCATTATGCTATTTCCACATTAACCCAATGTTCACTTTTATGTTGTTACTATAAGAAAGCATCCATATTTGCCCAATAATTTATGTTTCATGATATTGATATAAGTTATATTAGTCATAACAAAAAATGGAAAACAACTTATGCTTCCATCAGGAGGAGAATTGTTAAATTACTTATGGCACATACACTTTAGAATACTTGGGAGTAGTTAAAAGAGTGAGGTGGATCCATGAGTGTTCTCAGGGAAAGATACTATATTATTTCATTAAATGGCAGGAGCAAGAGGAAGACAATATGTACGTTATTATCCATTTATGTAAAAAAAAAAACACAAAAAAACAACTCACATTGCATTTTTCTAGTATAGCTTATGTAAGAAAAATCCCAGAACGTATTTTCATGTAATATATACAACATTTTAAAATTATGGTTACTTCTGAGGAGGTCTGAATTTTAGAGGATAAAGAATAAGATTTTAGAATCATCCATATTTTTATAATATTTTTAGAGTCAACAATACATGCACTATTTCTATTGTAATTATTTTATTTAAGTAAGACTAACAACAGAAATACTACATCTATGTTATTAGTGAATGTAAGGGAAGAAGACTGAAATCTGGATAATCTAACACTATAAAAGTTTTTTTGTTTTTTTGTTTTTTTGTTTAGAGTGGAAGGGAGGAGGGGAAAAGGAGAGAGAGAGACATCGATGTGAGATGTGAAAAAGATACATCAATTGGTTGCCTCCTGCATGACCCCAACTGGGGTGGGGGATCTAATCTGGAAGCCGGTATATGACCTTGACTGGGAATCAAACTCTAGACCCATCAGTCCAGGGGCGGATGGATGCTCTAACTGCTGAACCAAACTGGCCAGGGCACAAAAGTTGTTTGTATGCACAGTAAATCTAACATGGGGAGGTGGGATATACACCGGCAAGTGGCCCAGGGATAAAGGCTGCTCCATTCATGTGACTCCACACTTCAACACAGGCCCTCAGTGTTTGCTGCTGAATTGAACAGAAAGCAGAAAGTGGCACACTGACTCTCAATGCCTTGGTCTCGAAATGATAAACTTTGATTCTGTTTATATTCCAGTGGCCAAGGTCATCCAAAAACCCTTTTTAGTATGAGTAGATTGGACAATATAGTATCCCCATGTGCCCAGGAAGGAGAAAGAGCAAGACACAGCTCACATGAGCACTTTCTGTCTCCCCATCAACAATTACAGAGCAGGTGATCAGTAAAGTGCAGCATTTATAATCTGTACAGAAGAGCCTCTGCTTTGTTGGAGGAGTTTCTGAGAAGGCCCAAATTGCCTTGCAACACTCCAAATTTTTCTTGTGCCTACTATGTGACCAGTGTTTTCAAATACAGGATCACCCCAATTTTCTTTTCTTTTTTTTATGAATTTTTTATTTATTTTTTTGTTACAGATATTTTACCTTTTTACCCCATTGGCACCCCCCACCCCACCCCACCTCCGCCCTGTCCCCGGCTTAGTTGTCCATGTCCATTGGTCATGCATACATGCATATAAGTTCTGTGGTTTATCTCTTCCCACCCCCCCACCCCCCCACCCCCTCTTCTGAGGGATGTCAGTCTGTGCCCTACTTCCATGTTTCTGGGTCTACTGTATTCCTCAGACTGTTATGTTCATTATATTCCGTATATAAGTGAGATCATGTGGTATTTGTCTTTTTCTGCTTGGCTTCTTTCACTTAGGATAATACTTTCCAGGTCCCTCCATGTCCTCTCAAAGGATAAGAGATCTTTCTTTCTTACCGCTGCATAGTACTCCATTGTGTATATGTACCACTGCTTTTTTATCCATTCGTCTACTGGTGGACACTTGGGCTGTTTCCAGATCTTAGCTATTGTAAATAGTGCTGCTATGAACATGGGGGTACATATATTCTTTCTGATTGGTGTTTCAGGCTTCCTAGGGTATATTCCTAGAAGTGGGATCACTGGGTCAAATGGAAGTTCAATTTTTAATTTTTTGAGGTAGCACCATATTGTTTTCCATAGCAGCTGCACCAGTCTGCATTCCCACCAGCAGTGTATTAGAGTCCCCTTTTCTCCACACCCTCGCCAACACTTGTTGTTTGATGATTTGTTGATGGCGGCCATTCTGACAGGTGTGAGGTGATACTTCATTGTTGTTTTAATTTGCATCTCTCTGATGATTAGTGATGTGGAGCATTTCTTCATATGTCTCTTGGCCATTTGTATGTCCTGTTTGGAGAGGTGTCTATTCAGCTCCTCTGCCCATTGTTTAATTGGGTTCTTTGTCTTCCTTTTGTATGAGCACTCTATATATATTGGAAATTAACCCCTTATCTGATACATCATTGGCAATGATGTTCTCCCATACAGTGGGTTGCCTTTCCATTTTGATGATTGTTTCTTTTGCTGTGCAGAAGCTTTTGAGTTTGATGTAGTCCCATGTGTTCATTTTCTCCTTTATTTCTGTTGCCTTAGGTGATGTATCAGTGAAAATTCTGCTCCGTATGATGTCCGAAATTTTGTTGCCTACATTTTCTTCTAGAATTTTTATGGATTCACGGGTCACATTTAAGTCTTTTATCCATTTTGAGTTTATTTTTGTGTATGGTGTATGTTGATGGTCTAGTTTCATTTTTTTGCATGTAGCTGTCCAATTTTCCCAACACCATTTATTAAAGAGGCTGTCTTTACTCCACTGTATGCTCTTGCACCCTTTGTCAAATATTAATTGAGCGTATTGCCTTGGGTCCATTTCTGGGTTTTCAGTTCTGTTCCACTGGTCTATATGCCTGTTCTTGTGCCAGTACCAGGCTGTTTTGGTTACAGTCGCTTTGTACTATAACCTGATATCTGGTATTGAGATCACCCCAATTTTCTAAAGACAATGTAATTCTCAGCAAGGAGGGGTCAACTTTCTGCACTCTATGGCACTTTTCTGCACTGACCTCTTCAATAACCTCTATGGTCCCAATATACTGAGAATGCTCTTCTTCCTCTTGCTGCATAGTCAAAATCACCACTTGTGAGTCTCTGCTACCCACCACCTGAAGAGCATGCCTGACCACTTGTGCAGATGTCTTTAGGTACACTGAAAAGCCTGGGTTTTCCCCTGGGGAAGGTATAGACAAGTGTCAGGAGAATGGTGGTCATTTGTTTTTTCTTATCAAAGCTGGTTTGTCTGCCAGGAAGACATTTCTTACCTTGGTGGTGGACTGAATAATTGCTGCACAGAGATGCCCATACCTTATCCCTGAAACCTGTGAACATGTTATGTTACATGGCCAAAGGCACTCTTCAGATGTACAATGGGTATAAAACCAACTTTGAAATAAAGATACACTGGATTATCTGAGTGGGCCAATATAATGACATGAGCCATTACTAGCAGAGAAGGTTCTCTGGCTGGAGGCAGAAGAGAGATGCAGCAGAGAAAATGTTAGAGAGATGTCATGTGTGAGAAGGATTCAACATTTAATTGCTAACTCAAAATATATGGGTCCACTTGTAAGGACTAGAGAAAGGCCAGGAGAAACTGTCAGCAAGGAAACAGGGCTTCAGTCTTACTACCACAAAGAACTGAATTCTGCCATTAACCTGAACAATCTTGGAAGGAGATTCTTCCCAGAGCTTGTGATCAAGAGGCCCGCCAACTGAAAGCTTGACTTGGGCCTTGTGAAAGCCAGAACAGAGAAATCAGAAGAAGCAATTTGGATTTCTCACCCACAGACATGTGAGCTAATTCATGTGTGTTGTAAACTGCTAAATTTTTACTAATTTGTTATGGCAACTGTGGAATACTACTACAACCTCCCGAAAGAACTACAAGGTGTGTTAGAATACAGCCTCTATTGGTTTGTTGCTACATAGTGGTTTCCTCAGGCCTTCCCATCTACTACCACTTAGGAGGGAGGCTTTGGTTCTTTGCCACTTACTTAAGCTCACTATCAGTGCACAGATTCAATGGCCTGTCTCAAATAAGTCACCAAATTAAATTATCTTTTCTTTATTACCTCATCTGCTTTCTGAAATCTCCTCTCATGCTGTTCCAAATCAGATTCTACTCACAGCCAATTTAGATTAAAACAAACAAACAAACAAAACTTTGGAAGTGTGGTGGAAGCACCCAGAACACATGAGCAGACATCTAAACTTCAGTGCCAAAGTAAATAACCACATGGACAGGACTGTTGTTCTCAGAGGGGTTCCGTGGTCAGGTACAGGATAGCAGACTTCTGCAGGGAGTTGGAGGGCTCTAAGTCAGGGGAAAGGGGAATGATTGTGGACTCTCTGTTCCATTGGGGGCAGAGTGCAGACTTATGAAAGGAAGCAGGGGAGAGCTGGACAGCAGGTTAGGATCCAGATTCGGACATGAAGCTACACTGGGGAAGACCTAGGAGAAGAGTGATGTAATTCAGAAAGTGCTGCGTGGTCCCAGCACCAAGAAGTCAACTCTAAAATAACCTGTGGATAGGGGCAGGAGGACACAGTGTCTGGCATGTATTGTGTTTTGATAAATTTTAATTATTACTAGTATTATCTTCACCCTAAAACCTACCAATCTCTCCTCTGGATTCTCTTTTAATCTAATAATTATCAGAAAATGCATATTGCTCTGGAATATGGCACCAGAAAGCAGCCAATATGTTGCTTAACAAGTTAAACTAAGTTACTTGCTGCATAAATTTTTTGAGCATATGTTATTTATTGTTGGGTGGAGGAATCTACTCCAGGTTGATGCAACTCAAAACTCCTAAAATTTGTGTCAATGCCTGTTTCCATCCCTTCCTTACATCTGCCCTTCCATCCAAAACACTTGTGTTTGCAATTATTTCACCTACATCACAAAATCAAGTTCTAGCTTAGAGTTTACCAAATTACATTCCAGGTAACCTAATTAAAATTGCCATTTACTAGATGGGATATACCTGTTCCAGCCTAGGGCAAAGAGTGCCAGCACAGTGGCTTCTGAGCATCCTGTCTCATGTGAGTCTTACCCTCTTTCTCAGACACTGCCTTATTATAATGTGCACAAATCATCTATTTTGTGGACTTCATTCTCTTTCACTGGGACAAGAGCACAGGACCTCTTCCATTTCTGTCCCAGGTTAAGATTTCTCTCTGCTTTATCCATAATCTTAAAGTCAATCCTAGAAGCAGTTTTCCATTCCAGACTTGTATTTTTTTTTTTTTTTAATCCTCACTGGAGGAAATATTTTTATTTTTTGTTCAGATAGAGTGGGAGGGAGGGAGAGAGAGAAACATCGACGTGAAAGGGACACATCGAGCGGCAACCGAGGCTCGCGCCCTTTGTGGGAACCGAACCCGGGTCTCTCTGGACCGCAGGCCGACGCTTTAACCGCTGAGCCAAACCTGCCAGGGCTCCAGACTTGTCTTTTTATCTAAGACACATTTTCTGAGATTTTAGCCCCTGGCCACCACTCATACAAACTTATCTAACTCACCACTCAATTTAATTAAAATTACCTCACACTGCCCTGGCCAGTGTGGCTCAGTTGGTTGGGCATGGTCCCATGCACAAAAAGGTTGCCGTTTCAATTTTCAGTCAGGGCACATGCCCAGGTTATGGGTTTAGTCCCCTGGTAGGGGATGTGCAGGAGGCAACCAATTGATATTTTGCTCTCATATTGATCTCTCTCTCTCTCTTTCTCATCTCTCTCTCTCTCTCTCTCTGAGCTCTCTCTCTCTCTCTGTCCCTCCCTTTTCCTTCCCCTCTCTAAAAAATCGATGAAAATATTTTTTAAACATTACCTCACACCAAAGGACTCACAGTTTCCCAAAGCCTGAAACCCCCTTGCCCAGGCATTTACACTTCACTGTTCACACCAAAAAGCCCCAAGTCCTCACACCATTTTGACTTGTCATTTTGGCCACAGGGAGTGTCTTAAATATTCCTCACATCACAGCTACTCTAAGACTTTAAAATTCTATGCGCACGGATGGTTCTTGTACATCTTAGCATTCTCAGTACTAACACAGAGTTTGCAGAGTAGATGCTCAATTAATGTTGGAGAAAAAAAATGGGCCACTGAGAAAGAGGTCTAACTTATTACAATCTAATTTCTCTTACATTCTTGAATAAGCTAAATATATCCATAGATGTTCATATATATATATAAACAAAACAACAGACTAAAAGTCATAAATAATAGCAAGAATTTTTTATCTTTTATTTCTCTATTTCCTGATCCCACCCATTACATTGTTGTGTTGTTTCACATTTGCAAGGAAATGCCTCATCTACTGCCACATTGTCTTGTTCCAAATCACTAAATAAAATGAAACTTTTCCAATTTGTGTCACAAAATAATAAAACTCTTACTCTTAGATCCCATTCACAGCAAAAAATGTTGGAACATAGCCTACATAAATTTGGATTATGAAGCTATTTAAACCTTCAATTAAAAGGAAAAATATTTTAAAAGTTATCTTTTACTATACAGAACAGAAACAAATAGGTTATATACTGTGTTGTCTTCAGCACCACTCTAACATTTTACTTCTTAGAAGGTGGAATTCTCTTTTTAACAACAAAGTGAAGAATCTTTCTCAAACTTTATGAGGGATGGGAGGAGCTGGTGACCTTGGCCCTGGAGTGAGCCCTGGCCATGGAAGCCTTATTAGCCCTGGCTGCAGCTTGGTCTTGGGCTCTCTCCTCCTCATCTCTTAAAGCCTCCTCACAAAGGTATGGGAAGGGAGTGGGGATGGTATCATGGACCTTGGTAAAAAAATTCCAGCACTTTCATCTTGGTGATTTTAGCCTGGACTCTTGGACCCCACAGGAACTTGTAGCATGGAGGATCACTGTCAGGCACTTGGTGGTATTCTAGGTGACTTGCTTTTCAGTGACACAATTGTCATTCATGAAAATCACAACCAGAACAGTCACCAGAAATCCAGTCTTTGGAACCCCTCTGTCATCACTAAGCATTGCATCATAGCCTGGTTCCAGTGGTTGATGACGATATGGATGTGCCAGTAGGGATCCACTTCCTTCATGTCAAGGCCAAAGACCATTTCCAGGTGCTGAGAGGCTCTCTTGAAGATCTCAAGGAAGTGATTTCTGTACATTTAGATTACATATATAAGCATCTCTCCCTTGATAATATGCTCTTTGATTTGATACTTGTACAGAAGATAATACACCAAAATACTCACCTTGTCATTTAGAGTGTCTCTGTGGAAGGGCTCAGTTGTAGGAGGGGCGTGGAAGGATCTTAGCCTCTCTTCCTTCTGGTAGTTGGTACCTTAATTCAACCTTGTGACCTGAACAACTACTGGATTCTCAGGCTCTTCTTGGGCCTAGTGTCACTTTTTATGGGCACAGAGCTTACCCTCTGACCCTGAGGCATGGTGACTTTCAACAAGGGCAGCAGGTTAGTGGGCAGGTGACTCGGTGACCTTAAGAAGAGAGGATGAGATTTTTTTGGACAACTTCACCAGGGAGACAAAACTTTGGCCTTATTGACAGCTACCTCTGCAGGTTTCCTTGAGAGCACTGCTCTAGGAACCCACAGGCTATTCCCTGATTTGCCTCCACCCTAAGGACCCCATGGAAATAACTCAGGTGTGCCTTAGCTTCAACCTATCAGATCTTCTTGGGGCTCACTAGGGCTTAGAGCAGTGGCACTGTTCTGAGTTAGGGAGTATTTTATTTCATATTAAGGGCCATCCTTCCACTTTTTGCAGGACCTAAGTTTCCTGTGCTCTACTGTTCCAATGCTGACCACTCATTTCAAAGCCATCATCACACTGAGGCCCCACAGGGGGAACTAAGGGAACTTCATCTTATCACACCTGCCAAGAGATGCACAGGGAAGAAAGTGCAAGTAGAACTCTATGGTAACCTCTCTATCTTAGTGTACTTAGGGGGCTCAGTTCTCACTCAGTGCCCTCACTTTTACTTTTGGTAGGGTCTGGGACTCCTCCCCTCTGCTGAGCTAAGAGCTATATCCTCAGAGTAAAGCCCTCCAATACTTGAATGTCCAGAGGACAAAGTTATGGAGATCTCAGTCTGACATACCTTCCCGGGCTGCATTTCTCATGGGCACAGAGGTATCCTTGGTACTAATGGTGTGGATAGGACTCTGATTCCCACTGTTCTGAGATAGTTGGTCCCCTCAGTCCTCACTCAGGGTCCTCACATTAACTGCTGGAAATTCTTGGGTTCCCTCCCTTTAATGACAATAAATCTGCCCTCTTAGACCAGACTTATCTTCCTGAGATAGCCCAAGGAAAATATAAGAGGGTGCTTCAGCATCACACCCTTAACTAAGGCCTCCCACAGCTGAGAGCATTGGTGGGACTTTGTGAGGTCCCCTTTGTTTGAAGTGGGTGTTTCCCTGAGACCTCATTCAGTTTCCTATCTGTGATAAGTGCAGTAGGGCTTGAAAATTCCTCCCTATCCTGGCCTGACATCATCTTCCTCCCATTTGAAGGTACTCAGTGCCACTGAGACTCCAAAAACAGAAGTATGTCTGGCTTACGTCAATCTCACCTAAACTGCAGCCTCTCTGACAGAAAGTATGGGTGCAGTTGTGTGAGGCCCCGTATGTTCTGGGGTATACGGTTTCCTCAGACCTTACTCAGGGGTCTTGCCTTACTCCTGTTGGGGCCTAGGACCTGTCCCTATGCTGGCCTAAAACTGACACCCTGGTCTGATGCCCTCACCCGCTTCAGTCCTCTCAGGGGAAATTCAGAATGTTCTAGGAGGTTGCCATGTCAGACAATTACTGTCTGAATTCTATCAGGGCTGATAGCAGGAACTCTCTGGAAACCCCTATCACATGTAAACCAGGGTCTTTACATTAATTCCAGGCAGAGCCTGGAGCTCCTCTGTCTCCTGCCCTATGCTGCCCTCCTCAGAGCAAAGCTATGATTTTGCTCATACACCAGAAACAAAAGTCAGGGTGCATCACATCCTTAAACCACCTTTGGTGCCGCCCAAGGTAGACAGCAAGGGTCGCACTCTAAGAGTACTCTGAGAGCAGAAGAAACACTCTCTGGGAGCCTTTCTGGTCTGGGATGGGTAGTACCCTCACACCTAACTCAGGATCTTTACCTTAATTCTGACCAGAACCCAGAGCTCCTCCCTCAGTGTATGTGACACCACTCGGCACAGATCAATGCTTTTGCTTAGCTGAGACCCAGAGTCACATATCAGAGAACACCACTTAAAGCCAACTTTGACAGTGCTGACACGGGAGCAGGGTTCTATGAGGTTGACTTTAGTCTAGGGATGGGGAAGTCCCTTGGAACTCACATAGGGGCTTTTTTTGCCCCTCTAAGCTGGCCCTGGGTATCGTCTTTCTGGTTAACAAGTCTTAAACTAAGGCCCTTCCCATGTTACTCTCCAGTTTCTAAGGCATGAAGTGAAGGGCATATGAGCCTCACAGCCATACCAGGGCCTCCCAGAATTTACAGGAGGGGAAGGCTACTGTGCTGCCCACCTCCTCTGGGGTTGATGGGCCCTCAAAAATTAAACAGAGTCACAGAGTCATTTGCTTTACTCATATTAGTGCCTGGGACCCCATTTTCTGTGGTCCTGAGGCCAACCCCAGATTCAAACCCTTCAAATCCTGAATCCCCAGAAGGGAAATTCAGAGGGCACTACTGCAGGTAATCCTTACACAGAGCCTGATAGAACTTAAAACAAGGACTAGACTCTGTGGGGTCCACTCTCTTCTGGGGTGGAGGGTCCCTCAAACTCAACCAAGAACCTTACTAGGCTCCCTCTGACATTATCCAGATTCTTCACCTTTACTTCTGTTAGGACTTGGGCTTCCTCCATCTGCTGATGGTGTCTGACAGGCTAGTCCATTGTCCTTACTTCAAAGTTTTAGATTTTACTATATTTACTACAAATACTGTGATGACTTTGGGAATGGCTAGCACAGATCTAATATTTTATTTTAATTTAATCAAGTTAAAGTTATTATAATAAAAAAAAAAAGCTTCAAACGCCACATATATCTGTCACCCCCAGGCAATGTAACAAGGAACTACACTGACCACAATGGCTCTCCATTCACCTTGTAAATGTTTGCATCATAGGCCAGCCCCCTACTCTAGTCAGTACCTGGTAGCAACATAGACCACCAAACACAGCCAAAGTACATCTTTCTCTGCTGTGCAAATAATTCAGGAACCATGGGAGGCAATCTGAGCTAGAATAACACCTGGATTGTTTTTCAAAGACATGTTCACACTCATCCCTTTATTCCCAGAGCCACTGAGGTAATTAGCCTTAGGGGTTTCCCCATTCAATATTTCCCTCCTTGCAGCAGCACATCCCCTTCCACTACTCATTGGTAATACTTGCCCTATTTTAACTCTCCTGAATCACCAACCAATCCCACCCACTTGCACAGCCTCAATCTCAGGAGCAGGAATGCCACATACACACAGGAAAAAATCACATTCTTTACTTGGCAACAAGACGGCTCTCAGTCCTGCTACACTGGCGAGGTTGCACAGAATCCCCAGAGTAGTAAAGACATGTAGCTCTCCCAGATTCCATCAGTAACATCACTTGGTTGGTGACACCGGGGATTTAACTAACCTCTGCCTGACAGTGGGCAAGAGAGTGTTCTAAGGTAGAAAGGAATATCAAGCCTGCCTCTGGTACTTCCATCCAATAAATCTACCCACACAGATCACTTTACAAATTGAGGCTGGTAATGATCATTCAATATTCCCTATATTATCCATATAAGTTATCTGGTACCTTCCACAAGACTCTCTACCTTCTCTCCTCCCGGTAACTTTTCTACCTTTTGATGAAGTCTGCATACAGATCCCTGACTACCAGCTGCCCTAAGCTCTCTGGATTTGTTTTAATATATGATCTCTCTAGAAATTGCTCTTCTTAACCTCAGTTATTGGTGTTTTCTTGCCCAGGCTCAAGTACTGGCACTTGGTCATTCTGACAAATCTTTGCTTCTCAAAATAAAGGGAAATGTTTAAATGGCATATCAGAATTCTGAGAGCATGTACCCAGAGGCATTCTGGTACTCAAGACATTGCCGTAGAAATTCTGCTTCATATGAATGAGAGATTATGTTAATTTTCTGCTAGTTAATTACAAAATAGGGAAATACAAATTAAAACTGAGAAAATATAATTATGGCAAAAATTTTGCTCCAAATTTAACATTCATAATATTAAATGCCTTTGAGAATGCTGGTTATTCACATAAATTAATTTGGGAGAATATGAACTAGTAAAGCAACATTGGAATACAATTTCAGAAATATTTAAAATATTTACACTCATCAAACTACTTTTACTTCAATCCAACTGGTTTATTTCTATCTGTTTCCTGTCAGAAAACACCCACATTTTACCAACAACCACATTCAATGATGTTGATATCAGTTCTATTAATCATAGTAACAAATGAGAAACAACTTATTTGTCCATTAGGAGGAGAATGGGTACATTATCTACAACACATACACCTTAGAGTTCTAGGGAGTAGTTAAAAGAGTGAGGTGGTCTATATGTGCTCTCACAGAAAGATCCTGCATTTATTTTATTAAGTGACAAGGGCAAGAGGCAGAATGTGATGTACATTGTTACATATGTATACAAACTCACGGTGTCTTTTTCCTTTTTTTAATTTCTTTTTTTAAATTCTGCCCTTTCAGTTTGGACATGTTCTATGTATCTCAATTTCCTCATCTGAAAAATACATATTAATGACTGTCCTTACTTAGTAGGACATCAGAAAAGGATTAGAAAAGAGAGGTCAGAGAAAAGGCTCTGGTATCTAGTAAGCACTCAAAACAGAGGTTGGCAAAAGTAGGTTTACAGTTGTTCCTATGAAAAAAGACATTCAGGTTATGATTATCACAAAAACTTTATCAACTCTGTGTTTCACATACTCACAACTGTAAACCGACTTTTTTCCCCACTCCTGTACATGTTACATAAATTTATGTTAATGATAATATTTCAGGAAGATGTTCATGCTTATGCTGTGTGTCCCATGCTTCTAAGGTCGATCACTGAGAAGCCTGTGGTTCACGTTCTACAGTGAGAGAAACTTTGCTTTTGCTTCTCAACTGAACATTCCTTCTCCACTGTCTGAGCGCCACACCTTACACCATCAGTCACACCTCAGTTCATAGACTATATATATGTAACATATTGAGAGTGAATATGGAGAAGAGTAGAGAGATGCCAACATGAATCCTCAAGAACTTCTGATCGGGAAGGAGTGATAAAACCTATTATTCACAAGTGAGGTATATTGTAGAAGCAATATAGATTAAAAAAATGTATGGTAAGCTTCAGTAATAATGGGGTTCCCACCCTACTGTGATCCCTCAAGAGTTTGTCTCCCTACTCACTGGAGATGTTTTGAAAGGGAATTATCAAAAGTGTATTATTCAAACACATATATGTAACAAAAAGTCTAGAATGAACTTAAAATTATACACACAGGGTTTTCATTTGTGGTTACTTAGTAGGGCCTAAATTTTACAGGACCATAAAAAGGAGGCAGGATTGTGATTATTTTGTATTTTTAGAATTTTTTTAGAATCAATAATATATGTACTATTTCTATTGTAATGAGTTTATTTAAGCAAGACTAACAACGGAAATAGTGGCTGTGTGTTATTGCGATAAATAGCTATCAATGAAAGGGAAGAAGCCTGGAATCTGGATGAACTAACACTGTAAAAGTTGTTTTTATGCACATTAAATCTAACATGGGGAGGTGGGATCTACACTGGCAAGTGGCCCAGGGATGAAGGCTTCTCCATTCATGTGACTCCACACCTCAACACAGGCCCTCAGTGTTTGCTGCTGAATTGAACAGAAAGCAGAAAGTGGCACACTGACTCTCAATGCCTTGGTCTTGAAATGATAAACTTTGCTTCTGTTTATATTCCAATGGCCAAGGGTATCCTAGAACCCTTCTTAATGTGAGTGGACTGGACAATATAGTCTCCCCATGTGCCCAGGAAGGAGAAAAAGCAAGACACAGCTCGCATGAGCACTTGCTGTCTCCCCATCAACAATTACAAAGCAGGCGATGAGTAAAGTCCAGCACTTATAATCTTTGCAGAAAAGTCCTCTGCATTGTTGGAGGAGTTTCTGAGAAGGCCCAAATTGCCTTGCAACACTCCAAATTTTTCTCGTGCCTACTATGTGACCAGTGTTTTCAAGTTTAGAATCACCCCATTTTCTAAAGACAATGTAAATCTCAGCAGGGAGGGGTCACTCTTCTCCACTCTATGGCACCTTTCTGCACTGACCTTTTCAATAACCTCTCTAGTCCTAATACAATGAGAATCCTCTTCTTCCTCTTGCTGCATGGTCAAAATCACCACTTGTGAGTTTCTGCTACCCACCACCTGAAGAACATGCCTGACCACTTGTGCAGATGTCTTTATGCACACTGAAAAGTCTGGGTTTTCCCCTGGGGCAGATACAGAAAAGAATCAGGAGAATATTGATCATTTGGAGGCTTTTTCTACCTTGGTGGTAGACTGAATAATTGCTGCACGGAAATGCCTGTATATTATCCCTGAAACTTGTAAACATGTTATGTTATATGGCCAAAGGTACTTTGCAGCTGTAGAAAATGCATGAAACCAACTTTGAAATAAAGATACACTGGATTATCTGGGAGGGCCCAATATATGACATGAGCCCTTATCAGCAGAGAAGATTCTCTGACTAGCGGCAGAAGAGAGATGCAGCAGAAGGAAAGTTAGAGAGAAGCCAAGTGTGAGAAGAATTCAACATTTAATTGCTAACTCAGAATGTATGGACCTGCCTGCAAGGACTGGAGAGAGGCCAGGTGAAACTGTCAGCAAGGACACAGGGCCTTAGTCTTACTACCACAAAGACCTGGATTCTGCCACCAACCTGAATAATATTAGAAGGAGAGCCTTCCCAGAGTTCATAACTGAGAGGCCCACCAACTGAAAGCTTAACTTGGACCTGTAAAAATCCAAGCACAGACTCTAGCAGAACCATCCCAGCCTTTATCCCTACAGAAATGTAGATAATAATACCTACCAAGTTAATAATGTGTGCTGTTGTAAACCACTAAATTTCTGGTAATTTGTTACAGCAGCCATAGAAAACTACTGTAACTTCCTGAGAAGACTACAGGGTATGTTAGGATCCAGACCCTGCTGATGGTTCCTCGGTCGACCCCATCTCCCAATTAGGAGGGAGGCTTTGCTTCTTGGTCACTTAGTTAAGCTCACAAATCATTGTACAGAATTAGTGGTCTGTTCCAAATAAGATACTCCATTAACATTCTACAGAAGGAAATACAGTCAATATACTGTAATAACTATGTAAGGTGCCTTGTCGAACTGAAAATATCAGAGGAACACATTGTAAACTATACCATTGTGTAATCACTATGCTGTACAAATGAACCTAAAAAAAAATACTGAATATAAATTATAATTGAATAAAATGTAAAGTAAAAAAAAAAATACAGAATTTTACTGCATTTATCAAGGTTGTTTCAAAAAGTATACTTTAGCCTCATGATGATAAACCAAGGCCCTGCAGATTTCATGCCAAATCAGTGTCTATCTACCAGCTTATCTGGCAAAAAATAAATTTGGTGGAGGTAGCAATAGGGTTGAAGTGGTGTCTAAAATTCACTGTCTGAATGAGTGACTGCATGGAAGGGGCTGCTGCTATCAGAGGGTCCATAGTGAAGGACGGGATCTGCAGGAGTTGGATGCTCTACTTTGGGGATGGCTGGAGATGTGGGCTGTATGTTCCACAGGGAGCAGGAGTGCAGCCTGCAGAGGAGGATGCAGAGAAGAACCGGCAAGACAGGACAGGTTCCAGTGTGGGCAGGAGACACTGTGGGGAAGACGCAGGGGAAGGGCACTGTAATGGACCCAAGGGCTGGGAATGGGTACTTGAGCTGGGACCAGTACAGAGTCAGCTCTCAAGGAACCCTGGGGTGGGGTTGGGGCAGGAGGACCCAGGCTAAATGAAGCTCCCAGACAGTTTCCAAATTGTGTTTGATTCCCATGTTCCCCTTCCTTCCTTAGGCCTGTCCTCAGTACTTTAGCCACAGGCTTTTGCGTCTCACTGCCTGAGAAACATCATGGAATAGTGAGAAGAGGAATGAATTAATACACAAGGCTGGGAGGAGTGGAGTAGTGTGAGTACTTAACAAATTCAAACTAGAGCTCTATCATTCACCGGCCTTGTGAATTCAGCACCTCAGCAAACTCCCTGAGCCTCAGATTCTACATCCATGGAGTGGGTTTGGTGCATCCTTCCTTCTAGGACTGCTGGATGAGTGTAACGAATGTGAAGCACCTGGCACAGTGAACAGTGTGCATTGAGAATGGCAATTATTGCTATGATTTTGTTTGAACCCCAGATATGACCCACTCTCCCGTTGAGATTTTTATTTTGGGGGGATTTGTTTTGTATTATTATGTTAATCCAGGATATGTCTGAGAATATGCAGTGCTGAAGAACAGTGGATAACTTTGCCAAAAATTCTGTTTAGCAAGAAAAATACCTTAGCAAATCATTCCTCTTAGAGGAAATAGTATGTAATTTCGATGTTGGGGAATCCCACTCCTCTGGATATAACCCAAAGCTCCTACCTAACATGTGTGTCATAAAACAACTCCCTTTCCCCTCTTCCAAATGCCCTTTGATCCAAATCACCTATTTTCATTCATTTACCTCTACCGAAATCAAGCCCTCCCTTAGAGTTTGCCAATTTTTACTCCAGATAGCTAGCTAAAATGCCCTTTTTATGGAGCACACACTGCTTCTCCCAGCCCAGGAATGAGTGCCAGCACAGTGGCTGCTTGGATCCCACCTCGAGGAAGTATTACCCTGATTTCTCAGAAATTCCCTGGAGATGATGGGGATAAAATACCTATTCTGTGGACTGCGTTTTTCTGCACTGGGACAAAAGCTCAGGGCACCTTACATCCCTGCCCCTGGCAGAAAGTTCTCTCTGCTTTATCCATGACCCCAAAGTCACTGCTAAAAGCAGTTCTCCATTAGGGTCTCAGCCTCTCAAGTCTGAGACCCACCACCCAAGGGTCTGGCTCTTGCTCACCACCCTCACACCCCCCTCTGAGGCACCCCCCTCACACCCCCCTGTGAGGCACCCCCCTCACACCCCCCCTCTGAGGCACCCCCCTCTGAGGCACCCCCCTCACACCCCCTTCTGAGGCACCACCCTCACACCCTCCTCTGAGGCACCACCCACCTTAACTGCAAATTGCCTGCCATTGAAGGAATTGAGGTTTACCAAGGCCTCAGATTATCTTGCCTCAGGACATTTACACTTGACTGCCCTCATCAGGACCCTCCCTCCTCCCCTCCTCATACTTCTTTCCACTTGTATTTTTGTCTTAGAGGGTATCTCACCATCTTCCTTTTATGGTAGCTGGTTCCCGCCTTGATCATTCTAGGGGCAGTGGCTCTGTCTTCTTTTTCTTACCATCCCCCCTACCACCATGGAGCCTTCCCAAGAGTAGATGCTCAATTAATGTTTGAGGAGTAAAAAAAGGCAGGAAGCAGTTCATTATGATTTAATTTCTCCTATGTACTTGAATAAATGAAGCAAGTGCAGGTCTATAACTTTTATTTCACAGAACGGCAGAATACAAAGAATAAGGGGAACCAACAATTGACCATCTTTTACTTTGTTCTCTAGTTTTTGATCTCAACTCTTACCACTAATTCCTTTCACATTTCTAACCAAATGCCTTTTCAATGGCATGTCTTCTTGTTCCAGATCACTAAATGAGATGGAAGGTTACCCAATTTGTTTAGTAAAATAGCAAAACTCTTACTCTTAAGCCTCATAAACAAAGTTAAATATGTAACCAATATCATTCATACACTTAGGTTCTAAAGCTAAACTTTTTTTTTCTTTTTATAGAACGACATTTGAAAACATTCAGCAACAACAAGATAAAGCTACGAGTTACTAACATAGAACACAGAGATGATGTGCACTGTGTTCCCTCCAGCACCACCTAAGCCCCTCCACACCCCCCCCCCCACTACTTGAAGCACAAAGTGAAGAGAGTGCTTCAGATTTCAATACATGTGGGAGAACCTGTTGAAATTGGCCCTGGAAGGCACACTGGCCGGGGCCCCGGTGCGAGCCATAGCTGCAAATCTGGCTCGGGTTCTCTCTTCTTCATCTCTCAGCGCCTCCTCGTACCAGACTGGGAAGGCACCGGGGTGGGTATCGTGCAGCTTGGCTAAGAACTTCAGGACTTCCATCTTGGTTATCTCGGCATGGGCCCGTGGGCCCCACAGGAACTGGTAGTGTGGAGGATTGCTGCCAGCCACCTGGCGGTACACCAGGTAACCTTCTTGCACCAGGTCTTCTGTGATGAGCTTCATGGGCTCCCCGTGGACGAAGTGCTCCTCTCCAGCATGTACACCCATCGCATTCAGGACATCCCAGATCTCCTGCTCACTGGCACAGTTGCCCTTCATGAAGATCACACAGAGGATGGTCATCAGGAGGCCCATCTTGGGCATGATCTCTCCCCTCAGGCTCTCATCGCCAGCGTGGCGCAACTTGTTGACCAGGCCATAGCAGTGCCTGGCAGGGTCGACTTCCTTTACATCAATGCCAAAGGCCAGCACCATTAGCTCGGAGGCTTTCTTGAGGATCTCATGGAAGTAGTGCTGGTGCTGTTTGATGACATGCTTCATCATGTCTTCCTTTGTTATGGGCTCCTTCAGGTTATACTTGCGCAGCATGAATTGCACCAACAGAAATGCCTTCTGATCTAGAGGGCTCCTGCGGGGACTGGAAGTGCTGGGCGCCGCCCCGGAGGCACTTGCACTTTCCTCATCTTGGCTCTTGGCACCATCACCAGACCTTGGGCATGAGACATCTGCCTCAGGAGAGCAAGTGGCTGTGGCTCCCTGAGGCTCCTGGAATGGGCCAGGAGAAGGGGAGCTCAGGGAAGAACTTTCCGAAGCAGCAGAGGAGGGGGACTCTTCCACCTCTGCCGCAGGGGCCTGAGCACCCTGGAGCCTCTGAGCCTGCCTTTGGGCCCGGCGGCGTCTCTCACGGGCTCTGCGCTTACTCTTCCGCCCCCGAGGCATGATGACACTGGTCAGGGACAGCAGGCACAAGCAGGCAGGAGGGCAGGCAAAGAGGGCACCTGGAGGAGGGGGAATGACATGGTGTGTGCACCCTCAGCAGGGACATTGTACCTTGGCTTTAACCAAGGCCATCTCTGCAGGGTCTGAGGGCAGCACTCTGGGAACCCACAGGGCTCCTGTTCCAATCAGATTCTGCCCGGACAACCCACAGAGGAAGTTAGAGTGTGCCCTAGGCTGAGAGCAGGGGCTGTGGGGTCCCCTGTGCTCTGAGGTGGAGAATCCTCTCCTCCTTCACATGTAGGATCATCCTGTCAACCACTGTGGGCAGGGCCCAGCATCCTCCCCTCTGCGACTGTGAGGCTCAACTCCTTACACCAATGGCCTTAGCTTCCTGAGAGGCCTGGGGAGGAAACGAGGGAGAGCCTTATCTCCCCACCCTGCTGGGGCCTTCCAGAGCTGACTACAGGAGCAGGGTCTTACGGGATCCCCCATGCCCTGAATAATTACGGTTTACAGTACTCAGTCCTGTGGCCACCCCCGTGAGACCAAAGACCGCCCCGACCCACCCCCACCCCAGTTTGACAGCCCTGCCAGGTGGCTCCCAAGGTAGACCGTGGGGGCAGGGGTCTGTGCGGGGTTGAGGGTACCCCCAGTCCTTACTCAGGGTCTTCTCCTTGACTCCTGGCCTCCGAATAAAGCCTGGGGGTTTTCTCTCTTTGATCTGAGTCTACCAGATTCAGATCAAAGTGTTCATTTCCGGGAACATCCAGTCAGAACTTAGCGGTAGGTCGTTGGCGTTAACAGTCACGCCTCGGGCCTCTTAGCTCGCGCGCGGGGTGGGTCATGGTGCGCGCGGGCCGGGTCCACGTGGCCTTCTGTCTGCGAGAGCTCCAGGCCTCTTAGCTCGCGCACGGGGTGGGTCATGGTGAGCGTGCCTGGGTCCACGCGGCGTTCTGTCTGCGAGAGCTCCTTCGTCCGGAGGGCGGGAGGGGCGGGGGTCACGTTTCTGTGCTGCTGACAGCCTATCCAGGACCTGGGACCCTGCAGGTGGAAGTCAGCTGGGAGCCCCTTCTGCAGACAGCTCTGTCCAGGGCTTCCCAGGTCTGAAAGCAGAGGAGGGGCTCTGGGATGGCCTTCTGTTCTGTGTGGCTTGTCCTGTTAGTTCTCTGCTGGAATGCAGGGAAGAGGGTGTCTCTGGGCTGCTCCTTTAAAGGCTCCTGGGAAATACCTACTCTGAAAGCTCTGAGCTGTTTCCCTACTGCAGACCTTATGCAGAAAATGGGTAAGAGCCCCAGGCTAGATATGAGATGGGGAAGTCACAGTGCAAGGCAGGGTCTCATTAAGGCTGGTGGGCTGTAAGGGAAACTCGCTGACCCACAGTATTTGTTCCCCAGCCAAACTTGAGAAACCTTCTACTGTAAATCATCTCCTTTCTAAGGGGAAGAGGCTGAGCTGCGTGATTTTGTGAGACCCAGATCTTTTGACATTATCTCACATTGCTCAGTCCTGTGCAGGGATGTTTATTTTATTTTTTTCCCCTCATTCATAGTAAGAAATATATTCACATCTCTAACGTGTGTGTGTGTGTTTTCATGGGAGGATGTATATCTTGGTAATTCCTTATGTTTGAGAATAATGTAACTTTTTTAAAAGGCCTGTCCTCGCCCTGTAAGGAGGTCTCAGGTGGTTACTGCACAGTTTCTGGACTCACACTGTTCCAAACAACCCCAAATGTTGGCGCCATGCTGATATTACCCATGATCTTGGCACACGGGCTCTGAGGAGCTGCTCTGGGTTCTTCAGTGAAGCAGGAGAAATGCATTGTGTCAGGGCAGAGTGGAAGAAACAAGGGCTGAACTTTAAAATCTTTCCTCCAACCAATTCTGTCATCTGACCCTCTCCCGGGCTACAGACCTGTCTCAACTCCAGGTCATGTCCACACACAGGTGCTAGTTCAGTACATACAGTCTCTTCTAGGGGTTTCTCTTTTTATGTTTTGTGGCTGGTGTTACTCTTTCATTTCCCCTTTTACAGTTTCTCGGGGTTGATTCCAGGAAATAGCAGCCCGAGTCTAGTGGCCACCTTGCAAGCTACATACCTATGAGGCAAGGTATTCATCACCGCGGGCAAAGGAATAACAAAATACTACAGTCAGGGAATCTTAACAATAGATATTTTCCCCCTCACAGTTCTAGAGGCTAGTAGTCCCAGACAGAGGCACTGGCACATTCACATTCTGTTGAGAGCTCTCTCTTCTTGGCTTTGCACATGGGCACCTTCTTGCTGTGTCCTCACATGGACTCTTCTCCGTAAATGCACAGATAAAAAAGAGAGTGATCTTTGGCATCTTCCTTTTCTTACAGGGTCATCAGCCCTATTGGATTAGGGCTCCACTCTTATATGCCTTCAGTTAGCCTTAACTACCTCCTTAAAGACCCCTATCTCCAAATACAGTCACATTGAGGATTAGGGCTCAACATATGAATGAGGGGTGGGGCAAAATTCCATCTAGAGCAGGTAATGAATCTATAAATAAGGAGAACTGACATCTTGAAAATATTATTTTCCTCATGAATAAAAATAGTGCACTCCTGTATGTACTTGGGACTTCTTTCCCTAGGTGTATCAATACATTTTTATAGCTACCTCCAAAAAGACAGTGTACATTTTTGTTAGGTTTCTTTTTGTTCTTGGGATATTTTCTATTAATTATCTTAATTAGCTACTGCTTTTGTATGTCTAGGTTCCTGATTTTGGCACAGTCGTCTTCTCTTCAGTAGCTTTTGGGGTCTCTTATTCATTTGAATAGTTTGTGCAATGGTTCCTTTGGAATTCTAATTAGAGGATCATATTGTCACCACTTACTATCTGTCCTTTTAATATTCCTTGCTCTTATTTATTTCGATACTTTTATTCCTCTTTTAATGTATTACAGTCTGCTTTTAAACAGTAGATATTGTACCATAACATCTGTGTCTTTATCTTGACTTTAGTGGGAATGTTGGTAACATTTCACATTTATGTGAGTTTGCTGGAGGTTTTAAGAAATGGAAATCTCTGATAGAGTGACAGACTTAGGGAAAGAAGTCCCAAATAAATACAGGAATACACTATTTTTATTCATGAGGAAAATAATATTTTCAAGACATCACTTCTTATTTTGCTAAAAAAATTTTTACCATGAATTGCTGCACCCCTGGACATGATCAAATGCATTTTATCTTGTAATCTATTACTATAGAGACATACCAATTGACAGTTATTTTACTGATGTTGTGATATATTTGGATTTCTTTAACTTAACCTATTTGTTCACTGGTATACTTGAGATGCTATGAATTTATTTAGGGTAGATGCTTCTAAGTGACTGTGTTTGGCTAGAGCAATTTGGGGAGGGGGAGTCAGTAAGTTTATCTGGTCTTTGTCTCAAGGTGAGCACACCTGCCTTTAAACTCAACAGTAAGGAAACATTTGAGGATGAAATAATATACATAGTCTGCAATCTTTTTCAGAAGATCAAAGAGGGAAGCATTCTTAATTCTTTGAATGAGGCCAGGATCACCCTAAGCCCAAAGCCAAATAAATACATTACTGGAAAAGAAAATTATAAACAGATATGCCTCATGCATATAGATTTAAAATATCTTTAACAAAACAATAGCAAGCAAAATTTAGCAATATGCAAAAAGAATAATACTTCATTATGTGGTGGTGCTAATTTCCTGAATTCAGGCCTAATTCAACATTTATAAATTAATTCGTGTACTTCATCATATAACAGACTGAATTTTAAAATAATCACATCAACTAATGTAGAAAAATAATTTTGAAATTGTATTACCTATTCATATCAAAAATTTTTTAAATTAGCATTAGAAGGGAACTTTCTTAATCTGGTTAATGGTATGTAAGAAAACCCATAGCTAACATTATACCTCATAATGAGAGAGTGAATACTTTCCTCCTAAGATTGAAAACATAACAAGGATGTCCTCTCATTACTCCTATTCAGTGTCATATGGAAGTCCTATCTTGTGCAAGACAAGCCGTAACAAATAAATACAAGGTATACAAATACTGAAGGGATAAAAAAAAATATATGCTTTGTAGAGGAAATGATTGTCTATGTGGAAATCTCTAAGACTCTATGAAGGAAACCTCTCGGAAATAATAACTGAGTATAGTTGCTTTACTATATACTTTCAGTATAAAAATAAGAGTTAGACATTTTAAAAAGCAAAAATACTTACAAACGCACAATAATTGTTAGATATAAACCTAAGAAAATATATACCAGATTCATTTGTGGAAAACTCCAAAATACTTGCCTAAGAGGACCGAACTAAATGGAAAAATATTCTGTTTATAATTAGTAAAGACACTATTATTAAGATGTCATTTATTTCTAACTTGGTTTATAGATTTCATGCAATCCCAATCAAAACTCTCTATAGTGGGTAATGGAAATATCAGGGAAATGCTGTGAAGTATATAATTGTCTAACCACTATGCTGTACACCTGAAACTAGTACCAAGTAATACTGAATATAAACTGTGATTGAAAAAAGTAGAAAACAATTTTAAAAATTCTGTAGCAATTATCACTGTTGTTTTTAAAAGTCCTCTCTAGCCTCAAGGTTATAAACTAAGGCACTACAGATTTCATGCCAAACCAGTGTCTACCTACCAACTGATTTGGGAAAAAACTCTGAGTTTGGTGGAGGTACCCAGAGGGGATGAAGTGGTGTCTAAACTTCACTGTCTGAATGAGTGACTGCATGGAAGGGGCTGCTGCTATCAGAGGGTCCACAGTGAAGGATGGGATCTGCAGGAGTTGGATGCTCTACTTTGGGGATGGCAGGGGGTATGGGTTGTGTGTTCCACGGGGAACAGGGGTGCAGCCTGCAGAGGAGGATGCAAAGAAGAGCTGGCTGGCAGGACAGGTTCCACTCTGGACAGGAGACACACTGGGAAAGACGCAGGGGACGGGCGCTGTAATGCAGCAAAGGGCCCTGGGAATGGGCACCTGTGCTGAGACCAGGGCAGAGTCAGCTTTCAAGGAACCCTGGGGTGGGGCTGAGGCAGGAGGACCCTGGGTAAATGAAGCTCTCAGACAATTCCCAAATCATGTTTGATTCCCATTTTCCCCTTCCTTCTTTAGGCCTGTTCTCAGTACTTTAGCCACAGGCTTTTGCTTCTCACTGCCTGAAAAACATCATGGAATAGTGAGAAGAGGAATGAATTAATAGAGACAAGGTCTGCCTTAGGCTGGGAGGAGTGGAACCAAGTGGGCTCTAGAAGTATCAGACCAGGGTTTCATTCTGAGGCTCGTCTCTTAGGAGCAATGTGAACTCATGAAAATTGCAAAGCTACATGTGCCTCAGGTTCCTCATCTGAAATGGGCTTGATGCAGTCATCTTGCTCCTTGGCTCATGTATACCTTGTGAAGTTGGATGCTGGAATGTAATTAATTTATGTAAGGCACCTGGTCCAGGTATGTATTGGGTCTTTGATAATTGCAATTACTAGTATTACATTTCTGACCTCAAACACCACCAATCTCGAATCTTGAAATTTTTTAAGTTATTTTTATCCTGAAGATATCACAATGTACATCCCTGTAGGACATACTACATCAACGCAGCCAAAATGCTTCTTGCCAAGAAAATTAAATAACTTGCTAAGGAACATTTTAGAATAGTTTATAAGCAATTAAGAAAAACGTCCCAATGGATACATACAAGGCTCCTGTAAAATGAGTCAAGGGCTAACTGGTTTACTCTCATCAAAACATCCATCCCTCATTTAGTTTGGCAATTTATACTCAAGATAATCTAATTTAAACACCCTATAAACAGTGAGCTGTCTTTTCCAGCCTGAGGCCAAAAGTGCCAGCAGGGTGGCCTTTGACCACCACATGTTAAGGCAGTATCACCATTATTTCTCAGAGGCTCTGTATAGAAAATGTATCTAAAATAGGTAATTTATGTACTTTCACCTGCACTGGGACAAAAGAACAAGACAAATCCCATTCCCACCTCAGGTGGAAATATCTCGCTGGTTAATTTTAGATCTTGAAGTGACTGCTATAAGCAGGGTTTAGTCTCTCAACTCTGGACACGCCTTCAGAGGGACTGGCCACTGCCTGCCACTTCCACAGCCTCCTCATCTGAACCACCACCCAGCTTAACATAAAATTGACTCATACCAAAAGATTTAGTTTCCCAAGGCCCCAAACCTGCTTGCTTCAGGACATTTACACTTGATTGCTCACATCTAGATCCTCCCATATCTTCGCTCCTTCTCTGGACTTGTCCTTAGTTCTTATGGTGTATATCACCATCTTCCCGACTTGAAAGCTACTCCTAGACTCAAATATTGTCTGGCCATGGTGGACTTCGTTGATTTTGACATCCCCAGAAGTAGCATGGGGCTTCCCAAAGAGCAGATGCTCAAGAAATGTTTGAGAAATAAATGAAAAAGTGTGCAAAAGATCTAATTTATTATGATAAAATTCAGTCCTCATTCTTAAATAATCTAAGCACAACCAAGAACATATCTCTTAATGTTACAGAACAGATTAAAATTGGTAAGTGAATGCAAAACTTTATCATCTTTTTCTTTATTTCTGTTCTTCTTCATCCCAACTATTATACTGCTGAGCTCTTTAACATCTCCAAGGACATGCCCAATCAATACACCACTGTTATCTTGTCCCAAATAACTAAACAAAGAAAATTTTCCCATTTCTTCATAAAATAACAAAACTTAAAAAAAATTCAACAGCCCTGGCTGGTTTGGCTCAGCGGTTGGAGCACTGGCCTGTGGTCCAGAGAGACCCGGGTTCGGTTCCCGCTAAGGGCACGTACCTCGGTTGCAGTTTGTCCCCAGCCCTGGTTGGGGTCGTGTGGGTGGCAACTACTTGATGTGTCCCTTTCACGTCGATGTTTGTCTCTCTCTCTCTCTCTCCTTCCCATTCTATCTGAACAAAAAATGGGAAAATGTCATCGGGTGAGGATTAAAAAAAAATTTCAACATATAATTTTATTAAGCTAATTATTAGATGCATGAGCTACTGAAAAAAATTCTAAATTGTAATATCCTTTCCCAAATGAAAAATAGGTTTAACTTTTTTCATTTTGTTAAAATTTAAAATTATACTTGACATACTAAAATAGTAAAACTCACAGTCTTAAAGCTCATAAACATAAATAAATGTGTGACATATCAGAAGTTAATTCAGATTCTGAAGTTAGTTAAACCTTCTATTAAAAGAAAAAAACATTTAGACAAACATACGTTATTACACAGAAAAAGAAACACGAACATGTTAAACTATCTTGTCTCTAGACCTACCCCAACCTTCTACTAATGAAAACCTTAGCTGTTCTCCTCAAACACATGGTATAGAACCTTCCTCAGCATTCACTTGGGGCAGAAAAAGCTTCTGGGTACGGCCTTGGTGCGTGCACTGGCCACGGCAGCAATACGAGCCTTGGCTGTAGATCTGGCTTGGGCTCTCTCTTCCTCATCTCTCAAAGCCTCTTCATAATGGCATGGGAAGGCACTGGGGATGGTATGATTAATCTTGGCCACAAACTCCAGGACTTTCATCTTGCTGGTTTCAGCATGGGCTCTTGGGCCCCACAGGAATTCGTGGCATGGAGGATCACTGTCGGGCACCTGGCGGTACACCAGGTATTTTTTTTTCACCAACTCTTCTGTGATGAGCTTCTTGGGATCCCCAAAGATGAAGTGCTTCCTCCCAGCATGTAACCCCATCATATTCAGCACTTTCCAGACTTCCTCTTCAGTGGCGCAGTTGCCCTCCATGAAAATCACGCCCAGGACAGTCATCAGCACACCAGTCCTGGGCACACCTCTGTGTTCTCCCGTATCACAGCTTAGTTCTAGTTTGTTGATGAGAACATAAGTATTCCTGTTGGGATCCATTTCCTTAATATCAAGGCCAAAGACCAGCTCCAAATGCTCAGAAGCTCTCCTGAGGATCTCATGGAAATGATGCTTGTACACCTGGATTACATTTCTCAGCATATCTACCTTGGTAATAGGCTCTTTCCTTTGATATTTGTCCAGCAGGTAGTGCACCAACACAACCACCTTTTCATCCAGAGGGCCTCTACACCAGGGCTCAGTGATATCACTGACATGTAAGGCAATTAGCATTTCCTGCATTTGATTATTAGCATCTTCGTCATATCTTGTGCTTGAAACAGCCGCAGCACTAGCGGTGGTGGAGCAGGCTGCCCCAGGCACTTGAGGATTGCTGGGTGTTCCAGTGACAGGTGAATTCTGAGGATCTTTGAAACCAGGAGATGGGGGAGAAGGGGACTCTTCATCTGGTATAGTGGCCTGAGCACCCACTGGATCCCTGATCTCGTCTCGGGCCTGGCGACGTTTCTCACGGGCACGAACTTTACTCTTCTGTCCCCGAGGCATGATGACTCTGGTCAGGGACAGCAAGCAGGAGTGTGGAAAAGGTGACCTGAAGGAAAGAGGATGAAATGGTGTGATAACCTTAGCAGGGAGATATCACCTGGGGCTTTATCGACAGCTAGCTATCTCTGCAGGTTCACTTGAGGGCACTGTTCTAGAAACCCTTGAGGCTGCTCTTCTCTGAGCAGCCTTTCTTTTGAGGACCCTGAGGGTAACTAGAGTTTGTCTTAGGGTTCAGCCTTCTATCCCTACCTAGGTCTTACTGGAGCCAACACAGGGTCTGACAAGTTCAGGCCTTGTGGAGCTTCCCAAGTTCTAGAGCACTAGGTGTTTCTCTCATTCACATTCAGGGCCATTGCCTCCACTTATGGCAGGATCTGTGGTGCTCTCTCAACTGAAGTGCCTGACCCCTCATTCCAAAGCCCTTACCTCCCTGACACCCTTTTTAAAGCCCTTACCTCCCTGACACCCTTTTTAAAGCCCTTACCTCCCTGACACCCTTTTTAAAGCCCTTACCTCCCTGACACCCTTTTTTAAAGCCCTTACCTCCCTGACACGCTTTTTAAAGCCCTTACCTCCCTGACACCCTTGGGTGAGGAACTGAGGAGGAACCTCATCTGAGCACACCTGCCTGAGGATACCCTGGGATGATAGCAATGGTAGAGCTCTGTGGGACCCTCTCCGTCCTGGGATAAATAGGGCTCTCATTTCTCATTCAGAGTTCTCACCTTGTTTTCTTGCAGGACCTTGAACTGTTCCCTAAGCTGATCTTAGACTTATCCCCTTGTAGTTAGGCCTTCATATTCCTCAAAGTCCAGAAAAGGAGTTTAAGAAGGCCTCAGTTTTACATATCTTCCCCAGGGATCCTGGCAGGGATGATATCACATATAGGGCTCTGAAATAGATTGCTTATGTGGCTCCTTCCCTTGACTGCCTGGTATCTTCCCTTCTACAGACTAGAGGCGTAGAGCACTCAAATCAAGGTGGTCATCTACCTGATATTCTGGAATATGCATGTGGGGGTGGGGGTCAGAATAGCACATCTCCCCAAGGCTTCCCAGGGCTTACCACAGAGAAAGGGCCTGACACTATGTGCACCCATCCTCGCTTCAATATCTAGAAGGGCCTGAGTAACCTCCTTTTAATTGAATCCTCATCTCCCTGTGACTACTGAGGATAAAGTTAGGGGCATCTTACCCTGGCAACCCTGCTGAGGAGATACCAGGGCATATAGTAGGGGTCCTGCTTTATGGGGCTCCCTGGTCCTGAAGGTGGAATTCACCTCGGTCCTAGCTCAAGGTTCTGAACTAAACTCAAAGCCACCCACAGGACTCCTCCCTCTGCTAACCTGAATTGTCTAGCCTTAGACCAAGGTTTTTATGCACTCATCTTCCCCAAACACATTCGCCCAGACCAATAGATGAAGTGAGTCTGTAGGGCCTTCACTGTGTTGGGGAGAGGTATTTCCCTCAGAATGCAAATAGGAGCATTCACTGATTCCTGGCAGAGCCTGGCCCAAGGCAGATACCCTGGGGAAAATCTTTCTCAGGCCCTGGAGCAGCCAGTGGGTAAGTCAGGTGTGCTACTTCCAATCACCCCTGCCTGGGGTCCCCTAGAACTGAAATCAGAGGCTGAGCTTTTTGGCACATCCTCCGTTATGTGGGAGGGGAATTCTGCCCAGCAAATTTCCATAAGATCCTTCATGGACTCCCAAAAGGAGCTGGACTCCTGCCTGCTGATCCAATGTTATTCATTCTTGGAGTTCCCAGAAGGATAATTCTGAGGGTAATGGATTGGACCATCCCTGCCTGGAACCTTCTAAAGCTGACTTTGGGGTGAGGTTGTGGGGCATTTTGTCTCTTTTTATATGGGGTTCCTTTAAAGTTTAATCAGCATCCTTACCTTACCCATGACAAATACTGGACACGTTCTTTCTCACAGTACACTCACCTACTACACACAATAAAGACACAAAAAAATGTGCCACACACCGGCTCCTCCTGCCCCAGCCACCCTGGGAGCATAAGGCTCTGGTGGCCTCTGTCGGATGGTGTGGGTGGTTACACCTGCGTGGGGTACCATATTGCCTTATGCCGCCATATTGCCTCCATGGACTGCCAAAGGAAGCCAGAATCTTCGCTGCTGACTGCCGACTCCCCAATTCTCTGAGATCCCAGAAGTCTGAGGGCCATGGCTCGGGCCTTCTGTGCCTATAACTTTCTAGGGCTGATGGCGGGGCAGGAGAGTGGGGCCTTCTGTCTCAGGGTAGGGGATTCCCTCAACCCTTAGTATCCTTACCTTACCCTTGGCAGAGACGGATTCCTCTCTCTGGTGACCAGACACTCGCCTTCTCACAGTGCTCTCACCTACAACAGATTCCAGAGATGGAAGTAGATGCACCACACATCCGACTCCTACGCCTACGCCCCCCCCTCCCCCATGGCCATCCTGGGAGCATAATGCTCTGGTGCCCCCTGTCTGGCGGTGTGGGTTGTATCCCTGCATGGGGTCTTCCAGGGCTGACGGCAGGGGCCCGGCTCTAAGGCCCTTATTCTACTATGGGGGAGGGGCAGAGCCTGGCCCGAGGCAGACACCTTGGTCAATACTCTCCACACCTTCTGGAGTCACCAGCCAGTGAAGTCAGGTGTGCCACTTTCAGCCCCCACCCCCCAGAGTATTCCAGAGCTAAAGGCAGAGGCCAGGCTCCCCAGGCGATGACTCTGCTGTGGGGGAGGGGAGCTCTGCCGCCATATTGCTTAGGGTCCTCATGGACTGCCCAAGGGAGCCGGAGTCTTCGCTGCTGTCGGCTGACCCCCTAATTCTCTGAGATCCCAGAATTCTGAGGGCAATGGTTTGGGCCTTCCGTGCCTATAACTTTCTAGGGCTGATGGCGGGGGCAGGGCAGTGGGGCCTTCTGTCTCGGGGTAGGGGATTCCCTCAACCCTTACTCAGTAGGCGCAGACGGATTCCTCTCTCCGGTTACCAGATGCTCCCCTTCTCACAGTGCTCTCACCTACCACAGATTCCAGAGATGGAAGTAGATTCACCACACATCCGACTCTTCCTGCTCCGGCCACCCTGGGAGCGTAATGCTCTGGTGCCCCCTGTCTGGCGGTGTGGGTTGTATCCCTGCGTGGGGTCTTCCAGGGCTGACGGCAGGGGCCCGGCTCTAAGGCCCTTATTCTACTATGGGGGAGGGGCAGAGCATGGGCAGAGCCTGGCCCAAGGCAGACACCTTGGTCAATATTCTCCTCACCTTCTGGAGTCACCAGCCAGGGAAGTCAGGTGTGCCACTTTCAGCCCCCACCCCCCAGAGTATCCCAGAGCTAAAGGCAGAGGCCAGGCTCCCCCGGCGATGACTCTGCTGTGGGGGAGGGGAGCTCTGCCGCCATATTGCCTTAGGGTCCTCATGGACTGCCCAAGGGAGCCGGAATCTTCGCTGCTGACTTGATGCTGACCCAATGGTCCAATGCTATCACTTTTCAGAGTTTCCAGAAAGAGAATTCTGAAGGCAATGGATCAGGCCATACCTTTCTGGAACCTTATAGGACTGAGGGGCGGTGGGGCAGAGCAGTGGGGCTTTCTGTCTCTTGGGATAGGGGATTCCTTCACACCTTACTCTGTATCCCCGCCTTACCTGTGGCAGAGAATGAACGTGTTCCTTCTCACATGTGGTCTCACCTACTATAAACGCCAGAGATGGAAGTAAATGCACCATGAGTTGGCTTCTCCTGGCCCCGGGAGCTTAATGCCGTGATATACCCTGTCTTATGGTGTGGGTGGTACCCAAATTTCTCCCTTCAGAGCCAGGTTGTCATGTGTCTCTTGGTTCTTAAACTAAAGGCTGCTTGGGAAATATCATCTCCCTGTAAGCTCTGGACAGTTTCTCAACTAAACCCCTGCAGACAATGCGTCCGCATCCCAGGCATGATGTGAGATCGAGGAGCTGCAGCGTAAGCTAAGCAGGCCAGGAAAGGTTCCGAGCTGTTAGAGAAAATGAACAGTGATGATGGGATCTCGTCACTATTCAGATGGAGACTTTGGCAACTTTCTATTCAAAAAGATCTGCTTTGTACAGGGAAGAAACCGTTTGGCACAATTGTGAGACTCACATCATTTGATCTTAAATAACATTGCAGAGTGTAGTGGTGAAATTCATTTTGACTCTCATTCATAACAAATATATACATTTGCTAAATAATTAGTACATTGTAAGGCAAGGCTCTTGATTTTATTATCATTGTCTGTAAGTGTTTAGTTACATATCCATTTGCATAATCCGTGGTGTTTTTCTTAAATGATGATCGTGTTTATGACAAATATTTTCAATCTTTTAAAAATATTCCTAGCTTTTATTTATTTTTGTATTTTTATCCACAGGCTATGCCTTCTGGTACAATTTTGAACAGTAGAGTTGGTAGCATACTGCAGTGTCTCATTCCTTTCATTAATGGGGATACTACTAACATTTCACATTGGAGATTGCTATGCATTTTAAGAAATGGACATTTCTCTCTTATGTTGGTTTGATAAATGGCATTATCATGCTTTCATGTTGAACTTTTCTTCAAAAGTTGTGGTAATATTTTAGACAGATTTTTTTCTGACATTATATCTTATTTACTTTTTTTTTTTTTTTTTAATTCAGCCTCTTTTCCCCCTTTAATTCACTGCTGTATTGAGCCTTCTAGGAATTTCTTTAGGATATTTGCCTTTATGTGAGCGAGCTTGGATTGAGAGTTCTGTTTTCAGGATGTCCTCATTTGATTTTCTTATCAAAAAGAGCTAGCTTGGGAAAATGAGTTGAAAACTTTCCCATCTTTGGTATACTTTTGGAGTGTGTTTACATAATATGGTGTTTTATTTTTGCTTATGATTTGATACAACTAGCCTTCAACTGCCTTGTCCAGAAACATTTGAAAGTGTCTGGAGTTTTGAGGATAGTTTCAATTTGTATTTCTCAATTACAGTTTTGTATTTCTGTTTGGCCCAATTTGGTAATTAGTTTTTTCTAAATGATGGTCCATTTTTACTTGAGGTTTCCAATTTAATGGCTACATACATATTTTATCTATTGTACACATTCTGAAACATATACAACAGTAGAGAAAACAGTACAATAAAACCAATATACCTGACATCAGAAACAAGAATCAATCGTTAACACATGGCCAATAGGGTTCCATTTATATGCATACCTACCCTGATCTCTTGCCACTGAAATGATGAGACACAAATCCTAGATAATGTACCATTTCAACTTTAAATATTTCAGTATCTATTTCTAAAATAAAAGTATTCTTTTTTGTTTTCTTTTATTGATTTTACAGAGAGAGGAAGTGAGAGGGAGAGAGAGATAGAAACATCAGTGAGAGAGAACATTGATTGGCCTCCTCCTGCATGCCCCCCATTGGGGATCGGGCCCACAACCTAGGCATGTGCCCTGACCGGGAATCGAACTGGTGACCTCTTGGTGCATGGGTTGATGCTGAATCACTGAGCCACACCAGCCAGACAAATGTAAGTAGTCTTTATGAAGTATAAACAAACAGCATATATCCTACCTTAATAAATTAACTCCTAATGTTATCAAATGTCCAGATGTCCTATTTTTCACATTTACCTGGTTGACAGATTTTTTAAATTAAATTTTTTGGAATGACATATTTTTAAATGTTTTTTTTCCTTGAATTATGGTCAAATACAGTCTATTCATTTTCATTGCTTTTTATGTCCTTTAATTTGCACATCTTATGCTCTGTCTCATTTCACATAGCCTGGATTTTGCTGAGTGCAACACTGGGGTCCTTCTCCGCCTGGATTTCTTTCTTTTTTTGCTTTTTTTAGCAAAAAAAAAAAAGTGGGAAGTGAGGGAGGAAGAGAGGAGAGAGGGAGAGAGGAGAGGAGGGGAGAGAGAGAGAGAGAGAGAGAGAGAGAGAGAGAGAGAGAGAGAGAGAGAGAGAGAGAGAGAGACATCAAAGTGAGGATTGAGCCTGCAACCCAGGTATGTGCACTTAACCGGAAATCAAACCCGAGACCCTTCAGTCCATGAGCCAATGCTCTATCCACTGAGTCAAACTGGCCAGGGTTGCTTGTATTTCTTTAAATCAGCAGAAGTTTGATCCGATTGAGGTTTAACTTTTGTCTTACTTCTTTTTTTGTTTGTCAAGACTACTCCATAGGTGATACTGTGAACTTTTTTTATGAAGAACATATCTGTCTCCCTTTCTGTTTAATGTTTGCAGTGTTAGAAGATTAGCATATTTATCCATTAATTAATTTAGGGTTACACAGCATTAATTTTCTATTTCTATTATTTCTTGTGAATTTATTAGATGAATTGTATCTTCATGCAAAAACCAACCATTTGGTAATGATATTTAGAGTGTTCTCTTATAATATTCAAAATCTTCTGCACCTATATTTTGTACAAAATTGTTTAACTAATGTCACTTCTGTTTCTTTTGTAAGTGATGATACCTGTACAACTGTCAGTTATATCAATCTTTTCAAAGAATATGCTTTTCTTAGTTGGCTCCATTGTCTTCTAATTCATCCTTTCTGTATTTTTCTTCATTGTTTCCTATGTTCTATTTCTTTGGGTTCAGTATAGTATTCTTTCTCCAATTTCTTGAGAAATTTGCCTGTTTTAAATATTTTGTTTTGTCCATTGACATTCTAATTTTAACAACTATATTTTTATTTCTAGATAGTATTTAAGTTAGTTTTCAAATTAGCCAGTTATTTTTCCTAATTTCTTGTTCTTATGGTCTCTATGTTTTCTTGTCTCTTTAATGGATTTTTAAATTGAGATATAATTGATACATAACATTATATTGGTTTCATAATGATTTTGTATATATAACTGATTACCATAGTAAATCTAGTTAATATCCATCATCACACATAAATTATTTTTCTTGTGATGAGAACTTTTATGATCTACCTTTTCAGCAACTTTCAAAAATACAATGCTATTATTATTATTTTTTTTTAGTTAATGCAAACTTTCTTTATAAAGGACTCTTAAATTAGTTGTACCATACCATTGCATTTATGCAGAATACAGTGACCTACTCTTCAGGGCTAGAAGGAGAAGAGCTCACAAATTCAAAGGAAACTCCAGTAAAGAGTTTCTCACAGTTAAAAGCTAGGGAAGATTAGGAACATTTTCCAGATGAGCAATTAAAAATAAAACAAAAGAAAAAGGATATGAAAATTAGTCTGAGCTGAGAGGAGGCAGCTGTTCACAAGTTTGTACACTAAACTAGAACACAATCTTCTAGACAGGCAGGTGTTGATGGAGAAGCACAGTATGTACAAATACTTGTGCCACAACAACTCCTCCCCATTTCCATGGTAGGATACATTCAACCAGTTTGTGCATACTAGGCCTACCTAGGAGGCCACTTTATTATTATTTTATTTTAGAGCAGGAAGGGGAGAGAGAGAGAGAGAGAGAGAGAGAGAGAGAGAGAGAGAGAGAGAAAGAGAAACATCGACACATCAAGTGGCTGCCACCCGCATGACCAACCAGGGCCGGGGACAAACTGCAACCGAGGTACATGCCCTTAGCGGGAACCGAACCCGGGTCTCTTGGGACCGCAGGCTGACGCTCCAACCACTGAGCCAAACCGGCCAGGGCCAGGAGGCCACTTTAAAACATGAGGACTCTAATTTGCTAATTTGAAGTTACAGGATGTCAGGAGTGGGGCAGTCTCATTTGCGACTGCTCTTGACTCTCTCAATTACAGTTTACATTCAATATTGTTCTCTATTAGCTTCATACACACCACATAGTGGTTAGATAGTCACATACTTTCCAGAGTGATCCCCTCAATATTTCAAGTACGCACTTGGTCCTATGTATAATTACTATGATATTAATGTTAAGTAGATGCCTTTCTCTGATTTATTTTACTTAGCATAATACCCTCTAGGTTCATCCATGCTGTCATAAAAGGTAAGATTTTGTTTCTTTTTATGGACAAACAATATTCCATTGTGTATAAGTACCACAACTTTATTAGCTACTTATCTATTGATGGGCACTTGGATTGCTTCCATATCTCAACTATTGTAAATAATGCTTCAATATACATCATGAGTGGGGGTTCAATGTTATTTCAAATTAGTGTTGTTGTATATATACCCAGAAGTGGAATCCCTGGGCCATAAGGCAGTTTCATTTTTAATTTTTTTTTTTTTTTATCCTCACCCGAGGACATTTTTGCATTTATCTTCAGATAGAGCAGGAGGGAGAGAGGGAGGAAGAGAGAGAGAAACATTGATGTGAGAGGGACACATCGAGTGGTCGCACCCACCAGGGCCGGGGTACAAACCATAACCAAGGTATGTGCTCTTAGCGGGAACCAGACCCAGGTCTCTCTGGTCCGTAGGCCAACGCTCTAACTGCTGAGCCAAACCAGCCAGGGTTCATTTTTAATTTTTTGAGGTACCTTCACACTGTCTTCCATAGTGGTTGCACCATACTACATTCCCACCAACAGTGCAGTAAGATTCCATTTTCTCCACATCCTCACCAGCACTTTTTGTTTCTTTGTTGATTTGTTGATGATAGACAACCTGAGAGGTGTGAAGTAGTATTTTATTGTAGTTTTGATTTGCATTTCTCTGATGATTAGTGATGTTGAACAACTTTTCATGTCTGTTGGCCATCTGTATGTCTTCTTTGGAGAAGTATCTATTCAGGTCTTCTGCCCACTTTTTAATTTAGGCTGTTTCTTTTTCTGGTGTTGAGTTGTCTGGGTTCTTTATAAAATATAGATATTGACCACTTACCAGATGTATCACTGGAAAATATGTTCTCCCATTCAGTGGGTTGTCTTTTCATTTTGTTGATGGTTTTCCTCGCTGTGCAAACACTTTTTAGTTTGATATATTCCCATTTAATTGTTTTCTTTTGTTTCCTTTGTCCAAAATGATATGTTAAAAAAATATTGCTAAGAGAAATGTTTGAGATTTTACTGCGTATGTTTTCTTCTAGGAGTTTCATGGTTTTAGGTCTTACATTTAAGTCTTTAATACATTTTGAGTTTATTCTTGCATATGGTGTAAGAATGTGTTCTAGTTTCATTTTTTATGCATGTATCTGTCTAATTTCCCCAACATCATTTATTGAAGAGATTGTCTTTACCCCACTGTATGTTCTTGATCCCTTTGTCATAGATTAGTTGATCATATAGGCATGGAGTTATCTCTGGGCTCTCAATTTTGTTCCATTGATCTATGTATCTGTTTTTTTTTTTTATGCCAGTACAGTGCTATTTTAATTATGATAGCCTTGTAGTACATGTTGACATTAGGTACTGTGATACCTCTCACTTTGTTTTTTCTTTTCAAGATTTCTGTCACTATTTTTGGTCTTTTGTGTTTTTACATAAATTTTTGGATTATTCTAGTCCTGTGAAATATGCCACTGGGATCTTGGTAGGAATTGTGATGAATGTTTAGATTGCTTTGGGTAGTATTAAGATTTTATTCATATTAATTCTTCCCATAGATGAACACAGTATATGTTTGCATTTATTGGTATCTTCTTTGATTTCTTCTTCAATATCTTATCATTTTCTGAGTACAGGTCTTTTACCTCCTCAGTCACATTCATTCTTAGGTTTTTTTTGTTTGTTTGTTTGTTTGTTTTTTATGCAATTGTAAATGGAATTGTTTTCTTAGTTTCTTTTTCTGATAGTTCATTGTTGGTGTATAAAAATGCAAGTGATTCATAAATACTAATTTTGTATCCTGCTACTTTACTAAATTCCTTTCCAGTTTAGATGTCTTATGTTTTTACTTCTTGACTGATTGCTGTGGCTAGGACTTCAAGTTCTATGGTGAATAAGAGTGGTGAAAGTGGACATCCCCGTCTTGGTCCTGATCTTAAGGGAAGTTCTTTTAGTTTTTCTCTATGAGTATGATGTTGGCTATGGTTTTATCATATATGGCTTTCATTATGTTGAGGTATGTTCTCTCTAGTCCCAATTTGCTGAGAGATTTTTGTCATAAATAGGTATTGAATTTTGTCAAATGCTTTTCTGCATCTATTGATATGATCATATTATTTTTATTCTTCATTTTGTTTATGTGGTATGTCATGTTAATTAATTTACAGATATTGTACCAGCCTTGCATCCCCACAATAACTCCCAATTGGTCAGAGTGTATGATCTTTTTTTTTTTTTTTTCATGGTAAAACTCATTTTATTATTATTATTTTTTAAATCTTTATTGTTGAATGTATTACAGATGTTCCTCATTTTTCCCCCATTGACCCCCTTCTCCCCCCTCCTGCCCCCCTCCCGCCTTTTCCTACACTATTGTCTGTGTCCATTGGTTACGCATATAAGTTCTTTGGTTTATTTCTTCCCACCTCCCTTTCTTCCCACCCCCCAACCCCTTTCCCTTTGAGGTTTGTCAGTCTACCAATGAATTTGTACTTCTTAATCCCCTCACCTTTTTCACCCATTCCCCCAACCCCACTCCCATCTGGCAACCAACAAAATGTTCTCTGTATCTATGAGAATGTTTCTGCTCTGCCTGTTCATTTTGTTTGTAGACTCCATTGTCGACAGATATGTATTCATTGCCATTTTGTTTGTTCATATATTATATCTTTTTCTTCAAAAAGACCCTTCATCATTTTATATAATAATGGTTTGGTAGTGATGAACTACTTTAACTTTTTGTTGTCTGGGAAAGTCTTTACATGCCCATCGATTCTAAATGACAGCTTTGCAGGATAGAGTAATCTTGGTTGCAGGTTCTTGTTTTTCATCACTCTGAATATTTCTTGCCACTCCCTTCTGGCCTGCAAAGTTTCTCTTGAGAAATCAGCTGACAGCCTTATGGGAACTCCCTTGTAGGTAACTAACTGCTTTTCTCTTGCTGCTTTAAGATTCTCTCTTTGTCTTGAACCTTTTGCATTTTGATGATGATGTGTCTTGGTGTGGGCCTCTTGGGGTTCATCTTGTTTGGGACTCTATGTGCTTCCTGGACTTGTATGTCTGTTTCCTTCACCAAGTTAGGAAAGTTTTCTGCCATTATTGTTTCAAACGGGTTTTCAATTACTTGTTCTCTCTCTTCTTCTGGCACCCCCAAGATGCAAATGTTGGCACACTTGATGTTGTCCCAGAAATTCCTTACACTATCCTCATTTTTTTGGATTCTTTTTTCTTTATGCTGTTCTGATTGGGTGTTTTTTGCTTCCTTATATTCCAAATCGATGGTTTGCTTCTTGGATTTACGTACTATACTATTGAATCTGTGTAAATTATTCTTTATTTCAGTTAATGCTTCCTTCATTTCTGACTGTGCATCCATCATTTCTGACTGGTCCTTTTTTACGCTCTTGAGGCCCTCATTAAGTTTATTGAGCATCCTTATAAGCATCTGTTAGGTTGCTTATCTCCATTTCGCTTAGTTCTTTTGTTGGGGCTCTGTTCTGTTCTTTCATTTGGGACCTGTTTCTTTGTCTCCTCATTTTGACTGCCTCCCTGAGTATGTTTCTATGTATTACTTAACAAGCGGTATGGGGCTAGCTGAGACCAGATGCTGCTTGTTTGAAAGAATTTAGGAAAACCTGAAGCAGGATCCAAGACAGGCTAATCCTATGGTTAAGCAACTGGCAACAGCTTGGGTGGGCCTGAAAGTTGGGTGGGGTGGGGCATCAGGGAATTAACAGGGCGGGGCTACCAGTGTGAGCCAGGTTGCTGGAGTCCCAGATATGGCAGCTGTCGACCGCCCCAGGGGAACAAAGGCCTCTGACAGCACACCTGTCCCGGAGAAAGCCCCCTCTCCAGCCTTTGCTCCAGTGCCAAACAGCTTAGTTCTTCCCTGTATGTCTCTGGCGCCCCTCGAGCTGCCTCCCCTCCAAGCTTAGAGGGAGTGAGTCCGATAAGTCCATGCGCGGGCCCTTTATGGAGCTGCCTGGGGCTCCAGCCGCATCAGCCCCTCTGACCCTCAGTTCCCGCTGGTTTTTCCAGCCAGAAGTTATGGGGACTTCTCTTCCTGGCGCTGGAACCCTGAGCAGGGCGCCTGGTGTGGTCCAGGGACCCCTGAGTCCTCAGGGAGGGCCCTCTTAGCTGAGCTGTCCTCCTGATTCCTATCTGCCACACGTGGGTGTGAGACCAGCCTGTCTGCCTCCGCCCCTCCTACCAGTCTCGATGTGACTGCTTCTTTAATTCCATAGTTGTAGGACTTCCATTCAGTGTGATTTCAGGCAGTTTTGAATGATGGTTGTTCTGTAGTTTAGTTGTAACTCTGATGTGGTTTGGGAGGACGCAATACCGCATTTACCTATGCCACCATCTTGACCGGAAGTCCAGGATGTATGATCTTTTTAATGTATTGCTGGATCCTGTTTGCTAATATTTTGTTGAGAATTTTAGCATCTATATTCAACAAGAATATTGGCTTATCATTTACTTTCTTTCTAGTGTCTTTATCTGGCTTTGGAATTAGGATAATGTTGGCCTCATAAAATGAGCTTGTGTGCCTTCCCTCCTCTTGAACTTTTTGGAATAATTTGAGAAGGATAGGTGTAAGCTCTCCTTTGAATGTTTGGTAAAATTCACTTGTGAACTTATCTAGTCCAGGACTTTTGTTTGCTGGGAGTTTTCTGCTTACTGCTTTAATTTCATTAATTGTAATAGGTCTGTTCAGATTATCTGTTTATTTTTTATTTGCTTTTGGAAGATTATATATTTACAGGAATTTATCCATTTCTTTCAGATTGTCCAATTTGTTGGCATATAGATATTCTTAATATTTTCTTACAATATTTAATATTTCTGTAGTGTCAGTCATTACTTCTACTCTTTCATTTCAGATTTTATATAGTTGGCTCCTCTTTCTTTTTTTCTTGATGAGTCTGGTTAAAGGTTTATCAATTTTGTCTACCTTTTCAAAGAACCAGCTCTTGGTTTCATTGATATTTTGGATTAATTGTGTTTGTCTTTAGCCTCTATTTCATTTATTTCCATGCTGATATTTATCATTTCCCTCCTTCTACTCACTTTGGGCTTTGTTTGTTGTTCTTTTTAGAGTTACTTTCTCCAGCATTTTTTTCAAATCATCAATGTTAGCTGTGGATAAGGAGGGTGTAGTTATGGTTCCTGAAGAGTGTATCTAGTTAGAATTCAGGTCTAAATGCTGGTGTTGGTTCCATGTCACCAGAGGTGAGAGAGCTTGCTGTGCACTTTGTATATGGAGGAGGCAACGGTAGTAACTGCTGGTATGGACAGCAGAGAGGTCAACAGATGTTAGTGCTCTTCCTTTGTATTGTCCAGACCACATTGCTGTCAGAGGACTCTTAGGCTTTCAAAGTAGACAGCTGGTCTCATCTGTTCTGCATTTGTGTTACCTATTGGAAACACTGTGCTTGTGAGAGTGGACACACGTCACCTCCATATAAGGGGAGATGCCTGTTGACATGGAAATATGGTTTTGCTCTCTCTCTCCATCACTGGAAGGCTTCTCTCAACATAGCTCTGGAGGAACTGTCAGGAACCAGAGTAACCATGCTGTACATTACATCCCCAGGACTTAATTTATTTCTAAATGAAAGTTTGTACCTTTGACCACCTTTACCCATGTTGCCAACTCCCCAGCCCCTGCTTCTGGCAACCACTACTAATCAATTTATTTTATCTATGTTCTATTTTTTTTAAGACACTACATATAAGTGGGAATTACAGTATTTTTCTTTCTCTGTCTGACTTATTTCACCCAGCATAATGCCCTCAATGTCCATCCATGTTGTTGCAAATGGCAAGATTTCCTTCTTCTTATTGCTGAATAATGTCTATCTCACATTTTCTTTTTTTTTTTTTTTTAATGTGTTTTTATTGATTTTTTTAGAGAGAGAGGAAGGAAGAGAGAGAGATAGAAACACCAATGTAAGAGAGAAACATCTATCAGCTGCCTCCTGCACGTTCCCTACTGGGGATCAAATCTGCAACCGGGGCATGTGCCCTGACTGGGAATCAAACCAGGACTTCTCAGTCCATGGGACAATGCTCAATCCACTGAGTCATACCGGCTGAGCTATAACATTTTCTTTATTTCTTCATTCATCAAAAGGCAGTTAGGTTATTTCCATGTCTTGTCTATTGTAAATGCTGCAATGAACATGGGAGTGCATATCTCTTTTCATGTTTGTATTATTGCGTGTGTTATTCTGGTTGTGTGTAAATACCCAGAAAAAGAAATACTGGATTAGGTGGTAATTTTATTTTTAATATTTTGTGGGACATCCATACTGTTTTTCATAGTGGTTGAGCTATTTTTAAAATCACTTTATTTAAGGCTATAAATATTCCTCTAAGTACTACTTGGCTGTTTCTCACATATGCTTCAGAGCTTTATATGTAGTGCTCAAATGTTTTACAAGCTGATTATGTCTCTGCATCACTTACTGTCTTAGAATATTTGAATATACATAAACACTCAAATACTAGTGAATGCAAAACGTTATTTATGAGGAGAATGTTTAAAGGAGGACAAAAACGGAATTATTTAGAGGTAGTTTCAGACTTTCAGGGGTGTTTTATTTTGGTTATATTTGACATAAGGGACTTGAGCACATTTAATGGCTTGTGATTGAGTTAAGGTTTTCATAGAGATGAAAACAGTTCCACATTAGAAAATCAAACAACATAATTAGCTAAGTGCAAGTGTCAGAGATTATTCAGGAAAACAGTAACTACTCTTAATCTATAATTCAGAATTTAATGCAAGAAATTGGTACTCAAGTGATGAAGAAGCCAAATAAGGTACAGTCAGGCATACCAATACTTAACAACTTGAGGAACTCACGCTCATCTCTAGGGATGAGGGACAAGAAGAGGAGGTAATGTTTCTGGAGACTTGGAGTTGGGGTCAACAGGATCATGAACCATAGTTAACCAAAATGATGGGGTCTAGAACCATGAAGATATAGCCATTGACTGAGAAGCCACATGATGCAAATGGGGAAGAGGAAGAAAATTGTGGCTATTCCTGTCCGCTTGAGCTATAATCAGCTAGTGCCTTTGTTGCCTGAACCATGACAGCATCCAAATATTGGAAAACCTAGGAATTGTAGCCTGCAGAAGTTATCTCCTGAACACTAGACAGCAGAGCAAGGATAGTGTAAGAAATGATCTGAGAACAATTAAGGCAGGACTGGCATACTACACTGACATATTAATGAGAAAAATATGAACTATCAGTGCATCCTGTAACATGTATGAATCTCTATTTTTTTTTTTTTTTTTATCCTCACCCGAGGACATTTTTCCATTTTTATTTTTTGTTCAGATAGAGCGGGAGGGAGAGAGAGAGAGAGAAACATCGATGTGAAGGGACACATCGAGTGGCTGCCACCCACACGACCAACCAGGGCCGGGAACAAACTGCAACCGAGGTACATGCCCTTAGGGGGAACCAAACCCGGGTCTCTCTGTACCGCAGGCCGATGCTCCAACCGCTGAGCAAACCAGCCAGGGCTGTATGAATCTCTAAATAATTATTTTAAGTGAAAGAAGCCAAACAAAATAGCACATATGGTATGATTTCCCATTTATCTAAAATTCTGGGATAAGAAAACTAGTGTATAGTGACGTCAAGAATATCATTCCATTATTGCCTATGGGCTGGAAAGAATGTGAAAGAGATTACAAAGAAACATGAGGAATCTTTTGGGGGTGATAGATATATTCATTATGTTGATTGTGGTGGTGGGGCATGAATGTAAACATACTCCAAAATTTTTCAAATGTACACTTCAAATATATGCAGTTTATTGTATGTCAATTATATCTTAATAAATCTTAAAAAATTCTAGAACAAAGCATTCTAGCGTATAGTTTAAATCAGAATTGTGGAAAGGAGTGATGTAGAGGTGGCCTATTGGAATTGTCTGGGAAAGGCACAACTAATATTTGTGAGGTGGTAGAATAATACTACATTTTGATAAGGATGAACATATGTATTAATTTGTACACTGGCTGTAATAGTATTGTAGATATATTCTTCAAATGATCTTTCTATCACATACATTTTAAGGATCACCCTACTCCTTTATCTAGAATAGATTTTTAATATTTATTTGTCATAGCTGACCTAATCCCAACTATCACATGAGCAAAAAGAATAAGGTAACAGTACTTTGTAATTAAGTCTAAATAAGTTCTAGATGAGTAATTTTTGAAGCCAGAACTGTTTAAAAAAAGAAAATGTAGTTAGTTTAACCATATACTGTGTTGCTAATAAGCATTTATTATTACCATAATTGGAGCTCATTACTGTATAAATTCCATTAAAGTATGGGAAATATTCAGTAAGTTATTATTTATTTATGTATTTATTTATGTATTTATTTATTTTTGGTGCGTGCCCCTAGCGGGAACCAAACCCAGGACTCTCTGGTCTGCAAGCCGATGTTCCAACCATTGAGCCAAACCGACCAGGGCCAGTAAGTTATTTTAAGAGAATAAAATAACTTATGAAAAACATGTTTAAGTGCCCTGAATGTATGTGCCCCAAAGAAGAGAGTAAGAGATAATGTGTGAGAAATTTATATATTGCCTAGATTCTGTTTGGGAAGATAAGTTTTTGATTGTTCTCCTCATAGGTAGGTGGTACTTTTTTTTCAAAATAGGCTATTCTGTAAATGTTTACCACATTGATCACTGCTTTATGAATGCATTTTATATGGTCATTCCCATCCAAGTAATACTTTGATATTCACATTGATTTTTTTTTTAAACACAAACCAGCTATTAAAATAACATGCAACCCACATCCTTATCCCATCTCTACTACTTCTGTCATCCCTTAACTGTCTATCTAATCAGGGATCCATCAGTTACAACTCAGTGCCTCATGGTCACTACTTCCCAAACATTATGTAATACACTAACATTCACTATATCATTAATTTCTGTCCCATTCTTAAAGTTTTAACCAATTACTAGCACTGTTTCCATATTTCACTAGAGATTAAATTTAAGGATGAGTTGAAATTTTGAGCAATATGTATTAGTGTTGTGAATAATCATGTGGAATGCTTTGAGATACAGTACTATATTTGTTAATATAATTTTATGGCTTTTTCTTTCCACATAGTAGAGACTTTTCTATCAGTATGGAAAACTAAGAAAATTGCTTTCCACTGCATAATCTGGCAGTCATAGATCAAAGCTTATTTTTCTGTGAATAGAACATATTCAATAAAGCACTGTTCTTTAAAGTGAAAAAAAATAATGTAAAGAACAAGTAATTACTTCACTTATTATATTACTTAAATATAACAACCAACAACATTTTTTTCTTTACTTATCTGTATTATTTAGCATACTGCCTAGCAATTATCAATTACAAATATTAGCATTGCCCTCTTTGAGTTTCTAGGTCTGAAAACAGGAATAATAGAAAAGGAAACACATACCTCAGACATCCTCAGTCTAATAGTACTGTGGTAGTGAATGTCCAAAAGTCTCTTTTTTATGTATACTTATATCTTGATTTTTAGGGTCCAATCCTAAACATGGAGTCATGCTGATCCTATTTATAAAGGATATTTAATAGTATTTATAATACGATGAGCTAGAAAAGTTTCTTAAAGGATCAAAAATGTACTCTAATTCTAGTTTCCAAGTTTCCCATAATGACATCAAGGGTAAGTGCATAAAGATAATTGACTAAAACCATACCTATTCTTCAGGGTAGTCCTTCTTTTGTGATAGAAACAACTTTGTGATGTCGTCCAGAATTCTAACCCCACCAGCTCCATTATTCTGGTCAACGCTGGGGTCAGTGAATTAATCCTGATGCTTATGAAGTCCAGGGAGAAGATATTCCCTGCTCTAGCAAGCATTATAGTATAGATAACTATGACATGGAATTAGTAATATGGCTACCATGTGAATGCAGAACTCAGTGATAATATCTGTAGCATCATGCCAGGATGTAAAACTGCTTGCCCCCCCCCTCCTCCACAGACACTAGTGAATGTTTAAAATTGTGCAGTACCTAAAATTCAAAAAGAAAAAAAAAACAAAAGCCTGTGACAGAAAGTCATGAAATTTTTCAGTAGTTAAATACCTTTGTTTCCCCTATAGTTTTACATATGATCCCATGCAAACATTGTGTGTAACTATTTTACAAAATTTTATAAGATGATCAATGCAAATTATGAGTAAAATTATTTTTTCTACATTTTAAAATTGTTCATACTGCTTAAACACGGGAGAAATCCAGATAAGTAATTAGCAAAGGCAGTTATAGTGATGAGGCTTAAATATTCACATATACAGGGTGTCCCCAAAAAATGAATACACAATTTGAATGATTATGAAGTCAGTGTTGGTTAACATACAGTTCATTTTCAAAATTTAGAAGAACCTACAGAAATGAATACTTTTTTTGTCAACACCTGTTTTCAACCTAATGACCGTTCTGGTCCAGGCACTGCTGGTAACAAAGCAATGGAATAGTAAACATCAAGAATCATTTTGTCTGGTATTTCTATGCGCTCTTTTTTTGTTTTTTCTTTATAAATTTTTTAGAGAGAGAGGAAGGGAAAGGGAAAGAGAGATAGAAACATCGATGAGAGAGAACATCAATTGGTCACCTCCTGCATGCCCCTGCTGGGGATTGGGCCCACAACCTGGTCATGTGCCCTGAACGGGAATTGAACCGGGGACCTCTTGGTGCATGGGTCAATGCTCAACCACTGAGCCACACCAGCCAGGCCATTTTCTCTTTTAATAGCTGCCCTCAGTTCTTTAACTATTACTGGTTTTGTACTGTAAACTATGTATTTTATGTATCCCCATAAAAAAGTCTAGTGGATAAATTTTCTTTGTTCAAAGCTTAGTCTGGCTTCACCCATTATTTCAAATCAGTTAAACCTGAAAAGGATTGAGAATTAAATGAGGTATTAGCTGTTAAAATGTGTATACATTTTTGGGGACATACTATACTTCTTGAATATATCAATAAAATATATGCAAATTTACATATTACATAACTACATGAATAATATTGAAATATATAATTTTATACACAAATTATATCATTATAAATTATATATAGTATATTTATATAAACTATATATTATATTTATAAATGATTTAAAATATAATTTATATAACTGTATAATTTGTAGGATTTATATAAATATATAATATATACCCATATATATTATTCTTACAGTTCTGACATTTAAAGTAAGAAATGAACATAAACAAGTAAAAATCATGTATATGCAGCAAGACAGAGTTTACTTTTATCATCATTACTTAACTTTAGGGAGTTTGATGCTTTGTTAAAAGAATGAATGAAATGTTACAAATAGACAAGTGAAAATGGTTGTAGTCAGATAAGTAACTGATATAAAAAGTATATTTCCTGATTCACTTCTATTCTTCATCATATTATATATCTCACTTTTTAATGACATATTTGAAGCTAGATATATCATTTGAAGAAGTTACAAGTGGTGATATGTATTAAACTGTATCATAAAACAAAATAAGAGCAAAATGAAAAATTTTAACGCTATCTATTTTTATACTTTTCAAATGCTAATTTTGTTTGCAAATAGGAAAAATGGAGATATGTGTTTGCTGTCAAAAACTGTGAAGCAGGTAAGATTTTTATCCTTGCAAGCTAACAGGTCAGCGTGTCAGAGTTTCATGGATGCTTGCAGAAAACCCAAGGCTTTCAGGTAAGAGACAAAGAACTCTATTACACATAGCAATGGCCTTAGCCGGAGTGTCTGCATTTTCTCACAATGGTTACCTAAGCCCCAGTAACCAGAGTGACATGAAGAGGGCCAGGTGACACCAGAATATGTAGTGAGTTGCATTGCAGAAGAGGAACCCTGTGCTTAGGAAACTCTAATCTTGTATAATGGGCAAGTAAGCATGCTTTCCTCCTGTTCCGGGGGGGGGGGGGGGCGGAATACACACACACACACACACACACACATAATCTTTTAAGGCTGTTTGCTACACACACAATTTCTTGAAAAAATAGTATGGAACAAGGGCAACCAGTGCCTCATGAGATACACAGAAATGCAAGCAACCCATGGAGAAATGTCCCCTAACCATTACATAATCTGTTTAATAGTTAAAGTCACATGTATACTTTTTCTCCTTAGAACTAAACTTGCTGAAATAATATGAATGAATTTAGTTGAGGGAAAACAACACTCTTACAAAAATGTATCATCTCCCTCAATCCATTTTCTAAACATCCATCTGGTGCATATTTTATTGGGAGAACATAACGGTAAGGCATAAATTAAAATCCACATAAACAAATTGCTTTCAGGTATCATGTTGAAGTGACAATTTACTCACGAAATGTACTCACTATTGTAAAGCTTATTCCAGATGAGTTTTTTCAAGAGGAAGGTAAAGCTTAAGTAAAATGAAAAAAATAAAGTTTCTTTGTTTTTCCATTTTTATATCAAAATATAGTATTCTGTGAAAATGTCTATGTGCCCCTAAGTGGAATTAATCAAAGATACAGAGGATAGATGGGTGGATATAATGAAAGCTGTAGGGTTGGGAAAAATCTTCCTTCCTCTTACATTTTACACACATTTACCTTTAGTATTGTGACTGTTCTCAATTGTTCTAACCCCAAGGTCCTAAGCTTTTTTTTTTTTTTTTTTTTTTTTTTTAATGGGAAATTGTTTTCTCTTTATTTAGGCCTTAGGAAGAAAATTAACTGGTCACTTAGTACCTAAAAAAACCAAACAAACAAATAAAAACTTACTAAATAGATAGGACCAAATGATCACAGAAATAATTTCCTTTGTAAAACTTTGTCAAATATTGTTTAAAAAAATCTAACATTCAGTGTAATTCAAATTATATGAAGATTGCTTGGGATTATAGTATTTTGAATGTATTACAGTTGTAACTCGATTCTAACAGGTGTGAAAAGTATTTGCCCTCATGTTGCTTTGGTCCAAAAGAATAGAACTGAATCAGTAAGAGTAATCTAAGTACCTGTTTGCCAACAGTAATTTAGATTGCTATTGGCAGCAGAAATATTCATGATGAATAGTTGTACTATAACAAAGTATAATAAAATATTTGTTTTCATGAACACATCACAGTACAGATAAACGTTTCATGAGAAAAATATGAACACACAAAAAAGACCACTACCATGAACAAAAAATAGTGTCTCCCTCATAACTATTTGAAGGGGTAAAAAGGTGAGATTAGAGGTTTGATGATGCTAATATGAAAGGAAATTGAGTATTGTATTTCTTTCTTATTTTATACAAGTCTTATTCTTTACAAAATTGATTTAGTCATGCCCATAAAAGTGTAACCCATGGCATCTGAAAGCAAACACTCTTAGTAATGACTTAAAAGGACCTTTTTAAAAATTATAATACAAGGGTCTGTGCTCTATAAGCAGTCCTCCACTGTGCATTATAACAATAAGGCTTACTTTTAATACAAAGACTAAGTGTTTGGGAGTTATGAACCACTGTATTTAACAAACTTCATGTTATAGTTCCTTTTTGCATCTTTTTTTTTGTTGGGGATCCTCCACTTCATCAGGGTGCTCAGTAGCCTGGAGTTCTTCAGCAGATTCTTCTTTCTCTGACTCTGAATCGCTGTCAGAGTCGTCTGGACTTTCAGGATCAGGTGAATCATCATCATCATCATCTCCAGCTACGTCACCTTCTCCATCATGATCTTCTACCTCACTGAAGTCAAGTCCACAATGTCTTCGATATCTTCTTGACAATTTACTGTCCATACTTTGCTGATATTGAGACTCCAGTTCTTCATTAATTTTCTTGTCTTCTTCCCCTGTTCGGAAGCGAGATGTTGATTTGTGATCTCCTATAACAAGACGACCAGTATGTTCTTTCTTTTCTGCGCGCATAAGTCTCAAGAACTTTTGTTTTCTTTATTCATTACCTAAGTCTGCTGCTTCCCAATTGCTAGATCCAAGATCGTCGTCTGGGGAGGCTGAACGCTTCACCCAGTGCGGATGGAACTCCCTGGGGGCACTCATCGTTGCGGGGACCCTGACAGAAATGCCAAACCGACTCGCTGTTCTCCTTAGCCGCGACACCAGCAGCCTGCAACCTGCCACCGACCAAACAGCGCCACTGCAGAACGCAGAGCCAAGGTCCTAAGCTTTTTAATGCCACAATAATTAATATCAATTCCCTTCTATAATGAAACATATTTTATAGTCTCTAATATGCTGTGAATAAGGAATCTGTGAGATGTAATAATACACAAATCCTTACCAGAGTTCTCATGGGAATAGCTTCTGCTTACAGGGAGATTTTTTTGAAGTTTTAGATATAAAATTAGATTTAAAGATTTAGCATTTAACATTCTAAACACCGTGATAATTTCCTTACAAAAATGTGAATAGTGGTCATCATTACCTTAGAATTCAAAAGAAAATGCTTCTACTTGCATTTTTTAAATCACTGTTGTTTTAACACATGGATTTTCTTGTCAAGGAGGATGGGGGTTGCTTTTGGATTAAATAGTTTTTAAATCAACTCAAATCACAGATACACACAAAACTGCTAAAAATCTTCTGGTTATGATATCACTTATCAGAATGTGTTGAAGCTATGTTTCAAAACCAAATATAGTCATATTAAAACTGCTTATAAAATAGTCCAAAACATATCAGCTTTACCTCTAAAAATTCATGAGAGTGTAAAAATAAAAACACTGAATATGCCATGTTAAGTTGAAGATCCCTTATGATTAGTTTCTATTTCTTGCTATAAGTATATAAACATGCCAGTAATTCCTGCTTTACATTAAAAATCTTTCTTTTTAACTGACCATGGTGACAATACAAAAATTCACATTTAAAAAAGATGAATCTGAATTTCTCTTTAACACTGACATGAAAACAGTCAGTGACTAAAGTTGCATCAATTCTTCCCAACTGTCTCAAAAAATATGTGCACTGTTACAGTAAAAACAGTTCACCAGCTGTTTATGTAAAAATTATTTGATGAAAAACAAGCATGGCCATATGGCACTCTAACTCTGCTGTGGGAGCATGAAGAATAATTTTGAAGACTGTAGTACATAATGGTCATGCTAAGTAGGGTGTCAACCATTGCAGGCACATTACATTAATAGTTAATCTGTCCTTTTATCTTCTAAGTACTTACATTTCTTAACAGCTTGTAGTTTGGAAACAACAACTCACTGATTAAGAATTAAAATTTGGAAATGACAAAATATTTGATGCAATATGGACATACACAATATTCATTCCCTAATTAATGATATTGTTTAAATAATACATTAATTGGATGAAAGGAATGAGATAGGGGAGCTGGTTCTCATTTCTAACTAGAGGTTCCAAAAATATGAAAACATTGAAAGTGCTACACCATTAATTTTGAAGAAAAAATAATTAGAAGAGGTACTTCATGTAAGAACCAAATCAACATACACACTTGTACTTTCAGAGTATAAAAATTGTACCTTACTCATCTTTGTAATATTTGCAATATCTCTTGCTCTGTCTTGCACATAGAAAGCATATAATAAATATTTGCTGAATAGAACACTCTTAGAAAAAAATGAATTTTAAATGCCACTGGCAGACCCTTGAGTTCTTAAGTTTATTTAGAACTTCAAGAATACATCAGGGAATAACTCTCATCCATTACATAGATTACATAGTTGAAAGATGTTTATTAGTTTATGAAATTCCAATATTTCACTCTCACATTAATTTTCCTTTTGAGTTGTTTACATATTGGGGGCTAAAGTCAACTGAAAGACAAAACTGAATGGCTTAGCTCTCATTCAGCAAATCAGAGTACTTAATTTACGATCCTGGAAAAGAAGATGGAAACCAAAATGGAGAAGAAGAAAACCCAGATTAGAATCCAGTCATTCACATTTGTATGTTTTGGTTGATACCCTGACAAAAAGATGTTCATTGACATGTGGCTCTGTCATTAATAACTTTAAAATGTCAACTGAGTGTCTTTGTGACATTAATAACTGAGAAAGAAACCACAGCAGATACAGTTCTGTAAGAAAAATGTTGCAGACATATCATCTATTTTTAAGACATTTATCCTCTGTGGTTTTCAAGGTTCATTTGATACATGAGTGCTTAGTTTAAACTCATGATCTATGTGGTCCCCCTCCCCCATATCAATTCCAGGACAAATATGTTAATCTTTTATTTCAGAGACATCGAACTCCACATTAAAGAATTTCAGAGTGGTAAGGATTTCCTTGTTTATAAATGATAAACACAATTGATATGGAGGTGCTTATGTCTCAAGGGACATTGGAAGAAGGCTAAAAACTCTAGAATGGATATATAGCTGGTTTATGGAATGTAAAAGTTATAATCAGCAAGGGTGTGTTATGAAAGTAACTTGAAAGATATTTGAGGAAACATAGTCTCTAAATTGGTATAAACAAAAATTAGTGAGAGCTCACTGTTTAATATTTGAATGATGGGACAATTAAATACTGAAACTACAGAAGTGCCATTATTTTAGTGAATGACAGTGGGAATGAAGCAAAGCTCACAAGATTGGGAGAGACTCTAAGATATGTTGTTATCCCTCTACAATATTAATGTTTAAGAAATATTTTTAGTTGAATTTGTTTTATATGTTACAGAAAATGAATAGAAGGAACAGTTATTCCAGGAATGCACACCTTTTTATTGATTTTTATTGTGGCATGTTTTTTTTTTTTTTTTTATCCTCACCCGAGGACATTTTTTCCATTTTTTTTTTTGTTCAGGCAGAGTAGGAGGGAGAGAGAGGAAGAGAGAGAGAGGGAAACATCGATGTGAAGGGACACATCGAGTGGCTGCCACCCGCACGACTGACCAGAGCCGGGGACAAACTGCAACCGAGGTACGTGCCCTTAGCGGGAACCGAACCCGGGTCTCTCCGGACCGCAGGCCGACGCTCTAACCGCTGAGCCAAACCGGCCAGGGCTATTGTGGCATGTTTTTAAAATAATTGATTTTCATCACTTTAAAAAATTTTTTAGAACAGGGAAGTCTGTTGTTCATTTGTTGACTATTAGTAGTAACGTTTTTAGTAAAATTTTAGATACATATGTTAACGGAAGGGAGTGGGCCTCTTTTCCCCCATTTGCTAGTGGGAGTGGGGTTCTTGGTGTACTACTGGAATAAGCATTTCTGGAGGCCCCCACAGAAGGATGAGATATAATAGAAAGCTTTATTTCCATGGAATTATACCCCTGGGTTTTCAAAGTCCCATTTTCCTTAGTCCAGTCATAAAGAAGTGTAGCTGGGGCTTTAGTAGAGCTAAAATCAGAGCCAGTTTCCATTCCATACTGGAGCAGAGTTCAGTTCAGCATCAGGCTAGCTTAGCTTGTGTCTCCTGCTGCAGGCCATTAGTCCATTGCATGTGGGGTCCACATGGCCATGGACCATACAGAGGAACACAAGCAAGCAGGAGCAAAACAGTCTCACTAGCCAAGAGATTATGAGCCAAGAGAGTGAACTGCTTTGTTTAACAGATTAAGTATTCCCAAATTTTCATGCGCTTTCAGTGGCCATGCCCATTCTGGCCAATGACTTCTGTCCCCAGGAGTGACTCACAGGCAAGGGCATTCCCTATGTCACCCCAACTTTACTGGTCATGCATCTATGTTTGTTGAATTTATTACCCCAAAGTTTTGCAAGGCATAGGCCAGTGGTTCCCTGGGGAATGCGAAGTTGCAGCTTCCTGGTGAAACTGCCCAAAAGACATTTGCTTATTTGGCTTCCTTTTGCTCCCTTTCTATTATTAAAACTAGCTAATTACAATGGCAGCCCATATATATTTAGGATTTCAAGGATATACATAATTTTTGAGTAAACAACAGTTTGATATTGAGAGATATTCCCACTCAGAATGGATATGTGTTGTGTAAAGTAATGAGTAATGATAATTGGTGAACTAAAATGCTACTTTGTAAAAAAAATCAATTGGTATTAGGAAATAATAATACATTTGAGGGGGGGAGATTTTTTATTTATAGATATATATTATATATAACTATTATTTTAAAAATATTTATTATATGCTATTCAGACATTAAAATTAAGCATGTTTATTTTTAAAGTAAGGGATTCTCCAACGAAAAATAAAAATCACCCAAATGTCTTATCAAGAGATAACCTGTATAGATATATTTTTAAAAGTTTGTTCACAGTATTTTCAATTTTCTGTAATAGTTGTTGCAAACACTTTCCCCATTTATATTTTTACTTTGTAGATAAATCTATCATGTTTATCATTTATATGTGCTTTCTGAATTGGGAGTCCTAAATGTTGTTCTCTCTCCCAAATTATCTTTAATATTCTTCCAATTTTTTAACCTTTAAATTTATAATATGTTCATCAGGCAGTATCATAAATAGTTGGCCTACACTTTGGATTTTGCCTGAAAATATTTTTTCATACAGTGATGATTTTAATGCCGTTGTTGCTTTAGCATGTGTGTGTGTGTGTGTGTGTGTTTATAAGTGTATATAATGTACATAAACGCAAAAAAGGTGAACTAATCTTAGATACAGTTCAGTGTATTTCCACAAACTGAACATATTCATGTAATCATCATCCAGATCAAGAGAAAGAAACAAAGCAGGGACAGTACTGTGAAAAAAGTGTTGCAGACATGTCACCTGTTTCTAAAACTCAAAACTCCCCAACATAACTGCTACTAGTTATTCCTTTCAAAACATAACCACTATTCTAACTTTTACTTTTTCTAAAAGATAAATTTTCCAGTTTTTGAACTTTATATAAATTGAAACAATAATAATGATCACTTTTCATATGATTATTGACCATTTGGATATCCTCTTTTGTAAAGTGCTTTGTTAAAGTCTTTTGTCTATTTTTTCTATTGAGTTGTCTCCCTTTTTCTTATTTTATAGAAGTTCTCTATGTATTTTGGACATAAGAACTTTGTTGGAAGTTTGTGCTTCCATTTCTTGGCTTGCTTTTTCAATCTCCTAACAGTGTATCTTGATACCAAATGTGTATCAATCTTAATGCACCCTATTTGATCAGTTTTTCTCATTTTTTATTATTGTTTTTTGTGTCTTGTTTAAGAAATTGTTTCCTATTCCATGGTTATGAAGATGCTCTACCACATTTTATTCTAGACACTATATATTGGTTTAGCTTTCACAGTTAGATATGCAAATCATCTAGAACTGATTCTTTTAAATTATGTAACTCAGAAACCAAGTTTCATTTTTTCTCTCTCATTTAATTGATTCAGGACTTTTTATAAGTAGACACTTATTTCCCTACTGCATTCAGTTATCATAAATCAGTGACTGTATATACATGAATCTATTTCAGAAATCTCTGGTCTTTTCCATTGATCTATTTGGCTTTTTTTTTCCCCCCCTGCAAATACTATATTGTCTTAATGTGGTTTTGTAAATATTTTTGAAATCTTGTAGTATAAGGAAACAAGTTGTGCTCTTCTTCAAGATTGTTATAGCTATACTTGGCCCTTCATGTTTTTATACATTTATAGTCAGTATGTCAATTTCCATTTCCAAAAATGAAACTGCAGAAATGTCTATTGACAGTACTTTGAATATGATATAAAGTTGGAGGAGATTTGCTATCTTTAAAACATGCAATTCTCCAATCAGTCAATAATTATTTAATTCTTTAACTTATCTCAGCTATATTTCTATAGATATCTTGTACATATTTGTTCAATTTATTTCTGGGTATTTTATGATTTTTAGATGACTTTGTAAATGCTTTTATTAATCTCATTTGTATTTGATTATTAAGATAATAATATAGGGGTACAAATAATTTGTCTATGTTCAATTTGTATCCCACAATCTTAATAATTTTACTTATTAAGTTTAAATATTTTGTCTATAGATTCTTTTAAAATTGTATGTAAAACCCAATATGGTTTTTAATGGCAGTTAATAACCATTTAATTCTTTTATGTCTTAATGTATGTGTATATATGTAATCTTCCCTCATTTCCCTGGTTGCAATGGCCTTTAAAATGTTAAATAGAAGTGATGATGATGTTATTAATAAGCATATTTATTTTGTTTTTTATCTCAAGGAGAATACTTTCAATATTTCACTACTAACTAGATGTTTACTCTAGAACTTTTTTTTTTTTTTTTACCCTCACCCGAGGACATTTTTCGATATTTTGTTTAGATAGAGTGGGAGGGAGAGAGAAAGAGAGAAACATCGATGTGAAAGGGACACATCGAGTGGTTGCCAACCACACGACCCAACCAGGGCCGGGGACAAACTGCAACCGAGGTACGTGCCCTTAGCGGGAACCGAACCCGGGTCCAACTGAACCCGGGTCCCTCCGGACCGCAGGCCGACGCTCTAACCGCTGAGCCAAACCAGCCAGGGCCAGGACATTTTTTTAAGGATTTTTTTCTTTATTGATATGGGAGGGAGAGGAAGAGAGATGGAAACATTGATGCGAGAGACCATCGATTGGCTGCCTCCTGCATGGCCCCCGCTGGGGATCAGACCCACAACCTGGGCATGTGCCCTGACTGGGAATCAAACCTGCGACCCCTTGGTGCATGGGTTGATGCTCAACCACTGAGCCACACTGGCTGGGCTGCTTTAGGAATTTAGATCCTCTTTATTCAAATCAAGGAATTCCCTTATTTTTTAAATTAATTGTTTTAACCAATAATGACTTAACTTTTGTCAAGTACATTTTTCTCATTGAAATATATGATTTTTTTACTTCTGGCCCTCTTTATTTAGTGAATTAAAATATTTTATATATTAAATGTTAAAGAAATGTTGTTTTTCTGTAATACATCACACCTGATCATGATGCATTATTATCTTTTAGCTAGATTAATTTAAAAAAAAAACAAAAAACATTTTTTTGTTAATCTTCATCTGAGGATATTTTTTTCATTAAATTTTAGAAAGAGTAGAAGGGAGGGAGGGATGGGGACAGAGAGAGAGAAACATGGATTGGTTGCCTCCCGAACAAGATGCTACCAGTGCACAGACCAATGCTCTAGCCACTGAACAACATCAACCGGCATTTAAATGTTTTTTTCTTTATTTTTTAAAAAATCTTCACCCAAGGACATGCTTATTGATTTGAGAAAGAGAGTAAGGGAGAGAGAAACATCAATGTAAGAGAGTAACATCCAGCAGTCACCTCCTGTTCGCACCCTGACTGGAGATGGAACCCCACAACCAAGGTATGTGCCTTGACCAGAATCAACCCTGCAGTCTTTTGGTGTAGGGCAAGATGCTCCAACCAACAGAGCTACATTGGCCAGGATGCTAGATTAATTTTTTAATTTACTTTTTATTTATCACTAGATTTAATTGCTGATGTTTTAAGATTGTTATATCAGTTCTTATGAAGTAAATTAGTTGTAATATTATTTTTTATCATATCTTTGTCAAGTTTTAATGTTACAGTTATGCTGCTCTTATAAAATGAGTTGAAATGTATTCCTTCTTTGTCTATTGTATGGAAATGTTTTTATGCAGCTGGTTTCATTTCTTCCTTAATGAAACCATTTGGTTCTGGAATTTGGGAATTTGCTTTGAGGGAAATTAAATTATGGATTCTGTTTAATTCCATTATTACTCATATGTCTCTTTTTATGTCAACTTTAGTAGGTTATACTTTTGTAGGAATACATTCATTTAGTTTACTTTTTCAAGTTTTTTGTAACACTATTTTTTAATTGTTTTCAATTACATTTTACATTTCATATTATTTTATATTAGTTTCTGTTGTACATCATAATGGTTAGATGATCATATACTTTATAAAGTGTTCCTCCCAAAATTTCCAGTACCCACCTGGCACCATATATAGTTATTATAATATTTTTTACTGTATTTTCTATGCTGTACTTTACATCCCTGTGGCTATTCTGTAACTATTAATTTGTACTTCTCAATCCCTTCACCTTTTTCACCCAGTCCCCTAAACCCCTTCCCTTCTGGTAACCATCAGTCTGTTCTCTATATCTATGAGTCTGTTTCTGTTTTGTTTTTGTCTGTTTGTTTATATTATTCTTTAGGTTCCAAAAGTAAGGGAAATCATCTGGTATTTGTTTTTCTCTAATGGACTTATTTCACTTACCATAAAACCCTCTGGGTCTATCCCTGCTGTTGAAATAGTAAGATTTCGTTCTTTTTTATGGCCCAGAACTTTCCATTGTATATATGTACCGCCATTGTTTTATCCACTCGTCTATTGATGGGCACTGAGGTTGCTAGGGTGTGTATATTCTTTCCAATTAGTGTTTCGGGTTTCTTCAGGTATATACTCAGAAGTGGAATCGCTGAATTATAAGACAATATATTTTTAATTTTTTGAGGATACTCCATACTGTTTTTCATAGTGGCTACAGCAATCTGTATTCCCACCAACAGTGTATGAGAGTTCCCTAGCCTCCACATCCTCACCAACAGTTGTTTGTTGAATTATTTATGATAGCTATTCTGATAGGTATGAGATGATATCTCATTGTGGTTTTAATTTGCATTTCTCTGATGATTAGTGATGAGGAGCATCTTTTCATATGTATTGGCCATCCGTATGTCCTCTTTGGTGAAGTGCCTATCTGGGTCCTTTGCCCATTTTTTAAATGGAATTTTTTTTTTTTTTTTTTTGGTGTTAAGTTGTATGAGTTCTTTTAAAATTTTGAATATGAATCCCTTATCAGGTATATCATTGGCAAATATGTTCTCGCATTCAGTGAGTTGTCTTTTCATTTTGTTGATGGTTTCCTTTGCTATGCAATTTTTTTTTTAGTTTGATGTGGTACCACTTGTTTATTTTTGTATTTGTGTCTCTTGCTTGAAGAGATATATCAGAAAAAAATATTACTGAAAGAAATCACTGAGAATTTATTGTCTATGTTTTCTTCTAGGAGTTTATTAGTTTTGAGTCTTACATTTAAATATGTAATCCACTTTAAGTTTATTCTTGTATATGGTGTAAGAAGGTGATCTAGTTTCATTTTTTATGCATGTATCTGTCCAATTTTCCCAACACCATTTATTGAAAAGTCTGTCTTTACTCCATTGTATGTTCTTGCCTCATTTGTCAAACATTAATTGAACATATAGGGTTTATTTCTGGGCTCTCTTTTCTTGTAACAGTATTTTTTTTTAAGTGTGTTGTATCTGTAGTGATATTCCATTTTCATTCCAATGGTGGCTTTCTTACTATTTCATTTTATTTTTCTTGATCTATCTGGCCAAGAGTGTATCCATTTAATTTTCTTTTTAAAGAACTAACTTTTAGTATTTTTTTAAAACTCTGTTGTGGATTTGAACTCTATTTAATTGATTATTGTTCTTATCACGTTTTGTTTTATATTCTTTGGTTTATTTTGCTTTTTTTATTGCTATTTTCTGGAAATAGATGCTATATGTTTATTAGCTTATCAATTTTTATCCTCTCCTCTTTTCTAATATATAGCTTTTAAACTGTAACCTTCCCTCTAAGTACATGTTGAACAAACAGAGTTTTCTAAATGTTAGGCTGTATTTGTATTTTCATTCACTTCAAAATATTCTAATTTCTGTTTGCTTGTTCCTTTTCTCCATAATTTATTTTAAAATGTATTTATCAACTTTCAAAGTTAGAGAATCTTTTGAATTATTTATTTTTTATTTCTTTTCATTTAATTATATTGTGATTAGTGACTATAATGTACATTATTTCAATTCTTTGAAATTACTTTAAAGTTATTCTGTAGCCTGGTGTACCAATGGTTAGTGATTTTAAATATGTTTTAATTAACTTTTTCAGAGAGAAAGAGGAAGGGAGAGAGAGATACAAACATTGATATGAGAGAGAAACCTAGATTGGCTGCATCCTGCACATTCCCTACTGGGGACAGAGCCCACAACCTGGGCATGTGCCCTGACCAGGAATTAAACCTGGACCTCTCAGTCTACGGGACAACACTCAATCCATTGAGCCACACTGGCCAGGCTCGTTGGTGATTTTAAATGTTCCCCATGTGCCTGAAAATTTGTGTGATGAATTTATTAAAGGAAATTGTGTCTATCCTGTATATCAAATTTAAAACTGTTAAAATGTCCTGCATTTTATAAATGTTTTACCTGCTTGGTCTTTCAGTTCAGAGAAGTATACTGAAATTTCTCAATATTTTTGTAGATTTCTTTGTGCCTTCTTGTAATTTTGTCGGTTTTTGTCTATGAATGTAGAAATTATATTATTGGAGATATAGTGAGTTAGAATAGTTGCATCTTCCCAGCTTATTAAACTTTTGATCATTCAGAAGTAATCTTGATATCTCATGTTGCTTTTTTGCTTTAAATATATTTTATCTAATATTAACTATACTTGACTTATTTTGATTCGTATTTACCTATTATATATTTTTCATACTTTTTCAACATCATTATATAATTCCATTTCAGACAACTCTTTTGTCATAGCATATAGTCAATTTCTTAAAACAAGTCTGAATCTATTTTTTTATTTATTGATTGATTTTAGAGAGAAGAAGGATGAGAAAGATTTTAAAGAGAGAAACATAGATTTGTTGTTCCACTTATTTACGCATTCATTGGTTGATTCTTATATGTGCCCTGATGGTGGATCGAACCCACAACCTTGCCATATCGGGAGTACACTCTAACCAACTGAGCTACCTGGCTAGGGTTTGAATCTATTTTTTTTTTCATTGGTGCATTCCTTACATTTCTTTAATAAACTAATTTTTTCGGGTTTATAAATACTAACTTACTATTTGCATTCTTAATTGTCCCACTTGTTTTATGATTCTCATTCTCTCCTTCCTTACATTCTTTTGAATTAAGCATTTTATCATGACTTTTTCCCTTTCTATGATATTTTTGTATAATATTCTTGATTTCCTTTATTGGTTTTTATCTAGAAATTACCACATGCAACATTGAATTACCAAAGTCTAATATTTGTTGGTTTTTGCTCTTCTCAGAAAATGTGGGAAATGAAGTCTACTTTAACTACGATCCTCTCCATTTTGGTTTTATTTATATAATATCATTTTTGTGGGTTTTAATTTTTTATATTTTAAACAATGGCATCTATTATTATTTTTATTTCATGCATTCTATGTTGATTTAGATTTAACCATATTTACAGTTTTGCTTACTTCCTGCATCTCAGACTTTCCATTTAGGATTTTATTTTTGTTTTTTACCTTAGAAACACTTTCTAGTGTTTTCTTTATTGTGAAATGGTTGGCGATGCATTATCAGAATTTTTGTTCGTCTCTGTATGCCTTTGCTTCCTGTTCATTGCTGAAAGCTATTTTTGTAGAATATGTAATCCTATGTTGGTAATCATTATAACACTTTGAAGCTATAGTTCCAACAGCTTCTGGCTTTCATTGTTTATCTTATGAAGGCAGCTGCCTTTTTTAACTGTTAATCTTTTTTTTTGTTTTTTTTTTTTTATCATCCTCACCCGAGGATATTTTTCCATTTTTTGTTCAAGTACAGTGGGAGAGAGAGAACGGAACAGAGAGAGAGAGAGAAACATCGACGTGAAAGGGACACATAGAGTAGTTGCCACCCACACAACCCCAACCGGGGCAGGGGACAAACTGCAACTGAGGTACGTACCCTTAGCAGGAACCGAACCTGGGACTCTCTGGTCTGCAGGCCGATGCTCTAACCACTGAGCAAAACCGGCCAGGGCCTTATTAGTTTTTTTGAAGATGTTCTTTATTTTTGCTTTGGTTTCCCCCAGATATATTGTGCACATGACTGAATTTCTTTTATTTATCTTTCGTGGGATTTACTGGGATTCTCGAATATGTGGGTTGATGTGTTCTATTAGTTTTGGACAATTTATAGCCCTTTGTTTTTGTTTCATTTTTTTTTCTTTTCTTTCTGAATTTTAGTTCAATATTTTAGAACTTTCCATTGTATTCTCTGTCTGTTAGCCTTCTGTATTTTCTTTTATTTTTCTCTTCATGATTAATTCTGGGTAGTTTCACCTGATCCATCTTACAAATTACAGTATTTTCTTCAGCAGTATTAAATATTTTATAAAGCCCAGCCGGTGTGACTCAGTGGTTGAACATTGACCCATGCACCAAGAGGTCACCGGTTTGATTCCTGGTCAGGGCACATGCCCAGGTTGTGGATCAAATCCCCAGTGCAGGAGGCAGCCAGTCAATGTTCTCTCTCATCGATGTTTCTATCTTTGTCTCCCTCTCCCCTTCCTCTCTAAAATCAATAAAGAAAAAAATTAAATATGCTATAAAATCCACCCTTTATGTTCTTAATTTTGGTAATTGTATCTTTCAGTACTATAACTTCTATTTGGTTCTTTTGGAAATCATCATATCACTTCCAACACGCTGCTGTTTCTTGCTGAATATTTTAAGTTCAGCTCTTACCTCCATGATCATGGCTGGCATAGCTATTTAGTCTTTGTGTGTCTATTATGATATATTTGCTCATCGTGGGAATGTTATCCGTCTGTTCTCATGTGCTAGGTGATTTATTTTATCACAAAACTAATCATTTGTTTGCATACTTGTTTAAATAGTTTATTGTGTTCTGGACATGAATTTGATTATTTTATATATCTGTGCCGACAACCTTCAGGGAGTTTCCCCCACCCTACTGCCAAGTGTTTGTAGGCACTAGCAATCTAAGATCACCATAATTCAATCTTAGAGTTTGAGATTTTCTAAGGTCCATATGACCAGAAACTGGGTTGTAGTCCATACAAGAGCTGATTTTTGTTCTCACTCATACTTACTCCTAGTTTATAGATTTCCAGGAACTGACCAGGGCTGGGGACCTAACTGCAACCAAGGTAGTGCCTTTGACCAGAATCGAACCCACGACTCTGGTCCATAGGACGATGCTCTAACAGTTGAACCAAACCGGACAGGGCTTCATTTTTTAATAAAAATCTCCAAATGATTTAACTAAAAGTCATGGGCAGAAATGTCATGTAATATGTGGAAAAAGAGGTAGAAGAGGTGAAATTAATCACATACATATTTTGAAAAATCCTCAAAAAATGCATTAAGGAGATGTAGCAGTTGTTTCTTTTCGGTGACAATCTTACAATTTTCAAGGTAACTTTCAAACATTTCTGAAATAATTCAGATTCTATTTCCTTTAATGCACTATGCAAACTTACATGCTGATCTCATTTAAAATTTTAGTGGCAATTGTAATTGTTAATATTGTGTTTATTATTTTATTACACAATAGCATGAATTCAAATTCTCTCAAAATCGAACCTTCAAATAAAAGTGAATTTTCTGAAATAGACTAACTTGTGGCATTACATCAACTTAAAAGTTTTAAAGTAAGTTGTTAGAACAATTTTTTTTAACTTTCTATTTTATTTTTTAACTGTCCAAACTTCATTGGCTTTTTATTTTTTTATCTATTGATGCACATTATTTAAAAACAATTTATATCTACCCTATAAGGTAGGTGGACTAGGTGTAATGTTACCCTAAAGTTGAAGATCCAGAGGCTTACAGATATTGTTGGTTTGCCAAAAGAGCATCCAGCCAGGTAAGTAATGGAGCTGGGCTGAAAGCCAAGTCATGACTCTAAAGTTAGCATTGTTTCCATTAAACTGTGCAGTGTCTCTTCTCCAAGTGAAAGGGTGAGCTTTGGATCTCTGTTATGCCCACCTGTGATGACATAGTGATTTAATGAATACATTAGATAGCCCCACACCCTCCTCAAACCTGTGCTCAGAGCTCTCAGGCTCAAGTGGCTTCATGTTTTATAGTAACTCTTGAGTGTGCAATTAGGATACTCTAGCCATGGATCTAGCCTTATTTTGACAAATAAGTGAAATAATTTGATATTTGTCTTTCTCTGATTAGCTTATTTCACCGAGCATAATACTGTCCAGGTCCCTCCATGTCATCTCAAAGGGTAAGATGTATTTCTTTCTTACAACTGCATAGTATTCCATTTTGTATATGTACCACAGCTTTTTTATCCATTCATCTACTGGTGGACACTTGGGCTGTTTCCAGACCTTAGCTATTGTAAATAGTGCTGCTACAAACACGGGGGTACATATATTCTTTCTGATTGGTGTTTCAGGCTTCTTATGGTATATTCCTAGAAGTGGGATCACTGGATTAATTGGCAGTTCCATATGGTGTTTGAGGAAACACCATATTTTTTCCATAGTGGCTGCACCAGTCTGCATTCCCACCAGCAGTGTACTAGAGTCCCCTTTTCTCCACATCCTCATCAAAACTTGTTTGATGATTTGTTGATGGCAGCCATTCTGTCAGGTATGGGGTGATACCTCATAGTCATTTTAATTTGCATCTCTTTGATTTTTAGTGATGTTGAGCATTTTTTCATTTGTCTCTTGGCCATGTGTATGTCCTATTTAGAGAGGTGTCTCTTTAGGTCCTCTGCCCATTTTTTTGTAAATATGTTTTTATTGAGTTTTTAGGAAAAGGGGAAGGGAGAGAGAGATAGAAACATCTATGTGAGAGAGAAATATCGATTGACTGCCTCCTGCACACTCCCCAATGGAGATTGAGCCCACAACTTGGGCATGTGCCCTGACCAGGAATCAGGACCTCTCAGTCCATGGGATGATGCTCAATCCTCTGAGCCACACCAGCTGGCTCTCTGGCCATTTTTTATTGGATTGTTTGTCTTCCTTTTGTTGAGTTGTAGGAGAACTCTATATATTTTGGAAAGTAACCCCTTATCCAATGTATCATTTTCAAATATGTTCTCCCATACAGTGGGTTCCCTTTCCATTTTGATGATTGTTTCTTTTGCTGTGCAGAAGATTTTTAGTTTGATATATTCCCATTTATTATTTTTTTCCTTTGTTTTTCTTGCTCTAGGCAATGAATCAGTGAAAATTCTACTATGTGTGATGTCTGAGATTTTGCTGCCTACATTTTCTTCTAGGGTTTTTATGGTTTCATGACTAACATTTAAGTCTTTTATCCATTGTTAAATTTTTAAAAATGGGTTTTTATTGAGTTTTTAGAGAGAGAGCAAGGGAGAGGGAGAGAGAGAGAGAGAAACATCGATTGGCTGCTTTCTGCACATCCCCCACTGGGGATCCAGCTGGCAACCTGGGCATGTGCCCTGACCAGGAATTAAATCGGGGACCTCTAGGTGCATCAGTCAAAGCTCAACCAACTGAACCACACCAGCTAGGGCTGTTGTTAGAATAATTTTAATGAGACTTAGTCTCATCCAAGATGGATATATTAACAAAAGGCTTTGATTACATAAATAAAGATAAAAGGCTGACATCTTAAGGAAAGTATAGATTCAAAACAAATCTACTTTAGTAAATGGATATGAGACCAAATTATTTGTAATCTTGAACTGAAACAAAAAAACAAAGAGAAACAATAAAATGAGTTAATTAGATCAAAGCCGATAGTCCCGATTGCCATATATTCCTATATATTAATTTATTTCCATTCTTCTTCTAAAAATATTAGCAAATGAATCTCATCTTAAAATATACTTGCATGTGTTCATCTAAGTCTGCCTTTCCAATAAAACATGAAAATTTGCCTTTTAAATAATTAACTAATCTAAGAAAAGTATGTTAAAAATATTGGTTAATATATTTTAAAGTACAAAAACAGTATGATTGAAGGTTACTCCTTTTTCATCACATGATACTTATTTATTTGATTATATATCCTGAGGAGTTTTGATGAAAATATACCATTAAGGTAGGGAAGATCTTCTAATACTTATGACCTGATAAAGTGTTCTTCTGGTACCACTGATTATATATTACTTATCAAATATAAATAGAATTAAGCTCAATGACTTTTCTGGTATATTGAGGCCAATCCACTTTGTACATGTAGACTGAAAATTAAGGTACGCAAATCAATATATATGAACTAATGAATCTCCCTTTTTATAATGTTATTTCATTTACTAGATATTAAAGTGCTTTTTAGTTGAATGATGAAACTATTAGATATAAAGAAGAGCAGATGAAAATGTTAATGTCTTTGTTTTCAACTTACATTTTAATTTTTTCATGTAATTGTGATATTTGGATGATTTCTGCCCCACCATCTATACATCTGATTATTAAATAACAATTTTAATAATATATAAGTCAGGCAGAGAGAGAAATTTTAAGTTTAATAGAGAAATTTTAATATTGGAAATATTATGTTCAAAAAGTATTTAAATAACTGAAAGAGTGAACATGGGACCACGAGACAACCTGGCTATTAGCACAGGAGGAAGCCACTGTGAAACCCAGTGCAGAGGGGCAGGGATAGGAAGTAGTGGTACAGGGAGCAAGCGTAAGGGCCTTCATATAGGACCTGGGACTTAGGAAGGAGAAGCCCTGTTATAAGTTACAACCACAAAGAAATGCAGCCACACCGAGAGGGCAATCTGAAGCAGAGACATGGGAGAAATACCCTAGCATCTGGTCTCCACTCACCTTCAAATATCCTGCTCTTGGCTCCCATTTATAGAACTCACTCAGTCACCTGAGACACAGAGTACAGCAGGAGGATAGTAGGAAAGAGCCCTTAGAGCATATTGGCCAGTAAACAAATCAATATATTCTAAGCAGTTAGTAGATCTAATGTTATTCTCTTCTGGCATAACACCACATTCTGAAATTTGTAGAATGTTGGAAAATAATCAGACTGCAGATGGCAAACTTTCAATACTTATGGGCATTCAAGGTAGTGGAGGAAGACTTAAAAATATAAAAATGAAACAATATACTGAAAAGGCATTTGATAAAATACTTTAAAATGAATGAATGGAAAATAGAGGCATCCTTGCTTAACCCAGTAATTAACATATTTGAATTATCTATATTACAAAATACTAAATTTGCATCTATTCTGAAATTAGATGAAGGTGATGTTGATACCACATTTCTTGGTATTGCTTTGTTAGTAATCCTGGCCTATGAAATAGTATGGGGGAAAAAATGAGATATAGCTGTTGAAGTGTAGTAAAAAAAATACATTATTTACAAAAGATGTTCTCTACATAAAACTCAGAAAATTATCTGAAAAAGTTGTCACAACTTAAAATGCATTTTATTATTGAGAGGGGAAAAATAAGTGAATATTATGAAAAAAATTTATATATCATCAAAAATAACATAAATATAACAAAAATAGACTCCATCTATAACAATAACAAAAACTTGGTAATACTTTGTATAACTATAAAATATTAATGTGAATTTCATGAAAAATTCTGTATAACTTTATACTGACACCTAAAGACTAGAGTAAACAGAGATTCATAATCAGGTTTGTGGTGGTTAACTTCAAGTGTCAATATGACTAACCATGGCATACCCAGATTAAATATCATTTCTGGGTTTGTCTGTGAGAGTATTTTCAGATGTGATTAGCATTGTAATCAGTAGACTCAGTAAAGTAGCTGTCTTGTCCAATGTGAGTGGGCCTCATCTAATCTAATGAAGGCCTGACTAGAACAGAAAGTGGAGGAAGGAAGAATTCAGCTTTTTTACCCACCCCATTCTCCACCTTGACTCACTGCTTAAAGTGAGAAATATCATCTCATCTTCTCTGGCCCTGAAACTGGGATATATACCATCTCTTTCCCTAGTTCTCAGGTCTCAAGACTCAGACTGAATTACACTATCAGTTTTCCTGGGTCTCCCACTTGTAGGTGGCAGATCATGGGAGTTCTCAACTTCTATCTATAATCATGTGAGCCAATTCCTCATAATAAATAAATTCCTGATACATATATACACACACACCTAGATAGATAGATAGATAGATAGATAGATAGATACACACACACACACACACACACACACAAGAAATGTATAAGGGTATCTGTAGATTCTATTACATTTTGAAAATGAAATGTATTTTAATAAACACTGGCTTTATAATTATTGAAAGTGTGTATACATTTTTGGGACACCATATATATATAATTATTTATAAATTTATAGATTATATATATATACTTATAGATTATATAAGTATATATTATATATAAACTATAATAAAATTGTCAATTAAGAAAATTTTCTATTTTTAGATAAGAGGGTTATTTGTAGATAGAAGGCTGAAGAATTTAAATTGATAGCAAATTTAGAAGTGCCAAAAATGGAGCCAATACTAGAAGTAAGAAGATCCTTTCAAGGAAGTCCTGGGAGCTCTGAGATGAAAGTCAACAAATATCAAAGCTAGATTGAGCTGTGGCTTCATCATCAAGATCAACATTATTGTAAGGAACTTTATTGAGAACACTCAGGATACTTGTGCTTCTCTATCTGTAGCTTAGAACAGCTGGCTGTAGTGAATTTTGTCTTCAGAATAAAGTCCAAGAAATTTTTCTTGATAAAATAGTCCATTTAATTTGTTTAGGGCAAGATTACTAGTAAGTGCACTGTGGCTTGAGAAGGAAGCTAACCTGAAGTTGAGGCAATCCTCAAGTGATTATGAAAAAGAAAGTGTTAGACAATAAAGAGAGAAATATATTAGAGATTTTCAAACCCAAAGTAAAACTCTTTGCTTTAGCAAGTATGAAGACTTTGGTCATGCCTGCCTGCCTGCTCGCCATTCACACAAAGGTCAGTAACTGCCACAGCGTATAATTTGTTTCCTTATACAGAATCGCCGGTCAACCATAATTATATGGAAAACCCTATCACAGAAACACAACTCCACCATTGTGGAACCCAATGTGCTATGTACTGATGCCAAATGAGTCAGTATTTCATTTATAAATATTAACATATAAACACATATTACAATACATTTGAAAAAAACACAAGATGTGAAAGAGATAGACAAAGAAGAACAAACAGAATCAGCAGACTAGACAAATTCAGAGAAAAATAATTCAAAGAAGAGAAAATAAATTAAACCCAATTCATAACCTGAGAGGAAACTAAGGTGAATATTGCTTTCATGAAATAAGAATGATCTGCCATAAAAACAAAAAAGATCTGAGATGTAGACTATGTTCTTGAAAATTTTAAATTCAATGGACTGACTAAATTACAAATCTACATAACTTATGTTTGAATTGCAGATCTAGAAAGTCAGAATAACTGAGATAAGTCAATGAATGGTGTACAGATTCAGGTAAGTTAAGGAAAAAGAGGAAGCAATCAACTGAAAAGATGGAAAGACATACATTTTCAGATTTAAAGAATACCTTCACTGCCGAGCAAGATTAATAAAATACAACTATAAATAGATTTTTTATCATCAACATTAAAAATAAAAATCCTATAGATTTCATAGAGAAAAAGTAATTTTATTCACAAAAAAAAAAGAAGACTAGTAAGAAGGTAACATTCCCATAAAAAATATAAACTGTTCAAAAATGAATATTTTTAAGTTTCTATAAAAAATACATATTTTGAAACTAGAATACTGTATCCAGTCATATCATTAATTAGCCATGAATGTCAAATAAATTTATTTTTAGACATAAAAACAGAGAAATGTAATATTTTTTAAATGCCCAAAAGACATTTCATCAAAACAAGAAAGGTAATCAAGAAAGATGGCAACAAATAACACAAGAAACACTGACATCAGAGTATAAACTAGAAAATTAAAAATAAAAGAAAATCCATTGTGTTTATAGTATTTTTTTTTCTTTCGGCAGGAAATAATAATGATTCAAGGACTAGTCAGTTATACTACTTAATTCTATGATAAACATTTGGACAGTTGAATGGAAAGTGCTGCTTATTACTTTTTATACTTTAATATCAACATATAGAGAAAATCTTTAAGAATTATAGGTAGAGAAACAAGTATAACTGTTATAAATATCATATCAAAAGTACATATATGATGAACAAAAATTTGAAAGTATAGAAAAGAAAAGTGCAAAGAAGGAAACATGTTAATTCTAATGTCCTATTTTATTAACAGAAATTTATTTTCTAGAGGTGAGATATTAAGAAATGCAAACTCAATGAATTTTTAAATTATTTTCATAAACAACCAACGGAAGAACTAAAAAGAATACTATGAAGATAGGTGGGAGGTAATGTAAATGCAATGCATCCTCTACTTTTTTAGAGAAAAGGCAATAAAAACTGCACTTATTTTATATTTAGTAAATAAAACTATTTTTGAAATTTTAATGGTAATCACCCTAAGAACTATACTCAAAATCCATTAACTGTGGATGACTCTAAATTGTGTGTGTAGCCTGGCTGGTGTGGCTCTGTGGTTGAGCGTCGACCCATGCACCAAGAGGTCGCTGGTTTGATTCCCGGTCGGGGCACATGCCCAGGTTGTGGGCCTGATCCCCAGTAGGGGCATACAGGAGACCGCCAATCGATGTTCTCTCTCATCGATGTTTCTATCTGTCTCTCCCTCTTCCTTTCTCTCTCTTTAAAATCAATAAAAAAATTTTTTTAATTGTGTGTGTGTGTGTATGTATGTATGTGTAAAAAGAAAAAAAGATTTTTACTTTTTTATATTAGTCGTTTCTGTAATAGTTTATTTTATGTGTACATGGATTTTCTTCACAATAAAACGTAATTTAATAATGTTAGAACTTACTAGTAATTTATCTAAAAAACTATCTTAATTAAAACCATATGACACCAGTCCAATGATGAACAAATGAACTATAAGAACAAAAAAGAAGTTCCTGATAGAGTCTGAAAGAGTTGTAGGGAAAGTGTAATTAAGTAAAAATTGCCAATGTACTTTAAAAAGTAATAAATATAAAGTTATTTCTCATGAAACAGATGTGAATATATATATATTTCTTTTTATGTGGGGGAAGAATTGAATACAGTGATTGGTGACAGAATGTTAAATATTGTAAAATACAATTATTTTTTAAATACCATAAACAAAAATGGAGAGCAAATACAAATGTATGAAATACATTTTTATCAAAATGAGTGAAGGATGTTGTTGTTATTAAATAACACTTATAAAGCAACAGAAACAATTTTTTATATAAATAACTGGCATAGACCTGACAATTTATAAGAGTGGGATGACCAGTAAATATATGAAAAAAAAATTCAATCTCAGTAAAGGCCACTTATTTTTCTTGAGAAACATCGACATGAAAGGGACACATTGAGTGGCTGCCACCCACATGACCCAACCAGGGCAGGGGACACACTGCAGCTGAGGTACATGCCCTTAGCAGGAACCAAACCTGTGTCTCTCCAGACCAGAGGCCAACGCTCCAACTGCTGAGCCAAACCAGCCAGGGTAATTTTTCTAAATGTCATTTAAGATCATTGGATTGGCAAATTTTTAAGTTATAAACACATTTTTGGCAATGAGCATTCTTTTCATTTTTTTTTTTTTGTAAAGATATATATAAGGATAACCTTCTTGAAAATCCATTTGTAATGAATATTTAATGAGAACTTTTTTCATGATTCCTGTGAAATACAAAGAAATGCAGTAAAAGACACGCACCACATGTCTATTATATTATTATAATATTTATAACAGCAAAATAATGGAAATGGCTTCTCCAAGAAATTAAAATATTTAAATAAAGAAAATCTGTTTTCTTAAGAAAATGGAATGTGACACAAGGACTCAGTTGTTTAAATTTCACTCAGGAGGTGCGAGCCCAGTACAGTGGGGTGAGGGAAAAAAAGAAATGAGTTAAGATCCAAAGCAATGTTGAACAGCGAATTGCTGCATTTGCTACTGCTTCAAATAAGCCACAGAGAGACAGAACGGCATGGTCACTTAACATATGAGACCTCTCTGGAAAGGTAGCTAGTCCCAAGAATAGATGACAGAAAAAAAGAAAGGATATCTATCCTGCTCTTTTCTGTTTCATTTTTCCTATTGGACAAAGTTGACCTCTGGAAGTTAGACTCTACTCTTTAAAATATACTATTTCATGAAAGTTCAAAAGTGAAGGTATGACCTGCAAAGGCTTAGCTACCAGCTAAGTTAAGACAGTGAAAGAAGATGGTCAACCCTTAGCTAGACTCACCAAGAAACAAAGAGAGAGAACCCAAATACACAAAATCAGAAATGAAAGAGGAGAAGAAACAACTGACACCACAGAAAGACAAAAGATCGTTAACAACTACAATGAACAATTATATGGCAACAAATCTGACAATCTAAGCGAAATGGACAAATTTCTAGAAACACACAGTCTCCCAAAACTGGATCAGGAAGAGATAGAAAACTTGAACACACCAATATCAACACAAGAAATGGAAGATGTAATCAAGACTCTCCCAGCAAACAAAAGCCCAGGCCCGGATGGCTACATGGGGGAGTTTTACCAAACATTCAAAGAAGAACTAACACCCATTCTCCTCAAACTATTTCAAAACATTCAAGAAAAGAAAGACTTCCAAACTTGCTTTATGAAGCCAGCATAATTCTAATTCCAAAACCAGAAAAAGACACTACAAAGAAAGAAAACTACAGGCCAATATCCCTGAAGAACATAGATGCCAAAATCCTGAACAAAATACTAGCAAATTGAATCCAGCAATACACCAAAAACTTTATTCACCATGACCAAGTGGAATTCATCCCAGGGATGCAAGGCTGGTAAAATATTCGCAAATCAATAAACGTGATACACCACATAAATAAAATGAAGAATAAAAACCACATGATTATATCAATAGATGCGAAAAAGCCTTCAACAAAATCCAGCATCCATTTCTGATAAAAACACTCAGCAACGTGGCAATAGAGGGATCATATCTTGACATAATAAGGGCCATATATGAAAGACCTACAGCCAACATCATACTCAATGGGCAAAAAGTAAAAACATATCCCGTAAGAACAGGAACAAGTCAAGGATGCCCACTTTTGCCACTCTTATTTAACATAATACTGGAATTCTTAGCTACAGCAATCAGACAGGAAGAAAAATAAAAGGGATCCAAATTGGAAAGGAGGAAGTGAAACTGTCATTATTTGCAGATGACATGATACTATACGTAGAAAACCCCAAAGACTCCATCAAAAATTTACTTGACTTAATAAATGAATTTAGAAAAATAGCAGGATACAAAATTAATGTCAAGAAATCGATGGCATTCTTATACACCAAGGATGAACTCACAGAAAGAGAAACTAAAAAAACAATCCCATTTACCATTGCAGCAAAAAAATTAAGATACCTAGGAATAAACTTAACCAAAGAAATAAAGAACCTCTTTGCAGAAAACTACAGGTCATTGAAAAAAGAAATAGAGGAAGATATAAAAAGGTGGAAGCACATACCCTGTTCATGGATTGGAAGAATGAACACCATTAAAATGTACATACTACCCAAAGCAATCTATAGATTCAATGCAATCCTCATCAAAATACCAACGGCATACTTCACAGAATTAGAACAAGTACTTCACAAGTTCATATGGAACCAAAAAAGACCTCGAATAGCCACAGCAATCTCAAAAAAGAAGAACAAAGTTGGAGGGATCAAATTATCTGATTTCAGGCTATAATACAAAGCCACCGTAATCAAAACAGCCTGGTACTGGCACAAGACCAGTGGAACAGAACAGAGAACCCAGAAATGGACCCAAGGCAATATGCTCAATTAATATTTGACAACGGTAGCAAGGGTATACAGTGGAGTGAGGACAGCCTCTTTAATAAATGGTGTTGGGAAAATTGGACAGCTATATGTAAAAAAAATGAAACTAGACCATCAAATTACACCCTACACAAGAATAAACTCAAAATGGATAAAAGACTTAAATGTGACTTATGAATTCATAAAAATCCTAGAAGAAACTGTAGGCAACAAAATTTCAGACATCATACGCAGCAGAATTTTCACTGATACATCACCTAAGTCAATAGAAACAAAGGAGAAAATGAACACATAGGACTACATCAAACTCAAAAGCTTCTGCACAACGAAAGATACAATCATCAAAATGGAAAGGCTACCCACTGTATGGGAGAGCATAATTGCCAATGATATATCAGATGAGGGGTTAATTTTCAATATATATAGAGTGCCCGTACAACTCAACAATAGGAAGACAAAGAACCCAATTAAAAAATGGGCAGAGGAGCTAAATAGACACCTCCCCAAACAGGACATACAAATGGCTAAGAGACATATGAAGAAATGCTCAACATCACTAATTATCAGAGAGATGCAAATTAAAACAGCAATGAGGTATCACCTCACACCTGTCATAATGGCCGCCATCAACAAATCATCAAACAAGTGTTGGTGAGGGTGTAGAGGAAAGGGGAATCTAGTACACAGCTGGTGGAAATGCAGACTGGTGTAGCCACTATGGAAAACAATATGGTGTTTCCTCAAAAAATTAAAAATTGAACTTCCATTTGACCCAGTGATCCCATTTCTAGGAATATACCATAAGAAGCCTGAAACACCAATCAGAAAGAATATATGTACCCTCATGTTTGTAGCAGCACTATTTACAATAGCTAAGATCTGGAAACAGCCCAAATGTCCATCAGTAGATGAATGGATAAAAAATTAGTGGTACATATACACAATGGAATACTATGCAGCTGTAAGAAAGAAAGATCTCTTATCCTTTGAGACGACATGGAGGGACCTGGAAAGTATTATCCTAAGCGAAACAAGCCAATCAGAGAAAGACAAGTATCATATGATCTCACTTATTTGTGGAATATAATGAACATAAGAGTCTGAGGAATGGGGTAGTCCCAGAGACGTGGAAGTGGGGTACAGACTGACAATCCCCAGAAGAGGGGGTGGTGGGGTAGAGATAAACCACAGAACTTATATGCATGTATGCATGAACATTGGGCATGGACAACAATGCTGGGGACAGGACAGGGAGGGAGGGGTAGGGGGTAATCAGTGGGGGAAAAGGAGAAACATCTGTAACAAAAATAAATTAATTTAAAAAAAAAATGAAGATGGTCAAGGAAATCTGAAAAGTCACACAAGGTTGGAGTCCCAATAAAATCTAGATAAATACTTATCATGGAACCCTTATAATTAAGTTTTATAAAAATAAAGAATGACACAGCAATAGAATTATGTTAAATTTTAGAAAAGCAGGAAAAATGGCCATATGTATGTTAAGAACCCAAGACCACGAGATAGATATATAAATACATACAGTGATAGACTGATGGATAGATCAATAATCTAGAAATAAAATCACTACCAATATGTTGCTTTCTATGTAAGGTGATTTTTAGTTTAAGGTTATTTTTTTCCAATAGTCCATGTAATGTTGAAAAATTTTACCATGACTTTGTATTAGTTTTATAATTATAGTAAACAAAAGCCATATATATGTTGTTACAATGGCATCTGATTTTACTAAATTTTAATGAATTATCTTTCAATATATATTTTAAATTTTAGGAAACTTCAGACACCAGAATAAAGACTCTATGGAGATGCATAAAATATAAGGTTTAAAAATCTAGTTGATGTGACAGATGTTCCCTTTCTATCATGTCAGATGAAAATGACATTACATCTTTTAGGAAGTTATTTTAGTAAAGCACACTAAATAAATTATCTATGTTGGTTTGGCATGTTAATAGGCAAAAATAAGAAATTATTTCACATGTATGATCCCAAGAACCTTTAAAAACACAAAATAAGATCATTTCTCAGTTGTATCTATGCCTTTATTAATCTCTGGCACTTTGAGTTTAAATCATAAAAAAGGATTAAAGAAATTTCAAGGGCAATTAATAAAGACATACTGTGACATAATTTATCTTCAGATGATTAATGGAAAAAAAGACCAAATATTTTAGTGTTTTTATAATGTAACTAAATCTACATTCTTCTACTTTTGCTCTGATCATATTTCCACAAAACTAAGCTTTTAAAACAAAACAAAAGCTAGCCTTTTGCTGAGATGATTTTGGAATTAGATGGTGAGAATAAATTTCAAAGTCAGTAAAATCTTCTAAAGTCTGGTTACAAATGTTTATTTGTTTGTTGTGTTGTCTTTCCTCTTTGTTTGATTTGTTCTGTGCAAATTTCACTAGCACACTATGAGCCCTAGGTAATGCTTCTGAAGCAAGAGAAAAATGAACGGGTAACAAAAAGAAGGATGATAATAATAGCAAATATTTAAAGAATGCTATAATTATAGGCTGTAGTTCTCAGTGTTTAACACATTATTAGTTCATTTAACATTGAAAAAAACTCTACCAAGTGTATATTATTATTGTCATTCCAATTTTACAGATGAGAAACTGAGGTAGAGGTCAGATCCAGGATTCAAACTAAAGAAGGCTGCCTCCAAAGGCTGTTCTACTAACCATTGTAACACATAGTACCTTTTATTGTAATTTAGGCAGTTGCTGGAATTTCAAAATTATATACTGCATACAGAATACTCTGCTAAGTATGTGCCCTTGACCAGGACTTGAACCCTTCAGTGCATGGGCCAATGCTCTAACCACTGAATCACATCAGCCAGAACTCTTTTGAATTTTTAATTTACTATTCAGAGAAAGAAAACTTAAAATTTATCATTTGTTTTTCTTAAAGTCATACATTTTACTACCAATAACATGTAGACCATTTAAGAAAGTATAAAACTTTCACTTATGCCATAAATAAAATTACATGATTATAATTATAAAGTATTATAAATTTATCAATGGTTAAGTATAGTTATAATTTAAATACATAGTGGAAGACAAATTAAGAATGAAAAGAAGTGACAAAAGTAAAGCAATACTCTCAGGGACTGTCATAGCACTCACATCTTCAATATAATCTGAATGGACAACAGAAAAAAAAAAGGAAAAATTAGGTAAGATCCAATAAAACTGACAATAAGCGAGATCTCCTTCCTTCAAAAAATGAGTTGTTGAAAGAAAATTATATTGTTCAATCATTAGGAACTAGACTCAAAAATATGTGGCCTTGACATGCTCTTTGGATAGATATATATAAATAAATGTAAAGGGAAAGGCAGGACTATGAGTACATTTTGTTTTAACGGGAACAAGAAGTCCTTGTGATTGCTTACTCGGCTTTCTAAGTTTTAAAATAAAATAATGTAGAAAAAAATAATCCAGGAACTATCCCAAAAGACCCCAAGGAAAGTAAATCAATGGATATTGTTGTAGTCCTGGAATTAAGATTAATAATAGTAATATTGGAAAAGACAAATGTTGGATATGCCAAACTAAAAGATTAACTTCTTGAAGAATCAGACTTGACAGCTTGGTACACCTGAATGGGAAAACAAAAAAACATAGTTAGAAAAGGTTGCATTCCATATTTAAAGTATTGAATATTACTGAACATTTACTATCACAGTACTATTTCACGATACAAAATAGTACAGTAAATTGATTATTGTCTTATGATTGGGTATTTAAATTTTTTGAAATTTTATTTTATTATACTAGGATAAATATCTTTGAACCTAATTTTTTCTCCATATCTCCAATTATTTCCTTAGGACATAGTCCAGGTTGATTTACTGGGATACTTAATACAGATTATGTAACAGTAATTTCTACTGGAGAAAGTTGTGACATAGTTAAAATTTTTTGAACAACAATTTAATCATGCAAAAATGTTTATTTGGCATTCTGATTGTCTCTACAGTTGAATCATTTAACTTGGGTTGCAAGTTAAATGGTTGAATTTGCAATATTCATTTGAAGATCTTCACAAACATTTTTCTATGACACCAGCACTGATCCAAAAAGTTCCTTTTTAAAAAAAATAAATTTTTAAAAGGTTTTTTATTACGTTTTTTATAGAATATGTCTCTCACCTGTCAGGCAATGTGATTATAGTCAGGAGAAAATGCCTATTTGCTTGATATAGTACACAGCACATTCTAAGCTAAAAACATATTTGTGACCAAATTCATGTGCGGTAAATTGCTAGTCTTAAGAATAAAATTGTACATTTTATTTATAGTTAATCCTTATTTTATTAAATTTAGAATGTAAATGAGACCTGGCTATATTTCATTATGCCTGCCTTGAAATCAAACTGTTAGTCCTAAAAAGAGTGACATTGTGTACTGCTTACAAAAAACATGACACTGTTAAAAGAAACAAAGCTAAGCAGAAGTAAAAACTCTCAAAGGCCCATCACATTGTTGAGAATAAAATCCAAAGCTTTTATTTAGGCCTATGCCACTGTATCTGGCCACATGAGCTAGCTCCTGGACCCCTCTGCAAAGATCTCTCACTCTTGCCTGCTGGTCTGTACTTCCTCTTTCCAATACCTCTACGTTTCTCACAGTCCCTCTATCATTTGTTCCCTCTATCAGGGAACTTCCTCCAGATGTTCATAAGTCTCACTCCCTTAATTTTTTCAGAGCTCCTGAAAAAGACCTTCCCTGACTATCCCCTTTATTTTCTAAATCTTCTCCTATCTTGTTTTTGTTTTTTTCATAGCATTTATCTGTACCTGGCATTACAAAATAGGTATACTTACTTCTTTTTTAGCTTCCTTCCCTATTAAATATAAGCTCCATTAGGACAGAGACATTGTGTGTGTGTGTGTGTGTGTGTGTGTGTGTGTGTGTGTACCACTGAGCTTCCAATTACCTGGAACATTGTTTGTCACATAATAGGTTCTCAATGTATATCAAAGGAGTAATATAATGCAGAAGTGACACAGTAGAATCTTTATATTTTTATTTCTTTTTTTTTTAATCTTTATATTTTTCATGTGGAATGAAAATACCCAAACTTTGATTGTGATATGGAAAAACCAGTAAGGCATTGCATAGATTAATGTGTATAATCAAGTTATAAAAAATTTAAAAAGCAATTGCATACATTTATGATAACATACTATTTATGACATCCTTAGTATATTGGAAAATATATGGTTAGGTAACTTATTAAATTTAAACTATTTATTTCCCTAATAATTATCCACTATTTCCCATACTACTTTCTCCCCCTGATAATCCCATTCAAATGTCTAAATTCATAGTTTCAAGGGAGGAATAAGAGAACAGAAAAGAGACTTCAAGTTTCTTTTGAATATAGACATCTAAAATCTAAAGTCCATATATAGAGAACATTTTGAGCATTGACAAAATGGGGGGAAAATTATAAGAATGAACAGTATTTCTTCATTTTCTTGATTTTATCTACCCAAAATATCTTCCAAGTTTGGGGGTGAGTGATATTCAAGATACAGAAAAATCAGTGCTGGTCTGCTGGTTACCTATCAAGGCATGTATGTTGGTTGTAAACATGTAGTATTTTTGAGGTGACCTGCTAGATAAGGGTCCACATATTGGGGTGTCCCAGAGAGAGAAGCCCTGGGAAAGAAAGAATGGAGGAAAAGAATGACTGCACAATAGGCCTAGACACCTTGGGTCTTCTTCACTGTCCTTACCAAGAATCTGTCCTAATTCCTTAGGAACTTTGACCAAATCTCTAAGAAAAGGTATAAATCCCTAGCAGACTGAGAACAAGTTTCCACTACTCTAGTAGAATGAAAATCATACAAAAAATTAAGTGGGTAAAAGAAAAATATTAAAAGAATTGTATTTTTTGTGCAACTAAGCTCCTTACACTGACTACTTACACTATAAACCCTGTGGCAGTTTTTCTACAAAAGTAATGAAACTTAAGCATCAGAGTCTCTCTTACACAAGTCCTAGGGTTTATAGGAATACTTGGAGTTGTAGTATGTTCTGGAAACAGTTTGCACAGAAAGCATTTCTCTAAAGCAGTGAGTGGTTCACAACCTTCCTAATGCCGTGACCCTTTAATACAGTTCCTCATGTTGTGGTGACCCCCAACCATAAAATTATTTTCATTGCTACTTCATAACTCTAATTTTGCTACTGCTATGAATCACCATCAGAAATATGTGTTTTCCTATGGTCTTAGGCGACCCCTGTGAAAGGGTTGTTCGACACCCAAAGGGGTCGCGACCCACATGTTGAGAACCGCTGCTCTAAAGTATTTATAGAAAATTGTCTAAAGAGACCAAAAAAGAAATGAGTCTGAATTGAACCTATTTATAAATATATAATTTTGATCCTTTTTCTTAATAAGGTGATCATTTGTGTAAAATTTAGGTTCTACCTAATCTGGGCCCACACTTGTATATGATTGTATATACATATAACTTTAGAAAGAGAGAGCAGGCTGATACATGAATTGATCTTTGAGAAATAGTTATGGCAGACCAAGTAGGAAAAGGCTTTTCAAGTCAATTTTTACTGCACCATGTTTTTTATTTCTTATTCTAGTTGCATTGAGATATAATTGACATATACATAATCACTGTATAAGTTTAAGGTGTACAGCCTAATGGTTTGATTGACATATATTGTGAAATATTACCACCACAGATTTAGCTAACATCCATCTTCTCTTATAGATACAATAATATGTTTCTTTTTTAATTCCCTAACAAAAAGAAATAAGATTCTTATTTTTTCAAAACAACTTACCTTCCAATAAAAATGCAAAACAAATTTTTTTTAATGAAATCAAGTGTTTCGATTTGGTAGTCAAAGAAGAAATGCTACATCTTGTTTCCTCACAGTCAAATTTCTATCATTATTTAATTTTTAGGTTTTATTGAGGTATAATTTACATATCATATAATTCACATGTTGTGTCAATTCAATACTTTTTAGTGAATTTATGAATGTGGGAAACCAGCACCACAATCCAGAAAAATGCCCATCACCCCCATAAATTCTCTTAGGCATGTGTGTAGTCTATAAAATTATCATTTTTTAAACTTGTTTTTATTTAAATACCATTGTCTTCACTAGTTTTCTTCTTAGTATTATCTTTACCTCACTCCTATCTCACTCATTGAAACTTTCCGGGCCTTGATCACCTTTCCGTTGTTACAATTAATGGATGTTTCTCCACTTTTACTTTATTTGATCTTACAGCTATCCTTGGTGCTGTTGGGAACTCCCTGCTTTATGAAACACTCTTGGGTTTTGGGCAGTGAGTCTATTCAGTGTCTATTCTTCCCTTTCTTCTCCTTAGTAACAGGAGCTCTGTAGGTTAGATGTGACCATGTGACCAGCTAAAGTGTATAAGTTATCAAGGCCACTTGCATTTGGGGAGATTGTAAGTTATAAGAAGTTAGCTGGTACTTCTGGGAAAGATTTTGATTCCTGATCTAGATGTCCCCTCTTCTTGCTTTTTCCAGTTTGTCCTTCCTGCCTGGAACACAATAGCCTATTGAAGTTTCATAGATTACCTCCCCACAGTGACAAGGCACAAAGGTAGTTGTTTGGGGAATTGAGAATATCATGTAGCTTTTTTTTTAATCCTCACCTGAGGACATTTTTGCATTTATCTTCAGATAGAGCAGGAGGGAGAGAGGGAGGAAGAGAGAGAGAGAGAAACATCAATGTGTGAGAAACACATCGACTGGTTGCCACCCACACGACCCCAATCAGGACCAGGGACAAACTGCAACTAAGTTACGTGCCTTTAGCTGGAACTGAACCTGGGTCTCTCTGGTCCATGGCTGACGCTCTAACTGCTGACCCAAACTGGCCAGGGTCATGTAGCTTTTTTAATAGCCTATGTTTGGATTTGTTTAGGTGACAGGAAACAAACTTACATCATGTTTTAGGCCACGATATTTTGGTTTTCTCTTAACATCTGATTGCAATTACTAACTAAAATAGCTTAGATGGCTTTTCTTATTTTGAGCCTATTGGTAATAGTGCCACCTGGAAAAGTATTTGTAGAAAAAGACCAGGGATGTTATCTGATGAATTCATCCATGAGATTATCCTATGTGACATCTTCTTCTGACTCAGAGAGGGCAGTTTTAATGGTTGTTTGTCCCAATCTAGTATTTAAATATATGGGAGACCATGGATTTACAGACCAAAGTTCCACAGTTCCATATAAGGGCAGACTGGTGTGCTATGACATTAAGCAAAGTCATTTGGAAAATTAAAGGTATGATTTGCACATTCTGGTTTTGATCCTGGAGGAAAAATATTGTTTAGCTATCCAAGATACCAAGATGAAATTCTTTGTAAAGCTATGCTCGTTCTTTCCTTCCTTCCTTCCTTTTTTCCTTCCTTCCTTCCTTCCTTCCTTCCTTCCTTCCTTCCTTCCTTCCTTCCTTCCTTCCTTCCTTTTCTTTACTTCCTTCCTTCTTCCCTAGCTCCACTCTCTCTGTATCCCATCTATCCCTCCCTTCCTTTCATTCTCTCTCTCTCTCTCTCTGTCTCTCTCTCTCTATCTCTCGGTCTGGATCATTAATAAGCCCAAAAGAGCATATAGAGAATGACTGAAGGAGAATAGTAATCTTCATTTTTCTCACTTCATTACACAGGTTCTTTTCATTATTTTAAATACAATGAAACAGTATGTTTGGGCAGTTATAAAAATAGACAGAAACAAACAAAAAAACAGAGTAACTAAATAGTGTAAAAAGTGTTTCAAAATATGGTTTTGGTGTTCATAGTGTGAGGAAACAAGCAATATCTAAAATTGTTTATGGAATCAAAACTGAAACAAATGCCCATGGAGGGCAACTTAGGTATAACAAAAGCCTTATCTTATATATGTATCATTTTGCTCAATGATACGATTTCTGTAAGTTTTTCCTAAAATTACAATTTGCTGAAGACTATTTGTAGTGAAACCGTTTATTAAAGTTAAAATTTTGCTTAGCTATCATTCTTGTGCACCAGCAAGGCAGTGAATTAAGGTGAAAGAGGGTGGGGATGGGGGGGTAGGGGAAGGAATAGCACTCTCTCTCCATGAGACTTAACAGATATCTTGTTGTTTCCAGTTAAAAAAAAAAATTATAATAGTTAAAGCTCTTAGCTGCATCCTGTATTTTTCTCTGTATCTACCACAAATTGGTTTGTTTATGACCTAGTTTGATAATTAAGGACAGGGACAAATTTCTTCCTATATGTGGTATAGTCATTATTAGAATTGTTTGCCATACTAATTTCCTTAGGAAATTTTTAAACATAAAATCTAATAAATCTGAAATTCCATTTTCATTAATTATATGGGAAAAGCAATTACTCATAATTAGGCCAGAGTAAATATTTGAAATTAAATTTTGATATTGTATTTATTTATCATAAAATCACTCAAAGAAAATTTATGGGATGGTATGCAAGATTTTCTTTAAATATGTGTGTATAAGTCTTATAAACATTTTCTCATGTATTTTAAAAATAACTATATTTTGTGAGTGATACCTCTGAAGGAGATTAAGTTTATTATCATCAATATTTTGCCAAGAAACTGAAAAAGAAAATTTTGGAGTGCAGCACACCTAAAATTTTATTTTTTTGTCCTGTGTAACCAAAATATGTATAGACATTTATTCCAAAAGACTATTTTTTTATAGACACCAACCAACCTTCTTCCACGTGATCTTCTGAAGTTCTTCAGGAAAGTCTACTCAGCCTCAGAAATAGAGGTTGCAGCCTTGTCGAAGACTATAAGACTCAGCAGGTTTCCTAACATCTAAACAGTGTGACTAAAATGTTCAATTTTTCTTCATTATTTTTTCCCTTTTAAGACATCTTCCTGAGGTCTTTAAATAAAGACAATGTCTCAGGGTAACTCACTACCAGCACAGTACTTCATTTTTTTCCTTGTGGCTATCTAACCTAGAACAAAATCACCTGAAACTTTCTAAACATGAAATGTCCAGTCTCAGTCACTTCAGGTAATTTTTTAGAGTCCCTAACAAAGTCAACACTCTTTCTGACATTTTTCTTGTTTTCACTGATAAAACAGATACATTTGGGGGCCTGTTTCCACTTGTCTGATTCCTCTAATTTTACACTTAGGAGGTAATTTTATGCTTTATCCTTCATAGATTTAATATCTTCATATAGTTATCTTTTAAAAAATAGTTTTAGCCTTGTTCTTTTGATCATGATGCTAAAATCAATTGTGTAAAAGAAGTCTCCAAATGGAGAAAACACTAACAAACGAAGGTCCTTGTTTAGTTGTCTCATAGATACTAAATATAATTTATTATTGGGCATACTGAAGCTAAATGATCTTTATAGACTGATTGTTAACCTCTTTTTTCTTTTCAGCTCCTACAAATTTCCCCACTTAACAATAATAGGGAAGGGTTACGCTCATCTTTTTGGAGTCATGACCATCCCATACCTTAGGTTTGTAAATATTCATTAAAAATAATAGGAAAATGTTATGAATATGTTTTTTATAAAATAAAAATATATATATACATCAAGTGAATTATTTGTATAGCTTGGGCTGTTTTATTAAAAGATGGTGGGATTTCAAAGTATCCTGATAGCACTTGGAAGGACAGTGGCAAGAAGTGTGTAGAATGATCCCTCTCTCATGCAATGTAGATCTCAGCAGCGTAGAACCTGGTGTGATCCTCCAGAAGCTTCCGCTGTCTCTGCATGTGGAACATGAGGTCCCCGCCGTTGACGTACTCTATAATCAGGAACGACCTGCTGGTCGTCTGGAAGCAGCAGTCCTCTGGGAGAGGCAAGACCAAGTCAAGAAAAGCAGGCAGCAAAGGGAGAGAGGAGCTGGGCCTGGGAAGGAACGAAGGGTTTCGAAAAACAGGGTTTCAGAAGGGAGAGGAACAGTGTGGGAGGAGGGTGAGGAGACAGAGGTGATGGGGAGGAGAAGGAAGGAACAGAGGTCAGGAAGCAAAGGAAGAGGGGGAAAAAAAGAGGACTGTCTTTTTTTTTAATATAAATTAATAATTTTGTCCAGAAAAGGACAAAATGACATGCGTTGTTTGATTGTAAGCAGGTTTATCTATCTGAATTTCTTCAGGCAAATGGGGGGGGGGGGGGCAGGTAAAAGACTCTTATTGAGTCGTTTGTTACTTAAAAACTAACCAGCTCACAATAATAAATATTTTATAAATGCATATTTTGGATGGCAAACTCTGCTTTCTCTCAACAACAACAATAAAATAAAATCTAACTGAAATAAAGTCATGAGTCTTTAGTTGGATAAGGCCCGTCCTACATATGAGCCCTGTTCATCTTCATCCTCATTAGAATCTGGTAAAAACATACCTGAGAAGTTCTTATGCACTAAGTCTAGAAGGGGAATACTTTGCTGCTTCTTATATCTCCACATGGTCACATATAACTGAAAGGGAGGCTGGGAAATGAAGTTAAGCTCTGTGTCAAGACAGAAAAGGAAGCTTATTTTGGGTATAAAACTGGCAGACCCTCTATACCACATTATTGTATTCTATATTTCTAGCCATACTTTATTTCAAAGTCTATTCTACACTTCTGCTACTAAATATCCAATTTGATTCTTCTGCTTTCCCAGGAGGAATTATCTTATCTATTTTTCTCTGTGACCCATGGTTCCATTGTCAGGAAGATCTTGATAGTCTATTTTACTATTCTGCCAACTTTGAAATGAATGTTGGAACATTAAGGGATATGCCAATAGCCATATACCTTTCACATATACTAAATAATCAATCTTTATCTATCTATCTATCTATCTATCTATCTATAAAATTCAGTTCTTACTCATTTTTGTTTTTATATATTTACATATTTATTTGCTTGCTTGGTTGCTTAATTGCTTACTTGCTTGTTTACAGCTTTTCTTTTTCCTTTGGCCATCATACCAGCAGTTATTTTAAGCACTAGATATATACCTGAAACTAATACAAAATAATATTGAATGTTAATTGTAATTGAAAAATAAACTGTTAAAAAGAAAATCATTAGATAGCTAAAAATATGAAAAGATATAAAGATACTTTTAAGAAGATAAAGGCATAATATGATCCTGTGGTAAGCGGCCTCTAAGACTGCCTTCAATGATCCCCTCTTGGTTGTATTCTACCTTTAAAAGTGGGTTGGATTTAGTGATTTAATTTAGTGACTACAATGTGTCAAAAGTAATGAGATGTTGCGTCAGAGATTAGGTTACAACAAGACTGTGGTTAATATCTATTTGCACCCTCTTTCACTCATCTGTTGGTTGTGAGGAAAGTCAACTACCATGTTGTGAGCTGCCCTGTGGAGAGGCCCACTTGACAAGGAACTGTTGTCTCTGACTAATAGCTAGCAAGGACTGGGGGCATGTCAACAGCCACATGAGTGACCTCAGAAGCAGCTTCTTCCCCAGTGGAGCCTTGAGATGTCTGCAGCCCTAGCTAATAAACTTGATTGAAGCCTTATGTGAGATAGTCAGAGTTAGAGGACACAGTTCAGTCACGTGTAAATCCCTAACCTACAGAAAATTTAAAATAAAGAGTTTGCTGTTTTAAACCCCTAAATTTTAGCCTAATGTGTTTCAAAGCTATAAATTCAGACCCCTTTTGTATAAAAGAAAAACGGATATGTGTGCTCTTATGTATATAAAGTATGTTTTACAAAAAGGTTCAAGAAGTTGTTAACACTACTTATCTTTCACAACAGAGCATGAAGAAGTGGATAATAAATTTCATTTTATACTTTATCCTATTATCCATTGTTTGGATATTTTATTATGAAAATAGATAACATTTTAATCATTATAATGAAATAAGTAGTTAAAGTTGTTGTTTTATTGAGAAAATTATAACTAACATTACATACTACTTAGAAAAGACTGATGACATTTTATGTTAAAACCTATGAGATGTGGCCAAAATCACGGAAGAAATTTTATAGAGTTAAATAAATTTGATTTGAAAAATTAAAACTAAATATAAGAAACAAAGTTTTCTCTTTAAGAAGATAAAAAGGAAACTTGAATAAATTGAATTAAAGCAAGTATAAATATGAATGCAGAAATTAATAAAGTAGAAGATAAACCACACAAAACAAAACACTAGTAATCTTACCTACACTAACACCAAAACCTAGCATTGTGAAAAAAATACATAAAAATTTAGCAAATATAAATAAGAAAATACAGCCAAGGCACAAATATACACCAAGAGTGAAATAATGCCCATGATTACAGATTAGAAGTGAAAGGACAAAGGTTTTACCACCCTGAAGCTGCCTTTTTTGGGATATAGATTTTAATCTGTTTATTACAAAACAAGACTCAACGAAACTATGACCCTCCACGCTTTCCTGCTCAAGAGATTCAGATAGAACAACCTGCTTCGGAAAGGAGAGCATAGAATGCCACCTTAGCCTACTATGAATTAAGTATGGTAAATAAGAAGGCTTCAGACAGGTGCCTGTTATCTAGATACTACCATAATCCATTGCTTCTGAGTCACCTCACAAAGATGTTCCTGCCATGTGTAGTTTGTCTTTCCTCAACTACCTGTAAATTTTCCATTCTCATTTATAAAATCTGAGACCCTGCCCCTCCCCACCTTTCTCCTTTGTCCATAAATGTCTCAGCTGTCCAATGTTGCCTCACTGTCTTTGGAGTTTTCATGCCTGTGTGAGTTCCCCATAAGCATTTATTAAATTTTGAATTTTTCCTGTTAATCTCTTCCTGTTAATTTGGTATTAGTCCAGCTAGAAGAATTTAGAAGGTGGGAGAAAAAGTATTAATATCTTTTTAGCTCCCCATATTTGGTGAGCCAGCCAAGAGAATTCACTAACTGGTACACTGCTGGCTCCCTGGATCACTGTAGCTGAGAGATCATGGACCTCTGGACACAGCTGGCAAAGACAATAGACATTTTAGCCTGTCCACGTCTCTTATCTCTTGTCTGTGGAGTTCAGTGGAAGTTGAAAGTGGTGAGAATTTTTTCTCTTTTCTAAATTTAGATTAGCAAAAGAAAATATGTATAAAACTAGCTTCTTGGACCTAGTGACTCTTGGGTTCTTTTTTATTTATTTTTTTAATTGATCCTTTTCTCCAAGATATGTGTTTTTGCTTTTTTCTTATATGTCTATGTCTTTTATGTTCTTTTGTCATAAAAAAAAAAAAATACCATAGGAGTAGAACACAAGCATAGACTCATTGAAAGCTTGTTATTTGAGCCAATCTCACAGGCTGGAGAGTTAAGTGGTTCTTTCCAGATCAACATATGTCCAAAGGTTTCAGTGAGACTATAAAAACCAAATGAACTCTGACTTGGTAGCTCAGTTGGTTGGAGCATCATCACACATACACCAAAAGGTTGTGGGTTTGTTTCCCAGTCAGAGCACATACCTAGATTGTGAGTTCAATCTCTGGTTGTATTGCATACAAGAGGCAACCAATTAATGTTTCTCTCTCACATCAAAGTTTCTCTCTCTCTTAAATCAATAAAAACATATACTTGAGTGAAGATTTAAAAAAAACAAAAACAAAAACAGATGAGGTTTTGTTCCTTTTGTTTTATCCTATGTCTTAAGACCAAGTCACATTTTGTGGGATACCAATAAAACTGTATGCACCCAACATCCTGAATGCCTGGTAACAAAGGTCTGTGCTTTCTCTGATTTCTTTGAGAGTGAACTTTCAGATCCATAAGGATGGAAATATTTGTATTTTATTGGTCAGAGCCTTTTTGCTTCCTTGGTTAAGCTGTAAAAGGTTTATTGGTGGAGTTTCTACAAAACCACTGACCAAACATTACATGTTTTGAATTGGAAAACATTTTTTTATGATTTTTTTAAATTTATTTATTTATTTTATTAATTAATTTTTGTTACAGATGTTTCTCCATTTTCCCCCACTGATTCCCCCCTCCCTCCCTGCCCTGTCCCCAGTTTGTTGTCCATGTCCACTGTTCATGCATACATGCATATAAGTACTGTGGTTTATCTCTACCCCACCAACACCTCTTCTGGGGATTGTCAGTCTGTACCCCACTTGCACGTCGCTGGGACTACCCCATTTTTCAGACAGTTATGTTCATTATATTCCACAAATAAATGAGATCATATGATACTTGTCTTCTCTGATTGGCTTGTTTCGCTTAGGATAATACTTTCTAGGTCCCTCCATGTAGTCTAAAAGGATAAGAGATCTTTCTTTCTTACAGCTGTGTAGTACTCCATTGTGTATATGTACCACTGCTTTTTTATCCATTCATCTACTGATGGACACTTGGGCTGTTTCCAGATCTTAGCTATTGTAAATAGTGCTGCTACAAACATGGGGGTACATATATTCTTTCCGATTGGTGTTTCAGGCTTCTTAGGGTATATTCCTAGAAGTGGGATCACTGGGTCAAATGGAAGTTCAATTTTTAATTTTTCGAGGTAACATCATATTGTTTTCCATAGTGGCTGCACCAGTCTGCATTCCCATCAGCAGTGTACTAGAGTCCCCTTTTCTCCACACCCTCGCCAACACTTGTTTTATGATTTGTTGATGGCGGCCATTCTGACACGTGTGAGGTGATACCTCATTGCTGTTTTAATTTGCATCTCTCTGATGATTAGTGATGATCAGCATTTCTTCATATGTCTCTTAGCCATTTGTATGTCCTGTTTGGAGAGGTGTCTATTTAGTTCCTCTGCCCATTTTTTAATTGGGTTCTTTGTCTTCCTTTTGTGGAGTTGCATGAGCACTCTATATATTTTGGAAATTAACCCCTTATCTGATATATCATTGGCAATTATGCTCTCAGATACAGTGGGTAGCCTTTCCGTTTTGATGATTATATCTTTCGCTGTGCAGAAGCTTTTGAGTTTGATGTAGTCCCATGTGTTCATTTTCTCATTTGTTTCTATTGCCTTAGGTGATGTATCAGTGAAAATTCTGCTGCGTATGATGTCTGAAATTTTGTTGCCTACAGTTTCTTCTAGGATTTTTATGAATTCATGAGTCACATTTAAGTCTTTTATCCATTTTGAGTTTATTCTTGTGTAGGGTGTAATTTGATGGTCTAGTTTAATTTTGTTGCATGTAGCTGTCCAATTTTCCCAGCACCATTTATTAAAGAGGCTGTCCTTACTCCACTGTATGCTCTTGCCACCTTTGTCAAATATTAATTGAGCACATTTCCTTGGGTTCATTTTTGAGTTCTCTGTTCTGTTCCACTGGTCTATATGCCTTTTCATGTGCCAGTACCAGGCTGTTTTGATTACGGGGGCTTTGTAGTATAACCTGAAATCTGGTAATGTGATCATTCCAACTTTGTTCTTCCTTTTCAAGATTGCTCTGGCTATTAGAGGTCTTTTTTTAGTTCCATATGAACTTTTGAAGTAGTTGTTCTAATTCTGTGAAGTATGCCGTTGGTGTTTTGATGGGGATTGCATTGAATCTATTGATTGCTTTGGGTAATATGGACATTTTAATGATGTTAATTCTCCCAATCCATGAACAGGGTATGTGCTTCCACATTTTATATCTTCCTCTATTTCTTTTTTCAATGACCTGTAGTTTTCTGTAAAGAGGTCCTTTATTTCTTTGGTTAAGTTTATTCCTCGGTATCTTAAATTTTTTTGCTGCAATGGTAAATGGGTTTTCTTAGTTTCTCTTTCTGTGAGTTCATCCTTGGTGTATAAGAATGCCATCAATTTCTTGACATTAATTTTGTATCCTGCTACTTTGCCAAATTCATTTATTAAATCTAGTAAATTTTTGATGGAGTCTTTGGGGTTTTCTATTTATAGTATCATGTCATCTGCAAATAATGACAGTTTCACTTCCTCCTTTCCAATTTGGATCCCTTTTATTTTTTCTTCCTGTCTGATTGCTGTGGCTAAGACTTCCATTATTATGTTAAATAAGAGTGGCGAAAGTGGGCATCCTTGACTTGTTCCTGTTCTTAAGGGATATGCTTTTACTTTTTGCCCATTGAGTATGATGTTGGCTGTAGGTCTTTCATATATGGTCTTCATTATGTCTAGATATGATCCCTCTATTCCCACATTGCTGAGCATTTTTATAAGAAATAGATGCCAGATTTTGTCGAAGGCTTTTTCAGCATCTATTGATATGATCATGTGGTTTTTATTCTTCATTTTATTTATGTGGTGTATCACGTTTATTGATTTGCGAATATTGTACCAGCCTTGCATCCCTGGGATGAATCCCACTTGGTCATGGTGGAAATTTTTTTGGTGCATTGCTGGAGCTGATTTGCTAGTATTTTGTTCAGAATTTTGGTGTCTATGTTCATCAGGGATATTGGCCTGTAGTTTTCTTTCTTTGTAGTGTCTTTTTCTGGTTTGGAATTAGAATTATGCTGGCTTCATAAAACAAGATTGGAAGTCTTCCTTCTTCTTGAATTTTTTGAAATAGTTTGAGGAGAATGGGTGTTAGTTCTTCTTTGAATGTTCGGTAAAACTACCCCGTGAAACCATCCGGGCCTGGGCTTTTGTTTGCTGGGAGAGTCTTGATTACATCTTCCATTTCTTCTGTTGATATTGGTCTGTTCAAGTTTTCTATATCTTTCTGATCCAGTTTTAGGAGACTATGTGTTTCTAGAAATTTGTCCATTTCTCTTAGATTGTCAAATTTGTTGCCATATAATTGTTCATAGTAGTTGCTAACGATCTTTTGTATTTCTGTGGTGTCAGTTGTTACTTCTCTTCTTTCATTTCTGATTTTGTGTATTTGGGTTCTCTCTCTTTCTTTCTTGGTGAGTCTAGCTAAGGGTCCATCAATCTTGTTTATCTTTTCAAAAAACCAGCTCTTTGTTTCATTGATCCTTTAAATTGTTTTTTTGGACTCTATGTCGTTTATTTTTGCTCTGATCTTTACTATTTCCTTCCTTCTACTTGCTCTGGAGTTTTCTTTTTGTTTGCTCTCTAGTTCTTTAAGTTGTGAGGTTAGATAGTCTATTAGAGTTTTTTTTTGTTGTTTTTTGAGGTAGGCCTGTAGTGCAATGAACTTCCCTCTCAGAACTGTTTTCACTGCATCCCATAGATTTTGTGTTGTTGTGTCTTCATTTTCATTGGTTTCCATGAAGTTTTTTATTTCTTTCTTTATCTCCTCGGTGACCCATTCATTGTTTAATAACTTGCTATTTAGCTTCCATGTGTTCAAATGTCTTTGTATGTTCTTCTTGCAATTGATTTCTAGTTTCATGCCATTATGATCTGAGAAGATGTTTGATATGATTTCAGTCTTCTTGAACTTGTAGAGACTTAGTTTGTGCCCTAACATGTGGTCTATCTTTGAGAATGTCCCATGTGCACTTGAGAAGAATGTGAATTCTGTAGTTTTGGGGTGTAATTCTTTGTAGATATCTATTAAATCCATTTGGTCTAGTGCTTTATTTAGAGTCTCTGTTTCCTTGCTAATTTTTTGCCTAGAGGATCTATCCAGTAATGACACCAAGGTGTTGAAATCCCCTGCTATGATTGTATTGCTATCAATTTCTCCTTTAAAGTCCTCCAGAAGATTTTTAATATATTTTGGTTCTCCTATATTGGGTGCATATATGTTTATCAAGGTTATATCTTCCTGTTGGATAGATCCTTTCAATATTATGTAGTGGCCTTCTTTGTCTCTAGTTATGGCCTTCATTTTGAAGTCTATTTTATCAGATATGAGTATTGCTACCCCAGCTTTTTTTTTTTTTTTCCTTTCCGTTTGCTTGGAAGATTTTTTTCCATCCATCCACTCTCAATCTATGTGAGTCTTTTGTTGTGAGGTGGGTCTCTTGTAAACAACATGCAAGCAAGATGAGTCATGCTTTCTTATCCAATCAGCTACTCTGTGTCTTTTTATGGGAGCATTCAATCCATTTACATTTAAGGTGATTATTTATATGTACTTTTTATTGCCATTTTTGTTTAGTGTGGTTCTATTTTTCTTCCCATTTCTCCTGCTAAATACAGCAGTCCTTTTAACATTTCTTGCAGTGCTGGTTTGGTGCTAATGTATTTCCTTATTTCCTTAGCCTTTTTTTTTTTTTTTTTTTTGTCTGGGAAGCTCTTTATTTGACCTTCTATTTTGAATTATAGCCTTGCTGGGTAGAGTCGTCTTGGATTCAGATCCTTGTTTTTCATGACCTTGATTACTTCATGCCATTCTCTTCTGGCCTGTAGTGTTTCTTGTAAGAAGTCAGCTGAGAGCCTTATGGGGTTCCCTTTGTAGGTAACCTGTTGCTTATCTCTTGCTGCTTTTAGGATTCTCTCTTTGTCTTTAATTTTTGGCAGTTTGATTACTATGTGTCTTGGTGTGGGCCTATTTGGGTTCTTCTTACTTGGGGCTCTCTGAGCTTATTGAACTCATATGCCTTCTTCCTTCACCAAATTTGGAAAGTTTTCTGTCACTATTTCTTTGAATATATTCTCTAACCCTTGCTCATTTTCTTCTACTTCAGGGACTCCTATGATGTGAATATTATTATGTTTCCAGTTGTCCCACAGTTCTCTTAAGTTGTTTTCCTGTTTTTTAATCGTTTTTTCTTTTGGTTTTCTGATTGGTTGATTTTTTTTACCCTGTTTTCTAATTCACTGATCCGGTCCTCAGCTTCTTCTACTCTGCTTTTTAGACCTTCCAATGTGTTTTTCATTTCTGATATGTCGTATTTAATTTCCAACTGGTTGATTTTCAACATTTCTATGTCTGTCCTTACACATGCTGTTGAGCTTCCTCAAGATCATGGCTCTGAATTCTAGTTCTGTTAACTTGCTTAACTGTACCTCATTTATCTCATCTTCCATAGAGGTCTCTTGCTCTTTCATTTGACTTTTGTTTCTGTTTTTCACCATTTTGGCTATCACAGTGGGCTTTGGAGTCTGCCAAATTTTCCCTGTGGGTGTTGGTGTTCTGCTGTTTGTGGCTCCCTCTCTTGGGTTTGGATGAGGCAGGGAGGACCCACTTTAAACACCACTGTCAAGTCTTAACTTTCCTCTAGCTTTTTTTTACCTGGAGGCTATTAGTAGAGGTCACCTTAAGAACCTCGGTTTCTGAGTTACCTGAATAACTCCCTCAGGTGCTCAGTGTTAGAGGATTTCTGGAGGGTGGGGCAGATGCTGGTTGTTAATGGGCCTCAATTATCATTTCAATGGCCACCAGGTGAATCTCTGAGGTAGGAGCCCCAGCCTCTCCCCAGGGCCCTGGGAAGGAGTAAGATGACCACAGTCCTGCCTGACTGCACTCAGCAAAAGCTCTGAGCACCCTCCAGATCCCGAGTGTTTCCACACAGTTCCAGTTCAGTCTGTCTTCCCTCTGCCGGAGCCCAAGGTGAGTGGCTGCTGCCAATTTAGCCTCTGTCCAGACTCTGCGTCATGGAGCCGCCTGGAACTTTTAACCCGAGGGTGCTGCTCCCAGCTAAGGGCTGCCGAGTCTGCAGCACCAGCCGAGGGCGTAGCACTCAGCGAGTTCGCAGGACTCAGCCGCAACGCAGCCGAGGAGGCAGCAGCTTCCAGCTGAGTTCCCTGGTCCCAGCCCAGGCCGCTGGTCCCAGCCCAGGCCGCTGTAGACCATGGGCTCCCGGCCCCCTCTTGTGTCCTCGCAAACCTACCAGGATTGAGACAGTGTCCCTGGTTATGTGGTCCTCCAGGCTGCCTTCGGTTGCCCCTTCCTGATGATTTGTCTTTATTTTCATTGTAAATCCAGTTTGGTCTGGAAAACATTTTTAATTGAAAATTTTAGAGAGGTCACATATTGATATAATAACTAGTCATTCAGACACCCTTAATAAGATGGAAGGACATAAATTAGAACAAAATTCAAAGTTCACGCAGACTCCTTCCTTATCTTCAGATATTTGCATATATTGTAAAAATCCAGGGCATTAGAAATACAACTGCCCTGCACTTAAAAAAATAGATACACCTAAATATAACTTCAGACTTTTGAGTTTGTTATTCAGCAATTTTAGTTTTACAGATGCTAACTGGGTCGATTAACAAGAGAAAAAAAAAGAAGGACCATAAGAGATAGTTAGAGATTCCCCAACAAGGTGGAAAGTATTAAAATGGCTATTCAGAAATAAGATTTTTGAGAATTGGTATATTTGAATTGGTATATTTAATAACTAATCAGAAATTTAGCAAAATTGGAAGTTGGTTTTTCAGTCTGATAGGAGTATTTTGAAATTCTCAACAAGTCTTCCTGCTGGGTAATCAGAAATGTAAACTTAGCTCACTACAGTGTGAGGCTGAGGTAAGTGAAGAAAAAAAAATTGGCACTTTTAAAAACAAGTGTCTAAAGTGACCCATACCTGACAACCTCCTCCTTCTCCAACCTCTTTAAAAATTGTCAAGGTCAAATGAAAAATTTTGTGTCTTGTCTACAGTTATTAGCAATTCTGTTTATATGTATGATCTGTTTATGAGATCTCTGTTTGTCTATGTTTATTCATGTATAGTATGATGTTTCCTGCCTCTGAATAGTGTTACTAGATTGTAATATTTGGTTGCCTTGAAGGAATTAAACACTTAAAAGAATTAAGAAATATAATAGATTATAACTCAAGTGCATTTTGGGATCAAATGATCTGGAAAAATATTTCATATTAAAGCTGGTTTAGGTTTGGTTTAATTTAATTACACAGACATGTACTTTAGATTTACTAATATTGAATATAGTATTTTGTTTATTTGGCTTTCCAAAATAAGTTAATGTTATTTCTATTACAAAATCCATCAAGAAAATAGCTTAATACAACACCTAAGGCAAGAGAAACAAAGGAGAAAATGAACACATGGGACTATATCAAACTAAAAAGCTTCTGCACAGCAAAAGAAACAACCATCAAAACAGAAAGGGATCCCACTATATGGGAGACCATAATCACCAATGATGCATCAGATAAGGGGTTAATTCCCAAAATATATAGAGTGCTCTTACAACTCAACAAAAGGAAGACAAAGAACCCAATTAAAAAATGGGCAGAGGACCTAAATAGACACCTCTTCAAAAAGGACATGACCAAGAGACATATGAAAAATGTTTCAACATCACTAATCATCAGAAAGATGCAAATTAAAACAACAATGAGCTATTACCTCACACGTGTCAGAATGGCCGCCATCAACAAATCATCAAACAAGTGTTGGCGAGGGTGTGGAGAAAAGGGGACTCTAGTACACTGCTGGTGGGAATGCAGACTGGTGCAGCCACTATGGAAAACAATATGATGTTACCTCGAAAGATTAAAAATTGAACTTCCATTTGACCCAGTGATCCCACTTCTAGGAATATACCCTAAGAAGCCTGAAACACCAATCGGAAAGAATATATGTACTCCTATGTTTATAGCAGCACTATTTATAATAGCTAAGATCTGGAAACAATCCAAGTGTCCATCAGTAGATGAGTGGATTAAAAGGCAGTGGTACATATACACAATGGAATACTATGCAGCTGTTAGAGAGAAAGATCTCTTATCCTTTGAGATGGCATGGAAGGACCTGGAGAGTATTATGCTAAGCAAAACAAGCCAAGCAGAGAAAGACAAATATCACATAATCTCACTTATTTGGGGAATATAATGAACTAAACAAACTGCTGAACAAAATTAACCCAGAGACATAGAGGTGGGGTACAGACGGACAAGCCTCAGCCAGGGGCGGGGGGGGGGTGAGGTTGAAGAGGGAGAGATAAACCACAGAACTTAAATGCATGTATGCATGACCAATGAACGTAGACAACAAAGCTGGGAGTGGGGTGGGGGGAAGGGGAGGAGGGTGTCAATAGGGAAAAAATGAGAAACATCTGTAACAAAAACAAATTAATAAATAAATTTTAAAAAAGAAAAGAAAATAGCTTGTTATAATTAGCTTTGAAATTTCATAGACTTGCTAAGAACTAAAAAAAAAAAAAAACACAGTTATAACTCAAAAAAAGTTTTTTAGTGAGACCTTTTTGTAATAATTATGTCATATGATATATATGTACATATATATTCTTTTTTTTTTTTTTTTTATTCTCATCCGAGGATATTTTTCCATTTTTTGTACAGATAGAATGGGAGGGAGAGAGAGGAACAGAGAGAGAGTGAGAGAAACATCAACGTGAAGGGACACATCGAGTGGCTGCCACCCGCAAGACCAACCAGGGCCGGGGACAAACTGCAACCGAAGTAAGTGCCCTTAGCGGGAACCGAACCCTGGTCTCTCCGGACCGCATGCCGACGCTCTAACCGCTGAGCCAAATCGGCCAGGGCTGTACATATATATTCTTAAACAGAGTTTCCAAAAATCTTTTGGTACCTTGAAACTTTAGAGTTTTACTAAGCTGAATGATAAAATTATTGAACATCCAGATATTTTTAAATAACATGAAATTCTGAAACATTAATAGATTAAGTTTATCTACTTTTGGCTTCTTATAACAGAGAAACTAAAAGATAAATTGGGCTCTTCTGATGAATATGTCTTGTACTTTATTAGAAGTATATCTCTTGAAAGAGTGAGTGTATTCGCCAGCAAAGAACCTGTTTCTAGAAGCTATAAAAAGTATTCACAAATTTTCCAATCTGAAGAATACTGATTACTTTTATTTTTATTATTTTTTTAATTTATCTTCATTGTTGGAAGTATTACAGATGTCAAGAATACTAATTACTTTTAGTCATCACCAGAAATTAATGTTTCTAATAGTTAAGAATTATAATTATTTAGGAAAGTAACTGCATATTTTGGGTAATAGAAGGTATAAGATATGAAAATACATTTTTGAGGAAATTAAAGGAAAGTAGTTTTGTCCTGGAGTTGGTTGTTTCTGAATGAGTAAGGAGATGCAAACTAAAAGGAACTAGGAAAATTGTAGATTTGTGAAGAGAAATCTTGAAAGGAAATTTTATATATGTTAAACTAATAAGTTTGGAATAAATGTAAGTACATGAATTTAAATATCAAAAATAAGCTGATGCACAATTAGAGTTTGATTCATTTTAAGGCTATTAAAGAGACAAAGTTTTTTCCTGTATTATTAATCTGCCCCAGATAATATAAAAATTTTCTGCCTAGAAAGCAAAATGTCCATGTTTTATTAAAATAGTTCTGTGTCATATTGTCTTAATCAGGTCATTGATTATTTAGGAAAACAATCTTCCCAATCCTAAGGACTCTATATAGTTTTGCTAACCTGTATTTATGTTTGATATCTTGTATTGTCACTTTCAGTGAATAGATAATATAATATTGTTTCATAATGATATATGATCTTTTTGGTCAATATGTTTAACAACTTTCCCAGGGTTCAAATTTTAGAAAAATACTTTTTCTTAATCTGGAAATGGCTTTGGGTTATTCCAAAGGGCCCATACCTCAAAGATTTGTTCTCTCTCCTAATCAAACAGAAAATTTAAGCTAGTTGGGTCTATTTTATTTGCTTAAGGTCACATGGGAAGCTTTGGCAAATAAAGAAAGAATATCTATATTGTGTTTGTGTACTTATATCATTACTAAAATGTGTATTTTAGCTATTTTATAAAACTCACCTAGAGTCTACTAAGTTCTGATATATTTTCATTTGTAATTCTAATTGTTATCTTAAAAATCTAAAATAGAAAAGCAAATTTATTTGTCAATTGCATTATAATCAGTTTTATAACCATCATTTTAAGGTTTTTTATTCATTATAGACAATCATTTTTACTCTGATACTTTTGCAAATATGTGATAGCTACAGAAATATCCATGAAAAGGACTCTGACTTACTCTAAACTAGAGTTTTCTGTGAATATATTTTAATATAATACTTTTAAACTGGATGAAGATTTATAGAGCTCTAAGGAATAACTAGATTCATGGAAATACTGGCAGATAATCAGAATTAAAAAATTGATTGTGGGACTGAATGAACTAAGGATAAATATAATTTGTTTGAAATATTGCTGATTTTTTTAATTGTCTTTGTTTTCCAGATATAAGGAAACTTGTCTTTCTTAAAGCAATTTGGTAAATTATAATATTGTAAGCAGTATTGAAGCATTTATATTTTTCTTCCTATCTGATCTTCTCAGAATTAAGAGGAAACTCTTAATAAGTATTATTATTTTCATGTCAATATGTTTGTTTGCATAAATCAGTAAGAATATGTTCTCTTTATAACAGAACACAATTGGACAATGTTTTTTTTTAGTCAAAGCTTTAACTGGAATGTCATGTTGGAGACATATGCATAGGCTCAGATGTTACAAGAAAGCTTTAAGGAAAAAAGATTTACTGTGGAAGCCAATAAAAACTTAAAAAACCAGTCTGCTACCTTGTCTACATGGGTCACCATAGTAAGAAACAAAAGTTGTTTTCCTGCGAGATGGCAAAGGAAGACCCGCAAGACATTTTGGGGACCTCCAGAATTTGAGGAATTCACCGAAATCTATGGGTATTGAAGGTAAAGTGTGGCAACTATGTGGCTTGGTTTCTTAGCCTCGAGAGGCTAATTAAAATTCAATTTAGAGATTCCTTATTAGATTTCAGCAAAGCAGATTTAAGACAACCTATATGATCAATTATAATTCTTGTAGTTATGAAAATAATCTGAACAAATTAATTGACACTAGACATATGAATTAAATAAATAATCTTAATTTGACTACCTTTTAGGGAAATGTGGATAATTTTAAGGAGAGAAATTGTGTTCTAATAAAAACTATAATGTACAGTTATAGATATTAGATTCTAGTTTTATATTTCATCTATAAACTGAACTGGATCAGGAGTTTTTCTAGTCTTTTTAAATATTTGGATATAATCCACTGAACTGTTTCATTTTTCTCCCATTTTTTGACTTGCAATTATTAAGAACTAATTTTTTTTTTCCTGAGCCTTGCAATTGCAAATGTAGCTAAAGGACATAATATAAACTCAAGAAAAATTGCCACAACAGATCATACTTAAACAATCTCAATGACTAATGCTGTGTATGCCTTGTAGAATTTTCCCGAGTTCCTGATGACATCATCAGAAACATTCAAACTGCAGACATGGAGGATCTGTCAGATTGTCACCGCCTGCTTCATTTCCAGCAAAAGAAACTTTGAGCCTTATATCTAGGAATCTTCTCAACTGACAGCCTTACAGACTCACAATTTGGTTATAATTTGCTCTGATCATTAACCTTTGTTTTTCTTCTTTATTCATCGGCACACTCCTTATTAAATACCTGATTGCTTGCTCACTTTGGAAGCCCATGTGCATCATCATCTCCTGAAATGAGATCAACAATTTAACTGAACTGACTTATTCTCAAGGCTGAATAATTGAATCAATGAAATATGAGCAATCTACCAACTTAGCTTCTAGAATGTGAAACTTTGAATAATAAAGTTTCAAAGGTGGGACTGAAGGGACCAAAGTTTTTCCGCCCTGAAGCTGCCTTTTTGGGATATTGATTTCAAGCTGCTTATTAAGAAACAAGACTCAGAAAGAAATTTTGACCCTTCCCCTTTTCCTGCCTAAGAGATTCAGAAAGAGAAATCGGCTTCAGGAAATAGTCTATAAGACTGTCAGTCAAGATTTCCAGAGGTAAAGCTCAAAGTTTCTTTTGCTGAATGAGAGCAGCCAGTGACTCTCTGATAGATTTTCCTGGTTGCAGTTGAATGTCTCTGGTGATGTCATCGGTTGCTCAGGAAAATTCTACATGGCTTCCGTAGTGATGATTTCTCAAGTTCACCTCATGTCATTTAGCTGCAATGTGCAATTGCAAGGCTCTGGGGAAATTTTTTTTTAGTTTTCAATAATTCCAAGTCAAAGAACTAGAGAAAAATTCAACTTTAGTTTGAAGGGTTATAATCAAATATTTAAGAAAACTAGAAAAATTCAGGATCCAGTCTCTTTCATAGGTAAAAATAGAACTTGAAAAACAATTAAAGTACAGTCTAATATACAGAACTGCATATTATAGATTCTATGAAAATATAATTTCTCTCTCTAAAATAACCCTCATTTTTCTCAAAAATAGTCATATTAAGATTATTGACTGCATAAGTCTAGTTTCACTAAATTGGCTTTATTTATTATAAATACAAGAATAGCAATTGATCACATAGGGTTTCTTAAATCTGCTTTGCTGGAATCTTTAGTTTGAATTTTATTTGGCCTCTAAAACAGGTGTGGGGAACCTTTTTCCTGCCAAGGGCCATTTGGATATTTATAACATCATTCAAGGGCCAGACAAAATTATCAACTTAAAAATTAGCCTGCTATATTTGGTCAGGCTAATTTGGTGAGGCATGTGATGTTAGCTGGTATTGATTTTGCCAGCCTTATATGGCACACAGGCTTGACATTCCCCACTCCTGCTCTGAAGGCTGAGAAGTCAAGGTACATAGTTGCCATCAGGCTTTGCCTGCAATACCTATGGGTTTGAGTGAATTCCTGAAGTTCTTGAGATCCCCAAAAATGTCTTAAGGTGCTTTCTTTGCCATCTCCCAGGAAAGCAATTTTCATTCATTACCTGAAGAGACTACTGTGAACCATGAAAATAAGCAAGGTACCAGGCTGTTTTTCCAAAGGGTTTATATCCGCTTCCAAAGTTAATCTTAGTTTCTCAAAGCTTTCTGGTGACATCCAGAATCTATGCACATTTCTCTCAAACATGACGTTCCAAAGTCTTGGTTACTAAAACCATTTTCCAATTGTGTCCTGTTATAAAGAAAACATATTTTTATTAAATTCATGCAAATAACCATATTTTCATGATAATTAAATAACACTCATTAAGAGTTTCCAATTCTGGAGAGATCAAGTAGAGAGATAAATATAAATGATTCCATATTGCTTACAAAAGTACAATTTGCCAAATTGTTCCAAAAAAATCAAGTTTCCTTTTATCAGTAAAACAAAATGATTATTTTTATAAGTACCAAACTTTAATTAGATTCAACAGACTTTAAGTTGCCCTCTCAAATTGTTAAAGGTTTCTAAACACTTATTCTATATTCTATACATATTTCATCATAGGTCAGTTATAAAAAGTTTGCAGACAAAACCTTTTCGATGGATTTCACATTGTATAGACTGCCTTACAACAAGAAATGAAAATTCAACACCTTCATAACTTCACTTCCTATTGTGCTTTTCTGTTCTGAAGACTTCCACTAAAATCTGCAGATCTTCTTCCATTGGGGGAAATTATCATTTATCCTCCTCAGATCCCTTCACCAAATGGCTTTCTCCTGACCCTCACAAATGTCTCGGTCAAGGCTGGAAATAAAGATGTGGAGATAAGTCAATGAAATAAAGGTAGTAGCTAAACTCTTTGAAAGGTAGAGGGAGGATAGCATCAGGTTCTCATTCTTCTGGGGGACAGCTACAGTAGGAAACTGAATGGGAAAATAGTGAAAGAAAAAAGCATAAAAAATAGTTATAATCCTTACCACTGTCACCACACTGATTATTTCCAAGGTAATAATAATAGCATTTGAATATCAAAGGAAGATAGAATTTCAAAGAAGTGAGATCTGAGGTTATAAGAAGTAAAGAAATTCAAGAGGACGCAAATTGAGAACACTTTTCTATTGATCATTTATCAATCCATGTAATGATTTAGCTTGTGCTTGAAAAGGTTAGAGATCACATCCAAAAATGAACTGAGGTCCCTTTTGTACAAAGCAGTTACATTTATTTTGTCTTACCTAAAAAAGTACATTAATGTGAACAAAAAAAGGTAACGAATATCTAAATATCTTATCTCTAAATAAATGAACCTACCATTTTTAAAGGATTATTTAATTTTTCTCTTAAAAAGGAGAGAGAAGACAGGTCATCCTAGAGAATTAATATTAAGTCAGAATGTCAGCCTTGGAATGTCTCCACAGTGGTGGAGAAAGCAGCTGATTGGGGTCTCATGGTTAAGTGTACACTGATTATGACTGAGTATTGAAAATAAACAACATTTCCAACAAAAAGTCTTAAACATAATTAATATTCTCAGTTCATTGACTGTCATATAAACAATTCTTGTTTATGTCGGTCATCTGCCAGTATTTTCATGAATCCAGTTATTCCTTAGAGCTCAATAAATCTTTATTCAAATTAAAGGTATGATCTGAAAATATATTCTCAGAAAATTCTATTTTAGAATAAGTGAGTTCTTTCCATGCATATTTCTGAAGATGAAATATATTTGCAAAAGTATCAGGAGTAAAACAATGACTGTGTATAAATAATAAGAAAACTTAAAATGACATGGTTATAGATCTGATGTAAATTCAACTGACAAATAAATTTCCTTTTCTGTAACAACATTTTAAAATAATTAGAATTTTATATATATATCATAATTATTCTTTATTTGACGAAGCTTCCCATGTAACTTAAAAAATATCAAATAGACCTAATTAGTTTAAAATTTCTCTTTTATAAGGAGAGATAGAACAAATCTCCAGAGGCTCATTGGGATAACTCAAACCCATTTCTAAGTTAATAAAAAGTCTCCTTTTAAAATTCGAACCCTGGGAAGGTTGTCAAATATGACCAAAAAGATTGATTATTATTACGAAACAATATTAAATTGTTCATTTACCACACTGACAATAAAAAGTATCAAACAAATATAGGTTAGCAAAACTTTAGTTCTTAAGACTGAGAACATTGTTAAGTAATCAAGAACCTGATTAAGACAATATGACAGAAATATCTTAAAAATGCATAGAATCTTTGCTTTCTAGACAAATACAGGATTTTCCCCCCTAAACAGACTGAAAAAGAACCAAACTAATTCTATATTAGCTTCACTTTTTTATTTAAATTCATTTACTTAATTAAATTTATTATAATATTATTCAGCTTAACCATGTATAAAATTTCCTCTTAAGGTTTCTCTTCACAAACCTCTACAATCTTCCTAGTCACTTTAGTTTGCCTCTTCTTAACTCAACCAGTAATAACCAACTTCAGAACAACCCATTTTCTTCAAAAAATTATCTCCATATTTGATACCTTCTATTATTAAAAACATACAGTTTCTATCCAACTTAATTAGAATTCCTAACTCTTAGAAATCTTGATTTCTAGTGACAACTGAAAGTAAATAATTAACATTTTTTTGATTGACAAATTTATTAATACATTTTATAACTTCTAGAAAGAAACAGGTTCTTTCTTTGGCAAATACACTTGCAATTTCAAGAGACATACTTCAATAATTAAAATACAAAACGCATTCATTAACAGATCCAAATTTGTTTTCCAGCTTCTCTGTAATAAGAAGCCAAAAGTAGGTACACTTAGATCAATGTTTTGGTATTTCATATTATTTCAAAATATCTAGCTATTCAATAATTTTTATCATTTATCTTAACAGTAAAATGCTCTAAAGTTTCAAGTTACCAACAGACTTTAGAAATCTATGTTAAGGTATATATATAACATACAATATAATTACTACTTAAAAGGCTTATCAAAAACCTTTCATTTCCCAGCCGGTGTGGCTCACGTGCTGAGGTTTCGGGCCTGATCCTCAGTGGGGGGCATGCAGGAGGCAGCCAATCGATGTTCCTTCTCACTGATACTTCTATCTCTCTCCCTCTCCCTTCCTCTCTCTTTCTCCCTCTAAAAATCAAAAAAGAAAATAATTTAAAAAAAACTTTCATTTTAGTTATAACTATTTATTAGTTCATAGTAATTCTATGAGATTTCAAATTTTTACCCAATCTATTTTCTTAACAAATTTTGAAACAGAGCTAAATAACATGAACTTATTTTTGTAAACTGAGGTAAAACAAACAGATCTATTTTATGTCAATAACTTTAAAAACATCAACCAAACTTAAAACAGCTTGAATATCACATATTTTCCCAGACCATATGATCCTGAAAAACATTCGGGATTGTATTTATTTCTTAATTTATAAAAGTATTTTAATTAGTTTAAACCAATAAAATATTACAACCTAGTTATATCATCTGGAGGCAAATAAAACACAGACAAACACACATATCACAAACAGATCAAACACATAAACAGAATTATTAATAACTGTAGACAAGACAAATTTGCCCTTGACAACTTTTAAGGAGGCTAAAGAATGGCCATGGCAGGTATTAGGCCTGAGTGACTTTAGCCACTTGTATTTTTAAAAGTGCCAGTTTTTTTTCTTCAGTTAACTCAGTCTCACACTATATTGGGCTGAATTTATATTTCTGATTACCCAGCAGGAAGACCTGTTGGGACTTTCAAAATATTCTTATCAAACTTCGACAAATCAACTTCCAGTTTTGCTAAATTTTTATCAGTTATTAAATCCTTTAAAATCTGTTCAAATATACCAATTCTCATATTTTACCTCAATAACTTTCAAAATTTTCTACCTTATAAGGAAATCTCTTGATTTTTCCTTTTGCTGTTTTAAAATTCTCTTGTTAATTAACCCATTTAGCATCTATAAAACCCAAAAAGCTAAATAGCAAATTCAAAAGTCTCACGACTAGCTTCATTCTATACATCTATTTTTTTTTAATGCAAAACCATTGTACTTCCAATGTCTTGATTTTTTTCAATATCTACAAATATCTGAAACTAGGAAGAAGTCTGAGTAGACTTTGATTTTTTTCTAATTTTTGTCCTTCCATCTTATTAATGGCCAGTTATATCAATAAGAGAGCTCTCTAAAATTTTTCAATGTATACATTTTTTTTCAATTCAAAACATCAAGCATCTAGTCAGTGACAGTAAGATTTTGTAACACTCAACAAATAAGACCTTTAGAACTTAACCAAAGAAGCAAAAAGTCTTCCACAAACGGTGCAAAGGATGCAGCCCTCCCTCAAAGATCAGAGTTCACCTCAAAGAAATCAGAGAAAGCACAGACCTTCTTTAAATAGGTAGTCATGATGGCGGGTGCATACGGTATCTCCAGTTCCCCACAAAATGTGAGACTGCCAGCCACAAACTTGCTAATTTGTGGTACAGGGCAGGCAGTACTAAAATGGAACTTTCCGGCAATAACAAGAAAGGAAGACTTAGACAACAAAGGCCCCTTATGGGCTGGGGCTCCTTATGGCAAACTCCCCTGAGAGCTGGCAGAGCCGGACAAAGAGACACTTTGAACCCCAATCTATTAGACTGGCCACCAGGTGTATCCCGGTAAGTGCACCTTTCAAATGGTGGAGACCATAGTCACAAGCTAAGCTCTTAGTACACAGAACAAGAAGGAAGGAAAAACCTCATCCAGTTTTTACATAAAGACTCACAGAAAAATTTTTCTGGACAGACGCAGGTCTGGAAAGAACTGCTTAACTCCCTAACCTGTGAGATTGGTTCAAACAATAGGCTTTTAGAGAGTATATGGTTATGTTCTACCCCTGTGGTATTTCCTTTTTATAACAAAATGACATAAAAGACATGGACAAAGAACAACAAAATAATGTCTAGGAGGAAAGGATTAGTAAAAAAATACAATAAAATCAAACAAAAACCCAAGAGTCCCTAAGATCAAGAAGCTAGCTTTACAAATATTTTCTCCTGCCAATGTAAATTTAGAAAAGAGAAAAGGTTCTCAACACTTTCAACTTCCACTAAACCCCACAGACAAGAGAGCAGAAATACCAAAATGGTAAAATGCTTACTGATTCTGCCAACTGTAGCCAGACATCCATGATCTCTCACCTGCAGTGGTCCAGGGTGCTAGCAGTGTCCTAGATAGTGAATTCTCCTGGCTGGATTGCCAAATTTTGGGGGCTAATAAGATATTAATACTTTTCCACCCACCTTCTAAATTATTTTAGCTGGGCTAATAACCAAATTAACAGAGACAGATTAACAAGAGACTATCAAAGTTTAACACCTGCTCCTGGGGAACTCACAGGGGCATGAAAATTCTCAACACAATTAGGCAACATTAGTCATTTGAGACATTTATGGACAAAGGAGATAGGTGGGAGAAATGGGGTCTTAGATTTCAGAAGTGAGAATGGACAATTTACAGGTAGTTGAAGGATAAAACATACACAGCAGGAAAATCTTTGCCAGTTTACTCAGAAACAACAGGAAACTGGGTGTACATAGTTGACAGGCACCTTCCTGAAGCTCTCCTATTTCATATGAATTCGTATTAGGTCAAAGTGTCATCCTAAAATCTTCCTGAAGCAGGTTTCTCTGGTTGAGGTTTTTGAGCAGGAAAGGGGGTGAGTCAAAGGTTCTTTCTGAGTCTTTTATTTCTTAACACCTTAAAATGAATATCCCAAAAAGTACCTTTAGCCTGTCAGAATTTGTGTGCATTCAAGATCTTAGGATGTTCTCTTCAGCCTAATTTGAATTAAGTATGCTAAATAAGAGAACTTCAGGCAAGCGCCTGTTGCCTAGATACCATTTGTGTCCCAATGTTTCAGAGTCATCTAGCAAGAAATTTCCTGCTATGTGTAGTCCCTACCTCTTCCACTACCTATAAATTGCCTATCAGCACTTATGAAATCTAATACTCCGTCCCCCCCTTCTTTCTTTGTCCAAAAATGTTTTAGATGCCCAGTGATGCCTCAACATATTACTTGCATAATCTTTATTTTCAATTCCATGGTGTCTATTTAACGAATTGTGAACTATGGAAATCCATTCTTGCTGATAGGCATACTTGTAAATGTGTCATCAACCCTAGTTGGGGCTTCGGATGTGGGAGGATGGTGACAGAAGATTCAGTCAGTGTCTTTGAATAAGTCAAATGCTGTGTCTCCCACTTTCTCTCACACATATACATTGAGAGAAAGGTCAGCAGATTCCTTTGCAGAGTGGCGGGGGTAATTCATCTACCCACATTATGGATGGACCATAGAAGTAGTGACTTTGAAAACAAGCCACTGTGCAACAGGCACATTGGGTTGACAACACATCAGCATCCACTGATAGAATCGGAAATTTAGGACCAAAAAAGTCCAAGAATTCTGATTAAACATTTAAAATACTAAGACATTAAAAATAAACACTGAAACATCAAAAGTATTCGAAACAAACACTAAAATCTTAAAGCACTGGAAACAGACACTGAAATAAACTGAGATCTTGGCTTAACAGGATAAGACACAACATAACCTTAAAATGGCCTAAGTGATCAGAGAGGCTCAAATCCCATAAGCACCTGAAATTCATCACATGCAAAATGAAACCAGAAATGACCCCTTCAAGCCTCGCCCCATCCTATCCTTCCTCTTCTTCCTGAACCAGAGTCACATAAGGTAGGTAACCGAAATAAGGGTGTGCCTTACCTCTCTTTCACAGTCGTTATCCAGTAAGTCGGTCAACAGCATTTCCATTGAGTCAACAGTGAATTCCATACATCTCTTGAATCTGCTCCACCTGTGTTGCCAGTGCTGTTAAGTTCAAGACTAGACCATCATTTATCGGCAATATTCTCATAGCCACATAGTTGGTTCTTTCATTTGTTTTCAACAAACCTTAACTTGGTGCCTACTCTGTACTCTCTACCAACAGCTGTGGCTATACAGATGAAGCAAAAGCACTACTTACTTCCAAAGAACTTCTTCTTGAGTAGAGGAAACTAGATACATTTAAAAAAAAAAAAAAAGTATCAATGGTACTATATACATGTTTGCAAAAGAGTCCTTCCAGACAGAAAGGAAGTGATTGTTGGAACTTAGTTTCCAAACATCTAACCTTGCCTCTATCCAACTTATTTTCCACCTTGAGAGTAATTATAAAATGCAAATCCAATCCTTGCTTCAATTATTGAAGTATCTATGTATCGCCGTCTGGATAAAATCCCACTTGTTCTCTATATGTCTTCATAAGAAACCAGCAGTTCTGAAAGTGTGCTTGGGGACCCATGGGGAGGGATAGGGATCCCTGAGATCCTTTTTGTGGGCCTGAAAGGTCAAAATGGTGTTAGTGATCATCTCTTAAAATGTCGTGTGCCTTTTTTCACCCTCATTCTCTCACAAATGTACAGGCGAGTTTTCCAGACACCGCATAACTTGAGGTATTGCAGCAGATTGCTTGAAGGAGCAGATAGGAGAATCCAGATGTCTTCTATTAAACCAGATAATAAAGAAATATGCAGTATTGCAAAATTAAATTTGTTTTGTTTTGGAAAAATTACCGTTTAGAAAATATATTATTTATGTTAACATGTAATGGGTTTATTATTCTTTTTCAAAACAATTTAATAATATATTTAAATATTTCTCGGCTTTAATTGCTAGGGTGGCAAACAACAGTAGATGCAAATCATATCAATACCAGAACTTTGGGATTCTCAATAATTTTTAAGACTGCCAAGGGTGGGGTCCTGAGACCAACAAGTTTAAGAACTGCTGCAATAAAGTATCACAAGTTACCGGCTGGCCTTGTCTCAGACTGCTGTTTTCACGTACTCTGGGCTCCAAGCATACAGAGGCTTACCATTTTCCAGAATGCATCACGCTGTCCCCTCCCTGCCGTCACAGGCCACATGTTAATCTGGGATTGCTTCCCACCCTGCCTGACCCCACACAGAAAAGGGACTGAGGCTGAATGAGGGCGAGGCAGAAGAGTGTGGGCATGCATCTCCCAGGACCCAGAGGCGGATTCCTGTTGGGTGGCTCTGTGCTGCTCTGTTCTTCCTCCTTCCATGTTATTATGCTCGGACATTTTTCCTGGACCCATCTAAGCTCCATGTCTACCCCCAAAGAGTCTCTCCTGCCATTCTACTTTCACAGGGCCCTCTGTTAGTAATTCAAATAGCATACATATTGCTATTTCAATTACTTGTTCATAAAGAAAATTGTTCTCGAATATAGAGCATATATATATTTTTTTCTCTTTTCATTCCGATTGGCATCCTGAAGTTTCTGGGCTTCCTAGAAATTTGAATAGGTGTTTCTAAAATCTAGAAAGCACATTTAAATGTAAGTTTTGCCCACCCCTTATGAAATGTTCACAGAAAACTTTCTACTAATCTTAGCATGCACTTCACTTCATGATAATGACTGGTTTACGAGTCTGTCTTCCTCACTGGGGTGTTATTTCTATGAAGGCAGAAAACGAGACAAGCCCATTACATGAGGGAGGTAATATGGCGTTTTAGAAAGCATTCTCCTGCATTCCCAAACCCACTGAGGCAATCAGAAGACCCCTCTTTGAATGCCACTTCCAGAATCAGGCTGCCATACTACTGGCCTGCAAGAGTAATTATAGTAGGTATAGAGAAAGACAAATACTGTGTAATTTCACTTACAAGTGGAATCCAAAAAAACAAAAACAAAACAAACAAACAAAACAAAACAAAACAAAAAAAAACCAGACCAAATGAACAAACAAAACAGAAACAGACCCATTAGCTGTAGAGAAGAGGCTCATGGCTACCAAAGGGAGGCGGTTGGGGGATGGGGAAAATGAAAATCAGGGTAATAGTTTCAAAGCCACTGTATTAGTCAGTTTTAAACCATTCTAATCGACAAAGGCAGATGGCTCCAACTCCAGTCCTTTTAAAAAGGTAGTTATAGTAATGTCCTGAGATATTCAAGTGGCTCTGGAAGGTTTCTTCTAAAAAAATATCTCTCCAAGACTAGGAAGTTCCTCTTAGATTAAGGAAATAGCTTCTGGGAAAATTAAGCTTATCAGTCAGCCATGTCTTAGAGTGAATTACTTTACTCTTTTAATCAAATTGCTTTTGCTTTAATAGCTTGGGTACAGATTATAGTGTTCTGGGTCATCCTGTCCTCCTAAGCTTCATATATACTTACAGGCCATAAGGTAGTGAAGCAAAAATGAACTACTTCCTGTCTGGTTGAATACACTTGCTGATCACAGCAAAAGTTGACTCCAGTGGGACCTCCAATCCACTGACCCTATCAAATTTGTCCTCTATCTTCCCCTATTGTCCTTAATTCCCTTTTTTATAGTTAAATTCATGGTTCCTTCTTATAAAAATTTCATTATGTAGAACGTAAGCTCCCTTGCCCCGAAACTCTCCATTATCCTCAACTAGCAAAAGAATTTGGATTTTGGTTGAATCCGGGAATTTACCTACTCCACTCCTGTCTTCAAATCAGAAATAGAGACAGACAACTAACCACGCTGTCTCATTTTAAAAATATGTTTTTATTGACGTTTTAGAGAGAGAGGAAGGGAGAGAGGGATAGGAACGTCGAAGTGAGAGAGTTGGGATGGCGCTCAATCCACTCAGCCACACTGGCCCGGCTGTCTCATTTTACTTTTATTGTTTACACCCACAAGTGGACCCTCTCTGCTTCTAGGTAACAATTCTCCATTCCCCTATTGGACTCGTGCTCCCACTCACTGAGTTGACTATTCCACACCTTCTGCCTCAAAACTCCAGCACGGCTTCCTTCTTCCTCATTCCTAGTTGATAGCCTTCCTTCTTTTTTCACTAGGAAAGTGGAAGCAGTTAGAAGAGAATATGCGCATTCTTCCACCAGCTACTCTAGCAAGCTACTTGCCTCTGTGCTAAATATTTTGTCTGTCCTCCTCTTACAATTCCTCTACCTATGCACTGAGTGCTATACCTTCCACCTATTTAACACATTCTTCCCCAAAACTTCTATCTCCCCTGCCTTTATTACTGAATCATTGTCACTAGCCTATAACACCAAGTGGTAGTCCAGATTTAAAAAAGGATTATTTGACTGCATTTTCCCTTCTGATAGGAACTGCATTGCATCTGTAGCTCTCCTTGGGTAGTGTGGACATTTTAATAACATTAAGTGTTCCAACCCATGGACACCGGGTGTGTGTCCATTTATTTGTGTCTTCTTTAGTTACTTTCATTAACGCTTGGTAGTTTCTACTATACAAGTCTTTTATTCCTTGGTTAATTGTATTCTTAAGCATTTTATTGTTTTTGGTGCTATTGTATATGGAATGGTGTTCTTAATTTCCTTTTGAAAAATACATTGTTATTTACTCTGAATCCAAAGCTAGACAAAGACACTACAAGAAACCTACAGGCCAATATTCCTGATTAATATACATGCAAAAGTCATCAACCAAAAAAAGAAAATAGCAATCCAAATTCAGTAGCACATTGAAACGACAACACACCATGACCATTTGGGCTCTGTCCCTGGGATGCAAGGATGGTTCAACATAAGCAAATCAAAGTGATACACCATTTTAATAGCATGAAGGATAAAAATCACACAATCATCACAATACATGGCAGAAATATTGACAAAAGTCAATACCCTTTCATGATAAAAATTCTTAACAAACAAGGTATAGAAGGAATTTACCTGGACATAGTAAAGGCCACATATGACAATCCTACAGCTAACATCATGCTAAACAGTGAAAAACTGAAGGCTTTTCTTTCTTCTTTTATTCCTAAGATCTGGAAAAAAGGCAAGGATGCCTTCCCTTGATGCTTCTATTCAACGCAGTACGAGAACTCCTAGCCAGAGGAATTAGGCAAGAAAAATCATAAATAAATAAATAAATAAATAAATAAATATAAATAAATAATAAATAAATAATAAATGGCATCCGAATTGGAAAAGGAGAAGTGAAAGTAACTGCTTGCAGATGACATTTTCATATATATGGCTAACTGCAAAGGCTACACACACCCCACACACACACCTGTTAGAACTAGATACATTCAGTAAAGTTCCAGGATACAAAATTCTACCTTCTTCACATGACTCAGTGGGAAGTACCAGCAGGAGAGCAGAGGGAGGAGAATAAATCTGGGAACTTTGACTCCCTGGCTCCCTTCCTATGAGTTGCTGAGGGAGGACTACTGGTAGCTCCTGTCAGGTCAGACTCTCCACACTGCCCTTTCTACCTCAGGCTTTTGTTAACTGCTCTCCTTCTTCCCTGCCTTTAAGCCTAGAAGGATAGTATATTCCTGTTTGTTATAGCCCTGAAGTCCTGACCTTTCCCTTGTGATGTCCCTACAGACTTCTCTCATCTTTGTACAAATCTCACTTATGAACTGCTTCAAAGTGCCCACGTGATAAGCATTTCTTGCAAGTGTCCTCACTAATCCACCTCACACTCACATTCAACTTATGAGTAAATGTTATAATTTCCACTTTCAAAATATATTCCAAACCTAACCATTTTTCACCACCTGTACTATCCTCATCCTAGTCTAAGCCACCGTAACTTCTCACCTGGATTACAGCAATAGTTTAGTACTTCTGCTATCTCTTCCTACCCCATTCTACTCTTCACACAGCAGCCAGTGTCTTCTTTTTAAAAAGGAAGTCTGATAACGTCATGCCCCTGCACACAAGCTTCCAAAGGCCTTCCACTACACACAGTGAAATAAAAAGTAAAAGGCCACATAACGGTCCTGGCCAGTTTGGCTCAGCAGTTAGAGTGTCGGCCTGTGGACCAAAGGGTCGTGGGTTCCATTCCCACTCAAGGGCACGTACCTGGGTTGCAGCTTCCATCCCTGGCCCCGTTTTTGGTCAAGTGGAGGCAACCAATGAATGTGTCTCTCTCACATCAATGTTTCTCTCTCTCTCTCTGTCTCCCCCCCCCCCCCGCCCTTCCACTCTATCTGAAAAAATAAATCAATGGGAAAATATCTTTGGGTGAGGATTAACAAAAAAATAAAAATAAAATAAAAAATATTCCTGGTAATAGAGAAAACTACGAAGATCTGCCTAAAAACGAAATTATCGCTTATTCTCGTCTCATTTGTGGTTTTACTCACCATTGTGTCATGATTCACTCCTATTGTTGTCTTTAATTTTCATTCATTGAGCCTGACTTTTGTACATTATTCCATTTTAGAAATCTATGCTGATTTCCGGGTCATCCATGTTACTCTTGATAGGCTTTCAGGTGGTTTTCAGGTTGCTGTACTGTTCTTTACAAGTCACTATGAATATTCTTTTACGTGTCTTTCCCTTGCTATTAGGCTTGGAACCCTTCTCTCTCTTTAGAAGACTGTATACTTCAGTGTTTAATCAACTTTACATTGATCTTGCAATTACTCTGAGGGAAGTCTTGTTTTCCGCATTCTTAGTCAGCAGTTTACTGTAGCCCTTCGAAAATTTACTGACATCACCCTGGATAATTCATTTGGAAAAGCTCTGAAGTTAACGCGGCAATCACAATAAACTATCTCCGAAGAGCACTCTCTTCTGAAAAGCCCCCACGCCCAAGTCTCCTACCAGTTTGGGGATTTATTTAAACTATTTTGATAGTTTTATAACATCACACAGAAGAACTTCCTTCCTTGACATTATGTTTGTGGTCCCTAAGAATCTAAAACTGAACGAATTCCAAATAAATACATAGAATCTCAGGTGGCAAAAGGAAAAAAAAATGGTGCTTGTATTTAAAATTGGTGAGGCACTTACTCATTTCAATGTCTACGTGAAATTGACCAGGTTATTTCGGCCTCGATTACACTGGTGGAGTACAGTTCACATCTCACTAAAAAAGCCTGGCAGGTACAACAAATAACAATAGAGGGCGCACAGTTAAATTTGCATTAGAAGCAAATAATGAATATCTTGAGTGAAAGTCATGTCTAATGCAGTATTTGGGGTCTACTCATACCGAAAAATATTCATTTTTAAATCTCAAATGCAATTAACTAGGCATTGTGTATTTTGTCTGTCAACCCTATGGCTTTTCTACCAATTAGGGCTCTCAAGGTTTTCCCTTAAGCGGTTTGATTTGCTGAAGATACTGTTTGTATTTCAAGAACTCTCTAGGTTGTGGGCCTTAGCAATCTTTCATTGCATTTCATAACAGTACATTATCTTCAAGCAAAGCACTGAGAGTGTTAGGGTAAGTATTCTTCCTGAGGAGGATCGGTTTTGTTGCTGGTTCTCTAATAAGAATGTTTCCCAAAGTGCAATATGTTTCCATCTTCAAAAGAACAGCAAACACAGAGGCTGACAGTGCGAGAGAGTTGCGGGGGAGGAGCGGGACTCTGGGCCTGGAAAACTCTGCGCAGTCCAGAAATACCGCGGGAAGGCTAGATGGAAAGAAGCCTTTTGAACCTCCTCAGCTCCCATAGTGCAACCACATCAACTGGACATCTCCGCTCCCACTTTGGCTTTGGCAAAATGGCGTCTAGCCCTTAGGCCTACTGTCTTCTCTGCGGGCCTGTTGCCATCCAGGGCTGGAAGGCTCCCTTCTCCAGGCTTCTAGGCTGACTCTCCCCACCACAGCTGGTCTACAGTTAGCATCCTCGAGATGTCTGGCAAGGGGCACGGCACAGATGGCCCAGAGGACCAGTTGGAAGCTGAGGCCAGGATGGCGACATCCCCGGATCTCAATTTGACAGCTCAACCTCCAGTGAGCTTGATATTGACCAGAGATGGTGACGGTACCAGGGACGGCAGTGTTCCCACCCTTGGCAGCACAGAAAATCAAGGCGCAGACACAGAAGGTGTAAACGTCGCCTCTGAAATCCTGGAAGACGATGCGGAAGACACAGTCCTTTACTGCGGCTTCGGGCTCGGAGAGGAAGGAGAGGAGGATGAGGAAGAAGCAGCAGAAGAACAGCATCAGGTACAGGGCAGTGAGACCAACCCTAACCAGCATGTATCAGATGAGGATCGGGCCCTGGAGGACTGGGTGTCTTCAGAGACAACTGCCCTGCCCCCCCCTCGCTGGCATGCCCTTACTGCACTTCGAGATCGGCAGCTGGGTTCAAGTGCCCGCTTTGTATATGAGGCCTGTGGAGCAAGGGTCTTTGTGCAGCGTTTCCGCCTGCAGTATGGGCTTGAAGGCCATAGCGGTTGTGTCAATAGTGTTCACTTTAACCAGTGTGGCACCCGGCTGGCCAGCAGCAGTGATGACCTTACAGTGATAGTTTGGGATTGGGTGCATCAGCGGCCAGTCCGCACCTTTAACACAGGTCACAGAAATAACGTCTTTCAGGCCAAGTTCCTTCCCAACTGTGGCGATTCCACCCTGGCCACATGTGCCCGTGATGGGCAGGTACGGGTAGCACAGCTACCTGCTCTGCCACATAGCAGGGTCTCCAAGCGTGTGGCCCAGCATAGGGGAGCCTGCCACAAGTTGGCTCTGGAGCCAGACTGCCCTTTTAGGTTCCTAACCTCGGGTGAGGATGCAGTTGTCTTTGCCATTGACCTCAGACAAGACCGTCCTGCTTCAAAAGTGGTGGTAACAAGAGAGAATGAGCGGAAAGTGGGGCTGTATACAATCTTTGTGAATCCTGCCAATACTTACCAGTTTGCTGTGGGTGGAAGAGACCAGTTTGTAAGAATTTATGACCAGAGGAAAATTGATGAGAGTGACAATAACGGAGTACTCAAGAAATTCTGTCCTCATCACCTGGTCAACTGTGATGCCCAAGCATTCATCACCTGCCTCGTGTACAGCCACGATGGCACAGAGCTCCTGGCCAGTTACAATGATGAAGATATTTACCTCTTCAACGCCTCTCACTGTGATGGAGCCCAATATGTTAAGCGATATAAGGGGCACAGAAATAATGCCATAGTCAAAGGCGTCAATTTCTATGGCCCCAGAAGTGAGTTTGTGGTGAGCGGAAGTGATTGTGGGCACATCTTCTTCTGGGAGAAGTCATCCTGTCAGATCGTTCAGTTCTTGGAGGGGGACAGGGCAGGTAACGTAAACTGTCTTGAGCCCCATCCTTACCTACCTGTGATGGCGACCAGTGGCCTAGACCATGATCCCAAGATCTGGGCACCCACAGCTAAAGCGACCACCAAGCTTATTGGGTTAAAGAACGTGATTAAGAAGAACAAGCAGGAACGAGATGGAGAGGGCTTGGGCCACAGTGACCTGTTTGACAGTCATATGCTTTCCTTCCTCATGTACCACTTCACACGCAGAAGTCATCCCCTTCATCCCCGTCATCGCCGTTTCAGGGTAGCTCCTGGAGCTGGAGTCATGGATGCAGAGTTGGCAGGTCCTGGAGCTGGGGTCCTGGATGCAGAGTTGGCAGGTCCTGGAGCTGGGGTCATGGCTGCTGAGATGGCAGCTCCTGGAGCTGGAGTCGTGGAGGTGGAGTCAGATGAGTCTTCCAGTGACTCAGATGAATCCGAGGAGGAAGAAGAGCAAGACCGTGTGCAGTGCCTGCCATCCTGAATGCCCGATACTTGCTCCAGCTAGATGTCACCTCAGTAGGCTGGACTTTAAGTTTGAAATTCAGTTTAACCAACAGATTTGCCTTTTGTGTGTTTTGTGTTTTGTTTTTTTATTTTATTTTATTTTCCACAATAAAAAACTCCTTTCATCTCTTTCCTGTACCTTTCTTCCTTCCTTCCTTTCACACATTCTTCCTCCCTCATTCTTTTCCTCTCGGTTTCTTCACTCCTCTTGCTTTATCCATTGTTTCTATGTGAACATATACGCAATATATTTATACCTCTTTTTCTTTTTTCTCTTATGGCTGACCTCTAAAGGTTCCTATTTCTGGTGAAAATATTAATAGCCCTACTGAATCTATCTTCTCCTTTCTGAGCATCTGAAAACTAGCACCTTTCCTTCATCTTTAGCAGTATATTACTGAGTTCTTCAGTTGAGCTACATTTTTTTAGAAATGTGTTTTTCTTTACGAATAAGTAAAAACAGCGTATGCTCACACAGAGAGAGAAAAGAAAATGGGGCAAACGGTGGTTAGATAAATTCCTAGGAAGGTGATTTATCTGTCTAGAATCGATAACGTTGGGTTGTCCCCAATTTCTGAATCCATATCTTAATATTGATTTATTTGTGTAGACAGGGATGGCAAGGATTGAGGTTAATCACATAACATTGTTTACTCTGTACTTAGAATTCTTGTGCAGTTTCATGGCTTAGAACTCCCAAAGGATTACTTTCCATGAAGTTCTCTTGGGACAAACATCTCCTAGAAGACACCAGCCAGGAATATAAGAACTCCTAATATTTGAAAATACACGTTTGAACTAACTTTAAGAATAACTTCCTGTTGCAATAAAGACTTGTTTAAACTGGCCAATAACTGTGTGATATCATTGGAAGAAGTATCTCATTAGATATCTATGAGTTGCTTAAAATTCCCTTTGGCTCTTTTCAAGAGGTTAAAATGCTTTTAAACATATTTTGTTCCAAGCCTTATTTAATGCAAATGTTGGGTGTATGACGTCCATTTCCCATTCAAAAGTAATGTTCTTGTTTTACACACGTTATTTCTGTAAGTGGTGCTTGGCCCTCCTTGTCCAAACACCCCTGTGAAGTGTAACACACCCTTCTTTGCAGATGTTTGTCGGTAAAGAAGGATGTGATAAAACATCCTGTGCCCTGACAGGGGCTTTTCTTCCATAATGCTCCTTAAAATGGATATTATCTCTGGCCCTTTCAGAGCAGGTCGAGAAATTTTTATAATGAGATTAGACTTTAGAATGAAAAATCATTGACCAGCATTTCTGCTCACCAGGATTCAAAGTTAGGGACAGCTGCCTGGGGATCTGGGGCCCTGGGGTGGCCTCTACCAAGGTCTGCTGTCAAGTAAGGTCCTTAAGTGTCCCAAAAGAACCCAGTGAGTCTGAACTGAACACCATCGTTTAAAACAGGACATAAGTAGGACAGAGTTATAAACTAGAAGCCCAAGTTTGGGGCAGTCCTACACAATTGGGTGGGAGGTATACTAGCAACAACATCAACACACTAAAAAACAGACAAACAAACAAACAAACAAAAACAAAGACACGTTTGGAATTTCCAGTGTGTGGCAGTGAGAACGATGGCAAAAGTGGATTACCACCCAGTTCTTTATTCTCCTGCTCTTTGGAAGCCGGTCAGTCTCTGGGGGAATGAACTCTGAACTAAAACCTTCTCCAGAGTTCCCTGCATGGCTCTGAGATCCTTTGTGCAACAAGAGGCACTTGAAGCGAGATTTGGAAGGCAAGGGTAAAGTAGTAGCCCTATTTGATTTATGCTCAGAAAGTAGGGGCAGAGGCACATTGGTACTTACCTAGTGGCGTAACTTAGTGTGAGGCAGCAGCCGGGCCCACGGCTACAGCAACTCCCCATCAGGTCTTTCTCTCATCTTCAGCAGCTCCATAAAAAGGAGTACCCACTTCACCTGCCCAACACTCATGTCACCACGGTTGGTGGATTGGAGGCAGTGAAAGATCAGCACCGGTTCCAGACTGTCCTTGCAGGTTCCAACTATCCCTTGTGGATTCCATTCCATCTTTGCTTCCCCCGCTTCACCTCCATCTCTCCTTTGTGAATGCTGTGCTGACTTCAGGCTCCAGCACTTGAAGCAAAGACGGAAACCTCATGAAGACTGCGTGAGCAGACTCTGCAGTCACGTACCATGAGGTCCCTGTTATAAGTCATCTCTTTTACGTATATCACCTCCAGTGAGTGTTTCTGATGCTCTGTTTGAACCCTGAAGGAGGCAACCATCCCCACCCGCTCTGGATTGAGTAAATCACCAGACTGCTTAGACAATTTGCCATTTGGAAGAGTCAATTCTTCTAAAGAGAGACCTTGGACTTGATCAATATATATACACAAATAGGTAGATAGAGAGGTAGATGGGTAGAGAGAGATAATAGGGAGTCAAGTAATTAATTTGTAAAGTAAAGCTATGATAATAGGTGAAAACCGAGCTGGCAGCATAGGTCCCGGAAAATGGAAGTAGTAATGTTGCCAGTTTAATTTATGCAAATCTTGGTCTGTTAATATATAGAAGAGAGCAATAAATACCACAACCAACCTTCCATGAGATGGCGGGCAAAGCTAACAATTTTATCACATAAGCAGGCAAAATTTCACCTTTAAATTTAATTTTTCAACACCAATTGTTCTCACTCCACAATAGAATTTCTGCAGGACAGTTCTGTGTAGGCCCTCGTGACCTTTATGCAAAATTATAATTGCCTCCTAATTATGCACAGAATTTAACAGCATAAAGCTGTCACAGATGCCAAACTACGCCTTTAAAAAGGCATCTTCTGGCAGCCATTCCTTAAAAGGACAGGTGTGGAAAAGACCACAGATGGGGGGGGGGGGTACGCAGGAGCCTAATTACTAAATGGAAGGCCAAACATTTTTAGTGAGTTCTGTTATTCCAACAGCACCCTTCAGTATTGCTCCTCCTACCATGTGAGCCAAAGGCATAACGCAAGAAATTTGCAATAGACCGGATCTTAGCTATCCTGTGATCAACATCTGTGACCTTCACTATCTTAATTTGCCTTGAGTTCAGTCTTTTCAAGAGCAAAAAGAGATGTTTAGACTTTTAGATTTTGTCCTCAGAGCTTTATGGAGCACTTAATACACACTTCTTTAATGGACAATGAGTTCAGAGATGGGTGTATGACAAGAAACTTACTACACTGGTCTCAAGCTGTGTTCTCGGAAGAACTAGGGAGTATTGGATATTTTCACTGGGAGAGGGGTGGGAAGTTTCGTATCCTGTTGCTTTATTCACGATACAATTCCCGCCCCCCCCCCCCAATTTTGGCAGCCTCTTTATCTCTTACCCCATTACATAAGCAAGCATCTATGGAAATTAGGTACACATATACCAGCAAGTATATTCAAGTGTAATGTCTCAATAAAATGTCTTCATGAAAACCATATTAAAGTGCTGGACAGGAAACTTAAGTTCAGAGAAGGTAACTTTTCCAAAGTCATTGAGCTAAGAGGGCATAAATTAGAGGATCAAATAGAATTTTTTCTCTCTCGATATTTTGTTCGGACAGAGAGGAAGAGAGAGAGAGAGAGAGAGAGAGAGAGAGAGAGAGAGAGACATCGACGTGTCCACCCAACCAGGGCCGGGGACAAACTGCAACCGAGGTACGTGCCCTTAGCGGGAACCGAACCAGGGTCTCTCTGGACCACAGGCCGACTCTCTGACCGCTGAGCCAAACCGGCCAGGGCAGGATCAAATAGAATGTACAGCTAAATCCAACAAATAGTGACACATAGCATAACTGTTTTGGTGCATGGTAATTTGGCTTCAGTGACAATAGAAATTGGGGTCCCATGCCTCAAGATTCTTTCATGATCTTTTAAAAGTTTTAAATGTTCTTTATTTGATATTATACATAAAGCACACTGAAATCATGACATTTAAATGTCACCTTTCACCTATTAAGGTGGCTGTACTCTCACTTTGGACTTCTGTCAGCTGTATCCAGACATGTTAGCAACCCAAGCCCCTGAAATTGAACTGTAGGCCTCTGAGGATAACAAACAAAACAACAACAACAATGAACCAAAAAATAAAATAAAATACAAAATATGAAAACAGTACACTCTGGGGAAAGGGCAGTGTTTCTAGCTTCAGCTACACCGTGATTTGGATGACACTGGCTGAAAAGGCTTTTGCTAGTGAAAGGACAAAAATTCTACCACCCCAAAGCTGCTTTGGGGGATATTAATTTCAAGCTGTTTATTGAGCCGTTTCTCAGAAAGAAACGTTGACCCTCACCCCTCTTTCCTGTCCAGGAGATTCAGACAGAGAAACCTGTCTCAGGGTGGAGAGTTTAGGGTGTCCCCTTAGCCTAATTTGAATTAAGTATGGTAGACAACAGGGCTTCAGGCAGGTGCCTGCTAGCCAGGTACCCTCTGTGTCCCACTGCTTCCTAGTGGCCTACCATGGGTTTGCCTGCCAGGTGGGTTTGTTCTTCCTCAGCAAATTGTAAATCACTCATTCTCACTCTGAAATATAAGACCCTGTTCCCCCACTTCTGCTGTTGTGGAAAATTGTGGTATATACCCGGGTTGCTTAACTGTCTTTGGAATTTTCTCAGAACCTATGTGAATTCTCCATAGATAGTTATTAAACTTTGACTTTTCTCTTGTTAATTTCTTACTTTTAACTTATTAGTCCAGTCTTGAATAATTTAGATGATGGGAAATAAGGTATTAAAACTTTAACCCACGCAGAAGCCTTGCCAATTAACATTAAGAACAATCAAGAATGTGCACTCAAATCACCACCATTTAAAACAAAGTTATTCAGCAATTTTCAGCAAATTCAGGAAATGATGGAGAAATAAGAGGTATAACTAGTGCAAAATACATTAAAGTGTAACTGATTATCGATGATATGATAGAACATAGAGACAATCCGAGAGCATCTCATTAATAAATAAGAACTTATATGAGAATTGAACCAAATGACCACTTACAAAAAACTCATATATGATTACTGCAGTAAAACTAAAGAAGAATGACTTACTGTGTTTGCTCCAATATAGCAGTTGCCATAAGGTGGCTTCTGATTTCAGTGGATAATTTTAGTTTTTAATATCGATCCTATTAGATCCCACTCAGTACTTTAAAATATGTCTGTGCTTACTTTGAAATTAAAGAAAGTGTTTTGCTGCTTTTTTTTTTTTTTTTTAAATTCACCATTCTGAGCTATGTTGGGAATTTCATTTTCTCACGTCAAGGCATCTGATACTCATTACAGAGGTTTCTCAGGTTTTTGTCCAGATTTTAGAAACTGGGTTTCTGAAAGAGTATGAGAGTATGCTTCTCCTCTAGTGTACTCTGCTGAAGCTGCTTCTCCAATAACTGTAGGATGGGCCTAGATTTGTACAGCACTGAAGTTGTGAGCATTCTCTCTATATATGATAAACAGAAATTTTTTTTTCTTTTAATCCTCACCAAAAAATAAGTTTTTAGATTTGAGAGAGATGTGAGAAAGAAACATCCATCAGCTACCTTCCTTATGCTCCTGCAACCTAGATATGTGTTGTGACAGGGAATTGAAACTGAAACCTTTTGGTATACAGGATGAAGCTCCAACCAACTGAGCCACCTGGCCAGGGCAATAGAAGATTTTATGAGCATTTTCTTGGGAAATAAAAATTCCAGATTAGATCTTAAATGAAGTTGAACTGACACTGCACAGAAATCATGGATGTCGTGATAATGCCTATTATCTAGTTCACATAGAGGCACCTCCTTTGTCTCCAGTGAAGTGAGGTTTTGCCAGACATTTTTATTATGCACTTCCATGCTACATCTGGATTTCAAATAAGATGTCATTATTGTGATGGCCAAGCAAATGTCTTTATTTACAATTTTATTTTACAAGTCAACGTTCCTTGAAAAACTTATATATCCCTGGGAAGTTTTTTTTCTTCCTTTCTGAGAAAATGAGGTTCAAGTATCTTCTTTTTTCAAATCTACAAAATCCCCAACCCCATGAGTCTAAATTGATGGTCTTACTTCATATTTTATGGGCCAGAATGTCAAAGCAATAACATCAGGCTCCCCACATCTATATTCCTGCCACCAAACCTGTGAATTTTCTTGACTGAATTCATACCATCAGGTCTGATCTTCAGAAAGGGCATTCTTCCACGGATTTCTAGATCACACCTCCTCAAGGGCTTGAATCCTGGTATGTGTCTCAATTGTGTACATAATTTATTTTTTTCTCACACCTAGATGTTTACTGTCAATATATTTTTTCTAATATCCTTTATCTGAAAAATAAAGTGCAACGATGACCCTTTAATTCTACATCTCATTCCATCTGTCACTTTTTTTTCCCCTCTTCATAGTCAAACTTCTGAAGACTTGCTCTCCGCCTAAAAACCCTTCAACCAATGCAAATCCAGCTCCACTCCACCTCAGTTCTAAGGATATCCATGAAATTTTATTTACTGCAGACAAAAGTTTCCTGTTAAATGATCAGTGCTTTAAAGAAAGCAGCTATACAGGAATATTTTGTGCCATTCCTAAATACTAAAGAACTTTACAATGTAGTTTGTTGAAATGTATCCCTTTAAGAAATTTGTTTTTCTTTTAAGAACTTACTAAATGTTGTCCTTTAAATTTTTATCTTTACTTCAATTTACACTTTTTATTGCACTTTTATTCTAAGCAAATTACCAGAAGCACATCATCAAGCAAAATAGTCAGAGAAATCATGAAAGAAAGAACATTTTCAAAAGGTCACAAATAATGAAATTTACTCAGCATGAATCACAAAATAAGCAGACTTCAAAATCCAAGGGAACTGAATTATTTCTAGTGACATGATAAACATTACCAGAATTATTATGACTACTAAAGGTAGATATTTTTCAATGGATTGTTTTAAAACAATGCATTTTTTTATTATTTTGAAATAATTTTAGATTCATTGTGAAGTTCCAAAGATAATACAGAGAGTTCCCACATACTCCTTATTTAATTTTCCCTAATGTTAACATCTTACATTACCTTGGTATGTTTGTTAAAGTAAGAACCAACATTGGTTCATTACTATTAACAAAACTGCAGACTTTATTCAGATTTTACCACTTTGTCTACCAGTGTCCTTTTTCTCTTCCAGGATTCTATCCAGGATGCCACATTGTATTTAGTCATCATGTCTCCTTAGACTCCTGTGGTTTGTGGTTGTTTCTCGACCTTTCCTTGTTTCTTGTGACCTTAAAAGCTCTGAAGAGTTCTGGCCAGGAATTTTGCAGAATACTTCTCAATTTGGGATTGTATTGATCTATCTTTTTTTTTTTTTTTTTTATGGCTACACTGAGATTATGGGTTTTGGGAAAGAATAACCAGAGAGATGAATGCTCATATTGGAGACATATAATATTAATGTGAGTTTATCACTGGTGATATTAACCACCATCACTTGGTTAAATGTTGTCTGTAGGTGTTTTTTTTTTTTTTTTTGTTATTTTTCATATTACTATGAATTCACTTTTAATACTCTGTTCTTTGGAGGCAAAACACTAAATCCACCCCATACTCAAAGTGGGAGGTGACTAAAACTCCATCTCTTCATGAGGAGAATGCCTGCTATTTGCAATTATTCTGTAGTGAGATTTATCCTTTCTTCCAATTATTTATTTATTTATTTATTTATTTATTTTATTTATACCAGGATGGATTGATGAATATTTGTCTAATTCTTTAGGTTATAATGTAATACCACATTATTTGGGAGGGGCACTGAAATTGTTCCAGCTTTGGCCATTGAGAACTCAGTTTTCAAGTGTCACTTTGATACACCCTCATCCCACTTTCTTGCTATCTGGAACTACAAGATGCTCCAGGCTTATCTTGTATATTCCTGGCCCAGCATTAGAATCACACATTTCTCCAAGGATCCCTGGTTTCTTTTATTGGAGAATAGTATTAGAAATCAAGATATGGGTGCCAGGGGTACTCATTACTATTGGGGTATTACTATTCCCAGGGCTTCTCAGTGGAGAGAGCTATGAAATATGTCAGTATATTAACCCCTGTATGCACACATTTATATCATTATCCCTGCATCTATCTATCTACCTATCCTCTATCTATATCTATCTATCTATCTATCTATCTATCTATCTATCATCTATCTATCATCTATCTATCTATCTATCATCATCTACCTATCATTATCTATCTATCTATCTATCTATCTATCTATCTATCTATCTATCTATCATCTACCATGCTAACCTAATCTTGAATTAATACTGTTATTTCCCATTTTAATTTAGTACAGCAGGGCTCATCTAACCTTTCCTCCCTGCTTATCTATAATTTCCTTCTCTGGCAGTAAAAACATTTTTCTCACCGTCCATCATCCATTTTTTATTTATTCAACTTGAGACATAAATGTAAAGCCAGCTGAGAATTATTACTTAATCTGAATCCTCATGAGAAACAAATTTTCTAATAGAGTACTATTTTTACATACATTTTGTTTTGTCTTTACCCTTACAGTTACCCTTCAAAACAGGATTTGACAAAGTTATTTAGTCAGCTTCTTTTTCTCCTACATGCTTCAGTGAGGTTATATCATACATTTGTAATAGATTTAGATTCATTTGTCATAATGTGTATTCAATTCTGAGATTCCCCTGACATCCTGGTTGAAGTTCTTTTAGTTTGCATATATTAAAGCTTATTATTTTTGATGTACAACTCCATGAATTTTGACAGATGCATTGATTCATGTATCCACCACTCCAGTACCATACAGAGTAGTTCCACCCCCTAAAATTCTACAGAGATTTAAAAAAAAATAAATTCCTATGGGAAAGCACATGGAACAAAATCTTCCCCACCCTCAAATATTTAATTCTGTCTGATAATGTTAAAGTAAGTTTGTTTCCACATTTCTAAAAGCATCTAAAAACTTGTACAGGTACCCTTACTCAAGTAAAAATCATAATTGCAAGCTTTAAAAAATATATTCAAGAGTGTGACTTATCAATTACCATTTATTTGTCTTAAGAGGCTAACACCTGAGACCAAATTCTTGACTCTTACTTCGAGAGTGTTTTACTGAGGAAAAAAGACTTCCCTATATTATCCAAGATCTTAGTGGTTACCCATCATAGGTTTTGGTCCCTCACAATGTTGATAATACCTGTCAGCTGAAGAAGAGAGTCCCTAAAATATCAGGGTTGTTATAACTTTTTAGCAGAGTAATAAAAAAAAATAATTCAAGCTAAGATGTGATTTGAATTAGAGATTCATAAGTGTGGGGGCTAAAAAAATATTAATATTTTTCTTTCCACTCTCTAAGTTCTTCTATAATGGGTTAATAACCAAATCAACAGAGACAGAAGAAAATCAAAGTTTAATATATGCACATGGGGAACTCACATAGGTGTGAGGCAACATTGGATATAAAAGACATTTTTGGACAAAGGAGAAAAGAAGAGAACTAGGTATTGAATTTCAGAAGCAAGAATGGGTAATTTACAGACTGGTAGTTGAAGAAGAGGGGAACACACATGGAAGGAAAATCCTTACTAGGTGACTCAGAAACAGTGGGACATGGGGTACCTAGCTAATAGGCACCTGCCTAAAGCCCTCTTGTTTGCCATACTTAATTCAAATTAGGCTAAGGGGACATCCTAAGATCTCTTTCCTGAAGTAGGTTTCTTTGTCTGAATCTCTTTGGCGAAAGATGGGGCAGAGTCAAAGTTTCTTTCTGAGTCTTGTTTCTTAATAAACAGCTTAATATCAATATCCCAAAAACTAGCTTCAGGGTGGCAGAATTTTGGTCCCTTTAGTCTTGTTTTTGAAACTATTATTTAAAGTTTCACATTCCAGAAGCTAAGTTGTTAGGTTGCTCCATATTTCATTAATTCAATCATGCAGTCCTAAGAGTAAGTCAGTTCAGTTAAACTTTTGTGTGCAATTGTTGAGTTTCTTTTGCTAGAATGAAGGCACGCAGTGACTACCCGATAGAATCTTCTTGTTGCCATTGAATGTCTCTGGTGATGTCACTGGGTGCTCAGGAAAATTCTACATGGCTTACACAGCATCAGTCACTGAGATTATTTAAGCGGGAGCTGTAGTGATGGTTTAAGTTCACCTCGTGTCATTTAGCTGCAATTTGCAATTGCAAGGCTCTGGGAAAATTTTTTTTAGTTTCAATAATTCCAAGTCAAGAACTGAAGAAAAAATAAACATTAGTTTAAAGGGTTATAGCCAAATATTTAAGAAAAGTAGGAAAATTCAGGATCCAGTCACATTTATAGGTGAAAAACAAAACTTGAAAGACAAGTAAATGAAACACAATTTCTCTCCCTAAAATCATCCTCATTTTTTCACAAAGATAGTCAATTTAAGACTATTTATTGCATAAGTCTAGATTCAAAAAATTGGCTTGATTATTTGTACATATACAATAAGAATAGCAATTGATCATATAGGCTTCCTTAAATCTGCTTTGCTGGAATCTCCACTTTGAACTTTAGCTTTTCAGAGCAAAGAAGCCAAGCCACATCAGAAGCCCATGAAAGTTTGAGAAGCTGATTAGTTATTTTGAATAAGCTTCTTATTCCTCCCAAACCTGAGAATACATAATTCTATGTGAACAAAGACTCTCTCTCTCTCTCTCTCTCTCTCTCTCTCTCTCTCTCTCTCTCTCTGTCTCTCTCTTAGTGACCCACACTTGCCCATGTGTTCATACATTCTCTCCCCTGGCTGATGGCCAAGCGGACTCCAAATGCAGGCTCCAAGCAGGAGCCTGGATACTGAAGCACAACAACAGATTGCAACTGGAAACACAAACTAAACTCGACAAATGCTGCACTGAACAAAGCTTTAATATGGCACAGAATCTCTGGACATTGGTTCTATTTCTGGCCATAATTTTCCATGGCAGGACTGACAGAAATGGAACATTAGAGGGGCATCCTTTTGATTTGGCATCACAAATATTACCACCAGACCTCATATTCCCTTGTGGATTCCTGGAAATGCTTTTCCTTTTGACACCACAAGAACCCTACATCCACTGGCAACATTTCCAAAATTTAAATCCAATGAAGGTTGTCAAACATACTTGACCGAAATATCATTTATCTTTAGAAAACAATATTAAATTATTCATTTACCCAGCATGATGATCAAAAGTATCAAACAAATATGAATTAGCAAAACTTTAATTCTTAGGATGGACAGGATTATTTTCTTAAATAATCAAGGAATTGATTGAGACAATATAATACAGAAATATTTTAATAAAAAAGAATCTTTGTTATCTAGGTAAAAAAAAATTTTGTATTTGGAGCACAACAATAATACAGAAAAAAAAAAAAATTGTCCTTTTGAAAGAACCAAACTCTGGTTTTGCATCAGTTTACATTTGATATTTAAATTCATTTACTTAAATTCATTCCAATCTTATTTAGATTATCCATATATAAAATTTCCTCTTGAGATTTCTCTTCATAAAACTAAAACTGTTATCAACCCTTATAGTTTTCTTTACTAAATTATTCAAAAATCACCAACTGTAGAACAACCCACTTTCTTCTAAATTCCCCAAAAACTTATCTCCATACCTTATACCTTCCATTACCAAAAAACATAGTTTTTTTTTTCCAATTTATTTAGAATTTTAACTTTTACAAACCCTAATTTCTAGTGACAACTAAAAAGTAAACAATTAACACACTTTGGTTGGCAAATTTATTAATAAATTTCATAACTTCTGGAAACAGGCTCTTTTATTGATAAATGTATTCACAATTTTATAAACATATTTAATAAAATAAAAGACATATTCATTAACAGATCTAAATTTATTTTCTAGCTTCTCTATAATAAGAAGCCAAAGGTAGGTAAATTTAGGTCATTTAGCTTATCTTAATAAAATTTTAAAATTTCAAATTACCAACAGACTTTAGAAAAGTATGTTTAGGCATATATGGAACATGCTTATTACTGAAAAGTTTTATCAAAAACCCTATATTTTAGTTATAAGTATTTATTAGTTCTTAGTAACACTATAAGATTTCTAAGTCAATTTTTATCCAAGCCATTTTCTTGACAATTTCTGTAACAGAGATAATGTGAACTTATTTTTGCACATTTTGGTAAAACAAACATATATAATTCATGTTAATGACTTTAAAAGACATCAATAAAACTTAACCTGCTTAGATGTCATGATCCTGAAAAATATTTGTGATAATTTCAATTTCTTAATTTATATAAACATTTAATTCCTTTAAGCCAATAAAATATTATAAGCTACTAGTAATACTATTATCAGAGGGATGAGTGGAGCAGACATCTCTGACACTACCTGGCAGGCAAACCCATGGTAGGCCACTAGGAAGCAGTGGGACACAGAGGGTACCTGGCTAGCAGGCACCTGCCTGAAGCCCTGTTGTCTACCATACTTAATTCAAATTAGGCTAAGGGGACACCCTAAACTCTCCACCCTGAAACAGGTTTCTCTGTCTGAATCTCCTGGACAGGAAAGAGGGGTGAGGGTCAACGTTTCTTTCTGAGAAACGGCTCAATAAACAGCTTGAAATTAATATCCCCCAAAGCAGCTTTGGGGTGGTAGAATTTTTGTCCTTTCACTAGCAAAAGCCTTTTCAGCCAGTGTCATCCAAATCACGGTGTAGCTGAATCTAGAAACACTGCCCTTTCCCCAGAGTGTACTGTTTTCATATTTTGTATTTTATTTTATTTTTTGGTTCATTGTTGTTGTTGTTTTGTTTGTTATCCTCAGAGGCCTACAGTTCAATTTCAGGGGCTTGGGTTGCTAACATGTCTGGATACAGCTGACAGAAGTCCAAAGTGAGAGTACAGCCACCTTAATAGGTGAAAGGTGACATTTAAATGTCATGATTTCAGTGTGCTTTATGTATAATATCAAATAAAGAACATTTAAAACTTTTAAAAGATCATGAAAGAATCTTGAGGCATGGGATCCCAATTTCTATTGTCACTGGAGCCAAATTAACATGCACCAAAACAGTTATGCTATGTGTCACTATTTGTTGGATTTAGCTGTAAATTCTATTTGATCCTGCCCTGGCCGGTTTGGCTCAGCGGTCAGAGAGTCGGCCTGTGGTCCAGAGAGACCCTGGTTCGGTTCCCGCTAAGGGCACGTACCTCGGTTGCAGTTTGTCCCCGGCCCTGGTTGGGTGGACACGTCGATGTCTCTCTCTCTCTCTCTCTCTTCCTCTCTGTCCGAACAAAATATCGAGGGAGAAAAAATTCTATTTGATCCTCTAATTTATGCCCTCTTAGCTCAATGACTTTGGAAAAGTTACCTTCTCTGAACTTAAGTTTCCTGTCCAGCACTTTAATATGGTTTTCATGAAGACATTTTATTGAGACATTACACTTGAATATACTTGCTGGTATATGTGTACCTAATTTCCATAGATGCTTGCTTATGTAATGGGGTAAGAGATAAAGAGGCTGCCAAAATTGGGGGGGGGGGGCGGGAATTGTATCGTGAATAAAGCAACAGGATACGAAACTTCCCACCCCTCTCCCAGTGAAAATATCCAATACTCCCTAGTTCTTCCGAGAACACAGCTTGAGACCAGTGTAGTAAGTTTCTTGTCATACACCCATCTCTGAACTCATTGTCCATTAAAGAAGTGTGTATTAAGTGCTCCATAAAGCTCTGAGGACAAAATCTAAAAGTCTAAACATCTCTTTTTGCTCTTGAAAAGACTGAACTCAAGGCAAATTAAGATAGTGAAGGTCACAGATGTTGATCACAGGATAGCTAAGATCCGGTCTATTGCAAATTTCTTGCGTTATGCCTTTGGCTCACATGGTAGGAGGAGCAATACTGAAGGGTGCTGTTGGAATAACAGAACTCACTAAAAATGTTTGGCCTTCCATTTAGTAATTAGGCTCCTGCGTACCCCCCCCCCCCCCATCTGTGGTCTTTTCCACACCTGTCCTTTTAAGGAATGGCTGCCAGAAGATGCCTTTTTAAAGGCGTAGTTTGGCATCTGTGACAGCTTTATGCTGTTAAATTCTGTGCATAATTAGGAGGCAATTATAATTTTGCATAAAGGTCACGAGGGCCTACACAGAACTGTCCTGCAGAAATTCTATTGTGGAGTGAGAACAATTGGTGTTGAAAAATTAAATTTAAAGGTGAAATTTTGCCTGCTTATGTGATAAAATTGTTAGCTTTGCCCGCCATCTCATGGAAGGTTGGTTGTGGTATTTATTGCTCTCTTCTATATATTAACAGACCAAGATTTGCATAAATTAAACTGGCAACATTACTACTTCCATTTTCCGGGACCTATGCTGCCAGCTCGGTTTTCACCTATTATCATAGCTTTACTTTACAAATTAATTACTTGACTCCCTATTATCTCTCTCTACCCATCTACCTCTCTATCTACCTATTTGTGTATATATATTGATCAAGTCCAAGGTCTCTCTTTAGAAGAATTGACTCTTCCAAATGGCAAATTGTCTAAGCAGTCTGGTGATTTACTCAATCCAGAGCGGGTGGGGATGGTTGCCTCCTTCAGGGTTCAAACAGAGCATCAGAAACACTCACTGGAGGTGATATACGTAAAAGAGATGACTTATAACAGGGACCTCATGGTACGTGACTGCAGAGTCTGCTCACGCAGTCTTCATGAGGTTTCCGTCTTTGCTTCAAGTGCTGGAGCCTGAAGTCAGCACAGCATTCACAAAGGAGAGATGGAGGTGAAGCGGGGGAAGCAAAGATGGAATGGAATCCACAAGGGATAGTTGGAACCTGCAAGGACAGTCTGGAACCGGTGCTGATCTTTCACTGCCTCCAATCCACCAACCGTGGTGACATGAGTGTTGGGCAGGTGAAGTGGGTACTCCTTTTTATGGAGCTGCTGAAGATGAGAGAAAGACCTGATGGGGAGTTGCTGTAGCCGTGGGCCCGGCTGCTGCCTCACACTAAGTTACGCCACTAGGTAAGTACCAATGTGCCTCTGCCCCTACTTTCTGAGCATAAATCAAATAGGGCTACTACTTTACCCTTGCCTTCCAAATCTCGCTTCAAGTGCCTCTTGTTGCACAAAGGATCTCAGAGCCATGCAGGGAACTCTGGAGAAGGTTTTAGTTCAGAGTTCATTCCCCCAGAGACTGACCGGCTTCCAAAGAGCAGGAGAATAAAGAACTGGGTGGTAATCCACTTTTGCCATCGTTCTCACTGCCACACACTGGAAATTCCAAACGTGTCTTTGTTTTTGTTTGTTTGTTTGTTTGTCTGTTTTTAGTGTGTTGATGTTGTTGCTAGTATACCTCCCACCCAATTGTGTAGGACTGCCCCAAACTTGGGCTTCTAGTTTATAACTCTGTCCTACTTATGTCCTGTTTTAAACGATGGTGTTCAGTTCAGACTCACTGGGTTCTTTTGGGACACTTAAGGACCTTACTTGACAGCAGACCTTGGTAGAGGCCACCCCAGGGCCCCAGATCCCCAGGCAGCTGTCCCTAACTTTGAATCCTGGTGAGCAGAAATGCTGGTCAATGATTTTTCATTCTAAAGTCTAATCTCATTATAAAAATTTCTCGACCTGCTCTGAAAGGGCCAGAGATAATATCCATTTTAAGGAGCATTATGGAAGAAAAGCCCCTGTCAGGGCACAGGATGTTTTATCACATCCTTCTTTACCGACAAACATCTGCAAAGAAGGGTGTGTTACACTTCACAGGGGTGTTTGGACAAGGAGGGCCAAGCACCACTTACAGAAATAACGTGTGTAAAACAAGAACATTACTTTTGAATGGGAAATGGACGTCATACACCCAACATTTGCATTAAATAAGGCTTGGAACAAAATATGTTTAAAAGCATTTTAACCTCTTGAAAAGAGCCAAAGGGAATTTTAAGCAACTCATAGATATCTAATGAGATACTTCTTCCAATGATATCACACAGTTATTGGCCAGTTTAAACAAGTCTTTATTGCAACAGGAAGTTATTCTTAAAGTTAGTTCAAACGTGTATTTTCAAATATTAGGAGTTCTTATATTCCTGGCTGGTGTCTTCTAGGAGATGTTTGTCCCAAGAGAACTTCATGGAAAGTAATCCTTTGGGAGTTCTAAGCCATGAAACTGCACAAGAATTCTAAGTACAGAGTAAACAATGTTATGTGATTAACCTCAATCCTTGCCATCCCTGTCTACACAAATAAATCAATATTAAGATATGGATTCAGAAATTGGGGACAACCCAACGTTATCGATTCTAGACAGATAAATCACCTTCCTAGGAATTTATCTAACCACCGTTTGCCCCATTTTCTTTTCTCTCTCTGTGTGAGCATACGCTGTTTTTACTTATTCGTAAAGAAAAACACATTTCTAAAAAAATGTAGCTCAACTGAAGAACTCAGTAATATACTGCTAAAGATGAAGGAAAGGTGCTAGTTTTCAGATGCTCAGAAAGGAGAAGATAGATTCAGTAGGGCTATTAATATTTTCACCAGAAATAGGAACCTTTAGAGGTCAGCCATAAGAGAAAAAAGAAAAAGAGGTATAAATATATTGCGTATATGTTCACATAGAAACAATGGATAAAGCAAGAGGAGTGAAGAAACCGAGAGGAAAAGAATGAGGGAGGAAGAATGTGTGAAAGGAAGGAAGGAAGAAAGGTACAGGAAAGAGATGAAAGGAGTTTTTTATTGTGGAAAATAAAATAAAATAAAAAAACAAAAACACAAAACACACAAAAGGCAAATCTGTTGGTTAAACTGAATTTCAAACTTAAAGTCCAGCCTACTGAGGTGACATCTAGCTGGAGCAAGTATCGGGCATTCAGGATGGCAGGCACTGCACACGGTCTTGCTCTTCTTCCTCCTCGGATTCATCTGAGTCACTGGAAGACTCATCTGACTCCACCTCCACGACTCCAGCTCCAGGAGCTGCCATCTCAGCAGCCATGACCCCAGCTCCAGGACCTGCCAACTCTGCATCCAGGACCCCAGCTCCAGGACCTGCCAACTCTGCATCCATGACTCCAGCTCCAGGAGCTACCCTGAAACGGCGATGACGGGGATGAAGGGGATGACTTCTGCGTGTGAAGTGGTACATGAGGAAGGAAAGCATATGACTGTCAAACAGGTCACTGTGGCCCAAGCCCTCTCCATCTCGTTCCTGCTTGTTCTTCTTAATCACGTTCTTTAACCCAATAAGCTTGGTGGTCGCTTTAGCTGTGGGTGCCCAGATCTTGGGATCATGGTCTAGGCCACTGGTCGCCATCACAGGTAGGTAAGGATGGGGCTCAAGACAGTTTACGTTACCTGCCCTGTCCCCCTCCAAGAACTGAACGATCTGACAGGATGACTTCTCCCAGAAGAAGATGTGCCCACAATCACTTCCGCTCACCACAAACTCACTTCTGGGGCCATAGAAATTGACGCCTTTGACTATGGCATTATTTCTGTGCCCCTTATATCGCTTAACATATTGGGCTCCATCACAGTGAGAGGCGTTGAAGAGGTAAATATCTTCATCATTGTAACTGGCCAGGAGCTCTGTGCCATCGTGGCTGTACACGAGGCAGGTGATGAATGCTTGGGCATCACAGTTGACCAGGTGATGAGGACAGAATTTCTTGAGTACTCCGTTATTGTCACTCTCATCAATTTTCCTCTGGTCATAAATTCTTACAAACTGGTCTCTTCCACCCACAGCAAACTGGTAAGTATTGGCAGGATTCACAAAGATTGTATACAGCCCCACTTTCCGCTCATTCTCTCTTGTTACCACCACTTTTGAAGCAGGACGGTCTTGTCTGAGGTCAATGGCAAAGACAACTGCATCCTCACCCGAGGTTAGGAACCTAAAAGGGCAGTCTGGCTCCAGAGCCAACTTGTGGCAGGCTCCCCTATGCTGGGCCACACGCTTGGAGACCCTGCTATGTGGCAGAGCAGGTAGCTGTGCTACCCGTACCTGCCCATCACGGGCACATGTGGCCAGGGTGGAATCGCCACAGTTGGGAAGGAACTTGGCCTGAAAGACGTTATTTCTGTGACCTGTGTTAAAGGTGCGGACTGGCCGCTGATGCACCCAATCCCAAACTATCACTGTAAGGTCATCACTGCTGCTGGCCAGCCGGGTGCCACACTGGTTAAAGTGAACACTATTGACACAACCGCTATGGCCTTCAAGCCCATACTGCAGGCGGAAACGCTGCACAAAGACCCTTGCTCCACAGGCCTCATATACAAAGCGGGCACTTGAACCCAGCTGCCGATCTCGAAGTGCAGTAAGGGCATGCCAGCGAGGGGGGGGCAGGGCAGTTGTCTCTGAAGACACCCAGTCCTCCAGGGCCCGATCCTCATCTGATACATGCTGGTTAGGGTTGGTCTCACTGCCCTGTACCTGATGCTGTTCTTCTGCTGCTTCTTCCTCATCCTCCTCTCCTTCCTCTCCGAGCCCGAAGCCGCAGTAAAGGACTGTGTCTTCCGCATCGTCTTCCAGGATTTCAGAGGCGACGTTTACACCTTCTGTGTCTGCGCCTTGATTTTCTGTGCTGCCAAGGGTGGGAACACTGCCGTCCCTGGTACCGTCACCATCTCTGGTCAATATCAAGCTCACTGGAGGTTGAGCTGTCAAATTGAGATCCGGGGATGTCGCCATCCTGGCCTCAGCTTCCAACTGGTCCTCTGGGCCATCTGTGCCGTGCCCCTTGCCAGACATCTCGAGGATGCTAACTGTAGACCAGCTGTGGTGGGGAGAGTCAGCCTAGAAGCCTGGAGAAGGGAGCCTTCCAGCCCTGGATGGCAACAGGCCCGCAGAGAAGACAGTAGGCCTAAGGGCTAGACGCCATTTTGCCAAAGCCAAAGTGGGAGCGGAGATGTCCAGTTGATGTGGTTGCACTATGGGAGCTGAGGAGGTTCAAAAGGCTTCTTTCCATCTAGCCTTCCCGCGGTATTTCTGGACTGCGCAGAGTTTTCCAGGCCCAGAGTCCCGCTCCTCCCCCGCAACTCTCTCGCACTGTCAGCCTCTGTGTTTGCTGTTCTTTTGAAGATGGAAACATATTGCACTTTGGGAAACATTCTTATTAGAGAACCAGCAACAAAACCGATCCTCCTCAGGAAGAATACTTACCCTAACACTCTCAGTGCTTTGCTTGAAGATAATGTACTGTTATGAAATGCAATGAAAGATTGCTAAGGCCCACAACCTAGAGAGTTCTTGAAATACAAACAGTATCTTCAGCAAATCAAACCGCTTAAGGGAAAACCTTGAGAGCCCTAATTGGTAGAAAAGCCATAGGGTTGACAGACAAAATACACAATGCCTAGTTAATTGCATTTGAGATTTAAAAATGAATATTTTTCGGTATGAGTAGACCCCAAATACTGCATTAGACATGACTTTCACTCAAGATATTCATTATTTGCTTCTAATGCAAATTTAACTGTGCGCCCTCTATTGTTATTTGTTGTACCTGCCAGGCTTTTTTAGTGAGATGTGAACTGTACTCCACCAGTGTAATCGAGGCCGAAATAACCTGGTCAATTTCACGTAGACATTGAAATGAGTAAGTGCCTCACCAATTTTAAATACAAGCACCATTTTTTTTTCCTTTTGCCACCTGAGATTCTATGTATTTATTTGGAATTCGTTCAGTTTTAGATTCTTAGGGACCACAAACATAATGTCAAGGAAGGAAGTTCTTCTGTGTGATGTTATAAAACTATCAAAATAGTTTAAATAAATCCCCAAACTGGTAGGAGACTTGGGCGTGGGGGCTTTTCAGAAGAGAGTGCTCTTCGGAGATAGTTTATTGTGATTGCCGCGTTAACTTCAGAGCTTTTCCAAATGAATTATCCAGGGTGATGTCAGTAAATTTTCGAAGGGCTACAGTAAACTGCTGACTAAGAATGCGGAAAACAAGACTTCCCTCAGAGTAATTGCAAGATCAATGTAAAGTTGATTAAACACTGAAGTATACAGTCTTCTAAAGAGAGAGAAGGGTTCCAAGCCTAATAGCAAGGGAAAGACACGTAAAAGAATATTCATAGTGACTTGTAAAGAACAGTACAGCAACCTGAAAACCACCTGAAAGCCTATCAAGAGTAACATGGATGACCCGGAAATCAGCATAGATTTCTAAAATGGAATAATGTACAAAAGTCAGGCTCAATGAATGAAAATTAAAGACAACAATAGGAGTGAATCATGACACAATGGTGAGTAAAACCACAAATGAGACGAGAATAAGCGATAATTTCGTTTTTAGGCAGATCTTCGTAGTTTTCTCTATTACCAGGAATATTTTTTATTTTATTTTTATTTTTTTGTTAATCCTCACCCAAAGATATTTTCCCATTGATTTATTTTTTCAGATAGAGTGGAAGGGCGGGGGGGGGGGGGGGAGACAGAGAGAGAGAGAGAAACATTGATGTGAGAGAGACACATTCATTGGTTGCCTCCACTTGACCAAAAACGGGGCCAGGGATGGAAGCTGCAACCCAGGTACGTGCCCTTGAGTGGGAATGGAACCCACGACCCTTTGGTCCACAGGCCGACACTCTAACTGCTGAGCCAAACTGGCCAGGACCGTTATGTGGCCTTTTACTTTTTATTTCACTGTGTGTAGTGGAAGGCCTTTGGAAGCTTGTGTGCAGGGGCATGACGTTATCAGACTTCCTTTTTAAAAAGAAGACACTGGCTGCTGTGTGAAGAGTAGAATGGGGTAGGAAGAGATAGCAGAAGTACTAAACTATTGCTGTAATCCAGGTGAGAAGTTACGGTGGCTTAGACTAGGATGAGGATAGTACAGGTGGTGAAAAATGGTTAGGTTTGGAATATATTTTGAAAGTGGAAATTATAACATTTACTCATAAGTTGAATGTGAGTGTGAGGTGGATTAGTGAGGACACTTGCAAGAAATGCTTATCACGTGGGCACTTTGAAGCAGTTCATAAGTGAGATTTGTACAAAGATGAGAGAAGTCTGTAGGGACATCACAAGGGAAAGGTCAGGACTTCAGGGCTATAACAAACAGGAATATACTATCCTTCTAGGCTTAAAGGCAGGGAAGAAGGAGAGCAGTTAACAAAAGCCTGAGGTAGAAAGGGCAGTGTGGAGAGTCTGACCTGACAGGAGCTACCAGTAGTCCTCCCTCAGCAACTCATAGGAAGGGAGCCAGGGAGTCAAAGTTCCCAGATTTATTCTCCTCCCTCTGCTCTCCTGCTGGTACTTCCCACTGAGTCATGTGAAGAAGGTAGAATTTTGTATCCTGGAACTTTACTGAATGTATCTAGTTCTAACAGGTGTGTGTGTGGGGTGTGTGTAGCCTTTGCAGTTAGCCATATATATGAAAATGTCATCTGCAAGCAGTTACTTTCACTTCTCCTTTTCCAATTCGGATGCCATTTATTATTTATTTATTATTTATTTATATTTATTTATTTATTTATTTATTTATTTATGATTTTTCTTGCCTAATTCCTCTGGCTAGGAGTTCTCGTACTGCGTTGAATAGAAGCATCAAGGGAAGGCATCCTTGCCTTTTTTCCAGATCTTAGGAATAAAAGAAGAAAGAAAAGCCTTCAGTTTTTCACTGTTTAGCATGATGTTAGCTGTAGGATTGTCATATGTGGCCTTTACTATGTCCAGGTAAATTCCTTCTATACCTTGTTTGTTAAGAATTTTTATCATGAAAGGGTATTGACTTTTGTCAATATTTCTGCCATGTATTGTGATGATTGTGTGATTTTTATCCTTCATGCTATTAAAATGGTGTATCACTTTGATTTGCTTATGTTGAACCATCCTTGCATCCCAGGGACAGAGCCCAAATGGTCATGGTGTGTTGTCGTTTCAATGTGCTACTGAATTTGGATTGCTATTTTCTTTTTTTGGTTGATGACTTTTGCATGTATATTAATCAGGAATATTGGCCTGTAGGTTTCTTGTAGTGTCTTTGTCTAGCTTTGGATTCAGAGTAAATAACAATGTATTTTTCAAAAGGAAATTAAGAACACCATTCCATATACAATAGCACCAAAAACAATAAAATGCTTAAGAATACAATTAACCAAGGAATAAAAGACTTGTATAGTAGAAACTACCAAGCGTTAATGAAAGTAACTAAAGAAGACACAAATAAATGGACACACACCCGGTGTCCATGGGTTGGAACACTTAATGTTATTAAAATGTCCACACTACCCAAGGAGAGCTACAGATGCAATGCAGTTCCTATCAGAAGGGAAAATGCAGTCAAATAATCCTTTTTAAATCTGGACTACCACTTGGTGTTATAGGCTAGTGACAATGATTCAGTAATAAAGGCAGGGGAGATAGAAGTTTTGGGGAAGAATGTGTTAAATAGGTGGAAGGTATAGCACTCAGTGCATAGGTAGAGGAATTGTAAGAGGAGGACAGACAAAATATTTAGCACAGAGGCAAGTAGCTTGCTAGAGTAGCTGGTGGAAGAATGCGCATATTCTCTTCTAACTGCTTCCACTTTCCTAGTGAAAAAAGAAGGAAGGCTATCAACTAGGAATGAGGAAGAAGGAAGCCGTGCTGGAGTTTTGAGGCAGAAGGTGTGGAATAGTCAACTCAGTGAGTGGGAGCACGAGTCCAATAGGGGAATGGAGAATTGTTACCTAGAAGCAGAGAGGGTCCACTTGTGGGTGTAAACAATAAAAGTAAAATGAGACAGCCGGGCCAGTGTGGCTGAGTGGATTGAGCGCCATCCCAACTCTCTCACTTCGACGTTCCTATCCCTCTCTCCCTTCCTCTCTCTCTAAAACGTCAATAAAAACATATTTTTAAAATGAGACAGCGTGGTTAGTTGTCTGTCTCTATTTCTGATTTGAAGACAGGAGTGGAGTAGGTAAATTCCCGGATTCAACCAAAATCCAAATTCTTTTGCTAGTTGAGGATAATGGAGAGTTTCGGGGCAAGGGAGCTTACGTTCTACATAATGAAATTTTTATAAGAAGGAACCATGAATTTAACTATAAAAAAGGGAATTAAGGACAATAGGGGAAGATAGAGGACAAATTTGATAGGGTCAGTGGATTGGAGGTCCCACTGGAGTCAACTTTTGCTGTGATCAGCAAGTGTATTCAACCAGACAGGAAGTAGTTCATTTTTGCTTCACTACCTTATGGCCTGTAAGTATATATGAAGCTTAGGAGGACAGGATGACCCAGAACACTATAATCTGTACCCAAGCTATTAAAGCAAAAGCAATTTGATTAAAAGAGTAAAGTAATTCACTCTAAGACATGGCTGACTGATAAGCTTAATTTTCCCAGAAGCTATTTCCTTAATCTAAGAGGAACTTCCTAGTCTTGGAGAGATATTTTTTTAGAAGAAACCTTCCAGAGCCACTTGAATATCTCAGGACATTACTATAACTACCTTTTTAAAAGGACTGGAGTTGGAGCCATCTGCCTTTGTCGATTAGAATGGTTTAAAACTGACTAATACAGTGGCTTTGAAACTATTACCCTGATTTTCATTTTCCCCATCCCCCAACCGCCTCCCTTTGGTAGCCATGAGCCTCTTCTCTACAGCTAATGGGTCTGTTTCTGTTTTGTTTGTTCATTTGGTCTGGTTTTTTTTTGTTTTGTTTTGTTTTGTTTGTTTGTTTTGTTTTTGTTTTTTTGGATTCCACTTGTAAGTGAAATTACACAGTATTTGTCTTTCTCTATACCTACTATAATTACTCTTGCAGGCCAGTAGTATGGCAGCCTGATTCTGGAAGTGGCATTCAAAGAGGGGTCTTCTGATTGCCTCAGTGGGTTTGGGAATGCAGGAGAATGCTTTCTAAAACGCCATATTACCTCCCTCATGTAATGGGCTTGTCTCGTTTTCTGCCTTCATAGAAATAACACCCCAGTGAGGAAGACAGACTCGTAAACCAGTCATTATCATGAAGTGAAGTGCATGCTAAGATTAGTAGAAAGTTTTCTGTGAACATTTCATAAGGGGTGGGCAAAACTTACATTTAAATGTGCTTTCTAGATTTTAGAAACACCTATTCAAATTTCTAGGAAGCCCAGAAACTTCAGGATGCCAATCGGAATGAAAAGAGAAAAAAATATATATATGCTCTATATTCGAGAACAATTTTCTTTATGAACAAGTAATTGAAATAGCAATATGTATGCTATTTGAATTACTAACAGAGGGCCCTGTGAAAGTAGAATGGCAGGAGAGACTCTTTGGGGGTAGACATGGAGCTTAGATGGGTCCAGGAAAAATGTCCGAGCATAATAACATGGAAGGAGGAAGAACAGAGCAGCACAGAGCCACCCAACAGGAATCCGCCTCTGGGTCCTGGGAGATGCATGCCCACACTCTTCTGCCTCGCCCTCATTCAGCCTCAGTCCCTTTTCTGTGTGGGGTCAGGCAGGGTGGGAAGCAATCCCAGATTAACATGTGGCCTGTGACGGCAGGGAGGGGACAGCGTGATGCATTCTGGAAAATGGTAAGCCTCTGTATGCTTGGAGCCCAGAGTACGTGAAAACAGCAGTCTGAGACAAGGCCAGCCGGTAACTTGTGATACTTTATTGCAGCAGTTCTTAAACTTGTTGGTCTCAGGACCCCACCCTTGGCAGTCTTAAAAATTATTGAGAATCCCAAAGTTCTGGTATTGATATGATTTGCATCTACTGTTGTTTGCCACCCTAGCAATTAAAGCCGAGAAATATTTAAATATATTATTAAATTGTTTTGAAAAAGAATAATAAACCCATTACATGTTAACATAAATAATATATTTTCTAAACGGTAATTTTTCCAAAACAAAACAAATTTAATTTTGCAATACTGCATATTTCTTTATTATCTGGTTTAATAGAAGACATCTGGATTCTCCTATCTGCTCCTTCAAGCAATCTGCTGCAATACCTCAAGTTATGCGGTGTCTGGAAAACTCGCCTGTACATTTGTGAGAGAATGAGGGTGAAAAAAGGCACACGACATTTTAAGAGATGATCACTAACACCATTTTGACCTTTCAGGCCCACAAAAAGGATCTCAGGGATCCCTATCCCTCCCCATGGGTCCCCAAGCACACTTTCAGAACTGCTGGTTTCTTATGAAGACATATAGAGAACAAGTGGGATTTTATCCAGACGGCGATACATAGATACTTCAATAATTGAAGCAAGGATTGGATTTGCATTTTATAATTACTCTCAAGGTGGAAAATAAGTTGGATAGAGGCAAGGTTAGATGTTTGGAAACTAAGTTCCAACAATCACTTCCTTTCTGTCTGGAAGGACTCTTTTGCAAACATGTATATAGTACCATTGATACTTTTTTTTTTTTTTTAAATGTATCTAGTTTCCTCTCCTCAAGAAGAAGTTCTTTGGAAGTAAGTAGTGCTTTTGCTTCATCTGTATAGCCACAGCTGTTGGTAGAGAGTACAGAGTAGGCACCAAGTTAAGGTTTGTTGAAAACAAATGAAAGAACCAACTATGTGGCTATGAGAATATTGCCGATAAATGATGGTCTAGTCTTGAACTTAACAGCACTGGCAACACAGGTGGAGCAGATTCAAGAGATGTATGGAATTCACTGTTGACTCAATGGAAATGCTGTTGACCGACTTACTGGATAACGACTGTGAAAGAGAGGTAAGGCACACCCTTATTTCGGTTACCTACCTTATGTGACTCTGGTTCAGGAAGAAGAGGAAGGATAGGATGGGGCGAGGCTTGAAGGGGTCATTTCTGGTTTCATTTTGCATGTGATGAATTTCAGGTGCTTATGGGATTTGAGCCTCTCTGATCACTTAGGCCATTTTAAGGTTATGTTGTGTCTTATCCTGTTAAGCCAAGATCTCAGTTTATTTCAGTGTCTGTTTCCAGTGCTTTAAGATTTTAGTGTTTGTTTCGAATACTTTTGATGTTTCAGTGTTTATTTTTAATGTCTTAGTATTTTAAATGTTTAATCAGAATTCTTGGACTTTTTTGGTCCTAAATTTCCGATTCTATCAGTGGATGCTGATGTGTTGTCAACCCAATGTGCCTGTTGCACAGTGGCTTGTTTTCAAAGTCACTACTTCTATGGTCCATCCATAATGTGGGTAGATGAATTACCCCCGCCACTCTGCAAAGGAATCTGCTGACCTTTCTCTCAATGTATATGTGTGAGAGAAAGTGGGAGACACAGCATTTGACTTATTCAAAGACACTGACTGAATCTTCTGTCACCATCCTCCCACATCCGAAGCCCCAACTAGGGTTGATGACACATTTACAAGTATGCCTATCAGCAAGAATGGATTTTCATAGTTCACAATTCGTTAAATAATCCCCACATAATTGAAATTAAAGAAACACTATGCAAAGAAGGCACAGTGACTAACTTAAAATGAGCTCAGATGTTAACAAATTGGACTTCAAGTTTTTGAGAGAGCTGTCCCAAAAGACAGGAAAGAACACTTTAAATACTAAAGGGATTCTGTTTTCATGTCCTTTATTGCCATTCATCTTTCCATATGGCCACATTTGCTATTTTATCCAGCACTTCCTTATTTAGTGCCATCCTGTCTTTCCATTTTGCTTCCAATCCACTCTGCAAGCCTAATTGTTGCCCTGTCCCAGGAGGATGTGAATAATTTTAAAGTTAGAAAGAGAAGCATCTGCACAAATAGAAAATAGCAGTCATTTCGTTATAATTAGTCTATTTGTCTTTTTTTATTTATGTCAAAAAGGTATTGATATATCCAAAGAATGAATTATTACCACCTGTCTTAAAAGCTGAAAAGAGTCCCCAACTCTAATTATATTCATTGGTTAAAATTTTTAAAATTGTGTTTGTGAAAGTTTGAGTTCTTACTATGTATCACACATCTATTGGTTGCATAATTCAGTGAGTTACAGAAATTGTACCATTCAAGAGAAATAAAAATATAGTTTTAAAAACTAAGTTTTTTTATATAAATTTTGTATTTAATAAAGCACATACTGAGTAAAAAAAGAAAAAAAAACTGAATATCCATGAATCTCACTAGAGATAGTGATATATTTAAGTGAATAAGAGAACATTATTTCTAAGGGTATGGAAGATGAGTAAAAGTTATGATAATGTGTGAAATAAAGCTATAAAACTAAAATACAAAAAAAGATTCTGATAGAATATAATGGAATTTTACCCCCCAACTCCACCACTTAGAATTAAACACATTAGATTTAAAAGCAAACACAGGTCTATTTTTCAAACATCTGTTATTAGTAGTAGTGCCACTATTTCTTTCTCCTCTCATTTACATGCAAAAGGAAATTTCTGCTTTTCCCCATTTTTGGACTACTTCTGTTTTTTACTTTTGTTGTTGTTGTTAATCCTCACCCAAAGATATTTTTCTATCTATTTTTGTAGAGAGAGAGGAAGTGAGGGTGGGAGGGGGAGAGAGAGACAGACACAGAGAGAGAAACATTGGTATGAAAGAGACATATCAATTGGTTGCTTCCAGCATGCACCTGGACCGGGCTGGGATGGAACCTGCAACCCAGGTATTTGCGCTTGACCAGGAACCAAACCCTCAACCCATCAGCACACAGGCCAACACTCTATCCAGTGGCCAGGGCTGTTTTTTACACTTAATGTGATATTTCAGACTCTGAAATATGGCAGGCCACATTTCAGTATTGAGCAAAGTCACTGCTCACGTGTGACACACCCCCTTGCTCTCTTGCTCACAATTTGCCTCAATCCTCAGACACGGTGGGCACTTTGGGTGTCTTGTCAACATGCACTATGTGTACCTAGACAGTGCTCAGGGCCTACCTTTAGTGTAATACTAGTTATCCTTATTGCGGGTGCTGTCTTTTACCGCAGAATCTGTTAGTGAGATGAACCTGGAATCCTTTTCAATGCATTGTTTTGGTATATAGATTGACTGCTCTGCAGATCACATCAACTCTCTGTTTATATGCTTTTTTCTTTAGTCTTTCTCTCCCCTTCCCCACTCATTGCTCACCCCTCCTCCCCAACCCATCCATTAAAGTAGTGCCAATATTTAGATTTTGGGTGAGTTAGGTGATCCTAACTTCAGCTCCTGATTTTAACCATGTTTTCTAGTCCAGCTGAAGGTAGATGGTGGGGAGGTGGGAAATGGTGGTTATAAATTGCTTTCAAAATTAATGAATCCACTTGATGGAAAAGGGGTGAATGTTAAGATTTGGTCTCTCGGATTCTGTTTTATAAAAAGCAAATCAGAGGGCTAAAATACATGATTTTTATGGCTAATTTTAGTTAAATGCAAGTTGACTCTGTGACACAGCATGGCTGATTTTCTTGTATGGCTTCTAAATAAACCCTAAAATCAATTAAACAATGAGACTACAAATGTAGTATGCGAAGTATTATGTCCTTTGGAATAAAATGCATAGCTTTCCACAGTGACTACTTTGAAAGGTCATGCTCATTTGGAAGAGAAAAGATTTAGTAAGTTTGTTAAAAATTATTGATATTATCATTCATTTTAGTTTAATCATTTATATTCCAAGGGGAAGTCACTCAAGTAGCATGTGGTCATTACTGAGTGAACTGTAAAGATAGTTATAACCAAAGAAATTCAAAATAGGGAGGGGTCCCAAAGGTGTGGGCAGTTGGGAAACAACAGAAAGAGTTGGAAAAAAGAGACCAGTTAAACACCTGACAAGAGGAAGGGGAAGAGTCTTCCTGGCAAAATTTAAAAAGGGGCAGGATTAGACTCCACAACACTTGTTTCTTTTAGAATATGAACAGATACATTTTCATCAGGCTGATGATTCATGTATACGGACAGTAATAAAAACATTTGAAGAAGAGATTGTTGAAAATTTGTTAAAAATTCTTGAAGCTCTGGGAAGACAATACACTGTTATTCAACAGAAGTGTTTTCAGTGCATGTCCATGGAACATAATTTTCCTGAGTGAGGCAGTTCTTTCTCATATGAACAGGAGATTGTGGTAGGCAGAATAATGACCATCCTCACAAACCTGGGAATATGTTAACTTAGGTGGTAAAAGGGAATCTGCAGATGTGATTAAATTAAAGAGCCTGAGATGGGGAAATGATCCTTGATTATCAGGATGGGTCCAATGTAATCATAAAGATCCTTGTAAGAGCGAGAGTCAGGAGAGTCAGAGTCATAGGAGACATGATGATGGAAGCAGAGGTCAAAGTGATACAGGTCCATGAGGCAAAGAATGTAGGCAGCATCCTGAAGTTGGAAAGGGAAGAGAAATATATTCTCCCCTAGGGCCTCCGGAAGGAATGCAGCCCTGCCTACCCATTTTAGACTTCTGACCTACAGAACTGTAAGATAATAAATTTGTGTTGTTTTCAGCCACTAATTTGTGATTATTTATTATAGCAGTAATAGGAAACTAATACCAGGGTATTAATCTCAGCAAGTCAACCCCACAGTATCTTTAAAATATTTCTAAGCCAAGATGGGGGAGTTAAGAATGCAACAATGTGTGCTGTGGGATTCAAACCTGCCACAATAGATATGATCAAAACATGGTATTTAAAAACATGGTATCCAGGGCCTGGGTTTGAATCCTAACCCTGCCCATTTCTAGTTATACAATTGTGGGCAAGGTATTTGACATTTCTGTGCTTCTGTGACCCTATATGTAAAGTGCAATTATCACAGAGAGAATATTGTGTGTTAACAATTAATTCAAATTAATATTATTTAATTGCTTTTATATAAATTAGTATTTTTGAATTGCTTAGAATATTTCCTCATACATGGTGAGCACTACATAAAGGTTAGCTGTCATTATTATTTGTGCCAGTCAAAAGTGAATTCTGTGGTCACAGGTTCAAGGCTCTCTACTTGATTTTAAACATTTCAATATATGTATCAATGGCTTGAATAATAACATTAAAGCCTGGTGACATAAAATTGGGAGCTACAGATCTAACACCAGGCTAAAGCCAATGTAATGAAATATATTTAGGCTCCTCCCAAAAACCCAAAAGTTTATATCCTAAATATTTGCCAACATTATGCTTTATTTACTTTAAATATATGACTAGCATGGTGTGATCTGTTCCATAGGTTGAACTATAAATATAGTTTTAAAATTTAGTTGTTTTTTTTTTTTTTTTTTTAAGAAAAATATATGTGATTTCATATATCACAGGACTAAATTAGCAGAACATCCCATATCTTCCTTCATGCCCTGTTACTGGACCATTTTTTTAAGAAAAATATATGTGATTTCATATATCACAGGACTAAATTAGCAGAACATCCCATATCTTCCTTCATGCCCTGTTACTGGACCATTTCCAAGCCAGAGGATGGCCCTTCCCTGGCAGGGTCCAGGAACTTTTGCATGTCAGAAGACCTCCAGGTCCTTGACTAACCCAGGAAAGATTTCAAGGTCAAATAGGAGTTAGAATAAAGTAAGTTTTATTCAGGTAGAGAAAACAAAAGAGGCCAGGGCAAGAGTACCGCTGTGAAAGAAGCAAAAAGTATGTGTCCAAGTGGACGTGGGCCAACTGGAGAATGACTTTGCATACGGTCAGTTAGTTTTTGAGATTTTATGTTTTCAAGGGTGAGGGTTATCTCCAAGCTTTGTGGGGCCAAATTCTGACTCTGCCTTCTGAGTAAGAGCGGACATTGTTCTTAACATGGTCTGTTTCAGAAGTGTCATCACATTTGTCTGCCTTGGTCACCCTTCTACTTATGGTGTCAGTTTTCATTAAAATGATGGTATAATGAGCTTTGGGTTTGGTCTCTGGTCAATTTCTCCTCCATATTACAACCACTGCAGGGTTTTCCTGCCATAAACTGTTTTCTCTTTGATCAAGCCCAGAAGCAGGGCCTCTGGTGAGAGGATGACAGTTTCTACTTTCTCATTCTACTTCTTGGGATTTTTTCCCCTAACTTCTTTCTTTCCTGTCTCATAACCACTCTTGCTCATGTTCAGTTTATTGAAAACATATATGACTTATAGAGACCTAAATGTTGACAGGTGTCATTGGGAATAAGGTCCAGTTCAACTTCTAAATCCAAATAAGAATTATCTGGTAAATTCTTTAATGTTTTGTCTTACCACTGACACATAAAAACATTTTTGACAACTAATTTTACATTCATATAGCCAACCCCTACAAAGCTATCAATGGAGTCCTCTGTTTTGGGTATCCATGTATTTACTTCTTAGGACTCAGTATTTTCATCCCATGCCGAGCTAGGAGTACCACATCAAAACTGCTTTAGGACAGTGATTGGAAAAAAAAAATTGAAAAGACCAGTCATTGCTTGCTTAGAGCTGGCATCATGGGAGAAGACTGAATGCAAACTAGCATGAGAGAATTTTGGGGAGATGATGAAAATAACCTACATCACGATTGCCATGGTAGTTATGTCAAAAGTCTAGAAATAACAGAAGTAAAACCAATGAATCACTAAAGTAGTAATTAGTAAAAGTTTATTGTGCACACGCCCAAAAGACAATTTACAAACTGGGAGCATTCAAATGAGGGTTGTGTGTATATTGTTATAAAGTAGCTTATATAATGAGAAAGCAGTGACTGTTTATTATTCATAGTGATTTGTTGTAATATTAGAATTTTCAGTAGTTACCTCATATCAACAATATCAACCTTAGGGAACTGTTCAAGTTTTACTTCTGATTTCCAGAGGCATAAGCAAGAAATGATCCAGATCAAGTTAGTCCTGCAAAATAAGCTAAATTAAGCTTTGTTTGTATGATTGTTGCAGGTGAAAATGGAGTTGTTTCACAGAGCCATGAGAAAAGCATTTCAAGAAACTCATGTATGGGAGGTTGAGGTTTTATGGTAAGATTTATTGGTGTTGAAATGAAAGGCTGTTCCCGATGTCTCATCTCCATATATCTTGCTGTGAAAGAAGTCCAGCCTTGTCTTCATCAAGCCCAGAAGAAAGACCAGTGTCCATAAATTCTGTGCCATTGGTTCAGTCCAGTCCAGTCCCTGCTTTCATATGCCTAGCTTAGTCTGTGTTCCTGGCTGCACTGCAACTAGTGCAATGTTCAGGCCTGTGCTTGGAACACATGCAGGACGTGGCTTCTAGGGACACATGGCTGCTATGGAGAGAGAACACGCAAGCAAACAGAGAGCTTTGTTAACTTGGATCATATTATCTCAGGCTTGGGAAGGACCAGGCACTTTTTCAAACTAACCAATTAGTTTCCCAGTCTTTCTCAGGCTTGCATTGGATCCTCCCTCTAACCAATTCAATCATTTCCCTAGGCTAGACAGACAAACCTTTACAGTCACCATCTTGGATTCTACTGTGCATGCCTCACAGTGGAAGGACCTCCCCCTGCACCATCTTAGCTTCTACTGGGCATGTGCCTATCAGAGGAATTTCTTTTGCTGTTTTTATTCCTCCCTCAGGAATAACCAGTAATGATCCTTTCTACTCCTTTCCTGCCAGCTTCAGAGATTAGATCCCAATACAGCAGTGTCCTGAGGAGCAACTTCCTAGTGAAGCAGGCTCAGTGTCTGATTCAGTTTCCTAGTAGATTAGGCTTCTTAATGTCTGATTCTCTTTGAACCCTTCCTTTATTAATATCTAGCTACCTATACTAACATGACTAAATTGGTTTTGCCTGCTCAGGGAATTTTCAAGGCTGGTATCTATTTGTTTTTTATTTTGAGTTATATGATTGAAAACATTTGCTTAAAACTAATGGTACCATACACATAAAATGGATGGACTATATTGCATATAAATTATACCTCACTAAAAGCTACTTTCTCCTATTCCCCTTTATTCTCTCTCTTTAAAGAACTGAAGACTTTTCATTTTCATCTTGCTAAACCTGATGTGTGTTATAGAACTCTCTATTTCTAGGGAACTAGATTCTACCTATATTTAAATTTATGTTTTAATTTAAATTCAATAAATTAGTTCTTCAATTGTTATTAACTCAGAGATTTTCTTATTTTATCCTTTTTACATATATGGAAGTATACTCTTCACATTTTTTTCAAAATCAAATCAGTCAAGAAAATATTTATTGAAGGCCTGCTAGATAAATGTCAGGTAGTGTTATAGATGCAATGGATAAAAGATTGAGGAAGACAAATAAAACATATGTCCTGATATATTAATATTAGGTGATATGTTAAGTAAAAAATTTAAGCAGGAGATGAGTATAGGAATGCTGGGGTAGGAATTGTTTTGAACATAGACTTTAAGGAGAAAAAGTAATGCACACGGGTATATATATAACTTCTATCCATATATATATATATATATATATATATATATATATATATATATTTAAAAATTTGTACCTACCTTAATGTGTTCTTAGAAGTGCATGCATTAATATATGTCTCATGCCTAGCACAAATAAGTACATAATATTAGCTAATGACATAAAATTACTACATAATATTTTATCTTAGGTAAAGCTGTGAATTAGTCTGGAGAAAGAGTTGTTAAGAACTGATCCCCCAAATCTCATTAAAAGGTGAGTGAGAGGTTATGAGAATGGACAAGGGAGAGAATAATCTACTTAACTGCCCCTGGGATAATGTATTATGGAGGGAAGGAGTGGAGAGGGATGTCCTAAGGGGCACTTGAACATAATAATAGAGGATGATCTTTGGTCTGTGTTGTAATACATAAGTTACCAAGCTTTGGTTAGAGTGAGTAAGGTGTACAAGGAGAGGGTAGAGAGCTTTATTGATTTAGATAATAAAAAACCACTAGTATAGGCTGTTAACTCATTTCTCTTGTTCTTTTCAAAGATAGCTAGCTACATTATTGATGTAAAATAAATGGAAAGGACATTTATATTTACAAGACTTTATTTTTTAACAGATGTTCTGATTTATATTTATGTATTTACATTATCTTATGTATTTACACTTAAAATATTAACAACTTACAATTTATTTCTTGTTGTGAGCTATTTCATAATGCACTTTGTATCATTCCTACAAATTTATATTTAACATTAAGTTTAGTTTATTTGTAACAATTTTTTATTTTTCAAGTTATATTATTCTATGTGTAACACTATCCAGTGTGTGTGTGTGTGTGTGTGTGTGTGTGTGTTCAGTGGCATTTAAAACACAGTGTGTTATCTTTACCTTTACAATTTCCATCCATTTACATACTGGGCTCAACTAGACCTTTATAAAACAAAATCTAAAAATAACAAGTTAAAACATAAATATATTACCTTGTTAAAATGCCAGCACCTATAATTGGCAGTTAAAATTTATAATTTTTAATTATTGCAAATAAATCTGTTCTTGGGCAGAGAAAAACACGTTTCAATCCTAGCTGCTATTAACTCTCAGTGTAGTCTCCATGTGGGGATTACTGATCTGAGCCTTTATCTTAATACTTATAGAGCATTTGTAATATGTTAGAAAGGGAATGTATCCCTTAGACAGTTTGCGTGTTCTTTAGTAATGAGATTTGACTAAGTTTTTCTACATATTACAAATTTAACTTTCCCTGGAGATGAATCTTACAGGGCTGAAAGATTCAGCTAAAGATTTACACTTGATCCATGTAGCATGTCCTTGTAGATGCAGTACTTCTGTCTAGAAATTAGCATGTACTACAACTTATCATATCTCTTATTTAATAAATATATATATATATAGAATTGAAAACATGGAATCTGACTGTGATATTTGATTTGAAATCTATAATGACATTAATATATATGTATACATATATATTTTTTTATCCTCACCTGAGGATATTTTTCCATTTTTTGTTCAAATAGAGTGGGAGGGAGAGAGTGGAAGAGAGAGAAACATCGATATGAAAGAGACACATCGAGTGGTTGCCACCCGCACAACCAACCAGGGCCGGGGACAAACTGCAACCGAGGTACGTGCCCTTAGTGGAAACCGAACCCAGGTCTCTCTAGATCGCAGGCCAACGCTCCAATCGCTGAGCCAAACCGGCCAGGGCATGACATTAATATTTTATTTCCTTTTCCCTAATAATTATTTAGTATTAAATATGTTTAGGTATCCAAGCTTTTACTCCATTTTCTCAAACAGAGTGTATACATTTACTTTTTTATAAAAAAGTTCAATTCCTTTTGGCTGAACTATTACTTGTTTTTATCCTATTTTAAAGTATATGTGATATGGATTAATTTAAAGTAGAAATATACCTAAAATATGCAAGAAAATCAACTGTAGTTAAAAATCAGGCAATGATCTATCATGTTGTTAATTAATGTGAATATAGTTCTGTTATTTGAGAATCCATCCTGTAGCATTTAAGAAGTAAATATGCTTGCACTATTTGTGCTTTAAAAAATGAATTGACAAAATGGTTTTTATAACCTACTTCTCTGTTGCCTGATGAATTTAATATAGTGTATTTCAGCAAAGTTAGTAGACAAGTCATCCACTGAATTATACTGCAATTACAGCTGGAGTAAAAGGTATTTTTGCCATTTTACTTCCAACAGAAAATTAAACCTTTTTTATAGTCTGAACTGTTACAAATTCAGTTTCCCAGTGGTTTAGTCCAGTCTTCAGTGGTAAATGAAATAAACAAGAGACACTGTTCCACACAAAGAACTAGAGACGATCATTAATAGAATATTTTTGAATTTAGGAGAAAAGTAAATCCCCTAATATCCAGTTTATCTAGTAAATTTTTTTCACATGTAACCACATGATTTAAATCCAAGTAGAAAAATCAATTTATCCACTCATCTACTGATGGGCACTGGGGCTGTTTCCAGATCATGGCTGTTGTAAATAACGCTGCAATAAATGTAGGGGTGCATATGTTTTTACTGATTAGAGTTTTTGGATTCTTAGGATATATTCCCAGAAGTGGGATTGCTGAGTGAAAAGGCAGTTCTATTTTTAATTGTTTGAGGGAAATCCATACTGTTTTACAAAGTGGCTGCCTCAGTCTGCATTCTCACCAACAGTGCAGGAAGGTTCCTTTTCCTCCACATCCTGGCCAGCACTTGTTGTTTGTTGCTTTATTGATGATATCCATTCCAGTAGGTGTGAGGTGATACCTCATTGTGGTTTTAATTTGCATCTCTCTCATGATTAGTGATGTTGAGCTTTTTTTATATGTCTATTGGTCATCTGTAGGTCTTCTTTAGAGAACTGTCTATTCAGGTCCTTTGCTCATTTTTTAATTGGGTCGTTTGTCTTCCTGGTATTGAGCTGTATACATTTTTTACATATTTTGGAAATTAATTCCTTATTGGATGTATCATTGGCAAATATGTTCTCCCATTCAATGGGTTCCCTTTTGGTTTTGTGAATCAGTGTCACCTCAATAAATTTTTTAAAAGAAAAATCAATTTAAACCATTATTTAAAATGTACTTTAAATTTAGAGAGCAGGGACATGCTTCTATTGATGATTTTTTCACATTTGACTTCTTTTTGAATAGGTAATATATGTACATGATTAAAAATCAACATAATACAAAATACATGTTCAGAAGTTTTCTTACTAGCCCAACCTTCCAACCCATTCTACTCTACTGTATATTGATATTTTTATTAGATTTTTTCTTATCTTCTCAGTATTTATGCAAATATATGCAAATATGAAAATATATTCACTAATTTCAATTCTCTAAAAATGATGACATGCACAATAGTTCATCTTTTTTTTTTACTTTAACATTTTCTTAGAGATTATTTTATCTTGGTACATAAAGACAATTCCAATTCTTTTTAGAGATGTGCAGTATTCCATTGTATAGATGTAGCCTGGGCTATTTAATCAATTTCTTGTCATTATTCACATGGTTTGTTTCCAGTGTTTACTATTATACTGCCTCAATGACTAACCTCATTCATATATCATTTAGAATGCATGTAGGTATTTTTGTAGGATAAATATTTATATTTGAGTATCATGAGCCAAAAGATAATTGTATTTGTATTTTGGTAACTAATGTCAGATTTCCCTGAATAAGCATTACACCATATATCACACTCACCAGCAATTCATGATAATGCTGTTTTCCTACAGTCTCACCAACAATGTTTTTTCTTTAATTTTGGAATATGGCAGATAAGAAAAGGCTTCTCTGTAGTGTGTGTTTTCATTTCTCTTCTTATAAGTGAAAAATCAGGCAAGTATTTTCTATTTTTAAAGACCATTTGTATTTGAATTTCTGAAAATTATCAGTTCATGTTCTCCACTAATTTTTCTATTGGATTGTTGATCTTACTATTCTTGATTTTTAGAAGCTTTTTATATCTTGAGGAGGTTAGTCTTTTGTCAGTGGTATAAACTCTAAAGATGTTTCACAATTTTTCATTTTCCTTTTGATTTTGCTTATGATTTAAAAATAATTTAGTAAAATTTATTATTCTGTTTATGTAAACCTTATGGATTTTTACTCTTTTAGTAGAAAGTACTACCCAACTTCAGTATGAAAAAAATACACTGACAGATACCTCTGATATTTGTGGGGTTTTATTTTTTTTTTCATTTAAATCTTTAATATAATTGGAGTTCATCTTGGTATGTACTGCGAGAGAGAGATGTAAAAGTTATCTTTTCCTCCTTAATGGCTACCAGTTTTCCAAGCAAAATTTACTTTAAAAATTCACTTTTACTAACTGATTTTTATGTCACTTTCATCATATATTGATTTCCATATTTATTCCAGTCTATTTCTGAACTTTCTATCCTGACTGCCTTCTCTATTGATATACAAATATAACATGCTTTTAATTATTAAGATTGTATGGTATGCTTTAATTTAGTGTAGGACTAGTGTTCTTTAATAGATTTTTTTACGTTTTGCTATTTATTTTTGCCTACTTATTTTCCCATGTAAACTTTCAATCATATTTGCTTATTTGTGGAAAACAAAACAAGCATAGCAGCAACGAAACTGTTAGTACTAGATATTACATTAATTTGTTATTTATACATTTTATAATATATAAATACACTTTTGGAGTAATCCACATTTTTTAATAGTTGAAACTTCCTAGCTAGTTGTTCTACTCTACTTGGGTCCTTCAGAAACACTATAGGATTTATTTTAGATTTATTTCTAGCTATAGCCTCTTTTTTGTTGTTGTTGCTATTGTGAAGAATAGAGTCTTCTTATGTTTGATTTTTAAATGGACTTTGTTTATGTAGAAGATGTCTATTGATTTCCCAGTACTAATTTTATATCCCAATAACTTATTATTTGTAGCAACTTTTCAGATCATTCTCCTGGGATTAAAGAAACACATTCTCACCATTTGCCATCTTAAATAACATTTTTTCCTCATTTTACATTTTTATACCTCTACTTTCTTTCTCTTGTTAATCTCACTAGCTGATGCATCTTATATAATATTTATAGCAGTTGTTATAGTAAGCATTTTGTCCTCTTCCTGATTTTAACGGTAACACCTGCAATGCATCATAAATAAAATGTTTATTTGGGAAATATTTTAATGAAATATCAGTTGAATCCTATTTTATCAAGGTATTTTTGTTTTGTTTTAAGAAGAAATAGGTTTGAATCTAGTCTAATGCCCTTCCAATATTTTAAGAAATCAGTCATATGAACTTGCATTGAATTGCATCAATGGGTGGCATTAATGAGAGATAAGTGAGAATTTATTCTATAATTTTCTTTTTTTGGTGCTTTTAAAAATCCAGTTATGGATAAAATATTACTCACATGTTATGAAAATAATTTTAAAGAATTTGTCTTTTTATGTACTCTTGACTAGGTGAATTACCATCAGAATTATCTGTTGTTTATGGACTTGGTAGGATTTCATGTGAAACCATATGAACTTGATGTTATTTATAGGTAGGAGGTTATTACTTCATTTACAAATCTTCAATTCTATAAGGAGATTTATGTTTCTACTTTTTCTTCTGGTAATGCTTATAGATTTTATTTTTCTAGAGTCTTATTCATTTGATTTAGATTTTTTTGTCATATAAGATGACCTAAAGTAGCTTATAAATATTTTTCAAAATTCCATTAGTTGCTTTGACTATCCATGTTATTTCTTTTTCTTCCCTTTACTGATTTCAGAGAGAGAGGAAGTGAGAGGGAGAGAGAGAGAGACATCAATGAGAGAGAACACTGATTGGCCGCCTCCTGCATGCCGCCCACTGGGGATTGGGTCCAGAATCTGGGCATGTTCCCGGTCAACCACTAAGCCATATCAGCCAAACCATGTTATTTCTAACTTTGTGTATTCATGCTTTATTCTGTCTTTACTAAGGATGCTAATAGTTTATTGATATTTTTGCTCCATGGTTTAATCTGAAACTTAGAAAAATTGAGTTATATCCACTTGTATTTATTTAAATATGTTTAGTGTTTTGCAGTCATTGTTAATAGTTAGGACTTTAAAGAATATCTTTGTTTTAGTGTTATCATTAAACATATACATTTATATAATATCCTTAGTCTTATTTTTCTTTAGGCAGTCTTATTATGAGCAACAGTGAAATTAATTAGCTTGTACATTCTCCTTTTTTTCTCCTCCCATTTCCAAGTTGGTCAATAATATTACCTTTTATAATAATTACCACCATTATGTTCAGCATCATACTGGAAAACACAGACAGCAGAAAAAGATAAATTTAAATGAATGGATGAATAAATAAAGACATACAATTTGATTGGGAAGTAAAGGAATAAAATTATATTTGCTGATGATCTGATTATGTATGTGAAAAACTGTAAAATAATTCTTCAAAAAAATTACTACAATTGATGAGTACATTTAGTGAAGCTGCAGTTTACAAAGCCAGTGCACAAAATTTGATTGTATTTATGTAAAATGGAAATTTATATTTAAGAACTAATGTTTAAAACTCCATTTTAAATAATGTAAAAATGTAAACTATTTAGAAATACCTTAAATAAAAAATATGCAAAGTCTGAATACTGAGAAAAATTACAAAACTTTCATTTATGAGGTTAAATTAAAGAACACACACACACACACATGAATATATATATATATATTCATGAATTAGAAGAGCAATGTTGTTAAGATGTCAATTCTTTATTAATTAATCTATAGATTCAATGCAATCCCAGTCAAACTGATAGGTAGATTATAACAACTATATGAAAATAAAAAGGATCTACAATAACCTAAACAGCTTTGATTTAAAAAAAAAAAAAGAGTAACATTTGGAAAATATGTATTACATGATTCAAGACTTACTATAAGGCTAAAACAATTAATACAGTATTGGCATAATGAAAGACATCAAGAGTAATTAAACAAAATCAAGATTTCAGAAGTAGACCCGCATACTATATATAGTCAGTTGGTTTGGGGCAAAGGTGTTAAGACAGTGGAATGGGGGAAGGATATTCTTCTAAATAAATGTTATTAGAACAATTGGATATCTGTATGGTAAAAAATAAACAATAACTGACTTCACATAATATACATAATTTAGCTTAAAATGAAAGATAGACATTCATGTTAGATACAGACATAAAACTTCTTGAAAACGTAGGGTAAAATCTTTGTCGTATTGGCTTTCATGAAGTTGCTTAAAAAGGACAAAAAAGCATTGATCCATAAAACACAAAATAGATTGTTGTTCTGTGACAGACATTGTTAAGAAAATGAAACTGCCTTCCAGAGAATGGTAGAAAATATTTACAAGTCTTATATTTGACAAAAGCTTTGTATCTAGAAAATATAAAAAATAAATTTAAGTCAATGTTATGAAAACAAACCCAAATTTTTTGAATAGGCAAAATAATTGAAGAGATATTTAACAAAAGAAGATATATATATATGACCAATAATTACATGAAAAGATGCTAATATCACTAGTCATCAGAGAAATTAATATTAAAATATTAAAACTTCAAAGATACACACACTACAATTCTAAAATCTAAAAAAAAAAAAACTATAATGCTAAGTTTTGACAAGGATATGAAGCGTCTTTACCCTACATTACTGAAGCAAATGCAAAATGGTACAGTTTTGAGAAAAAAACATTTTGTCAGTTAAACATCAGCATTAAACATGCAATTACCTCATGACTCAGCAATCTCATATCTAGGTATTTACCCAAGCTAAATTTTAAAAATGAGTCTACACAAAGACTTTGTATTAATGAAGATTATCCAGAGAAACAGAATAATTAGGATGTGTGTTTGTATAATATATATGTACACATACATAGATATAAATATATAGATGGAGATATTATAAGGAATTGACCTATGTGATTATGGAGTCTGAAAAGTCCCAGGCTTTGCAGTTGGCAAGCTTGAGACACAGGAGAGCCAAGTTGTAGTTAGAAAGCTTTCAGGCTTAAAACCCAAGAAGACCTGATGTTTCAGTCTGAGTCTGAAGGCTGGAAAAGACCAGTGTTCCAGCTCAATCAGTCAGATAGGCAGAGTTCCCTCTTATTCAAGAGAAGGTCAGGCTTTTTGTTCTATTTGTACCGTCAACTGATTGGATGAGGGTCACACACATTAGGGAGGGCAATCTGCTGCAGTACTCAGTCTACCATTTAAATGTTAGTCTCATCCACAGACACCCTCACAGAGACAACCAGAATTATGTTTGCCCAAACATCTGGGCACCCTATAGCCCATCAGATGGACGCATAAAATTAAACATCATAGACATATACACAAATTTCCAAATAACATTATTTATATTAGCACTAAACTGAAAAAAAGCAAAACAAAACCCAAGTGTCACATAACTGGTGAATGAATAAATTGTAGTATATCCATACTATGGACTAGTACTCAGTAATAAAAGGGAAAAAATATTAATATACACAATTACATGGATTGATCTCAAAATCATGATGCTAAATTGGAGAGTGAAACATAAAGGAGTACATATATATGATCCCATATTTATGAAATTCTAGAAAAGGTAGAAATATAGTAACATGAAGCAGAGCAGTAGTTGCTTAGGGCAGAGGCTAAGGGGAATAAATGCAGGGTCACTAGGCTAGAGAAATTTGGGAGTTGATTTTAAAGTTCTATATCATGTTTATGGGGATGGCTACACAAATACATACAACTGAAATTTATCAAACTGTACACTTAATATGGATTAGTTTTATTTTATTTCTCAGTGAAACTGGGAAAAAGAGGATTTTAATTATAGCATTGTTTATGAAAGTAAAATAATATTTTGTAATAGATTAATGATTTTTATAATATTTTATTTGAATGAAAATTATATACTCATGACAATTATGGAATTGAAAATGTAATTGAAATCATACATGGCTGGTATGCTGTGATTGAAATTATTTTAAAAATGACACATTTTAATAGAGACTAAAAGACCATGGGCATTTCTAAATAGTTTTTTTTTTAATAAAAAAATATATATTTTAACATTTTATTTAAATTGTTGTAAGAATAAATGCAATTCTAAAGCAAAATAAAATAATTGGATATCAGAAGTTCCACAGTTTCAGATATACATTTAGTCTCAGTATCCCCCGTTTAAAAAACTTAATGACAAATTTCCCAAAGGATCTTATGGTAAGGTTGGAAAGCCAATAATACAGAGACTGTGGTATTATTTTAAATTCTTAAAAAGTGAAGATTTTATAAATATTTAGGAGATGATGATATACAAGGAAAAGGTTTTTAAATTTATTTCCACTTTATGACAAGGTTTCTTTTTGTGCTTTTCAATTGCTTTGTATTTTTCATGACATTTCAGAATTAATGGGCAAAATTTTTGCATTTGACACTAAATAATATTCAAGCAGTTTTATTGGGTTCACTATTATTTGTAATGCCCTCACAATTTTACATTTCAGTTAGATTCTCTTTGTGCCTAAATCATTTTTTGTTAATGACTTAGTCACTGAAGGCACATTAAAGCTTTAACCATTAAGAAATCATAGGTCTTTTACAAAATCACTGCTGTCATGCGTATTTGGTACTCATGGCACTCACCTGTGCCTGAAGCAATTAGTGATTTCCCCACTGATTCCACAATATCCTCAAAGAGTTAATAGACCTCTTTTTTAGTGCAACCTTAGAATTTGTATTTAAACTCTGCTAAAACCTTTAAAATATTCAGGTGTTGAGCAAATTGGAACCGTTACCAGGTAAGGCTAAAAGAACAGAATTGAAATCTGAGCCACTTTCCTCTTCAGTTGGGGCAGTTTTCAGTTTGGGTCTACACAAGTTACCTATTAAAAGAAAAAAGAACATATTGCTCTGGCCAGTTTGGCTCAGCGGTTAGAGCACTGGCCTGCGGACCAGAGAGTCCCGGGTTCGGTTCCCACTAAGGGCACGTACCTTGGTTATAGTTTGTCCTCAGCCCTGGTTGGAGTCGTGTGGGTGGCAACCACTGGATGTGTCTCTCTTATATTGATATTTCTCTCTCTCTCTTCCTCCCTCTCTCCCTCCTGCTCTGTCTGAAGATAAATGCAAAATGTCCTCAGGTGAGGATAAAAAAAAAAAAAAGTTAAAAAAGAAAAAAAAAAATATATCAATACTCTCCAGAGCAATATATAAAAATCCTGAGTGTTCACAATCTGATATTAACAATGTCCATAATACAACATAAAATTATTTGACATGCAAAGAGCCAGGAAATGTAGAGTCAACTTCAAAGGAAAAGACAACAAATGCAAACGCTGAGATGAGCCAAATGATTGGAAATGTGTTAACTGGATAAATATTCCAAATAAAAGTATATATTATCAAAGTGGATAAAAAGCAAAATGTAGCTATATGCTGTCTGTTAGAAATGCACCTTGAATATAAATGAACAGATTTAAAATACATGGTGGGGCAAAGTAGGTTTACAGTTGTTCACATGGAAAATAATATAATAATTAATAAATAATATCAGAATAAATGTGTTTCATGTACTCACAACTTTAAATCTACTTTTGCCCCACCCTGTAATTAAAAAGGAACAGATAAACCATGCAAAAAGTATACCTAAGATGGCTGGAACTATAATATTTGTATTAGATGAAATAGAATTTGAGACAAAGCTTGTTTCCAGAAACAAAAAAGGACAATTTCACATGTATATGTGTTTAATTACAGTGCCTCAAAATAAATAAAATAAAAATTGAGAGTATTAAGAAAAAATGTATATACTTTCAGATTCATAAAAGGGAATTTTAACACCTTTTCTCCAAAAAAGCCCCATAAAATAGCCAAAATTTAGTTAAATCATTAATATTTAGAACAGTACTATAAACCACTGTGACATAATTTATATTTATAGAACACTGTACAATATTACTGCAGGATACACAATTATCTTCAAGTACACAATGTAAATTCACAAAATTAAACTACATTATGAGCCATAAGACAAAAATTAAATATATTGAAATCATAGAGAATATGTTCTATAACCACAACATAATTAAATTAGAAAGTAATAAGAAAAAAGACATCTAGGTAAGCCACACATGTACACTCAAATATTCACACACAATAAACTGTGCTTAGAGGAAATTTTATAGCTTGAAACACATTTTTTAGTAAATAAGTGAGATCTAAATTCCTTGATCTAAGGTTTCATCTCCAGAAAGCAGAAAAACAAGAAAAAGTCAGCCAAAAACCATTAGGTATGTGAATCAATCAAAGGATCATAAAACTGATTAAATAATGGAGATAACAAGACCAAAAGCTGGTGCTTGAAAAAGATCAATACCTGGCCCCAGTTGGGGCGTGTGCAAGAGGCAACCAATCATTGTGTCTCTCTCACATTGATGTTTCTCTGTCTCTCTACCCCTGCCATCTTCCTCCTTTCTACTCTCTCTAAAAACCAATGGAGAAAATACCCTCAGGTGAGAATGAACAAAAAAAGAAAAGAAAAAGATAAAGATCAATGAAATTCACAACCCCTAGCTATATTGATCAAGAATAAAGAAAAGAAAGAATGCAAATCACCAATGTCATCAATAAAAAAAAGTGGGTATCACTGCTGATCCTATAGACATTAAAAGGCTCATTAGAGAATATCATCAACTTCATGCAAACAAATTCTAAAACTTAAATGAAATGGACAAATTCCTTGAGATATTCAAGCTACTAAACTCAGTCAAGAATATATAGATAAACTGAATAGTCTCATCTCTATCTAATAAATATTTTGAATTCACAGTTAACAATATTACCCAAAAGAAAATGCCAGGCTCTGATGGTTTCATTGTTGAATCCAAACTAACATTTAATACAAAAATAATATCACAAACACTTTCAGAAAATAGAAGGTAACACTTTTCATACTCAGTTTAGGAGGCCAGCATTACCCTGATGCCAAAACAACATATTAAAAGAAAAATATAGATTAATGTCCTTTATGAATTTAGATGTAAAATCATAAACAAAATATTAGCACATGTACTCCAGCAATATATAAGAAAAGATATAGCATGACTAAGTATACTTTATCTACAGAACGGATGTTTTATATATTAAAATAATTAATTTAATTCAAAACATGTTAAGAGAACAAAAAAATAATATCACTCTTCCAAGAGATACTGAAAAAAAAATTATTCTACAAAGACAAATATTTGTTCATGATAAAAGTATTTATCATACTAGAAATAGAACTTCTTCAGTTTGATAAATGGTATCAACAAAAACGAAAAACCCTGAATTTAACAGCATACATAATGGTGAAAGAGTGAGTGCTTGTCCCTAAGATCAGAAACAAAACAAGAATGCCCCTTTCACCATTTCTATTAAACTTTGGGTTGGAAGCCCTAGTCATAGTAATGAAGGAATAAAAAAGAAATTAGTCCTAAAGATGTTAAAGGAAAAACTGTGCCTAGCCCAGCTGGTGTGACTCAGTGGTTGAGCATCGACCCATGCACCAAGAGGTCACTGGTTCGATTCCCAGTCAGGGCATATGCCCAGGTTGTGGGTCCGATCCCCAGTGGAGGGCATGCAGGAGGTGGCCAATTCATGTTCTCTCTCATTGATGTTTCTCTCTCTCTCTCTCTCTCTCTCTCTCAAATCAATAGAGAAAAAAACAAACAAACAAACAAACAAAAACTATGTCTACATGCAGATGGCATGATTGTTTAGTAGAAAAAGTCTGAATAATCTAGAAATGACTAGTAGGAAAAAATAAATGAATTTACCAAAGTCATGGGGTAAAAAGTTAATATGAAAAAAAAATAACATTTAAAAGATTACCATTACAATAGTGCCCAGTATCACTATATACTTAGGAATAGATTGGAAGACTCAAAATAGGTAATATGCGTATTATATCCAAACTTACCTATATATTCAGCAAAATCACAAAATCACAATAAAAATTTCCCAGGGTTTTTTGTTGTTGTTATTGTTTTGTTTTTTGTAGAAACTGACAAGCTGATAGCTAATGTTTAATTGTATTCAGTAAAAGAGAAACAGAAAAGAGCAGAATAGCCCTGGCCCATTTGGCTCAGCAGTTAGCGCGTCAGCCCTTGGACCAGAGAGTCCCGGGTTCGGTTTCCGCTAAGGGCACATACCTCAGTTGCAGTGTGTCCTCGGCCCCACTTAGGGTCATGTTGGTGGCAACCACTCTATATGTCTCTCTCTAATTGATGTTTCTCTCTCTTTCTTCCTCCCTAACTGAAGATAAATGCAAAAATGTCCTTGGGTAAGGATTAAAAAAAAAAAAAAAAAGAGAGAGAGAGAACAGAGTAATTAATAAACTAGTTGCAAAATTTATGTATTTATGTTTGGTTTGTTTCAGTTCAATTGTTTTATAGAGTTTCTGAAAAATATGACAATCCTCCAACCCTGCAATTAGTATACAAATTTAGCTGTGCACTAAGAATACTTATTGAAAAGTGTATAAAATATATGTGTATCTAATTTGTCATGCATTATTGAACATTATTGTCATTTTCTTAATCCTCAAAACTGTCAGGAAACATAAAGACTATGCATATCCAGACTTTTGGTTTTGAGGTAGAAAATGCTATATAATGCAAATATTAAAGTTGACATAGTAGATTTGTTTTAGTATTTATTTGATAACTACTGCATATTTTTATCTCATCTACAAAGTTATTTCTAGGCCTTTCCCCTGTCAATCTGACTGGTGCAAAATTGTGACCTCAGTTTATTTTGCTGGATATTTTTAGCTGAAAAGAACTGCCATTCAGCTTTTAACTGAGTATCACGGGTTAGGTCAGGTTAAGGAAATAGTGTATACATTTTTTAAAAGAAAATATTTTCAAACTCTTTGTAGCACAGACAGTGGTGCCCTCCTCAACCCCTTATGACCTGATAAACTAATAAAGTCAGATTGAGCTTCCCAATTTAGTTTTGGAAATCTCCTTTTTGGGATGTTATTACTTCTATACAAAAAGATGCTACTACTTCTAAAAGACAGAAGGCTTTCCAGCTTGACTCTAAATGTCTTCCCTGCCATTGTGTTCTGTGTCTAGACTACCCAATGGAGTCTATTTAAAGAGAAATTCAAGAATCAAACCCACTGACAGTTTCTCAGAAAGATTTACTATTGTACTTGACAGGAAGTGGCTTATCAATCATCTGGAGGCCTTTGTTTGGAAAACTAGTATTGAGGAGGAAAAGTAAAGTAAATCTTGTCAGTCATTTGCTCATAACTTGTCCATGTTAATATGCCTTAAAGTATTTCTTCTTGTTAAAAACAAAACAAAACAAAACAAAAAAAACATTTCTATATAGACTTTGGTCAACTGAAACTATTTCTTAAATAGTAAATATCAGGTCTTAAAAAACAAAGTGGCTTGTTAAGGTATCCACTCTAAACTTTCTTTTTATTGAAAAACATATGGCTAAACAAGGTGAAACATCTTGTTTAAGGTCTCACAGCTACGAGTTGGTCTTGGCTGTATTCCTTCTGGTATGCTACCCAATGCTCTACATTTTAATTTTGATAGCAATATTAGCCTACTTATATTGAATTATAAAAATTCACATTTACATGCAAATTCAAATGTAAATTTTTAAATGGAATATTTGAAATTTGGATCATAATTCCTGAAAATAAGCTGAAGAACTTCCTTTATAAAGTCTTACATGTAAGTATTAAGTTATATTAATCAGGACAAATGTTGATTACTGTCTTAATTATAGAGAGGGCTATAATAGTTCTGTTACTTACTATGATTATATTATATGCCAGGCAACAAAATATTTGGCCTTGAAAAGTAGGTACTGTTATACACATAGATGAAGACATTGAAACTCAAAAAGGTAAAGAACTTCTAAAGGACATTTAATTTATGACAGAGGAGTGATCCGATTTCAGATCTGTTTGCTTTCAAAACCTAAGCTCTTACCGTTTTGATAACTCCACAATGCCATTCTGTGTAGCCCATGCCAATGGTGAATTAAAACTATTTCTCTTCTGGTTTAATTTAAATTTTGTTTATATAATTTGGTTTCCTATTGCCAAGTCATGTTGCTCTACATAAACATATTATCATAAATCCAACCTGCAGATATAACAGTAACCTTTATAAAAAATGGTCCTTAGGTCACCCCTTAGTCTTCTCTTAATTAAACATAGAATTTTATAGAAAAAAAAAAAGATCCTTAGAGTTTATCAAATATAAACCAATAATTTTTCAGAAGGGGAAACTGAGACCTATTAATGTGAAGGATCACAAAGCCAATTAAGTTTCAGAAGGGTGTGAACTCACACAGAGGGCCAGATCTGAAAACCAAATCTTCAAACTCTTCTGTATGCTGTGGAAACTGGTGTGGCTGAAGTAGGAAAGGAGAAAAAACAAGCAATTTAAAACCCATTATGTAGACAGAATTCAATTCTACGAGGTGGTCCTTCCTGAATAAAAATATCCTACAGTGTAGTTGGAGTGTCATTATACTAGCTATGTTTGCATTGCAAGTACAGTCATGTTTCTATTGTCATAATAATAAACAAGGCTGGCATGGAACTTCTTAAACCTCATAGATTTGTGACAAGAAATAATGTTTGTGACTATCTCCAAACTAGTTGATATCTTTGAATACCTGAAAGTTATCTGTAGAATATTACTTTAAAATTTGGGTTTGTTTTCCCTTACTATTAATAAAATTAGTGATGTACAAAAAGGAAAAGAATATAAACCTGTCTATAATTAAGTAGACAGAAAAATAATATTTTCTGTTCAAATAGTTGAACTTTCAATGTTAATTTGGCTGTAGCTATTACTTGACATGCTTTAAAGAAACAACAGTTAGTAACATCCCTTTCACACAAGCATTAATATTAAATTGTGTACTTGCTAAGTAACATTGCTCATCTGAAATGTAGTTACCTTACAAATAGATTAGTTTGGCCCGGCTGGTATGGCTTAGTGGTTGAGCGTCGACCGGTGCACCAAGAGGTCGCTGGTTCAATTCCCGGTCAGGGCACATGCCCAGGTTGTGGGCCCGAACCCCAGTGTGGGGCATGCAGGAGGCGGCCAATCGATGTTCTCTCTCATCGATGTTTCTATTTCTCTCTCCCTCTCCTTTCCTCTCTCTCTAAAATCAATAAAGAAATTATATTTAAAAAAAAAAGATTAGTTTGATATAAACTTTAATATTTTTAGTTTTCAAATACATTTAAGCCCAGTTAAATGGAGATATTAAAACACAGAAATACATGAAATTATTTAAAACATAATGATAAAATTGTAGAACAGATTTTCTGTGAGTAGGAACATAACAAAGGGAAAAACAAAATAAATTAAAAATATATATTATTTAACTAGGTAGAATCTAAGGGAATAGAAATTATACATCAAGAGAAAATCTAAATGATTTTAATGTGAAGACTAGTACAATAAATTAATATGATGACTATAGTTAACACTGCTGTATGATACATATGAAAGTTGTTAAGAGAGTAGATACTAAAATGTCTCATCACAAGGAGAAATTGCTTCTTTTTCTCTATTTATTGTATCTGTATGAGATGATGGATATAAACTAAACTTATTGTGGTAAACATTTCACAATATATGTAAATCTAACCATTATGCTGTACACCTTAATCTTTTTTTTTTCAGCAACACTTTTTTTTTAATCCTCAGGGACCAAGGCCAGGGACCGAACTGCAACCGAGGTATGTGCCTTTGGCCAGAATTGAATCCACGACTCCTCGGTCCGTGGGCCGACGTTCTAACCGCTGAGCCAAACCGTCCAGGGCTGTACACCTTAATCTTATATAGTGATATATGTCAATTATTCCACAATAAAACTGTGGGAAGATGGGGAAAAAAGAAATGAATAATTTATGGAGAGCTGGCTTTCCTTTTTACCCCAACATTTAACTTTTAGTCATTTCAAATACTCACACATGCAGTATTAACTGCACTTGATATATTTCCTGATTTATAGAGCTGAGTTTCTGTTTATTTACTAATGGGTTCCACAGTTTTACTGATGAAACAAAGCATGTGGGAGTTTAATTTCCACATATGTTAAACAGCTTCAAAAAGATTCTAATATCTGTGTGTGTATATTTATTTTTAAGGGAGGGGGTCATTTAGTGTCAGAAGATTCTAGTAAAATGATAGGCTTTTCATTTATGGTTCACAATACAATTCACACATGAAGTATATCTGTTAATAATCTGATTAAAATAATTGTTTCCTACACTGGTACATCGATTGCATAACAAAATAGTGGAGCCCATCATTTATATTATCTTAGGACCTGGCATGGGTTAATACCAGGTTTTTCAACCTCAGCCCAATTGATATTTGGGGCTGGGTAACTCTTTGTTGTTAGGGACTATCTATCTTGTGCACTGTTGAATGCTTAGCAGCCTCCCTGGAACTCAGCCTCCCTGGAACTCTACCTACTGGATGCCTTTAGAGCCCTCCCTTTCTTTCTCCATGTCCTGACAACTGAAAGTGCTTTCAGACAATTGTCAAATGTTCCCTGTAGGACATAATTGCCCCTGGCTGAAAACTATTGGGTTAGGGGTATAAAATATCTCACCAAAGTAGAGAAACTCTTTTCTCTACATCTCTGATTCTTCCCTCTTTAGGGTCATGGATGCATTTGAGAATCCATCTCTCCAAAGAAAAATTCCACAGCGAAACAGCATTTTGTATATTATGTGTTTTTGATAAGGGTCTCAAATAAACTCATTTTGTTGTGTGATGGCTAGTGAAGGGCAGAGTGGGGAAAAAAATGAGAAAAGAGAGATGGGCAGGGCCTGATCATAGAGGATTTTGTAAACCATTGTAACAATCTGGCATTTTATTGTGCTTATAGTAAAAGACTATTCAATATTTTTTCTCTTTTAGCATGAATAATTTGAAGTACTATATGCACATGAGAAAAAAGTCATGTGTAAAAAATTTACAGCACAGAAAGCTATAATTTAATAATTTTAATATTTTTCTGTCATAATTTAGTCCCTTAGCCTCTCTCCAGGAGTATCCACTATCAACAGTGTCTTATGAATCTCCCTAAAATATGTCTCAGGCATATATATATATATATATATATATATATATATATATATATATTTATATATGTACATTTCTTCCAACTTTAACACAAATATAATTATAATAGGCAAATTGTTCTGTTTATTCTTTAATTTTTTTTTACTGAGCGATATATAATTTTTCTTTTTATTTTTAAAATTTTTCTTCATGATACTTATCAGCACATACATTTGTTCTGAAGATTATCACATGCAACTTTTTTGGATATTCTATTACTCAATATGTTAATAACAACATTTATACATATAATGAAAACAGGACAAAGAAACAGAAATTGGGGAGATTCAAAATGGTGGTAGAGTAGGTAGAAGCTAGAACAAATATTCCACACATTATATGGAACCACAAAAGAAATATATTAATGGTTTATGTAGAAATTTAAAATTTTATATTTTAATGAATTGCAATTATATCTTTTTTCCCTTCCTGATATAGATTTAAATTCACTTTATAAATTCTTAGAGAAACTGAAATATCCAGCCATATTTCTCTTAAAACAACCTTCTAGAAATAAATGAATAAAACAACATCTATTTAACATAAAAATAATTTATAGTATAAAATCAGCTATTTTATGAAGAGCTATAACCTTGTTAGATTCATAAAGTTAATGAATTGCTACAACTTGATTTGGATCTTAAATGTAATATTTTGTTAGTTTTTTTCTTAATATATTAAATGTCATTCTGATAGGATGATAAATGTGCATATATCTAAAGAAGTTTCAGGTAAATGTGCAAAGAAATACAGAAAAATTGCTTGGCACAGGGAAATACATTTTTGTCCTTCACTAAAGAAAATGCTTATTTCAGTGGGATTTGATGACACATAGGAATATTAATAGACATGAGCCTATATCTCTTAATTTGTATTTTCCATGAAGTCAAAAAAAGCTTCAATGTAACCATATTTTAGGAATATTAGTTGTTCTAAATAAAATGAATTTTATATCAATTCAATTGAGTTATAAATTATAAATAGTTCATATCACACACACTACTAAATGTGCAAGTTTAAATAAAGGAAAGAGCAAAACTAAGTTTGTTATGTGATAGCCAGTGAAGGGCAGAGTGAAAGAAAAAAAGAGAGGTGGGCAGGGCCTGACCATAGAAGACTCTGTAAGCCATTATAACAATTTTGCATTTTAGTATGCTTTTAGTAAAGGCTATTCAATATTTTTTTCTTTTAGCAATATACAATTTGATATACTACATGCATGTGATAAAAAAAGTCATGTGTACAAAATTTACACCACAGAAAATTATAATTTAATAATATTAATATTTTAATTATTTTACTGTCATAATTTAGTCCTTCAGCTTTCCTCCAGAAATATCTATTATCAAGTGTCTTATGCATCTTCCCAAAATATGTCTCATGCTTATATGTAATTATGTATATTCCCTCTAATTTTTAACACAAATAGAACTATAATAGTCAAATCATTGTTTATTTCTTGGTTTTCTACTGAGCAATATATACTTTTGCCATTTTTAAAAGTTTTCTTCATGATACTTATCAGCACATTGCATTATATGACATACATGATATAGTTGCTTGCTTTTCTGTTTAACTCCTTCTTATCTCACTACATTGTAAAATCCACAGAGACAGGGATTTTGTCTTGTTGATGGCTGCATAACTAATGCCTAGAACTTACTATGAGCTCAGATGCTTGCTGAATGTGATAATGAATAAACTACTCACATCCTCCTATGTCAGCCCACATTCTGCCATATCATTCTTCATAATGGTTACATGGCATAGAACTGTACAAATAACACTGAATTTTCATAACCATCTTTCAATTTCTGGTTATAAAGGCTGTAATGTGGCAATTTATTCTTATACATATATGTTTATGTGTATATGTAAGTACATTTGTTATATATTTATTTTGAGTACAATCATTAGATGAATTCTTAGAAGGAAAATTGTTAAATGAAAGTTTGTGTGCTTTTAAATTTGATAGATATAGACAAATTATACTCTTAAAAGGGGGTGCAGCCACCGTGGAAAACACTATAGTGTTACCTCAAAAAGTTAAAAATTGAACTGCCATTTGACCCACTTCTAGGAATATACCCTAAGAAGCCTGAAACACCAATCAGAAAGAATATATGTACCCCCATGTTCGTAGCAGCACTATTTACAATAACTAAGATCTGGAAACAACCCAAGTGTCCATCAGTAGATGAATGGATTAAAAAGCTGTGGTACATGTACACAATGGAATACTATGCAGCTGTAAGAAAGAAAGATCTTTTATCCTTTGAGATGGCATGTAAGGACCTGGAGAGTATTATGCCAAGCGAAACAAGCCAAGCAGAGAAAGACAAATATCACATGATCTCACTTATTTGTGGAATATAATGAACTAAACAAACTGCTGAATAAAATTAACCCAGAGACATAGAGGTGGGGTACAGACTGACAAGCCTCAGATGACGGGGGGTTGGGGGGGAGAGATAAATAACAGAACTTACATGCATGTATGCATGACCAATGAACATAGACAACAAAGCTAGGGATGGGGTTGGGGGGGAGGGGGGAGGGTGTCAATGGGGGAAAAATGAGAAACATCTGTAACAAAACCAAATTAAGAAATTAAAATTAAATAAAAGAAGAATAAAAAAAAACAATATGTTTTTCCATATATTTTCTGGTCATCAGCCTGGGGCCTCAGATGCCAGGAGTAAACTGAACACATCAGAGATTAATTCGATATTTCACCTCTTGGAAGCTCGGGTTTATTCATCTATAAAGCAGAGTTGATAATGAAACCTATCTTGAGTATGGTTTCAAAGAGGAAATTGCCTATGGATTTGAAAATGAATAACAAATGAAAGTGAATAAAAATGGCCTCCATGTGGTTACTTATCAAATATATTAATATTTCTGCAGCTATTTTCTCATTGACATAATTGAAGGCTATACATTTTCCCCCCATTGGAAAAATTATGTACTTTTAACATTTTAAAGTGTTCTGACCTAAACTTTTACATAAATGATGGCCCATAAAGGACAGTTCTAGATTACCTTTTATTTTTATTGTTAGGTGATTTTTTCAAGACAAAAAAGCACTAGGCAATAATAATGAATTTTTTAAAATGACTGCTTTTTAAACAGTTATCATAGATGATCATCATGCTAAGTGATTTCCAAATATTTATTTGATATTTATAGTTGTTCTTTTGAGTTACGCATTATTATTTCAATTGTACAAATGAAAACAAACTAATGCACTAAAGTTTTAAGTAGGTTATCCAAGTCTAGAAGTTAAGAAGGGTGAGTTCTAGTGCTAGCTTTGTCAATGACTTGCTGATGTGAGTTAAACGATTTAAATTATGTCTATTTCTTGGTCTAAAAACATGAGATGAGAGATTGATCATATGTTCCCTTGACATTTTAGTATTTATAAATGTGATTGCTGAAAAATACTATTCTAAACCTCATTATGATAAGCCCATTCTACTCTTCAACAATTAAATAATTTAGCAGTTCTTCATATGTAACTAAAATATTTATTCATTTTATGTAAGTCCATTTCCTTTTAGTTGATCCTCTACAGGCAAAACAATATTCCACTCAAAAAAATAATAAATTCATATTTTTATTTAATTTTCTGTATAGGCAGAACTTTATTTAGCCTTTGAATACAAACAGATTTCTCCTCCTCAGTATTTTAAAAATTCTTTGGCATACACTTTAAGTTCTTCCAATCCTTTATTAAAATAGATGCAAATTAAACCTAATATTCCAATAAGAGTTTTAGCTAGGGAACTGAAGCCAAGTACTTTCATAAAGAAAGAATTGTTTCCTAACACTTTAATATCATTGTATTTTTGACACATTCCAGAATCATGTGGATTTTATTCTTATCATTATATTACTGATATAGTTTAAAAGTGATTCCTTTATCATTTTTATTTATAAATATTTTTAGTACTCATATCTTGTTATGTTTCTTTTGCTATTTTATTTTGATGTTATAAATATCTGTTTATATTTTTATTCATTCTTGAAACTTTTCCCCCTAATTGTTTGAGTATATTTTATTCTAAGAATAAAGATATGATAAATAAATTTGGTAATTATAGTTTATTTTTTTTACATAGTTATTTAACAGTCATTGAACAAAATTGTTTTGTGGAACAAAGTGTTGTCATCCAGAAATCTTTTATTTTCTTCACCCCAAACTATTGTCAAACTCTTGACAGATATTCTCTTGATGAGGTCTGCCCCTAGTGTTCTGCTTAAAGTGATAGAGGCACCAAACTTATTTATCTAGTTACTTCAGTTTTTCACCTAGATGGTTATTTACATATTATTTTCAGATAGAAATTTGAAAACAAAAATTTTCTTGATTTATTCACGAGGATTCCATTGCAACGCATGAAGTTTCTCAATTGCAGAGAAAATACAATGATGTATAAGCTCAGTGCACAATGCTGATATGATACTACATTCTGTTCTAAAACTGATGTTACAGCAACTACAAAGAATAGATATAAAAAAGTCTTATCATAAAAAAGATCTTAAAGTAAAAAATGAATTTGTAATTTAAAAAGAGAAAATTCAAGAGAAATTCGGCTGTCACCTACCAATATTATAAGTAGGATTAATGAAGTTAAAATGTTTGTAACTGAGCAGGCCTACAAATGATCACAAATCTCATGAGTGAATAAGTTTTATACCACTAAAATGCTGAAAGCATGTCAGTAAAATCAAGTGTAAGAACCCTTAAATCTATTTAGATGGATAGCTTGTACTAGATGACCTATACAATTCTCTATATATTTAATTTTTGTCAAAGATTGCTACTCTGTAGAACATTGGATTAGGTGGAACCATATGAAAGTGATTACTTTTTTTTTTTTTTTTTTTTTTTACCATTTTTGACCTACATTAATGATGCATAGTTCCACATAATATAGTAGGATTCACTATTAAATTCTGAATATTCTAAATGTAGCATATTTATGGCTTATGACTTTAAAGGAATTTTCCATGCTATCAAATAGTCTGTGGACTAGTCTCTCAAACTTTCTTTGTGCTGTCCACCTGTGTACTTCACTCATTTTTGCCATTCTGAGACCTAATTTAATTGGGCATAAGCTAATCTTTGTAATTCAAGTCTACGACTATTTATTGAGTTTTAATATATGAAAAAATCTGCTTGGCCTTTTCTGATGATCAAAGATGCTGGGATAGAACCTGGAAGTGTCTGATGTGTCTCAGATAATGAGAGTCTGTTGTTCTGATGCTCAGAAAACTGCTCTTGTTTCCATGCTGCTTCTCCTTTGCTTCCTAATGACAGCTGTGCACATCCTACCTATGGTCATGTTTGCTGTAACTTCTTTTTTGGTTACAGAGATCATTGAGGTAGAGATAACACCATTGCCTTATTTTTATCTCTCAGTACCTATTACTGAGCAGATATTCAATAAAAGGGTCATGCAGTGAATGCGAAGAACAACTCCAATATGCTTAGTGTTGCCACTAGGAAGAGATATTTTGGCATGACAATAAGGTCTCTCTTGTAGATGTGTCTGAAGTTAGACATATGAGGATCTGTGTTAAAATAGTTTGAGGAAGTGTTCTCAGAGATTTCCTGCAAGAGATAATGGAAACCAAGGAAGGGTTTGGCCTCCAGTGAAAGTCTCACAGATGGTATAGCTTCAGTGTGATCCTGCTGGGAAACTCTGCAGAGTAAGTTTAGCTTCAGCTTTATCCTTATCCCAGCCTAGGGAACTGGACTTTCATACTGCTACACAGTTCAGGCATTGGTTAAGGTTACCCTGGGCAGGCAGTGGGCACATTAACTCCCAGACGCTTCAAAATATTTTCAGCTGTGGGCAAAAGCAGCTCCAGTAGCTTGAGGACATAAGAGCTGAATACTGATACTGGTGCTTGGAAGGAAAAGGGAAATGAATGGTACCCCAAAAATGGTAAAAAGGGATATATGACGGGACCTGGTTGGGGCATGAACATTGACAGTTACAGAGTGTCTATAAACTATTGGGGAGGACTTTGTTGCTACTGCATATGCTGATGGAAGCACAAATAAACAATAAATACACCTTTAAGAAGTTTATAGAAACCTAATTAGGAAGGTAAAACTAAAACTAAACTCATAGAAAACAAATGGTGTTCACTTCCCAAAACTGGTTGGATAGAGGGTTCAAATCCCACAGTTGTCACACCCCATTTCCTGCCTGTTGAATGAATAATATAAAGGACAATGGTGGAGAGCAGAGACTGTCAGCAGAAAGGGCATTTGAAATTCTCACCAACTACCACTGGCAAATTAGCATAGATAAAGCCAATTACTTTTCTTTTTCTTGCATGGCACAAAAGAAAGGTTTGCCACTATAAAAGCAAAAGCTAAGTGAGGCATGCTCAGAGCATAAAGGACAAAATATTATAGATGGCCTCTATCCTTAGCTAATAATGATTCATTTTTAAAGTCTTTAGTTTCAAAGAAGTCTCATATGTGATTATAATGATCTTTGGACAAATTGTTATATGTTACGTGTGAGATGGGTCTCATTGTAATAGCTGCCAGTTCCTGAAGACTAAGGCTTTAAAGGTTTATTCAAATGGAGCAGTGACCCAACTAAGAACCTCTTATTCAATATCTTGTGGCTTTAACAGGAACTATTAAATATCTCAGGAAGACAAAGAGTCAATATAAAGTACATAAAACTTTACAAGATTTTTTTCTTGAGAAATACACTCTTCTACCTTTAAATAAAGGACTCTAGGAAGACTTTTGGCAGCTTCAACAACATATAAAAATACTCATTTTGCCAACATTATGAACTGTGTTGTCCTGAATCACAATGGCCCATAATCTTCTGTCATACAGAAATTTAATACCTATTATCTGCAACTACAAACAATATTATTCCATTATATAAATTAACTTTATTGAATATATATGAGATGTTTACTCCTTAAATTAAGACAGAAATTTTTTTCAAGAAGATCTGAACCTCAGATAAAGTAAGTTATTCTAAAGTAGAAAGCAATAATCCATCTTTATTGGACTCTCTTTAAAACAAATGATTGTATTTGGCTTTCTCATATGCCCTTTTCAATATTGGTCTTTCTTTTCCCTTATTTTATAGGAAATTCCTATATCCAGAGATGATTCTTAAAATGCATTTACTAAATATACCAGCAGTTTGACCTTAAAAAATTATTTTTTAAGTGTCTGTCAAGACTCATTTTAAAATTAAGCCCTCCCCCTGAAAATAAAATTAAAAACGTGATGCAGTTTTGTTCTTATAATTTATGAGCAGAAATACTTCTCTGAATTTCTACAGTATGTTATGTATGTAGTAAAATTAATTCTTATGGTATAAGCATAAACTGGGAGTTTCAACTTAGAAAATATGTAATATCTGAACAATCATATAGTGGAGACCAGTTATCTTACAAATAAGAAAATTGGAATCAAGAAAGACTCAGAGAACAAAGGCTTAAAATATGGACTCTTTCTGAAAGATATTTCAATAGGAAATTGTTCAAAGAATTGACATACCACTTCAGCCATGACTATATAATTTTAACCCAATCACATTAGTAAATATACAGCTTGTTTTAATAAAATTAAATACTACTACTGATTGATATATTTTATATGGTGAAAGGTTGTACAGTAAAGAATTGATCTGATTGAAATTGGTGTACTAGATTATGTTGTCTTCAATTTGCTTTAATTAATGGGATTTAATTTTACAGTGGACCTTCTAAAGAACATTAATGCAATTCAAGATGATGCAGATCTAATGACCTGTTGCTTTGTCACCCCATTCAAGAAAAGAGACCTTGTATTTTACAATCAAAGGATAGAACCTTATGCCGGACTATTCCGTCTCTATTCCTACTTATTTTCTCTGCTTTTGCCACCACTCTACCTTCTTTCTACTCATACCTTACTGGCAAGACCTATACTGATTCACTGCTTCTGCTAACATATGTGGTATGTAAGCGTGCACACACGCATGCGTACTTAATTTCTCCCTTGGTTATAAATAGCTATGCCCCTCCCATTCACACTTACCACACAAAGGATTCCTTTATTCACTGCTGAGTATAAGGACTCTTCCATTAGCCCAACACAAAAGTACTAGTCAATCTATTGATATTTACTTCTATGACAGGACTCCATCTTTGTGCAATAAAATTTGGTCGAAGAATCTGTTGCCTCCCCTCTGTCAAGATATTGAATCTAGCCTTCAACAAAGCCATCCCTTACTGATCAGCTCCCCCCACCCCAGGGTGTATTTCCAGGTGAATAAGGAGAATGCAGATTAACTTTCTGGTTCCAACCATCTAGTCACCTAAAATGAACTAAATCAAGTTTATTTTCATAGATAAAGAGTCTTCAAATGTATCAATAACTCAAAATGCATTTCCACTTGCTTGACAATGTCTGAAATTCTACTTCACAATTGAAAGAATTAAAGTACCAAATCTTGGCTAAGATAATGCAGGAAGGTCAATTAGCCAATTATTTAACTACTCTAAATGCTTGAATTTAGATACTTACTTGTTTCAGAGAGGAATTGGACACTGGGGATTGAATAGACAGAAAAATATAGAAGTGGTGGATAGCCTGTGATGTGTAGGAAAAATGATGAAATGGAAGACCAAGAATCAGTGAAGACTGATTCCCAGTACTTAAGAGTTTTTTAAAATTGTTTTCCGCTCACTTTGTGCAAAAGGAAAGTTATGCTATATAGAGTGTTGTGATTGTTTTTTTCTCATACATTCTTACTCATGCATACTTTAACACTACTATTAAGATCCTGCATGGCTCTGGACAGTAGTATTATTCTTTATGAAGTTTATTTTTCCTAACTGAACCACATACACCATGGAATCATTTGATTATTTTGGAATTTGCAGGATAGGAACAAATTTTCACAATCTTGCCATAGAGATATGCCCACTTGCATGCTCTGTGCTCTGTGCCACTGTTTAGTCCACAGGGACCTCTACAGTGATAACTTCTTGCAATAGTGTCTAGGAAGAAGGAAGTAAACAGTACTTAAATGCCTGAGCATGGCACAAGACATTGGGAGGGAAAGGTTTTTATTACCTGGGAAATTCTGTTTTTTGAGTCTCAATGATCTGGTACAAAATATAGGATATATTTATACCACTTCATTTTCTTACCACTAAACATGCTTGGGTGACTTCTAGAGATATTTAAGAAATATACCACATTATGTTGTTCTAGATAGATCTGTTTACTGGACAAAGTGAAAGCCTGCCCATTTTAGTGGAGCCCTGAGCAAAGGAAGACATTTTATAGCTGGTCCAAGGTACAGGACAAGTGGCTTTGCCAACTGACCCTTATAAAACAGCACATGTTGTAGTGATTGTATTGTAGGAGGCAGATGGGGAATGTACTATCAAACCTATTGTAAACCATGAAAGAAAAATCGTGGAGATTCGAGACTTTTGGAGCAAAGTTTTGCCTTCTTTCCTAAATAACTATTTTCTTCTTAAAAAGAGCCTCTGGATCAGCTCAAAGAGGCTGAATTCCTAGCCTAGGGACCCACAAGAATACCTGACCCCAGTTACTATCATAAACTGGTAAGATCTGTTACACCTAGCCATAAATTCTGTTATAATCAGAAGCTTTTAAATATCCAGTGAAGGTATATGTACAGCACTGAGCCTGAGCAAGTTTTAAAGGCATAAGTAATTTGCATGAGCAGATAATTCATACTTTTCAGTGTGCCTTAATCCTGCCAAATTACTTCTCCTTCTTCAAACTACATTTGTGACCTGATGGGAATTCCCTATGACATACTAAGTAGAAAAAGGAAAAAAAAAGAAAAAAAAAACAAACTCAAATTGGAAATACAGAGAGCTCTGCCTTAGAGCAGAAATGAACTATTCTAGCATTACAGCCCCAAGAGGAGTCTTTAAGATAAGTGAGAAATGGAATTCTTCCACCAAGAGGGATTCAAGTAATATTGAAACAGTAATAATCACTGGCTCCTAGAAATAGTCTCACCCCTTAACCTCTATGATATTCTCTTTGTCTTCCTCCCAAATTTCTAGTCATCCCTTCTCTTTTCTGTCCCTCCTGAAAACCAGTCCTCCTCTGCATACAATTAATACTTGAGTTCATCAGGTTTAGTTATATACTTATTTTTCTTTCTATCCTATATTCAAAGTAGGCAATTTAACTTGGTTTCAATTGTCATAAATATAGCAATAACTCCTTCATTTACATCTCTAGCCTAGGACTCTGAACTCCAGATTCATATACTTATTTTTTTTTAATATTATGGCAAAATATCAAGAACAGAAAATGTAAAGTTTTAACTATTTTAAAGTATATAGTTCGGTAGCATGCAGTCATTCACATTGTGGAACAACTATCATGACCATCAATCCTCAGAAATTTTTCATCTTCCCAAATTGAAACTTCATACCCATTAAACAATAACTCCCATTACCCTCTCTTTCTAATCCCTAGCAACCACCATTCTACTTTCTGTCTCTATGAATTTGCCCTAGGCTGCTAGGTACTTTGTATTAGTGGAATAATACAATATTTGTCACTTTGTGTCTGTCTTATTTCACTTAGCATAATGTTTTCAAAGTGCATCCATGTTGTGGCATATAGCCAAATTTCATCATTTTCAAGTTTGAACAATATTCTATTGCATATATATATACCACATTTGTTTATCCATTCATATATTGATGTACATTTGTGTTGTTTCCACCTTTTAGCTACTGCAAAAATGCCACTATGAACATTGGTGTACAAATATATGTTCAAGTTTTCTGCTCTCAATTATTTTGTGTCTATACACAACAGTGGAAATACTGGATCAGATGGTAATTCTATAGTTAATTTTTGGGGAACGTCCTACCATATTCTTTTTATATAGTTTCCTTTATATTTGAATTTGACATAGACTCTTCAAAATAAACTGTTTTGTCTTTTCTTCCAAACATGGTCCTTCATTAGTGTTCCCCTGAAGAATGGCAGGCACATAAACCAGAAAATAAGAAGTCACCCTTAATTGAACCCTCTTTCTCACCTTTCATATAATTGCCTTGTCAGTTTTAACTGTTAAATATTTCTCAAATCCACTTATTTATTTCAATCCTTATCCCCATTTCTCTAGAAAGACTTCTCATTATCGTTTTGATTATGGCAATTGCCTTCTAACTGGTTTACCCGCATCCATTCTTTCTTTTTCTCCTTACAAGCACTGCTCTGCAATATGGCCAGAAAGTTAATATATAATCATGTCACCCACCTGTTGAAAAATAAATATTCAGTGGTTATCTTTATTAAGAAAAAGAACACAATTGTTAATATGACTGGGAAAGCCCTGCATGATCTGACCTCCACTTCCTTAACTTCATCTCTCACAAAGCCTACTTCTTTTTCTGATCTTCCATCATACTGAACTTCCTTAGGTTATTAATGGGTCTCCTATCTGGAACAGGGGCATGGGGGATGATATTCACTAACTAGAAACCTGCCCTCTATTCCTCATCATCACCTCATGGAAGCTATCCTTCACCTCTAAGATCAGGTTAAACTCCCTCTTATTAGCTCTCATTAATCCATTTCTCTTTTTCCTAACATCTTATCATAAAAACATTTTTAAATGTTGTTTTGTGTTTTATTAAAATCTATCTTACCAATTAGAAAACAAGTTTTATAAGGCCATCATCATGTCTACTTCTTTGAATCTCTGTATATGAAACAGATAGACTAGACACTCAGTGCTTGTAGGATGAAGGAATGAATTGATTTATGTCTCTATGGACTCACCAGAATTCAGGTTTCATTCTCAGATAAGGGTCTGGCATTGTTCTATTCATGTTGGCATCCCCAACATCTAGAATATTTAGGGACCAATCATGTTTGCTGAACATCAAAATTCCAAGTTCAACAGAGCTTTAAAATTTAGCCAGAAACATACCCTTTGTGCACAGTTGCATTTATACCCTTGTCTAACTTTTCTTGTTCTTAGTGGCAGATGACAGCATTTTATTCGGGCAGAAAATTAAGACAAATAGGAAGAAAAATGTCTGGGAAGAGCTGGAGAAAGAGGGAGTCTAAGCAAACTTGTTTCAGGGTGAATGCAAATTACTTTTGGTTGTTTCAATTTGTTGAAATGGAGAAAAAATGCATTCCAAAAATCAATAAATGAATGCTGAATTCCAAGAACTACACTGATTTCCTCTAGTTAAAAACACATCTGCAATAGCAACTAAAGTTGGTTGCTTCATTAAGGTTATAATTATTTACTGTCCTTCTCCAAGTCCCATAAACATTCTGCACTGACCAAACTGAAGAACCAATAGTGATATGCTGACAATGACCACTTCTGCTTCTTTTGATTCATTGTTGGTGGTTCTAATCTCTGCTATTCACCTAGAGGATGTTTTATTCATCATTTTGCCAGGAAAGAGAAGGTTCAAAGAATTCTACTTGAAAGTTCCTAAGGTAACAAAGCATCCATGTAAAGATCCTGCTATTTTGAAGGTAGGTGTGCATTTATGCACACATACATCCATACATAAATACTTATATATACTTCTATATCAAACCATAAAGACTTAAATTGAAATTCCCTTGAAATATAAGTACTGAAAATTCCTTCTCCATGCTACAGTGACATTTGCTTTTTCAAGAATTAGTGTTAATCAATACCTGTTACAATTGTACTTGAGATATTTAGATTTTACTTTCTCAGCATCTAGTGACTCGGGTTAACCAGTTTAAGTCACTTTGGGAAGACTAGAAAGAGATATAGAGTCCTTACTCACTTTTGGTGTTAAAGGAGAGACTTCAGTGATATCACAGACTGCTCTGGGCTTGGGAACTGACTCAAGATTGGAAATGGGGTAATAAACTGTGAATCTCATATTGCTTCAAAGGAGAACTAAATTTTGTTTCCTTTGGCTCTGCATTTGATTATGCAAATTTGTCCAACTTAAGGTATCTTATGATTAATTAGGCATAGCCAGAGATCTTTGCAAGTCAGGGCATCCTTTGACAGATGATTACCATGCTTTGCTGCCTGTTGTGTTAACTATGATCCTCTTACCACTGGATGTTAAAAAGGGCAGGCCCCATGATTTCTCAGTTTTTAAGAAGCATAAAGTCCTATCATTACTCCAAGTGAAAACAAAGCTGTAATTCTATAATTTAAAGTATCCAATCCAAAATAATTTTTAATCCTTCCATCTCAATTGTAGATAAATCTCCTTTCCCTTTTCTACAGCCTAACATTTCTATTCTTCCCTCGGGTTCCTAAACCCTGCCGCTGTCAAAGGACTAGGAGAGATGGACAGTAAGGGAAATAAGAAATTTCTTTCCTGACTGGCATTACTATATGATGGTTTCATACTCTCTGAATCTGAACATGATAAAGTCATTGTCTGCAGTATCTGTGTGTTTATATGTTCTTCAGAGGTGCTACTGCTGGGCTCTCTGTCTATCTCTCCTTTGACAGATGATACATTCTATTTCTCCTACCTTTACTCCCTACCTTAGACCCTAGTTTTCTAGTATTTCACTCTTTCTAATTTTGTCTAAGCAGAGAAAGCCCATATAATTAATACTTCTTACTAACATGACATACATTCTGCCTGGAAATAAGCAGAGAGGGCAAAATAGATAAAGTAAACACCATATATTGAAAATAATAAATGCTTAGAAAAGTTATGTTACATAAACACACAGAGACATATGCACAAATGCATATTTTTATTTAATTAATCTCTTACATAATGATACATTTGTATTCCAATTTTACAGAAAATTATTAAAGCAAGGCGCAAAGAAGCAAACTTACTGAATGTTACTCAACATAATAAGTGCGAAAGTATGTCTGACTAAAAGTTTATGCTTTTAACTATTATACTACCCTAACTCACTAAACAAATAACTTACTCGAGTCTAACAATCATCCATATTTGGAAAAGTGTAGAAATTTGTGAGTTAGGATGGGTGATTTAGGATACAAGCTCCAGGTGCAGGCTGCCTGGTTTGATATTTAAAGTCTTCTGCTTTCTAGTTGCGCAATCTTGGACAAGTCATTCACTGTGCCTAGACTCCCTGATCTAAAAACAGGAATACATATAGAGTATTATACTTCTTGAAGGGCTGTTAGGAAAAATAAGTGAGATACATGTGAAGCATTTAGAAAAATGTTTGGCATATAGTAATGATATAATGCATATAAAAGTATTTAGCATATAGAAAAGAGTCAGTAAAAGTTAGTAATAATAATAATAATAATAATATTGCTAATATTACTTCTATCCCGAAGTCATATCTAAAACTCAGAATTATCTTTGGATTATTTAGAACTTTTAAGAAAATAAATTATAGTCATATAAATATAATTGATATATATGAGAATACTTCCTAGCTGCTTTGCTTTAGGGGTGGTATGTATATGTATGTGTGTGTTTTTTGTAGGAGGGGATAAAGTTACCCAAAACTTCTCAGGGGCTTGTAGGGACTTTGATAGGCCTCAATTTATATATGTACATATATCAAGATGTCCTGAGAAGAAATTTCATCTCTCTTCAAACTAAAATAGTATAGAAGCAGTTGCTAGCTTTGTAACTAATTCAAATAATATGCAGAGATTTTTTTTCTTATCGCTCCAACTGGAAATCCAAATTTGACACATGAAAAGGCAACATGAGAGATTTTGAGGAAATAACCATGAATTACACTTTATCTGAAATTGAGGAATTATTTTTTCAAGTATAAAGGGTTCACCCTGTAGTTGTCTCGGCCTCAAGTCTTCAGACTGCATTAGTCAGAAATAACTTTTTGCCAACCACATTTATTCCTGCCGTAGGTGAAGGCCATTTTCTCAAAGTGATTAGCTGGCAGTAGTACTCAATCCATTTATCCTTCTTAGGCTCCCCTATTGTAATGCATTGCAATACTCTCCCTTCTCTGTGAAGCTACAAATAGTCAGTAGCTGTGAGAACTTGAATTTGGAGTTTCTTAAAAATGAAAGTCTGAGACCTAATGAAATTGCTCCAACATAATGTTGGGAATGTTTTGGAAAATGTAGTGTTCTTCATTTTCTTGAGTGGTTTGCTTGGCAGATGTTGTATTTTAACTGATCACAAGCCAGGGAAAATGATTTGAATGTCACTGAATAATTAATTAGAATATAGAAGTCTTAGCCAATGCAGTGTTCAAAAGTTATTACCTAAATAACTCAGGCCCCTACATTTTGCATTACCTCAGTCTACCTTTGGATAAGCTGACCTGCACAAACTAGAGTTTTCAAAGAACATTTTCACACTAATAACATAAATGGATTATTTCATAACAATTTCATCAAATGAAAACACTCTATTTGATGTAGAATCTTTATGTTTTGACATTATTTTATTATAATATGTCAGCATGCTTTTCTCTAAGTCATGTCAGTTTCTAACATTATATACATAATTTTGTTTTCCCTTAGGGAGTTACTTCCATTCTGAAGGTTTTAGTCCTATATTAAGAAGACTGTTTATGAGTTTAATTAAAACTTCCTTTAGCATAGCATGTAAAATTCAATACTTCATTCTGGCTTCATTGCTCTAAAAATTGACATTCTCTGAGGTTTCAGTGAACTCAATTTATAATTTACTTTGAAAATGATGCTCCCTAAACATATTAATATTACTGAGTAACTATATATTTTAGTTAGACTTATTTCTGTTGAAAGTGACACAAAACAGCTAAAATTAGCCTTAGCAAACAGAAATGAGCAGTCTTGGGAAGATGCAAAGACCAGGTATGGCTTTTCAGAAACTCAGGAATATCTCTGGTCTTCAGATTTCTTTTCTCTATCTCTTCATTCTACTTCTTCTGGGTGGGTATCATTGAAAGTAAGTTCTCACCAGGCTGAAAATGAGAAACTATCATCAAGAAAAGATAGAATAAATAGCAGATAGATAAAAAATGTTTAATCTGTTTAGAAACAGATTTTTTTTTTTAAGTCTTCAGAAGTGTTTCCAGTTTAAGGCTGCCAATTTGGAATACGGGAGGGAAGAGAGGCCTAAACTTTGATGCGAGTTTCATTTGTGTGTTTGTTGCATGAAATCAAAGTCCTAACTAAACTAAGAAATTTAGAAATAATTTATAACATCAGGGAAGATTTTAAGAAGCACTCGATAAACAAACAAAATAAAACAGAACCGAGGAAGAGTAGTAGCAACAAAGCAAACAGAAATTTAAAAATCACTATGAAACAAAGATGGAAGAGTTATGAAACTGGACTAGAGGAACTTGTTTCTCGGTATCTTTTTCAGAAATATTGGGTAGGGGATTTAGACTAAGTAACCCTCAAAAATTAAATAATTATTCTACAAAAACATAAAATAAAATAAACACTAAAGTGCTGAGAATGAAACTCATCTGTGACCAAGTATAACTTGTCAACAGGAAGCTCTATAGATAATCAAAGTTACATTAAACAGTAAGCATAAATGTTTCCTATCACTGATTTGTCAAATACATGGATTTTTTCCCCTTATTGTCTGATATCACTTTTTTAGTGATAGAGTAAAGCAATACACATATTTTTAAAAATAGCTTGGCCAGTGTGGCTCAGTGGTTGAGCATCGACCCATGCACCAAGAGGTCACTGGTTCGATTCTTGGTCAGAACACATGCCCAGGTTGTGGGCCAAATCCCCAGTCGGGGGGCGGGGCATGCAGGAGGCAGCCAATCGACGTTCTCTCTCATCGATGTTTCTATCTCTCTCTCCCTCTCCTTTCCTCTCTCTCTATATCAATAAAGGAAAAAAAAAGGATTTCTCTTTTTAAAAATCATCCCAAATTCAATAAGAAAACATGACAAACCGAATTGATATTTAATTTGACTATTAATGAAGTTGAACATCTTTTCATGTGTTTTGATTATATTTAGACCTTATTGTTTTTATGACATTGATTTTTAAAAATTGATTTATAAGATTTGTATGTCTTGATTATATTAACCTATGTCTATCATATATGCTGCAATATTTTATCTTGCTTTAAAAAAAAAAAAAAAAAAGCATTTCTGATACCTGTCTTCAGGATGATCTCTTGTGGGCATTTTTAGAGCAGCAGAACTGCAGACTGTGTGCCCCACACTGTCTCCTGTGAAAGCCTGAGCTGGCTGTGTAGCTTTCTCCCTTTGTCTCACAACCATGTCCACCAACAAGAATGCTAACTCAAGAGCTGCCTGCCTTAACAGACTCAAGGACAAGGGAAAAGATAGTACAGAAATGAAGTATGGCTGAAGAAACATTAATGTGGAGCTGAGGAAAGCTAAGAAGGACAACTAGATGCTGAAAAGGAGAAATGTCAGCTTATCTACTGATGATGCTATTTCTCCACTGCAGGAAAACTGCAACAACCAGGGCACTGTAAACTGGTTTGTTGACCAAAGGCACAAATAACAACAATTTGGAAAGCCAGTTCTAAGCTACTTAAACTGCTAAGAAACTGCTTTCTAGGGAAAAGCAGCCACCCATAGGTAACATAATCCAGGCTGGTTTGATATGTCTTTCTTGGGAAGAACTGATTATAGTACCATTCAGCTTGAATCTGCTTGGCCCCCACTAACATTGTGTCCAGGACATCAGAACAGACAGCTGTCTGACAGGACCAGATACAGCAAGTAGTGAATCATGAATTAGTTCCATTCTTCACTGACGTTCTCTCTAAGCCAGCCTGTAAGACACAAAAGGAAGCTATATGGGCTGTGACCAATCATACAAGTGGTGGAACAGTTGAACAGATTGTATATCTCGTTCATTGTAGCATAATAGAACCACTGATGAACTTCTTAACTGGGAAAGATACCAAAATTTTATGGTTATTCTGGATGTCATTTCAAATATTTTTCAGGCTGCTGAGAAAGTAGGTGAAACTGAGAAACTTAGTATGATTGAAGAATGTGGAGGTTTGGACAAAATAGAAACCACAAAACCATGAACATGAGCCTGTGTACAAAGCTTCATTAAACTTGATGGAGAAGTATTTCTGTAGAGGAAGAGGAAGATCAAAATGTTGTGCCAGAAACTACCTCTGAAGGATGGCACTACTGGGAACTTTAACTGTTAGATTGTACAGCTGAGGCATAAATTTGTTTGTGGTATACTGTGTTTGATATAGGTTTGTCTTATTGTTTCCCTACTAAGAACTCTTTTTCAGGGTGGTTTGTTATTGTAATACTTTTTACAACAAAGCTGTACTTGAACAGTTTCAAACTGTATATACTGTATGAAGCTTCTCCTCTCAATGGATTTCTTATTTCTATGTGGAATTTCATATCTTGCAGCATCCTTTAAATTAAGATTAATTTTTTTTAAAAAATTTCTCTTATGGTCTTGTTTTGGATAATAGGTAAGAAAAGCCTATTCAGTCTGTGACCTGCTCCTATCCTATCTAGCCCTTTACTATTTTTATGCACAGGGCTTCTCAATTTTCTTTCACTCCTAGCCCCCAGAAACCTGTGTTTGAAAACTTCCCTCAGGCCACAGAACTGCTTCTCTTGAACAGAGAGGGCCAGAATTTCCTGGAAATTTATGACCTCCAAGATATGGTCCTTAACTACTGAAGGCTGGCTGGCTGGTTGCAGGGGTATAAATACTCCAGCTTCTTTACCCTCTGGTTGAGACAACTCTAGGTGTGGTCTATATTGTATCCAAAGGATGGTAACTTTTACATTAATTCAGAGTTACTCCCTGTGGAACTTTGCTTGACATATTCACTTTTGGGGGACCTTACCCTACCCCACTTCTTTCTATTTACTTACCATTTTTTCATTGTTCGTTTATTTGGTTTTCCACTGAAAAGACTTCCTAATAAACAACTTTTATGCAAAGTTTTATCTTGGGGTCTGCTTTTGGAAAACCAAACTGAGAACTAGATGTATCCTTTAGGCTAACAATGTCTTAGATGGCAGGATGCATCCAAGATTAAGTCTTATTTCATTATATTTTTTTCATGATAGTATTTTTTGGAGGTTATTTGTCCCAAATAGAGATATTTTCCCCTCATGGCTAATAATCTTGTGATTTTTATATTGATAAAAAGGCAAGGATTAATTACATGAAAGAGGACCTTTTTATCCACTTGGGAAGGAGACATACTGACTGGAATCACTTCTTTATCTTGAAAGCTTCCAGAGCCACAGCCATCACCTTAATAAGAACACGCCAGACTGATAAAATACGACTTGCAAATCCATTTTTTTTAGTGAAAGAATATCATGGTTCCTATCAATTCAGTTTATAAACTTGAGCTCTAATTCATGCCCTAGAAGTATGTAATTTTATATGTAAAATAACCAAACAGGAATATTTGAAGTGAAACGATAAATTAATGGGTTTGGCAATGATTATGCAAACAAAAATAAATCCCAGGAATTTTCTTTCATAACATAAACGGTTCTAAAATAATAAAAATGATTTTAAAATATTTTGACAAGCAAACATTCTCCTTTTCAATCTCCACTATTATTCAGTATTTTTAGAAAACAAAACCATAACCCCAAACAACTACTTACTGGCAAAATACTTGAGTCTGTCAGAATTTGATATGCTCCAGCTGAACTACACTCTCTGACTTCCAGTTTGTCTTTGCTCTTTCACCGTTGCACATAAGCTATCTAGTCTTGTGTCCTTCTCTGCCTAATTCTCTTGGATATTATAAAACAGGCCTTTGAAACTATCATTGGGCTTATTATTTTTCCCTATAGTTAACCTTGGTGTCCTCTGTCTTTTTGCTTCATACATTTATTTATTTTCAGATTATTAAAATAAATAGTTTATACATTCACTCACTGAAACTCACGTAAAATTTAACCTAGTTGTTGCTTACCAGACGAGAAAGGATTTTTTTTTTACTTATTCCTAATAATCAAATAATAATAATAATAAAAACAAATAACCACTCACAGAACAAAAATCACTAGATCAATATCTGTACCTGTCAAGAGAAAGTTAATACACTTATTATTATCAGTAGCCTAGTATCTTTCCTTTAATACTCCTCCTCTCCCATCACCCCCATCATGGACCTTTTAATCATTGATGCTGGCTAGTCCACCTGCAGTTCTCAGACCAGAAGCATCTGGAAGTATCACTGGGAAGCTGGATAGAAATTTGGAATACTTGGCTCTCCCCAGACATACTAAATCAGGATCCAAATTTTAACAAGATTTTCCAGTAGATTCAAATGTACATTAAACTTTTAAAAGTACTGTAGAAAGATCCAAAATGGCAGTGGAGTAAATGGAAGCTACACGAACCATTCCCAGGATGAAACTGGAATTACAACTAAACTCAAGTCATCTGGAAAAACAACAACAACAACAACAACAACAACAACAACAACTGAAAAGCAGCTGGAGAGAACCCTTTATAACCTGGGATGTAAAGAAGACCCCAAATTGAGACTGGTAGGAGCTTCAGAAGCACAAGAGGACTGGCTGGGTGCCCAGGCGGAGTAGCTGGGGCTGTCTTAGCTGTGAGCAGTTCCCTCTGAGAAGTCGGGGATTAAAAGCCCAAGTTGGTTCCCCAAAACAGAGTGGCAGAATGGGGGGGGGGGCGCAGAAGCAACTGCCCCTCCCTCAGAAATGTAATACCACCTGGCCCAGAGAAGTGCAACCTGAGGCTCATTAACAGCCAGAGAATGCCAGGAAGCCAGTAGCAGAGATGAGATTTTGAAGGCTTTGAGCCTTGGGCTTGACTCTCAGTGTTGGATGTCCTGGTTTTGGGGACAGAGCTGTGAAGGTTAAGACCTGGATACCTGCACTGAACCAATAAGCCACATGGCAGAAACCATTTTCTTTCCAAAGCAACTTTAGCCCAGGGAAAAGAAATTGCCCCACCTCCTGTAAATCTTCTTACCCTGCCCACCTGAGAAAATTTTCATTCAGCTGAGCACTACAACCTGAGGCTCATTAAGTAAGTGAGACTAATAGCCTGCAGGCAAAAGCTCTCTGATAGTTGAATCTTTGTTTGCCCTGCAACTCTACCCAGGAAACTAAGACTAGACATTGATGTTTGGCATGGTCCTTTCTATATTCATCCAAATGCAGCAGAGGGAGCCACAATCAGTGAAACACTGACACTCACAGGGAAAATTTTGCAGGCTCCAAACCCTGATTAGACAGCAAAGATGGTGAAACAAAGAAACAAATCCCAAATCAAAGAACAAGACAATTCTGCAGATGAAGGGCTAAATAAAATGGAGTTAAGCAAGTTATCAGTAGAGTTCAGAGTAATGATGACGAGGAAGCTCAACAGCATGATTAAAGATTTGGAAAGATTGAAAATCAACCAACTGGAAATAAAAATCCACCAAGCAAAAATGGAGAATAACATAGCAAAAAGAAAGAACACATTGGAAGGAATAAACAGAAGATTAGAGGAAGTCAAGAGTAAGATCAATAAATTAGAAGACAAGGTAGAAAGAAATCACCTAATTAGAAAAGGAAAAAAAAAAAAAAAACAATTAAAAAACAAGAGGACAGTTTAAGAGAGCTGTGGGACAACATAAAATGAAACAACATCCAAAACTGGTAGGATAGAAGGTTAGAATCCCACAGTTGAAGAAGAAAATGAACAAGCGTTAGAGCATATATTTGAAGAAGTAGTTGCAGAAAACTTCCCTAACTTGGTGAAAGAAAAAAGCATACAAGTTCAGGAAGTACAGAGAGCCGCAAGTAAGAAGAACCCAAAGAAGCCCAAACCAAGACACATCATAATGAAAATGCCAAAAATTAAAGACAAAGAGAGAATCTTAAAGGCATCAAGAGATAAGCAATAGGTTACCTACAAAGAAACACCCATAAGGCTATCAGCTGACTTCTCAACAGAAACACTACAGGCCAGAAGGAACGGCATGAAATAATCAAGGTAATGAGAAACAAGGATCTGAATCCAAGACTACTCTATCCAGCAAGGCTATCATTAAAAATTAAAGGTGAAATAAAGAGCTTCCCTGACAAAAAAAAAAAAAAAAAAAAAAAAAAAAGCTAAGAGAATATATTAGCACCAATCCTGTGCTGCAAGAAATGTTAATAGGTCTGCTGTAATAAGTATAAAAAATAGAGAGAGAGCCCTGGCCGGTTTGGCTCAGCGGTTAGAGCGTCCGCCTGCGGTCCGGAGAGACCCGGGTTCGGTTCCCGCTAAGGGCACGTACCTCGGTTGCAGTTTGTCCCCGGCCCTGGTTGGTCGTGCGGGTGGCAGCCACTCGATGTGTCCCTTTCACGTCGATGTTTCCCTCTTTCTCTCTCTCCCTCCCACTCTGTCTGTACAAAAAATGGAAAAATGTCCTCGGATGAGGATTAAAAAAAAAAAAAAAAAAAAAAAAAAATAGAGAGAGAAACATAGCCATAATAAATAAAAATGGCAATAAATAAGTACATATCAATAACCTTAAATGTATATGGATTAAATTTTCCAATCAAAAGATGCAGAATAATTGAATGGATAGGAAAGCATGACTCATATATATGTTGTTTACAAGACCCACCACAGAACAAAAAACTCACAAATGTTGAAAGTGAAGGAATAAAAAAAATATTAACAAGGAAATGGAAATGAAAATAAAAAAAAGCTAGGGTAGCAATACTCATATCTGACAAAATAGACTTCAAAATGAAGTCCAAAACTAGAGACCAAGAAGGCCACTATATAATATTGAAAGGATTTATCCAATGAGAGGATATAATCCTGGTAAACATATATTTATTTACCCAATATAGGAGCACCAAAATATATTTCAAAACTCCTGGAGGACTTCAAAGGAGAAATTGACAGCAATACAATCACAGCAGGGGACTCAACATCCCAATGACATCTCTAAATAGATCCTCTAGTCAAAAAATTAACAAGGAAACAGATACTCTAAATGATGCACTAGATCAAATGGATAAATATTTACAGAGAATTGCATCCCAAAACTAAAGAATTTACATTCTTCTCAAGTGCACATAGGACATTTTCAAAAATAGACCACATGTTAGAAAACTAACTAAGTCTCTACAAGCTCAAGAAGACTGAAATTATATCAAGCATCTTCTCAGATCACAATGGCATGAAACTAGAAATCAAGTGCAACAAGAACATGCAAAGACATTTGAATGCACGGAGGCTAAATGGCATATTATTAAACAATGAATCGGTTAACAAAGAGATCAAGGAAGAAATTAAAAATTTCCTGGAAACCAATGAAAATAAACACACAACAACATAAAATCTATGGGATACATCAAAAGCAGTTCTGAGAAGGAAGTTCATAGCACTACAGGCCTACCTAAAGAAACAAGAAAATTTTCTAATGGACTATCTAACCTCACAACTTAAAGATATAGAAAGCAAACAAAAAGAAAACCCCAGAGCAAGTAGAAGGAAGGAAATAGTAAAGATCAGAGCAGAAATCAATGACATGGAGAACAAACAAACAAACAAAAATTCAAAGGATCAATAAAACAAAAAGCTGGTTCTTTGAAAAGATAAAAAAGATTGATGGACCCTTAGCTAGACTCACCAAGAAACAAAGAGAGAGAACCTAAATACACACAATCAGAAATGAAAGGGGAGAAGTAACAACTGACACCACAGAAATACAAAGGATTATTAACAAATACTATGAACAATTATATGGAAACAAATTCAATAATCTAAGCGAAACGGACAAATTTCTAGAAACACATCATCTCCCAAGACTGTACTGGGAAGAGATAGAAAATTTGAACAAACTAATAACAACTAAGGAAATTGAAGAGGTAATCAAGACTCTCTGAGCAAATAAAAGTCCAGACCCGGATGGCTTCAAGAGGGAGTTTACCGAACATTCAAAGAACTAACACCCATTCTCCTCAAATTATTTTTAAAAATTCAAAAGAAGAAAGACTTCCAAACTCGTTCTATAGGCCAGCATAATTCGAATTCCAAAACCAGAAAAGGACACTACAAAGAAAGAAAACTACAGGCCAATATCTCTGATGAACATAGATGCCAAAATCCTGAACAAAATAATAGCAAATTGAATCCAGCATTACATCAAAAATAGTATTCACCATAACCAAGTGGGATTCATCCCAGGGATGCAAGGCTGGTACAACATTTGCAAATCACTAAATGTGATACACCACATTAAAAAGTTAAGAATAAAAACCACATGATCATATCAATAGATGCTGAAAAAGCCTTCGACAAAATCCGGCATCTATGTCTGATAAAAATGCTCAGCAATGTGGGAATAGAGGGATCATATCTTGACATAATAAAGGCCATATATGAAAAACCTATAGCCAACATCATACTCAATGGGCAAAAACTAAAAGCATTTCCTTTAAGAACAGGAACAAGACAGGGATGCCCACTTTCACCACTCTTATTTAACATAGTACTGGAAGTCTTAGCTACAGCAATCAGACATGAGGAAAAAATAAAAGGGATCCAAATTGGAAAGGAGGAAGTGAAACTGTCATTATTTGCAGATGACATGATATTATACATAGAAAACCATAAAAACTCCATCAAAAATCTACTAGACTTAATAAATGAATGTGGCAAAGCAGCAGGATACAAAATTAATGTCAATAAATTGAGGGCATTCTTATACACCAATGATGAACTCACAAAAAAGAGAAACTAAAAAAAATAAAATAAAATAAAACAATCCCATTTACCACCGTGGCAAAAAAAATGAAGATACTTAGGAATAAACTGAACCAAAGAAGTTATGAACCTATTTGTAGAAAACTATAAGACAGTGAAAAAGAAATAGAGGAAGATATAAAAAAGTGGAAGCACATACCTTGTTCATGGATTGGGAGAATTAACATCATTAAAATGTCCATACTACCCAAAGCATTCTATAGATTCAACGCAATCCCCATCAAAATACCAATAAGATACTTCACAGAACTAGAACAAATACTTCAAAAGTTCATATGGAACCAAAAAAGACCCAAAATAGCCACAGCAATTTTGAAAAAGAAGGACAAAGTAGGTGGGATCAAAATACCAAATATTAGGTTATACTACAAAGCCACTGTAATCAAAAGAGCCTGGTACTAGCACAAGAACAGGCATATAGACCAGTGGAACAGAACAGAGAACCCAGAAATGAACCCAAGACATTATGCTCAATTAATATTTGACAAAGGAGGCAAGAGTATACAATGGAGTAAAGACAGCCTCTTTAATAAATGGTGTTGGGAAAATTGGACAGCTACATGCAAAAAAAAAAGAAAAATGAAACTAGACCATGAACTTACGCCATACACAAAAATAAACTCAAAATGGATAAAAGACTTAAATGTGACTTGTGAATCCATAAAAATCCTAGAAGAAAATGTAGGCAACAAAATTTTGGACATCACACGCAGCAGAATTTTCACTAATACATCACCTAAGGCAACAGAAACAAAGAAAAAAATGAACACGCGCGACTACATGAAACTAAAAAGATTCTGCACAGCAAAAGAAACAACCATCAAAATGGAAGGGCAACCCACTGTATGGCAGAGTATAATTGCCAATGATACATCAGATAAGGGGTTAATTTCCAACTCAACAGAAGGAAGACAAAGAACCCAATTAAATAGTGGGCAGAGGAACTAAATAGACACGTCTCCAAACAAGACATACAAATGGCCAAGAGACATATGAAGAAATGCTCAACATCACTAATCATCAGAGACATGCAAATTAAAACAACAATGAGGTATCACCTCACACCTGCCAGAATGGCTGCCATCAACTAATCATCAAACAAGTGTTGGTGAGGATGTGGAGAAAAGGGGACTCTAGTACACTGCTGGTGGGAATGCAGACTGGTGCAGCCACTATGGAAAACACTATGGTGTTACCTCAAAAATTAAAAAATTGAATTGCCATTTCATCCAGTGATCCCATTTCTAGGAATATACCCTAAGAAGCCTGAAACACCAATCAGAAAGAATATATGTACCCCCATGTTCATAGCAGCACTATTTACAATAGCTAAGATCTGAAAACAGCCCAAGTGTCCATCAGTAGATGAATGGCTAAAATAGCTTTGGTACATATACACAATGGAGTACTATGCAGCTGTAAGAAAGAAAGATCTCTTATCCTTTGAGAGGACATGGAGAGACCTAGAAAGTATTATCCTAAGCAAAAGAAGCCAAGCAGAGAAAGACAAATATCACATGATCTCACTTATTTGTGGAATATAATGAACATAACAGTCTGAGGAATAGAGTAGACCCAGATACGTGGAAGTAAGGTACAGACTGAGAACCCTCATAAGAGGGGGTGATGAAGGGAGAAAAGAGATAAATCACAGAACTTATATGCATGTATGCATAACTGATGGACATGGACAACAAACCTGGTTATGGGGTGTGGGGGATGGGGAGGAGGGTGTCAATGGGGAAAAAATGGAGAGACATCTGTAACAAAAATAAATTAATAAAACAATTTTTTAAAAAGAACAAGAAAGTAAACAAAAAGAAAAACACAGAGCAAGTAGAAGGAAAGAAATAGTAAAGCTCAAAGTGGAAATAAGCAACAGAGACTAAACAAAATTCAAAAGATCAATGAAACCAAGAGCTGATTCTTTGTAAAGATAAACAAGATTGATGAACCTTTAGCCAGACTCACCGAAACAAAGAGAGATGACCCAAATCAAAAAAATCAGAATCAAAAGAGAAGTCACAACTGACACCACAGAAATACAAAGGATTGTTAAAAATTACTATGAATAATTATACACCAACAAATTGGACAACGTAGGTGAAATGGACAAATTTCTAGAATCACAGTCTCCCAAAACTGAACTGGGAAGAGACAGAAAACTTGAACAGACCAACAACAACTAAAGAAATTAAAGATGTAATCAAGAATCTCCAAGCAAACAAAAGCCCAGGCCCAGCAAGTTTCACAGGGGAGTTTTACCAAACATTTGAAGAAAGAACTAACACCCATTCTCCTCAAACTATTCAAAAAACTGAGGAAGCAAGAAAGCTTCCAAACTCTTTTTATGAGGCCAGCATAATCCTAATTCCAAAACCAGATAAAGACAGCACAAAGAAAGAAAAAACTACAGGTCAATATCCCTGATGAACATAGATGCCAAAATCCTAAACAAAATATTAGCAAATTGGATCCAGCAATACATCAAAAAAATTATTCACCATAACCAAGTGGAATTCATCCCAGGGATGCAAGGCTGGTACCATATTCATAAATCAATAAATGTGATACACCACATTAATAAAATGAAAGATAAAAACCACATGATTATATCAATAGATGCTGGAAAAGCATTTGACGAAATCCAGCACCCATTTCTGACAAAAATACTCAATAATGTGGAAATAGAAAGATCATACCTCAACATAATAAAGGTCATATATGAAAAACTTACAGCCAGCATCATACTCAATGAGCAAAAACTGAAAGCGTTTCCCTTAAGAACAGGAACAAGACAAGGATGTTCACTTTCACCACTATTATTTAACATAGTACTAAAAGTCTTAGCCACAGCAATTGGAAAAGAAGAAAAAATAAAAGGGATCCAAATCAGAAAGGAGGAAGTGTAACTGTCATTACTTGCTGATGACATAATATTGTACATAGAAAACTCTAAAGATGCCATCAAAAATCTACTAGATTTAATAAATGAATTTGGCAGAGTAGTAAGATACAAAATTAACATTCAGGAATTGATGGCATTCTTTTATACCAATAATGAACACTCCAAAAGGGAAACAAACAAAAAAATCCCATTTACCACTGCAACAATAAAAATAAAATACCTATGAATAAACTTAACTTAGGAGGTAAAAGACCTGTTCTCAGGAAACTATAGGACATTAAAAAAATAAATAGAGGAAGATATAAAAAGTGGAAACATACCATGTTCATGGATCGGAAAAATCAACATCACTAAAATGTCCGTACTACCTATAGCAATCCGCAGATTGAATGCAATTCCTATTAAGATACCAACGGCTGCTCCAGTCTGCATTCCCACCAAGAGTACACAAGGGCACAAAGAAGCAAGATAATACAATGGGGCAAAGACAGTCTATTCAATAAGTGGTGTTGGGAAAACTGAACAGCTAAATGAAAAAATAAAAAAATGAAACTAGACCACCAACTTACACCATAAACAAGAATAACCTTAAAATGGATGAATTGACTTAAATGTAACAATAAAAGTCCTAGAGGAAAATGTAGGCAGAAAAATGTCAGACATCATACGTAGCAGAATTTTAACTGATACACCACCTAGGGCAAGAGAAACAAACAAACAAAAATTAATAAATGGGATTACTTCAAACTAAACAGATTCTTCACAGCAAAAGGAACCAGCATCAAAATAATGAAAAGAAACCCCATTCTCTGGGAGAACATCCATTTGCCAATGATACATTGGATAAAGGGTTCATATTCAAAATATATAGAGTACTCATACAACTCAACAAAAGTAAGACAAACAATCCAATTAAAAAATGGGCAGAGGACCTAAATAAACACTTCTCCAAACAGGACATACAAATGACCAGGAGACAAACTTTAGAGTAGGGGCTGGGGGGAGGGATGAGATAAATTAAAGAACTTATATGCATGAATGCGTAACCAGGACACAGACATCAATGCTTGGGGGAAGGATAGGGAGGAGAGTCTCTGGGAGGAAAAATGAGAAACATCTGTAAGAAAAATAAATGAATTTGAAAAAAATGGCCAGGAAACATATGAAAAAAAGAAAGAAAAGCTCAACATGTCTAATTATCAGAGAGATACAAACCAAAATGACTATGAGATATCACCACACACCTGCCAGAACTGTGGCCATCAACAAAACCTCAAACAAGTGCTGGCAAGGATGTGGAGAAAAGGGTACTCTAGCACACTGCTGGTGGGAATGCAAACTTGTGCAGCCACTATGGAAAACAATATGATCTTTCCTCAAAAAATTAAAAATGGAACTGCCATTTGACCCAGTAATCCCACTTCTTGGACTATATCTTAAGAAACCTGAAGCACCAATCAGGAAAAATATATGCACTATGTACAATAGCTAAGATCTAGAAACAGCTCAAATGTCCATCAATAGATGAGTGGATAAAAAAGCTATGGTACATTTACACAATGGAATACTATGCAGCTGTAGGAAAGAAAGACCTCTTACCCTTTGAGACCACATTGAGGGACCTGGAGAGTATTATCCTGAATGAAATAAGCCAGTCAGAAAAAGACAAAAAGTACCATATAATCTCACTTATTAATGGAACATAATGAACAAAATAAGCTGTTGACCAAAAGAGATCCAGAGTCATGGAAATAGGGAACACACTAACAAACTTCAGAGGTATGGGTGGGTGGGTGGAGTGGGAAGAGATAAACTAAAATACTTATATGCATATATGCACAACCAATGGACACAGAAATTAGGTTGGGGAAAGCAGGAGCAAGGTGGGAGTGGGAAGGAGTGGGTCAATGGGAAAAAAGGGGGGACATCTGTAATATTTTCAACAATAACTATAGAAAGAAAGAAAGAAAGAAAGAAAGAAAGAAAGAAAGAAAGAAAGAAAGAAAGAAAGAAAGAAAGAAAGAAAGAAAGAAAGAGAAAAGTATAGAAGACAGCTATAGTGTTTATTATTGAAACCAATTAGTCCTTTTTATTTCTTATTTGGGAAATATATTACAATTATAGAAAATAACATTGGACTTATATTCTTTTTTAAATGGCACTAGTTTAAGGTATAAATATACTATAGAGATTTTTTAAATGGTACATGTTAAAAACAATTCTGTCTGTTACAAATTGTATAGAATTTTTGCTTTGAAGCACACCAATGAAGCACAGAAAACAAAATTATCTTTTAAACCAGAATTTAAAAAAAAAAAAAAAAAGATTTTCATCTTTCAATTGCCTACATAGCATATTCCACAACAATCCTGAAAAACAAATACGGTGTGTTACTGGCAAGGTTTTTCTGAGTTACAAAGATCTAAATTACTCAGACTATCTTGACACTTTTACACTGTAGAATATTTTCTATACAAGTGACAATATGATATTTGTTACCTAGATAGATATTACTTCAAAGTGTATAAACTGTTTACTTATAAGTTTAAGTAGCTGCTTCTTATACTATTTTATAAAGTAATAAGTGTCTCTTAGAACAACCAAATGTATACAAATACAGTGGTGGCCTTTCTTGAAGAAAAAGTTGTCAAATAAAACTTCCATTTTTTACATGGAGGGACCTGGAAAGTATTATCCTAAGTGAAAGAAGCCAAGCAGAAAAAGACAAATACCACATGATCTCACTTATATACGGAATATAATGAACATAACAGTCTGAGGAATACAGTAGACCCAGACACACGGAAGTAGGGCACAGACTGACATCCCTCAGAAGAGGGGATGGGGGGGTGGGGGGGTGGGAAGAGATAAACCACAGAACTTATATGCATGTATGCATGACCAATGGACATGGACAACTAAGCCGGGGACGGGGCGGAGGTGGGGTGGGGTGGGGGGTGCCAATGGGGTAAAAAGGTAAAATATCTGTAACAAAAAAATAAATAAAAATTCATTAAAAAAAAAACTTCCATTTTTTTCTGAGGCTTATTATTAAATAAAAACTTAATTTGCTTTTATTGTCTGTCAGAGGTTTGAATACACCTTAAGAGATTAGTTCCTACTTTTATTGCAACTTTTAATAATTACTTTTGTAATTGTTTATGACTTAATATATTAAAGGATCCTATTTAGAGTCAAATCACAAAATATAAAATTATTTATGAAAATGAATATGACTAATTTTTATTACATTTTAAATTATATTGAGAATACATAATGCATGAGTTTTTTTTCTTAATGGTACATATTTACAGAGAATCCATACCTTTAGTGAGTTTTTGTTGTCCTTGTATTTATATTTGCTTTAATTGCATTACTTTCACTTTCTGGGATACCAGTGTGATATGTTGGGAGGTTGTCATTATCAGCCATAATTTATCCTATTCTGTGCCCTGAAGCTTGGAGTAACCAGAATTTGTTTCATATACCAGGATGCCTATTATATGAAGAATGAAGATTTGATCTTGGGAATGCACTAGTAAATAAAACATAGTCTCTACACACAACAACTCATAATCTAATTGGAGATGATGGACTAATAAAAATGTAATTGCTATTAGATACTAGAAGCCTCAGATCATCAAAGGCAAATACGGAAGCACATGAGAAGGACACTGAACTTCTATGCATCAGATCAACTTTTCCTTTTCTTATTCTCTGTAACACAATGTTAGGAGTAATCTCTCTTAAAAACTTGTATGCAGTTCAGACAGATTGTAAATTTATATAACCATTTTGTAAAGTATTTGGCCATGGTATCACAAGTGTTATAAACTGACAGTTTCAATGATTTATTTTGAAGCAATAGTTCCACATCTCATCTAGAAATTTTGTTAGATAACAAACATGTGCACAAAGATCTATGTAGAACAATAGTCACTCTGGTATTGTTTATGATAATGAAACAGTGCTGCAGCTACATGATACTATGCTGCCTTTAAGATGATGCTGTGGAATATTTTTAATGACAATGAAAGGTATAAACACTATATTAAATAAAAATTATAAGTTACAATGGACAACCTTATCTTACTTTTGAAAAATAAAGACAAGGGCATGCATGCATGTTGAAAATGTCAAACTATGTGAATATACATATATATATATATATATATATATATATATATATCACATAAACAATATATAATATATATACTCAGTAGTAGTAGATGATAATAGAAAAAATATTCATATTTCATTTCATATATATACATTCTTCCTGACAATAGATAGATTTATCTTTTTTGTTTTGATATTTTATAAAGGTCATTTTATTTCATATTCATCCATAATTCCTTATACAGTTATTTATACATCTGATTCCTTGCAGAGGCAAATATTCATACACATTATACTAATTTTCTCTCTCTCTCTTTCTCTCTCTCTCTCTCTCTCTCTCTGTCCTTTCTTGACTTTTGATACCTTTGAAATCAAGCGGTGGTGTTCAGGTCTGGTTTGTTATCTTGAAAAATCGAAGAATGAGTTCATGGACAAAGGGGCAAGAGAAGGAAAGTTTATTTGAAAAAATAGACTCCCCCAGCAGGGAGGGGACCCAAGTGGTTGCAGGTGAGGCTCCTTTGTCTAGGGGTAGATATATGCCTTGCTAGCCTCTGATTGGTCCCTTCAAGGAATTCTGCCTTAGCAGTATCCATACATTTTAAAGCTTGTGTTTTTCACTTGACTGGGTTAAGCCCTAGGTCATCTAGCTCTAAATTCATATTACCCTTCTGGAAAAAGCATATGTGGGCATCACTGATTAAAAAAGTCTTTCCCTATCAGGTGAATTGGGGCAGATTTGATTGGCAAAGATATATATTGTCCCATAACATTCTCTAGTTAGAAGTGGACAGGTTCTGATTTAAAAAGACATTGATTAGATATTCCTGAAATTTGCACAGTAACTTTACTCCCAGGGATGAGATAACTTAGTTGGCTGTGGTTAAGAACACATAAAGTAGCCCTGGGTATCTATAGGGCTCTTAATGGCTTCCCTTCCTATGATAATTTCAACTTCTCCCAAACTGTTAGGAGGAGAGGAAACACCCTTGAAGCAACCCTATACTTGCTTTTGGTTTCTCTTCTAAATCCAGTTTTGGTTTCTATAATCCTTGTTAAGGTAATCTGGCTTTCTAAGCATATGTGGGCATTACTCTATAGAAACACACTCTATAGTTTTGAAGTAGAATTCATTCAGCAATCTTGTTGCCTTGCTCCCAGAAACCAGCAGGTATATTAATTAGAATAGGTCAGACTCACCAGCACTATATTCTTTAGCAGTAAATAAAATTCATTTGCAAACCCATCAGGGTCCCAGAAAAAGGAACTATACAATCAATCACTGTCCCCCTCTTACCTCAAACCAGCGTTTCCATGTTTTTTAAATTATGTAATTGACCTGTGCTCCTTCTAGGAGCTTCTAAGGTCTGGGAGTTTCTGGCCTTGGATGCACAGTTTCTCATGTTGATTTTAGTTTTAAGATCTGTAGAGTCCGAATAAACCTCCAGATATACTATGTACTGGGTTCTGCCTGTGTGCTAAGCTCCCAGTCCTCAAAAACTTCCCCATGTGTCTCAGCCTTCCCTTGCCAAGGTCGGTCCCTCACTGCCTAACCTCATCTATCTCCTCACTTTTCTTTCACTTATTGGAACAATAGTCATAATTGCAGAATGGGTCATAATCTCTAGCTCCAAGTGTCCTATTTCTTGCAATTGATTTTGGAGCTGTCAAAATTTGAAAATATTCATTCATTCTATTTCTTGCATAATCAAAACATTCACATGTCTTAATTGCAATTTTATTTTCTTATCTCATATTATATTATATAGAAAACACCTTTGCTCATTTTATTACAGTTTAATAAGAACCAAGTCTCATGTAAGTTTCCAAACAATTCAGGGAGTGTTTATTTATTCAAAACCATCACAGTATTTTGGTGACCCTCTTGCCACACCATTTCTCACTGATATTTTCCTCTATTATGTGAAAAATGGATATTACTATTGCTCTAGATCTTGGACGTAGATTATTTTTAGTTTTAGTTGCCTAATCAATGAAACTTGGTCATTCTACTTTCCCAAAAGTGAAACACTTATAAATCTCTTTTTTTTAATTCTCATTCTGATTTACTTTATCTAAATATCCTCCTTAATTTGGGCAGTAATATGTACTTCAATAATATTAATTCAATAAGCATTTATTAATCATCTACTACAAACTAGAAACATTGGGAAAATACAGATAAATAAGGGGGGAAATGCCACTGCATTAGGTGAAACTGTTTATTGCTTCACTCTGGGATATGGCTGCATTTATATCACTTCTAGAAGTCTGCACACCGTGGCTACTCCCTCATATGAAAAAACAACCAAAATTACTGGGTCTAATTCAATTATCCTTAAATTAAATTAAATTTCAGGCCGTTCATAGACACTTGGCATTCTACTAAAATTAAAAATAAAACCAAATCCACATTTTATCTGGTAAAATAAGTTTTCATCAGATTCTCTGAATAGTGATTCCTAATCCTAATCTACACATTAGGAGTATCTAGGGAAATTTCAGATATTACCTATGCCAGCAACTCCTTCCAGACTAAATAAATTATGATCTCAGGGGATGCGATAAGGGGTCCAGATCCAGAAAAATCTTAAATGAGCCATTTTAAGTGATTAAGTCCATATTAACAGTGAGCCAAAATGCACTAGGTATACAAAACCCTACCAAATACAGGATCTTATCTCCCCAAGCAATCCATTCCAAAGGGTATGTGTGATAAAATCCATCCAAAAGGAGGGAGGAGATGTAGGAAGGTTAGGAGTTGGTCTGTCTGTATGAATTTACCTGACCAGGTGTATGCAATAGCATAATTTCTGTCTCAGATATTGCCTAGCTCAGAAACTTGATTTGTAATTGAACTTTAGAGAGAGAGAAGAGAGGCTCTACAGGCTAAAGTGCAAAGATTATCCCTCTATTTGCACCAAATACAAAGGAGTATCAACTCAATGAGAACCTCAGACAATGCAATGAATGTCCTTTGGGTACTTAGAGAGGCTGCAACATCAGGAACAAGAGTTAGCAACATAGGGTACAGTATTTCCATTTCTTGGAATGTTGAGTGGTAGCTACAGCTGGCTAGGGGAGAATTGATTCTGAAGTGCTGTTGCAGGCCATGAGCAGCAGGGAAAGTGTTTGAGGTCAAGAAACAGGAGATATCCTCTTATGAACACATTTGAGACACTGCCTGGTAACATCAGACATAAATGGGAGAGATTTAGGGGAAAAGGACTGAAGTTCTGCCTCAGCAGATGGGGGTTAGAATTATTCAAATCTGAGTTAATAATATGACTTTTTTTTAACTCATCAATTAATTAAGGTTGGGGAAACTTGGTTATGTTTTTATTTCCTCCTCTTAACCACTTTATGACATAGATAGATTTTTATCCCCATTTTACAAAAAAAAAAAAAATGGGGCTTTGTAGTGTTAAATAACTTGACTGAGGTGGTAAGAACCCAGTTCTGCTTGAGTCTAGTGGTATAAAAGCTCATAAAATTGCATTCTTAAAAAATAATTATTGAATATTTATTATATGCTATGCACTTTCCTCAGCAGAACAAACATAGAAATTATCTCAAGGTCCTAAGTTCCAATCTGCATTTAACGAGATTCTGAAATGTTTTTGGTGTGAAGTAAGGGAAATGGACCAAGTGTGAGATTTAGTAAAATTATTAATCTTGAAAAACATAATAGTTTCTAAGATAAGGATTCTATATGTTATTTCACAAGCTACACATAGACATTCATTTCAATATTTTAATATTCCAATTTCTATGAATGCTAATCTTATTCCTGTATAGCTTAACCTTCAGGAGAAATTTTGTGACTTGGAGGTTGAATTTATGTCACAGCCCAGGTTATTTAATTTTGTCCAGTTGTTTACATGTTTATTTTAGAATATTATGCTCTTTTAAATATTTGTGATATTTACTAAACCACACTTTATACAATGAAGAACAGTAGGGAAACGATATAGAATTATCACTAAGTCCTATGATACAGACTTATTTTTTGATTCAATTAAGATTCTTCAGGTATCTAAAAACAACTGTTAGACAAAAAAAGAAAGAAACTATGTAAAAATCAAGAGATCAATACAAATTTAAACGTATTCTAAGACTACATTGTTATTGATTGCCAAGAAGACAATTAGAAAATACTTTACTGATACTAGAACAATTAATTTCCATTCATTAAAATTCTGTGTCATTATTATAGTCATTTGTGGCTTTTGATTAATGGTATTCAAATCTACAAAACCATATTTGTGTGATGTACATTTTTTATAAAATAGAATAAGTTATAATTTTATATGTGCTATTTGTTGTCAAAGAAAAGTATCTTTATTGTTATAGGAATAATTATTGGTCACAAAAGAACTATAAATGGAAATTTAATTTATTAATTTGCCTGTGGTTCTTCCCTGCTGAGGACATTATCCTTATTCTGTCTCACGAATAAATGAATTTTAAGGATGAGCTTAGTTAGAAATGAATAGTGTTATCCCAGCGGAATTTTTGTTATGCTCTATCCTTATTCATTATCATTTTCATGATGACTGAACATTATATCCCACATATTTATAATCTCTACACTAAATATAGAAATAGTCTTTGAAACCAGGTAGGACAGAACACTTGAAAAAAATTGCATAGTGTTTAAGATATGCTTAGATGTCAATCACTGCTTTATCACTTGCCAGCAGTACGGTTATAAACAAGTTACTTAACCTCTCTGAGTCTCAATTTCTTATTTGTAAAATAATGATGACAACAATACATGGGACTGCTCTGAAGATTAAATGAAATGATATATATATAACATGAACAAAGGAGCCTGAGCCATATTGTGGATAGTAGATTGCATTATTGGTTTCAATTTTTCACCCCTTCTTTTGTCATGTGACTTTTCAAAGTCTCCCACTAAAGAGATAATGTATATTTTCCTTATATTGGACTTTGACCAACAGAATAAAGAGGAAGTGAATGCTCTAGATCTTAACTTAAGCCTTGAAGTCTTATATATTCTGCCTGTACCCTTGTGCCTCTGCTAAAACCATGAGTAGAATCTTACCGGGTTAGCCCATAGGTCTAATAAGGATTGAGACCAATGGAACAGTCACTCCAGCCAACTCAGTGAGAAGTAGGGCTATGCTGGCTGCCATAGCTTGAAACAGAAAAGCCAAGCTGAGTCTATGCCATCAGCCAAACCCCAGGCAACCCACCTGAGCAATAATAGTTTAGCGCTTTAAGCCATTGATTTTAAGGGTAGTTTGTTATGCAGCAAAAATTGACTGATACAGTGTGTGGTCAATAAAGATTAGCCATAGCTAATATTTACTATCATTTGAAATAGAAACCCAATAAAAACAAATAAAACAAAGCTGCATGATAATCAGTAAGGCACAGAACTCTATTTTCTAAACCTGAAGCTGTTTTTAAGAAATACTGTTTTATCTGCTCCTGTTTGTCTTCTAAAACCCCTGTTGGCAGACAGCACCTTCTTCAGGAAAAGGAAATGCAAATGGTCAGGGAGAGTTAATTCTAATCCGCCAGTTCTCCAAGGAAAATAGAATCCTATAATAGACAATCTTGTGATCACGGATGTACTATAACTGTAATGGCGATGCTACAAATACATCACACATGCAAACCCTGAACACATCTCCCTCCTACAGATTCTTCCACAAATACACTGCTGCATCTCATGGAAGGAATTGCAGCATTTCTTCCGGAAGCCTCAATCTGTGGCTTCTTGGCAGAAGTCAAGTGAAAAATAGCCATTTGAGTTGTGACAGAGGGTGGGGTCAGAAGAGAGAGGTTTTTACAAGAAATTGAAGGGCAGAATGGGGAGAAGAATTGAAAGCAGAGGTACTTAACTGTCAGAACTTTTAACTGCTCACAAATTTAAAGCTTTGTAAAGCACATAAAAATAGAAATGTCCTTCAGCTGAATGCTGTGTACAACTTGGAGTTCTCCTTTTTGGGGTGCATACTGCATTGATATTAAGCATGTACATGGGTATAGTTTGTGGGTTTCAGTGTGAAAGAAGACTGTATGATTAAATCTGGTTTAAAATACAAATAAAAGGCGTGTTGTGATCCTGCACCAATCTGACGAGATAATCTAAGAAATAGGGAGCATTCTATAATAAGGGATGAAGTAAGATTTATAATAATGATTTAAAAAGCTATACACCATCAAGTTAAATTGTGAATTCTAGAGGGAAATTGCAGATTGTTTCTATATATTACTTTGCCCTTCAGCTCAGCTGTTGGCTCTGCATTAATATTCAGGGAGCTTTAGTACCAGTCCTGGTGATTCACTGAGGTATTATGAACATGCAAATGAGCAAGAGCTTTTTATGTCAATGGTTTGTGTTTCTTAGATGTCTGAAGGAATAATTGGAACCAATCAGCTACTGATAACTTTATATAGATAACTATTGCTCTGGAACCTAAAACCATTTAACAACTATTCTTATACCAGCCCACAGTGTTGATTTCAGGCAATCTCTTAAAAAGAGTACTCCCTCTATTTGTTTAAATCGACTGATTTAGATGTTAAAGTGTCATATTATTTTTACTTCTTAGATAATAGTGACAGCATTTTGGAGTGAGCAGTACACAAAGAGTGAAATTTGCATTAGTTTCTCACTTTTTATTTTTCCATGACTCTTTATTCATTTTCCTTGGTTATTTAAAAATCAAGGATGCAAGAGTTGATGGAGTGTTTCAAGTAGATGAACTCTAGAGTTTCAGAAGTATGGGTATAGAATTGACAGAAGGAGGTTGTAGGAGAGAGGAAAAATAATTTCTCATATTCAGCATTAATTAATGCTTGATTTTAAAATCACATTAATGTTATCTTAATTATATAAATTAAGAAAAAAGAATAAACTTTACATTTCTGTATAATTTATTTCTGCACACAAAAGAATACCTTTCATCAAGAAAAATAAAAGTATAAACTAGGTACATCTTAATATAAATTTATTGGCTCATATTACATCTTGATTAAGGATTTTATAGTTCAATTTAATAATTTTAATTTAGTTTTCAATCAGTGTGACAGTTAAAAGAGCTGCAATAAGATACATAATATTTTTATTATTGTGCCCAATGTCTGACAAAAACATCTGTGGTCATTTTCTTTTGGTGTTCTAGTGTTGCCTCATTTCTATGAAGAGATAGCCTTTAAGCCTTGGTCAGTGTTGCTCAGTTGGTTGGGCTTCATCCCATGCACCTAGAGTAGGTTGCTGTTTCAATTCCTGGTGGGGGCACATGCCCAAGTTGTGGGATTAATTCCTGGTAGGGAGCATGCAGAAGGCCGCCAATTGATATTTCACTCTTACATCAGTGTTTCTTTCTCTCCCTCCCTCCCTTCCTTTCTCTCTAAAAATCAATAAAAATATTTTAAAAAGAGATAACCTTTAAATTGTCACAATGTGCTCAGTGTATATAGAAAACTACTTTATGACTGTGTGAAATAACTAGTGTGCTGCTAACATTTAGTTATGTTGATTTAAGTGAGAAAGTATTTCAGCTATAAAAATATTTTTTTAATAATATAGCTAGGTGATTACTATATGCATAGAAAAAGAAGTTATCTGTTTTTTATTAATAGGCAAATGTTTAAAAAGTTGTGCTACATATATACAATGGAATATTAGATGGCTATAAAAAAGAATGAAATCTTATAGTTTGTGATAGCAAGGACGGAACTAGAGTGTATTACTCTAAGTGAAATAAGTTAGTCAGAAAAAGATAAATACCATATGATTTCACTTACATGTGGAATCTAAAGAGCAATATAAATGAACAAACAAAATAGAAACAGACTCATAGATATAGAGAACAGACTGATCGTTGCCAGAGGGGAAGGGTATTGGGGAACTGGGTGAAAAAGGTGAAGGGATTGAGAAGTACAGATTGGTAGTTAAAAAATAGTCATAGTGATGTAAAGTACAGCATAGGAAATATAGTTAATAATATTGTGATAACTATGTATGGTGCCTGTTGGGTAGTAAAAATATCAAGGGGGACACATTTTAAAGTATTTGATTGTCTAACCACTACTCTGTCTCTCTGTCTCTCTCTCTCCCTCCCTCCCTCCCATTCTATCTGATGATAAATAGAAAAATATCCTCAAGCGAGAAATAAAAAATAAATAATAATAAAATATTATGTACAGCTAAAACTAATACAAAATAATATTGAATGGAAACTGTAATTGAAAACAAAATTAAAAAAAAACAACAAAGGAGACCAAAAATGTCAATGAAAATGTAAAGAATTGGAGAAAATGTACTTCCTAGAACTCCTCTTTGGAAGTACACTAAATACAATTACCAGGTATATTTTATTTTGGCAAGCCACTTAGGGTAAAACTGCCCTAAGGGCACAGTCTTCTTTTTTTCTTTCATCATCCTTCATTTAACATCCTCCTATTTTTCCAGGTTTATTGAGGAATAATTAACAAATAAAAATTATATATATTTAAGGTATACAACATGATGTTTTGATATATGTACACATTGTAAAATGATTACACAATGAAGTTAATACACATATCTATCACCTCATATACTTACCATTTTTTCTATAGTGAGAACACTTAAGATCTACTCTAGATCTACTCTCTTAGCACATTTTATTTTTCTTTCTATTTTTTAATATTCACCCAAATATTATTTTCCATTGATTTTTAGATAGAGTGGGGGGGGAGAGAGAGAGAGAGAGAGAGACATAGAAAGAGAGAAGCATCGATGTGAGAGAGACACATCAATTGGTTGCCTCCCACATGACCCTGATGACCAGGGACCTGGGGATCAACCCTGCAATTGAGATAGTTAGCCCTTGACCAGAAATCAAACCTGTGACTCTTTGGTCTGCAGGCTGACACTCTAACCACTGAGCAAAACCAGCCAGGGCTCTTAGCACATTTCAAGTATACGATATACGGGAGTGGGCAAAAGTATGCTTGCGATTGTGAGGATGTGAAACACAGGATTTATTCTTGTATTATTTATTTGTATTATGTGTCTTCTTATTGTTATTATTTCATATCTTTATTTATGATTTATCTTTTAAGTAACGATGGTTGGTAATTAAACCTACTTTTGCCCAACCTTGTATAGTTATTATTAACTATAGTCACCATGCTGAACATTAGGTCTTCAGAAGGTAATTAACTTATAACTGAAAGTTTGTACCCTTTGATTAATATATTATCTTTTCCTTAACTCTTCAGACTCTGGTAACCATCATTCTACTATGAATTCAACATTTTTTTTGTTTTGTTTTGATTCCACATATAAGTGAGATAATGGCATAGTGCAATGCAACATGTGTCTTTCTGTGCCTGACTTATTTGGCTTAGCATAATGTTCATGGGTTCATCCATGTTGTCACAAATAGTAGGAATTCCTTTTTTTAAAAAAGCTGAATAATATTCTATTATAGATAAATGAATAGATGATAGATAGATAGATATAGATGATATAGATAGATATAGATATAGATATAGATATAGATATAGATATAGATATAGATATAGATATAGATATGCCATATTTTCCTTTTCCATTCATCTGTTGACAGATTCTTAGATTCTTTCGATATCTTGGCTACTGTGAATAATGCTGCAAAGAACATGGAAGTACAGATATCTCTTCGAATTAGTGATTTTGTTTCCTTTAGATATACACCCAGAAGTGGGATTCCTGGACCGCATGGTAGTTCTATTTTTAATTTTTTTAGGAAATTCCATACTGTTTTCCATAATGGCTGTAACAACTTACATTCACATGAACAGTATACAAGGATTTCTTTTCCTGCACATCTTATAAGGGACTTTTAAAAGCAACAATAGAGGATCACTGTATTTTTTACTAAGAGGGTAGGACCAATGAACAGTGATTAGAATAATATCAGTGTGTGGGCTAGTAATTTAAAGGCAGAGTATCTTGACAAGCAGATTTGTCCTTCTTTTGACCCTTGCACACAAAAATCGACCTATCCCCCAAGTAAAAACTGCACAAATATAAAAAGTGCAGTGATTTGAATGAATGGACAGGGACATACACTGCCCATTAATTTCTAGAATATGACTTCAGACTCTCTAGATGGCAACTACCTCCTCCTTCAGCACTCTTTTCAGAGCATCCCATCCAATATCACAAAGCTAGATCCAGACAGAGGAGCATAATTGTTAAGTCAATGATGGATTACTGTATTAGGTCTATATAAGAAAATACAACTATATAAAAAGAAAAAGTTAATATAAATGAGCTTAATTTCTCTGCATTTATCCCCTTCTTATTTTCTATTTCTTAAGAACTAAATTTCTAATCATAGTAAAAAATTTAATGGTGATTGTAATTTGTTTAAAAATAAATTAGCATGGACCGTTTATGCATTCTAACCAGGAATCCCCATGCCAGGGACAGTCAGATATTACTTTGTCAGAGAGGATAGGCTCCCCTCCAGAGGCAGTGATTACAAACACATTAGCTATCTTTGTCTTTGATCAGATCCAGATGTTTTGCTAATCACCATATTTCATGTCAGAAATGGGTTTTCATTGATTAAATTAGTGGCTAGCTATTAATTAGCATGGCACCTGTTTGAAGTGGATGGTAATTAGTGAAACAAAAAGTTTTCAACTTACATGAATTGGCTAAAATAGTATAAATATACTCCCATCCATGAATAAATGACGTAAAGATCCAGGGAGGGCTGTAGTATCTACCTTTAGGAATGGTGCCAAGGACTTGGTCTATAAGCTATTGTGTATCCTGCTTTGAGTTTAGAAAGATGCTGGTTGCCTAGCTGACCATAAGAGTAACTGAGTCTTACTTCTGGGATGTTGTCGAGTGTTGAGCTAATATTTCTTGTTGGGGGGTGGTCAAAGCTCCTGACAGGCAGCTAGGACTTCATCGAGCTTGCAGAATAGGCTGCATGAACCATTTTTGCCTCTTTGCTAATAAATGTTTCTATTATGATAGAGCTTGTTCTCAGACTTGATTTCAAAATAACTTGGTTACAATATTTAAGGAAAGTAGCTAACCCTTATTCATATAAAATATTTTGTTTATTAAAAGCAAAAAAGAAAGCTTTAAGAATTGTTGATGTTCAAATTTGCTTTGGATCATCCTCAATAGAATATTAATTAGTGATATCTTCATTTTTAACTCTCCACATTAGTAGATCCTATCTACTAGAGAGGTTTTTTTAAAATGCGCTATCGTAGTACAATTTACATTGACTAAACTTTTATAACTGCTAATCACCATCTTCATCTGAAAACTCGAACTTCCATGAAAAAAGAGTAAATCAGCAAATTATATTAGATAATAGTATCATTCTAGATATTATGTACTTTTTCATTTTTATTATATAAACCAAATTTATTTTCTCAAAGATTATTTTACATGCAAGAAGCTATTGATTTAGGGTTTTTAATAAATGTTATTCAAATAAAAACTAAATGAAGCGCATAAATAATAATTAAAAATGAAAAAATTTTAAATAGTTGTAGTAATCTTAAGAAGTAACATTCTCGCCCTGGCCGGTTTGGCTCAGCGGTTAGAGCATCGGCCTGTGGTCCAGAGAGACCCGGGTTCGGTTCCCGCTAAGGGCATGTACCTCGGTTGCAGTTTGTCCCCGGCCTTGGTCGGTCATGCGGGTGGCAGCCACTCGATGTGATCCTTTCACGTCGATGTTTCTCTATCTCTCTCTCTGTTCCTCTCTCTCCCTCCCACTCTACCTGAACAATAAATGGAAAAATGTCCTCGGGTGAGGATAAAAAAAAAAAAAAAAAAAAAAGAAGTAACATTCTCCAATGAAACACATTTAAAAAATGAGAGACAGAAGTGAAACTTTATGCCTGTTGATCAATAACTCCCCATTTCTCTGTCTCCACAGTCCTTGGTAACCACAATTCCATTCTTTAATTTTATTAATTTGACTGTTTTTGATATAGTACCTCATATAAATGGAATCATGCAGTCCCTGTAGTTCTGTATATGGTTTATTTATATTAGCTCCTATAATAAACAATAATGTATTGTACACTTAAAATATATTAAGAGGATTAAGATAAAAAAAAAAAGTGACAATGATTATTTGGTAAAAACTGACTCAACCCAAAGATCAACCTAACAAGTTATTGTCTGACTAAGTTAATGTTTCTCCAAAGAATTCATCCATCTATTGTGTGGCAGGGATGGTATTACACACAAGGGACACTATAATGAAAAAGATTGGGTCTTGCCCTTAAAGAATTCCTATCCATCTAGACAGCGAGAAATAACTATTAATCATTATATAATATGATCAAAGCTATATTGGAGACAGTACTATTTAGAACCAAGGTTCCAGTTTTAGTTTTGGTATTTATTAACTGGGAAGCTTTGGGAAAAGCATTTAACCTCCCTGAGATTTAGTTTCTTCATTTGTAAAAATGAGATAATAATGTCTGTCTCACAGAGTCCTCTTGTCATGAAGATTAAATGTACTAATGTTTTTTAAAATGCTTACAGGAGGCTAATGAAGGAGCTTGAAGAAATCCACAAACGTAGAGTGAAAAAATTCCATAATCCAGGTGGTGAAGCTAATTTATTGACTTGGCAAGGGTGTATTGTTCATGACAACCCTCCATATGATAAGCGCGCCTTCAGAATCAAAATTAACTTTCCAGCCAGAGTACCCATTCAAACTACCAAAGATCACACTGAAAACAAAGATCTATACCCCAACAACAATGAAAAGGGGAAAGTCTGTCTGCCAGTAATTAGTGCTGAAAACTGGAAGCCAGGAATGAAAACTGACCAAGTAATCCAGTCCCTCATTGCACTGGTGAATGACCCCCCAACCCCAGCACCCACTTCAGGCTGAGCTGGCTGAACAACACTCAAAGAACCATAAAAAATTATGTAAGAATGGTGAAGAGTTTACAAAGAAATAGGGGAAAAGCTACCTGTGGACTAACATCTGCCAATATTGATTCCACCGAATGTGAGCAGAGATTCCCCCAAGCAGTACATTCAGACACCAAACAAAGCAGGATTTAGGAAAATTGACATGTGCCACCGCCTGACATTCGCTTATGGCAGTTACTAACTTTCCACAGTTTTCTTAATCAAAAGTGCTCTAGCTAACCTGTAAATAAAGGATTAAACATTTAAGATGTTGTAGTTCTGCTTTAAAAAAAAAAAACAAAACTGCTTACCCGAATGCTTATAACAGACAATCTCTTAAGCACCAGATTGAGCAATTGTCCTCAATACTTCTGTAAAGCATACTGACAGATGCTCTCCACACCCTGAGTGCTCATGGCTAGGAGGCTATTCTCCACTGCATCCTTGAATGTCTGTCCCCATCAACTGAGTTATTTGCTTATCAAAGAGTCACTTATGCTTTATCCCCTCAAATTTGTTGTGCCAATATGAGCTGCTAAAATATGTGGAAGAGATACTTGTAAAAATGGGGAAAATCGTATTCTAGATTTTTTTTACATAAAGTGCTTCCGAAGTGCCTTTGAGCTTCCAACTTATGGATAATAATAATAATAATTTATAAAACCCAAAACACTAAAACTAGAATGTGTAGATGATGCATATGACTGTGGAACTTTGATTTGCAAAATAAAACTGAAAAAAAAAGTCTTGGCACAGCATAAAAAAAAAGTGGTAAATGCAAGTACATTAATTCTATGTTAAAATTATCTGTAAATTTAAATATATTGATATTTAAGTTCAATGAATATTTTAAAGTATGCATACATATATTAACATATATATAGTTATATATACATATATGTGTGCATATATATATATATATATATATATATATATAGTTATTGTTATTTCCTATGTATTGGACATTTTTGATTAACTGACCAGTCATTCATTTCTGGCTACCTCAGAGAAGAATGTTTCTAGTGGAAGCATAATAATGTCAACAATAAAAATAAAATAAAATAAAAAAATCAATGGTGAATACGAGTATATGAAAACTGGTTTTGTCCAGGGTGAAGGTTAGGGAATTGTTGTTCTTAAAGAACCTGATGAATTTAAACATAGTATACTTTTGTATTATGAACATTTTCTTAAAAACTCAGCTATTAATTAGCTTGGCCAGAATATTAATAGAATGTTTAAACAAACAAACAAACAAAAAGGCTTTCTTCACTAAGAAATAATTTATGAAGATTATTTTTATAAAATGCTAGGATTACTTATGTTTGTTAATCCTAGTTAGAGTTCTTTTGTAAATAAATATAATTTAGATAATTTCTTCCTGTAGCATTTTTCAGCTTTCTGTTTTGTTTTGTCTATATCTATTTTATTCAAATAGATAGGGACAAAGCCTCAGCATTTTTGTGCTCATTACATTATGTGACACTGTGATTGCTTCAAAATATGTAATCAGTACTTTTTTCTAGGGACAAATGAATATCTGAAAATTACTGCTTTCCAGCTACTAAAATAAAGTGACTCTTTTAAACTTTATTTCCAGACTACTTGAAAAAATAAATCATGCTATTTATATCTAAACCTGGAGGAAACATTAGTCTCATGGAATGTGGCCAAATTATTTGAATAATGCATGATTACTTTATTTTATAGATTAATGTGTCAATGAATTGTTCTCACTGTGCACAAATGTTACCTAAGATATTCCCCCATATTTTCCTTCAAATTTTAAGAAATAAAAATGCATGAGAGTGCACATTTCCTAGCAGAGGCTGCATAAATCCTTATTCATAAATATTTAGATGTTGATTTGATGAGAAAAATATAAGATTACAGTATATGTCACAGTCTTTCCACCTAAGTATATAACTATATTCTTGAATTATTCCTATTGCAGACTTAACGTCTTTACAAGTATTTTATTACAGCAATGCATTTCCCCGAGGAAGAGTGTTTATAAATATATGAATCAAGGTGATGCATTTTGCTGGTATTATTTTCTTGTCTTCTCCCTGGATTTGCTTTCATGACTTACAAAATATTTTACAACAACATGAACCAATAGGAGTTGCCATATTAATATAGACAAAGGATTCAGTTATTCTGGCAACTATTATATGAATGTGTTTTTGCTGTTCTTAAAACTAGAGAAATGTGCCCGGCCAGTGTGGCTCAGTGGTTGAGCATCGACCCATGCACCAAGAGGTTGTTGGTTTGATTCCCAGCCAGGGCACATGCCCAGATTGTGAGCCAAATCCCCAGTTGGGGGGCATGCAGGAGGCGGCCAATCGATGTTCTCTCTCATTGATGTTTCTATCTCTCTCTCCCTTTCCCTACTTCTCTTTCTAAAAATCAATAAAGGGAATTTTTTTTCAAAACTAGAGAAATGCATAATTGCAACAAATTATTACTGTAAAAAATTAGCCTCTCTCCCAAATAATCTTAAATTAATGCCTATCTGTTTTGAATTCTTCAGATTATAGTCACCTTGAAAAATTTCACACCCTAAGTTAAATATATACTTCTTGGCCTTCATGTCAGCTTAATTGTATGTCTGTTTTTCTGATATTAGAAATATGTATAAAATCACTTTATTATTATCACTTCAGAGCAATTTGATCAATTTAGATGAATAAAACGATCCCAAGTACTAAAAATGTTGCAAACGATTTGAAAATATTTGGTCCTTATTTTTTCTTTTAACTTTTAAATTGGACGAGGTTGTTGTTTTTTTTCTGTCCTTTAGTTTCTCTCACTCAAGGTTTCAATGCTTCTATTTTTTGAGTCACTTTGCTCTGAAATAATAACAGTATGCCAGGTCCTCATCATTCTATATAACTACATATTCTATCCTCATCCCTGCTGATGCTTGACTGAGTGGTGGAATAATGGATGCTCTCAAGTTGTTAGAATTGACAAAATGGCCTAGCAACTAATTGCCAAATCTCAGAAGCTGATATCTGTGTCTCTTTTTTATTCTTATGCACATGACTGAACACATCTAATCAAGTTTCCTTGCCTTGAAACTTCAGTGTCTACAGGTCCACCAGATCAGGTACTTCATCTGTTGTGTTCACAATGGAACACCCAGAGCTCAATCAGTACCTGGCATAGTAGGCACTCCATACACATGATTGAAGGAATGGATGGAAAGAATTGTAGTAATCAGCTACTTCAATTACTGAATCAGTGAGATGATGCTTACATTTTATAGCTAGATTTCAAAGCAATCTTAAAAGTGTTTACATGTCATAATGGTTAGACTCAAATGATTCAGAATTAGAAAGAGCCGGCAGGTGATTGCATGGGAGTTATTTAGTTTCTCTGAGTCTATTTTTTTCTCATATTTAAAGGAAAATAATAATATTGTTATAAAGATTACATGGCGTAATATATATTCAATGACTATATCTGTCACATAATCACTCAATACATACAGTTATTATTTTTATTATGGACAGGAATTTAATTTGTTTGGGAATTCACTCTCAGAAACTAGTATTAGGACAGGACGTTTTATAGAAACTTCTTCTAACTGTTAAAAATATTAGAAATTAGTCCTGGCCAGTTTTGCTCAGCAGTTAGAGCATCGGCCTGTGGACCAGAGGGTCCTATGTTCAGTTTCTACTAGGGGCATGTACCTCGGTTGCAGTTTCTCCCCAGACCCTGTTGGGGTCGTGTGGGTGGCAACCAGTCACTGTGTCTCTCCACATCGATGTTTCCTTCTCTCTCTTCCTCCCTCTGTCCCCCCCGCTCTATCTGAAGATGAATGCAAAAACTGTCCTCTGGTGAGGATAATATATATATATATATATATATATATATATATATATATATGAAATTAAACAGCAAAGCATTTGATAAGGATTATAAAGAGGCTTGGAAATGGGAGAAGAAGAAAAAAAAAGAGTTGGCAGCCATTTTTAATTTTGTTTAAAGTACCTAATACTATTACGTCATCGTTAGGTTCTTGGAATGCCATACTTGTAGGATTTTTTAAAGTAAAATAATTATCTGACATTAAAATGTGTATTATTAATTCTAATATTTACATTTTAAATAACTTTTTTTTTTACTCTCACCCGAGGACATTTTTGCATTTATCTTCAGATAGAGCGAGAGGGAGAAAGAGAGAGAGAGAAAAATCGATGTGAGAGAGACACCAGAGACACATCGACTGGTTGCCACCCACACAAACCCAACCAGGGCCGGAGACAAACTGCAACCGAGGTACGTGCCCTTAGCAGGAACCGAACCCAGGTCTCTCTGGTCCGAGGGCAGACGCTCTAACCACTGAGTTAAACTGGCCAGGGCCCTAATGTTCACATTTTAAATAAAAAAAAATACTTATGGTGATTCTATGCATACCAATGAAGACGAAAACAAGCAATTATCATTAACAGAACAAAATAAACTGACTTATTTTGTCTTAAAATAACATAATAAATAATAAGTTAAATGCTAGTATCAACAGGGCCTGAATTATTTAGTGCTGTCCACTAGAACTTTCTGTGATGTTGCAAATGATCTATATCTGAGCTGTCCAAAACAGTAGCCATGAGCCACGTGAGGCTACTGAGCACTGGATATGTGGCTAGAGCTTATAAGCTGATTTTTAATTGTTATTTAATTTTAATTAAAGTAAATGTAAACACCCATATGTTTACAAAAGCTAATGACTACCATACTGGACAGCATAGATCCAGATAATATGCCACGATATTCACTTCTCTCTTTTTTGGAAAAAGTATAAACATAGGTTCATGTTTTGTCAGTTACAGAGTTTTAATATTTAGAAGCCAGTAAACTTAAATTAAAATACATTATGCACACTTTTGTTACATAGTCCAATATAATTGCATTCATTGGGCACTTTTGTTTCATTTAAGTAAAAGTTGTTGATTGAGCAAATGAATATGCACTGGGACAAAATTGTATAGAATTTGGTATTAGATTTTAATTTCTATAAAGATAAAAATAGTGATAAAAGTCTTATTCAGAACTGAGGATTTTTTCCCAAAGGCAAAACACTTCTTCCTTAATTTTCCTATCGCTCTCTCTCTTCACCTCCATTATTACCCCCGACCCTGCTCTGAAGAAATAGATCATTTTAAACTGACAAAATAAATTTACAGTGTAGCTATTGATTTGGATTTTTGTAAACACCACCGAGATTAAATTTATTACTATGTTGTTTTTATTATTTAATTTAGGAAAGGTAAAGATACACACCCATACATAGAACACACTATCATTGGCTTCATATTCTCTTTTTAATCTCAGTAGTCTAGCCTTATTTTCACCCTAAGATTTTATCTTTCATAGCATAAAATTATCTTTATAAGAGAGTATTTTAAAAACTGTATTGAACTCTAGAATGTTAAACTCCTATGTGAATGCATGAGTCCTGAATACATTCCCAATTCTTTTACTTCAATCTGAAAGTTCTTGGGCAGGGATAACAAATGGATTTCAAATTATTTCCAGGCTAATCAGAGCAGTTGACAATGTCCACTCTGAGTGCTATATAGATCCTGAAACTGCAACCTCATTCTCAGAGTTTCATGGAGACATACATGCCATGGCCAGGCCATTTTGCCCAAGAAAAGTGTTTCTCAACTATTGGTTATAAATTAGAATCATATGAGAAATGTTTAACAAATACCATTGCCCAGGCTCTACCACCAAACCTTTCGATTCAGAATCTCTGAGGTGGAGTCCAGGCATCTGTATGTTTTAAACTTTCCCAAATGATGTTAATGTGCAGCTATGTTTGAGAGCCTTGACTCCAATATGAACTGATTTACTAACCAATCTGCCACAAAATAAGTCATTTCCATTCTATCTTTAAATCAAATATGTATGAAATATTAAAGTAGCTCTAAAAAACAATTTTTATTTGCAGGTTCTGACCAATTCCAGCTTACATAAATCTTACTTAAGATCATTATTATGCCACTTGATTGTGTTTTGGCCACCTTTTTCTACCTGTATATCATTTATGGTCTTAAAATTAATGTGAGCATGATGATTGGGGGTGTGCAAAAGGATACGGTAACTGCTTTGAATAGCCGAGACCCATAACATCGATAGTGTGTCCAATGAACTGAGAAAGAATGTAAAACTGTAATATAACTACAGTCATTGAACAATTCTAAATTCCTCTTTCAGTAAAGTTTGTCCGTGATCTAAGTTTCCTAAAATATGAAAACAATTCCAAAAAGTATATTACAATATGTTTTGAAAATTATACCTGATCCCCTGGAAAATATTACTATAGGCCTTTGAAATCAGTTCTCCTAAAACACAAATTATGCTCTGGCCAGTGTGGCTCAGCAGTTGGAGCGTCTGCCTACAGACCAGAGAGTCCCAGGTTCGGTTCCCTCTAGGGGCACGTACCTAAATAAATAAATAAATAAATAAATAAAACACAAATTATGCCTCTATCAAGACATTATCTGAGATTATATTACTCTCTCTTTTCCCTGACTCTATTTCCTTCACAGAAGTATCATTATCCTGAATGTAGTATTTATATTGTTTTTCATTTTCTTATTCCCATCTTTGTATATCCTTAAACAATATAGATTATTATTATGCAAATTTTTATGTTGTAATTCTCAAATGTGATGATCTTCACAAAGTTCTGTGATTTTTATTTCTTTATCTTATACATATTTTATCATCTTTACCCGCTAATTTTAATATCTCAATTTCTTGGTCATCAGAATGTATCATTTTCTTCCCTCCTCGCTTTTGCTTGTGGTAACCTGTTTCTTTTTCTGCTGTGTAATTTTGAATTCTGAGCTTCAATTGAGGAAATTTTTCTATGAGGACAACTTGTGGTTCATTTTTTGAGATTACCTACTTCCAGAAAGACAATACATTTACCTTTGTGAGGTGGCCCAAGTTACTCCCAACTCAGAATGTCTCTAAGTGAATTTTATGGTATTGAGTTTTATGGACTATGTGGGTAGCAAATACAGGAACTCATATCACAAGTAAAGAAAGTGATGAAATTGTGAGATCTCAGTGGAACATTTAAAAATTTTCTTCTCAGAACTCAAGCCTAGATACATAATTTTATTTGTCATTGGCCTTTGATAGAAGGTTAATTTTTGTTTAATTTATCCTTTCACTGAAGGTGTAGATCTTGGCTTGGTCTGGGGTTTTTCTTGTTCCACCTTGGCCTGTTCCCTGTTCCACTCCTTGCTAGGAGCCAAGGACTTAGCTCCTCCTTCCCCAGCTGTGGAGGTTCAGGTGTCTTGGATGCTGAAACAGGCAAAGAGTTCCCAAAATAGTGTAATTTCAGCTCCATTGTATCACTTGATTCCAAGCTTCCTTTTCAGTTTTGTGTGGCTCCTGGGAATTTCCCTTCGCTCCTGAGAACTCAGCTATGTAATTAAATGCCTGTTGGTCATATTTATCCAGCACACTAGGTGATTTGAACAGGCAGTTTTTCAGAGGAGTTAGCTTACCTTATCACCGAAAACAGATGTGTCTTATATTACTAAAAGTCTCGATGATGAAGCTCCTGGTAATGAAGTGTATCATCCACCTCTTACTACATCTATTCATTCACTTGACAAATAATTGAATATTTCCTCTGTGTCTTTCACTCTTCTGTAAACAAGGGATAAAGTGGTCATCAAAAACTGTTGCTTCTGTCAAGGAACTTACATTCTATTAGGAGAAACAAACACCAAATTAAATGAGTGTGTATGTTTTATAAATATGTCTTATACACTATACACACATATACACAAGAATATTTCATATTCTCAAGTAGATATCAAAGAAAATCAGTCTTAGGATAGGATGTGATGAGTGATAATTTAGGTATAGTGGCCAGTGAAGGCTTCTCAGAGGAGAATACATTAATCAGGTAGAAAAGTAGTTAAGGAGCTAAGCAGATGGACAGAAATTGTATGAATGCTGTGGGCAGAGACAAGATTAAATGCAAAGACTTAAGAATGTGATTTGAGATGATTTTATGGAGTTAAATACAAACTCAGGAGAATATAATCCTTTCAGAGAAAGTAGAATTTTTGGAACACCAAATCAGACAGTTGGTCATTGAGGAACTAGAGCTATCCAAATCAACCATTCAGTCAAATAAAAAAATATTGAATACTTCATATATTAGGTGTTGCATGAGACACTAAAGTTAAATACCAGTAACTCAATGTGTGCTCACAATTTAATAGGGAAGGCAGAGGACAACCTCACGGAAAGTAACATAGTCACAAGAAATATGTTACTGTTGTTCTATTGCTTCCAAAAAATAAATAAATAAGACATCATTTTTTACTCTTTTCAATTTATTAATCATTTTAATAGTTTTAATATTTTAATAATATCACATGTATCTGTAAGCATTGCTGTTATATATATTTTTATAAAACCGATGGAATTTATCAAAAGTTACTTGGATTTTTTTATCAATTTCTCTTGGTTTCTGGTCTTTCCAACATCATTTCAGATTATCTTTTTCTTAAAACAAAAGGGAGTACAGAAATAAGAATAGCTCTTTTAAAAACAAACACTCAAACAGAAACAAACTTAAAAATACCTTTAAAATAACTTTATGGAAAAAAAAAGGAAAAGTACAATTCCCTACAAAATTCACAATGCGAGTTAGCAGCAGCATAACTGTTAGTAGTGTCCAGATCTCTTGCCTTAACAAGGCTCTGACTCCTTATAGCCCTTTCTTCTAAGTAATGCAGATTATCTCCCACTTAACACCAGTAATTCGTTCCTGAAATGAGAAGTTCTAAGCAGAAATGCTAACTAAGAACTGATTTTCCATTGTTTGAAATGGGAATAGTTCTCATCACCCCAAAACCTAAACCAAGTTATTAAAGTGTAACAGAAGCACAGGAAATGCATCTACATATATGCAGCAAATTATCAAATTAAAAGGGAAAATGGTTAAGATATCACTTTTGGATTAAAATAATAAATAAAAAAAACAATTATATGTTAGAGTTAATAAACATTAGCATAGTTATAGTAATGCTGTGGTGCTTCTCTTATCCCCTACAACATTCACTTTGTACATTATCTTTTGAAAGCATATGTTCTATTTAAAATGACTATATGGTTCTGATGGCATACCAATTGTATTTGAAAACTAATGCAAAATTTATCCTGCATATCTTTTTGTTAAAAATTAAAAGGGTACACCGATTTGGGGGGAAATAAATATAAATTTTACCGTATGAATGTTGGCTGAAATAAATAGTTGTGAGAAACACACATTGCATGAAGTTTAGGCATTCAAAACAAAGGAAAATATTAACCAGAGAGATATTCTATAGAGTGTACCTACCTTGTCTTTATTTTAACTTATTGTAAAAATCTTAAAGCATGTTATTCCTCCTTCATGTAAAGTTATTGAACTAAGAAATAATTAAAACATTAATAATGATTATGTGTCCATATATACACAAATACACACATAAACATAAAATCTAGATGATAGAAATTTATATAACCTTACAGAAATGGTACAAAAATTGCATGACTAAGAAAATATTTACTGAATTTTATAAAAATCTGATTCTTTTCATAATAAAAATAAATTATTATAAGATATGTTTATGTAATAATATCTTGCTTAGAGACAAACATGTGATATGGGAATATCATTATTTATAAATTAATTTACAAAGTTTTAGGTCTAATGTATTTTAAAATTATATTTCAATTCCTAAGATTTACATATTTCCAAATGTTGACTAACTTATTGATGTTTTTAAAATGGTAATTTGGAATTATTATCAATTCCTTATTAATTGGTAAGAATATGATTTAATTAAGATTAACAAAATACAGATGAAGCAACTAAATTTACTTTTACAGATACTATGCCAAATAGTTTACATACATTATTTTATACAATCCTTATAACATCCTGGTAAAGTAGATATTATTGCAAGTGTTATAAAAAATAATGAAGTAAAATAAAATAAATAAGCTTCCAGTCAAGATAGAGAAAAGCAATCACATTTACCTTTTTGCCTTAAACAACAAAAACAATTAGATAAAAATAGTTTCAGATGTTGGACAGAAAACAGTGGAGGACACTGATCTCTGAAAGAGGGGAAAAAATGAAGTGAGTTCTATGATCACCCAGCATAATACCTGGAGAGAGTTTCCAGACCATGCACACTGTGGTGAAAGCCAGTGTGAGACCCCTAGTGTCCCTGAGTTGGAGAGATGGATGTGGGAATTTGGGAAGATCAAGGGATCTGGAGTTCACAAGGCAGAGTAAAGGAGAAGAGAGAGAGTTGCAGTCAAAGGAAGCTCTGAAGATCTGAAGAAGCCCCTCTACCCACCCGAGTCTTCATCTGAATATTTATCTGAACATGCACATGAGAAAGTTACATGAAGCCAAGGAAAGAATAACCTGAAAGAAGCAGGCAGAAAAAAATCTCCAGGGCTTGAATGGAAGAGGAATAATTGGTATTCTCCTCAGCCCGAGTAGAAAACATAGTATGTGAGGTATCTGATGGATTGTTCAGAACTAGACCAAAGGCACGTTTAAAAGGATCAAACTCTAAGGGAATAAAAATTAGAAAACTTGACCAAGATACATCATAATCAAATTACTTAAAACCAGTGCTAGAGGGAAATATGTTTTGTAGAGAGAGAAAAAAAAAATACAGGAGACTTTTTGTGGGAACAGTACAAATCAGAAGACAGTGGAACAATTTCTTTAAAATACTGAAATAAAACACCAATCATAAAAGAAAATACCAATCAACCTTGAATGATACAACCAGTAAAAATATATTTCAGTAATAAAAGTGAAATGCTTATGCAAACATGCAAAAAGTAAAACAATTGTCACCAGCAGGCATACAGCTTTAAAGGAAGTCCTTCAAGTAGAAGGAAATGCTACCACATAGAAATCTTTATCTATATAAAGGAATGAATAAAAACAGAAATAGGAAATATGTGAGTAAATACAAAGTGATGGTTTATGTTCTAAATTACAGCAAAAGATAATGGAATATTTAAATAAAAGTATATTGTATTATTTATAAAATGTAAAAAATAAATGGATGACAGAAATAACACAAAGGCCAGGAGAGGGGAATACATTGTACTATTTTAAGGTCCTTCTACTATAGTTGAAGCAATATAGTATTACTTGAGAGTAGACTATTTTAAGTTATCTATATTAGAAACACTAAAGCAAAATTTCACCAAAGAAGGTACATAGATTGCAAATAGGTACATGAATAGATATCAACATCATTAATCATTGAGAAAATTTGAATTAAAATGACAATAAAATGCAACTATATACTTATCAGAATGGCTAAAATGTAAAAATTGAAGATACTAAATGTTGACAAAGATGTGGAGTAACTTGAATTCTTGTGCATTGCTGTGGAAATGCAAAATGGTACAGCCATTTTGGAAAACAGTTTGATAGTTCCTTATAAAGTTAAATGTATACTTGTCACATGACCCAGAAAATCTACTCTTAAATATTTACCTAAATGAAATTATTATATTCTTGTACTCAGCAATGCAAATGAATGAAATACTGATATTTATATATTCACTGGTATTACATGGATAAATGTCAACTGCATGTTGGAAAGTTAAAGAAGACCCCAAAATCTACACTCTATATTTATCCATTTATATAACATTCTGGAAAATGTAAAACTATAGAGACAAAAATTGATGAGTGATTGCCAATGGTATGGAAGGTGATTAAAATAAAACAAAATTCTCATAAAATAAATGAACTAAAAAACTAAGCCCAAGAATTCTAATATTTAACCCAGGCTTGCTCAATGCTTAAACTCCTACACTCTTTTTTTTTTTATCCTCACCCGAGGACATTTTTCCATTTTTTGTACAGATAGAGTGGGAGGGAGAGAGAGGAAGAGAGAGAGAGAGGGAAACATCGATGTGAAAGGGACACATCGAGTGGCTGCCACCCGCACGACCAACCAGGGCCGGGTACAAACTGCCACCGAGGTACATGCCCTTAGCGGGAACCGAACCCGGGTCTCTCCGGACCGCAGGCGGACGCTCTAACCGCTGAGCCAAACCGGCCAGGGCTAAACTCCTACACTCTTAATAATGATCCTATGATGACATGTTCCAAGTTAATTAAGGAGAGAGAAGAATAAGAGCAATTATTTGTGTAACCCATATTCTAAAACAACCACTATCTTTGGATCACTTTCTTGGTTCTCCAAGTGTGCTACCCAAACTGGCAATATCAGTGGCACCTGGCAACTTGTTAGACACATAAATTCTCAGGCTCAATTCCTAGCCCCACTGAATCACAAACTCTGTGGACGTGGGGTAGATCCAGTAATTTATGCTTAAACAAGCCCTCCAGATGATTCTGATATGCACCAAAACTTGGGAACTACAGGTCTACATTAACTCATTGGTGCTCATCCCTTCAAACAATAAATGCAAATAAATTGGGTTACTCTCAATCTGCATTGGAACCCTGCCTATCTATAAAGTCTCTTACGAAGTGCCAACCCTTTGTGAAACTTTCGCTTCCTTCATGCCCCTCCATAATACATTGTTTATACCTTTTTTAAATACACATTTCCTTTCACCTTGTGTTACACTTTATTGCTGACATGTCTATAACCTTCACTAGAATGCCAGTTCCATGAGGCATGAATTCTCATATTTCAAAATTTATAAAACTCATTGCCAATATAATTTGAGTAAGGGCAAACCCAACTGGTCATGAAGGTTAAAATTATTGGAAAGTATCAATGTCTAAGGTACATAAAGCTTCAGACTTGGTTCAAGTAAATAATTTACACTTAGTAGTCATCATCTTTGCAGACACATTAAAATGAGGGTGGGGGTGTGGCAGCCATGAAAATATTGCCATTGATCAATGGCCCCAGCTGTTGAGTTCTGAATCCATCACTGCAGTTCCCACAGTTTACTTCTAGCTAGTGATGTCATGGAACAGAGATACTATAGCAGGGGTATTCCTGCAAGGTACAGGACTTTCCTAATAAGCAACTTTGCCTCAATGATTCCCCATCAACCTTGCTGAAACTTTCTTACAACTGCACCACAGTCTAAGACTTTTCCTACCCAACCTTCTTTCATTTCATCTTTCCTGCACAGGGTTCCAAATTCATTGTGGTCTAATAGCTCTCCAAGCCTCTTTCAGCTCCCTCTCCACTTTCCCTTCTAGCTATTTCCCTCAATAAATTTCTGCTTTGTTTAATCCTGTCTTTTTTGTCTGTTTCTCCCAGGACCTGAACTAACATTAGGGGGATCATGTTTATTTTTTAAATTATATTTTATGTTTACTGTTGTCATTATTACAGATGTCCCTCATACCCTCCATTGGTCCGCCTCCACACAGACCCCCATCCCCTCCTCCCTCTGGCCCTCACCACACTGTTGTCTGTGTCCATGGGCTATGAATATATGTTCTTTGACTATGCTCCTCACATTCTTTCACCCCATGTACCCCACCCACCTCCCCTCTGATAACTGTTAGTCTGTACTATGCCTCTGGTTCTATTTTGTTCATCAGTTTATTTTGTTCATTAGATTCCACATATAAAAGAGATCATATGGTATTTGCCTTTCTCTGACTGGCTTATTTTGATCCATGAATAGTTTTGCTTCCTATAAACAATTATTTTGGTTTTAATGGATGGGCAATGTTATCTGGGTAAATGTCCACTTCCTTTTTGCAGATTGGCTGCTAGAAAGCTAAAAACAAAAGGATGACTCAATTTCATGAACTAATCATTTTGTCTTTAAATTTTGAATCCACTATTATTCATAAGTTTTTTTTATTAGTTTGAATTTAATTTAATTGTGTAGATTTTTCTAAGCTACATAAAATAATTTATTGAAAAGCCAGGGTGAAAAATATTCCAGATAATGGTCAAATATTAAGGGGTGGAGTCAGGCTTGCCATGTTCAGCCAATCCCATAGGCTGTATATTCCATGGAATGAACTGGAAACTCAATGTGAATGAGCCATGTGAAGTTATAATGTTGGTCCTGGGCAGCACATGCCCAAATAAAGAACATGCTAATGGCAAACCCAGATAATGATATTCAGAAGTCCAGTCAAGCAACCAATTTGACTGGACAATAACATAGCTGAGTAATGATAACCCTACTAGAAAATTAGAAATAGGGCTCTACTCCTCAAAGTTAAGCTAGAGTGACCCCACAACATAGAAACCCTGAGTACTAATATAAACTCTTTAGGACAAAAGCAACAGATTAATTTGAAAGAAGCTGGCTTAAGTCAAAAGGTTGATTTAATAAGCCATGTAATCACACTGTACAGAAGAAATAGCTTTAACTGAGGTTCTACCTATATTTTGTTAGGAGGAAAAAATTTTACTCTACACTCTTAGGTTCTGTCCCTGGGGACCTACAAATTTAACTAAAGAAAGACAGATTAATAAAAAAGGCAGACAATTCTTATTAGTATTTACATGCACAGGAGTTTAGAGAAAATAAGTGAAACTCAATGAATAAGTTAGACTTAGGGGACGTATATAGCCTTTTAACAAAGGAAAGAGAGTTAGGCTTCAAGAGATGACAAATTATGGGGAAGTGACTAAGAAATATACAGGCAGACCTTGAAGATATTGCTGACCCCATTCCACACCACCACAATAAAGCAGATATAGCAATAAAGTGAGTTGTAATCTTTATGCTGATGGAGGGTCTTGAATTCAATTTGTTGAAAGTGCAACATCTATGAAGCACAATAAAGCAAAGCACAATGAAATGAGGTATGATTGTATGGGAGAAATAATGGAAAATAAAAGCTCTTTTAGTAAGGTTCATTTATGCAGCTCAACTTGGTGTCAACCCCAGTCTGTGATGATAAGAATTCCTCTTCTCTCCCTGGTGTTGGAGCAGGGAGAGGGAGCACCTTCCTTAAAGGGTAATTCATGCCCTGTTTTAGGCAGAAAAGGGGAGGTAGAGAACTCTTCCTAAATTTGTTGATTCTCAATTGGCTTCAGCTCAAAATAACTCTTATGTCAAAGTGGCCTATTTTGGGGTGGTATATGATTGCCTTCAGTTTCAAACAATGTGAATGAGAACTTGTAGGATGTACATTGGTAATGTGTCAATTTCGGCTCCTCAAAACATGAAGAGCCTTTCTAGTTCTAAGGAAATCTCACTCTGCGAGTCTCTGTGGATAAAGAACTTCTCCCAATAACAGATGCTTTGGGGTAAAATCTACTGTCTCCTCGTATCCTGGATGCCAGGGTACTGTAATTAACACCCTGATGCTCTCACTAGGATTTTATATCTTGTGCTAGTGACCTGAAGGAAAAAGGAATTTTATCATTTGGTTGCCTGCATCTAGCTATAGTGGCTGTGCCTTGTGAAAGAGATGGTAAACAAAAGCATCAGATACATATGAAGATCAGATTTTTTCTGCAACCTTACTCAACTCTTCGGTTCCTTATTTCCTGAGCATGGTTCTCCAGTTCTCCCCATTGATTCTTTGAGCTATTTTTATCCTTCCAATTAACTTATACTGGTTGGTTTTCCAGACGTGGTGGTTTTAAGTGCATTTAGCTCACCTGGTATAGCTAGTTTCTCTGTATCTATTTGTCATTTCTTCTTCCTACATCTTAAAACCAATAAAACTGTTAGCATCTCCTGGGGCTACATGCTTCCCCATTCAAGTTCAGCAGGAAATATGTCTGATTTTCCAAGAAGTTTCAGGAATGACTGAATAAACACACACTTGTTGTTGTTTTTTTTTCCTATTTTCACATCTTTGGATCAATTTGAGATCATTTACTAATAGCTAAATGTTAATGATAGATTTAAAATGCATAGCAGTAGATTTTAGGTTATAATAAAAATGGGGTTAATAATAAAATCAAATCATTAAGGGTCAGAGGAACATGTTGTTTCTAAACATGAAGAATGGGCCATGAACACAGATGAGGCACAAGGCCCCAGCTGTCTAAAGTAATTTATTTCAGCAATGAGCTTTCATGCAACACAGTTCATTAGGAAAATGAAATATCTCAAACACCCTGTCTTTCTATTGACATGAATAGAAGTTGCTTGCATACACCAGGTGTTGACTATTGTCCAGAAATATTGAAATAATACTTCAAAAAGTGTCACTTTCAATTTAAAACATTGATGATTGAAGCATTTTATTTTTCTTGTAAGTGTTAAAAGTAGCCGGTTGAATGAATGTTGAATTGGTAGAAAACATGGTGTTTGTTATACAGAGTATTCTTGAGTTCCTCTAATCCCCTGAAAAAAATTACTTGACTCTTCAGTGTCTCAGCTCTCTCATGTCTTGACAGTATCTATTTTATAAGGTTGGTTTAGAAGACAACATTATATTGAACACAGTGATTACCACAGCTCCCGACTTTGATGAAAGATGACTATCAACGCAGCTCTTTAGCATGATACTTTAAAATTACCATGAATTCCTTGGACAAGTATTTAAAACTAATCATTAGAGATGTTGATGGTTTCATTAAAAATATAATAAGTTTATTTATTTAGTCATTCCAAAAAAATATTTATTGTGCTCTAGCAAATATTAAGCATTATGCTACATCCAGCATACGATTGAATAAAGGTATCTGTCTTCAGTCAGCTCATGATTTAGTCAGGAGGTAAAAATAATTAAAAATCAATGTGAAAATCTAAAAAAGAAACAAAACCTTAAACTCATAGATGGAGAGAACAGATTGGTGGTGTCAAAGGCAGGTGATGGGCAAAATGGGTAAAGGCAGTCAAAGGTAGAAAATTCCAGTTATAAAATAAATAAACCCGGGGAATATGATCAACAACATGATGACTATAGTTATTAATACTATTAATACTGTATTATATGTATATGAAAGTTTTTAAGAGAGTGGATCATAAAAATTTTCATCAAAAGAAAAATAAAAAAATTGTAACTATGTGTGGTGATGGATGTTAACTAGATTTAAAATTTTTTCTTTATTGAGAGGGAGAGAGAGATAGAAACATCGATGAGAGAGAACATTGATTGACTGCCTTCTGCATGCCCACCACTGGGGATTTAGCCTACAACCTGGGCATGTGCCCTGACTGGGAATCGAACCAGTGACCTCTCAGTACATGGGTCGACGTTCAACCACAGAGCCACACCAGTTGGGTAATCAGCTCACAATATATACATACATCAAATCTTTATGTTGTACATCTGAAACTAATATAATGTTATATGTCAATTATATCTCAATAAAAAAATCAATGTCACCTCTCCAAACAGGACATACAAATGGCTAAGAGACATATGAAGAAATGCTCAACATCACTAATCATCAGAGAGATGCAAATTAAAACAACAATGAGGTATCACCTCATACCTGTCAGAATGGCCGCCATCAACAAATCATCAAACAACAAGTGTTGGCAAGGGTGTGGAGAAAAGGGAATTCTAGTACACTGCTGGTGGGAATGCAGACTGGTGCAGCCACTATGGAAAACACTGTGGTGTTACCTCAAAAAATTAAAAATTGAACTTCAATTTGACCCAGTGATCCCGCTTCTAGGAATATACCTTAAAAAGCCTGAAACACCTATCAGAAAGAATATATGTACCCCCATGTTCATAGCAGCAGTATTTACAATAGCTAAGATCTGGAAACAGCCCAAGTGTCCACCAGTAGACGAATGGATAAAAAAGCAGTGGTACATATACACAATGGAGTACTACACAGCTCTGAGAAAGAAAGATCTCTTATCCTTTGAGACGACATGGAGGGACCTGGAAAGTATTATCTTAAGTGAAACATGCCAAACAGAGAAAGACAAGTATCATATGATCTCACTTATTTGTGGAATATAATGAACATAACAGTCTGAGGAATGGGGTAGTCCCAGAGACATTGGAAGTGGGGTACAGACTGACAATCCCCAGAAGTGGGGGTGGTGGGGGAGAGATAAACCACAGAACTTATATGCATGTATGCATGAACAATGGACATGGACAACAAAGCTGGGGACAGGGCGGGGAAGGAGGGGGAGGGAGGAATCAGTGGGGGAAAAAGGAGAAACATCTGTAACAAAAATTAATTAATTAATTTTAAAAAATCAATGTCAAACAAAAAAAAATAAAATTATGTACTGAATTCTGTTTAGGGGACCAGAGTGATATCAAACTAACAATGTCAACATATATGTTATACTACTAATAAAAGCTAGCATTTATTTACTGTTTATTATGAGACAGGTACTATTCCAAGCTCTTTATATGTATTAACTTATTTAATCCTTACAACACTCTTATGAAATAGATGCTATTATTTCCTTATTTTATGGTTATGGAAACTGTGGCACAGAGAAGTGAAAAAATTTTCTTGGGGTTACTAAACTAGTAAGAGGCAAAAGAAACCAACCCCAGCCATCTGGATTCAGAGTATGAGCCCTTAACCACAACAATCAGAGGGGCCTTTGCAGAGGAGATAAGGTATGAATTGAATCTGAAAGGATACAGGATTGAGCTAGGTAGATGGGCATGAAAGGCATTACAGAAAGAAGAATTAGCACTTGTTTCAGCAGATAGAAACAGGTTATAGCCAAGTTACTTGTAAGAAATTTACTATGTTTGCAGCCCAAGTCAGTTATGAAGAAACCAAAGGTGGGGAGACTAGTTAGGGAGTTATGGCTGTAATCCAGGTAAGAGACAATGAGGGACCAGGCCAAGTTGATGCTAGTTGAAATAGAGTACCTATTATATGCTAAATTCTGTAGGGAATACAAACATGAATGGGACATAACCTTGTCCTCAAAGGGTTTATACTCATGTAGGACTAGAGATGAAATATAGTAGACAATAAATTTTTGACAAAGGCTGGGAAATAGCCTAAAGAGGTACTCTATTTATTCTGATCTACAAGAGAAAACAAGAGCAAAAATTGACCTTCATAAGTAAAAAGAGAAAAAAAAAAAAAAAAAAGAAGTTAACTTTAACACTGATAAGTATAGGAAAATTTTAAGGATAAAACATAATTTCCATGACCCCACAATCAGAAATAACCAGCTTTAAGCAGTTGCCAGAAAAAATATTCCAAGGCTTATTATGGGCTCTAAATTAAATTTGTCAGTAATATAATTCTTCTAAGAGAGGAGAAATGAAAATGTGTATACTGAAGCAGAGATTCTAAAAACAGCAAGCTATCCTCCCACAGCTCTCAGCAGTGGACAAGTATTATGAGAATATTATGCCTGTGTTGGAACTTTGAAATCAATATTGGCAAGTTAGAGAGGGTACAGAATGTAAGGAAGGGTTTAGGAGATAGGTACACAGAACAAAGGTTAAAGGTACTCTATTTATTCTGAGCCACATTGACCCATGCAAGCATGTCTCACATTGAGAAAAGACACAGGCTTACATTTTTAAAGTTTCAACTAGTTTATCTAGAAATTGTTCTGCATATACATACTTTTTTTATGCTCTTAAATTTCCTGGAAAATTAAATACAACATGCATTTTAATGAAGTGTTGTAAGTATGAAAATTAAAGATAGAAGGGTTTGGGTATCAAGAAAATTAGAATTTTCTTTAATATCATTATCTCAGCCCAATTGAACACGTTTAGGATTTTATATCACTATTAAAACACTTTGAAACAAATTAACATTTACTAAAGAAGTTTTATGACATTTCGTTTTAAAAATTCTGACTTGGCAATTTTCATGTTACACTAACAATCAGATATATTTATTCACAAAAGTTTAATTCATTGAACTCACATTACACACACATATATAAATCATAGACATATGATCTTGATTAATAAACATTTGCTAAAATATTTAATATACTTTTATAGAGTGTTTTTTGTATTAGGCACTTTTCATGGTGTTTGTTCATATATCAATGAACAAAACAAGCAATATTTATTGTCTTCCTGGAGTTTATGTTCTACTGGAGGAATGTAGACAGAAAAAAATAAACATCATAAATAAATGTTCTAAGGTAGGGTGGGTGCTGAGTGGTGCAGACCAGGCTGCCAGTGGCAGGCCTAAGTTCTGGCTCCTTGGACTTCCAGAAGCTTCCTGCCTTTGGGAGTTGGGTCTGTGTATGTGCTCCAGGACCTGTGACCTACTGGTGACCCCTGTTGAAAGGTGTTGAGCACCTTGCCCCTCCCTCATATCTGCCTGCAGGCCTCAAGGACAGTCAGCCCTGCCCCTGCACTACTCTGACCAAGCCCAGGATCCTGGAATAAGGGAGGTTAGTCACAGTCACCTGGGGAGGGGAGGGTGATGGAGGATGGAGTGAAAAAGATGTGGCGAGTCCATGGTGAAGAATTCCCAGGTTTTGCTTATGAGACCCACAGGTGAGAGAACTGCACAAAATCTCTCTTATTTTGTCCTCTCATGGGAAGCTTTGAGGAAACCTTCATGCAAACTTTTTTTCTAGCCTTTTGATGTATACCTGGTCTCCCCAGTCAACCTCATGAGTGCCCCCCCAAACAATATTAATTAGAGATTGACATTATAATTATTATTAAATTCTTAGAGTGTTTCCTTATTTGATTAAGTTAGAACCTGAGGGAAATAAATAAATAAATGTTCTAGTATGTTAAAGCTGATGAGTACTGTAGAAAAAGGGAAATCAATAAGATCAAGATTAAGAAAATCAGGAGGCCTGGGAGGTGCTAAGGACAGGGGGCAGAATTAAATCAAGTTGTCAGAGTAGAATCTAGGAGGAATCAAAAACTCCACGGGGAGGAATAAGACAGCCATGGAGAAGATAGATAATATTTTGGTAGAATAAAGCACTAAGCAGAGGAAACAGCCAGTGTAAAGGCCCTAAAACAAGAGGATGCCTCAAATTTGTGAGTAACAGCAAGGAAGCCAATGTGGCTGGGGAAGAGTGAACAGGAGGAGAAAAATGGACATAAGATCAGAGAAATGAAGGTAGAGACCATATAAGGCCCCATAGGCCATTGTAAACTTTGGCTTTTATTCTGAATAAAATAAAATGGAGTCACTGGAAGAATTTGATAAAAGGAGTGACATGATCTAAATTCTGTTGAGAATAGAGTGTAAAGAGGAAAGGATAGAAAGAGAACACCAGTTAGGAGATCATTGCAATAATTCAGGCAAGAGACAATAATTCAAAGGTGGTAGCCATAGAGGTAGTGAGAATTGGTTGAAAATGAATGAACCATCATAATTAAACTAGTTATTAGTAACAAGAAAAGAGCAAAGAGAAGGCCATATGTTATGGGCATGTGATTTGGGCAGCTTCACCAGGAAGCTACAGCTTTACACTCCCCAGGGAGCCACTGGTCTATTCCCAACAGATCACTAGGGGAAGGGACTGGACATGGAAGAGAAAAGATGCATGCCTGGTAAAGTTAGGGTGCCATGAGGAAAGTACTTGCCTGTCAGTCACACCTGGGAACGGGTCACTGGCCAGAATGGATGTGGCCACTGCAAGGGCATGAAATTTGGGATATTTAATCCCCTGAACAAAGGAGTTCACTCTCTTGGCCCTCTTGTGCTTTTGGGACCCTTGGGACTCTTGTTGCTTGATGCATTCACCCACATGACCCACAGCCATATGGAACCCCCCCATAAAATGGACTAATGGACTGCAACTACCCTGATGTTGCAACATGAAACGGAAACTCTGGACACTGGTTTTGCTTCTAGCTCTACTGAAACCCCAGCTACACTTGTTCTATGACTGCAATGGGACTTTGGAAATGCAGGGATGTAATTCCACACAAACAAAAATCACTCATCCTCCCATGTGAGTCTCATAAAATTCTTTTTCTCAAGATGTCATAAAGACCCTACCTCCAGCATCCAGTGGGAAGAGGACACATCAATTTCTCTGATAACAAACTGAATGGATGGAAAAAGAAACTTCTATATTTTAGTTTTATTTTGATTTCAGTTTATTACTATAGATCTAATGTAGTTTTCTGAGTGCTTCAAAATGCTATCAGAAATTACTTATTTATGAAAGGGGCAGGAAAAATAATGGGGAACTGATCATAGTGGGGTGTTAGCCATAGTTATAAGAAATGTTGAGCATCCTTGCTCTGTTAATCGTGATTTTGTTCTGGTTAAAGAAAGGCCATTCTGACCTGGCTGGGAACTGTAGGCCCTGGGAGTTTACCTTGGAAATGCTATCTATTCTCCTTACCTGAAAACAGCCCTTCCCCTCACCCTCCCCCATCATGGAAAGACTAACAACCTTGGAGTTTTAGAGGCAGTGCACTGGAGACAGCCCACATTCCCCAGCTCCCAGTACTTCCCCATGCCTGTGACCTGTAACTCTTTTACCCATTGATGTTTCCTTTGCTTACTTCCCGAACCCTTCTACCCATGGATAGTCCCTTTGCCTACTTCCCCATGTAATACCCGATATAAGTGACCAGCTATGAGAGAAGTGCATAGCAGATTTTTGCAGGATGACTTGGCTGATCTCCCATACTGCCGACAATATTGGAATAAACGTGCATATACGATTCAACCTTGTCTCTGTTTAATTGGCTAAAGTAGTGACAGGCATCCCTGACCCATTCACTGTCCAGTTTTATTTGTTATCATAATTTCTTAGCATACACTAAAGGATATAAAGTAGGGAACAAATGCCCATCTTAGCCTTAAAAGTATCTACACCCTAGCCCTGGCCAGTTTAGCTCACTGGTTAGAGCATCGGCCGGTGGACCAGAGAGTCCAGGGTTCGGTTTCTGCTAAGGGTAAGTACCTCAGTTACAGTTTGTCCCCGGTCCCAGTTGGGGTTGTGTGGGTGGCAACTACTCGATGTGTCTCTCTCACATCAATGTTTCTCTCTCTCTCTTCCTCAACCCATTCTGCTCTATCTGAAGATAAGTGCAAAAATGTCCTTGGGTAAGGATAAAAAAAAGTGTCTACACTCTACAAATTTAGAAGGTAGACAAATATGAGGAAAATTTGACTGTGACCTCGTCAGGGATCATGTGGCTATTCTAATTGGTAGAAAAGAATTATCCTTTTACCTCAGCGCTCCAAAACTGTCCTTGAAGTTATTCAGGAAGGAAACATCTTTATATCAAGTTTGAACAATGTCACTAGTCTGTGCTGTCCAAAAATGTAGTCAATGGTTACAGGTGCTATTTAAATTTAAATAAAAAATTAATTAAAATTTAACCAAAATGGAGGTTTAGTTTCTAAGTCACAATAGCCATATTTGAGCTCTTAATAGTCACATGTGGCTATTGTATTGGATAGTCATTCTAGATAGAGAACTATTCCATGACCCCATAAAGTTCCATTGAATAGCACTAGCTAGGTTTTTGTAAGAAAAAACTATATATTAAATGTTTGCCAGATGTTCATGATATCCATCTTTCTAGATTTTATCAGTTTGGAAAATTACCAAAAAAAAAAAAAGAGAGAGAGAGAGAGAGAGAGAGAGAGAAGGAGAGTAAAGAAAACACAAAGTTTGCATCATTTATCTTTTCTAATGAAATACCAGCCCTGTGTTTTTCCCATTTCTTTCATGGCTTTTTTCCTTTTTGTCTTGAATTTCTTGGTGCTGTCTACTTTTTTCCACCACCTAGAATTAGAAATCAATTCTTTTGTTTCAAATGTGAATTTCCCCCCTAATTATAAGCTGCTACTTTATATAACAAAAGACTTGATTTCTGAAAGCACTATTCAGACATTAGCAAAACCAACAATTGGAATTATCATTCAAATCAATGTCCCTTGTGAACATTAATAGGCAATGCTAAGACATAGCCATATTTTTAGACCCTTCTCCACATTAATCTACTTCTATCTTTTAATCAACCTTATATGATAGTAGGCATCTTTCTGTGCTTCTTACATTTCAGCTTGTTTTCTCATTCCTTTTGTGCAATGCAATTTATTTAGACTGCTTGCTAACTGAAACAGCAAGTGTGGATTTATTCAAGTTACAGGATGATTTATTTTCTCAGGAAACAAAGAATAAATATTACATATTAAACAAATTATCCTAAAATGCGCCTTCAGATACTGTAGGCAATTTCTACTTACCATCTCTTCTTGGGGCTGGGTTAATATGAAATAGGCTAGAAAGCTAGCTTTGAGATTGGAAACTTTTCCTCTTCACTCTGATCTACCTCCTCCCCCACTTTCCTGCACTCTGCTGTGTATCACAGACCACAGAAGGTTGGCATCTGCAAACTACATTTCCCAGATCTCCCTCAAATTGGTTCTTTAGGGGCCCAGCCAACAGGAGGCACTGGCTGGAGACTGGAGGTGAGAAGGCAAGTTCTGTCTTCCTGTCTCAGTTTGTGGAGGTACCTCTCTCAGTGTCTGCAGTGTCTGGTTGCAGCTGCCATTAGGCAGCGATTTCCTCTGCAGTCCCAGCTATGCCGTTCATTCTAGGACTCCAGCTCCTCCCAGGTGGGCACTCCTCCAGATTTCCAGATTTCCCTTGGTAGCCAGCTGTGCTGCCCCTCAAACAGACCCTCCTTCATGTTTCCAATTTCTATAAAAAGAAGTTAGACCCTGGTAACATCACTTCCTTCTACTGTCCCTCCAGCCCCAGTAATGGTAGCAGTGCCTTGTATTTGACAACACTCTGGGCTGTCCTCTCCCTATTGTTTTGTAAGCTCTTCTAACAATTTGACTAGCTTCCCATATGAAACTCTCTTCATGGAACATGACATGACTTCCGTTTTCTAATTGCACTGTGACTGATAAACCCTGTTAACATGGTTTTCTAAAGAAGCAGGTAGGCACAAAAACAAATGTTTCCAATCTTTGGTGTGGACTAGAGAGGATACTTTGGCTTTCAATAATCTCATCTGTAAAGTTTAGAAAACAATTTCAATGCCATTGGTTGATCATAAATATTGAATGAGATAACTTTAGTGAGTACACATAGAAAATATCTAGCAGGAGATACTCAAATGATTGTAAAAGTGTTTTTTTCCCTTTCTTTGGAAAGCAACTCACTGTTGCAATTTTAACTCTTGGATCTTTATCTAACTGGCAGACCTTAAACGAGACTGGTTTGAAAGGAAATCTAATCCTTTTACATTCATATGTGTTAAGTCTGCATTACTATTTTGTCAGAGGTTATGTGAGGGATATATTCTTGCTATTTACAAAGACTGTAACTAATTCATCATAAAAGAAATTCTACTCAGGCTGTTGTGTAATCTTTTTTACATTAAAATATATGTTCTAGGGTTACTGAGTTTTTCTGTCCCTGAAGGGCAATGGAAGAAATCTGTCCACAGTTTTATGAAACCCTCCTTTCCTATTGTTACCAAGATATCCAATTCTTAATAGCCCCAAAACTAAATGGTGTGAAATGTAGACCATATTATGAGCAAAAATCTTCTAGCAGTGAGCACAATTTTTAGTCACCAGTCACTGAAGCCTATCTCTTGTCATTGGCAAGTACATTTATAATTTTCTTATTCTAAGCAAGTGTTTCCCTATAATTGGAGCAATTCCAAATATTAGAGGATTATGTTTTAGCCAACCATTTTATTTTCAAATCACATTTTTTTGTGACCTATAATATATACTGGGGGAAATGTACAAAGCAGGAATTTACAGTTCAGTCCTTTCTCATACAGTGAACTTCTGTTCAGTGACCTTCAAGATCAAGCCATCAACCTCAAAACCTCATCAGATCCTATCATAATCATCACTTCTCTCCTCCAGAGATAATCTGAATTTTATGGTAGTTAGTTCCTTCTTTTCATTATATGTAGTTTTACCTCCTAAGAATGTATTCTAAACATTACGATTTATGTGTACCAGATTTTTATGCTGATTGAATGGAATAATCTAGAAGAAGTATCTAGGTTTATCTTCTTAGCTTTATGTTTATGGGAAACATATATGTAGCTCTAATTCATTCACACGCAGGTTTCATAATATTTCATTGCTTGACTTACCATAATTTATTTTTCCATTTTACTTTTCATTGAATTTGAGATACTATAAATAATGATGCTGAGCATGTTTTTTTTTAATATATGTTGCTCACTGTATATGTCCCTACACTTTCAGATATAGATTTAAGAGTAGAATTGCAGAGTCATAGGGCAAGAATATCTTCTTTTGGTGGATAATGCCAAACTGTATTTGAAAGTATTTTAAACAATTTGTATTCTTACCAATACCTCAATAGAATTCCCATTGCATACATCCTTGACAATACCAGGCATTGTGTGTGTAAGAAATTATCAGTGTAGTTTGAATTTACATTTTCCTCATTACATGAAAAATTTAACATCTTTTCACAAGTTTAAGAACAATTTTATGTTTCTTTAAAGTTGTTTTGAAATATAAAATTATGCCTGTCTTCTTCTTAGTTTTTTCCATAATGTTTCTTGATTGTCAATCTTCATCATTTAGATTTTTTATTAGGATATTAATCATTATCTGTAAGGTCTTGTGATATTTTTTCCAAGATTGTCATTGTTCTTTTGACCTTGCTGTGAATTTTTTCTTTATTTTTAAGCAATAGAAATTGTTTCTGGACTTTGTCATAGTTGAGAGAGTTGGTTTTTCAAGCAGTTTGGACAGGTTTCTAGTGAATTATTTTCTCAAAGAGTTTTTGTTGCAGAGCAGAAGGGAGGCAGCACCTATTTTGTAGATTACACATGTTGTTACTTATCTGTCAACTCATTTCATTGGTATGAAGCAGCATCCAGGCCTGCAATTACTCAAGCTTCCTTGAATTTTGCTTAAATTTTTTTTCTGACTCCTGGGTCAGCTTGTGTTCACGGGTTTTCCAACCTACTTGTAATCTTCCCTTCCTGACTGCCTTCCCCATGGATTTCATGTTCTAGCATCTGATATGGAGATACAGCCTTTAAAAAGTTTTTAAACACAGTTCCCACAACTGTGAAAAACAATTCCCTATAATAAATCTGCCTAGCTTCTCTGGTTGAACCTTCACTGATTCAGAAATGGTTTCCATTGTAAATTATTTTGAAGAGATTTTGCAAGATTTGGCCCTGTTTGGATATTCACAATAGATGTTATATTAAAGTCTCTTAGACAACCTAAAATAAAGTAACCTCACTCTATTAATCACAGCACTGACACACATTCTTCACTTACTATTAAAACTACTTACCTAAAATTGATTCACATCTCATAGAGCTAGTTGTCCAAATAAAATAAAAAATTTCTATGGGATATATAAACATATAATATATGTATTTATAAATATATTATATTTATTTATTAATGTATATTAATATATTAATAATATATTATTTAATATACATTCATATATATAATGTATCTATATTTTCAATCAAGATGAGATGGGTTTAATTATAAGAGAATTATTTTCAGGCTTTCTCAACATTGAAACAAAAAGGCTATAAATGTGGATAGTCTTTGTTATAAACAAAACTAAACCTTTCTCTAAAGATTTTTTCCTTTTGGTCTATGATCAATAATGCTGCAAAACAAATGACTATTAATGTGTTCCTCTCTTTTCCATTAGTATTAATGGAACTCACAGTAAACAGGAGAGCTAGTCCTGAACAGGTGTTCCAGTTGTTCACTTTACATAGACAACTAGCCAAGAGGGCAGGTGAGGGTTGAAATTAATTCCAGATTCTTCTAAACATCATTTGCTTTGTGGGGACAGAACTGCATCTGCCTGGAGTAAAGATCATTTTTCTAATTAATATAAAGGCCCCATCTGCGCTCCAAGATGTATGACTATGGGGATGGGCACACGTGAAGACATGTCTATATCTAATCCCAACAAACGTCATATTTCTCTGTATCTAATGCACCTAAAAAGTCTATGATGGTAATTTTATTTCCATTTTACTGATAAGAAAATTGTATTTCAAAAAATGTAAATAATCTGCACATAATCCCAGAGCTAGTAACCAGAGTTCAAACTGCATTTATTTATTTTCTACTCTAATAGTATATTGCTCCCATGCACTGTACTACTTCATTTGTTATGTTTTAAAATTTATGTTGTAACTTCTTTCTTTCTTATGTATCCTCTTTAAATTCTAGACTATGATCCCACTGTGACAAATTGGAAATGAATGTCTCTAATTCTACTGTGTATTGTTCGTGTGTGTGTGTGTGTGTGTGTGTGTCCTTCGAAGTTAATTCTGTAATTTTATTTTGAAAATTCATTCTGCATATTTTATTGGTTTTTCTCTAAGCTCCTATGTTTTTCTAGCAGCTTTATATCTGAAACCAATCATGGGATAGAAAAATGTACCTAATCGTCCTCTACAAAGTTTCTAAGTCATATGATATTGCAGCAGAGAATACTGCCATATGTTAGAACTATAAATAACAATTGTGCACAAAAATTGTTTTATTTATGAAATAGTGTCTATTTATATTCCACATTATTTAAGTAGCATTTTTTAAATAACCATCAGTTGACATAATTATTTAGTTTCCTTGTCCCATAAAAGGTAGCAATCCCTTTATTGATTGTCTAAATCATGAAAAGGCAGTCGTGTTTAAAAAGACTCTAAGTACAAAAATATTGAATAAGTGAGCAGCTAACAAATGTGTGGACTAGTCACTAGATGGCAGACAACTGGATATTTTGAGAATATGAAAACATCAGTGGATGGTTTGCAATAGAAACCTGAAAAAAGGCATGATACTAACAAAAGAGGTAAAATAATGGAAAGTTCCTTTTCAACATGTTTTTATTTTCCCAAATAGCCATGATCCTCAGTAAACAAATTAGGGAACCATGTTGACTGCTCTGTAAAATTTTTAAATTGACTCAATTCATAGCTTTTAAAACTCCATGAAATAAAATGTTTAAACCATGTTAGGCAAAGCACCAGGTGGTGCAGATATCAAACAGAATTTATTGGGAGGCAACTTACTTAAAAGCCAAGAAATGTAGAGCACACACATTTCCCTGAACTCACCCATCCCACAGTGAAGACTGGGCATAGGTCTGCACATACCACCTTTTACTAGACAGAAGGAACTTTCCTCTTAATTCTCTAAATATCTATTTATTCGTATGGAGAAGAGGGCAAATCTATGTACCTAAGAAAGAGAGGAACTCCCTGGTCAGGGAAATGACCCTGTTAGAATTGGCAAGTTCCTGAAACCCCAAATGGGGTATCAACCTGTGATTTTCATGAACTAACTTAGATTACTAACTTCTAAACTGTTAAAAGAGGCAAGAAGATTAGCTACGAGAACTCTCCAGATTTACTGTTTGTTATGTATTTAATGAGGGTAGCTTGAAACTTCAGTTCAGGATAGTTCTATGGATTATAAATAAAATGATGTTTCCATTATTATAGTGTATAAGGTTTTTTGGTTGGTTGGTTGGTTTTCGCTTTCCCCCCCCTCATATGTCCAGGAGTTTATCTTCCTTCTAGGAAAATGTTTATTCTTTCCTCTTTGGGAAATAGATTTCATGTGATTTTGATAAGACTAATTCTGTCCCCAAATATTTCTTCCTCCACCTCCTGGGTGATTAAGCCAATGGTTATTGCAAGATTAGGCATGTCTCATCAGTTTCCCCCATAGCCATCATGGAGAAATATTCACTTTCTGAAGGGGGTGTTAAGCTGTAGATTATGAGTCTAGGGCTATCAGCAGCAGTTCTGTCCTCCTAACACAGAGAATCACCATAACAAGATAAGCAGTTCCAAGAGTGGAAGGAAAGAAGAAAAAGAACTAATAACACTGTATAAACTTTGCATTCAGTTATGACTGAATCCAAGTCCACTTTCCTTTTGGATAGGTAAATAAGGTTCTATATTGGATTAAATTAATTTGAGTTAAATTACTCTTTTTGTACATGAATGAGTCATAACTGGAATAATAATGAATAAAATATCTGCTACTTCCATTTTTGCTGGCAGAATTAATTACCCTAACACTCATAGAGGGTAGAGACCTATATTTTCAACTTTTAGGTAATTGGCATACTTTTCATTATACTAATATTATGACTTACAGTTGATATTTTGGAAGACAAAAAAACTTAATGTACTTTCTAAGGGAGAATGATTCCCCCTTGGGAAGGCCAAAAATAACACTATATTTCAATACTTCAGAGTATTAAAAAAAAAAATCTGAGATAATACTAATAATGCGATAATACGAGAAACAGCAGCAATAGTACCATCAACCACAAAATCTTCTATAGAAAGTTCATGTGTACTTTTTTTCACTTAAAAAACAAAACAAAACATTGAATAAAGCAAGCATTCACTTTTATGTCATTAAACAGCCAAAAAGAATACTAATAATGCATTATGTTTACTTTCACAATACATTCTAGCTGAAAAGTTAAAACAATTTTCTTAGACAAGCGTGTTACTGTTCTTTACTCCATAAATCTAAGAGATGCATCATTTATCTATCTGCATTATTATCTAGCTCTCTATGTAGTTTTTTTTTTAATAAAAAGGTAAAAGGTATACTGTTATACATGTGGAATATGAAGGAAAATGGAAGTTTTTAATACCATTTATTTTATTATTTATTTCTGAAGTTCATAAAGTTTAAGAGGTTTTAATGACAATGTAGATCTTCAAATATTGCAGACTTAAGAGAATTAGGAACTCAATATTTTAATATTCTCTTCTGATATATTTTTCAGTTATTCTACTCAGAGTTAATTAGAAAAAGCTTAAAAGTGGTAATGAACAAAAGTTTTATTTTTATTAGAATTATGCTGAAGAGTTAGCATGTAGTGTAGACTTCCTAAATTGCAAAGTCAGGGATCAATGAATCTATTTATCGGTCACTTTTTCAAAGGTATATATTAATTGTATTGTGATCTGCTCAGAAATCTTCAAAACTGCCATGACTACAATAGGGATGTATTGGACATCCATTTCTTCTTTCATGTGCAGCATCCACTTTCCCTTTTCAGAGTAACAAAGTTCAGTTGCTTTTTGGGAAGATCATATCTGCCTTCTTTCTCAGACAGCATCTTTCTTCATTACTATTACCTCCAACATAACGAGGTCCAGCCAACCATATGGCCCAAAAAGCACAGATGTTAATATTAAAATTCGGATTTACTGCGGAACACTTTTTTTTGGATCTGGGTCCCACTCAAAGCTGTTAGTCTTTTGTGTCACTTAGTATATGGGCTGAAGCAATGTCCTTAGGTATGGAATATGGTTCATACAGAATCTGAAGAAGTTCACTAGGGATTGCACTTGCTTTTTTATGATAGGAGGTTCACGATGTAATGATTTCTCTTTTACTTTGGAGGTGATGTCCTGTTACTGTGTCTATAAAACCTGTTTAAATATTGTAGTCCCCTGAATTTTCCTCACATTTATATCCCATCCTCTAGATTGTACATGTCTTACCAAACTCTCTAATGTGCTAGTCACCTCTTGATTATTCTGCCTGATCAAGGTAATATCATTGATGTAATGAATAATTGTGATGTTCAATGGGATAGCCAGACAGTCTAGAGTTCTTTAGACTTTATCATAATAGAGAGAGCAGTAAAGTTAACATAGCCCTGAAGCAAAACTGTTAATGAATTCATTTGTCTGTTGCACATGAATTCAAACTTACTGATCTTTTTTCCCATTAAAATGGGAAGAACATATTTTCCAAATCAATGGTCACATACCATGTACCTGAGGCCATATTAATCTACTCTAACCATGATACCATGTCCAGCACAGCAGCTGCAATCGAGTCTACTACTTGTTGAAATCTGTAATAGTCTACAGTCATCCTCTTGGATCCATCCATTTTCTGAAAGATCCAGATGAATTAAACAGAAACATAATGGGAATCATCATCCCTGTAACCTTTAGATCCTTAAAGGTAACAATACTTTTCATCGTATGTTCCAGATGCATTAGTGCATTTGATGTACGCTTTTGGACAGAGAGGGAGAGGCACTTTCAGAAGCTTCCATTTGGTTTTCCCCACTATGGTAGCACTGATCTCAAAAATGTGCTAAATTCAAACTATCAAAATATGGATAAATCTCATAAAAGAAAAGATATTATTATAAATAAATAATTGCAGTACTGTATGCTCATTTTCGAATACTCTAAGCAGCATGATGTATATACCTTGTTAAAATAGACATTGATTTTATATATATAAAATTTCCTTGGTAGAACCAGAATTATAGACTAAGCCCATCATAATACTTGTTATGACACCAACTTCACAGTAACAATATTGAGCAGATTTGTGTAATTTCAAATCCCACATTTATGCATATAAATGTAGGTTCTTACGTATATATATTTTTAAAGTTCATCTTAGGAGTACATACTTGTGCATATAGTGTTTACTCTTATTTGATAATTCCAAGACACCTGGAATAATCTCATGAAGCCTAGATCATTCAATGACTAGTTTTTGATGGTATGCATAACTTGAGACAGTTTTGGAATGCCTGGTCTATGCTGTCCACCCAAACACTTTAATGTATATGGCTTAACAATTTTGCACACTTGATTTCATTGTAATGCTGCATTAGCTGGGTGAGCATGATTTATTGTGACAAAGTGTAAATTCAACTATTGAGTCTTTAACAATAAATAACTAACAGGGTTTGTAATAAGGAACAATAAAGCACTATGTTGATAGAGGCACAAGTGAAATAATGACAAAATATAGCAATCTACTATCAGACAACATAATTAAAGTTTAGCTGTGGGGTGTCTGAATTCTATTATTTTAAGGTTGTTTGGGTGTGTGAGTGTGTAAGCTAGAAATAATTATTCTCTCCTGGACAGCAGTGAATTGTTTTTTTATTATAAAAGAGTAGCTATATAAATTGTCTTTAAAAGTGTTAGACATATGTATCAAGCTTTAGCATTAAAACCAAGAGTAATCTAGCAAGGAATCCAGTGATCTGAGAATGGAAATGCTGATGGACCATAAGCATTTCAGGGACCTGCCAGGAAACACACCAGAAAAACTGGTTTTTGTTTCACCTAAGCTTGCACTGGACACACAGTAATTCACTTGGGTTGTTACATACCAGCTGTTTTCTAGCTGGTGAATAGGTTGGCATGTAGTTAGAATTTGCAAAATAGTCCATTGTTGCTAGGGGACATAGAGGATATAAAAAAGCTATGAGAAAGACGATATTAATTCCTGTGATATCTTCCATAGCTATAGCTCCCTATCAAGAACTTTGGGAGATCTGGGAAGTAAATCCTCCTTGGGATCATGTACTATCTTCTGATAAGCATCCATCTCTTCTCCATTAAACAAATTTATAGCCTATAAATTTGTGACATTTTCCCACATCATTCTGAGAGTTTTGGCATAATGATTAGCCACTGCCAATTTTTAGTTTTTTCTTAGATGAAATAGAGATAAGGACCTTGTGAGGAAAACATGAGGTAATGAATGGAAAGCTTTGACCATAGTTCCTGGAACATGATAAGAGTATAGTACCTATTGAATATTCAATATCACTACTTCTTCTGATTAAAAACTATAACAATATAGGTACAGGAATAATCTGGGGAATGTCAGTGAAATTTAAGAGAAGCCCCTGTGCCAATGAAGTATTGCTGTACCTAGCCATGTGGGCAGTGGAAACCATGGAGTCATTCTATGTACTATTGATTGGGCCATTGTTGGACACCTGGCCTGAGATGATTTAATCAGATTCTCTCTCTTTGAATTTGAAATTGCCATGCAGTTATGTTCTGTAATGCTGGAATGGAGGGACTCATAAATCTTAGAGGAGGAGCCTTCTTCTGTCTTATTTTCAAAAAGTCATAGAGAAAAATGTTCAAGATAAGAATTTAACAGAGAGAGAAGTAGAGAGAATGGAATGGAAAAGGGTCATCTACATGTCTATAACTTTTATAATTCCTGGTTATGCTCTTCCCTTAGGGGGAATAATTTTAGTACAAACCCCAGTAACCATCTTGTAAAGGCACATTGCTGCTTAAATTAACTGGAATTATTCTCCATTATGTAGATTCAAAAGAAATTTAACTAAAACAAAAAGTGAAACAGTGTTCCTCAGACCATATCTTCTACCAGCATTGATATTTGAAATTCCTCTTATTTGATTTGCTCACAATATTGAGGTCTACATTGTCAACATATAAAAGAATTATGCAAAACATTTTAATAACATTATTTACTTAATTGGTTATATTTTATGTCTAAGACAAGAGCAATCTTGCAAACAATTTTTTTTTCTGCGGAGAAATATTGATTGTTTAACTCAGACCAAAATAGTCTTTTATTTGAATTAAAATTATAATTAATTCAAAAATGTGTTAGAACTCTTGTTAACAGAAATAGAATTTTATATGTTTACCACTGAAAAAATACACAAGGTTTAAATTAAATTATATTATTTGTAACATATAACATAGAAGCTGTTTTTTTTCCTTTAGAAACAAAGAATTCCTTAGTTATGTTAAGAGCCAATTTATTTCTTCAAGTTCTACTACATTTTTCTGAATAGTATTTCATATTATATCCATTATCTCCATATAGTTATTGAAGTATTTAAATGATGGGTAACACAAATGAGAAAGAAGGGAACAGAAACTACAAATAATGCAGTTAAAGAAATAGGGCTTGGAAAAGATTACCAAAAATAATGAGGTTAAGGTTTCAAAAGAAAATTAAATTAAATGTAGCAAAGAATATATCATGGTTATTTATGAAAATATGTGCAGAGGATGACTTCTACTGAGCTAAACATCGTGGTTCACATGCAGCAAGAATGCAGGGTCTTGCCTCTGCTGTGGTAGATTAGCATTCAAAGTGAAAACACTATGAAGCCCAGTTGGAGATTAAATAATTCTCTGTTAAATAATCATAGATATTGTTCAAGAGACTCAGCCCATCTTAGAAGACTCTGAAAAATAATGACAACCACTGAGACCACTGAAGCTCTATTCTAGAAAATAACAGAACAACTCTCTAAGGAAATTGTATATCCTATACAGAAAAGAATTCATGAAAAAATTACTTGATAATTCATATTTCATTATTTTTGGTGTCATGTGGTAATTCGGGCCTTACAACACTGTATTTTTAGAACTATTGAAGTTTGCTTTTATTGAAAACAAAACCAAATCCACATTATTTATTTGCTATTTTTATGTAAGCTGTTCCAAAATGTTTAATTCTTTCTCATCCCTGTATAAACAGCACAGTAAGCAAGAGCATTTTGTCATAATTTAAAATACTATCAGTTGCATCGATTTTATATTGCTCTATTTTTCAAGTTCCTAATCTCTTTTTCCAGTTTCACTGAGATATAATTGACATATAATATTGTATAAGTTTGTGTACCACATAATGATTTATGCATATATTGCAAAATTATTACCACAGTAACTTTAGTTAACATTCATCATCTCACATAGTTACAATTTTTTTTTCTTGTTATGGTAACTTTTCAGATTACTCTTTAGCAAATTTAAAATATACAATGCAGTATTGTTAACTACAGTCTCCATGCAGTACATAACTTCCCCAGGACTTATGTATCTTATAACTGGAAGTTGTACCCTTCACCTAATTACCCCACCCTCCACGCTCTGCCTCTCGCAATCAACAATCTGTGCTCTGCTTCTATGAGTTTGTTTTTCAAAGATTCTACATATAAGTAATATCATACAATATCTGCCTTTTTCTGATTAATTTCACTTAGAGCTGTTCACTTAGAGTAATTCATTCACCAAATTCATCAGTCAGTGGATATTTAGGTTGTTTCTATGTCTTGGTTATGTAAATAATGCTGCAGTAAACAAGTAGGTGGCACCCCTGCTCCCTGAAAAAGATCGATAACTTCTGGATTTGGACAACAGTATAGTGATTGCAGAGGAGAGAGGGGTGCTTGGAGGTAGAAGAGGGCATAGAGGGAATACATGGTGATGAAAAACATAAAATAAAATAAATTTGAAAAATAAAACCCTCTGAAAATCTGGGAAAAAATGGACAAAAGAACTGAATAGACATTTTCCCAAAGGAGATATTTAAATAGCTATCAAATACATGACAAAATGCTCAACATTACTAATCATCAGGGAAATGTAAATCAAAACCACAATGAGATACTATCTCACACTTATTAGAATAGCTATCATCAAAAAGATGAGAGATAACAAATGCTGGCAAGGATGTGGAGAAAAGTGAAGTCTTGTACATTGTTAATGGGGTTGTAAATTGGTGCAGACACTATGAAAACCAGTGTGGCAATCCCCCCAAAAACTAAAAATAGAACTGCTATGTGATTCAGCAATTGCACTGCTGGGTACATATCCTATTCTCTTCTTTAATATACTTCTGGTCTCCATCCTAGATTTAATATTGCCAGCTGCCATACTTTTTATACATGTGTTGCTGCTGCTGAAAGTCTCTCGATGTTTCTAATATACTATATTTTTTTGGGGGGGGACATAAAACTGAACTATTATAATTAGAATGTAGGGTAGGATATAAGTAAATGGACTCTCAGCATTCAAGAGGTCTTCTAGAATTAAAGTGCATGAAAACAAGTAAAGGGCTGTATGCTGACTTTTTAAAGAAAATATTTACATTTAATTTCCCTGTTGTTGTTTGATTAGGAAAATCACTAGAGAAATGACATTTCATTGTAAAATGTGCCTGCAAGAACCTTGTCCTTTAGAACCCCCTTTCTAATGCCCCAGGGCAAATGCTGTACTGTAGGAGTGACTCTGATTCAAATAAATGAGGGCAGCACTTTTGCTATTTTGGTAGATGTACAATGATAAATTTAACCCACATACTCCAGCTTCAATGAAGATCTTTCCATAAAGAGGGATATACTACATTTCCAAAGTCTGTAGGATTACAATTCCCCAAATCTCAAAATATAACACAATTTAAAATACGAAGTACAGTATATAAAATAATATATATACATATATATATATATCATATGACTTTAAGAGAAAAAAAAAAAACTAATTTTCACTTTCATGAAGGCATTCACAAAGACTCCTTTAATTTAGTAGCCCCTGAACAGCTAAAATTTTTCATCTAGGGCCAGACATTCTCTTCTATTAGTTACACAATCTTTTACATATTGGTTGTATCCTATGAAACAAAATTCTGAGTCTGATGAACACAAGTCTTACAATAATTTCTTTGCAAGAGTGGGACACTAAGAGTGAATAATGTGGTCTTGGCTCATTTCAATGATCATTATACCCTTATTTGCAATGAGGTTTTATACATTATGTATAAAATATCCCAGATGAGAGACTCCCAAATATAACTCAAATGTAAACAGGTCTAGCCTTAGTCAACTGACTCTAGACACCTTGACCCAATATGTATCTCTACTCTTAAGCTTTCTTAAGGGAAGCTCTGCAGGAGTTTCCCATAATGCTTCACAAATAAAATCTCTTACAAGTTTTAGGGAAACATCTTCCCTCTTCCCTACTCATTCAAGTTGCTAAAACAAACAACAACTCTTTATCTTAGAATCTACTCTTCTACACTCTCCATGGAATTAGTTCACTATCAGACTACTTCTGATTTCTTCCTCCATTATCTCACAAAAGCATGTCTAGAATTTCCACCTCTGCTCACCAGGCATGTAATATCATAGTGGAAGGAACATTTATGTAGGGCAGCAAAGGTAGACCCTGCAGTCACTCCTACAATTTCTCTTATAATTAATATTCATTTGTGAAAAATTGGTGAAGAAAGTTCTCCACTTTGTTATACCAATTAGAGACAAAGACTTCTGTTAAGTGATTTTTCTTGTTTTTCTCATATTATATCACATACAAAGCATTCTTAATAAATTCATTCACAAGCTATTTACAACACTGAAGAAGATAGATATAATAAAGTGAAAGATGTGATGTGTGGTCTGTATCCTTTACGAACATATTATTGAAGTGAAGAAACAATGCTAACTGTAAGGGTAAGTAAAACTGGCAGTTCAGAGTATGAATGTGACATAAAATCATGTGCACTCAGAAAGTTTTCTACTTTCCTAGCATCTTAATGCCCTAACATCCTATGCAAATTTTTATTTTGCTTTGAATTTCATTTCTAAATGTAGAATGTAGGAACAGTCCACTATGTGTGGCAATTAAAGTTACAAAGTCATGCTTTAGGAAGATTAGACCCCCAAAACCAGTATCTTCATAGTTGATGCTATTGTGAGAATGTTAAAAGCTGAGGGTACAAAAAAACCTGTTGCCTGTATATGAATGTGAAGAACAGTATGTTGTTTGAATCTCTGCTGGAAGGGTTCAGTAAAATTGCACTACTGCTGTCAAATACAAGATATCAGAGACTCATAAAACATCACCAAAGTACAGTTATTAAAAATTTCACCAATTAATAAAAAATTGAGAAATATCAACATTCTGTAGCTTTGTGGAAAGGTGTGAATGCTAGTAAACGGTTCCTTAGTTGTTTTTGTGTTATTGTATGAAAAAAGTTTTGAAGTAAATCTCCCAACATGGCAACAAATATAACAAATAAATTGCAAATGGTCACAGAGTGCCTTTAAATTCTTATAGTCTTTAAAGCTATCTAACCCTCTAAGCCCACAGCTGATAATAGCACACATTTCATATCCACTAGGGACAAAATAAAACTGTGTACTTGTGGCTTTCAATGTTGGCTGATAGATTGTTGAAATAGTTGTGTTCCAGCACACTATACTTCAAAAGTACACTTTATTCATGTTGTAAGTCTGTGATATCAGTTTTTGTTTTATGATTTCTGCTTCCAGCTCTATGAAAACTTGGCTAAATCGCCACTAAATGATATATGATTGGCACCCTTCTGCTTGAATTAAAGCCTCCAAATGTATTTTGTGTGATTTTATATCATTTTGAACTTCATAATGCAGGCTATGAATAATTCACTGTGGTTGAATAAAAAGCATCTAAAGGTGAATAAGTGAATAACTAGAACGATGCAGTTTAAATATGGTCCCTGGACACTTTAAATTCCTAAGCTGTCTTGTAGGTCAAAAATAAAGTTTAAAATGGTACACTAAGGTTTGAAAGGTTGTCATCCAGATCTCAAATATAATCACAAAAGCTTTAAAGCAAAGCACTTAAACAGAAAGCAACAATTCCAATAGAAAATGTATAAAATAGTCCGGTCAGTGTGGCTCATTGGTTGAGCATTGACCCATGCACCAAGAGGTCGCCAGTTCGATTCCCAGTCAGGGCACATGCCCAGGTTGTGGGCCAAATCCCCAGTGGGGGGCATGCAGGAGGGGGCCAATCAATGTTCTCTTTCATCGATGTTTCTCTCTCTCTCCCTCTCCCTTTCTCTCTCTGTAAAATCAATAAAAAGGGGGGGGATGTACAAAATAATAAATGTAAAGTAACAAAAAAGTTAAAATTCACTAATGATAATATAAACATTAAAACAAAAATTAAAACTTCCCTTAAATCAAATAAAAAGGACTGCTGTCCTGGGTTCTGTACAGTTGCAAATACTACAAAACAAAACAAATTTTAAAGAGCACCTAAGTGTGCCTCTGTCATTTGTAATTTTGTTATTATAAAAAATTTTATTGATTGATTTGAGAGAAAGAGAGAAAAGAAGGAGAGAGAGAGAGAGAAAAAGAGAGAGAGAGAGATTAACTTGTTGTTCCACTCATTTATGCATTTGTTGGTTGATTCTGTATGTGCCCTGACCAGGGATTGAATCTACAACCTTGGCATTTTGGGATGACCCTCTAACCAACTGATCTACCCAGCCAGGGCCTAAAAAAACCTTATAAAATGTAATTATATTTTCAAAGATAAATCTAAAATTTTAGTTGCTTTAAATAAATGTTAGTTTCATTAAATATAAAGTGTATGTTGTCTTTATTTTAGTAAATAATATTGAAAATATTAGGAGAAAAATATTTTTAAATTATAAGAAAATAATTTTAATTTTGTATTTTTACATTTCATAGCATTCATGTTTTTACTAAAATATTTCAAAATATTTACATTCTGAATGCAATTACTTTAAAAAAATTTTTTTTCTTTATTGATTTTAGAGAAAGAGGAAGGGAGAGAGACAAAACATCATGAGAGAGAACATGACTGGCCGCCTTCTGCCTGGCCCCCACTGGGGATCTGGCCCACAACCTGGGCATGTGCCCTGACCGGGAATCGAACTGGTAACCTATTGGTGCATAGGTCTACGCTCAACCACTGAGCCACACTGGCCAGGCGCAATTACTTTTCTTTTTTTGGCAACAAAACAACTATGGCCTTTAGTGACAAGGTTCTTTCACTTACCATAATGTTTATAAGTTTTATCCATCTTTTGGAATATATAAGAATTTCATTCCTTTTTATAACTGAATAATATCCCATTGTTTAGGTATATCAAATGTTGTTTATCCATTTATCAGGTGATGGAAATTTTCATTATTTCTAGTTTTTATTTATTTTTAATTTTTATTAAATTTATTGGGGTAACAGTGGTTAATAAAGTTATATAGGTTTCAAGTGTACAATTCTGTAATACATCATCTGTATATTGTATTGTGTGCTCACTATCCAAAGTGAAGACTCATTGCTTCTAGTTTTCAAATAGTCATGCGCTGCATAATGACATTTTGGTCAACAACAGACCATATGTACAGGACATAATACTTAATAATGGTAATAAGTGACTACATTATTGGATTATTTAATATACTATACTTTTTATTATTATTTTAGAATATTCTCTTTCTAGTTGCTTAAAAAATTTTTTTTGTAAAACAGTATGCTGTATTATGCCGGCTGCAGCCTCACACATCTCATGTTTACTTTGTCTTTTGAAGGCATCATTTTCTCTTGTGCTTAATTTAATCTCATTCTGCTTTATAAATTTAATGTAGCATAAGTGTACAGTGTTTATAAAGTCTACAGTAGTGCACAGTAATGTCCTAGGCCTTCACCTTCACTCAACACTTACTCACTGACTCACCCAGAGAAACTTCCAGTTTGGCAAGCTCCATTCTTGGTAAATATCTACACAGGTGTACCACTTTTTATCTTTTATACTATTTTTTACTGTACCTTTTCTATGTTTAGATATATAAATTCTTACCATTGTTTTACAATTGCTTATAGTATTCACTAGAGTAATATGCTGTACTGGTTTGTAGCCTAGGAGCTATAGGCTATGCCATATAGCTTAGGTGTGTAGTAGGTCAGGTTTTTGTAAGTGCACATCATGATGTTCTCACAACAATGGAATCACCTAACCATGCATTTCTCAGAACGTAGACCCATCATTAAGAAATGCATGACTGCATTATGAATTGCAATTACACTTTTTTCATTCTTTAGGTTACTTAATATAACACAAGTTATGTGAAAATTCAGTTATTACATCAATATTAGTTTTGGTGCTATAAAGGCAAAAATACATAAATAATTTAGGAATGATGGTCTTTATATTATTACTCATCTAAACATTGATAAATAATCCACATGTATTGGTAACAATTAAATTTAATAGCTTTGCTATTTTGTGAGTTTTAGTTCTATGAAACCCAGAGCTTAACACAAATTTTTATTTTGTATATTTTTGAAATTTAGAGAATTTTAACTCTAAAATATTGGGCTATTTGTATGCTTGGCCAGGGCTTCACAAATGATAGAAAGGGGTCTACAAAAAGATAACATGTCTGTGTCTAAGAAATGGCAAGATGATGGCATGCTTTTGAAAGAAACTGCTAGCATCTTCTTGTCTGGCAATTTGAAAAAATATATAATTTAAATATAAGTAATGTGAAGAAAATTTTTCAAAAAATTAAGAAACTGGAAGGACATATGACATAGTATTTAAATTATACTGTCAATTTTTATTTATGAAATTACTACCATCCTTTATTTTCTGTATATTACTTTCTGTATTTTCTAGATAGTCTATAATAATAATAAATGATATTATTAATATAATGAGAACATACTTTGCATATGCTTCTATTATATTACCAATATTCACATAAATTTAGTAATTGTAGTTTCCATAACCCTAATGGTCTTTATTTCAGTTATTTGAGCAATGTATTTTCTTCATCAAGAAGTTAAAATAATAAAAGTACTTTAAATAGTGATTATGTAAAATGTTATATTCTCCTTTCATTCACATTAACTGATCATAAAGAGTATTTAGACAAATTAAATGGAGAAATTTCCTTGACTTTGTTTCCCTTTTTGTCTTTTCTCTCCTCTCGATGATTTCTTCTCCTCTCTCTTTCTTCAGTATATACTGAGATGTCTTCAACAAATAGATCATGACCCCTTTCTTGACATTTAGGATAAAAATATATATCATGTCTTAGTGACAGTAGGAGTCTGATAAGGTAAAAGAACATGGAGAAATAAGATGTTAAATTTTGATTCTACAAATTTCTATGAGACTTGGAATCATGTTAGATGCTATAAATATATTTCCAAATATGTTTCTTTAGCTTTAAGATTAGAAAATATAAAGTTCAAGTTTCTCAGAAGCTTTCATTCTTAACCAAAGAGCTTTCAACATCACTCAATATGAGAAATAAACCTATCCTACCTGTATTGACAGGTCTTTTGTGATCAAATGTTTTGATACTTTTGTCCATTCTCTTTTTGGGTTATTTCTGTACATAATTAAGAATAAATTGTTAAAAGTAAGAAATTAGGTACTTTTCTTCTATACCCATTTTATTGAGTGTTTTAATTATAAATGGATGTCGTGTCTTGTCAAATGCTTTCTTTATCTATTGATATGATCATATGATTTTTACCCTTTGTGTTGTTAATGTGGTGTATGGCATTGATACATTTGCAGATATTGAACCATCCTTGTACTCCTGGAATGAACTCCACTTGATTGTGAAGAATTATCTTTTTAATGTATTGTTATATTTGATTTGTTAGTATTTTCAAATATTTGCCTGTATTCGTCAGAGATATTAGTATGTAGTTTTCTTTTTTATGTTACTCTTCCAGGTTTTGGTATCAGGATTATGTTGGCTTCACAAACTGTGTTAGGAAGTATTGCCTCTTCTTCAATTTTTTGGAAGAGTTTGATAAGGATAGGTTTTAAAGCTTCTTTGACTGTTTGGTAGATTTCACTAGTGAAGCCATCTGGTTCTGGATTTTTACTTTGAGGAAAGTTTTTGATGTTTGTTTCAATTTCCTCACTGTTAGTTGATCAGTCTATTTAGATTTTCCAGTTCCTTGTAATTCAGTCTAGATTATATATTTCTAGGAACTTATCCATTTCTTCTAAGTTATTAAATTTGGTGGCATGTAGTCTTTCATAGTATTCTTGTATGATCCTTTGTATTTCTGTGGTATCTATGGTAACACTTGAAACCTATGTAATCTTGTTAACCAATATCACCCCAATTGATTTAATAAAAAATAAAAGATAATAAAATCAGTTCTCTAATGATGATGGTGATGATGATGATGCCTGTACTGATATTTAACATGATAGTATGAAGAAAAAAAGTGAAGGTGGTGTAGTAACAGTAGTGTATGTGTTTGGGTGGGATGATTGGCCATTACTAATCACTAGTCCAATCAAGGCAGACTAGTACAGAATATACAAGTAAGGATACAGTGTTTACTCGGCATAGACTCATGGACTATTTGAACTGAAAAGAAAAGAAATCACCCATCCTAACCAGTTTATTTTATTTATGCTGCAGGATTTTTTACCATGATGACAAGGAGATGTTTGTGCAATGTGGAAAATAAGGAAAATAAAGAAAAATTACATATAATTATATCATCTAAAATTATTAGTTAACATTTCAATCCAGATTTTTTCTCTCTCTGTGTGTATGATTTTTTTGTTTAAAAAAGGGCCAAAATGATGTGTGTGTGCATGTGTGTGTGTGTGTATCCATATGTATATAATTATGCTAATATTATTTTGAACCCTGCTTTTTAATTAAATTTTTGTTTTGCACACATTCTTAGAACAGATATTTTTGTAACTCAACACTTTAGTTGAAAGGGTGTACTTGCCCCAATATAAATGTTTATAGCTAAAGGCAATGATTACTGAACTACAGAGTTTACTTTATAAAGTTAAAAAGACTACAGAGTTTACTTTATAAAGTTAATAGGCTCTTGATACTGAAACCAGAAACGAACAACATAAACAATAATAGAAAATCATTGGTGAAACTCCCTTACATGATATGTATGAATATAAAAATATTAGTAAATAAAATGTATAATAAAATAAATGTATAATTAGTAATAAAATGTAAATATCATGACCTAATATGATATATCTCAGAAACGCAAAGAGTTCAATATTTAAAAGCTTATCACTGTGACTCATATTAACGCATGAAGCAGAAAAGCCAAATAATCTTTTAATAAAAAGAAAAAACTTTTGATAACATTACCACATGTATGTAAATGCGCTTAGTAAACTAGAAATATGACAATTTCCTTAGACTGATAAAAAAAAAAGGCATTGAAAAGATTAGAGAAACAGTTAAAAGATTATAGGCATACTTACTAATACAGGGATAAATTCAGATGGGTTCCATGTTGCTACAATTCATCATTATTCTGAATGTCCTATGTTAGATAGTAACAGAACAAATAAAAATCAGTGTCTCCATGTGTCAGATATTCCACCTATAAAATTAAAGAAAGCAATGGAGACATTATTGAAACAAATCAACTGATTTAGCAGGTGTGCTATATTCAAGATCAACTTAAAAAGCAATATCTTTATATCAAGAATAACCAACCAGAATTTGTGGTAGGAAAATAAAATCCTTTACAAAACCAATGTAATGTTAAAATTCCCAGGAACTATATTAACCTAAAGTCTGTAACACCTTTTTTTTATTTAATTAATTATTTATTTTTGTTACAGATGTTTCTCCTTTTTTCCCCCACTAATACCCCCCTCCACCACCCTCCCTGCCCTGTCCCCAGCTCTGTTGTCCATGTTCATTGTTCATGCACACATGCATATCAGTTCTGTGGTTTATCTGTTCCCCCCACCCCCTCTTCTGGGGATTGTCAGTCTGTACCCCACTTCCACGTCTCTGGCACTACCTTGTTCCTCAGACTGTTATGTTCATTATATTTCAAAAATAAGAAAGATAATGTGATACTTGTCTTTCTCTGCTTGGCTTCTTTCACTTAGGATAATACTCTCCAGGTCCCTCCATGTTGACTCAAAGGATAAGAAATCTTTCTTTCTTACAGCTGCATAGTACTCCATTGTGCATATGTACCAAGGTTTTCTTATCCATTCATCTACTGATGGACATCTGGGCTGTTTCCAGATCTTAGCTATTGTAAATAGTGCTGCTACAAACATGGGGGTACATATATTCTTTCTGATTGGTGTTTCAGGCTTCTTAGGGTATATTCCTAGAAGTGGAATCACTGGGTCAAATGACAGTTCAATTTTTAATTTTTTGAGGTAACATCATAGTCTTTTCCATAGTGGCTGCACTGATTGACATTCCCACCAATAGTGTATATTGGTTCCCTTTTCTCCACATCCTTGCCAACATTTGTTATCTATTGTCTTTTTTTTTTTCCCCTTCATTTTAGAGAGAGAGGAAGTTAGAGGGAGAGAGAGATAGAAACATCGATGAGAGACAACATCAACTGGCCACCTCCTGCATTCCCCCCACTGGGGATCAGACCCACAACCTGAGCATGTCCCCTGACCAGGAATCGAACTGGCGACCTCTTGGTGCATGGGGTAATGCTCAATCACTGAGCCATACCTTCCGGGTGGATGTAATATTTCCATCTTTATAATCATTCTACAATGTAAATGTATATCAAATCAACACATGAAACACCTTAAATATATGCTATTATATGTCTGTTATTCTTCAATAAAATTAAAATGTAAAAAAAAATAAAATTAAATCCTCCACCTCTCCCTATCCCTTACTATATTTATCTCTATAGCAATTATCAAAATATGACATTTTATCTATTTTGTTTTTGATATTTTTTTCTCTGTACAAACTTCCACAGCCTCCCAATAGAAGATAAGCTCCATGAGAGCAGATGTGTCACATGTTGTTTATTTCCATGTCTTCAGCATCAAAGACAGAGCCTGGATTTTTTATATCAATGAATAAACAGGTAACATTGGGGATATCCAGAGAGAAATGGGCAGGACATAATGATTGGATGGAATTTTTTTATGTAAACTGTCTTATTACATTAAAAAATAGATAAAGCGAACACAAAATATTATAATTAGTAGTTAATTTTGTATATGGGCTTTTTGTATTTTTCTATACTTTTAAAATTTACCAAAATATAAAAGAAAAAAATGACTCAAAATGAAATAAAAATTCTTCCAGGTACCAAGAATATCCACACACTTAAAGTTCTTAATCCATATTGCCAGATTTCCAAATGTAGAAAGAACCTAGTGTCCAATAATAAGTTAACACTTTAAAAAAGTATAATAAATCTGTTTGATGAAACTTCATATAATCATTAAGAAGCATATGTTGCCATTAAGAATATCTAATAACATGGCAAAATGTTCAACATAAAAACATTAAGTGAAAAAAGTAGGTTCTGAAATGGCATATATAGCAAGATCATAAGTGTGCTACATGTGTTTTAGTGTGTTTAGTATATATGTATAATACATAAATAGTAAAGAAAAATGTACAGCATTTTAACATGATTTCCCCCTAAGTAGTGAATTTATAAGAGATAATTTTTATGTTTTTTCATACTTCTAAACTTCTGATAGAAAATTTTATAATCAGAAAAAAAAAGATAAAATCCCTTAGAAATAAATTTCACTCTGTTGTATGTAAATGTAGTCTCTTAATAGGGCCATCTGATATTTAGTAACATTTCTATTTTTGTTCCAGTGGTTAGCTTCATAATTATATTCTTATATAATTACCTTTAGTGCTTTATTGCTTTATAAAAGTCTAGTATTTCCTATTATGCACAAGAATATTATCCTCTTGGTTCTTTTTCCTCCCTCTTCTCTATTACACCACCCAATATTAGGTATTTTTAATGCCTCATCTTTTATGAAAACTAACTCATTGAATACTATAATTTTGAGCATCAAAATATAGATAGAATGATGGTCATTGTGAAATCACTAACTGCAGTAAAGCCAGTGGTCCAAAGCTCTGCAGTGCAAAGGCTTCTCATGCTTCTTATACTTGTGACTTTTAGAGTCAAGCTTCTAGAATTCCAGACAAACCATCATCATCATCATCATCATTATTAAAACATTCTCAATGCTTTACATTAAAAATTAATATATTGGTCAGTTGCTCACAATTGTAGTCTCTGTATCAGTAAAAGTCCTGGAGGAATCAGAAACTAACTCGTGTGGCTCAGATGAAGAGACAATAGATAAAAGTTTTCTTATGGAGGTGTGAAGAGATTTAACTTTCTTTTCAATTACAGTTTACATTCAATATTAGTTTGTATTAGTTGGAGGTGTACAGCACGGTGGTTAGACAATCATACAGTACTTTACAAACTGGTCCCCCCAATAAATCTAGTACCACTTGGCACCACACTTAATTATTACAATATTATTGATGATATTTCCTATGCTGTACTTTACTTCTCCATGACTATTTTTTAACTACCAATCTGTGTTCAATCTCTTCAACTTTTTCACCCAGTCCTCCTCCCAATCTCCTTTCTGGTAACCATCACTCTGTTCAATGTATCTCTGAGTATGTTTCTGTTTTGTTTGTCCGTTTATATTGTTCTTTAGATTTTATATAGAAGTGAGATCATATGGTATTTGTCTTTATCTGACTGACTTATGTCTCTTAGCAAAATACTGTCCAGGTCCATCCATGCTGTTGCAAAAGGTAGAATTCTGTTCTTCTTTATGGCCCAGTAATATTTCATTATATGTATATGTACCACCACTTTTGTATCCACTTTCTACTGATGGGCATTTAAGTTGCTTCCAGATCTTGAATATTGTAAACAGTGCTGCAATGAACATGAGAGTGCATATATTATTTCAAATTAGTATTTCAGGTTTCTTTGGATATATACTCAGAAGTTGACTTGCTTGATCATAAGGCATTCCCAATTTAATTTTCTGAGGAACCTCCATATTTGGTGTGAAGAGATTTAAGGAAACAAGCAAGGGATGGAGACAGCACCCACAAACTAGCAACAGAGCAAAGTTTTTGTCACTCCAAAGTCTGAAGCAGAAAGGGAAGGAAATAGTGTTACTGGATCCCAAAAAGACCTAGTGCCAAGGAGAAGGCATCCAGTGGGAACTGTGGTTGTGGGAGAGGAAGCTAGAAATGTAGCCCTAGTCAGTTTGGAATAGAAAAGAAATACTGTGGTAATGGATTAAGATGGTGTCTCTCGTTGCCTAAATACAATAAATATGCAGCTGGGAAGGGAGCCCGCAAGATTCAGTCAGCAGAGCTCAGCCACCCAGGTCACTAATCAGAGCAGAGAAGTACAGAGAATGTACTTGTGTGTGTTGGGAGTTGACAATGAAGAATAACTTGCACAGGCTACCGCTTTTACCATTCAGCAGATGCAGCAGCAACCTTTACTTATGTCTGCTGCCAGCATTTCTTGCAGACCCATTTTAAACCAAAACTATATATTTTTTTCTCATTTGTTATATGGTCTTAAGGAATTCTTCATGAAAACATATGTATTGGTTCAGAGTAAGGTAGAAAAACAGCAGAAGTGAGCAGTAGAAAAAATACATCTCTCTTCTTGCACTGCAGTTTCTTACTGGTGCCTTCCAACAGCCAAAGCCCACCAGAATCTAGAGGCCTAGGTAGCCTGGGTGATGAAGTCTGTAGGCATCAGCTTCACAGAGAGGGATGGAGATTTGTTGTAGCTATGGAGGGAATAAGTTGTAAATACTGACCTAGATCAAAAATATAATATTTCAGCTTTCTAAGAGTCTCTCCTTTGCTACCTCCTTGTTACAACCATCCTCTCTCATAAAAATAACCATACTCCTGTCATTTTTAGTAACCACCCGCTCACTTTCTTACATAGTTTTACCACACATGTAACCTTTCTTAAATATTTACATCTAATTTTGTGTTTTCTTTTTGTAAAAGTGTTATTATAAGAGATCTTTAGTTTCACATTGTATATTTGAGACGTGTCTATGTTACCGCATGCAGCTATCTCTATCCATTTTCATTGCTGTGTAATTTTCTTGGCAATAATATACAATATTTTACCCGTATGACTCTTTTTTTTTTTTTATAAATTTTTATTTATTTTTTTGTTACAGACATTTTAACTTTTTACCCCATTGGCACCCCCCACCTCCCCCACCTCTGCCCTGTCCCCGGCTTAGTTGTCCATGTCCATTGGTCATGCATTAAGTTCTGTGGTTTATCTCTTCCCACCCCCCCACCCCCCCATCCCCTCTTCTGAGGGATGTCAGTCTGTGCCCTACTTCCATGTGTCTGGGTCTACTATATTCCTCAGACTGTTATGTTCATTATATTCCGTATATAAGTGAGATCATGTGGTATTTGTCTTTTTTTGCTTGGCTTCTTTCACTTAGGATAATACTTTCCAGGTCCCTCCATGTCCTCTCAAAGGATAAGAGATCTTTCTTTCTTACCGCTGCATAGTACTCCATTGTGTATATGTACCACAGCTTTTTTATCCATTCGTCTACTGGTGGACACTTGGGCTGTTTCCAGATCTTAGCTATTGTAGATAGTGCTGCTATGAACATGGGGGTACATATATTCTTCCTGATTGGTGTTTCAGGCTTCTTAGGGTATATTCCCAGCAGTGGGATCACTGGGTCAAATGGCAATTCAATTTTTAATTTTTTGAGATAGCACCATATTGTTTTCCATAGCAGCTGCACCAGTCTGCATTCCCACCAGCAGTGTATTAGAGTCCCCTTTTCTCCACACCCTCGCCAACACTTGTTGTTTGATGATTTGTTGATGGCGGCCATTCTGACAGGTGTGAGGTGATACCTCATTGTTGTTTTAATTTGCGTCTCTCTGATGATTAGTGATGTTGAGCATTTCTTCATATGTCTTTTGGCCATTTGTATGTCCTGTTTGGAGAGGTGTCTATTCAGCTCCTCTGCCCATTTTTTAATTGGGTTCTTTGTCTTCCTTTTGTGGAGTTGTATGAGCACTCTATATATATTGGAAATTAACCCCTTATCTGATACATCATTGGCAATGATGTTCTCCCATACAGTGGGTTGCCTTTCCATTTTGATGATTGTTTCTTTTGCTGTGCAGAAGCTTTTTAGTTTGATGTAGTCCCATGTGTTCATTTTCTCCTTTATTTCTGTTGCCTTAGGTGATGTATCAGTGAAAATTCTGCTCCGTATGATGTCCGAAATTTTGTTGCCTACATTTTCTTCAAGAATTTTTATGGATTCACGGGTCACATTTAAGTCTTTTATCCATTTCGAGTTTATTTCTGTGTATGGTGTAAGTTGATGGTCTAGTTTCATTTTTTTGCATGTAGCTGTCCAATTTTCCCAACACCATTTATTTAAGAGGCTGTCTTTACTCCACTGTATGCTCTTGCCACCTTTGTCAAATATTAATTGAGCGTATTGCCTTGGGTCCATTTCTGGGTTTTCAGTTCTGTTCCACTGGTCTATATGCCTGTTCTTGTGCCAGTACCAAGCTGTTTTGGTTACAGTCGCTTTGTAGTATAACCTGATATCTGGTATTGTGATCCCACCTACTTTGTTCTTCTTTTTCAAGATTGCTGTGGCTATTCGAGGTCTTTTTTGGTTCCATATGAACTTTTGAAGTATTTGCTCTAGTTCTATGAAATATGTCGTTGGTATTTTGATGGGGATTGCATTGAATCTATAGATTGCTTTGGGTAGTATGGACATTTTAATGATGTTAATTCTTACAATCCATGAACAGGGTATGTGCTTCCACTTTTTTATATCTTCCTCTATTTCTTTTTTCAATGACCTGTAGTTTTCTGCAAATAGGTCCGTTACTTCTTTGGTTAAGTTTATTCCTAGGTATCGTAATTTTTTTGGCGCGATGGTAAATGGGATTGTTTTTTCAGTTTCTCTTTCTGTGAGTTCATCATTGATGTACAAGAATGCCGTCGATTTCTTGACATTAATTTTGCATCCTGCTACTTTGCCAAATTCATTTATTAAGTCTAATAGGTTTTTGATGGAGTCTTTAGGGTTTTCTATGTACAATATCATGTCATCTGCAAATAATGACAGTTTCACTTCCTCCTTTCCAATTTGGATCCCTTTTATTTTTTTCATGTCTGATTGCTGTGGCTAAGACTTCCAGTACAATGTTAAATAAGAGTGGCGAAAGTGGATATCCCTGTCTTGTTCCCGTACTTAATGGAAATGTTTTAGTTTCTGTCCATTGAGTATGATGCTGGCTGTAGGTCTTTCATATATGGCCTTTATTATGTCGAGATATGATCCCTCTATTCCTACATTGCTGAGCGTTTTTATCAGAAATGGATGCTGGATTTTGTCGAATGCTTTTTCAGCATCTATTGATATGATCATGTGGTTTTTATTCTTCATTTTGTTTATGTGGTGTATCACGTTTATTGATTTACGAATGTTGTACCAGCCTTGCATCCCTGGAATGAATCCCACTTGGTCATGGTGAATAATTTTTTTGATGTATTTCTGGATCCGATTTGCTAATATTTTGTTCAGGATTTTGGCGTCTATGTTCATCAGGGATATTGGCCTGTAGTTTTCTTTTTTGTAGTGTCTTTTTCTGGTTTTGGAATTAGAATTATGCTGGCCTCATAGAACGTGTTTGGAAGTCTTCCTTCCTCTTGAATTTTTTGAAATAGTTTGAGGAGAATGGGTGTTAGTTCTTTTTTGAATGTTCGGTAAAACTCCCCCGTGAAGCCATCCGGGCCTGGGCTTTTGTTTGCTGGGAGAGTCTTCATTACCTCTTCAATATCCTTAGCTGTTATTGGTCTGTTCAAGTTTTCTATCTCTTCCGGGAATAGTTTTGGGAGACTGTGTGTTTCTAGAAATTTGTCCATTTCGATTAGATTGTCGAATTTGTTGCCATATAGTTGTTCATAGTAGTTGTTAACGATCTTTTGTATTTCCGTGGTGTTGGTTGCTACTTCTCCTCTTTCATTTCTGATTTTGTGTATTTGGGTTCTCTCTCTTTGTTTCTTGGTGAGTCTAGCTAAGGGTCCATCAATCTTGTTTATCTTTTCGAAAAACCAGCTCGTTGTTTCATTGATCCTTTGAATTGTTTTTTTGGTCTCTATGTCATTTATTTCTGCTGTGATTTTACTATTTCCTTCCTTCTATTTGCTCTGGGGTTTTCTTTTTGTTTGCTTTCTAATTCTCTAAGTTGTGAGGTTAGACAGTCAATTGGAAATTTTTCTTGTTTTTTGAGGTAGGCCTGTAGTGCTATGAACTTCCCTCTCAGAACTGCTTTCGCTGCATCCCATAGATTTTGTGTTGTTGTGAGTTCATTTTCATTGGTTTCCAGGAAGTTTTTGATTTCTTCCTTGATCTCCTCGGTTACCCATTCATTGTTTAATAACATGCTATTTAGCCTCCATGTGTTGAAATGTCTTTGCATGTTCTTGTTGCAATTAATTTCTAGTTTCATGCCATTGTGATCTGAGAAGATGCTTGATATGATTTCAATCTTCTTGAACTTGTAGAGATTTAGTTTGTGACCTATCATGTGGTCTATCTTTGAGAATGTCCCATGTGCACTTGAGAAGAATGTGTATTCTGTAGCCTTGGGGTGTAATTCTCTGTAGATATCTATTAAATCCATTTGGTCTAGTGCTTCATTTAGAGTCTCTGTTTCCTTGCTAATTTTTTGCCTAGAGGATCTATCCAGTGCTGTCAACGGGGTGTTGAAGTCCCCTGCTATGATTGTATTGCTGTCGATTTCTCCTTGGAAGTCCTCCAGAAGATTTTTAATATATTTTGGTGCTCCTATATTGGGTGCATATATGTTTATCAAGGTTATATCTTCCTGTTGGATAGATGCTTTCAATATTATGTAGTGGCCATCTTTGTCTCTAGTTATGGTCTTCATTTTGAAATCTGTTTTATCAGATATGAGAATTGCTACCCCAGCTTTTTTTTGCTTTCCATTTGCTTGGAAAAGTTTTTTCCATCCCTTCACTTTCAACCTATGTGAGTCTTTTGTTGAGAGGTGGGTCTCTTGTAAACAACATATAGATGAGTCATGCTTTCTTATCCAATCAGCTACTCTGTGTCTTTTTATGGGAGCATTCAATCCATTTACGTTTAAGGTGATTATTGATATGTACTTATTTATTGCCATTTTTGTTTAGTGTGGTTCTATTTTTCTTCCCATTTCTACTGCTAATTACAGTAGTCCTTTTAACATTTCTTGCAGTGCTGGTTTGGTGCTAATGTGTTCCCTTAGCCTTTTTTTGTCTGGGAAGCTCTTTATTTGATCTTCTATTTTGAATGATAGCCTTGCTGGGTAGAGTAGTCTTGGATTCAGATTCTTGTTTTTCATGACTTTGATTACTTCATGCCATTCTCTTCTGGCCTGTAGGGTTTCTTGTGAGAAGTCAGCTGAGAGCCTTATGGGCTTCCCTTTGTAGTTAACCTGTTGCTTATCTCTTGCTGCTTTTAGGATTCTCTCTTTGTCTTTAATTTGTGGTATTTTAATTACTATGTGTCTTGGTGTGGGCCTGTTTGGGTTCTTCTTACTTGGGACTCTCTGTGCTTCTTGAACTTGAATGCCTTCTTCCTTCACCAAATTAGGGAAGTTTTCTCTCACTATTTTTTTGAATATATTCTCTATCCCTTGCTCATTTTCTTCTTCTTCGGGGACTCCTATGATGCGAATATTATTACGTTTCCAGTTGTCCCATAGTTCTCTTAAGCTGTCTTCCTGTTTTTTAATAGTTTTTTTTTTCCTTTTGTTTTTCTGATTGGTTTATTTTTTCTACCCTGTCTTTTAATTCACTGATCCAGTCCTCAGCTTCATCTACTCTGCTTTTTAAACCTTCCAATGTGTTTTTCATTTCTGATATGTCATTTTTTATTTCTTCTTGTTGGTTTTTAATTTCCAATTGGCTTATTTTCAGTGTCTCTATGTCCTTACTCATGCTGTTCAGCTTCCTCAAGATCATGGCTCTGAATTCTAGCTCTGTTAACATGCCTAATTGCTCCACATTGATCTCATCTTCGGTGGAGGTGTCTTGCTCTTTCATTTGGCTTCTGTTTCTGTGTTCCACCATTTTGGCTATCACTGTGGGCTTTGGAGCCTGTCAAGTTCTCCCTGTTGGTGTTGGTGTTCTGCTGTTTGTGGCTCCCTCTCCTGTGTTTAGATGAGCGAGGGAGGACCCAGGTTGAACACCACTGTCAATTCTTACTTTCCTGGTTAAAGTTGCCAGACCAGGAAAGGTACTGTTATCCTCTAGCTTTTTGCCTGGAGGCTAGCAGTCTAGGTTACTTGATGAGTTTTGGGTTGTCAGTTGATTGAAAAACTCCCTCTGGTGCTCAGCCAAGGGGCTTTCATGAGGGTGGGGCAGATGCTGGTTGTTAGTGAGCCTCAATTAGCACTTCAATGGCCCACAGGGTGGGGTTGGATCTCCAAGGGAGGGGCTGCTGCCTCTCCTCAGAGCCCTGGGAAGGAGCAATGTGGCCACCGTCCTGCGTGGTTGCACTCAGCAAAAGCTCTGAGCGCCCTCCAAACCCCGAGTGTCCCGACACAGCTCCAGTCCAGTCTGCCCTCCCTCTGCTGGAGCTCAAGGTGAGTGGCTGTGGCTGGTTCAGCCTCTGTCCCGGCTGCGCTGTGGAGCCGCCTGGGAGTGTAACCCGAGGGCGCTGCTCCCAGCTAAGGCTGCTGCCGAGCTGCCGACCGTGGGCTCCCAGCCCCGTCTGGCGCCTTTGCAAGCCTACCGGGATGGAGTCAGTGTCCCTCATTGTATGGTCCTCGCAAGGTGCTTTTCTGTTGGTTTTTCCCGTCGATTTGTCTGTGTTATAGTTGTATTTCCAGTTTGGTTCTGGGAGACGGTCTGTGTAGCTCCGTTCACTCCGCCGCCATTTTTCGGTCTCCCGTATGACTCTTGATTTGAAATTTGGGTTAGCTATAGTTTGGGTTTCATAAATAATGTTGTTAAGACCATTCTTTTGCATGTCTTAATCTATGGGAGGAGCAAATTTAAGCATTGAGCAATCTGATGACTGAAATTTGCTGTTACACAAGAAAATATTTCTTCATCCAAAATATATTGTTGTTTCTCAGTCATATCTGCCTTTCCTAATTCCCACATCTGTCAGATTTTCCCATTCTTTTACTCCTCTATAGGGAGAATATTTTGTTTATTTTCCTTATTATATTTTGTAGAATTATTGCAGTTACTGGTAATATAATCAATAATTAATATCAAAATGATATTTATATTTTGAGGACAATTAAGTAGTTTTTCTTTTCTTTAGATTCAAGTAGATACATTTAATTCCTAGCTTTGAGAAACAGCCACATAAGCATCCCATAATGCATGAGTGATAGTAATGTCAGAGGAGAGAACATTACTTTCTGACCTTCAAACAAATTCTCCTGTGCCCCATTGCTAGAAGGCTGAGAGCCCTTTAAACTTTGTGACCTACTTAGCATGGTTGTAAATGTCATTCTTATTCATAGCAACATTTAATGCTTTCCTGGATTTTGCTAAACTATTTACCACAATGATATATTGCAGAATTGAATTCCACAGCTTGATTGTGTTCTGCATAAAAAATTGCATTGTTCATCAGTTTAAAGTGGAATGCGATTCATTCTCATTGAGAGTCAGCTTGTTTCTATGAGATGCAAATAGGAGGAGAAAACACCTTATGTTTTCAGTAAAACATTCATTACTTTTATAGCTATTTCTCCTTATCATAGTTTACTTCTCTCTGTTACTAAGTAAATCACACTAGGATGCCTCCCAGACATAATTCTTATATTTATTTTGGCCTTTTTACCTGAAATTGACAGTTGGTCTGATTTTAACCTGTCACATTTTACATAATCTTCATTATAAATTAACTATTGAGTGAAATTGATGCTCAAAAGATATCTACAGACACTGCAAGGAAAGACATCAGCATTATATAGTTAGGCATAAATCAGAATTAAAAATATGGAATTTTTATGTTCAGTTCATATGAATACTCTGTTGTCTTTTCTCTGTTAGAAAAGTAGAAAGTGCTTTCTTATATCAGTTTAATTGCATTCAAAAATGTATCTCATTAAAATATTTATATATAATTAACACTGAAATACATTTTTGGATAATTATTTTTACATATGTGAAAATCGATGCAAATATGTCCATATTAAATCAATCTAAATTCTCTTATAGTGAGTTCTTTGCAAAGATGTTTAAAGTTAACATCTCTGCCCATGAAAGTGTTTCAAGAGTGCTTTTCTAATATCAACAGGAAAGGAATATAATTATTTTAGCTACCCAGAAAACTGTTTGCAACAGTATTATTCTTTGAATACTGATTGCCAAATCAATGGCTTATGCACATCCTAAAATACTTTCTATATATAATACCAACAGAAAATTTTTAAAAATATTGAAAACAAGAGACAAAACATAATTGATAAACACTATCTCTAATCATATTGACAAGATAGCTACAAGATTTTTATGAAAATTTACTTGAGCCCTGGCTGGTTTGGCTCAGCGGTTAGAGCGTCGGCCTGCGGTCCGAAGAGACCCGGGTTTGGTTCCCGCTAAGGGCACGTACTTCAGTTGCAGTTTGTCCCCGGCCCTGGTTGGTCGTGCGGGTGGCAGCCACTCGATGTGTCCCTTTCACGTCGATGTTTCTCTCTCTCTCTCTCTCCCTCTCACTCTATCTGTACAAAAATTGGAAAAATGTCCTCGGGTGAGGATAAAATAAAAAAAAAAGAAAATTTACTTGAATAATCAATTTTTGCACATAAGATTAATTGATAGTGAGGGTTTATTACTTTGTATATAATTGTTTCTTGTGAGAGCCTTTCATATATTAGTTCAGACATGCTTGCCTTGATCTTTCTTCTCATAGACAATTCTATGGCTGTTAAATCTAGAAGGCTGCTAGGTGAACTTTTCATAGCAAACATATTGCTTTTCATCCATTAAACATCATACTTGCTTAAACAAATCAAATGTGAGTATATTAATAATCATATCAAGATCTCTAACCCCTCCAGACTACAATGATATAGTAATTTAACAAGAATTGCTTTGTTCCTCTACAAGCCTGTCAGATCTAGGTTTTAATTATCTTCCTACCACCTCTAGGCCTTTTCATATTCAGACAGTATGTAAATTAATGTAGTCTCTCATTTTGAAAGAGTTAAGGGATAAGAATATCTCTAGAATATTTCTCTCTTACCTCTATTAACCACTTATCTGCTTTCCTGTAGAATGTACTTCAAAGAGAAAATACGGAATCTTAATTATGGAAAATAAGACAAGTAGGAAAAACCCTTGCTCTCAACAAAATAAATACCAACAATCCTTAGGGTCATCAAAGTGTAACTGAAGAAAAATTGGTTTAAAATTTATTTTACAAATTTCCAAAACAAAACAAATTTCCATCTTCATTAAAATAGACCTCTTTTTCAACAAGCATTTTTAATAGTACCACATATTTTAGGTACTATTCTAAACTTGGGGCTATAACACTGAACTAAAAATACAAAGCTCCCGTTTTTATCTGACTACATTTTACATGCGAAGGAGAGAGTCAGAAAATAAATATTTAATAATATGTAAGTACTATGAAGAAAAGGAAATGGAGTAATAGAAGGAAGTGAATGAGGAAGAAAGTCTAGCAAAATTAGGAAACATTTCTCTTCTTACACGAAAGTTGAACAGTGATCTGTAGAAGGGGAATAAAACATGTATACCTGTGGGAAGAACATTAGAGATGGTCAAAGGTGATGCCAAAGTTTAGAGTCTGATCAATTAAAATGATGAAATTAACATAAACTGAGATGAGAAAGACTATCAGAGAAGAGCATTGGCAAAATCAGGAGTTGGGATTTGGGCATGTTACTTTTGAAAAGCCTATTAAACAGCCAAAAGGAAATAGTATATTGATAGTTTCATCAGACTAGTGTTCTAGTGAGAGATCTATATTGTATTATAAATTTCATAATTATCAACATATAGATGATATTTGAAGCCATGAGGTTTGCTGTAATGAGGTACTGGGTAAAGATGGAGAAGAAAGGACATCTGAAGACTGAGCTCTGGAGCTTAACAGTTGTTGAAGCCAAGAAGAGGAGGAGAATATAGCAATAGAGACTGAAAAAGAGCACTCATGTGATCAGAGGAAAACCAGGAAAAGTGTTGTACTGGAAGCCAAGTGAAGAAAATGTTTGAACTAAGAGAGATTGAACAATTGTGTCAGATGTTAACTGGTCAAGTAAAATGAAAATTGTGACTTGACCACTGGAACTCACAAAATAGAAGCCATGTCAGAATGTCACTAAAACTGTTTTATGTAGTTTGGGTAAAAGCTTGATTGGAGAGGTTCAAGAGAGGACAATAGGAAATAATTGGACACAGTGCATAAATAGTTTTTGTTTGTTTTATTGAGGATTTTAATGTTAAGAGAGGCAAAGAAATGGAGAGGAAACAATACACGCATATATAGTTATAGGAGTTTCGTTTTGGGAAGGAGATAGTACATGTGCTGATAAGAAATATCCACAAGAGAGGAAAACGCAAGAAAATGGAGAGAAAGAGAGTTAAATCTTTGAGTAGGCCAGAGAGACTAGGATCCAGTTCACAAGTGTTAAGGGTTAGCCTTGGATAGCATCAGTAACCTTTCTTTGAGAACAATATGGAAAGGGGAAAAAAAGGATGTAGATTGGACGAAAGTAGATTGGTACATGTGGTGGTAAGAGTGGATTCTTTTATCAGTTCTATTTTATTTCATTGGGAAATAAGAAAGATCATGAACTGAAAATAAATAAGGAGAAAAAATATTCATATTTTGTGAAGAGAAATGAAGGTATGAAATGGTTATCTGGTATAGTAAGAAAACAAATGAATTAAGGAAATATGGTATAAATCCATTAGGACTCGCATTTACAATAATATGATGATAAAAATCTGAATCCAGTGTTTTTCCATTCAGCTTTAGCTGCTTAGATGCAAATACAAAATAGGTATAGAATTATATTTAGCTATGGTTGGGGTTTAGTCAAGCAAGTAAAAGGAAGAGAGAGGAGACAAGAAAATTGAAAGTGTATGTGAAGGTAGCTGGGCTCGATAAGGTTTAAACTGATAATTGAGGGGTTGAGAGATAGGGAAAACATGAAGATACATTTATTAGTGGTCCTATGCAGTTGAATAATATTAAAGGTGAGTTTACAGGATGAAAGAAAAGAGGTAGTGATCAGTGTGAATGCATGGGAATGAGATTTTGGAGTGAGTGCAGATATCAGTTATATCAGATACCAAGACGGCCTTCTTGATCTTAGTATTTGAGCCAGGAAATGCTTGAGTCATGGTTCAGCACTGGATTCATTGGTACAAAGACATGACAAGACTCCATAAGACGGTACAAATTCTGCTTTTAAATCCTCCCTTTCTTGTCACCTTCTCAGGGAAACTGGGGTGGGGAGAATTGTTAGGCTGAGTGAATTATTATTGAATTTCTGAGTATTTCAGACTTCATTTTGTCCTGCTTACTAGCACCTTGATCAATAGTTTGATAGCCAAACCCAGCAGTTGCCCTCAAGTAGCATCCTTGGCTCATTATTATCTGAGGAAGGGCTTTTTCTTCACTCTGGAAATTATCTCATTTAGGCTTCAGTGCCTTCACTACTCTTTGATAGTCCTTTAGAAAAGAATGGGCTCAATTTTATCTGGATTTATCTTGATGCAATATGGAAGCAAAGATATTTTATATCCTATGCAGAGTGGAATTCACTGTCCATGCTTTCAACTTCTTGATGCATGCTCCACTAAAATCTGAATCTTTTCAGATAAGCTTTATCAATGCCTGATTGAAGAAAACAAGGAAATAATTTCCTTATTCTTTTAAATAATCATGATCACTTTTCTTCCCCTGAAATGACATAGTGTTCAGTCTACTTTTGGGGCATATATCACATTCTGTCTTATTATTACCCCTTTTATATTATTCCATGTAGAAAATCCTCCTAACAACCTTGTCTCATCACCTCATTCCTTGGTGTACCTAACACAATATTTTGGTAATAATCATCAGATTTCTAGATTCTTCATTATCATGTTTTGTTTTTTTTTATCTGAAAGCATTCATGTTTTTGTTTTTTTTTATCTGAAAGCATTCATGTTTGTATAAAATTCTGTAATCTGGCATTCAAACCTATAAAAATCCCTCCATGTTCCAGAATCAGGCAATCATATTTCATTTCTTTTTTTTTAATTCATTTATTTATTATTGTTACAGATGTTACTCCTTTTCCCCCCACTGATTCCCCCCTTACCCTCCCTCCCCTCCCTGTCCCCAGCTTTGTTGTCCATGTCCATTGTTCATGCACACCTGCATATAAATTCTGTGGTTTATCTCTCTCCTACCACCCCCTCTTCTAGGGATTGTCTGTCTGTACCCCACTTCCACGTCTCTGGGACTACCCCATTCCTCAGACTGTTATGTTCATTATATTCCACAAACAAGTAAGATCATATGATACTTGTCTTTCTCTGTTTGGCTTGTTTCACTTAGGATGACACTTTCCAGGTCCCTCCATGTCATCTCAAAGGATAAGAGATCTTTCTTTCCTACAGCTGCATAGTACTCCATTGTGTATATGTACCACTGCTTTTTTATCCATTCGTCTACTGATGGACATTTGGGCTGTTTCCAGATATAGCTATTGTAAATAGTGCTGCTACAAACATGGGGGTACATATATTCTTTCTGATTGGTGTTTCAGGCTTCTTAGGGTATATTCCTAGTAGTGGGATCACTGGGTCAAATGGCAGTTCAATTTTTAATTTTTTGAGGTAGCACCATATTGTTTTCCATAGTGGCTGCACCAGTCTGCATTCCCACCAGCAGTGTACTAGAGTTCCCTTTTTTCACACCCTCGCCAACACTTGTTGTTTGATGATTTGTTGATAGCGGCCATTCTGACAGGTGTGAGGTGATACCTCATTGTTGTTTTAATTTGCATCTCTCTGATGATTAGTGATGTTGAGCATTTCTTCATACATCACCTAAGCCAACAGAAACAAAGGAGAAAATGAACACATGGGACTACATCAAACTCAACAGCTTCTGCACAGCAAAAGATACAATCATCAAAATGGAAAGGCTACCCACTGTATGGGACAGCATAATTGCCAATGATATATCAGATAAGGGGTTAATTTCCAATATATATAGAGTACTCATGCAACTCAACAAAAGGAAGACAAAGAACCCAATTAAAAAAATGGGCAGAGGAACTAAATAGACACCTCTCCAAACAGGACATACAAATGGCTAAGAGACATATTTCATTTCTTTACCTGGTCATTTAAATTTATGATGTCTATCTTTTGTAAGTTTAAAATCTAGTGAGCAAGTTTGGTTTGGTTTCATATTGAGCATGTAGTCAAATAAAGTGCTTGGGTCATCTTCATGTGGAAAAAAAGCAATTGAATCTCGCCATTCCTCATTCTGTTCTGGGATGACAAACAAGTTGAATGAAACATCAAAATGTTATCCCTATTGCAATTTACTTTGTTGTTAAAGACCATAATTAGAGTCTATGGTGTCCTATTAATTATTATGAATTTTCATCTACTATATTAAATATTGACTCATTTTTACAAACTGAAATTTTTCTCAAGTACATTTTATATCCTATCCTTTGTGACATCAATCTTTCTTCCTCATTTGTCTCTGTCCTTTTAGCACAAGTAAACAAAGTTAGATATTTTAAAACACTGTCTTTGTTCATCATCTTTATACATCTCATAAACGTATGATTGATTAGAAAGTTTATAAGTATGCTCTGATCCTTTTAAAAATTGAAAACTATTTATATCTATTCATTAATATTGTACAAGCAAGCACAATTATTAAGCACATGTATTCTACACTCACAGGCCAATAACTTAGTGGCCATAACTGCTTGCCATATTATGGCAAGAAGTCAGAAGTCAGTTGTAAAATATTAAGTAAATACATAAGTTAACTTATTATTATAATATTGTATGGCATATTTTTAGTCACAGTTGTGAGTTTAGAGTGGTTCTATCTAACATTTTAATAGGCCTAAATATTTAAATTAAAAATCCCTGCTCATGATACCATAATACAACTTTGGATCAAGTGACCAAATGGCAGTACAAATTAAATTTTAGGCTTAATGAGCAAAGCAAAATAAATTTAAGTATTTAGAAATTGTTCGCAACTAATAAGAGTACTTGTAATTAGACATTCTCATTTTCTTTACAAAGAAACTTATGAATATCTCATAAAGTTGCAAAATATATTTTAAAATTTTCTACCAAGAAATAATTTTAGTTGGTTTAGAAACTTATTTGTTGATAAAGTTAAACCAGTATCTAATCAAAGAATATGCTCAGTTGTTAGCAATTTAAATATATACACATACATATATTGATGTATATGTAGATATATATTCTTACTATTCTTTAAAAATTCTGAATAAGTTAAATTAAAGAATATATTGAAATTTAAAGATAAACTATGAAATGATACAAGCAATTAGCAATGTCTTATCTATATGAATTTTATTCTCTTAAGATTGTGTAACAAAAATAAAATTCAGAAATAAAGGTAAATTATGAAGTTAAAATGGTAAAGTGACTGTAATTGTCAATCATGATGTCAATTTTATAAGCTATAATCTTCAAAACAGCACCATATTTTATTGCCTGACTTTGTAATAGTAAAATACTATAGTTGTAAACTTGTAAGATTCACTATACTTTTTATTTAATTTATTTATTTTTGTTACAGATGTCTCTCCTTTTCCCCCCACTGATTCCCATGCCCCCTCCCTCCTCACCCTGTCCCCAGCTTTGTTGTCCATGTCCACTGTTCATGCATAAATGCATATAAGTTCTGTGGTTTATCTCTCCCCCACCACCCCTCTTCTGGGGATTGTCAGTCTGTACCCCACTTCCACGTCTCTGGGACTACCCCATTCCTCAGACTGTTATATTCATTATATTCCACAAATAAGTGAGATCATATGATACTTGTCTTTCTCTGTTTGGCTTGTTTTGCTTAGGATAATACTTCCCAGGTCCCTCCATGTCGTCTCAAAGGATAAGAGATCTTTCTTTCCTACAGCTGCATAGTACTCCATTGTGTCTATTGAGAAATCAACTGAGAGCCTTATGGGGTTTCCTTTGTAGGTAACCTGTTGCTTATCTCTTGCTGCTTTTAGGATTCTCTCTTTGTCTTTAATTTTTGGCATTTTGATTACTATGTGTCTTGGTGTGGGCTTGTTCGGGTTCTTCTTACTTGGGGCTCTCTGTGCTTCTTGAACTTGAATGCCTTCTTTTTTCACCAAGTTAGGAAAGTTTTCTGTCACTATTTCTTCAAATATATTCTCTGACCCTTGCTCATTTTCTTCCTCTTCAGGGACTCCTATGATGTGAATGTTATTACATTTCCAATTGTCCCACAGTTCTCTTAAGCTGTCTTCCTGTTTTTTAATTGTTTTTTTCCTTTTGGTTTTCTGATTGGTTGATTTTTTCTACCCCATCTTCTAATTCACTGATACGGTCCTCAGCTTCCTCTACTCTGCTATTTAGACCTTCCAACGTGTTCTTCATTTCTGATATGTCATTCTTCATTTCTTCTTGGTGGTTTTTAATTTCCAACTGGTTGATTTTAAACATTTCTGTCTTTACTCAATGGTGCTCATCTCTTTATACATGCTGCTGAGCTTCCTCAAGATCATAACTCCGAATTCTAGTTCTGTTTACTTGCTTAACTATACCTCATTTATCTCATCTTCAGTAGAGGTCTCTTGTTCTTTCATTTGGCTTTTATTTCTGTGTTTCACCATTTTGGCTATCACAGTGGGCTATGGAGCCTGCCAAATTTTCCCTGTGGGTGTTGGTTTTCTGCTGTTTGTGGCTCCCTCTCCTGGGTTTGAATGCATGAGGGAGGACTCACGTTAAACACCACTGTCAAGTCTTACTTTCCTGGATAGAGTTGCGAGCCCAGGGATGGTAGAGTTATCTCTAGCTTTTTGTCTGGAGGCTCTCAGTAGCGGTTACCTGAAAAGTTAGCTTTGGCTTCTCAGTGGAATGAAAAACTCCCTCAGGTGCTCAGCATAATGAGATTTCCAGAGGATGGAGCAGATACTGGTTGTTAATGGGCCTCAATTTGAATTTCAATGGCCACCAGGTGTGGTTGAATTTCCGAGGGAGGGCCGCCACCTCTCCCCACAGCCCTGGGAAGGAGTAAAATGACCGCAGTCCTATGTGGCTGCAACTCAGCAAAAGCTCTGAGTGCCCTCCAAATCCCGAGTGTCCCCACACAGTTCCAGTCCAGTCTGCCTTCCCTCTGCTGGAGCCCAAGGTGAGTGGCTGATGCTATTTTAGCCTCTGTCCTGGCTCTGTGCTGTGGAGACGCTTGGGAGTTAACCCAAGGATGCAGCTCACAGCTAAGGCCGCTGCCAACCGTGGGCTCCCAGCCCCCCTCTCACGTTTCCGCAAGCCTACTGGAATTGAGTCAGTGTCCCTGGCTATGTGGTTCTCCAAGCTGCTTTTCTGTTGCGTTTTCCTGACGATTTGTCTTTATTTTTGTTGTAATTCCAGTTTGGTCCTGGGAGATGGTCTGTGTAGCTTCCATTCACTCCGCCACCATTTTTCTCAATTTGCATTAATTATTTTAAAAATGATTTGTTTTAAATATTGCGCATAAGCATGTGATTTCATTATAATAAAAGAAATTTGAAACTAATTTTTCTCTAGGTGCCCTCCTCCTTTTGACAAATCCAAGCCCTTATAGCTTGGTATTTCAAATGAACTTTATTTATTTTAGAAACCATTTTAAGTTATTTCTTATGTGCAGTTATGACTGCATCAAGCTGAGCACCAAACAAAAACTAGGTTTTAATATTTTTTATTTAAAAAATCATAAAACCAGATTACCCAGTTTTTATTTTTAACAATTAATTATTAAACCATTAACATTTTTCTATAGGCGATGTATGCATTAGTCTACATCCTGAAATTCATGACTTATGTTGATTGATATTTTATCCCCATTTAAACAACTGTTTTCTTTTTCTTTTCTTTTTTATCCTTGCCTGAGGACACTTTTCCCTATTTTGTTCAGATAGAGTGGGAGGGAGAGAGAAAGAGAAACATTGATGTGAAAGGGACACATCGAGTGGTTGCCACCCACATGACCCAACCAGGGCTGGGGACAAACTGCAACTGAGGTACATGCCCTTAGGGGGAACCAAACCCGGGTCTCTCTGGACCACAGGCCGATGCTCTACCTGCTGAGCCAAACCGGCCAGGGCAAAACTACTGTTTTCTTTAGGACAGGGGACATATTAACATTTCAGTCAGATGCCTGAAAGGTCACTAATCTAAATGTTATAACTAAGACACCAGTTTCAACTTCACTATAGTAAGAATTTATAGAGTTTAATTTTTCTGAGCCTTAGTGTTTTTTAATGTATCAAAAGAGAAATGTAATATATGCTCTGCTTTCCTAATATAGATAATGCAATGATTGAATAAGATAATACATATTAAAGAAATGTTCTAGCTTAAAATATTACTAAAAAATGTTGTTTAATTATTATGTTTCCAGTAGTAGTTTCTAAAAGAAAGGAAGATAAAGATAGAAATAGAGATAGAGATAGAGACAGAAGATAGGTAAAGATAGAGAAAAAACAACTTATTTCCTTATTTTTATAATATTAGCGAGCATAATAATCCTCTAAATCACTACAATATACCAGTCTCATAAATGAAGAAAGATGGGTTAGGAGGAGACTGAAAACGTGGAGTGTTTGGTTGTCACAATATCTGGAAAGTGTTACTGTGTTTATGAGGGTGGGTAGCTGGGATGCTAAAGTTTCTACAACCTGCAGGATAGTACCACACAAAGAATCATCCTACTCAGAATGCCAATAGCTATACCAAGAAAAAATTTTTTGTAAAACATTTTTTATATTTGAGATAAATAAGTGGAATTATATACCAGTACCTGTATTTTTAAATTCTGGATCCAAAATCAATATTTATAATAAACCAAGTATATTCCTTCCTATTCATAAGCTTACGTGTTAAAATATTTTATGAAATCTAACGAAACCTATTAAATTATATATGTATATAATGTAAAAGCTTTTACAAACATTTTTAAATTATTGATGGTTTTATATAGACCTAACTTTATAATTTGAATTATTTCTATTCCATGTTAATCTTTGGTATACTGTTAAAATATTTTGACATCAATGTAATAGATAGTTCTGGGACAAAATATACTTTATTAGAAATGAAGTTTGGTGCCTAAAAAGAGAAAAATAATTAAGATTTCTGGTACTACTTTGCCCTAGTCAATTGTAAAATTTTCTCTAAAATAAATAAATAGGAGTACTTCTCCCTGAATATTATTAGAGGCAACATTTAAACATAGTGGGATGAATCTAGTAACTTGTTTTCATACTGGAAGGATATCTTTGCAAGTAGAAAATAACCCCTCCTTTCCCAAAATTCAGCCCACACCAAACCATGGGCATCTCTCAGGACAACTGGCACAAGCGCCACAAGACTGAGGGCAAGAGAATGGGCTGGGATGTCCTGCTGCCCACATAAGATTGGCCCCACAGCACACACACAGTCTGCGTGCAGGAAGACAACAAGAAGTACTGTGCTTTCAGGCTGGATGTGAGCAACTTCTCCTGGGACTCAGAGTGTTGTACACACAAAATAAGGATTATTGATGTTGTCTACAATGCATCCAGACACAAACTGGTCCATACTGAGACCCTAGCAAAGAACTGCATCATACTCACTGAAAGCACACTGTATAGACACTGGTACGAGTCCCACTGGACACTGCTCCTGGGCCACAAGAAGGGGACCTAGCTGAGTCCTAAGGAGGAAGAGATTTTGAACAAAAAAATCATCAAAGGAAATTCAGAAAAAAATATGATGAAAGGGAAAAGAATGCCAAAATCAGCAGTCTTCTAGAGGAGCAGCTCCAGCAGACAAGCTTCTTGCATGCCTCACTTCAAGCCAGGCCAATGTGGCCATGAAGGTGGTTATGTGCTTGAGGGCAAGGAGCTGGTATTCTATCTGAGGAAAACCAAGGCCCAGAAAAGCAAATAAATCCTCCTCCCTCCTATCTTAGTTCAAGTTAAAAAAAAAAAAAAAAAGGTATTTATTGTTCTAAAAAAAAAGTGCCTTTCATAGCTAAGTGTTGAAATCAATGCATTTATTTATTATGTGCCATCAAATCACTCATGCTTCCTCTGGACAGTACAAGCTGTCTTCCAAATAACTTTATGGGGAATTTTTTTTTTTTTTTTGTCATTCGGGTACATTGTCTTTAATTTTCTTTCTTGCCATTAATCTGAGTCCTCCCCATGCCATCAGCCAGTAAAAGTCCATTCACATCATTTTATTAAGCTTCCTGTGGTCTGGAGAAAATGTATTTTGAAAGTTTGTGGCTAAATGGGGCTCTCTAGTTTCATCCTCATAAAATTTCGATAATAGGACATTACAGTTTCCACTACCTTTAGGTTAAAAACCACTAGATTAATTCACTTTCTCCTTGAATTCCAGTAATGGTTTGAGATTTGTTCTATCAGTTGCCTTAGAGACAGACATGATTTTTTATTTGTTTACCTGATATTTAGAAATCTAAATCATTATCAGTTTGTGTAAATGGGATTCACCGGTTCCAGTTCTCTGGAAGCTGGGGGTGGGGCCTCACTTACTCCCTCAGATCAATTTATGTCGCTTCGTATGTGAGTTGCTCCTTCAGGTGGTTTAAAATAGTATTTCTCTTAATGTCTCTTTCTACTGGTAGTAAACTCTACTGAAGTCACTTTGGTAATGTGATAGTTTGTGTTTCTCAGATTGTCCCAGAGCACATAAAGCCCTGCTGGCTAGTTATATAAAGGGCACTGAAGCCATGCTGGATGAAAAGGAAAGGGAGAGACCCCATATTGTCAAGAATCATTCACTGCCCTTAGCACCATTTTGGGAAGGTAGGAGTTTAAAAATACTTCTTACTTTCACCTGTGGTTGTGACCACAGTGAAAAAGCAGTACACTTAAGTCCCTTTGGGGGAGTTGCTTTGTCAACCTACTAACTAGCTTCTTGTTATATATTCTTTTGCAGATTACTTCAATTTTGGATTCCTGAGTGAAAGTTTTCCAACAATACTGTGCACTCTAATAAAATTAAAATATTCTAAATCATGTATGTCTACATTTTAAAAACTACAACATTTCACTTTATATTTGGTAGTGTACAGATAAATCAAATTGAAAGCATAGAAGAGAAATACACCAAAAGTGATATTAAATGTTTAGAATAGAGAGTGTATTGGAAACTACCCAACAGACTTTCTAATTCTTTTCTTCACCAGCTAACCCAAACATTCTCTTTTATAGTTTTTTTCTTTATTGTTGCTACTTTATAAACCACAGCACCTTGCATTTCACTTCTTATGTTTTTCTCCAAAATAAAATCAATAAACTCAGTAAAAAGGAACTTCTTGTGTAGTTCTTTTATTGCCAACTTTCCAAGGATTTTATAAGTATGTACTATTTCTTTAAACATAACTATATATCTCAATATAAGAAAGACATGTGGAAAATAGATTATTATTAAAAATCCTTCATAAATATTTTGGTAACAGTATATTTAAAAGGTTTTTGTTTTTTCTGTTGGAAAAAATAGGATTTTATGGTGTGAAGATAAGAACATGTTGGTACCTATGTAATGTAATTGTTTTGGAAAATGTGAATTAAATTTTTTAAACTCTTGAAATGTAGGATTTTAAAAACAAAATGATGAAAATAATCTTTTAATAAAGCTCTGAGAATATGTAATGGCGTTTTGAATGTTATGGCAAGGAAAGAGCAATTAAAAGGTAGACAGGCCATCACTGTGTTAAGGTTAAATTGTCTAAAAACAAATTTCCCATGATCTACAGAAATTTATTTGTTCCTGATTATTAAGTAACCAAATATCTAAAACTTGATTTTTTTTAGTCCCCTCTCTCTCTCTAGAAGCAAGAGAAGCTCGAGAATAAGACAAAATTGCAAACAATACTAATACCCTAGGGATAGAGCATCTGGGTCATAGGTATGCATATGTTCAGCCTTAGTTGATACTTCCTAATAGATTTCCAACATGTTTGTCCCACTTTTCTACTTGCATCAGCAGTATATGAGAGTGTCACTTGTTCTACAAACTCGTCACCACTTAGAAGGTGAAAGGAAGGTAGGGGCTGTTGTGTGGGGTTGGGGGTTTGGAAGATGGACGTTTTTTAACCTTGTGTTAAGCACTCTCAACCTTGTGTTAATGCATTCTTGGAATCCTAGCCCCAGGGGAAACCTGGCCCACCCTGGTGTATTGGGTGCTTCATTTGCATGTGAATAAGGGTTTGTTATCTTTTGGCTTCAAGGTCTCTTCCTGTAAAAAGTAAGAGATAAAGCTAGGGTGTATGTTTGCAGTAATGTCATCTCCAGGAAATAATTAACTTAAATCTACTTGTGACCTGGGGGTACTAATCTGCAAATAAATGGGACTGCACCCAGAGATTGGGAGCATTTGCTACCTTGCAAAGCTCCCCCTCACTCCAAGCAGCCTGTGCCTGTAGTTTCATTGCATTGCATTGATCCCAGCAGGCCGAGAGAGGGCATGTTGGAGGTGGAATTTGGAGGGTTCCAGGCTGAGGGATAGCATACACAAAGGCCTCAGGAGAAGGGGGAACATGGCTTATTTGAACAATTGAAGATATCATGGTAGTATATGTTTGTGATGAACACTGATAGAAAAGGAGACTAGCAACAAGCAAGCATGATATCATGAGGCTTTGCATGCCATATGAAGAGGTTTAAATTTTATTTTTAAGGTAACAGGAAACCAACAAATGTACAGTTTGTTAAAATACTTTTTAAAAAAATATGTTTTTATTGATTGATGGGAGAGAGAGACAGAAACATTGATGTGAGAGAGAAACATCGATCAGTTGCCTCCTGCACGGCCCCTACTGGGAATCAAGCCCAAAACCTGGACATGTACCCTGACCAGGAATCAAACCAGGACCTCTCAGTCCATGAAACAGCACTCAATCCACTGAGCCACACTGGCTGGGCTACATGTACAGCTTTTTTATGCTAACTAAATTTAACAAAGTGGTGTAAAGTACAAAAAGAAATGAGATTATTGAAAGAACACAGTAGCCAACCTTAAGGAACTCGTAACAGTCAAAGCTGAAATATTTTGTGCCCAAAAAAAAGCATTAAATTTAAACTCATAGAATGAATTAAATATCTATAAATCCATATGGATATAAATAAATCACCAAATAAATAAATAGAGAAGAAGGGATTAATAGAGGGAACAGTTTAATCTCCAAGTTGAGATAAATTGGAAGTCATTTTTATACCTGTATTTATACAATTCATGAAAACAGAGATACTGAAACCCAAAAATCATGCACGTGCCAACCTAAAATACCCAGTAAAAAAGAAAGAAACTGAGAATTTTAACATTTATGTATTTTGTTAGCTCAGTGAGAAAAAAGAAAGTGAAAACAATAAAAAAAACATGAAGACATTTAGGACCTCAAGTTAAAGATGTTATTGGAAGTCTGAAATTATGACTGCATAGAACTAAACTGCCCAGTATTCTTGCAACAAGACTTATGTGGTTATTGAGCACCTGAAATATAACTAGACCAAATTGAGTCATGTTGTAAGCATAAAATATATACTGTAGTTTGAAATTTTTGTAAGGAAACAATTAAATTATCTTATGAAACTTTTGATATTGATTACATGTTGGAATGATAATATACTGGATATGTTAGGTTAATGAAATTAGTAATTAATTTCACACAATTATTTTGTTTAAAAATGTGATTACTATAAAATTTTATTTTTTTATTGATTTCAGAGAGAGAAAAGGAGGGATGGAAGGAAGGAAGGAGGGAGGGAGAGAGAAATATCGATGTGAAACACTGATCTCTTGCCTCCCATATACACTAAGACAGTGGATTGAACTTGCAACCTGAGTATGTGCCCTGACCAGAAATTGAACCCGCCACCTTTTGGTGCATGGGTTGACGGTCCAACCAGCTGAGCCACACTGGCCAGGGCTAGAAAATGTTAAATGATTTCTATAGTATACAGTTTATTTATGCTTGTATTACATTTCTATTGGATAGCACTGATACAGAAGACAAAAGACAGCCAAATAGGGAAACAGTGTATTTAGCAGCATTGAGTCCTATCAGTAAAATTCTAGAATTTACTTTTAATATTTATTCTTACATTAAATTTCTACTGGCACCACATTTTCACTTAAGAACTGAAATATTTACTAACTATATAGTAAGCCCTTAATTTCAAGACATACTGTAAAGGAACATGATAAAACTGTTGCTAAAATTTCTGATTCTGTAGCCTGATAATCCTTCAGAACATAAGAGACCTAGATGGTAGAGATGGACCTCAAGGGGACTTTTTTTTAAATTTAGAGACATTTTTATTTATCAAAATGTACATAGCTAATCAATGGGCAAACAATTTCTAACCCACAATTTCATATACAAACTTATCAAAGACATCATCTTTATTTTATACCCCCTATCCATCAACATTGGGTTTGTCCTAAATTGCTGTCTATTTTTTTTTTTCATTTAAAATAAGGTAAAGATTGGCTTATAGAGTTTATTTCAACCTATTTATCGCTAAATTCAAAAGTGGTTGACTCACTGTAAGTTAATCATAGCCATCAAATGTATACTCCTTTATTCCTCAAGAGCAGGGAGGAATTAGAACTTTCAAACACACTGACACATTTCATATTCAGCTAGATCAAAGTGGTCTTCTGCATGAACTCCTCCATTTGTAGAAGAACAATTCTGTTCATTATTAATATTACAATACAGAAAGTAATTCATTTGTCTGGGAATAGCTGAGTTAGGATGTTGTGCTTTTTGTTCAAAATGAAACACAGATTTATGATTATAAGCCAAATCATTCTTTGAAAAGGTTGAAAATAATGGCTTAAAATAAAATTATTTTAGCTCTATTTTATGTGGGTCACTGATGAAATGATCTGGTTTTCTGATGTTTTATGTGACTACAAATTAAGAAAATCCCTTTCCACTTAAAAGTTTGAAAGTAGACACACATTGAATGACTCAGTGCATTTTGAATGCACATATTTTGTGTTTCATAATTACATGTATATACAATTAATATGAATCAATTAAAATAATAAAATACACTACATTTTAAGTTGTGGTTGCAAATAATCAACACTATAGACTAAGGGATTGTGTAAATCAGGTCTTGATGGTCATTATGCCTTGCTTAGTCATGCTGATCATGTTACTTTATGATTTAGCATTTCTTCTCAAAATATCTAAGTGCATATCTACAAAAATATTATATATACCCTAAAAAACATGTACAAAAATGTGTAGGAAAACAATATTCATAATTAAGAACTGGAATCATCCAAATGATGAGGCATTTTAAAATTTTATCTCTTTCAATGTCTAGCATAGAATTATATTTCAGTGTTTCTTAAAAGATTCCATCATTTTTTGTGGACTCACCCAGTTTCTGGGACTACAGGACAAAAGAGACACATGGAATAAAATAATTTTATTCTTCTTTATATTTTATACCCCATCTTCCTTTCTGCTCTGAAATCTTAATGAGACAGAGAACATGCCCATTGTAAACCCTCTCTTTGATGTTTCCTCCATTGAAATCCAGACCACAGACAGTCCTGATTAACCCACCAGCTCTTAATGCTTTTCATTTAACATTACTTGGCCCTTCCATGACAAAGGCATTATGAGTAGAAGAGACTTAAACTTAACAATTCATACGTAATACATATATCTCATTTGAGTTCTATATTAATTATTAGCAAAGTTTTATGGATTATAACTATCTATAGTTACCATATTAAACATAAAATTGAGAAAAATTTTAAATTATCAATTCATTTAAAATTACGATAATAATAAACTGATTAAATATGTTTATAACATTTTTCTAAGAAAACATAACTATATTTTTAAACAAAAATTAGTGAGAATACCATTGCTTTACATTTTTAAAAATCTCTAAGTCTGGCTTAATAGAAGACAACTGGAAGGTCATATCTGCTACTGCATTTAAGCTGGTGCAGTGCATAGTTTGGGCTGATGTATATGAATCTGGCCTCACACAGGTATTGAATTTAAAAATGGAGGAGTAGTTTAATAGTCTTTATATTTGCAAGTATACTTTTCAACACTACACCCAAATGGGCAAGCAGGAGTTTCTCAAAAGTTAGTTGTAATGTGGAATTTGAAACCATTATCAATGATCACTTTATTCTGTTACATTATAATCTCACATGCTAAATCTTTTGACCTCACAGACTCCCTTTAAAGAGTATCATGAATTCCATGGACCACACTTAGAGAACTGTTGTCCCAGACCAAAATGTAGGCTTAAATAACCTCCTTGGTTCCTTTCTCTCTGACACCCATTTTTATGCTTGGGTTTTCAATGTAAAGAACATTTCCCTCAATCTAGACATAGGCTAGAAAGATCTTGGTCAAAAGCAGAACATTTTTATCATATCACTGCTCCCATAAAAATCTTCTTTTTCCAATTAGGTATCCTTTTTTTAAAGTTATTTATATCAAAGAATCATCACCATGATTTAGATCAAGGAGCAGAGTAAATTATCAAGATTATAAATATTACTACAAGTGGTCAGTAAATAATTACTAAATATGTAAATGTGATTTCACCCATTTGTAGTCTTTACTAAAATAATTCCCTATCTCTTGATTATAGATATTAGAAAGTAAAAATATTGCCTTAATTAGTTTGGTGTTATGAAAAATAATAAGTTAAAAATCTAGACATTCACAAGAGATGCAAGCAAAAGAGAATATTACTTACTGATAATGAATTTTAATAAACATAACCATATCTTATTTATATGAGCCCCTTTCCATACCTAGAACTTTGATTTATACGCAGTCTTCTATCAAAATGAGTTCACCCATAAATGAACCCCTTTAATGATATCATGAGTCTCTAATTTATTAATTTACTCATTACCCTTCCTCAATTTCAATTGTGTATCTTTTTTATTGACTTATAAATCATGCTGTTAATTATTTTATTCTTTCATATTATGCACTAATCCTAAACTTTACATTAGCCTTCTTTCTCCATATTTTCTAGGAGATTGAAGAATGCAGACCCAACACTTTCTTCTAGCTGGTTATTGTGTCAGGAACAACTCTTAGTGCATTTTTCTTTGAGTCAGCAAAGATTTGTGCAAGGGCTACTCTGAGCCTGCTATGGGCTAGCCAGACCGAGAGACATTGCTGCTTTGGGCTATTGTATTTGAGTCAGTCAGCTAACTCCCTCATCAGGCTTTTCTAATTGTAGTTGACTTTCTTTGGCGGTTTTCCACAAAGACAGAATGTGCTGGTCTGGCTGACTTGACTTTCCAATCAAGTTGACAGTTGTGTTTCTCATTGTAAATTATTAGATTGGCATTCTGTTTTACTCTGAAATATCCTGGGAGTTGCTTAGCCTGGGCCAACATCTCTAAATCTGATCAACACTAAAGTACTGAAAATACTGAGTTTCTAAACCTGGATCATAATAAATGCATTAAGAATTTCCATTGGGTGAAAGCCCTTAGCAGCCAGGTTTTTCTGTTAATACACTTACATGTAAGAATGCCATTTGCTGCTTTTCACATATCATTGAGATATTATCCATAGTTGAGATGTAAGAAATGGCTTGAGTTCCATCTTATGTAGACAAATCACAATTTCCTTATAATGAACAGTATTTTACTTTAGAGAAAGCCACTTTGAATAGACCTAATGTATCTTTAGTAGAACCAGGAAAGAGACTTAATTGTTATTCCCCACAAAGAATTACAAAAAAACTCATACTTGATGATGAATTATGAATTTTTAAGTTTTAATTTTCTTTCTGTATTTTTGCACTGATATATTTGAGCTAAATTTTTTAATTTTGTTTTGAGAAATAAACCTGTGGTAATTATTTGTGCCAAGACAAAACATAGTCAGGTTTTCCAGAAGTGGGGATTATCCAGGAGGTAAACAGAATGAGGTAATGTTTTCCTTTTCAAACCATCACCACTAAAGACTTACTATGAACACTGGACAGCACATTGCAGCACACAAATACTTATAATAAATATTGTGTCAGATTTCCCTTAATACAGCCTAACAGGTAAGGAAAGGAGGTACTGTTTTCATTCCAGAGGTAAGGAACAGAGGCCCAGAGTGGTTCCATGAGTTGCTCAAGTCCATACAAACTAGTAAAATCCATGTTGAATTGTGTCTATATTTGTGAAGGAAGAGGCCACAGATCAACAATCCAAATGCATTATAAATTGCTGCTACATTGTAGTGTGTTAAACAAATGTGTAATAAAATTACTCTTACTGTATGTACATACTTTGATTTATTAATGAAGAAGATGAATTGTCACTAAAATACTTGATTTTATCTCGTTGTTTTGCTGAAAGTATGGCAAGGTTGTGTACTATTTTATCTAGAGTTCCCAGAATTTGTTTCAACAAAGTGGGGATGCTTTGTTGCTTCATCAGAATAAGTACATTACAGTACACTGTAATGCCTTGGATGCACAAAGCATGCAACTTTCCAAACAATACTAAATGTTGGTAATAATACTACAGTTTCTTCCCCTTCTCCCCCCACCAATAAGAATTCAGATTAGCCCTGGCCGGTTTGGCTCAGCGGTTAGAGCGTCGGCCTGCGGTCCAGAGAGACCCGGGTTCGGTTCCCGCTAAGGGCACGTACCTCGGTTGCAGTTTGTCCCCCGCCCTGGTTGGTCGTGCGGGTGGCAGCCACTCGATGTGTCCCTTTCACATCGATGTTTCCCTCTCTCTCTTTCTTCCTCTCTCTCCCTCCCACTCTATCTGTACAAAAAATGGAAAAATGTCCTCGGGTGAGGATAAAAAAAAAAAAAAAGAAGAATTCAGATTAACTCCTTTTTACATGATTCCCATAAAAACAGAAAAAAAAAATATGGTGCATTTATACTAGTATACACTGTGGTAGCAAATGTATTTCTAACTGGAAAGAATATCTGCTTTGACAAGCATCAAGGAAAACCAAATCTTCACACTTCAATATGACTGACGAGTAAAAGAATTTACCACAGACCAGCCCCTGGCTTTATACATTTTAAACCTTGTTTCTCCTCTCCTATCCACAAACTTTTAGTGCTGAGTTCCTTAGAGCACATTCTCATCATAATAATACCTCTGGTCCCACATATCCCTGTCACAACACTGGCTCAGACAGAATGGTGAACTACAAAAGTTTCCTTGGATGCCACTGCTGCATGGATGGCTAGAAATAATTTCTTTTTTACACCTGGCTGAAAGACACATAAATATACCTCAGTAAATATAAAGTAAATATTTCCCAACTCGCCTTCACCTTAGTCAAATTCCAAATCTTTGGCCACATTCATGGCACCTGACAGAAGACAAATGTGACAGAAGGCATGGCACAATGAAAAGAAACAGTGAAGTATAAAAAGTAATCTTGCCTGGCCAGTGTGGCTCAGTGGTTTACCATCAACCCATGCTCCAAGAGGTTGCCAGTTCAATTCCTGGTCAGGGCACATGCCCAGGTTGTGGGCCAAATCCCCAGGGCAGGGGCAGGGGGCATGCAGGAGGCAGTCAATCGATGTTCTCTCTCATTGATGTTTCCATCTCTCTCTCCCTCTCCCTTCCTCTCTCTCTAAAATCAATAAAGAAAAAAAAATATTTTTTAAAGTAATATTAATTTGTAAATTTTACAAAACACACAGTTATGAGGACACATTGCTAGAGGCCCTTGAAAAGTCATCAGGAAGTACAGGGCCTTGAAGCTAGAGCTTCCTTACCTTCATGGAGCATCTTACCTTCTGCTGGATGCTCATGTATATATATGTTCTCCCTGTACTATTAAAGTATAATATGATCATGACTGTAATTTTCAGATTCTATCTTATATTACCCCTTGACCTAAAAGTTTCTTTATACCAACCTATTGGCTCCTCAAGTCCACAAAATCCAATAATTAAATAATCACAAGGTTTAAGCTACATGTACTCAGGTGATCTAAGCTTCAGAGAACCCTCCCAGGCTAGGGATATCTCACCCATCCTTGATTCCTGAAATACAATAATTAGTTTACATTTCAAATGTGTTTCCCTCAGTCCAATGTATCTCCTGCATGTTGAATTTTAAAAGTTCAATGGTTGGTCAATATCAATTCTTCTAGTTCAGAAAAGCCCAAAGGTTGCCTAAATTTCAATCAGCCACTGACCTCTGTTACAAACAACTAAACCAGACTGCCCTTGCTGAGTTTTCTGGTTATCAGATCTACAGGCCCTGAGCACAATTGCAGACATTTGTTTATTCACCAAGGGTCTAAGTTTAACATATTGTCTATGTCTTTGTCTTGCCTTTCTAGATTGACTTACTTTGGTGCCTCTAACTATGAGACATTAGCTTCAAATATGTTCCTCAGCCAGGGCATCATTGTTCCCATTATACCTGAAATAACTCTGAGTAACCAAAGGCCAGCATAAAAGAGTAGACTGACACACTGAGAAATTCACACCAATTGCCCCAACCCCCTAACTGCTGGTATGTGTGTAGGTCTATATTGGTGTGTATATGTATATGTGTGATTTCTTAAATATCTATCATTTTCACACCTTAAGAAATGGGGAAAGTGCAGATATCAACCATATTTTTGGCAGTTAAAGTGAAAATAATCTTGCATTGGTAGCTGCTGAGAGTGAACGTGTGCTGGTAGCTATAACGACATAACTTGAATTAGTTTTTCAAACAGTTGGATCTGAGGGAACTAAATGTTATGATTCCCTGACCTTAGACAAGTGAACCAATAGGAAATAAGCCTCTACTTCTGAGGCAGTAACAGTGAAGGAGATATGCCTGTGAAAATCAATCTTTGTGGAGGAAAATCATTCTAGGAGGATTGAGTCCTGCTTATCAATTATAAATAATACAGCACCTAATCAGTTTGTTCAGATCATATTTTGAGACTTGCAAAAGATTGCAGAAAATGTAACCAAAGTGGGACTCTAATTAGACAGCCATGGGGAAAGAGAATAACATGTCCACAGCACCCTCAATAGATATGTTTCAGGACCCTGAGATTTAAGAATCAATATTCATGACCCATATGGATAAATTAAGAAATATCAGGATACACTGCAGTTCTGCCTCTCTTCCTCCTATATATGTGTGTCTAACCAACTTCTCCATTATATCACTATAGCTTTATTTCTGTAACAAAACTAAATCAGGAATCATTCTTCCAAGTAAAATTATGAGACACAACACTTACCTTTTGACTTATAACAGGTTGGAGCAGAGCTTGTATTTATCCTCTGATGATGGATAAATTACATTTTATCTCCATGTGGTCTCTGTAGATGAGAAGTATGTCTACATACTTCTCACATGGAAGTTCAGGGCTCCAAGATAAAATAATCAGAAACAGTCATAAAGAGATAAAATTGCCTTTTTAGGATTTTGGTCTTTCCTAGTGTCCCTGGATGAGCTAACTGTGGTAGCCAAGAAGTATAGGCATCTAAGTTCTTAGAGAAATACTTAAGAGTTGTTTATATGATAATAATCAAACCCTCCACATTAACCCTATAGGATGCAGCTGCAACCACAACCACTTAGCCAGAGTACTCAATAATATTTATATGTTAAGGGAATATCGAGGGGCATAATGAAAAGGTAGGAATGTGAAGAGAGGGAATTAGGTTTCTTTCATGTTCTGGTTACCTATTGTTATAGCAAAAATCATTTCAAAACTAGTGGCTTGCTAAAACAATTTATTATTATCTCTTACAATATCATAGGTCAAGAATTTAGACAGAACTTAGTGAGACAATTTTTCTGCTCCATTCACATGGGCAATCCATGGTATTTAGCTGGTGGTTGGAATAGACTGGAGGATCCAAGATGCCTTCACTCATATGACTACCAACTTGGCAGAGACAACTGGAAGGCCGGGTTCAGCTATGTCTCTTTCCCTATCTATGTTGTCTCCAACAGAATAGTTGGGTTTCTTATTTGGCAGCTCTGGGTTACAAGAGGATAGAAGTGGTAACTGCTAGTCTTCCAAAAGTTTAGGGCTATGGTATGGACAGAATGTTTATGTTCCCCCAAATTCCTATGTGGAAGACCCAATCCCCAGTATTATGGTATTTGGAAGTGGGGTCTTGAGGAGGTAATTAAGGTTAGATTAGGTGATAAGGATGAGGCCCTTATGATGGAATTAATACCCTTAAAAATGAGGAAGAGGTCTCTCACTCCGCCGTGTGGGAATACAGTGAAACAATGGCTGTCTGCAAGCCGGGAAGACAGTTCTCCCCAAGAACTGAATCTGCCGACACCTTCATCTTGGACTTCCTAGACTTCAGAACTGTGAGAAATAAGTGTTGTTTAAGCCAGCCAGTGTATGGCATTTTGTTACAGCAAGCCAGACTGAGTAAGACAGCTTGCAACTGGGCATATTACTTGTTACATATTCTATTGGTCAAAGCAGTCACAAGCCAGCTCAGATTGAAGGAGAGGAAATGTAGACTCAACCACTTTATGGGAAGTGCAACAACAAAAAAATTTGTCCATCTTTAATTTACCACACCTCTCTTTGGTAAAGATTGCCCAAGCCTTAATATTACCCCTAACACTTGGAATTATGATGTCAGAATCCTTCAGAAAGATAGAATTCTTGAGGATGGCTTTCTCACCGAAGAATTCAGAGCACTAGCACTAATCATAAAAGCTTTAAGTACACCCTGGTTGAACATGAAGTACACCACATCCAAAAACAGTTGACCCTTAAACAACACGGGATTGAACTGCATGGGTCCACTTATACATGGATTTTGTTCAATAAATACTGTAAATAGATTTTCTCTTCCTTATGATTTTCTTAATAACATTTTCTTTTCTCTAGTTTATTTTATTGTAAGAATACAGTATATAATACACATAACATACAAAATGTATGTTAATCGACTATTTGTGCTATACCTAAGGCTTCCAGTCAACAGACTATTAGTAGTTAAGTTTTGAGGGAGCCAAAAGTTATACCCGATTGTTTTCCATAGTGGCTGAACCAATATGAATTCTCACCAGCAGTGTGCTAGAGTACCCTTTTCTCCACACCCTCACCAGCACTTGTTTTTCATGATTTGTTGATGGCAGCCATTCTGGCAGGTATGAGGTGATACCTCACAGTTGTTTTAATTTGCATCTCTCTGATGAGTAGTGATGTTGAGCATTTCTTCATATGTCTACTGACCATTTGTATGTCCTATTTGGAGAAGTGTCTATTCAGGTCCTCTGCCCATTTTTTAATTGGATTGCTTGTCTTCCTTTTGTTGAGGTGTATGAGTACTTTATATATTTTGGAAATTAATTCATTATTCAATGTATCATTGGCAAATATATTCTCCCATACTGTGGGTTCCCTTTTCATTTTGATTCTGGTTACTTTTGCTGTGCAGAAGCTTTTTAGTTTGATGTAGTCCCATTTATTGACTCCCCCCACCCCTTTGTTTCTCTTGTGCAAGGCGATGTATCTATCAGTGAAAATTCTTATACTTGTGATTCCTCAAAAAATTAAAAATGAAACTGTCATTTGACCCAGTGAACCTACTTCTAGAAATATATCCTAAGAAGCCTGAAATACCAATCAGAATAAATTTTTGTACCTCTATATTCATAGCAGCACTATTTACAATAGTTAAGATCTGGATACAACCCAAGTGTCCATCAGTAGATGAGTGGATAAAAGAGCTGTGGTACATTTACACAATGGAATACTATGCAGCTGTAAGAAATAAAGATCTCTTACCCTTTAAGACAACATGGAGGTACCTGGAGAGTATTATGCTCAGTGAAATAAGCCAGTCAGGAAAATACAAGTACCACATGATCTCACTTATTTGTAGAATATTACAAACAAAATAAGCTGACAAACAAAATAGATCCAGACACATGGAAGTAAGCAACAGTCTGATAAATTTCAGCGGGAAGAGGGGTGGGGGTGGGGGTGGAAAGAGATAAACCAAAGAACTTGTATGCATATATGTATAACCAGTGCACACAAACAACAATGTGATGAAGGCAGGTGGGAGATGAGGAGAGGGAAGGAAGGTGTCAATTGGGGGGGGGGGGACATCTGTAATACTTTCAGCAATAAAGATAATTTTTTTAAAAAAGTTATACCTGGAATTCTGACTTTGTGAAATAGGGAGAGGGTTGGCTCTCCCATCCTCCCTATTCAAGGGTCAACTTGTACCTGTAAACAACAGCATTGTTCTTGCTGTTCTGAGGGGAGTAGAACTTTGATAGGGGGAAGTGATTAATTATGCAGCTTTTTCCTGGGAATCTTTGGAGGCAAAGTTTAAATCTTCTCATTTGTAAAAATATATGGGAGAAATTGGAAAGTATTCAGAGAAGGTCAACTGAAAAGATTAAAGGATAAGAAATTATACCTCTGAACAAAAATGACGGAGGTTAGGCTATTGAGTTACAACAAAGGAAGCTATCCAAGTTTAATAGAAGTCTTCGAGTGTATGAGAGGATATCTTCAGAAGGAAATTAAGCAGTTGCTCTACTTAGAAAGTGCCAAAGCAAGAGGAAATGATATAACAAAACAGATAAAACAGGGGTAGGATCTTTCTATTAGAGAATTAAAGAGCTTGAAACCAGATATTGTAAAAGTAAAAGAGGTTTGACTGGGTTTTGGAGTTCATGTATTATTATTGAACCCTACTGCTTTAAATTTATGAGAAAAATAAACTAAGTAGCAGGATGAAAGAGCAGAGAGGAAAATATAAGCACATGTGACGTGCTTCCTGAAATTAGGCTGCTGACAGTCTATTTGTGAAGACAACAAATATGTGTTAATGAATAAAGGTAACAGAAAATTTATAAACATATCTGAGTCCCAACCTAGGAAAAGCTGCCTTAAATGGGCTGCCCCAGGCTCATATTTATCCTCCCCATATGGAATATTCATTGTCTTTCTTTTGGTTGCTTCAGAGGTTTCCCTTTCCTTTAGTTGTAGGAAGAGTTACAAAAAGGGAAAAAAGGGAGATAATTTCTCTTGAATTTTTCACAAATTCTTTCCATTACTTTACTGGACAGCAAAACACTCATGGGCAAGACATGAATTGCAGAAAAGAAGGGCTGTCAGTCATTAAAGCAGTTATGGAGACAATCAATAGGAGTAAGGGTAGAAATAGCCAATAGGCATTCCTCCTCCCAACCTGCTGAATTGGTTGCATCTTCACAGATGAAGAAACCCCAAACCTCTCTTCACTCAATACCAATCTCTTCTCACTCTTAACACACCCTAGCTCACATCCTGTTTCTAAGTTTCTAAATCATGGAAGTGTCAATGTACTCTCTCCCTTACTTCTCCCTTAGCCCTTCCCCTACAGGATACCCTTGATCCACTAACCAAAAACTTGTGCTATGGAAATCATAACTTTTCTAAGGTAGGGATGACAACAAAGCTCTTCTCTACCTCTAAATTCTGTTTCTACTACCAAGTTTCTGGAGGTGCAATGGAAAGTGTGGCAGGCAGAAACAACAAGAGCTTCAAGCTATTTAGTAGTTTCTGTGTACAAAGTGCTTTATACACAAGACAGGGCAAAAGTAGGTTTACAGTTTTTCATATGGAAAATAGTACAATAATTAATAAATAATAAACTCTCTGTTTTGTGTACTCACAACTATAAACATACTCCCCCCACCCTGTATATTTAACATTCTGAAACATAAGAAAACTGTCAATTTTTTCAATTCCAAAAAATTGAATTGTGGCAATTTTCATATGGTTAATCTAAAAATATCATGCTTTAATCCTTATACTAACTCTCAGAAGAGAATATTATTTATTTTTTATCCACAACACATTTAACAAAACCAAGTCCCTGAGACTTTAGATGTCCTGCTGAATATCACACAGATGTTTTTTTTTTTAAAAGCCAGTATATTAACATAGTTTTATTCTATTCTAAACCTCATCTACTATGCATTATGCTTATACTTTGTGTCTTGTTGATACCCATTGGTATTTTACATCAAATATGTTTTATTTTGCATCCTTTTGGAAAGGCTCCCTCCTATCTTAAGCATAATTTCTACACTATTTTTAATTAGAGGATCTTACCAGGGTTAAACATTTACATTCTAAACAGTGGCTATGAATGTAACCTCCTGAAGTTAGACACTCCCTTATACAAGGAACTATAAGTATCCTGCCAAATGAGTCCAAACAATAATTAAGTCAGTGAAAGATAGAAAAAAATATTGGCCACAGGTATTAAAAACTTGGATTCCTGCCTAATCTGGGACATAAGATTATATAATAGTTATGTATCCTGTCTGTTGGGCTCTGGCATTCAGAAAGAGTAGAGACAGATCCAAGCTACAGGTAACAAAAAATGACTTCAAAGAGATCCAAGAGCAGGCAATAGCAGCACAGCAGGGACCCATACAAATACATCTATTTCTTAATATAAAAACACATGATTGGGGTTGGTGGTGGTGAGGGAGCCATTCTAACTGTAAGCAGTATGTGGAAGTCCAGTTAGTTATAATTTCATTAAGATAAGACAATGTCCTTTTCATTTTTGAATCCCTAACAAAATGGTTTATTCATAATGGGTGCTTAACATGTGGTTGAGGAATTGAATTGGTTTCTAGGCGGCAAAATGTTTGTGACAGCAGAGGTTAGAAATTAACTACCTTATACATACATTTTAAGTTCCAGAGGCTAGGTGGGATATGGAGAGAAGAAAGAAAAATTAGGAGCTGAGTGCCAACTAGTTCATGTATCTGATTCCTGCTCCACATGACTCTTAATTGACTAAAAATGTCATGAGGACAAAGGCACAGAAAATTTAGTTTCTGGCCTTGGCCAGTTTGGCTCAGCTGTTGGAGCGGTGGCCCGCAGACCAGAGAGTCCCGGGTTCGGTTTCTGCCAAGGGCACATACCTCGGTTTCAGTTCATCCCTGTCCCCGGTTGGGGTCGTGCGGGTGACAACCAGTTAATGTGTCTCTCTCACATTGATGTTTCTCTCTCTCTCTCTCCCTCCCCCTCTCCCTCCTGCTCTGATGATAAATGAAAAAAAAAAAGAAAGAAAGAAAGAAAGAAAGAAAGAAAGAAAGAAAGAAAGAAAGAAAGAAAGAAAGAAAGAAAGAAAGAGCAGTTTCTGGCTGCTAGTACTGAGTTTCAGTTTAAGTTATAGTACTAGCTAAAGAGAAAAATAGATCTGTCGTGTCAGCATTCACAAAGAATGACATGTATTTAGTCAGATAATGTAGTATTTAAAACTATTTCTTTAAAGGAAAAACTTTGATTCATGTTATGCTTTAAGGCCAAGTTCTTAAAAATGTTGCCATGGGAAGAGGTAAACCAGTCCTGCTAAAAGTTTTGAAGGTTGATTTGAAGAAAAGGGTTTTATGGAAATAAAATCCTCCACATCTGAAAAAAATCCAAGCAAGACTATTAAATTATTTTAGGGAGTTTACTGCTCTTTCTTATGATATAAACCATAGTTTCAAAGAAAGCTTTCTTAGTTATATTTGGTTTCATGTATACATGCCTAACACATATGATAGTTGTTCATAAAAATAAACATGATTTGGTAAATAAAAGCATGGTGTTTTTTTTTTTCCATAACCAAATATATATTCCTGAGTTTTCTAGATGTCTGGTTGATAGGAGAAACATAGACCACTAGTTTCTACTACCAAGGTTGTCTTCCAGTGCTAGAACAAAAAACAAAAAAAATTCACAAATGACAACAGGGGGAAACAATGCAGGACCGATAATTTCACAATATCTCAATATCTCATACAATACAGATCCAATCTATCTTTATGCTTATTTTCTTAAGATAGTAATTATTCTAATTTAAGTTGTGTTCCACATTTTATCTCAATATAAAGGCAGAAGAAAGAATAGGAAGTCATAAGATTTCATTCAACAGAAGTCACTTATCTGTGGGAATATGCCATGTGTAAAAAGCCTTTAAAGAAAGTGTGTCCCAAAATTCCTAGTTGTATGGATATTTGTATAACTACAGAGGAAATTTTACCATTCTGTTCCTTGGAAACAATTCTGTTCCAGACTTTTAAGGTGAAAAGTAATCCTGTTATTCTGGTAGCTGAGGTGGGCCCACTGACCCATTTCCAGTCTCTCCCTTATCCACTATGATAAATTCAATATAGGACAAGACAAATCAGATAAACTCCCAAGTATCCTGATATAGGATTGAAGCCCATGCTGTGTGTGTGCTTGTGTCCGTGTGTGTATCTGTGGGTAGGCTTCAATTGTGATAAGAAATTACCCATTCTTTCTCATACTTAAAATTCACTTTCATTTTCCTTTCATTCCAACTCATTGGAAATTCAAATTTTTCAGACAATATACAGATACATTGAAATTAAAGTGTTGAAAGCACAGACCAGTGTAAATTACTTAGAATAACAGACAGTCACTGGACTCTCTTTAGCTAAGTAAACATACAAGCTATTAAAATACAGAAGTCATTAGAGCAAATCTAATAAAATGACTACTTGTTGAGAAAAAAATAAAATACTTACTGCATAAAAAAGTCATTGCCTAGAAAGCAATATATAAATGTGTATTAAAAGAATTCTTCTTGTTATTCACCTCTACATAAGCATATTTGAAACTACTTTGTATTAAGTTAAATTGGTAGTGTACCTGACACTTAAGATAGGAATTCCAATATGATTTGCCTTTTACAAGTAAATTTCTTTTTCTGTTGCAAAATTGCCTAAATTGATTTAGGTTCTTCAAAGTATAATTGTATTACATTTTATTTCAGTCAATTCTACACTAAAGAGTGGAAGTCCAATACATGAAAAATCAGTGCATTTACAATATAACAATTGAATATTGAGAGTCATGTCCTAATATCAAAATGTCAAATTACAGAAAAGCCTTTAAAAAATGTCTATGGTTTTCTCTCAAGGCCAGTGGAAGTCTGGGTGAAATTTTACCTTTCATTTCATAGTAAACTTCTCTGGCATGGAGTTAAGTGTGTGTTGGAGACAACAGTTTTCAAATGAAAGAAAATCATTTTAAGCAATATCTAAATGTAAGTAGAATGTTAAGCAATAAAAACTGCCATAGCAATGTATACACACACACACACACACACACACACACACACACACGAGAGAGAGAGAGAGAGAGAGAGAGAGAGAGAGAGATTAATTTTTCATTCAAGATCAGCTAAACCTCTCAGGCTATACAATTTTATGTGTTTCACCGAAAAAAAAAAAAAAAAAAAACCAGCTGTACTTCCATTTCTACAGAATGATAAGTAGACAGCAAACATAAATATATACAAATAAGTAAATAACTAAAAAGAGGAAATTAACCCCTGCATATGTTAGCTATCAGCACTTCATATTCATCCCTTAATTATTTAATGTTTGGAAAGTATTCAACATTACCAAAAGCTACTTAATAAAGTACAGCAATTATTAAGAAGGCCTCTAAATTGCATCCAAGTATAACATATGTGGTAGACATGATGCTGTGATACCCAGATTGCTCTGGAAGGAAAAGATGTGATGCCAAGCTTCTGGGAAGGAAATCACTAGACAGCCTCCAGCTGTCGGCTTCTTCTGGTTTTGCTCCGTTGGAAGAGAATGGACTTACTTGAGCTATACCCTTCTGAGGACAACCCTCATCTGGTGGCTGAGTCAGGCAAGGGCATAAAGACCTGACCACTTTGAACTCAAATAGGACATTATGATGAGCAAGTTTGTTCCAGAGCTCTCCACCAGCTAAGCCGAATCTGTCAGCCCTGCATCTCAACTTGACTTCTTCCTCTGCTCGATCCCCCATCCTCTATCTCCCTTAACAGATTTGATTCCTAATAGATATCTTGTACCACAAACTCTGTCTCACATCTGCTCCTGGAAACTTCAATCAGTAATAGTTGGCACCAGGAGTGATCTGAGAAAACAGGCAATAAGATGGTTTTCTGGAGCTAGATCATTCCCCATCCAACTTGCTATTAAAATTCCTGGCAGCAAGTGGAGCATGGTGAGCTCTTGGCACAAAGTGGCTGTTAAATTGTTAAAATTTTCACGGGCAGTGATTTAGGAGGATGTGCTAGTGGAAGGCAACATCCTAGCTAATGCAATTTACTAGGTATGTAATAATTGTGGGAAAAGTATTAAATAAAATAATAAAAGAGCACAGAAACTGTGTTCAACATCATTAGTCATTAGGGAAATGGAATTCAAAACCACAATGAGATACTACTTCACATCAAGTAGGGTGGTTATATGGAAAAAGACAGACACTTATAATTGTTGCCAGGGATGTGGAAAAACTGGAACCCTCATAATTTGCTGGTGGAAATGTAAAATGGCCTAGTATCTTTAGAAAATTGTTCCTCAGTATTTTAGTCACAGAGTTACCATCTGACCCTGCAATTCCACTCCTTAGTGTATACCTAAGAGAAATAAAACAATATGTCTACATAAAAACTTAATGGAACTGTTCATGTCAGCACTATCCTTAGAGCCAAAAGTACAACCAACTTAAATGCCTAACAACTGATGAAGGGATAAACAAAAAGTAATGTGTCCACACAATTGAATATTATTCAAGAATAAAACGGAATGAAGTACTGATACATGCCACCACATAAATGAACTTTGAAAAAATTATGCTACATGAAAGAAGCCAGTCATAAAACCCCACATATTACATTTATATCAAATGTCAAGAATAGGCAAATTTATAGAAATACAAAGTTAATTAATGGTTGCTTAGGACCAGGGATGACTGAAAATCGATATGATTTTCTTTCAGGAAGACAAAAACATTATTTTAGCTCATGGTGATAGTTGCACAATATTATCTATTAAACAATATTGACTATAGACTTTAAACTGATGAATTTTATGGTATGTGACTTATATCTCAATAAAGTTGGTAAAGATTAAATCCATCCTGACCTGGAAATGCAGGGGTTTCCCTCATGAAAAAAAGGGATTAGGTGTCATAGTTAAATGCAATGGTTTCACTACAAAAAAATATCAAGCAGTTGAGGAAGAGTAACAGACACTTGAAAGCCAGGTGTGACAGCCCATAAACGTCTTTGATAGCATCTAAAGAAGCCAAGAGATGGCTAGCACCCAGAGGCCTTGGGAAGATATACAAACTCTGGAGATAGGAGATAATCTCTACAAATGTTCAGGACCAGCCACATCCTTAAAATTTTAGGAGTCCTCTAGTCAGGGCATGCTAGGACATGCCCTCCAAAGTCAAAGACAAGTGGGTCTCTTTAGGTTCTAAAAGAAGTATATTCCACACTTTGGAATACTGGTCCTACACAAAAAATTTATGCCATGAAAGGTTGCCAACTTTGAACAAGAACCAGGGGACAATAGGGCTCTGCATTAGTTCCATAATGAAGTTCAAGCAGCTTTTCTGCTTAGGCCATAGGATTTGGCAGACATTATCATGTTGGAAATATCAATAATGGGAAAAGATACTGGATGGATATTGTGACAAGCCCTAGTAAGAGACTCACAATACATTCTCCTAAGGTTCTGGAACAAAGCCTTGCCATCAGCAATAAATAATTGTATTCCTTCTGAAAACCAACTTCTGGTATGCTACTGGCCCTGATGGAGATGAAATTATTGTCCATAGGGCACCAAGTGACCTTATGGCCAGAGCTGTTCATCATGAGTGAAGAACCTATGAAAGTGATGGACATGGACAACAAAGCTGGGGATGAGATGAGGGGAGGGGAGGGGAAGGAGAGTAGCAATGGGGAAAATAGGAGAAACATCTGTAACAAAAAATAAATTAATAAAATAAATAAATAAAAAAGAACCTGTAAAAGTCACCAAATCATAAGATTGGATAACTCTAGCAACAATGCAATATAAAAGAGCTGTGGTACAACAAGGATTGAGCATGAGAAGAAATTAATAGAAGCAGTGGCCATAAGTAAGTTGCATGACAGGTAGCATAGCCCCACCTCCCAACCCCAATCACAGCCATCACTGTCAGCACCACTCTTTCAACTCACTCCTATGGGTACATAGCAGAATGATATCACCAGCTGAAGAAGAAAAAAATTCCAAGATTGGCTTCCAGATGGACTTACTTAGTATGTAGGCACAAGTGGAAAAGTGAATTGTGGGTGAGTTATAAGCTTCACACAGCAATGACCTTGACAGGCAGTGGTAAAGAAAAATATCCCCAAAGGACAGAGCTTAAGACAGTTCACCTGGTCACCTCTTTGTGTGCAAAGAAAAATATTCCAAGTTTAAAATATATATAGACTCATGGGTGGTGGCAAATAGGCTGGCCAACCCAATAGGGATCTGGAAGCAGAAATATTGGAAGGTTAGGGAAAGCATGTTCTGATGTAGAGGCATATAAATTTATGTACAAGAGTGGGCAAGAAGTGTGCATATGTCTTTGTATCATATGTGAACACTCAACAGTAATCACCTGCCATGGAAGAGCACTAAACAGCAAAGTAGACAATGACCTATTCAGCTAGTGATGTCAGCCAGCCCATGTCATCAGCCATCCCAATACTGAAAAAAATGTAACCATGGTGGCAGAGGTGGAGGTTATGCATTTTTCTAACAATGTAGACCTCCACTGCCCAAAAATGATCTTGCTACTAGAACCAATGATTGTTCAATTAGTTGGCAACAAACAGACAGTTATTATCCTTAATATGATTTCATTCTTTAAGGAGTACAGCTGACTACTTGATGGCATGTTGACAACACTGGGCCAATTCTAGCCTACAAACATTTCTATGGCCTGTTTTCATAGAAATAGACACTTACTTTGGGTATGAGTTTGCCTTTATTTCCTGTAGGGCCTTGGCTAGCAACATTGTCCAAGGTTTTATACAGTATTTCATCTCCTGGTATTGACCTGGGCCCCTAGGCTAAGGCGACTAGATTCCATTCTTATGTAGGTCCCTTGGCTAAGGCACCCAAATGACTCCATTTTTATCATCAATGGACTTTCCTCAATATTTTTCAAATAATAGGTTAATTACCTCTAGACGTAAAGGAATTTTGCCTAAGATTATATTTGCCCCACGTGTTGGGAGGCATTTGCAGTTTCCAAGTATCAATATTTGCAGGCATTTGTAGGTACTTGTGAGCCCAGAGAATAATGCTAATTTTGACTTCTGTAATTGTTGTCACACCTACTATTGTACCAGTCCCCTGAGTGGGGGGGGAGGGCAAAAGGGAGATGGGGCTTCTGTATTTAAAATCAGAAGAGCAAGAAGAATCGCTGCTGAGGATCTGGGGAAGCTGTAACCCCCCAGCCCACCAGTGTAATGAAATGCTCCTTTACAATTCGACTGTGTGTCTCTGGTTATCTCGCTGACACGTTACAACAGTATGTGAGTCCACACAACACAGTGGCAGACAGATCAGTGGTCTCTTTACAGCAAAGGTGATGTGGGAATGGCCCCTTGATCATGGGATCCACTGATCATATCATATATTTTATGACTCAGTTTCTGGGAGTTTGACAGTGTTGGTACAACTTGCTGAATGAATATTTGAAGCACGACCTTGGAAGTGTCAGGGGTAAAAAATTGTCCTTTATCCTTCAAGGCTCTTCTGGTTGGACTAATAATCAAATTGACATGAGACAGATTAGGAGGAGAAAAACACTAAAGTTTAATACCATATATACCTCCTGTATACATGAGAGAGACCCAGGAAAACTGAGTAACTGGCCCAAGTGGCAAAGTCATCACCTCAATTACTATTTTCAGCTTAAAAACACAAAGATGTTGGGATAGGGAGTCAGTTATGGAAGGTTAGGAGGAAAAGCACAGTAAACAAGGGTAAGATTGTTATGCAGATTTAAATCCTTGCCTTCCCCATTGATAATGGTTTCTAGAGATTCAGAGTTATCTTCCTCTTCCTGGCACCCTTACAAATGTAAGAGAGAGCCTTACAAATGGAGATTTCCCTTACAAATATAAATGTCCCTTATGAAAATGTAACTTCTATCTGGTTTTCAGAGTTTCTCCCATGTCAGCTATTTCTTAAAAATAACCAGCCTAAAATAATCAATATCCCCAAAAAGGCATAACTTGGGGTGGCAAACTTTACTCCCATTCAGAAGCAATACTCCATGCCCCAGGATGTTAGATACACCCTAAATGAACAATCTCAATATGATATGGTGTCCCCAGTAGGTAGAATACCTGGGAATGAAGGAATGGAATCAAGAGTATGCACTCACTATTATTCCCAGTGACCAACTGAGTCTTTTGTGCTCCCCATTTCCACAACTCCAGGCACTGAATGATGAGCCATTCTTTTCTCAAAGAAGGCACCTATTTCCTGAGACACAGTGGAGTCCTATTGAATTATAAACTACATGAGAAAAGGGGGTCACTGTCTCAGCAGGAGCAATCAACTCTGATCAGGAGAAGAAAGTAAGGTTGTTTACACAGTGGGAGCACAGATAAATGTGTGTAGAATCCAAGTGATCCATTTGAGGGCTCCTTGCTATGTGCTTGCCCAATCATGACTGTAAAGAGACATGTATGGCCCTGGCTGGTTTGGCTCAGTGGTTACAGCGTCAGCCCACACAGAGTCCCGGGTTCGGTTCCCACTAAGGGCATGCACCTCGGTTGCAGTTTGTCCCCCACCCCAGTTGGTGTCGTGTGGGTGGCAACCACTCCATGTGTCTCTCTCACGTCAATGTTTCTCTCTCTCTCCCTCCCACTGTATCTGAAGATAAATGTAATAATGTCCTCGGGTGAGGATAAAAAAAAAAAAAAAGACACGTACGGCCACCCTGTTGTGGGAGGGGCAGAGTGAACAGTACTCAGGGACCTCAGGGGTGAGGATCTGGGTCAGGTAAGCCACTAAGGTCAACATAAGTGATAGGTGATAGTGGGGTTATCTATTTTTTTTTTTATCCTCACCTGAGGACATTTTTCCATTTATCTTGAGATTGAGCAGGGTGGAGAGAGAGAGAAACATTGATGTGAGAGAGACACATCAAGTGGTTGCCACCCATACAACCCCCACAGGGGCGGGGACAAACTGCAACTGAGGTACATGCACCTAGTGAGAATCGAACCAGGGACTCTCTGGTCTGTGGGCTGACGCTCTAACCACTGAGCAAAACCAGCCAGGGCAATGGTGAGGTTATCTAAAATGAAAGGGGAAAAGGGAGATGAATAGCAACTGTGGTCCGGGACCCAAGTGCAACACCAGGGACTATAATTCGTTTCCCTAACCTCCTTCCTCTTTGTTTATCCTCAGGAAGAGATGCCCACTAGAATTTCATAGGCACTATACCCCAAATGTGCATAGAGGTATGGATCTATGTGGCATAGCATGTGGACTGCAGAAGACAGACATGGAGACATAACACCCAAATATACTTTAAAGGAAAGACTTGTTGCTCAACTGAGGGGAATATCACGGGGTGGCCTGGAGCTGTCAGCCTCCTCCGGGTCTCTCACCCACAGAGAATTTTCTCATCAGAGGTCACATTCTCCCAGAACAGCACTCATCTCTCACTAAGCAAAGCAAGAATATAAAGGTCCAGCCAATACAAAACAACATGAGACATTCTGAAAGGCATTACTCAGTCCAGAGCTTCCTACATCATAGTTCATTTGCTGCCTCTCCTCTTCTCTAATAAACATTTTGTCCCCAAACTCTGTCTTCAACAACTGCTCCTGGAAAATTCAATCTGGAACAACAAATTTAATAGCAATTTTTATTCAGATTCAGACACACGTGTAGTAGTAATGCATACCATTACATTCCTTTTAATTGGTGAAACACTCTCCTAAAATGAGAAAATGCCATTATTATTTAGCCTAAATTAAGCTTTACTGGGAATTTTTAATAATTACAATATTACCAAAGCTAAACATTTTGACTTTCAAATTTTTACTATTTTTGAGGTACCAGAAAGGGCATTAAATTTTTTTTTAAAAGAACATTGAAAGTTGTGTAATAACAAGGTAATCTAACTTAAAAAATCTAAACTATTTTGATCATTCAAGTTGATAGAAATGGCTTTGGTACAGAAGCATTTATGTTTGAGTTTCTGGACTGTTTTTACTGTTTTCTATGCCTTTGAGCTGACTACTTACAAATATTTCAAAATCACTTGCCCAATTCAAAGATTTACATTTCAGTATGTTGACTTTAATTTTTTCTATAATACTGATCTGAATACTTGAAAATATTTCAAAGCCATTTAACAAGTAAAAAACAACCCTAAGTTAATATAGTTAAGTGTTATGTAGGTCTGAGTGTGAAGGACAGACACTAGGGCAATAAAACAAAAGAACATACAGCTAAAGTACTGTGAAAACTTGTAGTTAAAAATTTCTCACTTGGTAGACCTTTCCCTGGACCCTAAGAGGATTACAGGAACTAGATAGGAGGGAAGGAGAAAGGCATCAGCTGGAGCTGACCACTATATTGTGCAAATAGAACTGCTTACCCCTCAGACATAATGGCTAACCACAGGTATTCGCTTCTGTACATGCTTGCTTGCTCACAGACTCTTAGCCCAATTTCTTAACAGGGGCTAAGGAAACTATATAAGCAACCCACCCCCTGAGCTCGGGGCTGCTCTCTCCTCTGCAAAGAATGGGACAGTCGCTGCACGGCTAATAGGCTCTCTTAATTTGAACCCAGTTCAGAGCCTGAGTCTGGTCTGTCTCATTGGTCTACAACATGAGTATTTTCAGAAATAAGACAGAGTTAATATTAGTGCTTAATCCCCCCTATTCCTTTTTTCACCAAAGTTCATCATGCACTCTTTCAAAGGATGCCTTGGCAAATGAAAAGCACAGATGACCTGTCCCACAGCACATGCCTAATAGCTGCATCCGGAGCTGGTTATTTTCCTGGATTCATTAGCATTTGGCTGTGTGATAAATATCAACTGCCTGGGATTTTGAAGCTTTATAAACTTGCTTGGGTGATTTTGTACTTCTAAGCTTCAGTTCTTTATCATGTTCTTATGGCACTTCAGTCAGGATTCTCCCTCTAAGTAAAATTTTATGATAGAGAAAAGGATGCTTTATCGTATCACAGCTTGCTTGCATTTTCAACTTTTCTGCATGAGTGAGAATGGTAATTTGGAAATAATCCACAATCAACTAGACCATTTTTCAGAATCAGAAATGGGGGTGGCATAATAACCAAATATTTGTATTAATAATCAGATATTAAATTTTCAAAGTCAATCATTTACCATTATTAATACAATAATACAATAGCTTGCATTTATATCGCACATTACAAATACAAAATTCTTGTACATACATCATATCAGTTCATCTTCAGAAATAACATGTGTTCATGTTTGGGTAGTTTTTAGTATCTGTTTTATAGGAGATACTGGGGCCCAGAGAAATTAAACAGGGGAAGTTTAACACAAATACGTATTAAGCTATGATAAAAGTATGATTATAAGATGTAAGAGAACTTTACATGGTAACCTAGGGCTGGGGAGAATACTCAAGGAGGTACATACTTAGAAGGGGACCTCCTTTCCAGGGCAGGCACGCAGACTGCATTGAGAAGGTAGAGTCGCAGCTCACTGAACGGCATAAAAGTTTGCTGGTTTCTCTGGGCCAGAGCTGGCTCCAGACTCACTGGTCAAGTAGCCAAGCAACATTTGGTGGATGATTGCATGGGTGTGCAGAGAGTGGGCCATCATTGCTGAAGGAAGGCCTGACACATGTGATATTAGCGTTACGAGGGCTGGGAGAAGGAGATCGCCAGGCAGGAATAAAGCAGTGAGGTCACCAAAGGGACCACGCATTCTTGGCACATGGCTGTGGCAGAACACCGCTGGATGTTCTCAAACTCACACTTCTGACCACTGGCACAGAAGCTGGAATCAAATTTTCTTTTCCTGAAATGTCACAGCAACGGCTCTAGTGAGAAAGCTTACCATTGTGTAAGGACAAAAATATTGAAGGTTGAATTTGGAGCTGAGAAGAAATAAATCAATAAGGTTATGACCTTGAGTTAGGCAGCTTTATTTGGCTGAAATAATTCTTGGAGAGGACTTGGATGTCTCTATAACACTTTCAGCCCCTGGGGAAATAAGTGCTTCAGTTCTGAAGGTAAAATCTGAGTGGCTCACCACAGTAGCCATTACAACCATTTATCTATACATCAGTGCTAACAAGCTGTCTGAATGGTACAATATGTATACCCCCTTTTTATTAAGTTATATTAATAAGCCTTTAATGATTGCCCTCAATGATATTTTCTCAAGCCTCCTCTTATTCACTGGAGTTGCCATTAAAATATCTGGCCTCAATGTCTGGCCGGTGTGTCTCAGTGGCTGAGCATCGACCCATGCACCAAGAGGTTGCCAGTTCGATTCCCAGTCAGGGCACATGCCCAGGTTGTGGGCCCAATCCCCAGTGGGGGGCATGCAAGAGGCAGCCAATCGGTGTTCTCTCTCGTTTATGTTTCCATCTCTCTCTCTCCCTCTCACTTCCTCTCTCTTTAAAATCAAGAAAGGAAAATATAAAATAAAACATCTGGCCTCAACATATAATGTATTAAACTTTAATAAAAATATTAATATTATCAAGCCAAATATTCTTTGCCCTGGCAATCCTTGTATTTCACAATAAACTTTCACCGACATTTCCTTATTTAAGTCATCCTTCCTACAGTAAATATGGTATAGCTACTAAGCTGTTATCCACCATTATTTTCAACTGACTGTCATGAATGAATGGCGGTTACCCAAATATCATCATGAAGATATTTTCAAGAGCAATAATCTTTTATCACAAACTGAAAAAGCAATCACTGCCTATTCCTTGTGAATTAAAAGTGCCCTGTTCATCTACTTTTCAGATTAAGGATGAAAACAATTTTTTTTAAAAAAAGAATGATTCATTTCAGAATTGGAAGGGGATAAATTAGAGCTATTTCTCTTAATTAATGCAATATCCACTACCTAAGGCTGCCTCCCACTGGTGCTACAATAAAAATAATTACCTGTTTTCACTCCTGGAACTCTTCTGCCATCACCCACAGGAGTAAGGATGCTTTTTACACAGCAGACAGGGAGCTATGGCCTTGCATTTTGCTTCTGTTTTGGATCTCTTTTATAGAGCATATTTATCTCTCTCTTTTGTTTGCATAATTACTCTTTCTTGGCTAAAATACTTGATGCTTCCACATCACTTAGAAAAAGAGTTCAAATAAGCAGGCATAATAATAAAAAGAAAGATTATTTTTAGTTAGGGGAATCTTTTCACATTTAGCTCCTAAAGAAACATTCTTCATTTCAGTGATTGTTAGACCCTGAATATTTTCTCAGTCCTTTAGGCCTCTATACAAGTTACTGCTTTAGTTTGGAATGACTTTCCCACCTGAAATATTCATACACATAGTCAATGATCAGCTTCATTTATTATGTCCTTTGAGAAGTCTGTGCTGATTCAACTTACTTACTCCTTACTCTCCACTGTTCCCACAGAATTTGAACACCATTTCCGTGACAGCATTCCCCATGCCTTTTTGTATACTTGATTGTCTCCTCCACTAATTTCTAATCTCTTTGAAAACTCAGTATATCATATTATATTGTTGTCCAGATTGCCTTTGTGGAGCCAGGTACACAGCTATGGTATTGGTATTGACTTCCATTGTTACTCTTCACTGGAAGAATGCTCTTGGCTAATTGGAGCCATCACACCTGTAGACATGAGGAGTTATAGTCCCCATTCCAGCCGCTCTAACAAATGCCTTACTGATGCAGGGCTATACCGCTATACCATGTTTCACTGCACTTCACTTTATTGTGCTCCATAAGTGTTGTATTTTTATGAACTAAAGGCAAGACCCTCCACAAGCAAAAAGGATATGACTCATTTTATTGTAATACTCACTTTATTACAGTGATTTAGAACCCACATATCTCTGAGGTATGCCTGTAATAGCCTACTTCCTCCACCCCTTGTCTTTAGACTGAAAAACTCCTGTGGTACAACTCATACTCCTCATGAGACCAAGCTGAGGCTAAACTTCTTCTGAATCCATGTCCTTGCTTAGTTTCTTTATCTGACACATTCTGCTTCCCTTTCTCCCTTACAATTTTTCCCCTGAGATCACTTCCTCAATAAGTCATCTTGCTGAAGAATATCCATTGTTATTGTGCTGAGACACTGGGATTTTCATCTGCAAATATTTGTAAACCCTGGACCTAACTTAGTGCTATAAAGGCATAGAACACTCAGGAAATGTTTGCTTATTGAAAAGAATTGAGTAATTAAATTGAATATATTTTATTATTCATATCTTTCCTGCTTCATCGCCATGCTGCCTGGCTTCTATCTCTCAATTCCTGGTCCTGAGAAAATAGTGATGACTCAATGGGTTACTGGTAAATACTTAGTTTCAGTTGAAGTTATCAGTCTTTGAGATCCAAAGCCATATTTCTGCTTCTTAGGTTTTTTTAAAATATGTTTTTATTGATTTTTTTAGTTAGAGAGGAAAGGAGAGAGAGATAGAAACGTCAATGTGAAACAGAAACATCAATCAATGTTCCTGTTTCACATCAATCAGCTGCCTCCTGCATGGCCCCTACTAGGGATCAAGCCCACAACCTGGGCATGTACCCTGATTGGGAATCAAACTGGGACCCCTGAGTCCATGGGACTATACTCAATCCACTGAGCCACAATGGCCGGGCAACTTCTTAGGTTTTGAATTCATAATTTTCTTAATTCTCTTTCAGTTGGGCCCAGAGCTATCTGGATTATGTGATCAACATGTAAGTCACATATAAGGGAACATTTTTTTTTAGGAAGTGCAGACGGGTAAAGAAACCATTACATTGTAAATGGGTTCGTTTAAAAGTCAACTTTGGCAGTCTTAAGGTTTTATCCAACCCACAGATATGTTTTATAGGATTCATACAGTGCTTAAAAAATTTTGGACCAATTACCAACACTTAACAATTCAAATTTAAAATGTTAACTCATACATAGATTGAAAGATCTCTTATTATTCACCCTCATGACAATAATGAATAGGTGTCTCCTGATTCACCATAGTCCTGGTTACTCATTATTGTCTTACATCCAACCCATTTCTCTTTTATTTGCTAGACTGCTTCAAGCACTTTGATTTGGGTTCACTAAGAGGTACTTGGGGGCATATAGGCAGGGGTCATATTCAATCCATTTCTGAATCTCTAGCATTTAGTATCTGCCAAAATAGGTATTCCATAAATGTTTATTAAATTTCTGTTTAAGGGGGAGGGAAAATATCTTTTAGGGGGAAAAAATCTGCTATTCAACCCAAAGTAAAATTCCTATAAGAGATCCTTACTGTAAGAGTGAAAACACAATAGTAAAAGGGGAGGAGTATTTGAGAGATGTATAAAGGAAAGGTACTTGCTTTCCAGTGGCAGTGGCGGTTCCAATATCATACAGATGAACACAACAGCAATTAGGAAAAGAAGTAGTAACACTGATTGACCTGGTAATACAGTTGATTAATTCTGTATCCAGGAAGAGAGATTTAAGGACTGAAATAAAAGCAACTGCAAGCAGAGGGACACTGATAAATTACCGCAATTAACATTTCTGATAGCCTAAAGCAACTAGCACAGCATGAAAAAATGTGGAACATAGAGGTTACAACAGTTGAGAGATACAGACCTCAACTGAAGATTGAGATCTCAATCTAGATGAAGACACTCTAATGCCTCTGGATAAGGCAGCACTAACATCCTGTTAAGAAACAAACAAACAAAAAAGGAATTAGTTCACCCAGACATAGATTGTATAATTTCTGTACTTAATTATGGCCAACTATACTAGTTAACTATATACCTGTGTATACATGCAGGTAGACAGACATATATGCATACAATGTGGATTCTTTCAGCAAAATTTAACAATTTTATTTTTAAATAAATATTGAAATGATCAGCTTCAGGCATTGTTAGGGGGATACAGTTTAAACAGATGAACCCAAATATATATAGAATTCAATATCTGGTATTAAATAGAATAGACTAGGAAGTACATCACTGACAAAAAGGCATCCTACAGTTACATTGATGGTCTCCCCTTCTAGTTTCATTTCTTGTTTTATGTTCCCTCTGCTTACACTGGATTCTTTTTCTGCTGTCCAGTTATCATCTGCCATAGGTCAATCTGACTGCTTTTAAGTTATAGCCAAGGAAGGCCAAGTCAACTGTTTAGCTATCTATCGAATTCTGAAGCTCTTCTTTCAAAAAGAAAACCATGAGGTTCTTCTTAATCACACATATACAAGAAAAATGATATCAATTACATATACATGTAATTAAGGAGGAAGTTCATCAGTAGGAAGAATAGGCATGGGCAGTGTAGAAGTCATTAGTGTGATTTGCTAATTTGTTTTTATACTTGCAGGTACATGTTAGGACCATATTGTCCTGACACTGGTTAAATTTGGGATGGATAGATAGATAGATAGATAGATAGATAGATAGATAGATAGATTTATTGGGCCAATAAAATGTGAAATAGAAATAAAATATGCCTCTTCTGCAGAAGACTTAAGAAGCCAATGGGTGATTTGCTAAATTCTTTCTCCCAAGACTATCATGGAAGAAGTTGTTGAGAAGGTACTTTTATCAGTCTGGGTTCCTGAGCGTCCCTGTGTCATATAGCATGAGTAAAAACTAAATCTTTGTTGTATTAAGCCACTGAGGCTTGGAATTTGTTTGTTACAACAGCATAACCTCACTCATTCTGCCTGATACAGCTAGTTAAACTTCAAATAGCTGTGGTAAGAAAACTCTGTTCTGATGTGCAGGGAATTTAAAACAAATTGAAGTCTCAGCTCAAAATTTGACAAACATGTAAACTAGAGGGAAATTTGAAAACAAATAATATTGGACCAGATCACCTAGGACAATGAATATCATCAGAGATCACCTGAGAGGATTGTGAGGGAGAGAGTTCTCTGTAGACCCTAATCAAATGTCTGTTTCTAAGATTATCTGAGATAATTTGTTTACAAATGGGGTTTTCAAATATTATTGCATTTGAGCAAAGGATCATATGGTAAAATAATATAGAAAAAAACATTCTTTTGAGAATAATAGATAACATAAAACGTTGTTGGTAATTTATATCAAATTTCTCACCAGTTATTAACTATACCATGTTCATTCATATCTCAGCATTTTATATGAGCTGAAATACATTTCCTCTCATTGTCAATCTGTATGTCACAAACTGTTATGCACTCTTTAATATAAAGATGTTAAAATGCTTCCTTCTCTGTAAACCACCCCCTATATTGCACATTTGGAAATGTATGCACGTTTATACACAAATGAATATATGTCATTCTTTCTAATCCCTTATCATGTTCCTCTATCAGTGAATCTACCACATTATGGTGTAATCAGTTTCCTTTACTAGATTATGAGCGGCTGACAGTCTTGAATGATATAAGTAGTTTGGAGTGGCTAAAATAATATTTAAACAATAAAATAATTTACTTAATTCACTTTGCTATATTGTTTTAAGCAAATTATCTATCTTTAAAATTTCCAGGTCTTTGCCATATTTTCTTTTGAACATTTAGCATAAATTCCCCATAAGTTATATAATAAAATGTTGCAGAAATGATTTACAACCACAATGTCATAGCTGAATATATATATATATATATATATATATATATATATATATATATATATATATATTGCAATTTCTGTGCTTAAACTATAATTAACAAAGAGAATAGACAACCTGGAATAACAGAAACTAAGCCTTTGTTCTTTATTATTTTAGATATTCCCTACCCTTCCTTATTGACAGAAAGACCTCTAAACAATCCACTATACATTTCTGTTCTGACTTTAATAAGTTACTGTTCTTACTTTAAAATCTTCTCTTTGCACATTCAGCAAAAACACACTCAATTCTCAAAATATACCAAGTACACAAACTGTCATTCTGGATTCCATTTACAGAACAGCTCTACATATGAATAAAAGGTTTCGATTTTGCAAATAACAATATTTTTTAAACTATTATTCCGAAAAGGATGCAACAAATAACACTAACTTTAATATATATCTGTAAAATGAGAAAGGCAAAAAAGTTACTTTGTTTTTTATTCCCAAGTACAGACATACCTCAGAGATATTGCAGGTTCCATTCCAGACCACCGCAATAAAGCAATTACCACAATAAAGCAAGTCACCCAAACTTCTGGTTTCTCAATCCATACAAAAGTTATGTTTACACTATTCTGTAGTCTATTAAATGTACAACCAATAGCATTATGTCTAAAATATGTACTTACTTTAATTAAAAATTACTTTATTGCTAAAAATGCTAACCATCATCTGAGCCTGTTGGAAGATGATAGACTTGCTCCAGGGTTGCCTCACAAACCTTCAATTTGTAAAAAAAATAAACTAGCATCTGCTAAGTGCAATAAAACAAGATATGCCTGTACGTATGGAAAGGGAAGACATGAAAGGAGTCTTGACATTTTATTTTCATTTCAAAATATAACAGAAAAGAACATTATGATTCACACTCCTCTTTTCTCCTTACTGTAGATGTGATTCCGACAGTGAGTTTTTAAATATTTCACTATATACAGAAAGAATTAAGAAGTGTTAAAGCACTATATATTAACTCTTAGTTTCAAACAGTATATAACCATTTGAAAAAAACACCAGAAACATACCTTACCTTCAAAACCGCTTTGGCCTAGGGCCAAGCTTGAAGTACATAGGTCAAAGCAGAGAGTTTAAAAGCACAATTAATGAATTTATTGCTTTTCATATTTATTTGGTTTGTTTTTTTCTGTATAAATAAATAGAATGTCAAATTACTAAGAATTTGAGAGCTGAATACAATACATTTTTGCAGAAGGTGATATTCTATTGGAGATGTATTCATGGAGGAAGTGCTTTTGCAGATTTTCTATAAGAATGTTTAAATTATGACACTGAATATCAGTAATTATATATGTCCATCAAGACAATATGATTATTACCAATAACAACTTGCAATAACTAAATTCGAAAAATTCAAAATACTTTTTCTTTTTCCTATACTTTATGGAATAATATAACTGTATGAAGCATGCACCGTGTCCACCGGTGGCTCAGCAGAGTAGGAAAGAGTATAGCTCTCTGACAAAATCAAGTTATTCAAGATGGTTTGAGAAGAACACGAGGAAAGTGGGGGAAGTGAGAGTAGGACAAATAAGCAAAAGGAACCTTTACATAAGCAGACACCAGGGTGTGAAGTACTGTGAAGCCTTGTCAATATTGGAGGTTGCCCCTATGGCCAGTGGAGGCCTATAAAGAATTTTAAGCAGCCCAGCCAGTGTGGCTCAGTAGATTGAGCACTGTCCCATGGACTGAGAGGTCCCAGTTCAATTCCCAGTCAGGGTACATGCCCAGGTTGTGGCTTGATCTCCAGTAGGGGGCGTATAGGAGGCAGTTGATCAATGTCTCTCTCTTACTTCAATGATTCCATCTTTCTCTCCTTCCCACTTTCTCTAAAAATATCAATAAAAATATTTTCAGAAATTTTAAGCAGAGGAGTGGTAATGCTATGATCAGAATTGCATTTTAAAGTGATCACACTGGTGCCAATAAATGTCATGATGTATAATGGCAATGGATAAGGGATGCCTGAATTTTTCTTTTTTTTTTTCCTTGATTTTCTACACGGAATCTGTAAACTACTTGGTAATACAAATTTCTTTAGGTGCTTAAGAGGGCATATTCAATAATGTTCTCTTGCCAATAGAAAGTAAACCTCATCAAAATTGAGCTACATACATCTTGCTCACTACTCTGATACCAGTACTGAATACATAGAAAATAAATATTTGTTGAATGAATAAATGTCAGTTTGAATGGAAGCAAGAGAGAATAAGGAAATTTCAGTATAGAACTTGGTGAATATCACTGAAGGTGACATCATGCTTCTGATTGGTGTGACAGATGCAATGACTGAGTTTAAAATCACAGAAGCAACAATCGGGTTTCAAGAGAAAAATAATATACAACTTTGAACATGTTCAGAATAACTTGCCTATGGGAATTTAAGGTGAAGGTATCCAGTAAGAAATGGTTAAAGAAGCAGAGAACACAAGAAAAAATCTGGGCTTGAAATATAAATTTAGGACTCCTTAACTCCCAAGGTGGTAGTGTAATACATATAACGACATACTGTTAGTTGTGAAATGTATAACTCACAAAGACCAGAAACTCTAGGGAAAAACAGTGTTTTCAGAATAGCCTGAAGAAGTGCATCTAACATCACAGAACTTAGTATCATACAATTCAGGAAATAAGAGTTTTCGAGAGGAGTGTTGAACAATGTCAAATGTGAAAGAGCCATTAAGAGTTAAACCAAAGAACTTCTATGCATATATGCATAACCAATGGACACGGACAATAGTGTGGGAAAGGCAGGAAGGGGGCGGGATTGGGAAGGAGGAGGGTCAATGGAAAAAAAAAGGGGGGTCATCTGTAATACATTCAACAATAAAGATGAATTAAAAAAAAAAGAACAAAGAGCAAAATAGTGTAAAGCTTTTCCAAGTGTTAAATTCTTACAACATTGGCTTGGTTATTCTCTACTTTTCTGTAAGCACATATGTATATGTATTTATATTTTTTTTCCTGAAACACTTGAGAGAAAGTTGCAGTTATAATGCTTCTAAATATTTAGTTTTCAGATAAACAAGAACATTCTCTTAAATAACCACAGTACATTTATCATAGTCAAGATATTAATATTAATGTAAAAAAGAAAAAAAAAAGAACTTTCTTTCAAATTATGCCAATTAACCCTAATATCCATTATGGAATATCCAATCCGGTCCAGGACCCAATCAGGATTACAATTTGAATTTAATAGCAAATCTCTCTGTTGGTTCAAAGCTGGTAGCTTCCTGGATAAAATCTGAAACTTGTCCCCCATACAAGGAGGGGTAGGAGAGACTGACAAGAGAGGCAGGTCATTCCAGATTGGTGGGTGGCAGGTTTAATAAGAAAAAGAACTTACATACAAAGCTTGTCTTGGACAACCATAAGACAAGTTGATTTCTGTCCCAACCTCAGACTCTCAAAAGTTTATATAGAGGTCTTAACTGGGTTAGTAACGCAATACTGTCCAGACAGCCTCAACAACACATTGCTCTCTCAAGGCTGTGTCCTTGAAAGGGCTCTGGTTATGGGAAAGGTGAGTGGAACACATTCCAAGGACAAGAGAGGAAGTGAGGAGCCTCTAATTGACTAGATTCAGCTTGCAGGTCAACTGACAGTCACATCCTCTCAATTACCTCCTCCAACAGTCTCATTAGTGTCCTTTATTCTGGAAGAGTGCCTCAAGATTTCTTTATTTTAAGTATGTTGAAATTTTTGAAGAGTATAAACCATGTATTTTACATAATGTCCCCTCAATTTGGGTTTCCTCTTGCTTAGATATATATATGCACACACATATATACACATATATATTTCTTTTTGCTTTTTATATATACATACATATATATGCACATGTACATATATACATACACATACATATAAAACAACATTTAATAAGAAACTTTTTGAGAGGAAAAATGTTGTTAAAATAAGTGTATTAAGAATTTAAAATGCTACCATGTTGACTACTATCACACACAAAAAAGGAAATAATTTAAGAAAAGTACATTGTGCCATACATGAGGGCATGGCAAACAAAGAATATTATAAGATGAATAATGAGGATAAGCAAAGGTCTCAATTACTTCCCAGTCAAGATATTGTTTGTTTCCTGTTGTAATAAATTAGAGTTCCACTCTTCATTGTTTACTTGGAAAGAACAAGTGATTCTTCTGAACTAAAAATATTTAATAATATTAAGCACTGTAACATTTAATAATCAAGCTTGTAAAATATATCAGTTATAGTGAATTATATTGCTTTAGTTATTCTAGACTATATTCTAGAAACTGTTTATTGAGGGAAATTGATTTTTTTTTCAGTATTCTTTAAACAAAGGATTAGTCTTTGGATAATAAACCCACTGCTGTATATACACTCATAGATAGATAGAACATATTTTATATTTTATATGAAATTATAATTTTATAATTGTAAGTTAAAGCCTCTGAAAGGCTGCTTTGTGATGCAAAATTTAATAAGATTTAAGAGCACAAGCTCTGGGACAAAAGAGTCTAAGTTGAACTCTGGTGTTACCATGTCTAGCTGTGTGGTTATGCTACTTGGGCTTCAATTTCCTTACCTGTAAATTTTGTATCATGATCATCCTTAATTTAGCTTGTGTGAGAAGCAACTGGGTAAATAAAATAAAGCACTTAGAATAATAACTGCATCACAAGAAGCACCTGTCCCACTGATGTGGCTCAGTGGTTGAGCATCGACCCATGCACAAAGAGGTCGCCAGTTCAATTCCCAGTCAGGACACATGCCCAGGTTGTGGGCCCAATCCCCAATGGGGGCCATGCAGGAGGCAGCCAGTCAATGTTGTCTCTCATTAATGTTTCTATCTCTCTCTCCTTCTCACTTATTCTCTCTCTAAAATCAATAAAGGGAAAAAATTTAAATAAATCAATAAGAAGTACTCAATATCTGTTCGTTAATATAAATATTTTATGCAAATACTACATACAGTTTTTGTCTATCTTTCCCTTTAAACATGCTTCAAAATAACAAATGTCTGCCCTAGTCCATGTTGCTCTGTGGTTAGAGCATCGGACTGCATACTGAAGGATCTAAGGTTCAATTCCTGGTCAAGGGCATGTAGTTGGGTTGCAGGTTGGGTTCTTGGCCCTAGTTGGGGTGTATGTGTCTCTTTCACATTGATGTTTCTCTCTTTCTTTCTCTTCTCCCTTCCCCTCTCTCTGAAAAGCAATGGAAAAAAAGTATCTTCGGGTGAGGATTAACAAAATAAAAAAATGAAATGTCTTTAGCAAATTCAATGCAAATGTGGTACAAAGCCTTGTTCCTCTACACTGTTCACTTGATAAGGTCTATGAGTACATGTACAGGCTAGTAAATGCAAACATCAGTCATGGATCTGTTGTCTATTTCATCATTGTTCATGTGCACATATTAAGCTTATCTACAATGTTCAATGGATTCTGTTAAAAAAAAGAAATGAAATGGAAAATGCTAGACTACTCAGGCACATGGGCCAAATCCCTAAGTAGAAAGGGGTCTGTGCAGCTTCAAAACTATGGGTCTCCAAAACTTCTGAATAGACAGATAGTTCTATATAATTCTGAAATAAAATATTATATAAAATTGCATTATATGTATACTGTAAATAACTACATCATATGCATATTATACATATATATATATATATATATATATATGATATAAAAACAATGCATTTTAAGTCATCTGGTCCAGTTTTATGGAGTATATAGTGCTCTGAAGGATACACTCTTTCAAAATTGTGCATACTTGATACAAAATCAGAAAACTGCCATTTCCATACTTTCCTATTGACATATGTATTTTAGTAAAAAGCATTGTGGCAGAGATGACAGTAAACCAAAGACACATTAAATTTTTTTGCCCTGATTATATAAGATACAAGACTTTCATAATCAGGTATTTCATTCATCATCTACACCACTTCAAAGGACCTACTGATTTGAACCATGCATAATCAATGAGGTGCTCACATGTGATAACTTATTAATACAAATATAACTTCAAAAAGATAAAATTTTGTGATTTATCTTTGCTTTTTATCTACTTGAACCATAATCAAGTGAAATAATCTTTTTTTTTTTTTTTTTGTCCTTCAAAGCTAAGATGAAAATATACATAACTGGAGAGGAGATTGAATCACTAATCAAAATATCTCCCAATGACAACAACAAAAAAACCACATGGCTTCACTGGTGATTTCTACCAAATATTTAAATAAGAATAACTATCAATCCTTCTTAAATTCTTCCAAAACAAAAAAACTGAAGAGGAGAGAACACTTCCAAAGATATTTTATGAAGCCAGCATTACCCTGACATCAAAGCCAGAAAAAGACACTAAAATTACAAGACAATATTCCTGATGAATACAGATGTAAAAATCCTCAATAAAATGCCAGCAAACTAAGTTAAAGACCACATTAAAAGAATCATACACTATAATGTGGTAAAATTTATCCCTCAGATGCAAGGATGGTTTAATATGTGAAAATCAGTCAATGTGATATACCACATGAAGAGAATGAAGGATAAAGATCACATAATTATTTCAATTCAGAAAAAGCATTTGACATAATTCAATACTCTTTCATGACCAAAACACTCAACAAACTAAGAATAGAAAGAAATTACCTCAAGTAATAAAGGTCATATATGAGAAGCCTCCAAATAACATCATACTCAATGGTGAAAAATTGAAAGCTTTTTCTCTAAGATCACCACTTCTATTCAGCATAGTACTAGAAATCCTGGTCAGAGCAATTAGGCAAGAAAGAGAAATAAAAAACATTCAAGTCAGAAAGGAAAATTTTCTCTGCTCAGAGCTGACATTATCTTATATATAGAAAACCCTAATGACTCCACAAAAAATTCTGTTAGACTAATAAACAAATTCAGAACATTTGCAGAATAAAAAACAAACATTAAAAAGCAATTGCTTTTCTATAGACAGCACAACTAATCATGAACAATCCAAAAATAAATAAAGTAAGGAAATAATCCCATTTTCAGTAACATAAAAAAAGAATAAAATACTTAGGAATAAACTTAATTCAGGAGGCAAAAGACTTGTACATTGAAACTATAAAACATTACTGAAAGAAATTTAAAAAGATACAAATAAATGAAAAGACATCCTGTGTTCCTGGAGCAAAAACTTAATCTTATTAAAATGTCCATACTACCCAAAGTAACCTACTGATTCAATGAAACAGCTATCAAAATCCCAAAGGCATTTTTTACAGAAACCAAAAAAAAAAAAAAAAAAAAAAAAATCCTAAAATTCATATAAAACCACAAAAGACCCTGAATATCCAAAACAATGTTGAGAAAAAAACAAAGCTGGAGGCATCACACTTCCTGATTTCAAAGTGTATTACAAGGCTATTGTAATAAAAATAATATGATTCTGGCTTAAAAACAGACCTATAGTGGAATGGAAGGGAGAGGACAGAAATAAACCCATGTATTTATGTTCAGCTGATCTTCTACCAGTGTGCTAAAAATACACAATAGAAAAAGTAAAGTCTCTTCACATAATGGTCTTGGCAAAACTGGATATTCACATGCAAAAGAATTAAATTGGACCCTTATGTCACAACATATACAAAATAAACTTAAATTGATTAAAGAGTTAAATGTAAGACCTGAAACTGAAAAACTCCTCGGAGAAGAAATAGGAGGAAAACTTCAGGACATTGGGCAATAATTTATTGGATATGATACCAAAAGCACAAGCAACAAAAGCAAAAATAGGTAAGTGAGATTACATCAAACTAAAAAGCCACTGTACAACAAAGAAAATAACTAACAGAGTAAACATCAACCTACAAAGAAAATATTTGCAAACCATGTATCTCCTAATTAGTTAATATCCAAAATGTATAAGGAACTCCTACTACTCAATAGCAAAACAAAACAAAATGAAACAACCGACTTTAAAGATGGGCAAAAGATTTGAGTAGACATTTCTCCACTGAAGACATACAAATGACTAACAGGTATATTAAAAGGTGCTTAACATCAGTAATCATCAGGAAAATGTAAATGAAAATAATGAGATATCACTTTACAGATGTTAGGGTAGCTATTTTTTTTCAAGTGTTGGCAAGGATATGAAGAAATTAGAACCCTTGAACATTGTTGGCTAGAATGTAAAATATTGCAGCTGCAATGGAAGTTGCTTAAATTTTTTTTAAAAATAGAACTACCATGTGACCCAGCAATTGCACTTCTGGATATTTATCAAAAATAACTGAAATCAGGATCTTGAAGAAGTACTTGCATTCTGTGTTCACTGCGGCATTTTTTACAATACCCATTTTTTACAATACAATCTCTTTCAGAATATGGTTTTTGAAAGAATTCTGGTGTCAGAGAAATTATTTGAACGTGGAATAGGTTAATAATATAGACAGCTCATCTGCTCAATGTCACACAGTGGTGAAGGTCATGCAAGGATTATGTAAGGGGAGGTATTTAGTTCACTTTCAATCTTTTTAAAAATAAATTTCTGTGTATGTATGGGAATAAATGAGTTGAATAAAATTAAGCTTACAATTATTATTGTTAGATTTTCATGAAAAACTTGAATTTACTTGTCAGAACTTTATACTTATACAGGTAATCATTAGAGTATATTGTGAAAATAGTCATATAAACAGAAACTCTTGTTTTCTCTCTCCACCCCACCCCCAAGCCAGGGGATTGATAGCTTTATATTTCTCTTAAAAAACTATATATTCTTAAAAATACACATATTAGAAAGTAATCATACTCTGAGAATAAAACCTAATTGGACTGAAGTCCTAGGAAGAGGGTCGCTTATAATTCTTGTCATTTCTGGCTCTTGGTTTAGATTTTTAGAGATATCTCAGCTATTGAGAATATTTCTCACCATTTGACTTTATCAAAACAAGAGGTATTTGTCTAACAGATATGTTATTGTTATATGCAACTAATCATGCACTCACAAGAGAAGAAATAGACCTTTCTATTTTATATTTTGGGCTTATTTTTATTTGAAGATAGAATAAACAATTCATTCTTCAAAATTAAAAGCACAATACATAGCAGTATTAATTGAAAAAAGGAGACATTTGACAAAATATTTTAAAAATTCATACATAAATATAAGCCTTATGAAACTTCCAAAATGCACTAATATTAATTGACAAGAATAATTTCATTCTGTACTTGCCATTGATTACATTAATGTTCTCTCCATCTTTTTAAATCTCTCAATGTGATTCTAAATATAAATACACTAAATATTAAATATTTGGATTTAATATATTCTGTGTCTTTTATTTCCTCCCAAAATTAGGCCTTAAAATGAAGTGTCTCCTGCCCTGCCCTGTGTGGCTCAGTGGGTTGGTACATCTCCCTGTACACCAAAAGGTTGTGGGTTTGATTCCCAATCAGGGCACATACCTAGATTATGGGTGCGATCTCTAGTTGGGGTGTGTATGGGAGGCAACCAACCGAAGTTCTACTCTCACATTGATGTTTCTCTCTCTCTTTCTGTCTGTCTGTCTGTCTCTCTCACTCTCTCCCCCTTCCCTTCTTATAAAATCAATAAGCATATCCTTGAGTGAGGATTAAAAACAAAATTAAAAAAGAAATGAAGTTGTCTCCTTTAAAAAATATATTTAAAAAGGTAAAAGCAAATTGATTTTACAGGGGTAGGTAAAAATAAGTATACAGCTGAATATAAAACATAATGCAATAATTAATAAATAATAAAAGAATAAACTGTTTCACGTACTCACAACTGTAAATCTACTTTTGCCCAACCTTGTATGAAATAAATTAATTTTTATTTTGGAGATTAAAATGGTCAAGTTGTTTAAAATTTATTTTTAAACAGTTGTGTTATTATTCTACAATGATAGAATTTTCTGAGTAAATATAACAAATACATAAAATACAAAATATAGCCCGGGCCAGTTTAGCTCAGTGGTTAGAGCATTGGCCCATGGACCAAAGACTCGCAGGTTTGATTCCTGGTCAAGGGCACGTACCTCGGTTGAGGGTTCAATCCCAGGTCCCATTGGAGTCATGCAGGAGGCAGCCAATTGATGTGTCTTTCTCACATAGATGTTTCTCTCTCTCCCTCTATCTAGAAATCAACAGAAAAATATCTTCAAGTGAGAATTAAAAAAATAATAAAAAAATAAATTAAAAAAAATATATATACCATATATATATATATATATATATATATACACACCATAAGAAAAATGTTTTATTTATTTTTTGTGTGTTCCAATAAAACTTTATTTAAGCCCAGTTGGTGTGGCTCAGTGGATTGAGCATCGTCCCATGGACTGAGAGATCTTGGTTTGGTTCCTGGTCAGGGCACATACCCAGGTGGCAGGCTCAATCCCCAGTGGGGGGTGTACAGCAGGCAGCCAATAGATGTCATTTCTATCTCTCTCTTCCTTCCTCTCTCTCTCAAAAAAATCAATAAAATATATTAAAAGACAAAGTTAAACAAATTATAAAAATGTAATAAAAATAAAACTATATTTAAATGTATAACATTTTCATGTGTTAATGAAATATTATTCTTCTATTGTTTTTGTCAACTATTAAAAAATATGAAAAGTAGCCCTGGTTGGTATGGCTAAGCAGTTAGAGCAGTGGTCCATGGACTAAAGAGTCTTGGGTTTGATTTCCAGTCAAGGACACATACCTCAGTTGTGGGTTCCATCCCTGGCCTCAGTAGAGGTTGTTCGAGGGGGAACCAATTGATGTGTCTCTTAAACATTGATGTTTCTCTCTCTCTCCCTCCCTCCCTCCCACTCTAACTAAAACAAACAATGGAAAAATATCCTTGGGTGAGGATTAAACACACACACACACACACACACACACACACATAATTAAATATGTAAAATATTAAAAATGTAAAATTCTTAGCTCATGTACTATATAAGAAACAAGTATTTTTATAAAACAAGTTTTATATAGGAACTTAGTATTTTATCTAATATATTAATATTTTGATATGCTCTATAGTTGACAGTTTGATTTTAAAAAGTTAATATTCTAATGAAAGTAATTAAAACATCACAATAATGATACTTATTCACAAATCTTTTTTTAAGCCTTTCTCTTGTGCTCACCTCAAGGTTGTCAAATCGCTTTCATGTTCAATGACTTTTTAGTTTTTATCCCCATAAGCTGTCTATTAGACAGACTGGACAGGTAAAATTAACACCATTTTTACATTTTGGATAAATAAGCTTAGGTACAAAATTTGAAAGTGACTTACCCCAAGATTACTGTGCAATCAGGTGTTGGAGCCAGAACTTATTCTTCAATTCAGATCTTATATAAAGGGGTCTAGAACACAGAGTTTAGGTTTAGACGTGTTTTATCATCATACCACATTAATTTCATTAAAGAATTGGTAATTCGTCTTTTCCCTCACACATGAAAGCATGCAATTCTTCTATTTTACTCAATTTACTAAAGATATTTCATAAGCTATAACTAAGATTTTATAGAGTTGAACTTATATTCCACTTTGCTTGGAAATATGAACAGCTGTTTGAATGCACACGTGAAAAATTTCAATCTGTGTATAAGAGAATTCTGATGATTCTAAGGATAAGAGAATTAAGTCAATTTACCTTTGCAAAGGGAAACTGCTCTGGGAATTATTTAAGGTGGTTAAATTACATAGTTTTCCACCCACAGGCTGTCAACAATAAAGAGATTAAGACTTCATTTGCAAGCTTTGTCTTTAATGTAAAATGACAGTAATTGACATTTGAAAACTGCATTGTACAATACTCTACATGACACATGCAGAAACTTGTACTAGCTCCTCCACATATTTGCTTCACTTGTCGATTATAAGATCTGGGGTATTTTTAGTAGTTGCATCTTTTCAATATTATCTATCAGGACACAAAAATATTGCTTAGATAATACTATAGAAAATCAAATTAAGGACACAGAGCACAGTTGTCCATGAGGATTGGTTCCAGGACCCCCTGCAGATACCAAAATCCACAGATGTTCAAGTCCCTTATATAAAGTGGCCTAGTATTCAACATAACCTACACCAGCTATTTTCAACCGGTGTGCAGCAAGAATTTTTAAAACATGTGATGACTATTAGCCAAAGGCACTGACCTCTTCTCCCTCAGACTGTCAAATAAAAAAATGATAACGGCCAACACAATAGCCATCCTATGTGAATGAATCAAAATTATACCTATTTTTGGTCAGATCGGCAAAATATATATATTTTGGTGTGCCACAGAATTTTTAGTAATTAGTTTATGTGTGCCATGAGATGAAAAAGGTAAAAAATTGCTGACCTACATACATCCTCCCTTATACTTTAAGTCATCTCTAGATTGTATAAAATACCTAATACAATGCAAATGCTATGTAAATAATTGTTATACTGTATTGTTTTGGGAACAATGACAAAAAAAAAAGTCTGTACATATTCAATATAAACACAACCATCACAGACCTAATTACATAACACATGTCAGCAACATTTTTTTCCTGAATATTTTTGATCCATGGCTAATTGAATCCACAGATGTGGAACCCACAAATATGGAGAACTGACTATACAAATTACTTTGACTTCTGGTCTTCCGTTAAAACTAAGAGAGTTAGGCCCTGGCCGGTCTGGCTCAGCAGTTAGAGCGTCAGCCCTTGGACCAGAGAGTCCTGGGTTCGGTTTCCGCTAAGGGCACATAACTCGGTTTCAGTTTTTCCCCGGCCCTGGTTGGGGTCGTATGGGTGGCAGCCACTCAATGTGTCTCTCTTGCATCCATGTTTCTCTTTCTCTTCCCCCCTCTCTACTTCCTGCTCTATCTGAAGATAAATGCAAAAATGTCCTCAGGTGAGGATTAAAAAAAAACTAAGAGAGTTAGTACTCCCAAAGTGTAATGTTATATGAATCAGTTACTCTATTTGCATAATTTGCTTTTCAGTGCAAAGTAAAAGGTCCTGACCCAGATTATCTCAAAGTGAATTGTCAACAGGCCAATAAAAATTGAGCAGATGAATGTCATTTTTTAACATTAGGCTTTCTTTGACAATAATCATTCTTGATGTTCTAAGATAATAAGAAGAATTTGTCAGGCAAGTTCTTACATAAGTATGTTTATAGTTTACATAGAAGTACAGGACAATGAACCAAAAAGAAAAAGAAAATCCTTCCTAATTTCATAAAAGGAGTTTGAGTATAAATACACACACACACACACACACACACAACCAGTTGTTTCAAGTCCAAGAATATAATACATTCCTTTATGCTAAAAATTCTGGACTATCTCTCATTTTTAACCTGTGTATAAGTTTGGACAATTTTCATGTCCATTCCCAGCTTCTATATATTGTCTTTTTGAAGGCAAAAAAAAAAAAAAGAGAGAGAGAGAGAATCATATTTTATAAAGAACAATCCATCTCTTCGATTAATGCCCCATGCTAATTTTAAAATTTACATCCTACACAACAGTGTAGTTACAAAATAATTAATTTGATTCAGATGTTTAATTAAGCATGACAAGGAGGCTTTAGTTTTAAGTTGAGAGGGAAAAAAATGAAAGAGTTGCCTTGGAAAAGCCTGGAGCACATTTTGCAGACCATCTTGGAACAAACAGTTTTAACTACAGACTTAGCCTATTCCTTTGATGACTTCATTAACAAGTCAAAGTCTTCAGACCCACAAGGACTAAGATAGAGTAGCTAGATGCCAGACAGAGAATTTGAATATTTTGATCAAGTTTTAATAAATAGCTTTAATTAAGCAGGTTTTTCCTGAGGAATTAAAGGAAAGGAAAAAAAAAAGAGTGCCTCATTATTTTTTGAACAATCACATTCTCATTCTATGATTACTAAAGGATCTTTTATTTATGAATATTATTATGACTTCTATAGTCAATACGTACATTGTGTACATATTCACTTTGTTCATGCTCTATCATGTTGCCCAAACTCTCTTCGTTGATGTTCAAAACAATAATTAAAGCCAAGTCTTAATGCCTAACACTTATACTTTGCTGTAAGTAAAAGAACAAAACAGTTAAGTGTATCATGGTGATTTATTTGATTTTCATTTCATTTACAAATTTATATCTGTCCTCACACAGAATGGGGAGAAATCAGTGAACATTCACAGAAATGGCATAAAATAAACCTTAAATTTTCTAAAACACAATAGTTTTTAGACAACCTGTAATTGCTTTTCATTTTAAATTTTCATTTACAAGAATACTTTGTATAGAATTATAGTTTCTGTTAAGAAGTCGGGAAATGTCAAATTGGCTGACAAATGTTCTCATATTCCAGATTTACAGCTATATCTATGCTCAGAGTTGAAAGGCGATTTAAACAGGCAACAGCTTTCCACAAATCCTTACAAATTAATCATTGATACCAAGTCAAAGACTGACTCTCATTCAATAATATTTAACTAAGGGCAGGGAGGTGAAAACCATGGGGAAGGTGTAGAGGCATGACATGGTGTTAAAATCTGAGGGCTAAGGGAGCTGTTTCAAATTTCAGTTTCTGAGTTTCTTATATGCTCTCTGTCACCACCCTGGCCCTCTAAAGGCCAGTGAAGTCACTGTAGCTAATGGCAGAATGTTGTAGCTACCATATGATACCTAATAGAAAAAAACAAAAAAACTTATGAATTATTGTTCTATTGAACAACTATTCCTGGTAGAGCAGTGGGTTTTGTGGCCAACCTATCTTCAAAAATGCCTGAGGATTAGAACCTAGCCCAGTCTTCCTTGCAGCACTAACTTCAGGAATTTATGGGTGTATATGAGATCCAAGAACATTCTCATGAGCACTATAAATCAGACCAAGTACCTTCATAGTCAAGGTGGTTTATCAAGTGATGTATAGCTAATAGTGATAAGATGCAGAGAATGGAGCTACTTTTCTACCCTGAAGGAGCTACATGGATAGCAAAGTACAAAAGATGAACAGCTCTCAGAGCCACTGAATTTCCTAAACAGAAGTAGTCTGTGCCAATCCAATCTCATCTAGTGTGATCCCGTTCTAAGGATGGAGTGATGGGGGCACTGGAAGTTGTGTTATGAATCACCAGATCACCACATTGTTGTGCATGCTGTGTTGCTGCCTATCCAGTATCCCTTCTTAAAATGAAGTAAACTTGATGTTGGGTAAAGCATACTGTCTCATGAGTTTGACACCCTCTCTGGTTGATCAGAGTCTACATTGCACACATCTATCTCATTGAGATTCCATTTCATATTCAAAGTGTACCTTTGCTTTCCTGTGTAGAGTATGATTCTAGTTGTCTCTGCTTCTCTTACTATACTCTTGGTTTTAATTCAAAAGTCCCTGCCCTTTCTTCTATGCCCTAAGTGTGTAAATTTGGTACTGAAGTGGATGGATCAAAATCATTAGACTTACATACATTTAGATTTGCATGCTAGCTCTGAAATTCAATGGCTAGTTTATGTTGAGAAAATCAGTTAACTATTTGGAGCTTTAATTTCTTATTGGTATTCCAGGTCTCTATCTCATATTGTTATTTAAATTATATGTCAGATACAAAGTTATTTTGAATATGTTAATGAATCAGTGAATGAGAACAAACCTGGTAAACATCAACTTATTCTTGTAAAACTTAAGAACAACATTAGTCTTCAGAGCTTACAATACCTGTGGTGTGGGAGCCCAATATGTATTAAGGGCATATCCTGTGCCATATATTTATATAGATTATATCATACAAACCATCAATGTAGACACTATATTTATTTTACATGAGAAAATCAGAAGCTCTGAGTGGTTTTGGGGGGGGCTGGTATCTGAATTTTATTAAATAAAATTGCTAGAAATCAAGGGTATTTTATCAATTTTTTCAAGAGCAATGTACTAATACCATTATATTTAATCTTCAAAACACGTTTTTAAGTCCTATTACCCCATTTCATAGATGAAAGAAATTAATATTTAGAAGAATTATTAGCATGTGGTAAAGCAAGTGTTGAAATCCAAGTTTGTCTGACTTTAAAGTCTGTAATCTTTCATTTAACAATGCTACTTTTAATTAATTCAGTGAGTAGAATACACTATGTAAGTAATATATATTTGATTAATTCATACAGACTACTTTTATAGTTTGCTCTTTTGGGGTAATATCATGTTATTCTCCCGCCCTGTAGAGGGGGTACAATATCAATCAACTTGTGGATGACAGGAAAATATTTAGCTGATATTCCAAACACCTTATATTAACATAATCTACGATAGAGAATTTCACAACATGTGGAACCCCCCAAATTAGAATAAATTTTAGAATGTTAAGACCAGGTGTAACAAAGGAAGTAATATTCTCATTTAACAGATAAAATTTTTTAAATTCTCCTTTGAGATAAAGACAGAGATCCTATTTTACTGAATCATGTAAAGAAAACTTGGCTACAACATTGACCATAATCTCTTAAAGAGTACAACAACTGAAACATTACAGGGGAAAATGGTATAGTAGACAATTATATTACAGAAAGGTGTGGAATAATAAAAAGAATAATTTATTTGATCAGCATAGAAAAAGTTGAATGATGTAACAAAGCCAAGGACAGATATTTTAAAAAGACTATAAGACAAAGGAAAAGAATACTATTTGTTATGGGTTGAATTGTGTCCCTCTGAAAAGATATGTTGAATTCCTAACCCCAGGAGCAGAGTGTGACCTTATTTGGAAACAGGGTCTTTGCAGATGTAATAAAGTTAAGATGAGCTTATTGGGGCGAGTCTTAATCTAATATGACTAGTGTAGTTATAAGAAGAGGAAATTTCATATATTCACAGACAGGACAATGCCATCTGAAAACAGACTCACAAGAAAAGACACTTATGTGAGTGAACATGGAGGCACAAATAGAATTCATGCTGCCACAAGCCAAGGAACATCTGGGGCTACCAGAAGTTAGAAGGGAAAAGGAAGGATCCTCTCCCAGAGGCTTCACAGGGAGTAAGGCCCTGCCAAGATATTGATTTCAAACTTCTAGCCTCCAGAGCTTAGACAGAATAAATCTCCATTGTTTTAAGCCACCAAGATTATGGTACTTAGCCCTGGCCGGTTTTGCTCAGCGGTTAGAGCATCGGCCTGAGGTCTGGAGAGACCCAGGTTCGGTTCCCGCTAAGGGCATGTACCTCGGTTGCAGTTTGTCCCCGGCCCTGGTTGGTCATGCGGGTGGCAGCCACTCGATGTGTCTCTTTCACGTCGATGTTTTTCTCTCTCTCTTCCTCTCTCTCCCTCCCACTCTATCTGTGCAAAAAATGGAAAAATGTCCTCGGGTGAGGATAAAAAAAAATAAAATAAAATAAAAAAATAAAAAAAGATTATGGTACTTACTTATAGCAGTCCTAGGAATCTAACACACTATTTTTTAAATTTTCATTGCCAAAAATATAAATAAATAAAATAAACGAACAATAAAAAACTCCCACACTTATCTTTTCATAGGCCATAGAGCACACCAAGTTTTTTTTGAGTAAGGAGTTGTGTGAAACTCTCAATTTTCACTCTGTAAATATATTAACATGGGTATGTTATCATTCTTGACAAAGATTTGAAGTGAGAATGAAAGCATTTTCACTGTTTCATAAATTCTGTGATAACATGATTTTTCTTTGTCTTCAGTAATAAGCATGATTTTTTTTCTCATTGCTCTGTTTGTTCAAATTTTGACAAACAAGGCTTAGCAAAGAAAAGTTAAGCCAACCTGTACTTTCCTCTGAATTACCAAGATTGGAGGCTTCAGCATTAGTATTTTGGTAAGTGCTTCAAGGTCACATTTCATTTTGCTACAGGGTCCTAGACAGAGCATATCACCAGCACATAGCAGTCTTAACTGAATAACTTATTTGTATACGTTACTGATTGTTGTGTAACAAATTTCCCCAAATCTTAATGGCTTAAACTAACATTCATTATCTCATAGTTATTTTGAGTGAGGAATCTGAACACAATTTAACTGGGTCCTCAGGAGTTAGGTTTCTCTCAAAGCTGCATTCATCTACCCTACAGGCTCAACTGGGAAGAATCTGCTTTCCTACTTTATTTATGGGGTTGTTGGCACTATTGAGTTCCCTGTGGGCTGTTGTAGTAACACCTTAGGTCTTCATGAGCTGTTGGCTGGAGGTTTCCCTTGGTTTCTTGCAATGTGGGCCTACCTGATAGAGCATCTCACAATGTAGCAGTTTGCTTTAACATCAAGTAAGGGGGAAAGAAAGACTACCAACAAAAAAGAGAGTTCCAGAACAATGGAAGGCACATACTTTTGTCATCTAATCACACAAGTGATATCCAATCATTTTGCCATATTCCATTCATTAGAATAAAATATTCTAGCAATCCTAATTCTACTCATTAAAAACAAGTCACTAGGTCCAACCTATACTCAAGAGGAGAGGGATTACACAAGGGCATGATTACCAGGAAACTAGGATTGTTGAGATCCATGCTAAAAGTTGCCTACTATATTATAGTGGGATCAGATGACAAATATATTCACTACTATTGGATGATTTTATTTATATATATATATATATATATATATATATATATATATATTGCAATAATAAATAGCCTGACCGGTGTGGCTCAGGGGTTGAAAGTTGACCCATGCACCAAGAGGTCGCCAATTTGATTCCTGCCCAGGTTGTGGGCCCAATCCCCAGCTGGGGGCATGCAAGAGGCAGCCAATCAGTGTTCTCTCTCATCTGTGTTTCTATCTCTCTCTCCCTCTCCTGACCTTTCTCTTTAAAAATCAATAAAGAAAATAAAAATTTAGACTTCCGGTCAAGATGGCAGCGTAGGTAAATGTGGTATCGCGTACTCCCACAACCACATCAAAGTTACAACTAAACTACAGAACAACCATAATTCAAAACCGCCTGAGATTAAGCTGAATGGAAGTCCTACAACTACGGAATTAAAGCAGCAGCCACATCCAGACTGGTAGGAGGGGCGGAGGGGCAGAGGGGCCGGTGGCAAGACGGGCTGGTCCCACACACACGTGTGGCGGATAAAAATCAGGAGGATACCTCTGCTGAGAACGTCCTTCCTGAGGACTGAGGGGTCCCTGTCCCACACCAGGTGCCCCGCTCAGGGATCCAGTGCCAGGAAGAGAAGTCCCCATAACTTCTGGCTGGAAAAACCAGCAGAAACTGAGGCTCAGGGAAGCTGAAGTGGCTGGAGCCCCAGGCAGCTCCCTAAAGGGCCCGCGCACGGACTTATCGGACTCTCTCCCTCTAAGCTTGGAGGGAAGGCAGCTCAAGGGGCACCAGAGACATACAGGGAAGAACTGAGCTGTTTGGCAGTGGAGCGAGGGCTGGAGAGGGGGCTTTCTCAGGGACAGGCGTGCTGTCAGAGGCCTTTGTTCCTTTGGTGAGCCCTTCCCTGGGGCTGCAGACAGTCGCCATATCTGGGACTCCAGAAACCTGGCTCACACTGGTAGCCTTGCCCTGGTGACTCCCTGAGGCCCCGCCACACCCAACTTTCAGGCCCACCCAAGCTGTTGCCACTTGCTTAACTATAGGATTGACCTGTCTTGGATTCTGCTTCAGGTTTTTCCTAAATTCTTTCAAACGAGGAACATCTGGTCTCAGCTAGCCCCATACCTCTCGTTAAGTAATACACAGAAACAAACACAGGGAGGAAGCCAAAATGAGGAGACAAAGAAACAGGTCCCACATGAAAGAACAGAACAAAACCCCAAGAAAAGAACTAAGCGAAATGGAGATAAGCAACCTAACAGAGGCTGAGTTCAAAATACTGCTTATAAGGATTCTCAATGAACTCAGTGAGAACCTCAGTGAACTTAGTGAGGGCCTCAAGAGCATAAAAAAAGACCCGTCAGAAATTATGGATGCACAGTCAGAATTGAAGGAGGCATTAACTAAAATAAAGAATAATTTACACAGATTCAATAGTAGAGTACGTAAATCCAAGAAGCAAACCATCGATTTGGAATATAAGGAAGCAAAAAACGCCCAATCAGAACAGCAAAAAGAAAAAAGAATCCAAAAAAAGGGAGCCTCTGGGACAACTTCAAGCATGCCAACATTCACATCTTGGGGGTGCCAGAAGGAGAAGAGCAAGAACAAGAAATCGAAAACCTGTTTGAGACAATAATGGCAGAAAACTTCCCTAACTTGGTGAAGGAAACAGACATATAAGTCCAGGAAGCACAGAGAGTCCCAAACAAGATGAACCCCAAGAGGCCCACACCAAGACACATCATCATCAAAATGCAAAAGGTTCAAGACAGAGAACCTTAAAAGCAGCAAGAGAAAGGCAGCTAGTTACCTACAAGGGAGTTCCCATAAGGCTGTCGGCTGATTTCTCAAAAGAAACTTTGCAGGCCAGAAGGGAGTGGCAAGAAATATTCAGAGTGATGAAAAGCAAAAACCTACAACCAAGATTACTCTATCCTGCAAAGCTGTCATTTAGAATCGATGGCCATATAAAGACTTTCCCAGATAAGAAAAAGTTAAAGGAGTTCATCACCACCAAACCGTTATTATATGAAATGATGAAGGGTCTTTTTGAAGAAAAATATAAAATATATGAACAAACAAAATGGCAATGAATACATATCTATCGACAATGGCATCTACAAACAAAATGAACAGGTAGAAGAGAAACATTCTCATAGATACAGAGAACATTTTGTTGGTTGCCAGATGGGAGGGGGGTTGGGGGAATGGGTGAGAAAGGTGAAGGGATTAAGAAGTACAAATTCATTGCTAGACTGACAAACCTCAAAGGGAAAGGGATTGGGGGGTGGGAAGAAATAAACCAAAGAACTTATATGCATAACCAATGGACACAGACAATACTGTGGGAAAAGGTGGGAGGGGGCGGGAGTCGGGAGGAGGGGGTCAATGGGGGAAAAATGTGGAACATCTGTAATACATTCTACATTCAATAATAAAGATTAAAAAAATTTAATAGTAAATAAATAATGATAGGTTCCTATAATCTGAAATCAATAACTAGGTATAATCATCTTATAAAAAAAAAAAAAAAAAGACTTTGCAATCCATAATAGAGAAATTGCATGCATTGTAATGAAAAGTAAAAGAGAGTGATAAAAAATTGCAAGTTAGTATTTTGGCAAATTAATATAACAATGCTAAATATTTAGCCAACAGTTTTAAATATTCTGTACTGGATGAGAGTAAAAGCTTTGAAGTCATACATATATGGGTTCAAATTTAGGCAAGTTATTTAAAACTTCTGAGTTTATATTTCTTCACCTATAAAGTGAGAGTACTAACGTCTGCATATCAGATATTTAAATCTGATCCCAAATATATGGTGTTCAATCTGAATAAACAGAAACCACTGCTATTTTATGCATTTCAATATTTTAGAATGGTCATTTGCTCTGCAATGACAGAGAGTTATAATTAGAACAGAAAAAGGAGTGTTTAAATATCAGTTACTAATGCCAGGAGTAACAATGGGCAGAGGTATAAGCTTCATTTATGGTAAGCAAGGATATAAAAAATCATTTTAAAAAGGTAAAAAATTCTGCCCATAACTGAAACAAAATGAGGCTCAAACTAGTTACAAGAAACAAAGTTGAGGAACAGATAGTATGTTCAGGTATAAAGAGATAGGATCATAAATTTTGCAGTGATTCCCGACAAAGATATCTTTCTACCCCAGGGTCTGATTTTATTGATAGTCACACATATATGACAGGTTTTTACTTATTTCTTCCTAAAATTCAGCTTGAAATTTGTGGCAGATTTGTTGCCTCCATGAGAAGATGCATACTCTTCCCTGTATCTACTCTATTGGCAGTTTAGTTCACTAATAAGCAATGGGACATAAGGGATGCTGTAAACATTCTGGGTGATAACACAGTGCCAGAGGAAGATGTCTACCCACTGCGCACACACACACACCACCTATTATTTCTGACTTTATGAGTTAGTGATTAGATCATTTGTATAGAAGAGAAATCTAAATTTGAGAAGATTTAAGAGATATATCTAAAATTACAGAGCTGGTAAATGGCATATATTCAATTTAAACATAAGTTTTCTGACTCCTAGGTAAGTGAACTTCCACTATAATCCTTGTGCCAATAAATGCTAGAATTAGGGACAGATTAGATTGATCTAAAAAGTAAGCAAATAATTTAGGTTAATAATTTTTTTTAAATAACTATGTTCATTTGCATCTGATTTATGTGTTTCCATGTTGCAAAAAAAAAAAAATGTTTTCTTAAAACACAATGTACTAGATGTTGCACACTAACTATTGCAGCTCACATAATAAAGGAAGAAAATTCAGGTTCATAAACACAATCACTAGGTCTATGTTTCCTCGTTTTTAACATGAGTAGCAAGAAACTTCAACCATAATATTCTATTTTGTTTTTTAATTTCTAAATCTATAGAGAAAATAAAAATCTATTTTTCCATCTTTTTTTTATGTTTAGAGTGTTCTTTTAGGTAAAGCTAGGAATGAGTGTTCTATACATGTATATAATGCTAGGTAATAGGAGTGTAGATAACCCACAAACACATATTTACTGAGGCTGAATAAATAAGCTAATGTGAACTACAATAGCTCAAACATTTTCTTTTCTTTTTTTTTTTTTTTATAATCCTCACCCGAGGATATTTTTTTCCATTTATCTTCAGATAGAGTACAGGCAGGGGGGAAAGGGTAGAGAGAGAGAAACATTGATGTGAGAGAGACACATTGATTGGTTGCCTCCCACAGGACCCTGATTAGGGCTGGGGACCAAACCACAACCGAGGTATGTGCCCTTGACCAGAATCAAACCTGTGACTCTTTGATCCACCAGCTGACACTCTAACAGCCGAGCCAAACCAGCCAGGGCAGCTCAAACAATTTTTTAAAAAGAAGAATCATATTATTTGATTGTAAGAATTGTTATATAGCTACAGTGTGATATTTACAGAGACACACAGATCAATGGAATGGAAGAAAGAAGCAAAAAAAAAAAAAAAAAGACCCACACAAATTGATTTCCCCCCCCCAAGGTATAAAAACAATTCAATGGAAGGATAGTCTTTTCAACAAACAATGCATGAATAATTAGACATCCCCAGGCAAAAAATAAAATAAAATAAAACTCAAATGTCACAACTTATACAAAAATTGACTCAAAATGGATTACAGACTTAAATGTAAAACTATCAAAATTTTAAAAGAGAACACAGTTACAAACATTCAAAACATAGGGTTAGGCAAAGAGTTTTTAAACATGACATCAAAATCTCAATCTATAAAAAAATGAATAAGTTGAACATCACCAAATTCCTTTCTTTTGCCTGTGAAATACACTTCTAAGAGGATTAAAAGGGAAGCAATAGACTGGGAAGAATATTTGGAAATCACATATCTGACAAAGGACTCATTAAATGTATAAATGTGCCAAACCAACATGTCATATACCCCAAACTTGCACAATGTTATTTGTCAATTATATCTCAATTAAAATATATATATATATATCTCTCCAAACTCAATACTGGGAAAATTAACAATCCAGTTAGAAAATGGGCAAAGGCGTGGATAGACACTCCACCAAAGAAGATGTCCAGCATGGGCTTTTCTAACTAATGGAGCAGAAGATTAATATGTTTTAGAAAATATTTCACTGATAGGGGTATAAATCTTTTCTTTCTCTTCTTTCTTTATAGACGAGTATGTAATGTTTGGCAATACAATAGACATCTTGAAATGAGAAAGACAAAACTCACTTGATCAGGATGGTGACACAAGAAGCTATAGGAAAGCTGATACTTTAATGACACCGAGTTACTATGTCAGCCTTTTCCCCTATTTTTAGAGATAAATTTCCATTTTCTCCCTTGAACATCTTCCCACCAAAAAAAAAAAAATGTAAAAAATAAATACATTGGCAATGTAATTTTCTGTATTGAGAACATTCAATTCTGCTATAGAGGGCAAGAAAGCAAATGAAATAGATGAAACTCATACAAAGTGTTAAGCATAGAGAATAAGTTAAGCAAACAGCTTAGGTAATATAGGTTAAGCTCACAGGATTTGTTAAGAATGAATAATAAGTAAGGCAAGTGTCTTGTAAGCCATAGACAAACTTCATAAAAAATGTTAAATTTGGAGAGCAAGTAAGTAATTGGTTGAAGAGTTCAACTCCTAGTAAAAAACTTCTGTGGCAGCTCCGTTTTTATTTTTTAAGGAAACATCATATTATTTTCCATAGTAGCTGCATCAGTCTGTATTACCACCAGCAGTGCACTGCCATTTGATTTGATCCAGTGATTCCACTTCTAGGAATATATCCTAAGAAACCTGAAACAGCAATCAGAAAGAATATATGCACCCCTGTGTTCATAGCAGCACTATTTACAGTAGCTAAGAGATGGAAACAGCCCAAGTATCCATCAGTAGATGAGTGGACAAAAAAGCTGTGGTACATTTACACAATGGAATACTATGCAGCTGTGAGAAAGAAAGATCTCACCCGGATGGTGTGGCTCAGTGGTTGAGCATCAACCCATGAACCAAGAGGTTGCCGGTTCGATTCCTGGTCAGGGCACATGCACAGGTTGTGTGCCCAATCCCCAATGAGGGGCATGCAGGAGGCTGCCAATCAATGTTCTCTCTGATTGATGTTTCTATCTTTCTCTCTAAGAATAAATTAAGAAAAAAAATTTTAAAAAAAGAAAGATCTCTTACCCTTTGAGATGACATGGAGGGACCTGGAGAATATTATGCTAAGTCAAATAAGCCAATCAGAGAAAGACAAATATCACATGATCTCACTTATTTGTGGAATATAATGAACAAGGTGGGCTGATGAACAAAATAGATCCAGAGACGTGAAAGTAGGGAACAGACTGACAAACATCAGAGAGATAAACCAAAAAACTTACATGCATATATGCATAACCAATGGACACAGACAACAGTGTGGTGAAGGCGGGGGCGGGGGGGAGGAAGGTGTCAATGGGGGAAAGAGGAGGAACATCTTTAAAAAAAAAAAAAAAAAAAAAAAACTATGTGGAATTTTTCAGGCCTGACCATAGGCAATTACAATGGCTTTATTGGACAGGCCTCATGGAGGAAAGCAGCCCTCCCTACACTAGACTTGGTGCAGTCAATACATCTAAGTCTCTTAAGGGAGCTGCAGCCAAAGCCTCAGGCCCATGGCTGGTTATACTATTTCACATATTTGTATTCCTAGTCACTCTGCCTTCATTCCTAGGTCTCTTTGTCTGAGGCCTTGGTCAGAGACATCTTCAAGTGCCTCTGCTGAGGCCTCCTTATTAGGGAGAGAAGAGGGAAAAATTGAAGACACTTTTCTACACTCTGACTCAGTATTTAATACTTTTCCACTTCCAGCTCTCTCTTCTCGCCTCCCCTCACCCCATTCCCATCTCAGGGCCCGTAAAAATGCCAGAACCCTTTCTTTATGACTCTCTCAACAGCAAGACAGCCCCCACCTCTGTGCAGATCCACCTGACCCTTGACCTGAATGCCTTAGTGCTCATAACTTGTTTAATGGGTATAGATGTTCAATTTTGCAAGATGAAAAAGTTCTGGAGATTGGTTGCACAATAACGTAAATATACTTAACACCACTAAACTTTACACTTAGAAATGGTTAATACAGTAAATTCTGTTATGTGTTTTTAGCGCGCGCGCACACACACACACACAAACTATAGTACAATATCACCACCAGGATATTAGAATACTGACACTGTTAAAATGTACAGTCTTGCTTGTATTCCTGTGCGAGTGTATTTAGCTCTATACAATTTTATTACATGTGTAAGTTCATTCATCTACTAACAAAGTCAAGGTACAGAATGAAATCATCACCACAAGGATCACTCATTTGGTGTTCTCATAACCTCATCCATCTCCTTCCAGAAGCTTTCCCTATACTGCTAAATCCCTAGAAACCACTAATCTATTCTCCATTTCTAACACATTACCATTTCAAAATTTTAGAAATGGAATCTTACAGACTATAACTTTTTGGCATTAACTTTTTTCATTTAGCACAATGCTCAAGATATGTATCCAAGTTGTTGTGGACATCAATAGATCATTCCTTTTTACAAATGGGAACTCTCAAGCCTTTCTGTTGTGAATAAAAACAGCTGTAGCTACTTTGACAAGCAGTTTGCCAGTATCTTAAGCTGTTAAACATTTACTTACCATAGTATTTGGAAGTAGCACAACTAGGTTTCCACAGAATAACAGTGAAGCATAGGTCCATCCAGACTGGTAAGAGAAGATGTGTAGGAGCATTATACATATAAGCAAAAAGTGGGAAAATGGAATGTCCTTTAGTTAATGACACATGCAAAAAAATATGATTCTATACTAGGAAGAAACAACATTGTGATCATTGCTACAGGGCTAATGATCCCCAAACACATCATGCTACATGAAAGAAGCCAGCAACAAAAGACCACACATGGTATGATTTCCATTTATAGGAATTGTTAAGGAAAAGCAAATCAATAGAGACAGAAAGTAGATTAGTGGTTGCCCAGAGTTAGAGGTGGAAAGGAAGAGTGTTAGCAAATAGTCTCAAGCTTTCTCTATGCAATAACATAATGTTTGAAATTTAGATTTCACTGAGGGTTTCACAATTTGGTATATTTTAAAAAATCATGGCATTATACACTTAACATGAGTAAATATTATGTAAACTACCCCATTATTTTAAAACATCTATTGCATTTCTTTATAATAGCAATGTATAATCTGAAATTTAAATTGAGAACACATTGCCATTGTAGATAGCATAAAAAATAATTTATTGTAAAATTAGTATCAGATGAGCAGTATTTGTACACTGAAAACTATAAGACATAACGAAAAGTAACAAACGATGATAGAAATACATAGAGTAACATTGCAGATTCATGGATTTGAAAAATCAATATGGTTTATATGTCAATATTACCAAATAGATCTACAGATTCAAGGTCAATATTGTCAAAATACAAGAAAGAGTTTTTGCATAAATGGATATGTAACATGTATATAGAAATGCAGAGGAGGCAAATTGACCTATACTTTAGAAAATGTAAAAACCATCACAATCCAAAAGCATCCATCAAGAAACAGCAAAGACAAGAACCAACTAGAACATTATTTTGAAATCATGTAACAAATAGTGTGATTCCAGAACATGAAAGGACCACTTTTACTTAAGAAGAGGAACACAAATAACCCAATTTAAATATAGGCAAAAATTTCAAGAAACATTTCACCCTGGCCAGTTTGGCTCAGTAGTTAGAACGTTGGCTGGAGGACCAGAGAGTCCTGGGTTTGGTTCCTGCTAAGGGCACGTACCTCGGTTGCAGTTTGTCCTCAGCCCCAGATTGGGATAATGTGGGTGGCAACCAGTCGATGTCTCTCTCACACTGATGTTTCTCTCTCTCTTCCCCCCTTCCCTATCTGAAGAAAAATGCAAAAATGTCCTGGGGTGAGGATAAAAAAAAAAAATTCAAGAAACATTTCAAAATAAGCAGATATACTAACCACCAAGACACATGAAAAGACTCATAAAATTTAATTACCAGGAAATGCGAATTCAAATGACACTAAAATTTATATATTAATGTCAAGTTTCCAGAAGAACCTAAAAATCTTGGGAAAAAAGAACAAAAAGTAGTATGAAAGCGTTCTGATTTCTAAATTTATATAGAAACTGGTACTGATCATAGGATATAAATATAGACCAACTGAATGGAATTCCCAGTCCAAAATAGATGCATGTATTTTTCAATAATTGAAATTTGGCAAAGTTGCCAAATGATTAAATGCAGAAATGATAGTTTTATCCACAAACAATGTTGAAATCATGCCACATCTTCAAGATAAAGATGATTACAGAACCATAAGTCAACCCCCTCCCCCAAAACAATTAATTAATAATAGATAATAAACTTATAAGTAAAGGCCAAAACTTTAAAACCATTAGAAGAAACTGTAATAGTACACCTTTGTGACCCAGAAATATGCAAAAATTGCTTAGACACAGCACCAAAATCATACACACAGAAAAGAAATGAATCTGCATTTCAAAACTAAAACATTTTAGACAATGAATACCAATATTAAGAGAGAGCAATATTGTCACTGACCCAGAACACTCTTTGCAAATCATATATTGGATAAAAATTCCATGGTACATTTATACAATGGAACACCATGCAGCTGTAAAAAAAAAAAAAAAAAATTAAGGATTTCTTACCATTTGAGACAGCATGAATGGATCTGGAGATTATTATGCTAAGCTAAATAAGCCAGACAGAAAGAGACAAATACCACATGATCACACTTATATGTGGAATCTAATGAACAAAATAAATTGATGAACAAATAGGTCCAGAAACATGGAAGTAAAGGACAGATCTCAGAGGGAGGGGGGAGGTGCTGGAAGAGATTAACCAAATAATTTATATGCATATATGCATAGTCATGGACACAGACAGTAGTGCAGTAAAGGCCTGGGGTAAGGCTGGTGCCAAGAAGAGGGGAGAAAAGGGAAAGGAGAAATGGGGAATTGGGGGACATCTGTAATACCATCAACAATAAAAAGAAACATTTTTTAAATAAATATCTAGAGAAGGAAAATATACAGTGGATTGGTGCTTTCCTGAAGTTGTCAAAGCAAAAGAGAAGTGACTGAAAACAAGTCCAAGTTTTCTCTTTGCTATGCTAGTATCATTAAAAATTAGATTTTGGTGATGGTAGACAACTTGTGTATTTATTAAAATTCATAGAATGTTATCCTTAACAAGAGTAAATCTTATGCTACATGATTTATATCTCAATAAAATTCTTGAACAATAAATTCCATTTATCTTTACCAGCAATGTAAAACCAAAAAAAAAAAAAAATTGAGACCCTGGCAGGGTAGCTCAGTTGGTTAGAGTGTAGCCCTGATACACTTAAGTTTCAGGTTGGATCCCTAGTCAGGGCTCATACAAGAATCAACCAATGAATTCATATATAAGTGGAACAACAAATCAAAGTCTCTCTCTCCCCCTCCCTCCCTCTAAAAATCAATCAATGGAAATTTTAAAAAAGGAATAAAAATTGAGAGGTCATTATCATGTCAATAGCATGGATCAGAAGAGAATGATTCATACAAAATAAAAATAACAAAACTTATACACTGAAAACTACAAAACATTACTGAAAGAAACTAAAGATAATCTAAATAATTACAGACATTCCATGTTAATAGATTCAAAGATTCATTATTGTTTAGATGTCAATAATCTTAACAGATCTAAAGATTCAACCACATTGTTACCAAAATACCACTTGTTTATTTTGCAGAAATTGACAAATACATTCCATATGGCAATCTAAAGGACCCAGCACAGCCAAAATGATCTTGAAAATTAGAAGGAATTTAGAGAACTTATTCTGACTACAAAAATTACTACAAATCTACAGTTATCTAGATAGTGTAGTACTGACTATAAAATAGACATAATAGATTAATGGACAAAATTGAGAGTCACAAATAAGTCATAGCCTGGGGAAAATACTTGCTAATCATATATCAGATAAGGGAGTTGCATCCAGAATACATAAAGTGCTCTTTCAACTCTAGCAGTATACAACCCGATTAAATATGGTCAACATATCTAATAGAAATTTCATTCAAGATACACAAATAAACAAAAAGCACAAGAAAAAATAGCAATGATGGATATATTAAAAAGTTAGATTTTAGTGAAAGTTTCCCAACTTAGTATATTTATGAAAAGTCATTGAACTGCACATTTAAAATTGGAGAATTTATATTATTTTTAATAAAAATTAGAATTTATATATACATTATACTTCAATAAAGTTATAAAATAATTGCATTTCTGTACACTAGCAATGAAGAACCTGAAAATGAAATTGAGAAAACACTGAAATTTAGAGAGAGAAATTGCTTTGTTATGAAGCTCATTCTTATCTGCTACTTTTATTTCCAATATTGGAATCATATTTTTGACTCTGTGTCTCCTTCATTCATTTATTATTAAGAAGAAAACTACAGTGAACATAATGCAATATTATCATAATAGCCTAGATTTTTATTAAAGAAGATTTTCTACTACATCAAATGAGGATAATGGAGGTTTTACATCAGTGTCAACATATGCATCTTAATAGAATATATATTTTTTTAAATGTGCACAGTTTTTACAATTGGGCACATATCTCATAGTGACTTCAAATATTAGGATATAAGATAATGTTTAATACATGTATTCCTGATTAGCAGTAAAATTTGATTAAGAAAATTTTTGTGTCAAATAATTATCATTTAACATTGCACAGAATTGTACATGTTGAGAGATTAAGCTAAATTTAGTATAATTCAAAGATTAACCTGTAAAATGCTTTATTGATTTAAACTGTTTCATCAATTTGTTCATTTGTATTCTTAATCATACTATAGAATAATAAATATTTTGTATTATTTTTACTTTATTCTTCAGATCCCAGATGATGATAAAACCACAACAGGTGGCCTATTACAGAAAGATACTGAACTTCAACCCTAATCAACTTTTATATCAACTACCCAGGAATTAAAGAACTTGGCTAAAGAAATCTGGCCCATAACATGCCCTTTCTGTGACTGTTTTTTCTATACCAGCCCTCCTTTACTGTAGTTCACCAATACCCAAAAACCATAAAATCAATTTTATTGGAATGTGTGGAACTTTTGATTATAACAACAGGCATACAGATGATTTAATACATTCACATATTTGCTCGAGTTTTGTTTAGTAAAGCTCCTGACATAACTTTATTTTTCCAGTTTTAACCTCAACACTGAGACTAGTTTATGTCTATGCAATCTCATGAAAACACACACACACACACACACACACACACACACACACAAACTATATAGTGTATCACTAACAGACTGGTTCTTAAGGGAATTATACCATCTGATCATTTCTATTGTAGATCCTGCATAACCTTTTTTTTTAAAAATCTTCACCTGAGGGTATTTTTCTATTTATCTTCAGCTAGAGTGGGAGGGAGTGGGAGAGAGAAAGAAAGAAACAGAGATTTGAGAGAGATACATGGATTGGTTGCCTCCTGCACAACCCCAACCAGAGCTGGGGACAAACTGCAACCAAGGTACGTGCCCTTGACCAGAATCGAATCCGCGACTCTTTAGTTTCTTGGCCGATGATCTAACTGCTGAGCCAAACTGCCAGGGCTGCACACCCATTTTAACTCTTTTCTCAAATCATGAAAACTCTTAGTGCTCATAACTTAATACCCTTGAAGTAAATTCCCTCTACTCAAAATCAAGTTATATCTGCATTTCAGTTCCCTTTATAAAGAGATGACTCAAACTCCTGATTTCATTTCACAGTGGATTATTGTTTTCACTGTTTTTACATTCATACCATTCTGATGATTTTGCCTTTGTTCATACTTGGTGCCTTGTTTGAGTCTCTGCTGCTCTTTTTCTCCTTTCAATGCACAGTTCACAACAACTTAAGATTTTTTAGAACTGCATTTATATATAATGCACAGTCAGTAGTCTGTGTATCAAATATAACACTCTTATTTCCATAAAAGAAAAGGTACTTGTTTAAAATACACAAATAATTAGAAATTATTTATGCAAATAAAGTATATCTTATTTACACGGTATTATCATTCAATTAGGTACTCATTGTTTCCAAATAAGGCTGATCTGATTCTAACTCATTATCAATATCTATAAAGCATACTGGGAATACTTTATGTAGCTTAAGCATAATATTACAAGTGTTTTGTTTTTGTTTTTATAGTTATCATTATTATTATAATTTGGATATATTATCCATTTGCTATCGCCTTGGGGATGGGACATTCCTATACTTCTGGAGTCACATTTTATGATCATTTCAAGTTAGTACAATAAAATTTTACAAGTTTTAAATAAAGGAGAATTTGTGAAGCTCTGGAGAAAAATTTGAATTTAATCTGAAAATCACTATGAAAACAAAACTAATTTTTAAAGGTTTGATTTTCCCTGATTACTAGTTACGACTTTGGGGAAAGATGTGTAAACACTATACAGATACTTCCTTATATTTATCAGCACTTTTTGTTTGTTTTGCTGTCTTTAAACAGATAAGTAATGTTTAATAATCCTCCAACTTTATCTGGAATTGTTAATACTTGCTAATCAGTAACACTAAAATACTCAAATCCTTTGATACCACTATCAAAAATAATACTTAAAAGAATTTACCTAGATGCCAACAATAGGTCTTTATCCTTGAAATTACATCAATTAGAAGTGCCAAACACCAGAAATATTTGCTTGAATTCTTATACACTGATTACATTCTAACTCATTTACACTAATTTTCTTCATTCTAGAATCTAGAATATTCAACAACAGAGTATGTAAATCCATGGAGACCATAGATCATTTCCTCCACAACCCTTATGCATTTTTCTGCTTGACTTAGATCAATTAATCTGAAGCAGAGAATCACTTCTTGGTAGAGGTTGTCTGAAGAGATGGCATCTCAAAACTTTAAAAAATGGTGTACAAATAGGAGTGGGAAACTGAGGGTGAAGGAAGTAGACTGCTATTTCTTGCAGCTAGCCATAATTTCCATTTCAACACCCAAACCTTGACTGTGTACAATAACATTCTATCTCATACTTTAAACCTAAGAAAGCCAAGTAGGTAAAAGTATAGTGGAAATAAACATATTCAAATATGGATAAAGGACACGATTTTTATATTAAATGACAAACTTTGATGTACCAAATTTAATACCAAAGTATTTCTTAAATTATTTTATTATAATCTTGCATATTAAGCCATTCAATTAATCTGGTTTTCTTTCCCATCACCAGTTACACAGTATTTAACAAAACGTTAAATAATATTTATGCACTTACTACTTGAAAAAAATCACCTTTTTCATCATGTTTTGTATTAATAAATGGTTAACATTTCAAGTCTATATTCCATGTCTTGGTTTGTGAAAAATGCATATTGTTTTATACTATGCACAGAGATGGTTGAATGGTTTATCCTCTTCTGTTTGATGTAGAACACTATCTCTTATTGCTATGACTTTGTATTACTAACATACGTTTTTACCAAAATTAAACTGATATAAAATGTTTAATGTAAACATTTAAGTGAAGAGGTCTTGGTTAATACAATGTTGTTTTAAATTATCTTTGAAAAAGCAGCTTCCAGATAAGAGATGATAGCTGCTTGCAATTTTATGTTATCACTGAATTAATAAAACCATACATAGAATGAAGACCCCAAAAACACACACACACTCAGACAAATTAAAAACAAAACAATTTAGTCCAGCTGGTGTGGCTCAATGGATTGAGCATTGTCCCATGCACCAGGAGGTCACCAATTCGAATCCAGGTCAGGGCACATGACCGAGTTGTGGGCTCAATCCCCGGGGTGGGGGGGCGCGTGCAGAAGGCAGCTGATAGATGTTTCTTTCTTATCAATGATTTTCTCTTATCAATGTTTGTACTCTCTCTCCCTCTCTTTCTAAAATAAATCAAAACATATTTTAAAAAATACTTAGAATTACCCTTTCAGGGGCAGGGGGCTTGCTTGAAATATAAAAGAGATGCTATTGTAAAGTTAGAGTGGTAATCTCAAAATAGCAGATTACGTATGTGATTTTGACAGATATGTTTCTTGACATAAGAAAAGAGTTTAAAATGTTAATAAAGTGAAACTGACATGCGAATTAATCTAATAACTTGCAGTCAAGGGAAGTTGTCCTCCACATTTTCTCTTCAGGTTCTTTCTACTAACATTCTACAAAACCCTAAAATAACATGGTTCATTTAAAATATTTACAAAATTTGTTTTAAAGGAGCATTCACCAAAAGCAGATTTTTCCTCCTGGTATTGTTGAAGTTGTTGAATGTCTCTAGTGACTTGACTCAAATAGATATACACATTTTAATTCCATATATTTTTAAAAATATGACAATATCATATATAAAGATGAGTTATGAAGAAAGAACACAGATAAGAGGAAACCATGCCAATAAATTTACATGAGCAGAGGTAGTTAGCTCTTTTTTATGGAATCTAAAGGAATTTATATTTTCTAAGCACTGAGGTTTGAAATCAGCATTATTTCCATTGACTTACCTCTGAAATGTAGAAAATATTTGACATTTTGTTTTTTTCCTCACATCTAAATTTTTAGATAGGTCCATGTTTATCACAACAAACTAAAAAAGTTGTTGCATTTATAAAATCCATACAATTAACAATTATACGAATGGGGGAAAAGTAGGTGTCATTTAGAAAACCATCATTCGATTCAAATTTCCAAAACTTTATTAAGCATCTAGTATATGTCAAGAGATGTGGAAAACAGAAACACTAAAATGAATAGCATATGCTTATAGAAAACTAAGCTTTCCAAGCTAAGTTATTTAAAATATTTTAGAATAGAAATGCTTATCTTGCCAAGGTCACAATTAACGAAGTCATCTAACCATGATCACTGATGACATATCTATACTATGTCCGGATCAACTCTTTACTAGTTAACCACCCAACAGAGAATAAAAAATCAAATAAATCCAGTTAAGGGGATCATTAATAATAAATCCATTACTGCCATCCTAACAAATAAATGTTTCTGTTATTTTTCCAAAGACAGTCAAATTTAACATATCTAAAATGAACTTATCCTTCTTTCTAAAATCATTCTTTCTCTAGTTTTTCTAACCCAGGCAATGGCATCATCATTCACACTCTTGCCAAGGAGAATCAATTATGCCACCTCCCTTATATCATCTGATTCACCCCCTTATCCAAAGCATCATTAAGTGCTTTGAATAGCTTTAGGATTTTATCCAGCATTGCCCAAACTAGCATCACCTTTTTATTATAATAAGTTTGTCCTTGTTGTCCTAGTATCTCCTATAGTCCTTCCTAATTTATTCTCCACATACTAAAACTTTAAATACATTTAGGAAACACACAAATTTAAAAATACACAATTGAACATGTCACACCATTGCTCAAAACCATTTGTTTAAAAACCCATGAAAGGTTTTATATCACTCTTAAGACAAAAACAAACAAAAATACTTAAAATTGACTAAAGCCCTGCTAGATTTAGTATTTTATATACTTTATCTCATACCATGCTTCCACATTGCTCTCCAAACTTCAACAACACTGACCTTCAAGTTTTGGAAAATTTGAAGCATATATTCTTCCTGGAATGTTCTTCTGTCTTACCCCATTTTGATTTATCAATACATATTCATATTTCATACTTCAGCTCAAATCTAACATCTTTAAGGAAAGAGTCCCTGACACATTTCTTCCTTAACTAGGTTAAGTGTCCTAGTATAGCAATCAGGGACCAATTAGAAAATAGAACCCACAACAAGTAGGTCAATAGATGGAATTTTATACAGGATAAAATTTATAAAAGTGTTATTTAGATGAGTTGAAAGAACAAACAAAAGATAAAGCACCCATGGATTCACAACTGCAGGAAGCTACCAATATGACTAGAGCCAGAGTAAAGTCTAGAGAAGAAATAATGTTGCTTGGTGTCAGAAGTTGGAGCCACTAGATGGATACTTGAAGCACAGAGGCAGAAGTTGCCCAGTTGGAGCTACAGCCAAGGAGGGAAGAGAGCCACTGCCAAGAGACCCTCCTAAAAATTATCCTGGCCTTTCTCTGCTTGGGACCCTCCAAAGTTCTGCCTATACTCACCATTAGTCAAACCCATAAAGGATTAGTCCTTATAATATAAAACAGAACAAGGAAGGAAGAGAGTGGATCGGAGAGCAAACAGGCAAATAACTAGCATACCTTGTTATATGCTTCCAATCATTTTCTAATTTGTCTTCCCAGAACTCTTCATGATTAATATCTGTTTTCCCACTAAAGTGTAAGCTCTGTAGGAGAGGAATCACTCATGTCTTTGTAGTATTGTAACTCTAATGCCTAGCCTGGTCCCCGGTAAATGTGTTGAATAAATATAAAAATGATTTAATTAATCAACTAACTCTTGTGATATCTAAAACAATCTTTCAACCACCATAAAAAATTAATCTGGTGGTGTCTTCCAGGTATTCTAAACATATTTGAAGACCATGAGCCTTTTTTAGTATCTTAAGAAAGTCATAAACACATTCGCCAGAAAAATGCATATAAGCACAGAATATTTTACATTGATTTTGGAGGGAGAGGGTTCATAGACAAACTGAAGTTCATCCAGGAATTTCTTGTACTTCTAATCTAGAAACAACATGACATTCTCCAGGTGGATGTGGAATTCTATGGGTGTATTTTTGTTTTCCCAATATCTAGGACACATTATTGTCATTTAATTAGTGGGAACCATGTAATATAAACCTCTTGCATAGAAAAATTTTTCCACTCAAAATGCCTATAATGATCCATCATGAATCTCAGGACCACAGATTAAAAGTTTACTGGAGAGAAAAATTACTTGTCTATCAAATTCAAATTAATGTTTTTCTTTCTTTGGTGACAAAGAAGTTCACCATGGAAACAGTCCAATTTTAAAATGGCTTCTGGGATTATATACATGTTCCATATTTATAAATGCTTAATTTACATAACAGATGTCACTGAGTTTTGATAAATGTACAAACAATAGAAATGTAAATATATATTGCATATTTATTTGGGATTTTGTTAGTTACCTGTTTCTCCATGGCAAATTATTCAAAAAATCACTGCCTTAAAACAATACACGTTGCCCTGGCCAGTTTGGCTTAGCGGTTGGAGCATCAGCCTGTGGACCAGAGAGTCCCGGGTTAGGCCCCCACTAGGGGCACCTACCAAAAAAACAGAACAAAACAAAAAACCAACACACATTTATTAGCTCGCCAGACCTGAGAGTCAGGAAATCAGGTGCAGTTTACACGTGTCCTCTGGCTCAGGGACCACTAAGTTTCATCTGAAGTGCTGGATAGGGCTGTGATCTCATATGAAAGCTATACTGGGGAAGGATCTATTTTCAAGATTATTTACATAGTCGTATCAGAATGTAGTTCCTTGAGGGATGTTGGCCAGAAGGCTTCAGTTTCTTGCTGGCTATTGGTCAGAAGCTACCTTAGTTCCTTGCCATAAAGGCCTGTTCAGATGACATCTTATTTCATCAGGGCAAGCAAGAGAGAAAAGACAGAATACCAGAATGAGAAAGAGAGTAAGCAAAACAGAAGTCACAGTCATTTATAGCTTCATCTTGGAAGTGATGTTCCCTTACTTTTCCCATATTCTGTTCTTTAGAAACAAGTCACTAAGTTAAGCCTGAACACAAATGAAGGGATTACACAAAAGTGCAACTACCAGGAGGCAGGATCACTGGTAGTCATTAAGGATGTACCATAAGGATGAAGCCGTGTCATAAAGGCAAAAGGAAATAAGCTTCTTGAAAAAAGGTAAGTTATTTAATGGTAGTTATATTTCAGCTGCCAAATAGTCAATGCTTTTATTCCTAATTTTTTAAAAATTGAATTTTTTTCTTCATCAAAAGACAAAGATCTAAATACTATTTAAGAGGTCTCTCCATTTTCACTCTAGTAACTCCCATCATCTCTGTATCTGGGCATTCTTTAAATGACATGTTTAAAAAGAAATTATTATATTTTATAAGTTAAGGTAAAATAAACTTGAATGCATTGTTATGGAACAATTTGACTATCTTACTTTGGGGAGTGATAATATAATTTTACTTGTGATAAGACTTTTACAACTCATTATCTTATAAAGTATGTATCTTTCACACAAAGAAAGAAAATGTAATCCGAACCCTTTATGGGTGAGACACCCTATATTTATTTCTCTTAAAACTAAGTAGAGATGCCTTCAGATATTTCATTACCCTTAAAGAATTAAATGGCTCTAAGAAAAGTCAACTTTCTATCTCTGCAGGCAAACAAAAAAAGCACTTATAAATGCATGAATCCACTCCCCAGCTTGTATATATTTTAATAACAAGAAGGGGAAATTTACATTTTCAAAATGATCTTTAATTTTGTACCTCCCCCATAATTACAACTGCTACTGTTCAAAGAAAGAAGGGGCCTAGCTGATGTATCTCAATAGTTGAGCATGGACTCATGCACCAAGAGGTTGCTGATTCTATCCCTGGTCAGGCCACATGCCCAAGTTGTAGGCCCCATCCCCAGTGGGGGACATGCAGGAGGTGGCCAATTGATGTTCTCTATTGTTGACATTTTTATCACTCTCCCTCTCCTTTCCTCTTTCTAAAATTAAAAAAAGAAAAATTATTAAATAAAAAAAGAAGGAAGGGGATGCTAGCATTTTTAGTTCAAAATTTTTGCCTTACCTGGAGGGACAGTGTTAACAAAATTTAAACCTCTATATGTAACTGAGAAAGACACTGTTTTCCTGTATATCAAGTCTAAAAATATCCATCCCCAAATAAAAGAATAGCAAAGCAAATTGAACACATGAGAATAAAGATTTGTGGAAACCATAGTTGAGAGTGAATTCAAATCAATGGGGCCATTGCAACCATGCCACTCATGTTGGCGAGTTAATAATCCACATTCTAGGCATGTTCATTCTAAAAATAACTAAAAGATCTATTGTAGAAGGCCTACTAAGTTAAAAATGTGGAGCATTTTTAGGCTTGTTAGCTGTCTTTGAATAACTGTATATAGGCTCATTTAACTTCGCTGATTACTAAAATCCCATTGACACCCGCCCTTTCCCATACACTGCATACCCTAAAATGTAGTGTTTTGAGGTTTTGATGGCAAAATAATGGTTTAAAGAGAGCTATAGGTAGTAGTATACTGGGCAAATACCTGCACAGAAATAGGTCAAAATAAAGACCAGCAAGGCAGCTAAAATACACAAACAGAAGCACTGAAAATAAGCTTATTCTTTCCCCATTTTTTCCTGGAATCATTTCTGGTCACCCCTTGTCAGAACAAGGAAGTGCACATTCCAGATGTCTCCAGACCAATAACCATGGCATTTTAAATCTACTCAAAGAAAGCAGCTTATGTCTTATATATTGCTCTTACAACTTTTCAGGGAAAATAATTATAGCTCTTGTTCACCATTATTTCCAGGAATTTAAGGGTAAGGAAAAAGCACAGAATGTATCAACCATCTTTCAATGAGTTGTCTATTTTCAACTTGTGTTAGGGTGTAATAGCAGAACAAAGATGAGTTCAACAATTCTCAACTTGGCCATTCACAACTTATGAAACACAATTTTATCTGTTGATACACTGATAGAGTTTGGCTGGAATTAAGCAAAGGCAAGCCTAAAAAAAAGAAAAGCTATGTTGTAAGGAGAAAAAAGAGGCACAAAAGGTAAATTTAATCTCACTTGCCAATTTTGCAGTGATCCTTTATGAATATGCACTGACACTTCTCTCTTTAGCACTGAGAGTTACCTTGAACTTTTCTGATGGCTCTCTGGCCTGCAAATATTTAGTTCAGTTCATCGTTTCTGAAGTCCTTCCAAAGGCTCTCTGCAGAATATCACTGTGTCACATCCACAAAAATAGAATGAAAAGATTACTGTGACATTCTGTCTTATAAGTACCTCAACCTCAATTTGCCCAAACTAAACTAATCTTTCCCCCTAAACCCACTCATCTTTCTAATTGAGAGACACCATCTACCAAGTTGGTAATTATTTTTTTTACCAACTCCATTTGCCCTTCTGTTAATTGAAACCTTTAAATGTCTCTTGAATAACTTCTCCTCACCTTCTGCAAAAACTACAGTCCCAATCACAATCATCTTTCACTAAGATTTCTGCAACCTTCTTTAATATTCCTGGATTGCTTTCCTTCTCCATCTCCATACAATTGTAATACAGATAGGAACTGCCAGGCTCATCCTTTCAAGCTGAATCAGTTTACATGATTTTCATGACCTAGTACTGCTTTTCTTTTCTTTTTATTTGTGGTCCCTTCTCCTCTTACATACACACACACACACATACACACACACACATCTGTAATCCTAATTATATTTCAAGATACAACTTAATCATTATTTTCTCTTGGAAAACTTCTCTAATATATCTAGATTGCCTTGTGTGCCCCTATAATGTGCTTACATTACAGGTGTTTAATTGTCTCCCTTTCAAGACTGAAAATTAAAACTCAGGATGAGCATTCATCTTAGCATTCACCTTTGAGTCATCAGCAAATTTCCTGGCTCATAGGAGACACGCAATAAATACTCACTGGATACTTGAAATAACTTCATTTAACTTTCATAAATATCAATTCCAGTTTTAAATGTCTAATCACTGACAGTATGTTGCTTTGCATTTAAGCATTATTGAACTTCATTTTGTTAGTTGAGCATGAAATTCATTCTCTGATATTTTCAGCCCTTATACGGTAAAATTTTGATGCAAAAATATTTAAACTTTATTTGCCAGGTCTAGTCTCAGAAGAGAAGTCTTATTATTATTCCAATCACATCATAAAGGAAACTGAGGCAAAAAGTGGAGTTAGGTGACTTACCCAAGTGACAGACAATCTGAAATAAATCCAGAATTAATCTTCTGAATATTCTGAATCTAATATGATTGCTTAGCTCCTGAGCCTGTGCTCTTTAACATTCATGAGGAAAAAATGTATTTTTCAAAAATGTTAGACCCTTGAAAATTAATGTTATTTTTTTAATAACAGATGTACAAATATCTTCAAACATAAATACAAATTGACTGGAAAAATATAGCAACTTTTAGAAATTTTGAGAAGTGAATTGCTAACTAAAGAAACTATACATGATTTGGGAAACTTGACTTTGGTGATCAAAATGTTATGTAGGAAATTTCATTATTCAGGGTAGAATACTTACCCCTAAGAGTAGTCAGTGTCATGATACTAGTGTTCTCAGCAATTTGAAGTCCTTTGGTTTAAGTAGTAACCCATGCAAAGGTTGAGACTGTACAGATTGACTCTGCTTTGGACTCAAGCTGTAAGTGAAACTGGACAACTTGACCTATTTTCACAAGAAAACCAATGAAAAGCAAGGGCATTGAGAAAGGGCAAGATTACCTGGAGCACCATGGACTCCTGGGGAGGAGTCTTATTACACAGAACTCATCATCTTACTCCAAAACCCTCCTTAGACCAGCCGCTCCTCCAAAGCCTCTCAGTCAGGAAGCCAATCCTGGGGTTTCTTTTTCAGAAGTTCTCCTTTGCTGCCTTCACCTCAGATAGTGCCCGGAGGCAGGAAAGTAGGGAGAGGAACTTCATATCTTTTATGTAACTCCCTCAGGTCTCTGAACACTCACTCTTTTCTTAAGGTAGGCACATCCAAGGCTTGATAAATTTGAATTTAACACCTAGCCACTCAGCCAACAACAACAAGAAGCCTTCCATTTCTTGGACACCTTCCCCTTAAAAAAGAATGAAGTGTGTTAAAGAACACTTTGTTGTTGTTCAGGTATATGATTTTTAAATGAACCAACATATTTAAATAATAACTTCACCATGAACCAGTCTAAGTGTTTTATGCTTGTTACTTCTTTTAATCCCATAACAACCAGATAAGGCAGGTAGTGGTTCCACTTTAGAGATGCAAAAATTGAAGCCTATATTGTAGGTACCTTGTCCATGTCACATGACTTGTCACATGAGTAATACCTGGCAGAGTTTGTTTCAAGTTGAGGTATGCATTTTTGTGTTTGAGCTCTTAACCACTGGGGCTGCTTCCATATGTGTGCATATGA